>NC_089823.1:67472274-68798524 GCF_035046505.1 Tiliqua scincoides
GCCACCTCAGGACATAAGCGGTCTGCATTCAGTATGTATTTGTTGCCATCTTAGAACAGAAGTATACTTTCTTCCATTGATTTCCAGGCATATATATTCATATAATAAGAACTACTGTAGGCCTTTTAATGTCCCTCACTTCTTCCAACTATAGTTTTACAAAACTTCTACGAGGCTACACCTCAGTACTTTAAACAGATATCAGAGTCAGTTTTCTAGCATGTCACAAATAACTCATTTCCATCAAAAGCTTGACTTGTTTGCAAGTTCAAGGCATAGAGCAGCCAGATTATTCGATCAGGAGAAATAAGTTACAGCCACTTGAACAGTTTGTCCGGGGGTTTCCATAACAACTCAAGACAAACTCCATCTACTTGGAACTGCTGCAACAAAACAAAACAAGAAAATTGTATCCCAAATCAATTTGACAATGTTAGATCCCCTCAACTGCTGTTGCCACATTTGGAAAGTTGTTGGGTACATTATCTGGACATTATTTTAAATAACGTGCGTAAACAGTAAGTTAAATGTGTTCCATGTGCAAGGTAACCTGCCAGAATCTAATATGTGAAACGTGGGCTCTAGTGGCACTAATTATTTGATATGCATAGGCTCTTTTGAATTATGAAATAACATGAAAAACTATAGGCTGCGCTGGAGTATAAATGTGGTATGGAAAAGGAGATGATTATATCCATATAATCATTATTATTTATAATAACTTTATGCCTGAATTAATGCAGAGTGCATTAGTGCATAATGCAGAGTTAGTGTGCCAGAGCCCATTTCTTTAAAAGGGCTTCAGCATGCCAGACTCTGCATAGATTTGGACTGTTAATGTGCTTTTGAACAAGACAAGGGATTGCAAAGCATTTGTCATAAACCAACAATTTGCCAGGATAATTTAGTTAAACCTACTTCCTTGAAAACACTCAAAGAAAAACAGTGTTAGTGTTCTGTGAAAATATTACAGTGACTTCCAAAGTTGCATGATTAGGAGTTGCCAAGGTCATGACAAGGCTAAACAATAAGATCCAGGTTCCAACATGAGAGGCATTTAAAGTGGTTAATTGAGAGACACCATCATTAGGTACCATTCAAGAGCAAAATCAATTGCCACTTCTGAAAAAAGGAGAAAGGGGGCTTTATTCGCACAGAGAGTAATGATCTGTTTTATACAATTTTCCTGCATCTACAGGTTGAGTGTTATCGTTCTGGTCCCAGAAAACACAAATGGCAAAAAACACATTAAAGCAAATCCATTTAAAAAACAATGTGCCTTTGCTAGAGACATTTAAAAACAGCCTTGCTGACCATCATGATGTAAGATAGAGTCATTAAGCAGACAATCCATCAATCAGTCTCCCTCCTTGGTGCTTAGAAAGCTTCTCTGGAGCCAGGTTTTTTTTCTTCACCTGCTCAGGGAGAAGGGAGGGGTTGGTTGCCTTGGAGAGAGAATGATGGCCCCCACTTGCATTAAGGAAGTTATAGTTAAAGGATGCATTTTTCCGGTTCTCCAGGACTCAGTACAATCCTTCTCATTTGCAATGACCATTCGTGTTGAGTCAAATTCGTGTATAAAAACATCTGTGTATAACAAGGTTGGACCTGTACTTACCTAAGCTCCATTTTAGCTCAGAACCAAAAATAATCAATAATGACTACAAGCTTTTACTCTGTGATAGTAAATAATCCATATGTCAATAAAGTATGGTTGCTACAGTGTATCAAAAGTTGTCAGGCCTCTGTAGCAGTATCTTAGGTAGCTAAATAATAGGTTCAGAAACTGCATTTATGGGCTTGTCTTTGCAGATCTCCATGGTCATAATTGGTACTGATTTTTCTACCTTTCTTATTCTTTTACAGCACATCAGGGTGGTAAAGAAAGCTAATTATCAATGTATCTTTATTACATTAAAGCTCCACCATAACGATGCACTTTTGCTGTGATTTACTTTCACTGCTTCATTGATGGAAAATCTAATTATTTCTACACACAACTGAGAAATGAAATCTGGCAGTGGCCATCTTAAATTCAGCTCTCATTAGTCAAACAGGAATCTCTGTGCCAAGCAAATGTGGAACAGCCAATACGAGCCTGATAACATTTCCACAACACCCTCAGGGATAAACTTTCCAACACTTCTTCCCTTTTCCAATATGAGGTTGCCTTGTAATGGTATTTTGTTAACAACATCAAATAACTCATATGCTTTGCTATAAAACTGTATTTCAAGGTTTCGTCAAACAGTGGATTCATTATCAGTATGAACATGTTTGTTTCTAAAATTATAATTTAGAAATGTTGTTACTTCCAAGTATTGACATTGATAGGTAACTATCACATGCATGTAGCAATAAATTAGTAGTAACAATCCTACAGAGATGGAGCAGCTAACCATGGACTTAATGCAAGTTTCACAAACACCTTGCTCAAGATTCCTTCAGAGATTCAGGTTACTAAATTAGCTCTGCTAACCATAGCAGAAGGCAATTTGAATGAAGATTTGATCAAGCTACCAACAAGTACGTATATTAACAATGAAAATGTCAGTTAATCCCAAGTTAATGTTTCTCTACATAAAAATAAATGTATTTCTATGAGGCTTCCCAAATTAATTGGATAATTAAGGGCACAATCTTACAGCACCCTAGACTGGTGCAAGTCTCTTGCACTGGCCCGGGGGGGGGGGTCGCAAACGTGCTGTAAAGCATGTTTGTGTGTCCTTGGGAGTCAGCTGGGCTGGCGCAGGGACATGCGCTGGCCCATGAAGGCTGTACCAGCTTTCGTACCAACTTGGCGAAGGAGGGTAGCGTCGGACAAGCTCAGCCAACGCAGGAGTCTGGGGAGGGCGGGGAGGCAGGAGTGAGGCTTTCTGGAGTGGGTGGAGGGTGGGTGGGGCTGGGACCCGGCTGTTATGCTGGATCCCAACCCTGTTCCTCAAGCAGCGCAGAGTAGCTTGAAGCCGCTTTGTTCTCCTCAGACCTGTGCCATCTCCTAAGGTGGTGCAAGTCTGAGGAGACCCATTGAGTTGTGGTGGCTTACCCAGAGGTAAGGGGAAGAGTTTCCCCTTACCTCCGGCTGAGCCACTTCTGGCCCCAATCGTGCACTGGATACAGCGCAGGCCTCCTGGCCTGCCTGTTCCAGCACAAGGTAGGATTGCGCTGCATGTGGTACTATCAAGAGATTATTAGAGTCAGGTTCAGTTTGAAAGAACACCATGTTGGTTTGCTACTGAGTGCATTATGGTTATCAAAGAAGGAACAATAAACAGATACCTTTTCAGATTTAGTGATTATGAAATTGATACACTGTATAGTAGTGTGCGATTTTAATAAAATTTGAAAATAATTTTCAAAAACTGAGCAAGCCTGCCACATTCAAAAACTTTGTCTACCTATCTTACCTATACTGTGTCAGATACTGTGTCAGAGACTACAGTACTGGCCCACTTTCCTCCACGCCTCATTTCCCCTTGTTGAATTTCCACAACTACTTAGAGAGCAAGGCATGCAATGCACTTCTGGCTTAGAGTGCTACTGTTTCGTTACTACCAAAGTTACAATCCTATAACTTCTTATGCTATAGGAATCCCACTGATGTCAATAACACACGGTAAGGGGAATTGTGGCGTAACCACTGAAAGGTTAGGCTGCCCTAGTTTATCCTACAGCTGTTCAATGAATGAAGGGATACATCTACTTAACTGCATTTTCACATATCTGTCATGCTGCAGACCAACTTTTTCTGAGGTCCATATGTTATCCATCAGTGTGAAAGCAAACAGAAGAAACAAGCCCAGCAGAAAAGCTCACAAATCCACAGAGTTGGCACACTTCCCTTTTCTTGGATGTTTACCAGCTAAAAGACAAGATCCTAGTCAAAATCTATCTCAAGCAGTTTCTAGACCATATGGTTTGTTCGAATAAGACATTATTATTTTACACAGAAGGGACTGTGTGGTCAGTATCATGTCTGAACACCTTTTTCTTTTATAGCCCAATGGATCAAACCTCTGTTTACATTTAGATAATGCAGATGTGGACACTGATATAAAACTAAGCTTCCAAGAGCCAGAGGACCTGTTACAGTTGTCATGGGCCATAAAGGGCCTACTGCAGCCAGCAAACCTCATCTGAGTTGTGACATTTACAAGTACTTGGCTCACATGCATTTGAAGACCTGTATGCAGTTCTGGACAACTTATCTAAGAAAAACAAAAGAAAACAAAACAGTATCATGTAGCTGGATATCAGCAATGAACAAGGTGAAGAAAGGGCATTTTATCATGCGATTTATAAACAATATCCAGAATGCATAGTGATAGCAATGCTATATTGCAGCTAATGGCAGAAGAGACTTGATTTTAGAAAGGTTAGCAAAAGTTCAGGAGGACTGATCTATCAATGCAAATAGTCACAATGTGTAGGAACAAAACCTTCATATTCACAGCCAGGGGATACAGGTGGGGCCTTGGTATTCATGGGGAATCTGTTCTCGGACCCCCAGCGGATACCAAAAATAGTGGATAAAGAAATCCACAATTTTCTGTCCCCTCTGGAGGGGATGCAGCTCTGAATGCAGCTCAGGTGGAGCCAAGTTCAGCTCAACGGAGTCCAGGGGACCTGCGCTGAGCCAGATCCACGAATGAAAAACCCATGGATAAACAGACTTCACCTGTATTTCTGATTATCAGGCATGGGGGCAAACAGGGAATTGTGACCTGCCTGAAAACTTCGCAAAGCATCTGGCTGGCCAGTGTGAGAGACTAGATGGACCACTGCTTCCATTCAGAAAAGCAAATTGTGTTTTCTTAGAAGCGTAGATACTTCTACACTTTGCTCATTTACCTACAAGATGCTCATTTACCTACAAGATGAAAGGTATTATCCCGGTAAGAATTTGTGCAAAAACTGTTACTGCAGAATTATAGTGATTTTATACAGCACTTCTCATATACAAAGTGTTTAGCAAGAATTATTTTACAGAGTTCCACAAAACAGATTACAGATATTATTATGCACACTTCACAGCGCCAATTCTGATGTTATGTTTTCTACTCCAAAGAAGATGAAGTTGCAGTCCTCTAAGTAACTGTGTGCTATAGAAATAAAAATGACAAGCTTCTCACTAATTTTTACAATAGATTGTGCAACAATGTTTGGGTTTGCATTTTTTTATAATATGCTATAGAGGTATTTGAATATGGTGTTATTTATTTTATGCAGAAGTAAGCCTATTGTGTTCAGTAAGACTTCGGGGCCAATCCTACGCTACTTTCCAGCAATGATGCGGCTGTACCAATGGGACATACACTGCACGCTGCAATGTAGGCAATCACTGCACGCTGCAGTGGGGCAATCATGGAGGCCTCCTCAAGGACAAGGAATATTTGTTCCCTTACTTCGAAGCTGCATTGTGGCTGCACTGGTGCTGCAAAATTGGACAGGATTGGGCCCTTAGGCTGTAATCCTATCTTACTCACTGGAAACAAACACCTTTATTGCTTTTAATACTAGGTTAATCTCTGGCAGAACTTCTCAAGTTCTGTCATCCACAGTCTTCCCAAGTGCAAAATGAACAGGCAAAAGGTTCAGCTTGCAATTTTCCTTTTCGTAGTCTGGTCTGAAGCAAACTGATGAAAAGATGACAGACAGAAAACTTACACTGTAGAACATGCTTTAAGGTGACAAAGTAAAAAGCTTTGAAAAAAGCAATTTCTCATTGCTCCCCAGTCTTGACTCTCAGTATCAGGGTTGCTCCTCCACTCAGTAGCCCTGAGTCACAATGAACTTAGATTGTTAACCGTGAATCAGTTAGTTGCCTGGCCTTAGATTTGCAAGGCCCCCCCTTTGTAACATTAGAGAAGCTGGTGGAGGCTGTTGGTGTGACAGCCAGGCTGCTACCAATTCAACTGCTTTGATATCACAAATGGCCTTGGAAGCCTTGAGCAAGATAGCTTTTAAGTGGGGCAATAAAGCAGCTTTGACTATGAACTCTGAAGCACACATGATACCATCCGATAAATTGAATGGGTGGAGCATAGTTGTGGGTTTTCAAAGTTCATACTGCAAGTACAGATTTAGAGACTTCCACTGAAAAATAACCTTTAGCCCTATATTTGTATGACCTGGTTTTGGTCTTGAAATTAAACTAGGGTTTGCTAGGGAACACTGAATCTTCAGAGGTTGCAAATATTATTCTTTTTGCAAATTTTAGCCAGTTCATCAGGTCACACTTTCTCATTTCATCCACAATCACATATGTTTGCTCTCTGATAAGCAAGCATAAGATGGCAGCCTTCAAGATTAAACAATATGCTTTACACTTTAATTCTATCAGTTTTACAGCATTGAAAGCCCTCAAATTTTGCCTTGTCCCAGGGAGCTTAAACATTGGCTCCAATGTTGTGCCAGAATCTCACAGTTTAAAACAGAATAAATGAATTCTGCATTTTCGGCAAAAGCAAAATTTTAATCTCTTGTCCAAAAACAGATCTGCAGACAGATTTAGAGCCCAATCCTGAGCTCTTTTGCACTGGTTGTACTACTGACACTGAGTGTCGCAAATGTAAGGCATGTCTGTGGCACCCAGAGAGGAGGGCTGGCCAGTGATCCAGCAGGTGATAAGTAGTATTAGAACAGGGAGGAGGAAGGGAGTGGGTAGAATGGGGCGGGGGGAGGAACTGGGCCAGAAGAAAGTGGGTCCGGTTGATTTCTGCTCTGCCGGATCTTTAACTCCGTGTTGGGCCAGAAACCCCAACACAAATTCTCTCAATTCTGCACTGGCAAAAAAGTTGGCACAGACTTGAGAAAATGCATTGTGGGGCTTGGGGCTTTCCTCAGAGGAAGGAGACCAAAGTTCCCTTCCCCCAAGGAGCACCCCAGCGGCTGCTATGGGGGTCTCAGAATGTAGTGGTAGCTGCTTTGCACCTAGTGGCAGCGCCACCTTTATGACTGGGCTGCTAGGCTGTAATCTTACCCACCCGTACTTGGGAGTAAGCTCCATTGACTATAATGGAATTTACTTCTGAGTAGAGATGCACAGGATTGGGCTCTCATTCGGCAAGCAATGCAGTGTATGATTTATATTGTTTTCATTATAACATTCACCTTTATTATTTCTTTTACTATTAAATATTTCAAACTACTTAAATTTACATTTAAATTAGCAAGTCTATATTTCACATAGAATGGTTTGGAACTACATTATTTTTCTTTTTTCTGCTCAGGTATCTTGGTCTTATTTAATAGATAAACATAGCAGGAAACTCATTTTCCATTGCTGTCAACAAATCTGAGAAGCCACTTGACTTGTCAGCAGGACATCTTTGAACAGAGTAGTAAGCAATTGTTGCTTCAAACATCAAAGGCAAGTGTGCCAAATCAGATCATTTTAGAAACTAATTATGAGCATAGCTTAGATTTTATATGTTTCCAATTGGAGATAGATATGATTGCAGTGCTCTCTCGCTTTCATGTTTACATACTTCCATTACAACTTCTAAAGCACTGGAAAAGATCACAGCATCCCAACCTTTATTAAAGTTGCCCATGAACTCAAAGCACTCTTCACCAATATTATTTGACAAAATTGCCTTCATTAACTTTCTCTGCACTAAAAGAATGGTTTTTTCTTTCCTACATCTTCGCAGTATAGCAGGGAAAAACTAAAATCAATATTGAGTTCATAAGAATTCCACTGATACAACAATTTTTTTATCTTTCTTAGGGCACAATCCTAACCAACTTTCCAGTACAGGCATACCTGTGCCAGTGGGGCATGTGCTGCACCCTGCAGTTGGGGGGACAGTCATGGAGGCCTCCTCAAGGTAAGGCAATGTCTGTTCCCTTACCTCGGAGTTGCACCACCCTTAACTTGGTGCCGGAAAGTTGGTTAAGATCACACCCTTAAAATGGTAGTACAGGTCCAACTTTGTTATATACAGATTTTTTATACATGGATATGACTCAACATGAATGGCCACTGCAAATGAGAAGAAATGTGCTGATCCCTGGAGGAGAAATAAAAATCCATCCTTTTAAAATCACAGTTTGGAAAAAAAATTACTTTTCTTACTGTTGTAGAAAGACAGTCATGCAAGCAATCATTATATTCTTCAGCTGAGCCAGGCAAAGGCAGGGGGTCCTTTGCATTTCTAATTGCTAACTGACTCTCTACAACAGTCAGAAAAGCTGTTTTTAAAACACAATTGTAAAGGGACACACTATTTAATTGTTTTAAACTGCTGTTATTTAACACATTTTGTGGTATCAGCAAGAAGTCCCAGAATCAAACCCCTGCTGATATCAAGGCACGACCTTATTCCATTAGCAGCAATGGAGTGGGTATTCAAATAAACCAACAAACAAACCAACCAACAAACAAAGAGCTGGTAAGTCTCCCATTCAAATGTCACTCAGATACAAACTGGTCAGCTGACCCTAGGGTCAAACCAGATGCACAAGTCCTGCTTCCATGTTTACGTTACCAAATATTGGAAGTGGGGGAGGGGGTTGGCAGCACAACCCTAAACCATGGCAATGGGAACTTTAGATCAGAATTGTGGTGGTGGAAAAATACCAGTCATGGCCCCCTAATGATCAATCTGCAGCCACCATACCCTAAGATCGTACAAGGTATCAAAGACTTTTCAGAATTTAAATGTCTCCAGGCCTTGCCAAAAAGTTAATAATGAGGGAGCTGTTCTCAGTTCAAAGGGGAGGGAATTCCATAGTACAGGCGCCAACAGCAAGGTGGCCCTATTTCATCCCCCTGACCTCTTTTAATGGTGGCACAACCCTACCGTGTTTCCCTGAAAATAAGACACTTTCATATTTTTTTTGGATCAAAAAAACACACGCTAGGGTAGGCCTTACTTTTTTTAACGTACAACAACGTACTGCCTGCCTGTCTACTCAGAACTCAGTCCCTTTATAGTTAATGGGACTTACTCCCTGGAAGGTGTGGAGAGGGTGTCCCCTCAGTGTCCAGGAGGATGCCTGCCTGTCTACTCAGAAGTCAGTCCCTTTATAGTTAATGGTTATAGTTATAGTAACTATAAGTCCCTTTATAGTTATAGATCCCTTCTGCCCCCCCCCCCATCCCGGCCCTGATCACAACTAGGTCTTGTTTTCGGGGTAGTTCTTATATTTCAGCAATTCTAAAAAAAACACACTAGGTCTTATTTTGGGGGTAGGTCTTATTTTCGGGGAAACACGGTATTTCTGGCCATCATCCCCCTGACCTCTTTTAATGGTGGCACAACCAAAAGTGCCTTCTCCGAAGACTGAAGACATATATATTACAACTGCCCTTATTTACCAGTCACAGTCCCTATTTTCTGGTCATTCTTTCAATAACTGGTTCTCCTTATCTTTCTTTGTGGGTATATTACAGGAATCCTCTAAAAAATGTTAGGATGCACACAAGTACAATTCTTCATTTTTCAGTTCCGAGCTCAAGTCCCTAGAGAAGCTAAACATCCAAGCAAGCAGTGGATACATCTTGTAGTATAACTAGATCCACTAAACATTCTATTAAACATTAAATTAAACTAAGTCTGTTACGGTCAGTTTTCCAAACACTTCTTGTTGCCAAAGCCAGGGCAGAATAAATAAAGACAATGTACTGGAAACAGGGAAGTGCCTTTAGCAAATACATAGTGGCAGGGAAGGGGGATAACTATAGATCCTTAGCATAAGAAAACATAGATGTTACAAACTCACAAGCGTCCCTGTTTTCAAATGAAATGTCAAAGTGTCTGAAACATTATAAACCGACACCTCAACTTGAAATTATTCCACTAAGGGCACAATCCTGACCCCTTATGTCAGTGCTTTCCAGCACCAGCATAGCGGTGCCAATGGGGCATGTGCTGCATCCTGCAGTTGGGTGTCACTCACGGAGGCTTCCTCAGAGTAAGGTAGTGTTTGTTTCCTTACCTCAGAGCTGCGTTGCCCTTATGTCAATGCTGGAAAGCACTGACATAAGGGGTTAGGATTGCACCCTAACTGACTCAAATATGTGTGTGTGGGGGGAAGGGTAATGTTTGGAGGAGGCTGCACACTAGCTGAGAACTGTGAGGACTAAGAATGGAAGCAACCTTTGTGATCATGGCCCTACATCCCTGGAATCCCTTTCTTTGTTGCCTGTTTAAGGTGATTTGCTTTTCCCTTTTCTCGTATCCAATGAACAAAGAGGGTTGTGAGAACCAGGTTTAGTTGTTAGTCTTTACTGTCAGGCCCATCCTTTTTCTGCATATCTCAGCATTCAACACAACCTTTTTCTATGCCCTGAACTCCTAGCAATGTCATAAAATCACACCACAGAGCAATAATCAAATTATGCTACATAAATTATGGCCAAGGCTGAATTCTTATCTCAAGGCCAACTATGAGACTATGCCAGGAGATTTGTGATTGATTGTTCTCAACATTTTACCCTTTTTAAAAAAAACAACCTCAAGGCAGCTGCAGGTATGTGTTCGTGAATGTGGGATTGCATGCTAATTTGATTGGGGAAACAGCATGGGATAGTGCAAGTGTTTAACACTTTCCTCCTTTCCCATTTTTCTCACACATTTATTTTTCTCACAGGAAGCTCAGTGAGGGGCAATTTATATTGGAAAACAGGGCAGAAGGAATAGTACAATGCCCATGCTCTACTGTTGCACTTTCCCAAACAAATAGGCAAAGGAAAAAAAGAAGAACCTCATATTTATCAATCACAAATCTCCTCGTATGACATGCTATTTGGTATTTAGTCAAAAGCATTAATGCCTAGTTTTATCTACCCCAAATAAATGCTAAAAGATGCATTTTAAAAATATTTGTGTGACATGCTAAAGACCATGAAAAAATCTGCACTTTGCCATCTCTATCCAAAGCAGCAAGATACACAGGCACACACACAAACAGAAATAGATCTGAATAAATGTTTTCTGTCTCTTAAAGTAACTCCCTGCATTGGCACATCCAGCTGTACAACACAGGAGTTCAATCTGATTTTGACCAGAGTGATGCACAATGAGTTTACAGTTTCACTATGGTATACCAACAGTAAATATCACATTAGTAGCTCCCTCATTACTGTAGTTGAAATTTAATTTCATAGACAAAATAGAGTCTGCTTCAAATATTGTTTTCTAACCTTGGAGCCCTGTATCCTAAAGGTGGTTTTTGGGGACTGATTATTTAGTGGTGACTATTCAGAAAGCATTCTCTCCCCAAGAAAGCTCCTAAGTAGGGCAGCGACTGCTTTCTGAATAGTCTGCTGCCAAACCTTTATAAAAGGACCACAACCTTTAAAATTATGTGCTCTAAATCTGGAACAATGTATTGAAAACCATTTCAGAGGCCACATGCACCCTGGCTGAAACTTAGCCCTGCTTCCAATATTATTTTATAAGAAACCTCAGTTCATTTTCAGCTAGGATAATAAAACTGTTGTCAGTCAACTGGTGGGATGTCTGAATCTTAGTAGCTCAGTGAGAAAATGGCTTGGAGAGAGGTCATTTTCAGTGCACTATCAAAGCTTTTCCACATGCACTGGCTGTGGCAAGCAGCCAAGAAACAAAATGATACAGCCAACTGGTACTGAAGAACAGGAACAAGGCTGGTACTCTGCATTTCCTGCTTTGTCTGATGCATCCTTCATGATCTGAAGAACTAGCAGAAAAAGAGAAGATTGGGTTTTCATATTTCCTTAATTCTATAAAGGACACTTTACAGCCTATTCCTCTGCATGTTTACTCTGAAGTTCAATACCCCACAAGTTCCAGTCTGGTTTATTTCTAAGCAAGTGTGCAAATAATTGTACTCTTAATCTGTAAGCTCTATTTTATAGTTTTCCTATAGGTATGTTTTGCCACCTGAATATTACAACTGCTGATTGTACCAACAGGGGCTTCTCACATGAGACTTTAAAGGCATGTTGTTTTAAGATCAACAAGAGCACACTCATCCACATACACTAAAAGCTAAATGTAAGAGTCAGAACAACAAGCCCGTACTGGAGAAGGGAAAAATAGGGCTATCAAGCTATAACTGCTATAAATGTGCTGGCTATAGTTCTAACATATCTAGCAAGTCACATATGTGGCTCAAGTGTACTATGTCTCTGAAGTGGCCAAGGAAGAGGGGTTAAATGTCACAAGCAGTCATAGAGTATCATGTTCTCTGACAAGAACTGAAAATATAAAGATGCATCTCAGCAATCAGTCCCTTGGCTGTCTATGACACGTGTTCCAAGTACTCAACACTAAAAAGAGACTGCTTCCTGTTTGTTAACTGGGCAAGGAAAACAAGAGAGGATTACCTCAAATCTGCCTGCTTACTGGGGAAGAATACTGTGGCCAAAAATTTTTACGTGAAAATAATTTTAAAGGCAAGACAAGAAATAAACTGAACCAGTACAATGTGCATTGGAAACAAACCACACCCTGTTATATACTTCCCCAATTAAAGAATGACTTCTGGTTTGGGCAGCCTGCAGTCACCATACTGGATTAAAACATCCCTGTCTGACCCATTGAAAGGCTGGGAAAAGTCCACCCTCTACACAAGCACCCAAGGATGGAGAACTTGAAGAGGGACAAGTAGCCAGTGATATTCCGGAAGGTAACCACTGAAGCCAAGAGACTGGTAGCACCTGAAAGCCAAGCCCATTTTCTATGCAATATGCAGTGATGTGCCGGAGCCATAGCACGAAGTCTCGAGTCAAGTCCCCTTGACTCAAGTTACCCACAAGCCATAACGGTGGCCATTGTGACTCACATCCAATCTTTTTCAAACCATTTGACTCAAGTTTGAGTCTTTTTGAAAAGCGAGTCAAGCCCTGGAAGTGACAAAAATAAGCAAGCAAGCACAGACACAAAACAGAGTTGCAAACACACACAAAAGTAAGTCTTGACTCCAGTCTGTTTGGGTCTTTTAATTTTTAGGATAAAAGCCCTGAATCAGTGCCCAAGTTTTTGACACGCGTGACTCGAGCCCACACGTGTCACGGAAAACACGTGTTTTCGCAACCTGAGTCCAAGTCACCCGAGTCTTGGTCCATCCCCGGCAATAAGCTTTAACAGGCTGGTGTTCACACCTTGTCAGGTGCATCAGCACCGGGACATTTAGCCCCCCTCCACAGACCCCCTGCATCCATTTACGAAAGGTATAACCAGAAGTGCTAGTTATTTTACTCAGAAGTAAGCCCTCGGTGTCCAGTAAGACTTTGGTAAAGTCTTACACCCGGGAAACAAGCGCCTTTACGTGTAACCTTCACATTTATTCAGGAATCACCCTTTCCCCCCAGCTGAGGACTAAGAAGTGGACAGCTTGCAAGCTGCAGGGATTTCCCGTGGCAGAGAAGGGGCTGGGGCCACGACCCTGCCTGTGCCTGCTGCACGCACAACTTTCCGCCTCCCTCCCACCCCGAGTTCGCCTCTGCTCGTCTGAACGAGGGCAGGCGGCTGGTTTCCCAGGACGCGTGTCGGGGCTGGAGGGCGCGTTGACTGACCTGAGATGCCTCCCCCGACGACCACCACATCGACCTGGTTGGCCATGGTTGCCACCCACTGCCTGCTCCGCGCGCGCTGCGAGTGCCCTGCCTGCCTGCCGCTTGCACGCGAGGCGCGACAGCGGCGGCGGCAGGGAAGTTCCAAGCGGGCTCTCCCTCCGCCCCTCGCAGCCGCAGCCGCCAATCAGGAGCGCGAGTGTCAGCCCCTGCCCAGGCCAGCCCGGGGACGGGAGAGGAACGGCTTGTCACGCAGCCAGGCAGGTCCTGGGAAAGGACAGCCTGGCCCGAGCTGCTCCGCCGCCCTCCCCACCCGTCCCTCGCTCTTGCTGGAGCAGGTCAAGCGACGAGCCCTTCACTGGGTGGCTGCCTCGTCCTGCCGGGCTCCAGATCTTGCGCTGCCTGGGGCAGTGCTTCTCCAACTTCGAGCACCGGGACCCACTTTGGGAGAAGGGGAATCTGTCATGTCATGACATCAGCAGGCAGGCACATTGCTGCCCCAAATGCAGTCACATGCCATGGTAGCTAGCATATTGAAACGAATGGGCAACCACCTGAAAGTGGCTCACGACCCACCTAGTGGGTCCCAACCCACTGGCCTAGGAGAATGTGGCTCTTTTGGTGTGTGTTGACAGAACAGGCACTGAGCCTATCTGCAGAAAAACAAAATGAATTGAGTTGTGTTTATAGGAGAGGAGAAAAGATAAGGGGATTAGGATTTAGAAGGAAAGATCCTTTCTTTCTGCCTCTCTTTCTACCACCCCTCTCACTTTTATTTCTCCACTCCTAAATTTTAACCATCCCCAATCCCCCCCCCCCCACACACACACACTCCCCAGCTTTTGGAATTTGTGGGTCCCTTGTAGGAGGCTATAAGTGGAAACCTTTAAATTTGTCTAGCACAGTGATTCCCAAACGTTTTAGCATCAGAACCTACTTTTTAAAACAACACTATATCAGGACCCATCTAGGTTTTCCAGACTTAAAAAAAAAAAATCTGGAAAGAAATAATATTTATTTACTAACATCCTTACTTACTTACAAGTAATAATAACCAGAAAAAGACCCTCAAACTTTATCTCTCTATATTTACACATGCTTGCAAACTGCAGGAGCTCAACTCCTTGCAGGACAGTTTTAGCAGGTATCTTGCAAACTGCAGGAGCTGAGCTCTTTGCAGGGTAATTAGCAGCTACAGAATCTGTGTTTTTTTCAGTAGCCTTAGGGCTTGAGGCAATTAGTTATCTGATCTTTCCATCACAGTTTTGTGACCCAACAAAAATCAGGTTGTGACCCACCAGTGGGTCCTGACCCACAGTTTGGAAACCACTGGTCTACCAACCATAACCACTAATGTGAAAACTATATTCTTTTAATCGTAACTGTCTGGTTGTTGGATATGGTTATAACTGGTCTGATGAATAAAGCACTTTGCACATGTTCAGAGACACTCTGCTTTAATATTTTACATGTTCCACAGTTGAGCCCTGGTTCAAATTTAGCTCTGAAAGGAACTATTTTAGAAGAGTAGACCAATAATGACTGGCAAATCATTGATTGTAGAGGCACCATTGGCTTAGCTTAAAACATATTAAAAATTATTTTCATTTACTTTTACAAATATATATTTTTCATTTATCACTCTCTAGATTACAAAATAACTTAAAGCTCTTATTTCCTCTAAAAGAATAGTTAACATTTTGTAGTTTATAAATTCAAATAGCCACTCTAGACTTGGGGTAAAGGAATTTTCAGTTTTTCAGATTTATAGTGCTTAAGTGTCACTGCTGCTGTAAACAAAATACCCATGATCTATTATGCAAAGTCAGGAGCTGGTGGATATTTTAAGGTGTGATCCTATATTAATTCCTCCCCTGACAGCATGCATTTTTGTCAGTGGCATAAGAGAATTTGAACTCTTAGTGCTAATGTTTCTGGCTGCTCTCTGCTTCTGCCCTACTTTTCCATTAGACATCTCACTGTTTACATTGGTTTTTTTTAATAAGCACCACATTTATAAGCACTCACTTTCTGTGAATGTGCTTCAGGCTCCCTTTGTGGCCTTCTTCAGCTACTTTCCTATTCTCAGTCTTTTAAATTAATTTTAAAACACTTCTATATTATCTTTCCAAGATATACCAGGTGGCTAACGGCAATGGATTAAAACATGTAAAATACAATAAAATCATAAGCATAATAACAACAAAAACTACAATAAAAGTACTACAATCAAAACAGCAGTGATAGAGAAGAAAGCATCAATAAGACATCAAGGGAGAGCTAATGTGAACAGGCAAGGTGAAACAGGAATCTCCACCAGTAGGCTAATCCATACCAGAACGCCAATAGGGAGGGTGAATTACTTGCTTCAAGTAGGAGGAAGTTTCAAAATTGAGGCAGCACAACAGAGGAGGCCCAACCAGTGGCATAGCTAAGGGGGTGAGGGGGTAGCATCTGCACCGGGCATCAAGCTTTAGGGGAGCGACAAGCTTGACAATAGTGACCAAAATTGTGAAAATCTTGGTATGTATGAAATATATCACTGGAAAGGTAATTTCCAGTGGAAAGGTATATCATCCACTGGAAAGATATATCATCATGTTATACGTATATCACTGGAAAGGTAGTTTAATGTAGAATGCTATGAAACAAATGGAATATCTATATTATATGAAAAGTTACGGCCAATTAACCAGAAAATGAAAACAAAACTGCCTTATGGAACAAAAAGTTGATTTTCTTAATTCAAAACAGACCTATGAGATTGAGGGCACAATCCTAACCAGGTCTACTCAGAAGTAAGTCCTATTTTGTTCAGTGGGGTTTACTCTCAGGAAAGTATGGTTAGGATTGCAGCCTTATTGTTCTGAGAGCCAATGACATATTATTATGTGATTGACATGCTGCAATGACATCTTATCATGATACAGCATGAAACCAATAAGGTGTTCATATAAGTCAGCTCTCATGTATCATAATACAGTTACCCCTGCTAACAGGGTAAAAAGGCACTTTTTCAAGTGGTGCCCCTTGTATATTTAGCAGGGAGAGAATAACCATCCCTCTTCACCCCAGCACAGTGTCCCAAACCAATCAGGGGCACACTTTTTATTAAATTTTATTTTGTGTGTGTGTGGGGGGGGGGGCTACAAATTTTCTTTGACCCCAGGTAGCAGCAGATAGATGTCTTAGCTGATTGGGGGCGAGCTGATTGGGAGGAGGCACTGATTGGGGGGAGGCAGCAGAACAAGTGGGTGGTGAGCTGCTGAGGGAGGAGGTGGGTTCCTCCCAATTTTCACTTTTTAAAGTGAAATTCCACCACTTCCAGTTGTGACATCACTTCCGGGGCAACATTTTGAGCTTGGCACCGGGCTACACGATAATCAGCTATGCCACTGGGGCCAACCCCTTGTCACCAGCCTAGCTTTGGCTAGAGGTGGCACTCTTAGGAGGGCTCCATGATGACCTTATGTGATGACCATATATGATGGGTGAGCTATCATATGTGGGAGAAAGCAATCCCTTAGATATCCTGGACCCAGGTCATAAGGTCCACTCGAGGGCAATAATAGCACCTTGAATTGCTCCCAGAAATTCCAGACAGTCTTCAAGGGCAGCCCTATGTTGTAACTGACAGCCTAACCCTAAGCTCCCTAGCAGCCATGGGTACAGTGGTGCCAAAATGGCTACCACTGCATCTAGTGGGGCCAGGGAGGGCACCAGAAGTCTTCTTGTGGAAAGGGGACTTTCGTCCCCTTCTCCCAAGGAAAGCCCCAGGCCCCACAATGAGGCTACTCAAGTCTGTGCCAATTATTTTTCAGATGCAAATGCGAGAAGCCCCAAATTGAGCTTTGCAGCCAGATGTGGGGGATAGGATCCAGCAGAGGATAGGCCAATCCTGCCCCCCCTCCTAGTCAGGTCTTTCCCCCATCCGGTCCCCCCTGCTCTAAAATGCTTTCCCCCCCCCGCCTGTAAAAGTCACACTGCTGCCCGGTGGTGCTACTTACCAGTGGCAGCTCATCATCATGCTCTTCCTGGTGCTGAGGCCAGGCACCAGTGCTCCCCCGTCTCTAGGTGCTGTAAATATGATTACATCATGTTTGTGACACCCAGCATCAGCGATATGAGCATACTGCTGGCTCTAGGGCCCTTAAGATTGGGCTCTTTGTCACCAGTGTATAGATCATGTGGTCAAATCTGGTTAACTCAGGTAAGGCCACAGTTGGTGCACCAGCCTAAGGTGATCAAAGGTGTTTCTGGCTACTCCTGCCACCTGGTCATTCAAGAGTAGTTGAGAATCCAGAAGACCCCAAATTGCAAACTTGCCCCTCTAGAGGGACTGGCACCCCATTCAGAACAGACTGAAGGGGGAAGGCGGGTGGCGGGTGACCCCGGGTCGAGCAGGCAGGGAGAGGCGGGGCTGGGATCTGGGTGTTATGCCGGATCCTAAGCCCCCATACCTGAGCAGCACGGAGCAGCTTCAAGCAGCTCTGCTCTCCTCGGACTTGTGTCGCCTCAGGAGGTGGTGCAAGTCTGAGGAAACTCATAGGGGCTGCAGTGGTTTACCCAGGGGTAAGGGGAAGAGTTTCTCCTTACCTTTGGCTGAGCCACTTTGCAGCCCTATCTTGCACTGGATACAGAGCAAAGCCTCCTGGTTTGCCTGTTCCAGCGCAAGATAGGCTTGCGCTGCATGGCTATTTCCATCACAAAGCCAGGATTGAATGGACCCCAGATAATTAGTTTCATACAGGAAACTCTAGAGCTAAAACATCAGTTATTGCTTGATTACTTTACCCAGAAACAGGAGGTGGGAGACTGGCCAGAAATTCTTCAGCATGGTGGGATCCAGTGAGGGTTTTTGTTTCAGGAAGTGGCAAACCACGGACAGTTTCAAAGTAGTTGGCAACACCCTCCTTCAAAACTGTATTAATCACCATAGCTGCCTATTTGGCCAGTCCCGCCCCCCACCCCCAGGCTGATTTAACAAGTCATTCTGTGCAAGGATCAAGCAGGCACATGGAAAGCTTCACACTTCACACTTCACAGGATTCGCATAACATCATCAGGTGGCACAAGGTGAAAATAATCCATATAAATAGGTTCGACAGATGCAGAGGGAACATCAACTGGAATTTTAATATGGCATCCAAATTATGACAGACTTTATCCATGAAGTCCCTAAGATTGTGGTCACAGTGAAAGACCTGAGTTGTTCTCCTTTCCTCTCTGAGGGTTCGGATGAAGCAGTCTTCAAACAACCCAGAACAGCTCAGCTGAATGACTCTCGGCAGGAACAATAGTGGCAGAGAAAATAACGTCTTTTTATTGACACCATCATGGAATAATAGGCTTCAATATGGACTGTAATCCATGTTTTGTCAGGCTTGTCATTTTTCTACCACTATTGCTCATGACATTTGCCAAGTCATTTCATTGCATTGAGCTCCCCAGAAATCCAGAGAACCACCTCTGCTCGATATGCTGAGACAGGGGTTGCGCAGGAGATATCATATCCAAGGGCCTGGTCATTTTCCCATTTCATTTTTTATTTTTATTTTTTGGTGCAAAGTTTATTTATTTATTACAGATACAGGTAAGGAAAATGGGTTAAACTTAGGGCTGGGACTACATAGGTTACACATGAGGATATTGGCCATAGATTACAACATGTCTTAATCCAAAAAAGAAATCAACAACGACTGAAAAAAAATCATTGATACAAAAATTATCCTATTTGTCATTATACTAATTCATGATTTAACTAAACAATCACTGTTGTTTAACTAAAATTATTTATCCAATCATAAAAAGGCTTCAAATTTTGCACATAGAATATTCTTGCTGCTATACTGTTATGTACAATAAAATGTTTCTTATATTGGTCTTCAATTTCTGATATCACATTTAAAAAGAATATTTCCAGTGTGAATGTTACTACACAATTCAATATCTCTTGTAACAATATATATATCATTTTCCAATATTTCTTTACTTTCCACATAACCACTACATATAATAAAGAATTTCCTCATTCTCTTTGCATATCTAACAATTATTTGATGATCCAGGGTACATTTTTGCTACTTCCTCTGGCATTAAATATCATCTATAAAACAATTTATATAAATTCTCTTTAGAAGATACCACTTTAATTATCTTAATACCACTTTAATTACCTTAAAATTTGTGTTCCAACTTTGTTTTCATTTACATCTACTTGATTTGACATAATTAATGGAATACTCACTTCTGAGGAGAATTCAATCCATTAATATCTACAAAAATAATTTCCACTTGTTATTCAGCCATTTTCCTTTCCTCTTAGTATTTTCTTTGTTCTCTGTCTTGTTAATATTTTCCTTCTTGCTCTTCCCACTGCTCCTTCCACTCCTTCTTCTTCCTCTTAACTCCCTTATATTTCTTGATCCCTCTCTTTTCTTCTTCTGTTTTCTCCATTTTATTCTTTTTGAATTTAATCCAAAAATTCTTCTTTATTTATTCACATTTTTATACTGCCCTTCTTCCAAAGAGCGGTTTACACAGCTGCTCCTCCCCTCCTTCTTGTCCTCACAACAACCCTGTGAGGTAGGTGAGGCTGAGACTCTTCTTGAAAGAACGCGCTCTTTTTCTCTGAGAGTTCCCTCTTTTTTCTTCCTAAAAATTCTGAGTTCTAATAATAAATGCTGCTTTTTCCATCTCCTGTCTCATTACAAAAATCTCCAATTCTTTAGTTTCATCTGACATTTGGTCCATTCTTTTTTCCATCCCCTCCATACTTTTCTTTGTCTGTCTGTTTGTCAGGGAGGAGTTTATTTGCCTCATTTGTTCAGATAGTTTTCCAACCTCTTGCTTCAGTTCATTTCTTGCTCGCAACATCTTCATTAATGAGGTCTGGCTTTTGCTAACATCCTTTAAATTTTTTGATATCATTCTTATCAGTATCAAATCAAGCCAATTCCCACAGTTAAAGAGTCCTCCAATACTTATTGTCTTGCATCCCTTCTTGTCAAAGATAGTCTTTAAATTTTTATATCCAAAAGGGGTGGGTCAGTAATCCAATTCAAGTTAATAACACTGTCAAATTAAGTTAGTATACCTTTAATTGTTCAGGCCTGAGTCAAGCCTTTTGTGGCAAAAACGAAAGTTAAAATTGTTCCATACTTTAAAGATTAATTGTTAATTTCTTTTCCATGTATACCATTCCAACAGGGTGATCCTTTATCTCCTTTCTTCCAATCATCCTTGTTACAAATAAGAAGGGAAAAAAAACTGCTCCAGCAGGGCTTTTAAAATCCACATTCACTCTTTTCCCCCTCTGGGTGGCTGCAAGCCAAGGTAAATAATCTAAAAGTTGTCTTTCCCTCTTTCCAACCTCTTGATTGCAATTCTGTTTATAGCCTTTTAATGAACTGGTTACTCACAGTTAAAGGCTTTGTTCGCTTTCATGTTTTATCTAGGTCGTGCGGGGGAAGCCCTCAGCTGTCCAAATCGTCTCCGAAGATGGCTTCTGGGATATGATGTGATTTAGCACAGAGCAAACGTGGAAATTACTCTGAAAGCGCCATTTCAAGAGACTGCCCCGTTCAAGTTCTCAGCTTTCGTTACTTCTTCGTGGCAACAAAGAGTACCTCATTGTTGAGGTCCTTGGAAAACACATTTATTTAGCAGTTTCCTGCTACTTCACTGAGTGTTAACTCCACCTCCTCATTTTCCCATTTCAAATGTTGACTTTCGACTTCAGAAGAATTGCTGAATCCAGTATCAGGAAAGCAAGAAAGTCCCCCAGAATCCTCCATCAAGATCCATTAGGCTCCACAGGCAGACCAAACAACTCTGTTTCCCACCCCTGTGGAGGTAAAGAGCCGCAGAGCAGCCTAAACCCCACTAGGAAGTGATCTGACCATGACAAGGGAGTGATCTGAATATCCTCCAAATCACCACTCCCCATCCGCCTATCAGTAAACATGAGGTCTAGCATGCATCTCCCTACATGTGCCAGGACAGAGATATTATCTGAGATATGACCATGGTTGCCATGGTGGCCAAGAAATCCTGACTTGCTACTGTTGTCACAGAGGGAAGCTGCCCATTTGGGAACCACTGCTCGAAGTCCCAGTATTCTAGTCACCAGGGGACTCACAGACAAAGCTGATCACAAAACACATATTTCCCTGAAGCTCAGAAAATAGAAATAGATGTACTGTACAACTCTCAGTTTCCCCATTCAGCAGGAAGCAACCTTTAGCAGAGAAATGATTGTGTTATTTTCAGCAGATCTACAGCCAATACTAAAAATAGTGAGCATTGCTGTAGCAGGCCAGTTGTCATCAGAACATCTGTGTTACTCAAAGGGAAACATATCTGAGTAGAAAAAACTGTCCATCAAACTAGAGTAAATCCAAAGTTCTACCGAAGTGCTTTATAGGTGTGTGCCAATGAGACTTCAGCTTTGCAGCAAGGCAGTGCTTTTAATCATGGGTGCAGCACCTGGGTTCCCACCTGGGCATAAACTAATAATACTAGTTGTTGTTATTCTCTCCTGTGGACTGTACAAAAATGTATTATTTTATTAGTGTTTGTGTAGCACCGTCAATGTGCATGGTTCTTTACAATAGAAGACTGGTTCCTGCCCCCAAATGGCTCACAATCTAAAATCAACTCTAGGGGGACAACAGATAAAGGGATCAGATAGTGCCATGGCTAATGGGGATGAATATGTGATTATTTCATGTACTTAGTCTTAGTAGGAATATGATCTATTGAGCATCTTCAATAGATGTCTAGCAAGCCTCTGCTTGAGGACACCCAATACCACTTCTCTTGGTAATCGGTTCCATTGTCACTGCTCTTACTGTTAAGAATTTCTTCTTGATATCCAACCAAAATCTTTCCTCTTGTAGCTTAAGCCTACAGGACCTAGTTCTGCTCTCTGGACAGTATAATACAACCAGAAACCCAGACTAACTCCAAAGCTAGTATATGGATATAAACAGAATAATCAAAGGGTAGAGTCGCGCAGTGCAATCCTAACCCCTGGGTTAGGCTGGCACAAGTCACTTGGGCTGACCCAGCGGTGTTGCAAATATACTGTAGGGCATATTTGCACGAATTTTAGATTTGGAGAGGCCAGTGGAAGAGTTGTGCTGGCCTCCCCACGCTGGTTCTGACTAAGACGGGTAAGTTTGCATTGGCTGATCTCGGCTGACGCCAGGGCCTGGGGAGGGCGTGGGGAGTGCAGGGAGGAGGTGTTTCAGGGCAGTTGGAGGGCGAGTTGGGGCAGGTGGGTGGGGAGCAGGAGGCAGGGCCAGGATCCGGCAGTTATACCTGATTCTGACCCTCTGGCTGCTCCAATCTACTTGGATTTGTGCCACCTCCAGAGGTGGCTCAGATTCGAGCAGACCCATTGGGGCCAGTGCTGCGCGACATGGGGTAAGGGAAGAATTTTCCCCTTGTAGTCGGGTTGCCCGCTGGCCTGCCTGCTCTAGCACAAGTTAGAATTGTGCTCTTAGCTTGAGAAGGGTATTCCAGTGACAAAGCATTGGGGTAAATGGGAAGCAAACAAGTGAGTTAAGCATTTGGATGAGTTGAGCAGCAGGTCAAGAAGGTCAATAAACAAATTCCCTCTACTTTAAAATCAAGCTCTTAACAAAATACAGAAATAAAATGCAAAGTAAGACTTAGCTTTCCGAGTAATGGATCAAAGACTGCTAATATTACAACGCTCCTCTGCAAATTATGTTGCAGCCACAGTTACATAAGAACATAAGAACATAAGAACATAAGAACAGCCCCACTGGATCAGGCCATAGGCCCATCTAGTCCAGCTTCCTGTATCTTACAGCGGCCCACCAAATGCCCCAGGGAGCACACCAGATAACAAGAGACCTCATCCTGGTGCCCTCCCCTACATCTGGCATTCTGACTTAACCCATTCCTATAATCAGGAGGTTGCGCATACACATCATGGCTTGTACCCCATAATGGATTTTTCCTCCAGAAACTCGTCCAATCCCCTTTTAAAGGCGTCTAGGCTAGACGCCAGCACCACATCCTGTGGCAAGGAGTTCCACAGACCGACCACGCGCTGAGTAAAGAAATATTTTCTTTTGTCTGTCCTAACCCGCCCAACACTCAATTTTAGTGGATGTCCCCTGGTTCTGGTATTATGTGAGAGTGTAAAGAGCATCTCCCTATCCACTCTGTCCATCCCCTGCATAATTTTGTATGTCTCAATCATGTCCCCCCTCAAGCGTCTCTTTTCTAGGCTGAAGAGGCCCAAACGCCGTAGCCTTTCCTCATAAGGAAGGTGCCCCAGCCCCGTAATCATCTTAGTCGCTCTCTTTTGCACCTTTTCCATTTCCACTATGCCTTTTTTGAGATGCGGCGACCAGAACTGGACACAATACTCTGTTGGAATACTCTGTACAATTCTTGCTGTTAGTTACCTGTTGGCCGTGTTAGAGAAAGGTGGGTCTTTTCTCCACTTTCGGGCTCAGCAAGGACAATGCTTGAATTTGCTTATAGCACAAGCCTATGCATGCCTGCTTGGAAATAAATCCCACTGTATTCAGTGGGACTTACTCTCAGGAAGCTGTGTTTAGAATGGCAGTCTAAGATACAGAACTTAATCCTAGGTTGTTTTCAAATAAATCTCCTATCTAGACTAACAAGAAATTGCAGGCTGCTACAGTGACTTCCTAATTCACTGACAATCACAAAAGGTGAGCCTATACTTTAAACTAAGCAAGGATTGAAGTATATGAGACACAGGCAAAGGTCTCATTAACCCTCCCTTTAGTGTGCACAGCAACCCATGTTTCATTGGCATAAAGCGCTTACAACATTCATTGGGAGGTAAGATCTTTCTTTGGATTGCAACTTGGCTTTAACAAATCTGTTGTCCTCAGGCTCCAGTAAAGGACTGCCTCTGCCCTGACACTTCCTGCTGCCTTTCCCAGCTGCTGCTCACTTCTGTGCACAAGCCAAAAGCAGAAGGAAATGGAAGTAAGCAACTGAGAAGCATAAGAGGGAGAGAACTCCAGCAGACCTTTGCACAGCAATGACTGTTGGAGGCAATGAGATGGAGAATATCTAGAATGGAGTACTGATTTTTTATAGGTGACCCTTGAAGGTCAGAAAAATGGATAAGGGTACAGGCAGAAAAGTTAAGTTTAATTGTGCAAATCACCCATCCTAACTATCAAAGAGGCACCTTTTCAGGTGGTACTCATCTGATAACACAGGCCAACACACATTTTGCTTCCTTAAATGTTACACCAATTCCTGGGTATATTTGGAGGTGCCGATTCAAAAAATGGCATCCGTTTTGCCCTATCACTTCCTTCCCCTGCCTCACCCCATTCCACCTCCTCCCTGCTGATTACTTACCACTGGCTGGTGCTACAGGAGCATCCAGTGCTGGCAGCTCCTCCTCTCTGGATGCCGCAGTCGTGACTTACAGCATGTTTGTGACACCCAGTACCGGCGCTACAGCTATATAGGATTGGGCTGTAAACCAGCTTATGCAGCTGTACCAGCAGAGTGACACTAGAAGCTCAATGGATGGTTAGGGCTGGATAATTTTCTACAGAGCAAAACTCACTGGGCCACACTACGCATATACAACATGGCATCAGTTGTCTGTGAACTATAAAACATGATTAATTCAGGATATGCAAGAGACATTACAGTGATGTGGCCTGTCGCCATTGTCTGTAACCAGACACCATAGGAGTATTAAGATAGCCTGAATTCAAGTATGTACTTTATGGAAATTGTGTTTTTAAGAAGTTAAATGAATGTGATACAGCCTTTCAATACATGAAGAATAAGACAGAATATTTCTATAGAAGGAATTGAAATACAGCGAATTTAGTCAACTTCTATAGAGCAGAATGACAACTGAAGTCTGCATCTGTGCCAGGATTGCTTGCAGAATGGAGGATTGGAGTGATTTGCTTTCTAGGTGGCTCCCTACCCATCTCAACAGAGTAAAACTTGTTTGACATCAGAGCACAGGAAGAGCACATTAGTAAAGGGATTTTTAAAAATGAGATTTCTTAGTAAAGACCTCAAGAGTCACAGTGATCAGCTTTATCATAGGAATGGAAAGGCATTTTTTTATGTTGGCATCCTTCAGTCTTGGAAGATGATGGTATCGCGCTCTGGAACAGAGTGTCCCCTCCAGTGCACAAAGCCTGGGTAAAGCAGATATGGAGGATAGACTGTTACCCATGCAGCAAATCCCCTCTCTCCACGTCGTTGAAATGGTCCAATGGAAAGGCAGAAGCCAATATGGTTGGTTCCAGCGGCGTCACAGGAGTTGCCAGAACGTGACTGTGTTCAGCCATGAACTGCCTCAGGGACTCCGGCTCCGGATTTTGCCTTGAGGTTGACTCCTGAAGCCTTTTCCATAACTGGATGTAGCCACAAGGCAGTGGAGGTTTGGGATCAGAGTTTTCCTTCTCTCAGATGAGCTGCCTTCCCAGGCTAATGAGTTCCATCTACCCGGTGGCTGTTTAGTCGCCTCTTAAGACAAGTACAGCCAAACTGAGGCTGTACTTGTCTTAACTATTCTTATCCCCCTTAATGGAAAGGCATTAATGTGGGGTGAATTAAAATTAGGTAGAATCCCCCCAAATCAAACCTACACAACAGGAATCGATAAGAATTTAGGTTTATTGACAGAGCATGCAAAATTGAATTAAGAAAACAAAGCAAAACGTTGGTTCTTCCTTTGTGATTTAAGAAGGTAAATAGTAGCTCAGGGTGTGGCAGTGGTTCCCAGGTAGAGGAAATACAACAGGGCAAGTCTGGGCGAATATACTTGCAGTGTCTAGGGTGAAATAAAGCACATATACAAAGACTAGCCATATCTGGAAGGTCAGCAAATGCAACCTTGATCCTTAGGCTTGGAACGGATTGGCCCATTCTGATGTACTGTATAGATTTACTAAGGATTCCATGTAACTCATATATCTTAACTGTTATCTTCCTAACAGTTGGTGACAGAAGCATGTTTGAGAAATATATATATAGTACATATGTGCTATCATCAATGGCAGGTTTGAAACTTTTGTGCTACATTAACAGGGAGGTGATTTACTCTGAGCTTATAGAACATGTGCCTGCCAAAGTTAAGCACCTTTTCAACTGCAATCCTATGCACACATGTTTAGAAGCAAGTCTCTTAAACACGGTGTGTCATATTTCTAAGTAACCATAAGTAGGATCAAATTGGATGTCTCCTTGATCTCAATGAAAGAGATGCAAGCACATGAAAGTAATGGGATGCATTACTTTGTTAACTGTTTTTCTTTTAATTCTTTTTATTGACATTTTCAGCAAAATGCAAAGGTAAAATTGATAGGTTAATAATGAAACCTGCAGTTTTGAAGCAGAACTATAGGGCATGAATATAGAAAATGAAGGTTGCCAGTTAAATGAAACTTCAAGGTACATGTACATTTAATCACATGTGTCATTCCAACAATAAAGGTGGTCTCAGGAGGGGCTTAAGAAGGTACTTGATTCATGTCAACTGCAAAAGTGGAGCATACATATATGGCACCAAGCTCTCCAAGAGAAATAAACCCATCAGACTCAGGGCCCAATCCAATCCAGTTTTCCAGTTCTGGTGCATCTGTGCCAATTGACCATGCACTGCATCTTGTGGTGGGGAGGCAGTCACAGAGTCCTCCTCAGGGAACATTTGTTTCCTTATCTCGGGGCTGCATTGTGGCTGCACCAGTGCTGAAAAATTGGATAGGATTGGGCTCTCAGTCCTCCAGAGGCTTGGACAAACCCAATGCTTTCTTTGCTGATCAGTATCCAATATATTATATGCTAGTATATTGGTAACCACTATACGATATGCTATATTGAATATAGCATTTATTACCCATGACCAAGTCAAAGAGATTTAAAAGTGCTTAATGCCAGCTGGATCATGCCCATTGTTCACATTTGCACCAGGTAATACTAAACCTAGATAATATTCTCTTTGATAATTGCACAAGAAGTAAACCAGTCATAGTAAAGACTGGTTTATTTAATTATTTATTTAAATATTTAAAGTGCCACGTGCAATGTGCTAATTACAATCTAATGAAGTGAAGAGTGAACAAAAGTGTTGAAGTTCAGGAACTATATTAGGGAGCACTATTACTTCATTAGTAGACAGTAATTATTATTTGATGCTTGAGTAGACATGGAATTGCTCTAATAACCTTTACTTCATATTTATGGCTTTGATTGGCAAAAAAGGAAAGAGGATTTACATTGAGAAGAGTATCGCTGCATAATTAGCTCAAAATTCAAGAACTCTGATAATAAATTCATGCCTCAAGATCAATGAGATTTCGAAGACTAGATAATAGCCTTTTCTTTTAATATGCCTTATTTGAGTCTGCCTGCTTGAGATGTAAGAAAGGGGCAAAGAGTGTAGAGGTAATACCATATAGTGTCATCATTCTGTCTTTCCACTGATTTCTTAAAAACATTTTATGGGATTTTTCAGTTAAACAGAAAAAGAAAATAATATTGGGACCATGAAAACTAAAAAGAAAAAAGTACAATTGGGTTTTATATCAGCACTTGCACTGAATTTGATTCACAATACCATTTTCAAAACAAACATTTATCACCCAATGGTTGGATGCATCTTGTGTGAAACTATTCCCTTATTGCCATTTCCAAATCTTTTAAACTCTTTCACACACTTTCCTTTTTCTGTAGGCTTTGTTTGCAGTATGTTCAATACTGCTAATGTGCACAAATCAGTCAAAGTCAATTCCATTAATTTCACAGAGAAAGTTTTAAGCACATGTGCAACTCTTCCATTGAAAGAATGGACTTTAAAATACTGAACACTGCATTGTTAGATTTCTTTGTAACAAGAATCAGTGGTGTCACTAGAGTTTAGGTGCTGGAAGACAGCACATCACTCTCATGATGGACCTCTTTCTATGCAGTGGGAGGACAACACCCCAGGCAGTGGGAGCGTTGATGCACCATCACCCCACACCCACTGTTTTTTCTGTAACTTTTGATAGAATATAAATATTTCATCTGGTTTGTTTCATGGCATTCTGCATGAAATTATGCATTGAATGATATGTAACATGATGATATTATTCAAAAATACCAAGATTTAAAAAGTTTTGGCTAGTAGTGGTGTCACTCTCCTGTGCGCATCACCTGGTGTGGCCCACACCCCCTAGCAATGCCATTGACAAGAATTACTATGCTTTATGACAGCAAAACTCTGTCACTAAAGAGGTTCCAAGTTTACCTCTCAAATTTAACCCGGTATAAAATGTGCCTGCTTCTGTTTTGAAAAGTGGGAGTCATTTCATCACTTATAAAATTGAAGCTGCAGGGGAAGCAAGATGAAATTATGGGTCATTGCTGATTTACAATTCTTAAATCACTGTTCTTTTTGTTTGTTTGTTTGCTTGCTTTACAATGATACCCAAAGCAATGTTCAGAATACCTAATAAATAAAGACACATTAATATCAATAAGCAACCAAATGTTGTAACCCACTCTAAAATAATTAAATCAAAGGCTAATAAAGGAACGCCAAAGGCCTTGGACAGTGGTACTCAAACTTTTCCGGCCAGTGGCTCACTTGACCCCCATGGCTGTTGGCCATGACTCCCCATCATGTTCCTGAGGGCTGGAAGTGACATCATTAAACAGGAAGTTTAATGATGCATCATTAAACTCAATGATCAATGAAGCTCAAACTCAATGATCAATGAAGTGGCCAGAAATATTAACTATATTAAATATAATGTTATAATATTATATTTATTATAATATAATATTAAATATAAATATATATTAACCCCTGCTAATTGGGTAAGAGGCACTTTTTCAAGTGGGTGTCCTCTTTTTAGCAAGGGGAGAGTAACTGGCCCTCCTCACCCCAGCAGTGTCTTTTCTAGTGGCTGCCTGCTGGTGTTCTTTTGCATCTTTTTAGACTGTGATCCGTTTTGGGACAGGGAGCCATTAGTTATTTGTTTGATTTACTCTGTAAACCACTTTGTGAACTTTTCCACTAAAAGTGGTATATAAATATATACACTAAATATATATAGTGTATATAAATATATACACTAAAAGTGGTATATAAATACTGATGATGATGATGATGATGATGATGATGATGATGATAATATCATTAATTAAATGCAGATCTTAAAAATATATTATTAATACACAGCGATATACATGCTTTATAAATGATCAGTTGCTGATCACTGTTGGAGACAGGATGCTGGAGTAGGTAAATTTTGTCTGGTCCAAGGAGGACTCATTTTTTAAAACTTTGTAAGCATAGCAATAGAATTGTTTTATCAAATGAACTTTGAGAACAACCAGTCTGACCAACATTACACACACACACCCCTGTGGACCCCAATCCAACCAGTCATTTCTCCCATTCTCCTTGGATAGGATTGAACCCTTTATTAATTTAATGAAATTAAATTTTTCCAGCAGCTGGTGGGGAAAACAAAAATAGACCATGAAAATATATCAGAGCTGATAAGGGTTTGGTTAGGAAGCTGATTTGTCTCCTATACTAGGAGATGCACAGCTCAAGCCTATGCATGTCTACTCAGAAGTAAGTCCCATTAGAGTTAATGGGGCTTACTCCCAGGAAAGTGTGGATAGGATTGGGCTGGCAATCACTTCATCAATGGCTGATAAGTATTCCCTTCAAATAGCAAGATTCATCACTTTAAAAATACAGCCTTTCCTCTTCAGTCAAACAACAAGATTAATAAATCACTTTAAAAACAGTACCCTTTTTCTGCTCCTGGCCAAGTAAAGTATGTGCTTCTCTCTCTCCCCCCCTTTTGCCAACTGCATGGAAACAACTTTAAGGGGAGGGGGAGGAAAGCAGGAAGGTTTGGAGATCAAAAGGGGGGAGTGGAAGAGGGAGGGGGTTGAAAAGAGAGATTTCACTTTGATGAGAAGTGATCCCAGGCTGGGAACCAACCAGACAAGGATCAGCGAGGGTTAAGGACTGCAAGCCAAGAGCCAAGCATGCTCGGAGGAGGGCGGGGCAGCAGCAGCCACTCTTGAAGCTGAGCAACTCCTGTTTCTTCTGCTTAAAAAAAAAGCGCAGATGGGCTTGTATTCTGCCCAGGGGTGTGACTGTATCGCTTCGAGAGGACATCCTGCGCCTCCCCTTTAAGTTCCTGGCACTGCCCTAAAGAGCCACGCCTCACAGTTTGAATAACACTGGCCTTGGAGAACAAAACTGTTTTGGTTTTGTTTCTAAATTATATTAATATATAAATATGAATATTAAAAATATAAATATGGACCAGGGCAGGAGGGGGAAGCAGCGGAGCCCTGATTCGCCAGATTCTGAACTCTGTGTCGGGTCGGAAGGCCTGACAAGGAGGCTCTTCTGTCTGTGCTATTTTGCTGGTACAAAATACAAAAGACAGGAGACCCATTGCTAGGGCCGGATCTTTCCTCAGGGGAGGGGGACAAAAGTCCTCTTTCTCCACGGAGACTCCTGGCGACTTCCCAGTGTCCACTGGATACAGCAGTAGCTGTTTTGGTGCTGCTTCTCTAGTGGGCGCCAGGAAGCATAGGATTGGGCTGCCCAGTTGTCACCTCAGTCAGTGGGTTGGTGCCCATCTCTGTCCACCTCTTTGCCTCCACTGCTACTCCTTCTCCTTCCACTCCCTGGATTTGTTGTGTGCATCAGATATTGTGCACCTGTTCAATTCAAAGGCTCAGGTTGGTTGCAGGTTCAAGCTCAGTGCATGCCAAAACACCAGACTGGCAGAATGGGCAGCAAAATGGCAGATGCGCTTCAATGTCAGTAAGTGTAAAGTCATGCACATTGGGGCAAAAAATCAAAACTTTAGATATAGGCTGATGGGTTCTGAGCTGTCTGTGACGGATCAGGAGAGAGATCTTGGGGTGGTGGTGGACAGGTCGTTGAAAGTGTCGATCCAATGTGCAGCGGCAGTGAAGAAGGCCAATTCTATGCTTGGGATCATTAGGAAAGGTATTGAGAACAAAACGGCTAATATAATGCCGTTGTACAAATCGATGGTAAGGCCACACCTGGAGTATTGTGTCCAGTTCTGGTCGCCACATCTCAAAAAAGACATAGTGGAAATGGAAAAGATGCAAAAGAGAGCGACTAAGATGATTACGGGGCTGGGGCACCTTCCTTATGAGGAAAGGCTACGGCGTTTGGGCCTCTTCAGCCTAGAAAAGAGACGCCTGAGGGGGGACATGATTGAGACATACAAAATTATGCAGGGAATGGACAGAGTGGATAGGGAGATGCTCTTTACATTCTCACATAACACCAGAACCAGGGGGCATCCACTAAAATTGAGTGTTGGGAGAGTTAGAACAGACAAAAGAAAATATTTATTTACTCAGCGTGTGGTTGGTCTGTGGAACTCTTTGCCACAGGATGTGGTGATGGCGACTAGCCTGGACGCCTTTAAAAGGGGATTGGACATGTTTCTGGAGGAAAAATCCATTACGGGGTACAAGCCATGATGTGTATGTGCAACCTCCTGATTTTAGAAATGGGCTATGTCAGAATGCCAGATGCAAGGGAGGGCACCAGGATGCAGGTCTCTTGTTATCTGGTGTGCTCCTTGGGGCTTTTGGTGGGCCGCTGTGAGATACAGGAAACTGGACTAGATGGGCCTATGGCCTGATCCATTGGGGCTGTTCTTATGTTCAGACAATGAGAACTTTTTTATTGTTCAATAGAGGATGTTTAGGGTCAGAAACCCAAATCAAGCAGAACATCAGATTTAAGAGACACAGCTTTTACGCACTTTGGCTACATGCATCACAAATTCCTTCTGTCACATCCATGGCAGACCCCTGCTTAGTGGGAGGAGTCACTGCTGGGGAGGATAGGGGACTTCTGAGCTTACCCCTTTACAGAAAAAGTTGCAGAGGCTTAGGAAGTGACTGCACCAACGGTTTATTCTTGTTAGATTCTTTCCATTCATCTGGCCCCTTTTGTATCACAGAAGCCAGGATAATGTCCATTCAACAAGATCTGCATTCCACTTCACAGGTGTTGGAGTTAGCTGTCTTGCAGATCCTGCCTGTGGTGGTGGGGGGCAGGGTTGTCAACAGGGAGCTCCCTGGGGGCTGTCAGTATGGAGCTTCTGGCAGGTATTGTTGCAAGGTAGCACTCATTAAGGTTGTCCTATGGCTGGCTGGGGGACAGCTGGCACCCCAGGGGCCTCCCAAGGGCTGCCTTCCAGTCCCCCCAAGTCTGGGAACTGTGGTACCCCCAGAGGCTGAGGGGGAGTGACACCCTGCCTGGTTGTCCCAGAAGGGTAGGGCCTTCCGCTCTCCCAAGGGCCTTCTAGAGCCCTTCCAGGCCAGGGACAGGCTGTGGGAAGGGCTTGGTGCTGCCAGAGCTTCCCCATGCTGTTGTCCCCAGGAAGGAGCCCAAGCAGGAGCAACTTCTTGCTATGCCTGCTGGGCTCCTTATGAACCCAGCAGCCAACCCAGCCAGCCCCACCCCTTCCAGCCATATGATCAGCCTGAGATCATGTGAGATCTCTTGCCCTACTTCCCAGGAGACTCCCTGCCTGAGGGCCAGATCCAGGCAATACTTGCTCAGCTCTCCTACTTCTGAGGAGCCCCCTGCTCCTGAGGAGAACTGCATTGCCAGGGCTGGAGCTGGGCAACACATACATACATACATCTAAGTTTAGGTTCTATAACCCTCTTTATATTCTTGTATTATCTAAACTTCCTTGGCTTTTGAGATGTTCTTTGATACTTAAGACTGGACTGGTCATGTCAGCTTTTATTTTGCAATTTCAGCAGTTTCAAGAGTTCCAAGAAATTCCATCCAACAGTTTCCAATAGCTATTCAACTGGCAAAAGCCCAAGTGGCCCAGTGAAATGCTGGGAGTCCCAGGATGGAGGTTAGGATATGGCGGAGGAGGCCTCTGCCAATCCTGCCCCCTCCCGGTCCTGATCTGCCCCTGTTCTGCCCTCCCACCACCCTGAAATGCCCCATTCCCACCTCCTTACCACCCTCTCCATTCCCCTGCACTAACTGGCACAAACCTTACCTCTGCTGGTGTCCAGCAGGTAGGATGCAGTGTTGGCGGGGCAGCTCAGACTTACCCTCTGGTGCTGCCTATTCTCTGGGTATTGCAGTGTGCCTTATGGCAATCCGTTTATGATCTTCAGTTTAGAATTGGGCTCTCAGCAGTGTTAGGAAAAGATCAATCTGATATTCTAAGAACCTTTAGCAGAGAGAGAAGCTTTGATTTTTCAATAGCTGCCTGGGGACCCCAGAACTATGGGGCATCATTTATACATAAATTCTGTTCCCTTTCCACCTCCTCCCAAGGGCAGTGGGGCATGACATACTTTGGGATTCATGTGTGGCAAGAACCAGATCAGACCTGTGTGCACTTCAAGGTTTGTCTTACTAACAATTTGTTCATAAGACAGAGAATAATGGGCAGTGAAATAGTCCTTTGTCACAACCTGGTTAGGAGTCCATAATTGTGTTCAGTTGGTATTCTTTCCAGGGTCTTTAAATGTAAGAAGGTGATAGGGGAGGCCAAGCGAGACTATGAGGAACGCATGGCCAGCAACATTAAGGGGAATAATAAAAGCTTCTTCAAATATGTTAGAAGCAGGAAACCCGCCAGAGAAGCGGTTGGCCCTCTGGATGGTGAGGGAGGGAAAGGGGAGATAAAAGGAGACTTAGAGATGGCAGAGAAATTAAATGAGTTCTTTGCATCTGTCTTCACGGCAGAAGACCTCGGGCAGATACCGCTGCCCGAACGGCCCCTCCTAACCGAGGAGTTAAGTCAGATAGAGGTTAAAAGAGAAGATGTTTCAGACCTCATTGATAAATTAAAGATCAATAAGTCACCGGGCCCTGATGGCATACACCCAAGGGTTATTAAGGAATTGAAGAATGAAGTTGCAGATCTCTTGACTAAGGTATGCAACTTGTCCCTCAAAACGGCCACGGTGCCAGAAGATTGGAGGATAGCAAATGTCACGCCTATTTTTAAAAAGGGAAAGAGGGGGGACCCGGGAAACTATAGGCTGGTCAGCCTAACATCCATACCGGGTAAGATGGTGGAATGCCTCATCAAAGATAGGATCTCAAAACACATAGACGAACAGGCCTTGCTGAGGGAGAGTCAGCATGGCTTCTGTAAGGGTAAGTCTTGCCTCACGAACCTTATAGAATTCTTTGAAAAGGTCAACAGGCATGTGGATGCGGGAGAACCCGTGGACATTATATATCTGGACTTTCAGAAGGCGTTTGACACGGTCCCTCACCAAAGGCTACTGAAAAAACTCCACAGTCAGGGAATTAGAGGACAGGTCCTCTCCTGGATTGAGAACTGGTTGGAGGCCAGGAAGCAGAGAGTGGGTGTCAATGGGCAATTTTCACAATGGAGAGAGGTGAAAAGCGGTGTGCCCCAAGGATCTGTCCTGGGACCGGTGCTTTTCAACCTCTTCATAAATGACCTGGAGACAGGGTTGAGCAGTGAAGTGGCTAAGTTTGCAGACGACACCAAACTTTTCCGAGTGGTAAAGACCAGAAGTGATTGTGAGGAGCTCCAGAAGGATCTCTCCAGACAGGCAGAATGGGCAGCAAAATGGCAGATGCGCTTCAATGTCAGTAAGTGTAAAGTCATGCACATTGGGGCAAAAAATCAAAACTTTAGATATAGGCTGATGGGTTCTGAGCTGTCTGTGACAGATCAGGAGAGAGATCTTGGGGTGGTGGTGGACAGGTCGATGAAAGTGTCGACCCAATGTGCGGTGGCAGTGAAGAAGGCCAATTCTATGCTTGGGATCATTAGGAAGGGTATTGAAAACAAAACGGCTAGTATTATAATGCCGTTGTACAAATCGATGGTAAGGCCACACCTGGAGTATTGTGTCCAGTTCTGGTCGCCGTATCTCAAAAAAGACATAGTGGAAATGGAAAAGGTGCAAAAGAGAGCGACTAAGCTGATTACGGGGCTGGGGCACCTTCCTTATGAGGAAAGGCTACGGCGTTTGGGCCTCTCCAGCCTAGAAAAGAGACGCTTGAGGGGGGACATGATTGAGACATACAAAATTATGCAGGGAATGGACAGAGTGGATAGGGAGATGCTCTTTACATTCTCACATAACACCAGAACCAGGGGACATCCACTAAAATTGAGTGTTGGGCGGGTTAGGACAGACAAAAGAAAATATTTCTTTACTCAGCGCGTGGTCGGTCTGTGGAACTCCTTGCCACAGGATGTGGTGCTGGCGTCTAGCCTAGACGCCTTTAAAAGGGGATTGGACGAGTTTCTGGAGGAAAAATCCATTATGGGGTACAAGCCATGATGTGTATGCGCAACCTCCTGATTTTAGGAATGGGTTAAGTCAGAATGCCAGATGCAAGGGAGGGCACCAGGATGAGGTCTCTTGTTATCTGGGGTGCTCCCTGGGGCATTTGGTGGGCCGCTGTGAGATACAGGAAGCTGGACTAGATGGGCCTATGGCCTGATCCAGTGGGGCTGTTCTTATGTTCTTATGTTCTTATGTTAAATGGAGCCTCTCTTGTTTTGGGAGACAAAACTGAGAAAGGTGTTTGAACCCAACTGAGACCCTTTCTTAGGAGTGCTGGTCCTATCCCAGCATTGGCCTTGAGCCTGGCTTTGTCCTGCCCTGCTGACAAAGGTATAAACCTGAAGGCTCTTATTCCCCAGATGGTTATTCCCTTATTCCCCAGAAGAGAGGACACCTCTCTTCCTATAGGGAAAAATCCTGGGCTGCTCTTGGGTCACTCAGGCCCTCCTCTTCTCCTTCCCAGGCTCGTTGCCTTCCTTCAGTGCGGCCCCTGTTACTCTTCTTTCCCTCTCTGCATCTACTTCCTTCCCCCTGCCTTTCCCCTTCTCCTGTCTCTTGTACCTCCCTCCAGCATCCATCTCTCCCCCAAGTTTCCTCATTTCATCCTCCTCCTGTTCCTCTTCCTCCAGCAATCTTTCCCATTCTGCCTTAGTTTTCAGTTTCCTTTTCTCTTGTCTTCTCCATCTCTTCGAATCTTGCGCTTCCTTTTCTTCTTTTGATGGCTCCAGCCCTTGGAAAACCCAGCCTCTTCCTATTAAATAACTTGATCAGGTCTTGATGGCCTCTATCAGTCTCGTGGTGCCTGGGCACTTTTACATCACCTCTGGGCACAGTTACTGAACAGCCACCCGCCATAGCCCTGCATGGGCCTCATGGCACTGGGGATGGATGCCAGGCACCACACCCAAAACAGAAATTCTTGTAAATAACATGCAAATGGTTCAATTTGTACAATTTATTCTGATAGCAATTATTTTTCTGGAATTTAAAACAGATTTGGAGAAGCAGATGGCAAGAAATGTGAGAAAAGGCACAATGACTGGCAAGTAGGAATACATAGAACAAGACCCCCAGCAGCCACAGTTTCAATCCCTGCCAGCTCCCTGCAAGCTCATAAATTCAGATTACCTTGCGTGCACCAAAGGCTCAAGCCTGTGATCCAAAATCATATGATTGCAGTTCATTATCATTTTTAAATAAATTTCTCAGGTATTTATCACCTGTATGAAGAGGCTTCTGTGCTAAATGGAGTAAGCAGAGACAAATGGACTACACATAATTAAATGATTGCTCATTCTTACACTTCATTATATGCGCTCAGTAGGGTGTTATGGTGATCAAGAGAACATTTCACCTCCTAGTTTGATTATGATTCATAAAGCACCTAACGTTTGCTGGTGCAGTCCAAAAGTAAGAGCACTCAGACAGGTCCTGATCCATATTATTGCCTATCTGGATGCTGTACTAATGACCTATTCATCCTTGCCAGGCCCCAAAGGGCTGAAAATAAATCTATAGCCATAAATGTCCTGGTATAAGACATCTCCTTTAATTGATATGCAATATTGCCAGCAGTTACTTGGTGCCACAGACATTCAAGCTAGGACAAGGATGTGCTAACAGCATCAATTTGGAATGTGTAAAGTTGAAGTGCATGTTATTGTGTGTGTGTGTGTGTGTGTGTGTGTGTGTGTGTGTGTGTGTGAGAGAGAGAGAGAGAGAGAGAGAGAGAGAGAGAGAGAGTGCTGTTATCCAAGTAGATGCTTCCATGAGAAAGAATAAGGTAGCCCACATTTCATCAGTAAATGCTAGCAGCCTGTAAGTTATTTACATTATTATTATCTTTTCAGCACATGCAAGTAGTGGTGAGACCTGTTTTCTTCCGCAAGCACCAAAATGCCATGGACCATCTCTAGATTGCACTGGTGTTTTGTTTTCCCCTCAAGATTGTCAAAAATGCCCCATCCTTAAGAGAGCAAAAGAGAGCCATTCAAGTGGAGCACCAGGAGTCTGATGGCCCAATCCTATTGGGTTCAGCTGCTAGCAGAACAAGTATTCTGCTGGTGGCAGCTGCTATAAAGCAGCCGTAAAAGGTGCTCTGGCAGTGTGCAGAGTAGCACAGTGCAGGAGCACTGGTGAGAAGGCCGGAGCCTTCCCACCCATGTCAACAGATCCCAGAGGACCTACCAAGACAGATAAAATAGTGGGGTGGGGACAGGAGGGTGAAACAGAGTAGGTGGGGCAAAATTTGGCAGGGAGAGGGGAGGACTGAGTGGCAGGGAGGCTGTATGAGGGGGTGGATCCAGCAGCAATGACTCCACCAAATCCCAACCCCTTCATCAGCAGCCTCCCCACCCCCTTTCTGTACTTGAACTTGTGTCAGCAAAATTTCTGGTGAAGGTCTGAGGAGTGGGAGACCTATAGAGGTGTAAGGGGATTTAAGTACCCTTTCCCCTTCCAAGCCTCTCTGTCCCCCCTCCCCCGTACTGGATACAGTATGCTCCTTTTTGGCAGGAGGCAAGGGTGAGATAGGATTGGGCTATATGGCCACAAGCAGAATTTTATTTCAATTTTCAGCCAACAACAGCTGCATTTTGATCAGGGCTTGTATCTGGTAAGACAATTGTAAGGACACCATTGATCCAAGACCTCTGCTCTCTAAAAATACATGAGCAGCAGCTTCATCCTGAGGGAGGGAATATTGATACCCTGGGAAAGGTACATTTTTGATACTTGGGAGACTAACTATGAAAGAGAACCTGTCATGATGACTGAAACTATAGCAAGAAAGAGAGTTGCTATATCAATGGTGTAGCTTAAAGAATACAACGCAACTTTTAGGAAGTCGCCAACTGATAGAGAGATTTCTGGGACTTGGTCTCTGGGTCAAATTGCTAAGCAGACATAGACTTCTTTATAAGCATATAGAAAAATTTATTTACATGCTATTTACAGATTAAGAATGGATTAGGATGGATACAGGTTCTAAGTTACCCCATGGTGGATCTTTGATTTCTTCACCGAACCACACCCAAAACTCCTGTACTTGTACTCTATGAAAAACAAGTGACCCATGTGATATTCATGTCACTTCCCTCTCCTTATTTGGCATACTGGTGCATGGGTCTAGCCCTCACTGGGAAATCCGTTATCCATGTATGGAGAAGTTCTGGCTTGCACTTTGATTTCACAAGACCCTGGAATGTTCCTTTTGGGAAAGCTATGACACACATGTTTTTCTCTCTCTGCAGGTCATCTTGACATTTTCTACCTTGTTTTTAACAGAAAAACACTAGTCATGTTTTTCCTAATGTTCCTCCTCTGAGAGAAGTTAGGTTAACCCCTAAAATCTATATCAATGCTCACCAAGAAAATATGGTTACTTTCAGATGTGCTCCTGGTAGTGCCAGCAAGTCATTACTTTTGCAGTCATATTCAGAATTGCTACATTCTTTCCACACTGCAGCATGAATAGCATGGTTTTAAGACAGAGTAGACTGGCCTTCCCCGCTTTATTCCTTCCTACTGCTTCTTTGTGTTATTGCATCTGGGCATGCACTTGACAGAAAAAGAAGGAACAGTCAACAGTCCACCTCTGCAGTCATTGCCCTGCTGTATTGCAGGCCAAATGTGATGATTTCAGCATGAGGAAAACACATGTGGACAATGGATGGATAACAATAACATGTGAATCCCCCATAAAGAGTGAGTGAGCAAAGTATGACAATCCCAGAACAGACACCCTGTTTGGAAGCACTTTATGTATGTGTCCTTTGAATGTAAAAATAAAGTACTCCTCCAACTTTAATCCGGATGGCAACTGTGCTCCTGTTAGCAAAGGTTTGGGAAACACTGATCTAGCTCATGGTTTTGCAATGACAGCCCAATCCTATCCACAGTTTCCTGGGAGTCAGCCCTACTGACGCTAATGAGACGTACTTCTGAGTAGACATGCATAAGATTGGGTTCCTCCACTGCACCACTTCACATGGTGCACCTATTCAAAGTACCACTGGAAGTAACAGTTGATAACATCATCCCCAGTTACTTCTGGGTTGGGAGGCCAGATGTGAAATGACAAACACCAGTAAAAGGCTCAGGGTGGACGGAAGGGCTTTTTCAAATGCGGAAAAGCATGGTTTGGAGTTCTGCCTGCCAAGCTGAGCCTCCTACTGCTGTTTGTCATGCTGCATTGCTGGTCCTGCTGCCAAGTGGCAGGGGTCCAGGGGTCCTATGAGTACCACCAGACACCACCTCAAGTACTACTGGTGGTGCCGTTGAGAAATATTGATCTAGCTTCACAACTCCAAGAAAATAGATAGTGTGGGAAATATGCATCCAAATAAGGAAGCTCTCGTAATGAAGGTAAACATATCACATGAAAAAACTTGATAGGCAGGCCACTTTGCCTCTTTAGGAGATAAATGGCTGCAACAGCTTGACCTCCCCAACCTGCCCTAAATTAGGGGTCTTATGTACTGCTATGAAGCAGTACATAATGATCAGTAAAATCATTGAACTGATCATTGAAGTGTTAGGGAAGAGCCTATGTTCTCCTCCAGAAGTTTTCAAAACAATATTCTCGGCCATGAAGATAAGCAAGGTACAAGGAGTTGGGTTGCTCAAGAGGTGGGTTGCTCTGTCTAAATAAAGATTCTTGCAAAACTCAACTTCTCCACATGTTAAATCAACTAATGTTTTGGAAGAAAAGCTTTGCATGTGTATTAGGAAAAAGTCACAAGAAGCAGCTAGAGCTAGCTGCTTTTGAGCAATGTACTAAAGATTTGCCGCCTCTCCCATGTTTTTCACTCACCTCGCAGCTAAGTCTACCTCTTAAGGAAACACAGGCTAGGATTACATACAAAAAGAAAAGCACTGACAAATGCCTAAAAAGAAATGGGTGAATTACATTTATTCTTCAAGCGTTGTCCTGGAAAGGTGCCTGATCCCCTGCCTTGGGGCTGCTAATTCTCAAGAGTATTTGTGCAGCAATTGATGTTTACCAACTGAAAAATGCAGCTTGTAAAAGAACATTCAGAAAATTCCACCAGGGGGCAATAAAGGTTTAGAAAAGACTGATTTTGCACAGTGAAAGTTCAAGGAAGGGACCTCCCCACCCATGAACTAGCATTTCTGACAGCTGTCTTGGAGGTCTGCAGAGTGACTACACCAATTGGCACACAGCCAGGCTTAGACCAAAAAGACAGCCTTCTCGGTTTCTAAACAAATCCTCCAGATCAGAAGTCATTACACACAGCCACAAACAATATTTTACATTGTTCTTTGCCACAGAGCAACAAGGGCTTTCCTCTGTCTCTAAGAGAGGTTTTGGATGTTAATCATAGCAGGAGTCACATTTCTTCACACAGATCCACAGATTATTAATGCTGGAAGCAGGGACTCTCATGGAATTGTAGGTGTTCATGATGCAGGTGCAGCACGTACATTTCTGCACAGGGGAGACAGCAAGCAAATTTCGGATGTTAATAATATGCACAGAAAGAGCATGTGAGTATTTGTGCATTTCATCAGTGTCTGAAACTGCTCTTATTCTGGCTGACTAGTAAAGGCCTTTGCCGTTTAAAAGAACTCTACTTTCTGATTTAAAGGATTGTTTTGAAAAACCCTCATTATAAAGGTGCAACATTAGCACAAAGCCATTTCAAACCATCATTTTTCTATCTTCTCATGCTTGGAATTCATGCTAGAAGGACATATGCTTGTTTGAATGGCATCCAAAACCCATGTCAAAATCATGAATAATGCTAGTGTGCCAGAGAGAAGGTTTTTCCTTTTGCCTTCTTTCTGAGGGGCAAGCTTTATGCATGAAAGATGGTTTCATCTTGGGGCCCTTCTCTGTGTTTGCAAATATCAGAATGTGTGTGACAGATGCAGATCAATGCTGATTGAGCCACCTGTCAATCAATGTAAAAACAATTTGTAACCTTGCAATCCTGTGCACATTTTCCTGAGAGAAAGCCCAAATTAACAGAGTGGAATTTACTTCTGTAGACCTGCATACAATTGCCCTGTAATTCTACTGAAATGTGGTATGTATTTCCATGTTACATGTTACAGCATATGAGATTTAAGTGTGCGTGTACAAAATAATGCACTCTAAAGCAGTGCTTCTCATCTATTGCAACCCACTAGACAAAAAAAGAGACAGAGTGATAATTAATCAGGGTCCTGTGCTCCTGAGACTGCTAGAGACTTTAGATTTTAGACTCTTGACTTTGATTGTGTTTTTCATGTGGCAGCTGGACCCCAAACAACCTGAAGATCACTGGGGGGGGCACACTTTTCACATTTAAACCAATATGAGAGCATGGAAGGTCAATTTAATTACATCATTATGTCACCCCCAAATTTCTGGAAAGTTGCCAAAGGTAAGCACCACCACCACCCCCGTCCAGGGTGTGTTCTGAGGCAGCAATGCCTCTGAAAGCCATAGATAAATAACTCAAGGCAGGCCTGCAGACTTAACCATGGAAAAAGTGGTTCAGGTTGCACCTGGTGGGACACTGAACATAGCTGGTGTGCTGTGTTTGGCTTGGTAGTTAAAAATTTCTGAGCTCCGTCTTTAGAAGCAGGGCTGCTAAGCTGACATTGAGCCCAGAGCAAGATGCCTGACTGTCCCCCCTTCTTAAATGTTCCTACAAACCAGATGTTACCACATTTTTAAAACAAGCTTTTAATTGACAGTTTTAACTCAGCAAGAGCAAGGCTGAGGATGAAGTACCCAAATTTATTTTCATTTTATTTTGTGTAATACATTCGTTTTGAACTGTATACTGTAGTTTGTTTTGTCATGACCTGGGTCCCCCCCGGAAGACCAGGCCCTAGGGAATTCCATTCCTCCCCCCTGCGTTCTCCTCAGGCCTGCTTAGAAGCCTCCAGCTCCATTTACTAGCTTGTAACTTTCTTCTGCTGACTTCACTTGCACCAGAGAAAAAGCCATCTGGACAGGCCAGGACAGGCAGTGAAATTTGAAGAAGAAAACCTTTCTACGTGGTAAGATTAATTCAGAACCTGTATACTGCAGCAGTGTTTTTGAAATGAAGCAGATGAACAATCCAGTACTCATATTAGATAAACTGGTAATAAAATGCACATGCAGTTGACATTTATGTGTTAACAGTGGGTTTCCATTCTAGCACAGTTGGAATTTCTCTCCTTTGTTCTCGTATTAGGAACCTTACTTGTTCCAGCTGCGTAAGTGCCATGAACTCAGGAGGTGACAAACATAATCTGTTTTTACCAGTAAGTAGACTGGGTGTGCAAAAGGAACTGTTTTGTATGCAAGTTATGCAGGATCGAAATCCTGCATAACTGATTGGCCCAGACTTCTGGCTGGCCAATCAGGTGATAGATCAAAATCCTACCATATGATTGGCCCTCTAGTTAATGTTTCAACTGCACCAATCATGGGGAGTCTGGGCAGAGCTAAAGGGTATAAAAGCCAGAGGTGTTTGCCTTATGTTAGATTCATTGCCAGGTCCTGTTCTGAAGATGAAATAAACATATTGAGCTGTTATCTCTATGCCTTCCTTTATTCACATGGACCCACTATATAATAGGAACATTCTGGAAAAAAGAGAGTAATTAGAAATGTACTCTACATATTCAGCAAACACCTCTTTATGGTGATGGTAATTCAAACCAGAATACTACAGGAGCTGATACAGCATGAAGGAATAAACATGTGAGATATGCACATTCTAAGAGCTGTGTACAATGGTTCTGGCCTTACCATAGGAGCATAAGAAAAGCCCTGCTGAATCAGGTCCAAAGCCCATCTAATCCAGCATCCTGTTTCCCACTACAGCCCACCAGATTCCTCTTCAAAGAGGTCAAAGAGCAGGAGAGAAAGGTCTAATTCTCTCCTGCAGCCTTCCACTTTGATCCCCAGAGAGTATGCTCTCCGTGTCTTGCTCAGTCAGAAGCACACAGGAGAAAGCGAGAGAGAGAATATCTTTAGACCTGGTAATCTTTTCTTAAGCATCACCCAGCAGCTCTCTGATTAGCTAGTTCCCTTGGAACCTGAAGCACCTCAGAATGGAGGGAAAATCCTCCACAATGAACCATAACGTTTTCATCACAGCCCCTTTGGTTCCTCCTCTGCAATTCACCTCACAGTGTTCTGAATCAGCTTTAATGAAATACTTCTCAGCCAGCTTGGAGATAAAACTCAGAGTAATGCACAATTCCTAGATGCGTCTCCTACACAACATAGTACAAACTATCTTTGGTCTTGAATTTTTTGTTTGAGCATTAACATTATTGGCATAATGTCACCGAAAAGAATACTAATGCCTCTGTGATTCATGCACTCATTCTGTGGCAGCCGGCACAAGGCAGACACAGAAGCTAGAGCTGCAATTTAACTGATTAATTGGTCAGATTAATCAAATTAAAGCCTTTTAATAGACGAAAAAGATGTGCCTGATTAATCAGGGGCAGCAATTTGTTTTCGTAATTTTTTTCAAATACAAATATGAAACTGCAGGCAGGGAGGTACATCTTCAAAAAGGAACATGCAGGCAGCTTCATTCACTTTAATGGAGAGGGCACTTCATGTGTTTAAATGGCTGAACTTGTGGGACTGTGCTGTCACTGAAGTGAATGGAGCAGCTCTTGAGAGTGGAGGAAAAATGGCTTCTGCACATTGGAACCTATACACTAAGGCCAAAACAAATATCTGCAAACATTAGACAGGTGGCAAATTGTCCAAAGTGTTGCATGAGAAATTACAAAACAAAATTAAAATTTGCATTTTGAATGCATTTAAGCCATTTCTACCCAACGCTGCACATATGCGACAGGGACCAAATGTGTACATGTGGGCCAGGAGAAATGGGTTAAAAAAAAAACCCCTCACAATTCAGGATTGTTAGCATCTTTTGATTGTGTTGCTAATGGCAGGCTTCAGACATAAAAGAGCATAAACTATCAACTATCAAATACTAATTACCATTGTATATTATCTATCTAATATAAGAGAATACCCAAACTACTGTAGAAGCCAAGCTATCAAATGCTGCATGCACATGTAAACTATCAAATTCTTTCTTATATTAAATACTACTACACGCCAGCCATCAAATTTTGTCAAATATAATATACAAGAGGGTTCATACCAGGGGCTATACCATGAGACAGCTTGAACAATTTGACTTGTCTTTCTAGGCAATGTACAGTCACGTATATTGCAAATCCAATACAGTGGCATGTCAAATACAGATACCAAATAATGAAAGAATATCCAAGCACGCAATGAATATCTAAGGCTGCAATACTATCCACACTTACATGGGAGTAAGCCATACTGACTATAATGGGACATACTTCTAAGTAGACATGCATAGGATTGGGCTCTCAATCTTTTACATAAAATTTGGCAAAGGAGACTGCTGAGAGTATGGGGAGCAAATTTATTTCTGCTCTCCCACAAACTAGCTGAAAAATTGCAGGACTGTACTGTATTCAATGGGTAACTTATTTTACATCTGCTATGAATTTAGGGCATCACATGCGCCATCGCATGCATGCTGCTTGATATTAATTATCCTGTGGCATAGGAAAAAATAAAAAAAAAACCCAGCCCATGCCATGAAATTTATGTACCCTGTCAATGCTGCAGTCACTCTCCAGAAGGATGAAGTCTCTGGGCTGCAGGGCTTTTATGGGCTAATACTGTTTTGGTTTCTTTTTTTTATTGGCACTGGATTTTATCTAAAAGAATTAACTGACCAAGCTCTTGGAACTGGAAACCCTCTGGGAAATAGCTGAGTTCATGTGAAGCAGGCTGGCTTTGTCCTTTGTAAGGCTAGATCAAAGAATGGCAGGAGCTTGCTAGATGTTATATTTTATGTGGCTAATATTGGGCATAGCGTGTTCTGAAAATGTATTTGACAAGCCCTGTTGATTACATGCCTTCTGAAGGTCTTGAGAGTTATAGAAGCCTCTGGGAACTTCACACTTTGGCCAATTGCCATCTATTTATTCCTGCACTGTGCAGGTGAAATTCAATAGGATTCTTTTTATCTTTTTAAACTGCTTAATAGGAAAGGCAGTGTCGACGATTTAAACTACTGGCAAACTCTGTATGCTTGTGGATGACAGCGCTTCAGGTTGGCACTACCAAACAGGCAAATGATGCCATCACCTGGATGGCACAATTTAAGAGGCATCCACTATGCCAAAGGTGTTGAGTTGGACTTTTTCACTGTTTTCAGCATGATCAGGCCTTTACATTAACTCAGAATGCACTGGAGATTTTGCTGTGTGATGTTGTAAGATGTTCTGCGACAAAAAGTTTATGGAGGAATACCGGGCATAAGAAGTCTCTGCCCTTTCAAAAGGCAGTTTGACCTTTTTGTTTCACTTTCAATATAGGTATAAGCAGGGCTTTTTTTCTAATGGAACGCAGGGGAACGGCATTCTGGCACCTTTTTGCAGGGGCCCCTCCCCTTCCAAGGCATTCCAGGAGGGGGGGAGCAAACAGAGGCATTCGCTGGGTGGGTGCTGGGGGGTGCTGGGTGGGTGGGCGCCTGGCCCCTGCCTGATCACACAACAACCCTCTCCTGCCCCATCTCCAAGCTCTCCCCTGAGCCCACCCCGCCTCCCCTCCCCCCACGCTCTGCTTCCCCACACAGCTTCCAAGCCGGTGGAGGGTGCGGGGGACACGTGCCAACACCGAGGAGGAGGACGGACAGCCAGCCAGCCAGCCAGGGAGACGGGCTGCAGCACCCAGGGAACACCCAGGTACTGGCTTGGTGGAGGAGGAGGGGAAGGAAGCTGGCTGGTGCAGCCTCCGTGCCAATCTGCAGCACGAGCCTAGGCATGTCTGCTCAGAAGTCTCATTGTGCTCAATGGGGCTTGCTCCTGGGAAAGGGTGCATAGCCTTGCAGCCTGAGAGCCCAAGCCTATGCATGTCTACTCAGAAGTAAGTTCCATTGTATTCAATGGGGCTTACTCCCGGGAAAGTGTCATAGCCTTGCAGCCTGAGTAGAGAGGCAGAGGAAGGGCTCTGAGGCTGCAGTCCTCTCCACACTTTCCTGGGAGGAAGCCCCACTGCCTCTACTGGGACTGACTTCTGAGTAGACAGGCAGAGGATGGGCTCTGAGGCTGCAGTCCTCTCCACACCTTCCTGGGAGGAAGCCCCACTGTCTCTAATGGGACTGACTTCTGAGGAGACAGCCATAGGCTTTGGCTCTGAGGCTACAGTCCTCTCCACACTTTCCTGGGAGGAAGCCCCATTGAATCTAATGGGACTGACTTCTGAGTAGACAGGCACAGGACTGGGCCCTGAGGCTGCCATCCTATCCACAGTAAGCCCCATTCACTAAAGTGGGCTTCTGAGTAGACATGCATAGGATTGGGCTCTTAGGCTGCAATCCTAGGCACTTTCCTGGGAGTAAGTTCCATTGACTAGACTTCAGAGTAAACATACCTAGGATTGGGCTCTTAATCCTGGCAGAGATATATATATATATCTGCACCCGTTTTCACATGCTAAGGGCAGGTGAAAAGGGATTCTACATATGTACAACGTGCTGTCCAGCCTTGCCAGAGATCCTCCTCATCCTTCCCCCACAAGCATGCCCTCTGCTAGCCAGCATTTGCAGCTCCTCTCCAGCAATGCACAGCAGCTGCTCAGGGCAGCAGAGAACATACAATTGCATGCCAAGCACCTTCCCAAAGACAGAGTATTCTGCTACCTGAATTAAACCATATTTAATCGCTTGTTTGCAAATGTAGCTGTTTCTATGTGCACCTAAGGACCCCTCTCGTGTAAGAATTCCTTTTTTGTTCTTACTCCCACAGTTGCTTATAGTAATTTTACTACATGGAACTCATGTGAGCCATTTTCTGGAATCCATTCACTGCTTCCTCTCCTCGAAGTAGTGCCACACTACATACTACACGCTACAAGTGCACCTGTACAGTATTTTTCCCCAGGTGTAGAAAAAGTAGCTAGGGGGAAGGGGATGTGGAGATTGACAGCCCAATCCAATGCATGTCTACTCAGAACTAAGTTCATCTTTAGGGGGGGAAGCACATAAAAAATGGTTTAAAAATAAATAAATAAATAAATAAATAAATAAAATTTCAGTTATTTCAATACAGGTTGAGCCTCTTTATTCGCATGGGTTCTGTTCCAAGCACTCATGTGGATGGCAAAGAACTCACTATAGCAAATCAATTTAAAAAACAAATTTTTTGACCACAGCAGAGCAAGGGTAGAACGACAGCTCATTTGGAAGAGGACAGTCATGTGAAACAAATGCAAGACTCTCCATAGCAGGAATTTGAGCCCCTGTGGAGGCACTCACCAACTGAAAGGAGCCCTTTTGCTAGGAAAGGGTCTGGGACAAGTCACAAGGGCAGTAGTGTCACTAGGGGTGTGTGGGTGGTGCGGGCCACACCAGGTGACACGCAAGGGGGGGTGACACGCAAGGGGGGGAGACGCGCTGGGGTGATGTGCTAAAATCGCAGTGCTTAGGAGTAACCCCATCATGTTATATACCGTTGGATGCAGAATTTCAAGCAGAATGCAATGAAATAAACAGGAGTGAAATATCCCCTTTCTATCAAATGTTATTGGCAAAAGACTGAAAAACAAAAAAATGCATGGAGCCCAATTGAAAGTGAAACCAAGCTGTATTGCATGCTTACTCATGAGTAGGTGAACTTGCTTTAGTCCTTTGGAAAGGGCAGGCTGAGAGGAATCCAACAACACCAGAATGGTCCTGATCCAATAAATGTAGCCTCAAAAAAACACCCGAGAAGGAGGTCCCTCCCTCCAAGCTGGCGAATGTATTGAGCCCTATGGAAAGCGAAACTAAGCCACATGGTCGTGTTTACTCTCGAGTAAGCAAACGTGCCTTGGCTCCTGGGCAGTCAGGCAAAGGGAAATGTGAGGCCACCAGAGTGATCCTGATTTGATGCAACTGGAGCTCAACAAATGCTCCAGAAGGCAGCCCCCCCCCCCAATAAAAAGAATTAAACAGGCTTGACAGGGTAAGGTGATTTTTTTTCTGTTTTAGGCTGCAATCCTATCCACACTTTCCTGGGAGTAAGCCGCACTAACTATAATGGGACTTACTTCTGAGTAGACAGGCATAGGATTGGGCTCTCAGACTTGTAAAGCCAGGTGGGTCCTGATAGTGATATGCTTGAAATATAAGAACTTAAATTGAACTGGGTAGGGGTGAAAATCTTACTGATTTTTTTTGGGGGGGCGGTGTTATTGTAGGCAGGCCACAGAAAAAAATTCACTTGGTGGAACAGGGCTGGCTTCCTCTTATTTAATTATTTGTTTTAGTTTAATTTAATTATTTATAATTATTTTTTTTAATTTGCTTTATGATGGCTCCTGGACAGATTGTCATTCTAAAAAGTGGGTCCCAGTGCTAAAGGTTTGAGAACTGCTGCAATAAGGTGTTAGTAAGTTGACAGTCTGGGGGGAGGTGACACCACTAGTGACCAAAATCATTAAAATCACAGTTTGCAAAAATAATACCATCATGTTATACATCAGTCAATGTGTAATTTCATGCAAAATGCAATGAAACAAACTGTGTTTATATATCTTTATTCTATGAAAAGGTACAGCCAAAAAACCAGTGGGGGTGGGGCAATGGTAGATCACCACACCCACCACCTGGGGTATTGCCCTGCCCACTGCATGGGGGTGATGCGCTGGCCTCCCGCACCGGGTGACGTGAACCCTAGTGATGCCACTGCACAAGGGGACTCAGGCAAAGTAGGCTGCTCTAATCTCACTGCACAAAGAAGTAAGCTGGGAGCCAGACAATATAGATTTAAGTCCTTTGGCCCAGCCTAGGGACTTGCCCTATCCAATAAGTCACTCATCTTTTGTGTGACTGGCCAGAAACACCCAGGATAGGACAAAAGTAGAGGGGAAGGCTTGCCAGGAATACCAGATCCTCCACAAAGCTGCTTGCTAATCACCCAGTCACAGCATACATGTTGGCATACATAGTCTCAAAAGACTATGGTATCACGCTCTGAATGGTGGTTCTGGAACAGCGTCTAGTGTGGCTGAAAAGGCCGATTCGGGAGTGACAATCCCTTCCACACCGGGAGCAAGTGCAGTTTGTCCCTGGTATGCCTCCCTGGCTATGGGCCTTCCTTCTTTGCCTCTTTGCCTCAGTCTGTTGGGCAACTGTCTCTTCAAACTGGGGAAAGGCCATGCTGCACAGCCTGCCTCCAAGTGGGCCGCTCAGAGGCCAGGGTTTCCCACTTGTTGAGGTCCACTCCTAAGGCCTTCAGATCCCTCTTGCAGATGTCCTTGTATCACAGCTGTGTTCTACCTGTAGGGCGCTTTCCTTGCACGAGTTCTCCATAGAGGAGATCCTTTGGGATCCGGCCATCATCCATTCTCACAACATGACCGAGCCAACGCAGGCGTCTCTGTTTCAGCAGTGCATACATGCTAGGGATTCCAGCACATTCCAGGACTGTGTTGTTTGGAACTTTGTCCTGCCAGGTGATGCCGAGAATGCGTCGGAGGCAGCGCATGTGGAAAGCGTTCAGTTTCCTCTCCTGTTGTGAGCAAAGAGTCCATGACTCGCTGCAGTACAGAAGTGTACTCAGGACGCAGGCTCTGTAGACCTGGATCTTGGTATGTTCCAGCTTCTTGTTGGACCAGACTCTCTTTGTGAGTCTGGAAAACGTGGTAGCTGCTTTACCGATGCGTTTGTTTAGCTCGGTATCCAGAGAAAGAGTGTCGGAGATTGTTGAGCCAAGGTACACAAAGTCATGGACAACCTCCAGTTCATGCACAGAGATTGTAATGCAAGGAGGTGAGTCCACATCCTGAACCATGACCTGTGTTTTCTTCAGGCTGATTGTCAGTCCAAAATCTTGGCAGGCCTTGCTAAAACGATCCATGAGCTGCTGGAGGTCTTTGGCAGAGTGGGTAGTGACAGCTGCATCGTCGGCAAAGAGGAAGTCATGCAGACATTTCAGCTGGACTTTGGACTACCCAGTCACAGCAGAAGATAAGCAAAGAGTACCTCATTCTTGCATCAGCACAAACGGGCACAACTGGATGGAAATCTGTAGTACAAGGACCTATCAGGAGGCCACTGCATGGGCCAGTCATTGGGCTGTCATGTGACACAAGGTGCCTACAGCAGCAGCCTGCCCATAAAGCCACACCCACGAACACCCTTTTCTTCACTACTGGCATCTGCTGCTGTAGCTCTCAGTATGCTGCCCTCTGTGTCCCCTGCACCTTTCTGTGCACACCATGGCAGCAGAGAACACTGGTTCATGATAACAAAGATGTGTTTTCTTGGAGCCCAAGGAGTCATGGACTGAGGGTTCTGCATACCCAAGAACAGAGAGGCCCCTCCCCCCACAGAGTCCCACCCTGAGGCTGGCTGGCTAGGGAATACATAACTAAGGTGGGATGAAGGGATCCCTCTCTGCTAACAAAGTAATAACAAGTGTGATCCAGTCAATGTTTTTATTGAACTACCAGTGATAGAACAGTATCTGAAAGAGAAACCCACCTGATGAGAATTGTGTCATCCTCAGGGCTACTTCACACATCTTTCTGGGATGGGGATAACTTCTGTGTAGAAAAAAATATATACAGTACTTGCATACAGTGCTATGTGAAGATGTCATGAGTACCAATGATTGGCATATTAGCAGCCCAAACACCCCTCAATGCAGCTCTGCCAGCAGAGTGTGTACTGTGTCCTGTGGGGTTGCGGGTTCTCCCAAAGGACTCATCCTAGTAAGGGAATATTTGCTCTCTTGCCCAGGGGTAAGCTCTTGCTCCACTGGGTTTATTTGGACCTACACAAAGCTATATAGCTGGCACAAATCTGATTGGACCCAGGAAGACAGATCGAAGCATGAAAGGGAGAGAATTTTGGTGGTGGATGCTGCCCCCTTCCTGGTCTTGATCTGCTTGCCTCCCCACCATTGCCCTATAGGATTAGGCCATAGGGCTTCAATCCTATACAGACTTTCTTAGAAGTAAGCCCCCTGAACACAGTAGAACTTACTTCTGAGTAGACATGCATAGGCTTGTACTATAGGATACTGCTCTTCTCATTGCTGGGAATGAATAAGCCATTGACTAATCTGAGACCATAAACTACATAAACTGGAATTTAACCTGTTGATGTATATATCATGCAGTGCTGCACTGGATCAAAATGAGCTCTTAAATAATGTTCTGTTTTTACTTTCCAGCAGCTTATCACAGCCATTAATGAAGAGAAATTATGGTTGCACCAAAACATCGTCAAGCCACGATGTCAGCAATAAACAATAATGAAATTACATATATAGGCCAATGCTCAGGGGGTTAATTGGTAATCTAGACATTAATCTTAGCTAAATGAAATATTCCATGCAATGAAAGTAATAATAGTCAACATCTATTTCAGTTCTGGTTTCTGCCAAGCCATTAAAACAAAATATGTCTGAGGACACATTAATTCTTGCACATTGATTATATATTATGTATTTAATATGTGCTATTGAAGATTTGTATGTTTATGTATGCACAGCAGAAACCGGATAGTTCTGAGTACTGAAGATACAACACTCATAATGCGTTGGCAACTTTCACTCAGGCAATTTGAGAACTGCTGTATGCCCTCTGACCCCAGCTGTCAACTATTCAAGAACCTTGGAGAGAAGAAGCAGCAGAACCTCCCAGAACTTGCATGTTGTTGTCTCTCTTGATTTCATTCATTCCTGTTCCACCACCCTGCCCAAGAAAGCATTTAGAATAAGAAGGAACCTACAAGATGGATAAGAGTTTGTGCCTTGACTCACATATTCTGTGTGAAGTGACTGATGGAAGGGGAGACTAAAGAGCCCAACTGTAACAGGTTGCCATCGGAACTTGCATTCTGGGAGCTCAGTGGACTTTCCAGCACTGCATAAAGCAAAGCACTGCTCTGCAAAATTGGCCACTGCTGGAAACAGTGAGCAATGGTGGTTGTGCAACAGTGGTGATCAAAGATGCTGGTGACAGTAAGATGGGGTGGGGGTGGGGATGACAGTGGTGCACCTTTGACACAGGTGCATCAGCGGTGGGGGGGTAGTTAGAATTGGGCTGCCTGGCTGGTCAATTTGTCACTGATATAGGAAAAAATGTCTCTATGAAGAAATAAGTTTGATTCAGCTACAATTTTTGACTAAACTCCTGCTCTTTTGGTTGTCAAGAGAAATCAACAATAAATCTGATTTTTAAATCAATGAAAAGGATACAAACATTACATTTAGTTTTGGGAACTTAGGAAAAAAGCCTTGATATTTGCTGAGAAACACTTTAATTTTTGCCTATTTTTGAGAATTAATAGTACAGGTGCAGCCTATTTATCCATGGATTTTTTATCTGCGGATTTGTCTCAACGCGAATGGGGTGGGGGAACCAAAAGTCACACACACCTTTGCCTCCTTTGCCCTGCGCTGGCGTCTCACTCCATTTCCAGGCAGCCCGAAACACTGCAAAAAGGCTCTGCCTTGCGCAGGTAGGGAAATAGCCCTGGAGCCATGGAAGAGGTTCCCCTTGCAAAGGAACAGTAACACTCCTGGAGCCCCTGAGCCAGCAAAGAGGCTGAAAAGGGGAAGGGGGGGTCCCAAAAATCTCTGTAGCCAGAACACATGCAGCAAGGTGGAGTGTGTGTGCGCGCATGTGCTCTCGTGCTCTCACGCTCTCTCTCACACAGGGGCAGGTGCGGTAGCAACAGAGGGGATTGCTTTAAAAAACCCAGGGAGTGTTTGCCAAATTCCCCCCCCCCCCATTGAGATGGTGCCAACACAAGCAAACCTTCCCACCAAGCAAAGCTACAATGGGGCTTACTTCTGAGTAGAAATGCATAGGACTGGACTCTTAAAAGATCAGCATCCCATGTGAAAGAAGCTGGGCAGCTGGCAACGGGGAGGGCTGAGTATGGAGCAGAGGGGAGGGGATTGATAACAGCTGCCTTAGTTTCCTTCCATCTGGAAGTGTCAGGCTGCAGTATATTTGCATAACTCTATGGAATTTAGCACAATGCATTTTTTAGTTAATCGCACTGAGTCACGGAATGGAACTAACGTGGATAAATAGGCTCCTCCTGTATATAAAACAATATTGTGAACCTTGAGAGGACAGGTTGAAGTTAGATCCCTCATTCCTCTTCACACTGACTTTTAGGAGAAACTATGCTGGAACACCATTTGTGAAGCAGGTTGATGCAGGCTGCATCAAGCAGTGGTCTGCAAGGGGGCAAGAGGGTGGAAAGTTTGGGGTGCCCTTCACCTTGAGTCTGTTACACTGCCACCTCCCTTCAGCCCACTGCAGACGCCAGCCACATTGATGCAGTTTCCACCTGCTAAAAGTAAGCAGAAAGCAGATCATCCACCTCCTTACTGAGCTTCTTATGTGGTTTCCTCAAACCTGGAAGTGTCAGATTTCTAGTTTTGTTTACTAGGATTGTGGAAACTCAGTCTTTTTGTGCTTTTCTGTAAATACACTTCGAAATCCCGCACTTCTGGGTTTGAGGAAACTGCAGGCAGCACATTAAGGGATGCTATTTGTTTGTTAGCACAGAGGTGGCAGCAGGGGACGTGAGGAGGCATCAGGACCTGAGGAGGCTCTGAAGTACCATCTAACCTCACCCCCTCCTTGGTTGCACCTCCACTCTGACCTCACCTCCTCCCTTGACTAGGATAGCATACAACCAATATGGGTAAGCTTTTGTTGAAATAATGATCTTTGACAATACCATAACAATACTATTTGAAATTACCTATGCATGTTTGATTCTATGTACCATGCGTGCTATCTTATATCTAAGAGAGTCAGCTAGTCATTTGGTCGAAGTTTTGTCTCTTAGTTCTTAGTATAAATTCATTGTCATGCTGTGCCTCCACCCTGAATTCACAGGAACAGAGAGGCATATATCTCTCATAATAAGCTTCACGCTTTTTAGTTGCCTAGTAGCTTATGGACGATCTAAATGAAAAACATATCCATAAGGAGCCCAAACTGCAACAAATTGGACAAAGGGCCTTCTATCAGGATCTGTTGAGATCAGAACCAGGAAACTTCAGATCAGCAAACTGCTGCCCTGAATGTGGGAAGCCACTTAGAATTGCTGACTGAAAGGTTCCCAGAGCTGTGATGTCCTCCCAGGCAACTCCACACTCCCTGACAGTTCATTGATGAACATGTGTCACCATCCCAAGTGACATGCCTCCTATATGCCCCAGTGCCGGAAACTCCCCATGTACCATCCCCACAACAGGCAGCACACACATGTACACATATGCTTCCAGCCACTAACTTTAGCATCATCCCCTCCATGGTTTCTTGTAAAGTACCAGGCCAGGAAGATCCTGTCTTCATACCATAACATTAGAAGAAATGGTGGGGAAGGAAAGACAGTGTCCTTTTCCCCATACGCTTTGGTAAAGGATCCAAGCAGTGGTGGTGAAGGAGCTGGAAGATGAGAAGTAAGTTCCCCCTCCTCTTCCCTGTCTCCCGCACTCTCTGAGCACACAAAAGAGGATGGGGCAGCAACTGGCAGTGGTGCACTGGGGGAGAGTGGGCACATATTCTGGAACATTATCATGGCCCTCTACAGGTTACTTCTGTTGGTTGGTGAAGAGGTTGGGAGAAGGAGCCTCATACAAGTTTCTTGGCCAATAGACCCATGTAGCAACTTCTTCTCCCAACCACCCAATATGCTGTCCCCCCCAAAGCCCTTGCAGGAATTCAGAGACCTTAGGGAGAAAGTTCATTTGCCAGTGGGGAGGGTGGGAGAAGTAGGAGCTGCCACCACTGCTGAAGGAGTCAGTAGTGATGGCAGAAGGTCCTTCTTCCCATTTTCTGACCTTATTTGCAAATGGCAATGGAACATGGCAGCAGCTCCTCTTCTTCCTATCCTCCAAAGGCTTGGAAGGGAAGAAGCTGCAACCTCTGAAGATTTCAACCATGTAGAGGGTGGGAGAAGTGTGGGTGCCACAGCTGCTTCCTGCCAGTGAGTATGGGGTGGACGGATGTAGGGCCTTGTTAAAAAATTTCCAGCAACCTGGTGCCAGCACTGTATGTATTTGCTAGTCTCCATTGTCTTGTAGAACCTCTCAAGAACTTGGCCTAATCCTGTTCCCATAAGCATTGTTGTAAATTCAGAACATTTCAAGAGGGATAAAATTTATTCTTAAGTAGCAAACAGCAGTGTTTACCTTTCAACACACACACACTTCATTGAATATATGACAGAGTGCCAATGCTTGCCTTTGAACCAATTTCTATAATCTTGAGAAGTAGTTTCTGTAATAATTTGCAATATTATACTTATCGGTTTTTAGAATGACCTACTTAGGTCAGCTTCTCATAGGGCTCTGTGATCAGCATTGAGACATTCTGAATAGGGGAGATAAAAATCGCACCAAGCTGAGTTTTATCACACTTAGCGCTATGCTTCACCTGGTTCTGTAATATGATGTGGCTTGTCTAAAAATTCCAAGGAATGTTAGATTTGCTGGATTGGAGACTCCGGAGGAAAGCATTAGAGTGACTGCATTAGAATGCATGAGGGAGCGGATTTCTGTAGAAAGATTATTTGCTCCCTGTAATAATGAATTGCCTTAATTTGACACTAATAGCTCTGATTTGATTTGCTTTAGAACTGACTAGTGTTTCTGCCAAGCAGGATTGCCAGATGTGAAGGACATCTTATTTTTTTCTTAACATCCTTTACATCGCGTTCACTGCTTCACTTAGCCCATGGAGTCCTTTGTATCCCAATCATGCAGCCATGTACTTTGTATTAAAACAAAACAAAAAGCTTCTGCTGGCTTTTGATATAAGCTCTTTTTAAAAAACTATAAAAAGCATATGGAGGGGTGTACAACTGGGATATGAAGCATACAGGGAGCGAAGTGCAAAAGTGCTCCCTGCTGCAGTTTTGGACCGTTTTGCATGCTTCCCTCAGCATTATTTATTTAAAAAGGGGGGGGGGAAGCATTTACCATAATATGTAGCTTGTCTTTTACCATAATGTGTAGCTTGTCTAGATCAAGGGTGAGCAAACATTTTGGCAGGAGGGCCACATCATCTCTGACACTGTGTTGGGGACCAAGAAAAAAAGAATTAATTTACATTTCAAATTTGAATACATTTACACAAATGAATTTATTACAAACAGAACTTATATGAATGAATGCATTTTACTGAGTTTATAATACACATAAGAACTATAATACAGGCACGAAGAATTACATGAGAACTATGAGCTGTTTGCCACACACCTCTTGCACAGTGAAAATATACAGACCAAACCAGAACCACATGGAGACATAAGTTGTTCATGGGATCCAACAGTCTCCGACAGGCCAGAGACCCATTGGAGTCTGGGGGCTCCCTGAGGGCTGAATTGGGGGTCTCCAAAGGCCATAAATGGCCCACGGGCTGGGGTTTGTCCACCCTTTCTTTACAACATGCTATATGTGACTTGCTTCTGAAGTATGCACTGGTTGATATGTCCTGGACTAAACACTGATGCATAAGGGATACATCTTGTGTGCCCCTTAACAACCTTTTGGCCAGCGATGGGTCGCTTATGTGATGGCTACCGTTGGTCATGTGGTTGGACCTGGGCACACCCTCCAAGCTTATAAAGGCCAGGAGAGCTCTGCTCCCCTCGCCTCTGGAGGTTTTTCTGAGCCTCCCAGGGGGAGTGTGCATCTGTGCACTGCCTCTGTGAGGCTCAGGATGCCCTAATCACGCGAGAGACAGAACTTCTGGTTTTCTCTGGGAAACCAGAAGTCACATCTCTCACGTGATTCCAGCATTCTGAACCTTGCAGAGGTAGCGTGCAGACATGCACTGCCTCTGGCAGACTCAGGAAAGCCTCCAGAGGCAAGGGGAGCAGAGCATCCAGAGGCTTCGCATTACGTCAAGCCCCACTTGATGACAGGGATGCCAGTCCGCATCCCTGTCATTAAGTGGTGCACAACTGTATTATTATCCACATATTGGAAATGAGAGGGAGGGAGTGCTGAGGCTGAGAAAAACACAGTATCTTCCAAGGCCACCTAATAAGGCAACATCAGAGTAGAGCTGAACCAGGGATTTTCTGGCTCCCAGTGTGCTACATCACTTGCTGCGATTTTGCAGGTGCAGGTCCAAATAGATTCATTTGGGCCATGGAGGTTTCCCCCTGGGTAAGAGAACAAATATTCCCTTACTCAGAAGCAGTGGTGTTGTGCAGGGGGTGATGGTTGCAACAGGTGGTGTGCAAAAAGGATGACACTACTACTGGCCAAATTTTTTAAAATCTTGGTATTTTAAAATAATACTTTTCAAATAATACCTTGGCATTTTCAAATTTCATGTTATATCAATCCATGTGTAATTTCATACAGAATGCAATGAAACAAATTGTGTTGAAATCTCTATTCTATCAAAAGTCATAGCCAAAAAACCAGCAGGGGTGGGGCAATGGTACATCACCACACCTACTGCCTGGGGCATCTCCCCGCCCACTGCATGGTAGGAGGTCCATAATAGGGCTGACACACTGGCCTTCCACACCCTAGCGACACAAACCACACCCTAGTGACACAAACCCTAGTAACGCCACTGCTCAGAGGAGACTTCTGGAACTGCCCCCTCCCCTCACAGGATGCAGCTCAACCTTTTTTGGCCCAGCTAAATCAATGGGGAGAGGATATGATTGGACTGTAAATGTAGTGGTGACCCAATGAATTGCACTAAGAACTGCTTGCACAGAATTTATTCCAGTGGGGGGGGATGTCGTGGGAAGGGAGAGGGGCTTTTCCCAAGGCTGTTTAATGAAATGTCACATAATTTTAGTCAGGGGCTTACCAATGGTGGTGACTTTTCAGCTTCCCGCCTCCCTCCCTCCCAGTGGCATTCCTGGGGGTCCCCGCCTCTGGGGCAACCCCCAGAATTCCACCCCCCACACCCCGTTTCGGCCCACTTCTCCGCCCCCCACATGCACGTGACCCGGAAGTAATTGCGGTGACGTCATCATCACTGCAATTACTTCCGTGCAGCTGCCTCCTCCGTTCCCCCTTTGAAAACAAGGGGGAAAGGAGGAGGCAGCCGAGGTCCCCACGAAGTGGAGACCTCCACGCACCTTGTAAATTGCGTGGAAGGCTCCGTGGGGGCCGGGAAGTGGTGCACATCCCCTCTGACGTCAAAGGGGGTAAACACTGCTTCCGCTCCGCTCCTGAGGGACGCCCTCAGCGGCGGAATAGGGCGACCTAGTCAAGAAGCGGCGCATGTTCCCTCTGAAGTCGGAGGGAGCGCCCCCCGCTTCCACTCTGCCCCTGAGGGACGCCCTCAGCGGCGGAGCAGGGCGACCCGGCCAGGAAGTGGCGCGCGTTCCCTCTGAAGTCGGAGGAGGCGCGTGCCGCTTCTACTCCGCCCCTGAGGGATGCCCTCAGAGGTGAAGCAGGGGCACCCAGGACCACTCCTGGGAGGCAGCCGGACGCTGCCTCCCAGGCAGCGTCTCAGCACTGACTGGACCACCCCTCCTCCTTTATAGAAGGAGACGAGATGGGCGCCCTAGAGCGTAAGTGCCTTTCTAGGGCGCCTGTCTCCTATCCTCTTATAAAGGAGGAGGGGAGGGGTGGCTCAGTCGGTGCCCAGGCGCTCCTCCTGGCGGGAGCAGGGCAAGGTTCCAAGGTGCCCCTGGAGGGTTGGCGCCCTGGGAATTTGCCCCGCTTGCCTCCCCAGGTATGCCAATGCTCCCTCCCACCCTTGCACTGACTTACCAGAGCCAGGGGACACAAGGACTCTGCCAGCAGGTCACTGCTAGCTACTTGCAGCAGCTTCTCCCAATGGCAGGTCATGTTTGCAACTGCCATAAAGTGCCCTACACCACCAAATTGCAAGATCTGGTGGTGTAAGGGCATCATAAGATTGGTTGTTAGAACTCTGATCTGGAGGCTGTTCATTTTCATTTAAAGAGATGTGGAAAATTTCTTTTCTGACTAGTGGACCACCTGACAGTCAGAAGCAATCTGTCAAAGCCATTTATACTAAGATGGACTCTGACATTTTGCTCTGTGCTCTGGCAACTGACAAAGCAAGAGAATGTTTGTTTCATCGAATTCATCATCTTCTCTTTCCAGGTTTGGCAGGGTAGCCCACTTTCATAATTGAACTAATAGCCTGCATTATTCAATCACAGTTGTCTTGCAAACTACCCTTTTAGCTCAGTATGCAGTCTTGCCTGCCCTGGAGAGAAAAATGGTTGCTTCTGCATTGTTGTTGAATTAGGTGAGATGCATTGAAACAGTTCCCTTTGTGGGCTAGTAATGATGTTCAGCAGTGAGGGGAGAAAAAACCCAAAGCCTATCGATATGCAGTAGCAATAAGTGTTTTTTGGTTTCAGGTTGATCATGACTGTTTCTCACTGTTCTCCACACAAATGCAAACAAGTTTTACTGAATCAATCTTACAGAGAGAAGCCATAGAACTTCTGTCTTAGAAATAATGCACCTCAATCTGTATGGTCACATGTGGTCTTCAAGGCAAAATGAATATTTGCAGTTTACTGGCTTACTGTTTAGACCTAAGGGTGCAATCCTAACCTGCGCTGGAATAGCAGGCCAACTGGCCTGCACTGAATCCAGCAGAGGTTTGGTGCAGGCTGGGACACAGCTTGGAGTACAGGGAATCATTTCCCCCTACCCCGAGCAATTTCCCAAGTCCCCAGGCAGCCCTATGGGGCTACTTGGATCTGTGCCACCTAAATCAATGGCACAGATTCAAGCTGCCCATGTAACACTGGGCTGCTTGGGAGTGGGGTTAACACATGCTACCTAAGAGGTGCCTCTTAACAAATGATACCAAAGATCCTTTTCACTGGAGGTAATGAAGTGAGGACCTCATTTTTTCAGAGCTTCTGCTTTAGGGCAGGAGGCCTGGTCTAGAGGGCAGGAGGTCTGGTTTAGAGGGTAGAGCCTCCATTAACCTGAAGATAACGTCAGAAGGTTGCCAGTTCGGGGCCATGCTTGAAGCAGCTGACAAGCCGAGCTGAGTTATTCCATCTGCTCTTTGGTGTGAGCGAAGAAGCGTCTTGGCTGCCCTCCATGTGAGAGATGAAGGAGCTGCTTGTCAGCCTGTGTGGGAAGACTGGAGGCCAGAAGTGAGACCAGACCAAGAAGATCCATCTGAAATGTTGTGTGGCTCTTGAAAGAGAGAATCTTCTACGATTGTAAAAATCCCCTCGAGGAATTTAGAAAAGCCTGCCTATGTGACCTGCCTTGAATAAAGTCAGAGGAGTAATCCGATGACCAGAAAGGCGGTATATAAATATCTAGTTATTATAATTATAATTGTTTATCCCAGAGCTACAGTCTCTCCCATTACAACTCTCCATTAAATGAGAAGTCTCTGTAATTAGTCTCTGTAATGGTGATGGTTGAACTCTTCTCCCAGTCAGAGTTCAGCTCAGAAAAAAAGTTATTTTCTTCTCAACTCAGAAAATAACTTGGATTAAAAAAAAATCATATTCCAAGCCTGTTTTGACCCTGGATCAATTCCTCTGCCCTAGCTGCAGGAATTGAAAATGAAGAAAGAAAGCAGACACTAAAATGAATTACTCCTTTGGGAGTAATTTGTGGCCATTGTACTTGGCCCAGAATGCATGCTGAATGAAATTGGGCATCCAGTTTTCACTGGTATCCTGAAAATATCCCTACAATTCAGCATATTCCTGAAACATTTGAGCACAACCAAATGTTGACCATATTCCCCAGAGCAGAACCACCAATAACTACAGTACCTGTATTGCCTTGATGTGACAATGAGTAGTATCTAGTAACAGATTATAAATTACCAGTTTCCACAAAGAGTGAAGACACTTCTTTATCAGGCTTTGTATTAGAACTGAGTTCTCCAACTGCTGAAACAGATGGCAGGCAGCCAAGGATTTTGTGTGCATTTGAAAAAGTCTGTAAAATCTGCTCTTTATGTGTGACAGGCGATGGACAACCTTGAAAACAGATTCAGTCTCCACACTAGCACATTGTTTCTTTTCTTTGGAAAGTAGCACCCTTTTAACTTCCAAATAGAGGAGAGAAGTGTCTGGGTGCCAAAGCTGGCCCATCCAGGAAGCCAAATGAAGCGGTTCCCTCAGGTAGGGTTGGCAGATGGCACCCACCTCCACCTGCCCACCCACCTCTCCTGCTCCTCCGCTTCCCTGGATTGGAAAGGGATGAGGGGGATAGAGGAAGTGTGAGAAGAGAGTGGAGGACTAAAGCATCAGGGGGCTAGAGACTGGTACATCACCAGGTAAGGAGGGGCTGTGTTTGCTTTGCTGTTTCAGGTGCAAAGAGGTCTTGGCTAGCCCTGTTGGAGACTTGTTTGTTACCAAAAAAATGTCTTGTTTGCTGAAACATCCTGAACTATTCTTGTCTAATATCTTATGCAATTTTGACTGTCTTTGTAATGTCAACCTGTATTAAGAATCTTCTCTTGAAGCAATGGAGTGTCTGGCTGTGGACTTACGTGGCTGGATGGAAAAGATTCACAGCAAAGTCAGCAGCTGGGAAATTTGAAGGCCTGAAGGCAAGCTGAGCAGGCACTTGTCTGGACTTGCCTCAGCTGACGCAAAGGAGCACTCTGGGGAACACCTGGAAGAGCAAGAAGGCAAGGGGGAAAGCCAGCTACAAAAGAGCCTGCCTGCCTGTTATGAGAATCCTTTGGAGAAAGGAGCTGAGAGAGGCCTACTTTGCTGGCCTCTAGCCACAACCTCCCTGGGAGGCCTCTGGAATCTCCAGGGTGGAGGAGAAGACAGGGTACCTCAACACCCTTCCCATCCCAGCTCTGAGGTGGCGCTTAGGGTTCCGCCTGCTGCACAGCTGTTTGCCACCCCCACAAGGGTTCCGTCCTGAAGGGGGTGCACCCCCTCAGCAGTGTGGACACCTTGCTGCAGTACCTCAGAGAGGCAACAATCTCTGTAAGCGGTGGGGTGGCAGTGACATGCTCTTCCTGGAGCATGCCCAACTTTTCAAAGTTAACAGTGTCCTTACTTCAGTGTTACGTGAGCACATTCTGCTTGTCATGTTTGGAGACCTTCACAGGCTATTCAAAGTTCCTGAGAGTTCTGGACATTCTCTGTGCTCGGTGACTTCTTGTCACGAAGGGTTGAACAAGCATCATTTCTGTAGTTCAGTACAAAACAAGTCACAGGAGATCTGGTACTTTAGTGACCTGGCATGCAAACTGAAATAGGTGTTCCTTCTTGCTTTAATGATCTGTGGTGTTTCAACTGACATTTCTAGAACCTATAAAACAAGCAAGCAAAATCCATTTTTAGTAATGAATGCACATAGGTCAAGGAATAATGAGAGATTTTCACCTAACCTTGCTTTTATTTTCTTTAACTGCTTCTCCGTCTCCAGAGGTTTGATGTACACATAGGTAAATAGAACTTTCATAACAGTTTGCAATGATCCCTTGACTCTACCCACAGTAAAGTCTGGAACTGCACATCATTAAAAAATTAGGTCTACAAAGCTGAAAGAAGAATACAATATATACATAATTCTCTGGAATACTTGGACGTCCTTGGTAATATGGTGGCTTGTAGGCCTCCCCTATCTGCTGTTGGTGGCTCTGATGACATTCAGATAGAGCTGGTGCAGAGGCAGGGGCTATGCCTATTACAAAAATAGTCTCAGAATGGTAGGAGGCCGAGTGGACAGGAGAGGGTTGACATTCATCAAGATCCTCCTGCTCTTCTTGGACAGATGAAAGCCTGCAGCTCCCTGGTCTCTAACCAACCTGTCTCATCATAGGCTAGGGCTTTTAAATCCCTCATTACAGCCTACGTCATGCTCTGGTTGTCAAGACAATGGAGGCTATGATCAGCACAGCCTAGTGGGGGATGTCCCACTATGGCCACCATTGCTAGACATCCTGATGAAGAGGAAAATTGTGCTGATTTTCCCTGCCTTGGGGCATCTCAGGATGGGGACATTATAAAGGACACACAGGACCTCCTACAGCATTTTAAATGTCAACATGTAAAATGAAATAAAATTTGAAAGTGTTTCATAGCAGTGTTCTCATGAATAGCAAGGATACAGTTACTTTGCTACCAGTCTACAATGTGTACCGTTACTCAAAATCCATCCATCAAAAACTACTGAAAATGCCATTTTGAAAAATTGCCACCATTACCAAACAAGGCTAAAATAGATTTGATGCTCTTACACTGTTTTTATCAGTATAACAATAAGAGCATTGATTAAGATTCAATGTCACTACTTCAAAATCAGTGCTTTCCTACCTGAAACTATGCTAGATCAGATGGTAAAGAGAATTCTGCCATTGGGACTGAACTGCCTTATTAATGATGGCAAGAAAGGTCTTCAGCTGCTGTTTGAACATTCAAAATGGCCTTATATTTAGCCACATAATTCATCCATGTATCTCAGTATTCTCCACACTGATAGCTGCTATCCATGGTTTCAAAATGGTCTATATCAGAATGCCAGGTGCAAGGGAGGGCACCAGGACGCAGGTCTCTTGTTGTCTTGTTTGCTCCTTGGGGCATTTGGTGGGCCACTGTGAAATACAGGAAGCTGGACTAGATGGGCCTATGGCCTGATCCAGCGGGGCTGTTCTTATGCTCTTAAAAGCAGGAAGAAAATGTTTTTAATGATATTTTCTGAGTCCTATCTCAAGATGTCAGGACTTGAATCTGGGGCTTTCTACATGCAAAGCAGGTGCTCTACCACTGAGGTATGCCCCTGTATGTTTATTCCACAGTTTCCTCCATATAGAATGTGTCAGGGGAAGACTGTATAAGGAGGGAGAGAGTGCTACCATCCCAGTCAATCATCACAGGCTTCCAACTTATCAGATTAGGAACATACAATGTATAACAGAGAAAGGAGTTCATAATGATTGTTTCTGCTCCTGCCTCCACCTGGTGTTTAGCTCTTACAAATCAATCCTTTACACTCTTTTTAAAGCACAGAGTCCTCATTAGTGCAATAAAACAATAAAAGTGGCAAGTCATATATAACCCATTTATTAGGCAACCAAGAGGCTTTATTGTGACTAAGAAACAATAAGGAACTTGAACCATTACAGGGACAAATGTTCAGTTAATTAACAATCACTTGTACTAATAGCAAAAAGAGAACAGAAACTGTATGCAATGTGCAGTCTTAATTATTAACCTATTTGACCTGCACTACAAACATAGTATAAGTCAGACGTGTCCCTGGGGTGGGTGCCGCCCAGTGTGGTGCTTTCTTGCATGAGTGCAGTGTTCCAGAAGTTTGAGGGTGAAATAATGATGTGATCATGTCATCGCCAACCTTCTGGGCTATTGCATTACTTTAAAAGCAAAAAGCCTGCCTCTGGACCACATCCATTTGGTGATCTTTGACCAGATCCAGGCCCAGTTGCTTCATGTTCTCATCAATGAGCGGTGAAAACATGATTTTCACCAAGAGCATGAGGTGGCTGGACCTGGAGTGGGCTGAAGATCACCAAACAGAGACTCAGCGGCTCACACCACCCAAACCCCCATAGTGACACTACTGGTACAAGTGCTTCTTCCACGCAGGTTCTATTCATTTCAAAAGGGTTTCTCATGGAAGCCCATGATACTGTCAGTTAACTTGGAAAGAGGTCAATGTGGTTTCTCTTCCTCTCTCTTTCTCTCTGTTCCAAGGTAAGGGCAACATGATGGTTTCCTTTGCTCTCAGTGATTTGATTAGGTAGCCAGTTCTGAAGGACTGAGAACAAAGTGGTTCCAACCAGCCACAAAGCAAAAACAAACAAAAAAGGAAAAGAACATATTCTGGGGAGGAGTGTGTATTTCTCTCCTGCCTCCAATCTTCCCCCCCCCCCCCAATGTTCATAGGCAAAAATATGGTACAACACTATGTTTGGCTGTCGTGAGGCCATATCCATCATTCAAGATAATGTCTGGACCACATGCACTGTTTAACTGTATCATGTGTCTTCCCCAATTAACTCCTTTTGTACTAACAAAATTCTGCTGTATTAGGCCATAGCCTGAAAGAAAGAAAGAAAGAAAGAAAGAAAGAAAGAAAGAAAGAAAGAAAGAAAGAAAGAAAGAAAGAAAGAAAGAAAGAAAATATCCAACTGCCAGAATGTTAGACTATTGTATAACAAGAGAAAGTTTGGGTCTACAGATTATACCAAGACTCTATTGTCTTTCCCAGAGCATTAGGCATGAATGCATACTATTTTCCGGATTTTAGGAATTAGTTACATAAAATTGGTTTTCAATTCTATTGGAAATGTATTTTTCAGGAAATGCATGTGTTAGCATGAAGCAAATAATATTTCTTGACAGTTCAAGGGCAGAGCTTCACTTATACCAAAGGAAGTCTATCAATTTGCTTATACAGCTTATGGTGCTTTGATTGCATTAACAGGCAGCGCTTATTCTCATTGCAACACCAGCTTCTTGGCTCACTCAGTGCTTTCCCAAGCCTTTAGTTTCATGTCTTCTGATCTCTGTGGTTAGATGTTTCATTCATTAGATTTTTCTTTTTTTCTCATGTCATCACCACTATTACTGATCATATAAAAGACCGAGAGTGATTGGAGTTAGTTGAATGTAGCCTTTGGCTCTGGCTTTTGTTTTGCTAAAAACTAGCTGGAGGGGACCCAGTTTGGATTGGGACTGTGGCAAGGATAAAGGGATAAAGCCCCCTTCCCCTCACACTGTGGTTCTAGTCTGGACTGGGACCCCGGACCCATTTAGCAAAAAACCCATGCATAAAACGGTCAACCATGTGCTTAAAATAACATGTAGCTGGACTCAGATTCTTTACACTGAATTCCACTATTCCTATTAATTTGGGTCACCCAGGTATCTTGCCCTTTTAATAAAAGATAGCCATAAACACACACACCTTTTCCAGTGGAAAGATATAACTCAGAAAAAAAATAATAGTTCCAGCTTAGGTTACAGTGGTCTGATATTTGCCAGTTTCAATCATCTTTTAACTGAAAACTCAATAATGTTTTGTGCATATTTAAAGGCTGGAGGCTATTTCAAACTAGATATTTGGGGAAAGTACAAGCCTTCACCACTCCAAGGAATCTGGGTCTGTAAAGCTGTCCTGAAATATTCTTTCAAGCAGGAATTAAGGCATGCAAAACAATCGTGGTTATCATCATTTGAAGAAAGGACTTTGAGGGCTCTTTAAACAAGCAAGCAAGCAACAAGGAATAGAATTGGTTTCACCATTTGTGATGGCACTGAATATAGTATTGTTATCTCTCTCTGTCTAGATTTACATCAAAGACATTTATGTAATATCATTTAATATTACTATACAACTTTTTTATCATAAATATTTATAACAGAACTTTTCATTTTATATTAAAACATTATGACATAAAATATACTAAACAATACTATAATACTAAAATATACTAAACAGCTAACAATATGACATAAAATATACTAAAATAATCAGTAAAAACTGGATGGCACATATGTTTGTAATGTAGATTTTAAAATGTTTGTATAAAAGTTTACTTAGCCCTCACTGGCCGTCTGATCACCCCATAGCATGGAGCACATGCTCAGTTGGTGTGGATACATGCTATGGAGTGGCAGGGAACAGGATTGGGCTGTAAGACACTTGTTTACAGCACAATCCAATGCATGTTTATTCAAAAGGGGCAACCCAATCCTGAGCTGCCCATTGTGCCTGGATGGCCACAGCATCCTGTGCACAACAAGGCAGCCACCAGCAGCCCCTTGGGGAAAGGGGACTTTCGTCCCTTCCCCAGGGTAAGGGAAGTAGCCCTGCAATGGAGCTGCTTGAGTCTGTGGCAGCCCTTGAGTCCCTGTCAGGTCCATTCGACCACTGAGCGGCAGAGCACTGGCGATCCACCAGCAATGGTCCAGCACTGGCTGGTGCTGAGCTATCTCCAGTGCTGAGCTGCTGAGAGCCGCAAAGTTCTTTATGGCACGTTTGTGACACTCACTGCTGGTGGAGCACCTGCAGTATGAGCTCAGGATTGGGCTCTAAGTCCCATTGTCTTCAGTGGAGATTACTCCCAGGGAAGAGTGCATAGGCTTGCAACCTTACTCTTTCTTTGACATTCATGATAAATAAAAATTAAAAGTTACCAACACACTGTAAATAATTAGGACCTGCTTAGGACTGTGGTAACACTTCTTGCTATGCTCCCATTCATATCAATGATGCTTGTATAGGAGAATACCTACTAATTGTAACCATAGTCAGTGGCGTAGCTAGGTCCTTTGACATCTGGAGCCCATAAATTTTTGTCACTCCATATGACATAATTAATTAATTTTTCAGGTAATGTCATGGCTGGAAGTGACATAATCAAGCAAATTAAAATAAATAATTATAAATAATTAGGAGCCCAATCCTGTGCTCGGCGGCACCGCTCCGTGCTGCCGAGCACAGTCACAAACGTGCTGTAAGGCACATTCGCGGAACTCACCGCTGGGCTCCCGCCCTTGCTAGCCCAGCACCAACCAGTGCTGGGCTAGTGCCGGGCAGTTGCCCAGCTCCCACAGCTCGGCAGTCTCCTGGACTACTGAGCTGCGGAACGGTAGGTGGGGGCGGGGACAGGGGCAGAGAGGAAGCGTTCTGGGGAGGGGGGAGGCCGGCAGTGTGCCGGGGGGCAGGCGGGAGGCATGCCGGGGAGAGGGAGGAAGATCCATGGAGCTCCACTCCACAGGATCCAGGGTGCTCGTGGAGGGCTGCGCGCCCCATTGCAGGGCTGCTTACCTTACTCGGGGGAAGTGGACGAATGTCCCCTTCTCCGGAGGCACCTTCCACGGTAGTGCGGGAGGCGCTGGATTCAGCAGTAGCCCTCCAGGGTGCCGTCGAGCCTGGGCGCCCCGGGCAGCTCAGGATTGGGCTGTAAATTAAAGAAAAACAAATAAGGGGAAGCCAGCCCTGATCTCCCAAGTGAATTCTCTCTGTAGCCTGTCTGCAATACCCCCCTCCCGTCCACAAAAAAAAATCAGTGAGATTTTCAATCCTACCCAGTGCCCAGTTCAATTTAAGTTCTTATATTTCAAGCATATCACTATCAGGACCCACCTAGCTTTACAAGTTTAAAACAGAAAAATTCACCTTACCATCTGAAGCTTTTATTCTTTTTATGAGGGGAGGGAGGGCTGCCTCTGGAAATTTGTTGAACTCCACATTCATCAGATCAGGACCATTCTGGTGGCCTTGCATTCCCCTTTGCCTGACCTGACCATGAGTCAAGGAACCTTTGCTTACTCATGAGTAAATGCTTAGTTTCGCTTTCCATTGGGCTCAATACATTTGTCAGCTTGGAGGGAGGGTCTTCCTTCTCCGGCCTTTTTGGGGGGGCTGCATTCATCAAATCGGGACCATTTCAGTGTTGTTGGATTCCTCTCAGCCTGCTCTTTCTGATGGACTAAGGCAATTTCTCCTACTCACTAGTAAAAGCATGATATGGCGCACTTTCACTTTCCATAGGGCTCCATGCATTTTTGTTTTTCTAGTTGTTTGATCATAACTTTTGATTGAAAGGAGATATTTCACTCCTTTTTTTCATTGCATTCTGCTTAAATTCTGCATCCAACTGTATATAGCATGATGGTATTATTCACCGCAATTTTAGCAATTTTGGTTACTTGTGGTTTCACCCCCCCCCCAGCTGGTACCTAGGGCAGATCGCCCCCACATCCCTTGCTAGCTACACCACTGACCATAGTTGGCATCACTTGAGTGATGGAATATAATATGCTTATATCAGGGCTCTGAATTGTTAAAAAATCAGTCTGAGTTTGTCAGGACCATAGAAAAAACAACTAATTCTTATTTCTACTGCTGATGCCCATTTTCTTTTGCATTTACATTCAGTATCATTGGCTGCACTAGAGCTGAGATAGAGAAGATTTCTTACTGTTGAATCAACACAGAACAGGAAGCCTAATGAGGCTTGAAGGCATTATTACAGGATCTTCTATTTTCTTCGTTTGAAGTAAATATTATTGTAGCGTTTTCTAAAGGCCTTTTATTAACATATAATGGTCAAAGCTTGAGATTTGAATACAGTTTGCTTATGCATATATAGTTGTCCTTTATTTGTTTTAAAGAATGCAAATACTGCATTTTTGAAATAGATGTTTGTTTTACCACCTAGGAAGGGCAATCCTAAGCAAGTTCACTTAGAAGAAGATTCCACTGAACGCAATGGGGCTTCTTCCCAAGCATGCATGCTTGGCATTTCATTCTTGCAGCACTTATACTCAAATGGCACTAGTGCCCCTGGCACATTGGCATGAAATCTGGGCAATGTCTGGCAAATCCAGAAACAGTTCAATACAAGGGGGAGGTGGAAGCAACAGCATGAACAGCTCCACAGAGGCATAGCTCTTTCGGCCACTCTCAACTCTTCAGCCTGGGTTGGCATCCAGGACCAGTGCTATCATTAAGCCATCTAGGCAGCTGCCTAAGGCACAGACTTCAGACGGGCACAGTACTGACCTTTGAGGGGCACAGTTTTATACATCTTTTTTTTTTAACCCATATAAAAATGCAACTGACAATTTATATATTTTTAATGCCGTTGTACAAATCGATGGTAAGGCCACACCTGGAGTATTGTGTCCAGTTCTGGTCGCCACATTTCAAAAAAGACATAGTGGAAATGGAAAAGGTGCAAAAGAGAGCGACTAAGATGATTACGGGGCTGGGGCACCTTCCTTACGAGGAAAGGCTACGGCGTTGGGGCCTCTTCAGCCTAGAAAAGGGACGCCTGAGGGGGGACATGATTGAGAGATACAAAATTATGCAGGGGATGGACAGAGTGGATAGGGAGATGCTCTTTACACTCTCACATAACACCAGAACCAGGGGACATCCACTAAAATTGAGTGTTGGGAGGGTTAGGACAGACAAAAGAAAATATTTCTTTACTCAGCGTGTGGTCGGTCTGTGGAACTCCTTGCCACAGGATGTGGTGATGGCGTCTGGCCTGGATGCCTTTAAAAGGGGATTGGACAAGTTTCTGGAGGAAAAATCCATTGTGGGTTACAAGCCATGATGTGTATGTGCAACCTCCTGATTTTAGAAATGGGCTATGTCAGAATGCCAGGTGCAAGGGAGGGCACCAGGATGAGGTCTCTTGTTATCTGGTGTGCTCCCTGGGGCATTTGGTGGGCCGCTGTGGGATACAGGAAGATGGACTAGATGGGCCTATGGCCTGATCCAGTGGCCTGATCCAGTGTTCTTATGTTCTTAATTTTTAAGATAAGTATCACAACAGTTCTATGAAATATAGTTAATTATAAAGTCTTATTAAAAAATTGGGGGTGTAAGCAGTTAGCCTTGGCTAGGGTGCAAAATAGCCCTGTCTCTAACCCTCAACTTGGTGGGGAGGAGAGGAATGTTGTTTTAACCCATGTAAAACTGCTTTTAAAGTGTTCCAGCCTTGACAGAGCAGGATACCAGCCTTGACAATGTCTGGATTTGCCAGACATTACAAATGTAAACTTTTTTGGGTGGAGGAGAACTGCTGTGTCAAGGCTGGGAGCATATAAAGTTATAGTCAGTAGCAGCAGCAGCAGTAGTGTTCTGTTGGAGAAGAAAGTGCAGTATCTGGGGTGTAACCAGGGCTTTTTTTCTAATGGAACGCTGGGGGACGGAGTTCTGGCACCTTTTTGCAGGGGCCCCTCCCCTTTGGAGGCATTCCAGTAGGGGGGGGAGCAAAATAGAGGCATTTGCTGGGGGGTGCAGGGTGGGCAGGTGCCTGATCCCTGCCTGACCGCACAACGACCCCCTCCTGCCCCATCTCCAAGCTCTTGCCTGAGCCCAGCCCACCTCCCCTCCCCCCGCGCTCTGCTTCCCAGAGCAGCTTCCAAGCCGGTGGAGGGCGCGGGGGACACGTGCCGACGCCGAGGAGGACGGACAGACAGACAGACATACAGACAGCCAGGGAGACGGGGCGCGGCACCCACAGAAGGCCCAGGTACTGGCTTGGCGGAGGAGGAGGGGAAGGAAACTGGCTGGTGCAGCCCCATGCCAATCTGCAGCACGAGCCTAGGCATGTCTACTCAGAAGTATGTCTCATTATGCTCAATGGGGCTTGCTCCTGGGAAAAGGTGCATAGCCTTGCAGCCTGAGAGCCCAAGCATGTCTACTCAGAAGTAAGTTCCACTGTGTTCAATGGGGCTTACTCCCGGGAAAGTGTCATAGCCTTGCAGCCTGAGTAGACAGGCAGAGGATGGGCTCTGTGGCTGCAGTCCTCTCCACACTTTCTTGGGAGGAAGCCCCACTGCCTCTAGTGGGACTGACTTCTGAGGAGACAGGCAGAGAAGGGGCTCTGAGGCTGCAGTCCTCTCCACACTTTCCTGGGAGGAAGCTCCACTGCCTCTACTGGGACTGACTTCTGAGTAGACAGGCACAGGATTGGGCCCTGAGGCTGCCATCCTAACCACAGTAAGCCCCATTCACTAAAGTGGACTTCTGAGTAGACATGCATAGGATTGGGCTCTTACGCTGCAATCCTAGGCACTTTCCTGGGAGTAAGCTCCATTGACTAGAACAAGACTTATTTCAGAGTAGACATACCTAGGACTGGGCTCTTAATCCTGGCAGAGATATATATCTGCACCTGTTTTCACATGCTAAGGGCAGGTGAAAAGGGATTCTACGTGTGTACAACGTGCTGTCCAGCCTTGCCAGAGATCCTCCTCATCCTTCCCCCACAAGCATGCCCTCCGCCAGCCAGCGTTTGCAGCTCCTCTCCAGCAATGCATAGCAGCTGCTCAGGGCAGCAGAGAACATACAATTGCATGCCAAGCGCCTTCCCAAAGACGCAGAGTATTCTGATACCTGAATTAAACCATATTTAATCGCTTGTTTGCAAACTTAGCTGTTTCTATGTGCACCTAAGGACCCCTCTCGTGTAAGAATTCCTTTTTTGTTCTTACTCCCACAGTTGCTTAGAGTAATTTTACTACATGGAACTCATGTAAGCCGTTTTTTGGAATCCATTCACTGCTTCCTCTCCTCGAAGTAAGTTTGTACAGGTATACTTACCTGTATACCTGTACATATAGGTAAAGGTATACCTGTACAGGTATATATGTATACCTGTATACATATATGTACAGGTATACAGGTAAGTGTACAGGTGCACTTGTAGCGTGTAGTATAGGTACAGGTATACCTGTACCTATACTACACGCTACAAGTGCACCTGTACAGTATTTTTCCCCATGTGTAGAAAAAATAGCTAGGGGGAAGGGGATGTGGAGATTTACAGCCCAATCCTATGCATGTCTACTCAGAAGTAAGTTCATCTTTAGGGGGAAGCACATAAAAAATATTTTATTTCTTCAATAAAAAATGGTTTAGAAATAAATAAATAAATAAATAAATAAATAAATAAAAGATTAACAAGTTGTGAGTTCCTGGACCTTTTTCTTTACAAAAAAAGCACTGGGTGTAACTATGTGGGGAGCTGTAGTGGAACACTTTGGCCATCAAGCATTCTACAGTACCCAAAGTGCCCAGGCTACAATTTTGGAAAACGAAAGGGCTAAAGATGAGTGGCCAACACTCTGGTTGGAGTACCTGGCAGTCAGAGAGCACGTACACTCATTGCTGCCAGCTGTTGCAACAGAAAGGAATGGTTAGGCAACTGATTGATAGCAAAGACACATTTGACAATACTGAAGGGTGTGGGGGAGGATAGAGACATAAGAGAGCTGTGCACTTTGAGGCATGGATTCCCCTCCCCCCATGTGCCTCTGTGGGTTGCAGTGTCCTTGTGCTGATTAAAGGGCTTAACTTTTGGATTTACCTGGTATTTCATGTTGGTAGTCATTCGCTTGAGGGTGCCTTTATTGTTTGAGTGGTGCCCTTTACGCTATTTTGACATAGTGGCTATTGAAATAAGAGTACAAGTATAGTAAGTATAATAAGGGCACAATCCTATAGATGTCTACTCAGAAGTAAGTCCCATTGAGTCCCAAGGAGGCTAATTTTCAGGTAAATATGTACAGGATTGCAGCCTCTGTGTATGCATGTGTATTTAATTAATGATGTATGTGTTATTTGTTTGATTTATTTCCTTGTCTATTGAAATGCTTTCCCTGTAGAAATGTATTGATCTAAAGTTTATGAATTTTCATATTGTGTTTATAAATTGAATTGTTATAATATTGCTCTCAGGTATTGAATTGAAATGTTATTGATGGGCTACTGTAGTGCTTTTTGTTAGATAATTTTAAAATTACTATATGGATTGTTGTTTTGACATAGTTCTATTTGTTTTGTATTTATTGTTAACCGCTGTGGGCCTCCTTTTGGAAAGAAAAATGGGGAAAAATTATTATTAAAGAGAAAAGAGAAAAAAGATGAGGTAGGGGGGTGGATCTTGTCAGATAAAAGGGGAGGAGTGACATGGGTCTGGAAAAGATGACCTTGAAAGAAGGCTTTGGAGAAAGGAGCTTTAAAAAGAAGAGACAGGGCCAGCCCTGAGTCAGGGCCAGCTATGAAGCAGGGTGAAGCAGTTCTCTTGAGGTGTCAGTCTGTGTCCAGTTTTCAGAGGCAATATGACAGCCAGTCCTACACTCTTCCCATGAATGGTTTACTGAAGCAGGAAGATAAAATGACACTATGCTGCTTTTTTCCTTTTCCCCATCCTCCTTTTATGGCTAGGAGAGGGAAATATTTAAAAGAAGTAAGGTAGATAGGTGTGATTTTAACAGGAAAAGTGAAAGGGATGGGGAATGCTGACTGGAGATCCACTCAGAGCCCAATCCTGTGCTTGGCAGCATGGCTTCTTGCCACTGAGCACTGTCGCAAATGTGCTGTAAGGCACATTTGCGAGCCTCTCTGCCGGGCTCCTGCTCGTGCTAGCACAGCACCGGCCCGCTAGCCCAGTGCTTGGCTAGCTCGGGGTGGTCGCCCAGCCTCCGTGGCTTGGTGGTCTCATGGACCTCCAAGCCATGGCACGGTAAGCTGGGGCGGGGAGGAGGCATTCTGGGGAGGGGGGAGGCCAGTGGGGGGTGGAGAGAGGGCAGGGGGAGGCATGATGTGGGGAGAGGGGTGGGCTGGAGGCATGCCGGGGAGGGAGGGAGGCGGGTCTGCAGAGCTTTGCTCCGCAGGATCCAAGGCATTCGTGGAGGGCTCCGCACCCTACATGAGCGCCTTTACCTTAAAGTGAGTAGTCCCATTGTGGGGCTGCTTACCTTACGTGGGGGAAGGGGACTCCCCCTTCTCCCGAGGCGCCTCCCGCAGTTGCCCGGGGCACGAAGGATCCGGCAGCAGCCATTCTTGGTGCCGCTGAGAGCACCCTGGGCAGCTCAGGATTGGGCTGTCAGCCAGCAAAATGTCATGTGCTGGCATTGGTGTTGACCAAAGAGAGGACATAAGATGTATCCAGAGCACCTATAAAGCCTGGGCTGGCCATGGTAACAAAACAGTTGTAAGTTTCTCATTTGCAACTAAACTACCTGCAATTGTAACCTTACAATTGCAAAGTCAGCAGTAGGTGTCTAGAAAAGATAACACTGCAAGCACAGTAAGGAAAAGGTAAGTGTGGAAGCATTGCTTCTTTGTTGATATGAGGCTGTGAAAAATAGCATCAGCAATAAACCCACACAGTACTGCTGTGTTTGGGTTAATGTAACATAAATAATACAAAATTATCAGGTTTATGTGATAAAATGCACATTTAACGTTTGAGCAGCATTATGGCGGAGAAAAACATCCATTGTGTTTCTTGCCTTCTGTGCTGTTTTACCTACATTTTTATATAATGAGATTTTGCAATAAAGGGAAAAATAACTATGGAAAACCACATCTCAGTCATAAAAACCAAAGTTACGCTGAGATTATGAAATGGATGCTTCATCAACCTCCAGCGAGAGTTGTCTGTCTTGTAATTATATAAGGAGGAGGTAATGAGGCCTATTAATGTAAAACCAAAAATCAACATTCTTTGGTCAGGTTGTGTTAAATCGGCAATATTTTATGTACAAATCATAGCTTTGGATGTTATACGTAATTAATTTTTTAAATGTTCCCATTACATATTCCCTCAGCATGTTCACAAGGTTATTGAGCATACAAAGATTCATATATTCATAAAATGAAGTACAACCAACCTGGGATTTCTGGGAATGTTTCTCACCCCAAATACTTTTTGAAAACAATTACTTTTTTATCTACATCCTCTGATATGGAGGCAAAGCCAGCAGAACATCTGGGTTTATTTTAATTAGAGAATAGTCTTATTCCACACTATCTTCCACAAGGCAGCCATGTTGTTGAAGTACACACAGCACGCAGTGGTGGAGGGATGACTAGATGGCTGGGGAAAGTTAAGGCCATCTGATCATCAGTGGGTCTCCTTGGACCTATGCCAGCTGTTTTTTTCTGGTATACATTCAAGGAGAGGGGAGAGGTGAGTCAGGTTGGGAAAAGGGGGATAGCATCCTGGCGTGCACTGGTGCCACCAGGTTCCACCCCCTCCCACCCGTAAAATGCCCCCTGTCCACACTGCTCTCCTTCCTGCCATATGTGCTGGTTCCCCTAAAGTGCATAGCAGCAGTGAGCCTTTTACAATACAGTTATGGGCACTTGTGGCAGCAGTTTAGGAATTCCATTGCCATAAGTGCCCAATATGACTGGGCCATTAGAATTGCATTCCCATTCTGTCTCAAAGAGAAAGGGCAAATAACTACATCTTGGTGATAACAAATGTACTAAAAGGCCTGCAACCTAAAGGGAATATGGTAAATACAGCCTGATTTTAAACATATTTAGCCACAATTAAGCCACAAGGACTCCAGTGGATTTACCCTCCCCATCAGTATGATTGATTATATCAATTTGAATAGTACAGATGCTGCCACTGTAATCAGAAAGGGAGATCAAGAAGCATGGGGTTTAAAGATGAGACTGTCTCTCCTCTTGTATTTTGTGTCTTTATCACTACAAACAGTGCTTTTTAACCACTACTTTCCCAAATACCATCTTTTCTGGGTACTACTTTTGCAAGTACCACCACTGCCATCAGAGATGGCAGCTGTACATAGGAGTGGTCCCACTGCTGGAACCTTGCTCTACTCTACACCCGCATTCTCTGACACATGAATGCAGATGATCCCAGGGAACTCCTGCTGGAAGAATGGGTCTGGACCCTGGGAACAAATGAATAGAGAAAAATGTAAATTAGCCACATCCACAAGACTCACAGGTAGTGTTGGTGGGGAGGGATGGATCATTTAGGAACAATGGAATGGAAATAGATTTGTTGATTTAAAGAATGAACCAAAAGCTCCTGGAAACATTCACGAGAAAATTCACACAGGACTGAGAGAATGGTTAGCCCAAGATCAACACATTTTCCCATTTTCATAGTTCTCTCTCCAGAATTACATGGGTTGAAAGAGGAAGAAAAGGAGGCATCAGGTAAGAACTTTCATTCAGCTGCTGTGTCCTCATGGACAGCTCAGAGCATCTATCTTTCTTTTCTGAAACTTCTTCCAATTATTAAAATCAGAGACAAGCAAAGAAAAGAAGGGGTGGTGAGGAGAAAAGCCAAGCAAAACAACCAGCCATTGGAAACTGCTTTGGTTTATTTTGCTTGTGTTTGGGATGTTTTGCTTCTCCAAAACAGGGTTGGTTGTAACTCTTTCTGAATCAAGTGCTCTCCCTGAGAAGTTTTAAGACTGAATTCAGAATAAGTGTATAGATTGCATCCTGACAGCATTATCTAATCTACAGACTGTGACTGATGGACCACTGATACTTTGGCAATTGAGGTCACGTTCCTGGATAATTCTAAGCAGTACCACTGTCAAAAACAGCCATACGAATAAAGGGCCAGCCAGCTTATTGGAGATCCCTCTTCAGAGTCACTCTTTGAAATGAATGTCACCTTTGACCAACTGATGGGCTAATGCTAAGGAAGCATATTAGTTTCCCCCAATATATTTGGCCCACTTCTTATGGGTTACCTTCTGAGGTCTGCGCATAAATCCAAAATTGTGTATGGTTGCAGCTTCACTGAAGCCAGCAAATATGTGCTATCTTTTTAAGAACAAAGGCACAGTAAACACACATGGACTGAGAGAACAACAGCTTCATTCTCCCATTTCAGGCTTACTCAGGAGCATAAACAGAATAAGTTGAACTGTGGACAGAGTCCCTTTTCTTTATCTTTTTGGGAGTGCTGAGCATGTATACTTAAATTTCTGCAAATCAGTTGAGTGTAAAATACAAATTTACTGTAGTTACTAATCCAAATTGTGTATATCAAAGTATACAATATGCTCTTATATTTTTGTTGGCTGGCAAAGGAGACAGCCCCTACATTTCCAACCATTTCAACTTCCTTATGATTGCTGTTTCTGTGACCTTAGTACTTCTGTTTTTTGCTGATCTTCCTACCTACAGGCCTCTGAAGTGAATAAGTGCTATCAGCAAACTGTCTGTCCCTAATTAGTCTTCAGTGCTCTTGGGGAGGCACAGACCATTTTATTTTCTTGATGTACAGACAAAACACAGGCATGTTTACTTAGCAAGAAGTCTGACTGCATCCAATGGGATTTACTTTCAGGCAAATGTATATAGAAATGCAGTGTTAGGAAGGTCTGCTTGAGGCTGTATGAGAATTCCTGGCATAAAATGTTGCTGCATGCTCCTGTTTTCACTCAGTGATGAGAAGATCTAGGAACAGTGCTACCCAGTTTGGGGGTTTTTTTTGGTAGAGAGAGTGTGGGGCACTGAGGTAGTTTCCATATATTTTCTTTATTTACTAATATCTGTGTTGTGTCAAAAGTTACAGTCAAATAACCAGAAAGAGAAAACATATAACTGCCTTATGAAATTAAGGGCGCTATCCTAACTTTCGCTGGAGCAGGCAGGCTAGTGGCCCTGCGCTGCATCCTACACAAATTTGGGGGCAGAATCAGTGCAACTGAGGCAAGGGGAAAACTTTCCCCTTACCTTGTGTCATGCAGCACTAGCTCCAATGGGTCTACTTGGATTAAATCCGAGTAGACCAGAGCAGTCACAAGCTGCTCCGCGCTACTCGGGAATGGGGTAGGTATCCGGCATAATGACTGGATCCTGGCCCCGCCTCTCTCTCCCTGCCCACCTGGCCCAGGACCACCCACTCCCTGCCCTCCCCACCCCAAAATGCCTCCTCCCCACCCTCCCCGTGCCCCCCAACCCCTGTGTCATCCAACCTCAGCCAACGCAATCTTACCCCATGGGGTCTGAATCCGGCGTGGGGAGGCAAGCGCAACTCCTTGTGCTGGCCTCCCCAATTCCTGAGTCGGCACAACACCCCAGATCAGCACACCCCAGATCAACACAAGTGACTTGTGCTGGCTTAACCCAGGTGTTAGGATAATACTGTAAATGTGGATTTCCTTAACTAAAACCTGGCCAATGCAACAGATTGTTCCAAGAGCCCATTCGGTGTTATTGTGGCACAACATGGAACCAATAAGGCAGTGGTTCCCAAACAGTGAGGCTTGGTCGCCTGGGGAGCCATGGAAACCAGTCAGGGGAGCCACGGAATCCTAGAAAAAACCCACCACCCTATATAATGCATAGGATTGTAGCCCTAATGGGGAACTACTGCCAATGGCCAAGTAGTTTAGGGGAGCCACCAGTAAAACAAAAAAAGTTTGGGAACCACTGCACTAAAGTGTCAGTATGAGTCAGCTCTCATTTCCATGTATCAGGTCGAATACGAGAACTTCTATTCAGTTCCATGAGTGTCATCAGGTTGGCTGCTAGTTTTTTGTTGGTTACTGATGATTTAGTTACTGATTTGTTGGGTGACCTGTACTGATGAATAGTAAAATTTTTATTATTTATTTATTGGGGATGACACCATGATTTACTGCGCTGCATGGCACCAACCCTATGATGCCACTGATGAAAAGTTTGGGTGTTGTTGGTCACTGGCTTAGATAACTTTAAAAGTTGATTCTAACATTGATGGTGGACTATATTGCTATCCCATCATTCTATGACTTGCTACAGCTGGATCAGAAGCTGGTAAACTCTGCACCGGCAGTGGCGGGTTGCAGAAACTCCACTGGAGCAGATAGGTCAGAGTTGGGGACAGTTTGGGGAGTGGGTCAGGCTGGAGGGGTTCAGGGAGGGAGGGAGAGGGAGGGAGGATCTTATCTGCAGCTGCACACCCTGAGATCCTATCCCCCTTCCAGACCCAGACCTGACCCCAGGAGTCTCCTCAGACTTGTGCTAAAGAGGTGGGGTAGGTCTGAGGAAACACACTGGAATACAGGTGACTTATGGAGAAGTAAGTAGAAATGTTTTTTACTTACTTCTCCTGGGCTGCAGGATGCCTCTCACAACAGCATGCAGTCCACACTCTGTCTGCAGCCCTTCGTGGCCTGGAATGGCAGTGTAGATTGGGCTGTTAGTAAGAAAGGGAAGCAAAAAATTATGGTCTGGCCAAAATGACTCAGTATTGTTTGCTGTTTGTTACTTGTAATAAGCCTAAGAGAGGAAGAAAGATTTTCTGAGTAGTTTTGTTATGTTGGTAAAAATAAATGCATAATTAATAAGATGCCATGCATAATTAATAATCTTTAATACTCTCTTGTTAATACAACAGCTGAGCCTCTGTCATTGGAGTCCATGTTGTCCTGAGCTAATTCTTTACATTTCTGAACTGGGAAATTAACTTTCCCCAAGTAATGCTGATGTTAGCTCTTTTTTGCTCTAATCAGACTCCTTCTGAAAGAGTAATAAACAACATGAGCATATCCCTTTTACTGATTCCTTTTTTCCCCTTTAATTTCAGCATTCCAGGTTAAGAAGGCTACAAGTAAAACTGCCTTCTGAAATAATGAAGTTGCTGATGTGGAAATATTTTCCCATTAGGAACATTTCCGCATGTAAGATTTCTCAGTAGCATCACGATTTCTTTATTTCTGGAGTTAATTTTTATAGAACTGTGAAGAATCGCAAAAGACTGAAATTTCTGTTCATACGAAATCCACAATCAGCTGTGGAAGTACTCAAGTTCTGTTATGAAAAAGAACCTATGCAGAACAGGTCACTGTCTTCATGCTGGAGAATTATGATGTCCTTTACAATGACCTGTATAATTAAAAATGTAATTAAGCAGAGTGAGGAACAGGCAAAGCATACTGAAAGTTTTACTTCATAAAGAGCAGGCTTAAGACTTCACAGCCAACTGCAACAACTCAACCATTCTTCCCTTTGGACAAAAACAAATACATTTCCTCTTCTGCTGCCTCCCCCCGCAAACAGAGCTAGCGTAACCTGCAGTTAGGTTATGGGCCCAATAACCTAAAGGCCCAATCCTATCCAATTTTCCACAAAAGGTTAGCCCAGACTGGCCGAGTCAGATCGGTATGGAGGTCTAGGAGGGGGGAGGGCGGAAAGGAGGCATTTTGGGGCAGGGAGGGTGGGAGGCCCATGGGCGGGTCGAAGATGAGCAGGGTGTGGGGCCAGGATCCTGCACTTGTGCCAGATTCTAACCCCAGTCCCAGACAGCCTAGAGCAGGGGTGCTCAATAGGTGGATCGCGATCTACCGGTAGATCGCGAGGCAAAATGAGTAGATCGCGGAGTGCCGACCCCCCCTTCAGGTGCCTCTGGGAGGAAACGCCGGGAGTAAGGCCCATTGTACTCAATGGGGCTTACTCTCAGGTAAGTGTGGCTAGGATTGCAGCCTCACAGCCTAATCCTAGGCATGTCTAATCAGGAGTAAGTCCTGTTATACTCAGTGGGGCTCAAGGTACACCAACATACATTGTACACATAAATGTTATATGTTATGATGGCGCGAACATTGTAAAAAAAACTCTGGTAGATCTCCGGGCCTTGCTGGGTTTCAAAGTAGCTCTCGAGCCAAAAAAGTGTGAGCACCCCTGGCCTAGAGCAGCACCTCTTGAGGCGACGCAGATCCGAGTAGTCCTATTGGAGCTGCTGTAGTGTTATCTGGGGTTAGGGGAATGAATTCCCCTTGTCCCAGGCTGAGCTGCAACCGGCCCTAACCCCACGTTGGATACAGGGCAGGCCAGCAGCCTCCCTGTTCCAGCATGGGTTAGATTGGTAAAAATATTGATTTTATTTTTATCCTAGCATGGGGCCCAACTGGCTTAAAGTGGCCCTGCATTCTAGTTACAGGTTGTGGCTCCCTTTGGATTCTGCCCCTTGAATGCCCCTGAATAGAGCTGGGCTTGCCATACTGCCTTTCCTATCCCCCTGCCTGTCTGCACCAGGCTTCTCCTGTTCCTATAGATCTCTCCTTTCCCAGTTCTGGTCTGTCTTGCCCTGCTTTCCTCACTCCTCCTCCATGTCTGGGCTTCACTTCTCATTTCCACTCTTCTCTTACCCTCTTCCAGTCCCCTTCTTCTTTCCCTTCCTCCATTCTCATTCTGCCTCCATCTCTCGTTCCTACAGCAGCTCTCCTCTCTCCCCTTACCTTTTGCCATGGGGAGCTATATAAAGACAGGAACCGCTGTCCCTATATTGATGGCATTAGTCTGACAAACTAGTTAGTATCATGACAGTCCATTTATACCTACACTGGACATAAATCCAGTATCATAATCCAGCTGTGGAAAGAGCTGCTTCTGTGTACTATGTCATCTGAGCAATACAGGTGGTCTCTCCCAATTCTCCTCTCAGCAAAGCAAACTGTTGCTTGCCTACAATAAAGACTGGGATTGAATCCCAGCTTGTGATTGTGATGGAGAACATAAGCTTCTTCTGGGTGACCCGATAAGACACTCAGAATGTGTGAGAGAGATTAGAAATGGCCTAGATTAAGGGAGTTTATTCAAATAACCAATTACTTTACAACATATAATTCCCATAAAATAAAGGAATGATTTGCTGCTCAGAAAGAGACCAATACCACTGAGGAGCTAGGATTATCACCTAGGAAAAAAAAACATGTTAATCCACTTAAATGGGCAATTTAAAATTTGCATGCATTATTTGGCACTAACAGCAAAGTAAAAATGCCAGATCAAAACAAAAAGTCCTATACCAAATGCCTCCCCAACTGATATCTGGCCAACCTCTCTTGAAAATTACTTCCTTAGGAAGCTTATTTCATTGCTGAACTGCTTTTGTAGCAAGGAATTTTACCTAATGATTGTCCCAATTCCAGTGTACCATAATTTAAAATACTTGCATCTTGTGCTCCTGATCTCTCTCAGCTGATATGGTGAATGGCTAACTCTCTTCTCTTTCAAATCTTTTAAAGTACAGGTCAATATATTACAGCCCAATCCTAGTGGGCATTTATGACAGCAGTTCTCTAAATCTTCTACCACAAGTGCTGTTGCGGCACCATAAATGTCACACTGCTGTTGTGTGCATTGGAATCACTGATGCAAATGGTCAGAGGCCCTGCGCGCCTGTCAGAGATGGACCCAGGTAAGGTGCTGGTAAGGGTGGTTTATGGGTGGTTCAGGGGGAGGATTGGGGCAGGGAGCGAGGAAGGTAGGAGCAGTTCGAGGGTGGAAATGGGTGGATCTCTGCAGCAGCAGTGCATGCCAGATCCTGTCTCCTTGCCTCCCCTTGGACTTACGCATTAATTGTATTTTTGTTCAAAGCTGATATCAAACATTACAAATTGCAACAGTAGATGGAGCAGAATGCAGCTTTTCGGGAATTAAAGCCATGGGGCCATGGGCCACACTTTCCTGAAAAGCTGCATTGCTATGTGGGAATTGAGTTAGCATTGGGAATATATATACAACAATAAATGGACTGCATTGCACCAGCGCTACTAGAGTATAGGACTGGGCCTTCCCACTAATCTCTCAGAGATGCCCTGTAACACTTTGATCTCACCTATCCCTTCTTCCTTTCTGACTACAGTAGTGTTTTCCAGAGTCTTTTAGGATCTCTTCCCTCAACAGTATTTACATGACAAGAGTTTAGCACTCTCATGTGTGTGTATGTCAGAGAGAGAGAGAGAACATTTTGTTGTATACATGACATGTACACAAATTCATCACACCCAGTGATAGGACTCATCCTAAGTTTAAAGGAAATTCTTCATGGCAATGTGCTTCAAATTGGCCTTTGAACCATGAAGAAGTTTTTAATGTATATGTTTAAATCCGTTCAAGGTAGATATCATACTTCTTCCAAACAACAAATTAAGCTTTAATTTCACTATAGCTCACAGATATGCAGGAATCGCTGCCTCCTGCAGTGTTGATAAGGACCACAGTGACAAAGATGTGCACTCAAACTAGTAATTTAACAGAGACAAAACAAGTGAAGGTAAAGATTTTTTTCTTTTGCTGAAAACTGAACAATTATCAAGCAGCAGCTGCTGTTTTTGCCTGCTGAGACAAGTACTGATTAAAACAAGACTGTCGATTTCCTTCACCTTCTGCTTTTCTCTTTAATTTGGGGAAAGGGAAGAGTATAAATATTTTTGATCAATAAGGTGATGTGTGGAACAATAACAGCAGATGCAAGCTATCCCAGTATAGGCATTACCCAGGATTGCTTGGTCAATTATCTTAGCGTTGACCTGTGAGCAGCACACTCTTCCCTAGGGAGAGATATTCTTTGGTCTCCATATTAACTCATCAATGAGCTTCTCCATAGCCAAGTCTCTGCTATCAGGCTTCTAACACATGCGGTTAAGCCAAGCGTCTGGTGTGTGATGGTATCTTGGCAGAGATTGCTATCAGCAGGAAATGAAGCTGCAGATTACTTATTTCATTTTGCAGATGTTTAGAAATGGGGTTGGGATACCAAGATAAAAGAACTTGGTGGGTGGGGTCAGATTCTGCCTAGAGTGTATGGAATCAATGATATCAATTTCAACAGACCAACACATTTACCCAAATATCAATTTAAAATGACCCTTTCCTGATCTCATACCCATAGAAATAGAGAACAAGGTGACTGGTGCTTTGCTGATAACAGTTTTCAGGCCTTAGACAATCTGGTTCATCAGAAGATAGGGTAATAGGATAATTTCTTTCTTCTGTTTTGTGGGTTTCATCAACACCAAAGTGAGGGCAGAGGCATCACTAGGGTTTGTGTCACCTAGTGAGAGTGCTCATTGAATCACCCTTATGATGGACCTCCTCCCCTACCGAGTTGTTGGCATCCTTCAGTCTCGGAAGACTATGGTATCGCGCTCTGAATGGTGGTTCTGGAACAGTGTCCTCTCCAGTGCGCGAAGCCTGGGTAAAGTAGGTATGGAGGATAGGCTGTTACCCATGCAGCAAATCCCCCCTCTCCACGTCGCTGAAATGGTCCAATGGAAAGGCAGAAGCCAATACGGTTGGTTCCAGCGACGTCGGAACCAGGTTGGTCCTCCCCTACCAGACCATACAGAATTATAATATCATACTCATAGCCTAAATGCAGTGGCATTACTAGGGTAGGTGTAATCCCCATTATTTATTTTAATATATAGCAGTTCAGGTCACCCAACAAATCAATAACCAACAAAAAACCAGAGGCCAACTTGATGACACTCACACAACTGAATAAGAATTCTAGTATTAACTCTGATACATGGAAATGAGAGCTGTCTCATATGAACATCTTATTAGTTCCCTGCTGTGTCATAACAACATCTAATTGGCTCTTGTAATCGTTAGGCTGCAATCCTAACCACATTTTCCTGAGAGTAAGCCTCATTGAACAAAATAGGGCTTACTTCTGAGTAGATCTGGTTAGGATTGTGCCCATAGTCTTGTTGGTCAGGTTTTAGTTAAAGAAATCCACTTTTTATTGCATAAGGCAGTTATGTTTTCTTTTTCTGATTAATTGACTGTAAAGGTTGATAGGAGGTTGAGTCTCATTATTCACGAGGGTTCCATTCCCAGAACTCACTTGGATGGCAAAAATCGTCCTAAAGCAAATCAATTTAAAAAACAAAGTCCCTTTGCTCAGTGATTTAAAAACAGCCTTACTGACCTTTGTGGGGTTAAGACTGAGTCGTTAGGCAGACAATCCATCAATCAGTCTCTCTCCAGGCGAGCCAGAGACCCCTCTCTTCACCCAGAGCAAAGTGATCTTTCTTTCACGTGTTTGTGTTTCTCAATCTCTCTCTCTCTCTCATTAAGGAGGCTATTGTTAAAGACTGTTTTCCTTTAATTTAAAGGACCCTTCTCATCTCATTGAGATAGAAAACTCTGTGGAGCCTGTGGATAATTAGGTTATACCTGTAATCCCTTGTGTGACTCTCTCTCTCTCTACAATAGTAGGAAAAGCAGTTTTTAAAACTGTGATTTTAAAGGGATGCATTTTCCCCCTTCTCCAGGGATCAGCACATTCCTTCTCATTTGCAGTGGCTGTTCGTGTTGAGTCAAATCCGTGTATTGCCTTTCATATCCAATGATAAAACACGATTGCATTATTCATAAATAAAAAATTTCCAAAAGGTTTCCAAAATTTTGGTCATTGGTGCTCTCTCTCTTTCTCTTAAGGTGTCACCCAGTGCAGTCTGCACCCCCTGCACTCCCTAGTGATGCCACTGCATGAGGGTGGCAGGAAGCCTTCTCAACTGCATAACTACAAACAGAATTTTTTTGCTAAGCATCATTCTTCCCTGACTTGGTGGTTTGTTTCCTGCTAGCTCAGGTATGTAATTTTAATATGCCATATAAAAGCTGATTTGTCTTAAATCAGCCAGTAACAAAGGCCTGTCAAGCATCTGTCTTTTCTGTCTGCATATATCTCAATAGACAAATGAACTGACCAAGCTTTATTTCACCATATGGAGTGTCAGGCTGGGTGCCAATGAGTGCCTTGAGCATGGCTTGTAGGATTTTTGACTTTTTCCCCCCCTTGAAACAGCAGCCAACCCCTGAGCTGGTAATACAAACTGCTTTTGAAAACCATCTCAATTGCAAAAGTTGTTTGCTGTGTGGCCTGGGGCAGTAGCAGAGCCAGGGCTCTTGAGAAACAGAAGTCCCCTTGGATTACATGATTTGCCATGCAGTTCTTTGGCTCTCCAGGCCTCTGCTTGATGGTTTGTATGTCATGAAGAGATAACTAGCAGAGAGGAAGTTTACTGAGTGAGAACCATAGACCAAGAAAGCCAGCCAAATTTACAGCAATTTATAGTGCTTTCATAAGATTCTGCCACATGTCAGTCAAGGAAGTACTTTTGTTTTTAGTGGTGCAATAATTTAGCAGTTTGTATTCCTATTACATATGCATTCTCATTTCCTTTTCATGTCAAAACATCTTTTGAGATCTCAGCCAACATAACAGAATCATCTTGTTGTGTCAAGAAGGTCCATTTAAAAATGGTAAATATTTACTCCCCCAAATCCTCCTGTTCCTTGTAGAATCAAAATGCAGTGACACAGTGTAACCCTGAGCAAAATCTGTAAAGATCCTCCACGTTGTCTCCAGTGAGAGGTATTACTTTACATAGTTCTGTCTCTGCTGTTCTATCTTGTTTTATTGCTTTGCTGTTTTACCATGTTGCTATTTTGAGTTGGGAGCATGTTGCTGTAGGAAGCATGTTGCTAAAATGTGGGGTATATAATTTTAAATAAAAAAAGTCTAAGCAGGGACGTGCACTGGGTGGGGAGGCAGGTGAGGCAGAAAAGTGCTGCCACTGTGTCAGGCGCACAAGCAGCCACAATGCACACATAGAGCTCTGTGCATGGATTGTGGGGTGCTTGTGCACCTCACATGACGACAGTGCTTTTTGAAGGACTCTTGTGGGGAGGTTCTTTCTCATCTGCTTCCCCACCCACCGCACATCCCTGAGTCTAAGCAAATTAAAGCACAACGAACAGGCCTACAAAACACGTCTTTTTTAGTTGTCAATGATGTTTGAACAAATTCAGGCTATTTTGGGGGTTCTGAATCCAGAAATGGCATTAGTTTTGCTTGATTGGCTCAAATGTTGGGGGCACAGCATAGCCACCTTATATGCTGATTCAAGCAGCTTCCTCATGAGGAAGCCAACACCATGGCTTCCTCACCTGTATAGGCCAGTTATATTTATGCTTTTACTTCTGGGTGTTTACTTACAGATCATGATATTCTAGATATAAAAAAGGTCGCTTTATACATTTCTATAACAGGTCGCTAATAAGGAAGACATTATTATTTTTTAAATAATTATTAATATTTATAAACCGCTTTTCAGCAGAAGTTCACAAAGCAGTTTAACATAGTAAAATAAATGAAAAGATGGTTCTTTGCCCCCAAAAGGACTAACAATCTTTTTTAAAAGATGCAGAGAAGACACCAGGAAACAGCCACTGACGAAGGCAGTATGCCAAGAGAGGAATAGGGATAGTTGTGCCTCCCCTGACAAATATATAAGAGCTACCCCTTGAACAGGCGTCTTTCTGACCACTGGCATTCATTGCTGCATTCTCATTTCAGACATTTCCCATGAATCAAGCGAGTAAATAACTGTAAGAATTTTTTTTTTAAAATATAGAACAATGACAACTTCAATCTGATTGTTTAGTGAAGCTCAAAAACAACACAATTCGATTTTGAAGACTCTGGGGAATACAGAAAAAAAACCCTTTGTCAGCTTGCTACCCCTTATAAACTCAGCACAATCCTACACATCAACTCATCACATTTGATAGCCCCAATTAGCAACTGATATTTGACAGCTAACCTAGGGGCACAGCTTTAATTCTAAACACCTCACTGATAATGCTGCCGAAGAGGCAATTTGTAAGCAGAAAGAAATAAGATAGCACAACAAGCACTGTGCTCAAATCTGATTTAAAGTGAGGATTTGATTCTAGTAGCTCTCTGAATCAAAAGCAAGGATCATTTTAAAAAATTCTCTGCATTTTTGCCTCAGTGCACTCAGTAAATAATGCAGATATGTCTGTGAAACCATGGGAGAAAATCTGGCCTCATCCTAACTCCTTGTCATAGGCAAATGCTTAATACGTTGTGGCTGGAAAAATCCTAAGGAAGGCTAGAGGTTTTTAGGAGATGAGCCTTGATTGTATAGGAGCCTGCAGCTATTGCTGACCTGTCTCTATTTCAGTGAAATGGGATTATTACATAAGAGGAAATACCAGAGGCAATCTAAAGTTGAATTTTAATTTATTTGCCCTGCAAGAGAGAAATTAAATGTTAACATGCAGAAGATTATTTTAATACACCTTGCCCAAAAATGATTCCTTAATTTTCTCTCTGAAATATGCTAATACGGATATTAACGTATACAGACACTGTGTAGATTGCATTAATACATATTCCAAAATAGAAAACAGAAAATCCACATAGAGACTAGACTCGTAAGAAGTTAGAGTGGGAAGAGTCCTGGAAGGTCACCTAGTCCAATTCAGTGCAAGCAACTGTTCCAGCATCCTTGACAGATATAAAAAGAAAATTCACCTTTTTCTCCTGCTGCCGCGAGACACCAAGCAGCCGCTTCTCCCGCGCGCGCAGCAGCAGCCTGACTCCTTGGCCCAGTGGCACACCTGAGGCAGCCTCACGGCACACCAGTGTGCCGCAGCACAGCGGTTGAAAACCGCTGCTCAAGCCTGTCAGGGAATCAAATGGTTATATGCCATTCTTATCCTTGCCTGTTCACCTGCCTGCTCATTTGCTGTGGCTGCTACTTTCTCCTGCTTCAGCTGAGAAACATAGTTGGAAGAGGTTGTCAGCCCAGTCCTTACCTGTCCTAGAACAGGCAGGCAGGCTGGCCTTGGATGTATGTAGCACAGGGTTTGAGGTGGATCCCACACAATTTAGATTAAGGGATTTACTTCCCCTTACCCTCTGTTGTGCAGCAGCTACCTCAATGGGGCTACTTGGATCTGTGCCAGCTAAGGGCCCAATCCTATTCAATTTTCCAGTGCTGGTACTGCTGTGCCAATGGGATATGCACTGCTTCCTGTGTTGGGGAGGCAGTCACAGAGGCCTCCTCAAGGCATGGGAACATTTGTTCCCTTATCTTGGGGCTGCATTGTGGCTACACAATTCTGGAAAGTTGGATAGGATTGGGCCCTAAATCACCAGTGCAGATTCAAGCAGCCGGGTGTAACTCTGGGCTGCTTGGAAGGTGGGTTAGGATCCAGCTTAAGTACTGGAGGCTGGTTCCACCTCCTCCTGAGCCTGGTCTGCCCCCTGGTCTGCCCTCCTGAGCCTGGTCTGCCCACTGCCTGCAGACCCTGAAATGCCCACCAAATGTCCTCCCCCACTCTTCCCAAACCTGCCCAAGCTGGTGGCCCATTGCCTGCAGGAATTTACTTTTGCCAGGGCAGGACCCAGCATGAGCAGGCTGGTGTGCATCCTTGCACTGGCCTCCCCGACTCCCATTGTGGCATGAATGTGCTTCACGGCAAGTTCACAAGACCTGGAAGCCAGTGAAAATGAATGCTAACTGTGATTGTGCCCTGTATCCCCTCCCACTCAGACATCATTTTGTGGGGTGCTTTGTTTCTTAGTCGGAACAAGAGTTGGAAAAGATGGTGGCAACAGGCTATAGGAGCTAGAGCAGTAGGAAAGGCAAGGATGATAGTATTCAGTTTGCTTGAATATTTATTAGTAGGTGTCAATAATGAACAAGAGAGTCAACAGCACATTCTCAGTGCCTTGACCTCCTTCTTTATGTCCGTATTCTCAAAAACATGGGATAAATGGAGAGTTTTATTATCCCCATTCCTGTTGCCACTGTTTTTATTTACATACCATCAAGAATGTAGTAATGGAGTGGTAATATTCATTGAGGTTGAAGAAGGGCCTGTATAGATCCGTAGACATAATAGAAGTAGATTCTATTATACAATATACAGATTGTACGATGAAAGTGGATGTCAGTTCATGTAGTTGGTTCCATTACATCCCAGCACATTGTTTTGCTGTTAACAGGAAGAATATAAAGACACAGAATAGGACACCACTCAGAAAAATACCAACTCCTGCAAAATGATGTACTTATGTATGCACAGGGAATGGTAGCCCTTTTTACACAACATTCCTACATTCACTGAACACATGGAAGTGGGAAGAAAAGCCCTCCAGCTGCAGATGCAGGTGGAGGGAGAATTGCCCGGCTCCCCACCTGTGTGATGTGCTGAGCAGCTATTGGTCCGGGGGGGGGGGAGCCTTGGGTGTGTAGTTTAAAGGCTAGTGCCCAGGCTTCCCCCAGCCTCTTGGTTCCTCAGCAGCAGCCTCGTGGTTCCCTGGTTCAGGGTGGGCAGAACAATTCAGCTGCCTTGACCCCCCCCCCTGTTTCCAGGGGTTGGTGATGAAGAACCTGGGGGAGCCTTGGGCAAGCTCAGGTTCTGAGTCAAGGTGGTTCGCCCAAAGGAGGGCTCAGACAGGAACTGTCTCCTCCTAGTTAGATGCCTGCACTAAAAGGGGGTGGAGTATAGCTAGGACCCTTTGCATTGCACCAATCTCTTCGCAGCTTTGTAATTGAATAAATCATGGCCCTGTTTCAACCAAGTCTTTTGTGTCACGCATGTTTGTGGGGGGATACCTGGGCAATAGCTCCTGCTGCTGGGCTTGTATCTCTGCAAAATATACCAAGGGCCTGACAAATGTTTACAACTCTAACAGATTCTGTTTGTGTAATTGGGAAGCCTGCCTTTTTCAGGGCTCCCAATCATGTGGAGAGAGTCTAAACCCAGCCAACTTATATGTTTTATTCGTACCTTTGAATGAAAGTGTGAAGGCCAAGAGCAGGGTCAGTGGGCACAATCCTGCTCCCCCATCCATGCATTCAAAGAATATGTGAAAAGGGTTTTCTTTACCACATATAAAATCCTACTGGAGGCATTATCTGAGTTACACTCACAGCCCAATCCTATGGGCTCTTTACAATGATCGAACTTGTGTTCTGCCATTGTAAATAACATGCCATGAGTGGTGAGCTGCTGCCAAGCATGTTGGACTCACCAGTGCAAATGACTGGCAGCTCCACATGTCTGCCACTGACAGATCTAACCCATGGCAGAGCAGTAAGGTGGTAGCAGGGCAGGCTATGGATGGTTTGGGAGATGTTTGGGGTGGGTGGAAGGTAGGGGCAGATTGGGAGTTGGATGGGGTGGATCCCAATGGCAGCCATGTGTGCCACGATTGTATCCCCTTTTCACTGTGCCCACTTCTCTTAGGACCTACACAAGTGAAATAGCTGGCATAGGTCCGAGGAGAACTACAGGTGATTAGGCAGCCTACCGGAAGGTAAGTTAAAAAGTTCTTTACTTATCTTTTGCTGGACATCTGGTTCCCTGGTTCCATGAGGAATGGTGATGGGGGAGGGGCAGATCAGGCTTTCGAGGGAGTGGGTTCAGCAACAGTGGCACATGCCGAATCCCAACCATGTTCCTGGGCTTGATCCATTGGCATGGATCAACCAGGACTCGCACCAGTGATATCACAGGTGGCGCAATTCTGAGTTGACTCATAGTGGCTGCTTGGGCTAACCCCAAGACAAGGGGACAAATGTCCCCTTACCCCAAGGACAAATGTTCCCTTACCCCAAGAACACCTCCAGCAGCCAAAACTCCCCTGTTGGATGCAGTGGAACCCATGCCAGTGCCATTGCATCACCGCACAGGGAGTTACATAGGATTGGGCTGCCTGTATAGATTCTGATGCTCTGGTGTTTGTGCACATTCTGTTTTATATGCATTGATTTGTAAGAGATCTTGAAAACTATAAGTGAAAGGATATCAACAGTGTCTTATATAGATAGGAAACGGCAGCTCCCTCCATGTTGTGATCCACCTCTTTTCCAGTAACCTGCAATTAAGAGCAAGAAATGATTTGTTTTTTGAATGTTTTATTCCAGCCTAGGCTTGTTTTTTTTGCAGGTGCAGAGCTTTTTGCTTGCTTTCTTGCTGTCCAGATGTAGCACCTCTGCGCAGTTTGTTTGAAACTGTGTGACTTTAATAACATATAATCCTTTCATTCATTGGTGGCCTTGCTCTCTTTCTGACTCCCTTTCTCCCACCCTACCCTCTCTCCCTTTCTTATCTGGTTACTGGCAAATGTCCTTTGCCCGACATTTTCCTGCCTCAGCTTTCTCTCTAGGTTTTCTCGCACCCCCACCTCTACATCTGATGCTTCGCATTTAGCAATTGGTGCTCTGGTAACCATGACAACCACAATGACAGGATATTAGCAGGAGAATTCATCATCACAGTGAGAACTTCCAGCCAAACTGAAAAGCTGCTAATCACTAGATTATTCTTTTATATGTCTTTATTGGTGTGTTTTGTGTTTTAATTAAAAATGGAGGTGGGTGCATGGAGCAGGGATAGGTTCTTCCCAGGTTTCTTCCCATACAGTCAAAACTCCTCATTCCCCACCCCCACAATGCCGAACTCCAGACAGTATCAAATTCTGTCTAAAAGAAGCCCACTGATACTGCCAAAGTCCTCATCTGCCTCTTGGTCCCTGCCAGAGAATCAGCACAGATGCCTGACTAGTCACTAACGATGGGCTTGTAGTTGGAAGTGGAAGGATGAAGCCTGGAACTGACAGATCCCGGAACTTCTGCCAGGCACAACACTTTGAGGATCTGGAACAGCCATTTTGAACCACAGTGTGCCGCAAATGGTCTGCAGGTGTGCTGCGGGAGTTTGAGCAAAGGTCATTTATTGGTAAGGCCATTGGGGGATATGAGCCCCCACCAATAGCACGGTGTGCCTTTCCACTTGTCAAAAGACTGATGGTGTGCCTTGAAAATTTCAGCACCTTGTCAGTGTGCCATGAGCCGAAAAAGGTTGAAAATCGCTAATCTAGAAGCCAGATGTGCCGTCTCCGTGGCCTCCTTCCCCCATCTACCTCTCATGTGCAGACTGAACAAGGTTCTCTCTATTAATACAGAAGGGTCACAGTACACAGTTCCTTCTACTCCTCAAATAAGCTAACCCAGGTATAAAAAGCAGACAGAGCTGGCTTTTGGCAGCCACAGTAGCTCACCTGGCCTCTTTTAAAGGAGGGAATTAAGGTCAGCTGAGTCTCTTGCTAGCCATGCACAGCTTTGAAGAGAAGGATTACAGAACTGGCTAGGTTGAGATGCTTGGAGGATGTAAAGCTCAAAAGAGTGTAGATCCCCCCCGCTATGTTCACACATTCCCTATAACCATTTTTAAAGACTCATTTTTAAAAACCCAGAACAAATTTTGCTAACTGGCACCATTCTCAAGTTACACTGTCCCCTCATAGAAGGTCCAGAAAGAATCTACATTAGGGCTGCACACCCTGTGTCTAAGATTGCCACGCGGAGAGACCCCACCAGGGACAGCAAAAGTCCCGGATTCATGCTTGATGCACACCCAACAGAATGGAGGGGAGCAGAGTTGCATGCACCACTTCCATTTAGCCAGGCAGCCAACCAACAAGCTCTTTGCTGCACTGGCCAATTGGAGAGGGAGTGGTCACACAGTGCACTCTTGTGTCAACGGTCCTGTGCCAAGGTTCACTCTGAACACATGCCAGGTCTTGTGTATGACTGTTTCCTCCCCAGATCCATCCCCATCAGCCCCCTCAGATATAAACTGAATGCGATGGTGGGAAGGAGGGGAAAGGATAAGACAATGCAAAGACAGGAACAGTGATGCATGTAAGAATAGCATATCAAGTGTGCTTGTGGCGTCCATCAGAGCAGAGAGGCTGCTAAGATTTTACTCCGTGGTTGTTCCTGGGCTTGTCATTTATCTTATTTTTGCTTTTATTATATTTCTTTTTAAAATAGATAATTAAATTCTTAGTTTTAACGTAACTGTTAATTGGATTGAATTAGTTGTTAATTCAATAGTAACTTTTAATTGAATTAATTGTTGCTTTAAAATTAATTGTTAATTGCATTAAGTTGTTTAATTTAAAAAGTATTTCTCTGTTAATTTATTTAGTTTTTAAACATCTGAACCCAAACACATTTAGGCCTCACCTTCCTTGCCATGGGAACTCAAGGCCAATTAATTAATTACTATTTTGGGAATGGCCTTCCCCGCCTATGACAAGCAAAGCTGTGGGGATGCCCTTCTCTCCAGAGGCTGAAACTCCCCTGCGGATTGCATCATGTGCCATGTTGGCACAGCTGCATTGCCATGTGGGGTTGCACTGGATTGGGCTGACAATGTGCATTTATATGTCTATGGGCGCAATCCTAACCGATTTTACTGCACTGACCTAGCTGCGATGCAGACCCAATGTAAGGTAACAAAGATGCCTCCTTGACTGCCTCCCCACTGCAGGATGCAGTGCATGCCACATCGACACAGCTATGTCACTGCTGGAAAGTTGGTTAGGATTGCGCCCTAAGTTGATGGGCAAGTTGATGAGCATAAACTCCTTTCTGGACTAATTCTGTGACAAATGGTAATGGGCATAAGCCCTAATGCTTGCCAAAGTAAAAAACATACAACAGCCAGGGCCCTAAATAATTCTATTGAACCTTCTACTGGTTCTCCATAGTAAATGATGCTCAGTGTTGGCTCAATGCCAATGATTATTATTAATCACTCTTGGCATGTAAATCACTTTCCATTCCTTATGTTGTTCATCCTCACAACAATCATATGTGAAAGATAAAGAAATCATTAGAAGAGTGGAAGAGGTTGGAAGACTGTGATGTGTTTATCCAGGGCTATGCATTACACTTCATAGCTGGGCAGGCACTTGAACTTATATTTTCTCTTTGATATGTCAACCAATAAGTATAAGAGTGTCATTGCCCCAAACATCCACTACTGTACATCATTATACCTATGTAGAAAGAAGTTTTCCACAGTTGAACTTTGATTGACTCCACACTTGTCATCCTGATTTGCAGTTCTCAGAAGGATATAAACTATATGTGTCTTGTACTATGTTCCTGAAGTATGTAACTATTCCAATAAAAGATAAAATGAATGACAGTGAATGACACATTGATCTCATTACTACATAAGATCCGAAAGGCAAAGAGTCTTACCGTGCCCTCAGCATGAAGGAAATCCATTTGTCAACCTAACAATGTAAACTACGAGTATTCCTATACCAGATGACTTCTGTTCTACTTGTAAGCAGTGTTTCTCAAAAGCCAAGCTCTGTGCAGCAAACTGAAAGATCAGTGATGACATATGATGTCATTGCCAAGTGTCTCGACACAGCATTGTCATTGAGTTGCTATGTTGCACTGGAAGAGAAGGGGTCTGTGCTGGTGCATGGACCCCTTACAGGGAATATAGCTTATAAGGAAGTACACAGAATTGTGGTGTCATGCTTTGCAGCGCCTCCACCCTTTGCCTGGTCATGCCTTGTGGTGTGCCATCGCAGAGGCGTGAAAATCAAGCTTCCTGGTAGGCTGGTTTGCTGCTTGGAGTGTCGAGGGTGGGGGTTGCCAAGCACACTTGGCCTTGCCCATCTTCGGTTCTGGTGGCAAGCTTCTTCCTATATGCCTGAGGTTAGAGTGTCACCCAGTTTGGAGCTGGGTAGGAAGTTTTTTTAACTGCCATCCTAAATTGGCTTTTTGGCTGGCGTTTTTTTCACCTACCCCAGACTGGCTAGGGTGGATGTTAGTGTATCGGGTTAGATTTTTTTAAAAAAAATTTGTTCCCCTTTGGTCACTTTAGTTATGTGGTGTGTGGGCTGGGTAGACAGGACTTGAGTGTTTGGCATGCATCTTGAAGTTAGCAAGTTCAGGAGGTTATCCAGGATGATGACACCTGCCTGGCTTGGTAAGGCTGGCTGACAAGCTCCTTGGCTGTATCAAGGCAGACCACCATAGGCATGTCCTATGGGGGAGTCTGTGCTTTCCAGCTGCCTCAACCCTTCAGGGTTGGCCTACCCTATCTTTGACATTTGACTTGGAGTCAGGATGTTTTGACATACATTATCCCCTGGGAGAGGTAGACAGTTAGCACTGTTTTCCCCCAAATTAGATGCCCACACTCTGGGTGGTTGGATTTGGATCATGTCCCATTGCAGTTGTTAATATAAAGTGGCCTTTTACCCAAGCCTCTGTCCGGCATGCTACTTTTGTGGGTGTGCACAGGTAAATAGCAATGTAATATTATGCAGTAAGAGAGACTGTATACAGCTCAGTCCTCTTTATCCACGGACTCAGTACCAACAGATTTTTGGTACTGGACTGAACTACACCTTCCTGATGCAACCAGAGCTGTGCAGAGATCCCCCCCCCCCAAAACTTCAGAATTCCTTCTAATGCCTTCTGAGGGCCAAAAAATCACTTCCAATTTTCAGCTGAAAACTGGAAGTGATAATTTTCAGCCCTTAGAAGGCATTCTGAGGGTTGGGGAGGCCTCTCTGGACATCAGAAAACTCCTCCAGATGCGAATGGAGTACAGCTCCGGTCTAATTTGGAGGACTGGGTACCCTAATCCATGGATTTGTTTATCCATGGGTTTTGGCATCTGCGGGGGTCCCAAAAACGGAAGCCCCATGGATGCCAAGGCACCATCTGTACATCTGAATGATGAGTCTTGTGATGCCTGAGAGACATGTAATTTTGAGTTACTGCAGTGAAGAAATGATTCAATAGACTATTCATGAGAAGGGGAATTCTGCCTCTCCAGATTAAATGGATTATACATGTATATGTTTTTCAAAAATCCACTTATGAAATCTTAAACATACTATTTATCAGGTTCAAACACTTCCTGACCTGCTACAGCTAAAATGTTAATTCATGCCTCCAAGGAATTGCTATTTCTTTCAAACAACATTTCCTGCTATTAATCACTAATATTTATAGATGCAGTTTAACATGTTAAGTTATGAACTGGGTGGGAGTCAGGGTTGAGTTGTGTTGCTGAACCATTTTCCCTTACTCCTTTTAGAGCCCAATCCTATCCTTTCCCCTCCCGCTAGTACAGCTACACTAAAAACTGACACTGTATCCAGTGGAGTAGGGATGGTGGATTGGGAGGCTTCAGAGGTGAAAGGGGATTTAAATTTTCTTATACCTCTGTAAGACTCCCATTCTGCAATGGGTCTCCTTTGATCTGTGTTAGCAATTTTGCTAGTGCAAGTTCAAGGAGAGAAAGGGGGCAGGAAGGCTGCAGGAAAGGGGAAAGGGATCTTGTGCACACCATTGTGGCTGGATCCAGCCCTTCCATAGCCTCCCTGCCCCCATTATGCCCTCCCCTCCATTCTGCCTACCCCTCCCACCTCTCCTGCTGACTTATGGAGCAGGCAACAATGTGCGTGGAAGCTGACTGAGCATGCTGCTGGAAAGCACTTTACTGAGCTTTTTCAGCAATTAGTGCTGAAAGAACATTTGTTCTGAACATTGTTCTGCCAGCAGTAAATCCCAATAGGATTGGGCCGTTAGCCTACCTTGAAAAGTGTGAGGGTGACAATAGGACTGTAACATACTGTAACATAAAAACTGTAACATAAAAAGGACTTGTATGCATATCTACTAACAAGTCATAGAAGGGCATGCCTACATCCTAAAAGAGATTTGCATATGAGTGTCTGATTCAGAAATTTGCATGGAAGGAGATAGAAGCCTGTCTGGTTCTGTGATATTAACCCAAGGAATGTCTTGCATTTACATTCCAGTGACAAAAAATGCTTATACTGAAGCCACCCTAATAATGAAAAAATAAGGGGCTTTAGGGCTCAGTCCTATTCAACTTCCCAGCACTGGTGCAGCTGCAATGCATCCTGGAGGTAAGGGAACATTTGGAGGCCTCTATGACTCCCAAAGGATGAAGCACATGCCCCATTGGCGCAGCTGTACCAACCCTGGAAAATTGGATAGGATTGGGCCCTAATACAATGGATGCCACTGCTTCTATCATATAATTTAAGAATATTCTGTACATAGTATAGGCATACACAAAATTAAGATGCACATTCCTACAGCGATTTACAACTGCATGCATTTTCTCATGGAAGGATGAGACATTTTAATAGTGGTAAGCTGAGATTTACTTTTTCGTTATTTGAAAAAGAGAAGAATGAGATGAATGCAACAGCCATAGGACAGTCCCAAAACCCTAATTATTGCATTTTTAGAGGCTTTTGAAGATAGCTTTAAAGAAATATGCAAATAATGTAATTGCTTTTATTAGCTTGCATATTCAACAACTCCATTGCACATGCATGCAAATCGGCTTTCACATAAATAGAATATTCCTTTAACACCAAGGGAACTGCAATACAAAAGTGCATTTGGGGATATTAGATACATTTTTGTTTCTCGAGTATACAGAGGTGTGCATGGTGCTTTATATTGGTTTATAACAGGAGTGTCCAAAGTTTTTGGCAGAAGGGCCACATCATCTCTCTGACACTGTGTGGGGGGCCGGGGGAAAAAAGAATTAATTTACATTTAAAATTTGAATAAATTTACATAGATGAATATATTAAAGATGAACTTATATGATTGAATGAAGATCTTGCAATAGCTCAAGGCCTATAAAAGGCCTTGTACAAAGCAAGGTTGGCCTTTCATTTGCTGCCGCTGCTGCATCACAGACATGAAACAACAAGCTGTGGAGGGAGCCCTCAACCCACAGCTCACACGAGAGGTCAAACAGTTGCCCTCACGCTGAGAGCACTTGCGTCAGGCCAATGTGGGCTCCAACAAATCTCCAGAGGGCCAGAGGCTCATTGGAGACTGGGGGCTACCTGAGGGCCGCATTGAGAGTCCTCGAGGGCCGCAAGTGGCCCCAGGGCCTAGGTTTGGGCACCCCTGGTTTATAGGGAGAGCTACTCCTGCATTAAAATTATTCACCTATGGTGTATGCTGATTTACTGTTTTATGCAATATTCTCATGACTATTGATTGTTGTTTAGTTTATTAATGTTATATCTGTAGTTATATTTAAAAATACCTTGAACATTTAAAACGTATTTGAAAAGGAATTGTGACTAAGGGCACAATCCTAACCAGGTCTACTCAGAAGTAAGTCCTATTTTGTTCAATGGGGCTTATTCTCAGGAAAGTGTGGTTAGGATTGTAGCCTAAATGAAACAGAAAAGGAAGAATCATAGCAAGCAGACATGAAGACCTCCCAGTCTCTTTTCATTTTCTTACATCAAGTACAGAGGAGAATTTTAGTATGAAATTGTTAAAAAAAACCACAAAACTTCCTGGTCAACATCTGAACCTCTAAGAATAGAAACAGGTGGAATTTGCAGAACTGATAGAGCCACAGAGACACTGAATATGATGATAAATGGGAAAAACAGTGAGCACAGCTGACTTGCATGCTCGGTCTTCCTGTTCCCTGAACTCCTCCATTAAATTCAACAGAAAGGTTTTACATCGCATCCAGTGAGAACTTGCCAGCTATTGTAGCAGTAAGAGCTTGTGCAACACCCCACCAGAAAACTGTAATATCAGCAGCAGCTCTGTGTGTCTAAAGGTCAGAGTATCTTTCGAAGCCATGATTGCAGAAAACTTTGGACATGATTGAGAAATACAGGAAACAGGAAGTGCATGGTAGTTGTGCTTTCTGCTACCCCCCTTCTTTGCACAGTTATTCTCATATCTAGAAAACCTCTACAAATCCTACAAAATCTGAATGGCTGCTGAACATGTGCAGCTTAATTAAATTGGTGCCCTCATAGTATATACCAAATCCAATAATTAATTTCAGAGAGTACGTTCAACATGGAGATTGGTAATTAAGTAGATTTCAGGAGACCCCAAGTAATCCTTTTTAAGATTATGCCTCAGAATACTTCAATTTATTGGAAGCGCACCAAAAAAGTCATAGATGTGAAAGCCTTGCTTTATGTTGTGATGCACCACATCTCCCCACTGTGCAGGATGAGTCATAGCCACCTGAGGGCCCAATCCTATCCAATTTTCCAGCACCAGTGCAGCCACAATGCAGCCTGAAGGTAAAGGAACAAATGTTCCCATACCTTAAGGAGGCCTCTGTGACTGCTGCCCTGTTGCAAGGTACCCAAGATGTTGCAGGGTAATCCCAGATGTTGCAAGAGATTCCAAGATTCCAAAGCAAACTCAGAAGGCAGTGATGATCAAATCCAAGCGTTTATTGTAAATCCAAAGGTTCCAAAGGTTGAGAGTCAGAAGTGAGAGTGAAGTCACTGTGTGAGAGAAGCGTGTGTGTGTGTGAGTCAGAGGTGGGAAGCCGAGGTAGGAAGCACAGGTGGGAAGCACACCTGTGTCCCATCACAGCGTGTGTGAGTGTGAGTGTCAGAAGTGGGAGTGGACCCAGTGTGAGTGTCAGAAGTGGGAGTGCAAATCACCCAGAGCTCCCTTCTGGACTTGCTTTTATTACAGTCTGGGGTTCCCTCCAGCATTTCTCATTGGAGACAATTCATTGGTGGGTACAAATCACCCGTTCTTCAAATTACGCAATCCCATACATCACATCATACAGATTTGAGCAGGCAGTAGATGGGTACTGCACTGGCAATTTCGCTCAAAATGACCTCATCTCATAACCATCTCATAATGACTTACTTTGGCCTTCTTTGTAGCTCGTGAAATGCAACATACTTGCAAAAGGTTGCGGGCTCTGTTAAAAACACAAAAAAACTGCGACCTCAGGCTTTTCTCTGGGAACTTGACCTTTGCAATGTTCACTGGAAATAGCCTTGATGTGAACCGGAACTGGCTGTGTTGTCTTCTTAAACCCTTCTAATGTAATTAGACCACTAAAACTTACTCAAAATAGTGTTAGTTACACTTGTGTATGCACCAAAACTGGTTTTAAAATGAAGAATAAAAAATATAAGAGAACTAAGCTTAAAACAATGATCCTCTATAATATATCTGGGGTATCTGGTGTCTAATACTGTTCCAGCGTGTGTATGTGCAGCCTGTTGCTCCAAAAGTCTTCAAACCGAATTTTCAAAACGCAACCCATTTTTTTCCTCTTCTTCAAAAACAAAGAACTGTTCATTCTTGCTTGCACAGTCTTATCAGAATGTTCTGTGTGCTAAGAACATTTGACAAGCTGCCAAGTCCCAGCCAACCGTTTGGCTTTGAAAACGAAACCAGACACCATTTTTTTTACTCTAGTTGAACATTCAGAGATGGACCATGCTGTTTACGTTTCAGGTAAGCATACAGCATAACTAACAGTCCTTTATACCTTGTATCAGCACCACCACAAGATGCACTGCATGCCCCATTGGCACAGCTGTACTGGTACTGGAAAATTGGATAGGATTGGGCCCTGAAACGTGCTGTGAGGCTTCTATCCTCACCTGCACTACATCCATAGTGCAGTCAGCTGACAGCTCACCAGTTGCTCATTAACAGCAAGCAATGGCAGCTGGGAGCTGGCACAATCCCTCAAAAGGGCCTGTGTGGGGCAGAAGCTGGGAAGGAGAAGTGAGATAGGATGGAGAGAACACTGAGAAGGAGGATGGGGAAACCGAGAAGGTGTATCGAGAAGGAAGCATTGTAGTTGGAGATAGGCATGACCAAGGCAGAGAAGACTGTGGTGAGGAGAGAAGCCAAACTGGTGGGGAAGGGAAAGTCAAAAATTGGTCAATTATGTTTAATAAAATGGCCCGTGTTAAACCCAAGTGTAGTCTGTGGGGGGTGCGAAGGTTAATAGAATGCCAGATGCAGGGGTGTAGCAGCAAGATGCAAGTATTTTGTGGTCTTTTGTGCTCCCTGAGGCATCTGGTGGGCCGCTGTGAGATACAGGATGCTGGACTAGATGGGTTCGGGGCTTGATCCAGCAGGTTACTTCTTATTTTTCTGAAATAATGGAGGAGAGGGAAAGTAGACACAAAGAGGGAAAATGACCAGGAGGCAGATAATCAAAGAGAGCAGAAGACAAAGGAACAAGGAAGGGGAAACCAGAAGCAACCCACTTCCCATGGTGCACCACAGAGCATAGGCACCCCAAGGGGGCAGGGCTCTAGGGGAAGGTATTGAGTGGTCCCTTCACAAGGCCTAGGGGAAGGTATAGGTTGACCCCCCCATCACTGACACAGGAGGAAGAACCTTTGGCACTCACCATCACTCACTGCCTGGTTAACTAAAGCCTGAGGGGTGTGGGGGAAACACTGGTCCTCCACCAGAAAGGGCTCAGGACCACAGAACCTTCGATAGTATTTTGGACACTTAAGGTTATGTAACATGGATGCTTAGCTGTAGCATGGTCAGGCTTTGATCTTATTTCCATTACAAGAAATGATTGCACAGACAACTCCCTATCTTCTTCCATACCCCAGTGTCCTTCATGTAGCCCCAGGAAGCAGGGTTGGATCGTTGGGATGGGGGGGGGCGGCAGGTTTTATGCTACACATGTACATAGTGTTTGATGTGATCTTGTTATCTAGTTAACTAGCTAAGTTAGATGAAAGTATAATTTTTAAAAGTTAATGGGCTGGTTTCTAATTAGTACATTTGTGAATGAAAAAGTTCTGTTCACCTGAGGGGAACTTTTGCCAATCTCCTTTCTAAAACTCCCCCCACCCCAGCTCTGCTTCTGAGGATAACACAATCTTATACAAAGTATTTGAACCACATGCAAAGGGGCAGTTCAACTGAGAGCCCTACCTCATGTGATTGGCTGATAGCCTTCCAGCACACAGAGTGGAAAAACATGCACTCCCATGCTCCTCCCCCACAGGTTGAGAAGGGCCAACCTTGAGTATCATCTGAAATGGCCCAAGGTGTAAAGATTGTGAATTGATCCCCCAGACCAGTGCTATTCAAACTGGGGCGTCGCGACACCCCAGCCTGAGGGCCCTGGTCTCTGCCCCCTTAAGGGGCGGGGGCAGCCTAGAGCCTGGCACGACTTCTGGTAGGGCTCCCCGCAGCAGGGAAAGTGGATGTGGAGCCATCGCGCTCCACTTCCGCTTTAGCGGGGGCGGGGCGCGATCGGTCCGCATCCACTTTCCCTGCTGTGGGGAGCCCTGCCAGAAGTCACGCCGGGCTCCCTGCACCCCAGGGAGGCTGCAAGAGGCTTGAGTAAGTGCACCCAAGCCCCTGCAGCCCCCTGAGCGGCGCAATCCTGGGGATCACGCCTCCTCCCCCTGACCCTGCAAGGACTTCCTGACTCTCAAACTCTCCCAGACAGTTTGAGAACCACTGCCCCAGACCCTTCAGCATTTTGCAGCATCTCTAGTTTTTAAGGGTGCTTTAATTTTCCTTCTTTGAAGAGGTTGCATTGCACGTTATCACAAGTGATGCTTGAGTTCTGCATATATTTAGTGGCTCCCCACCATAAAGTACAAATGCATAGACACAGAGGAAATGCTTCCTGCCCCATTCACCAGTTTTCCAACAGGTGGAAAACGGTACTGTACCTTCTTGATGACCAACAAATGAATATAGGATAGAAAGGGAAATCTAGCAATATTTGAGAACTAAGGACCAAATGACATGCGTGGTTTAAAGCATTAGTAGTCCTTGTAGACTTACAGCCCAATCCTGTCATTCCCCTCTTGCCCTTGCTGGTGCAGTCATACAAAAAATGGATGCACTGTATCCATTGTGGGGGTTCAGGAGGCTTCAGAGGCAAAAGAGGATTGAAATCCCGTTACATCTCAATAAGCTTCCGCTCTGCTGTCTCCTCGAGCCTGCACCAGCAAAATCATGAAGAGAGGGGGTGGGCAGGCTGCAGAGAAGGGGGACAGGGGGACCTGCAGAGAAGGGGGACCTAGAGCATGCCATTGCTGCCACCCACACCCTCCTGCAGCCTTGCCATCCCATTACGTCCCCGCCCTCCCCAGTCTCTCCCCCTCCCCACTCCTCCCCTGCCTTATCTGCTCCAATGTATGTAAGCAATTTCAAAGGCGGATTGAGCGCACTGCCCCTCAAGAGACAGCTGTACTTGCTGTGTGCAAAAGCCCAATTTGCAGTAGGATTAGTTAATTCTGCAAGGTCCCTATCTGGCTCTCATCGACCCCAGGAAAATCCTGTTTTTAATGTCAAATTCGCCCCCCCCCCTTACTGGTGGATCTGGATCAGGCCATAGGCCCATCTAGTCCAGCTTCCTGTATCTCACAGCGGCCCACCAAATGCCCCAGGGAGCACACCAGATAACAAGAGACCTACATCCTGGTGCCCTCCCTTACATCTGGCATTCTGACATAGCCCATTTCTAAAATGGTTTAAAATGCAACATATAGTTTGTCCTTGAGGAAGAGCCCTGTCCCCAAATACCACATGAAATATCTCTGCTATCATACTCACTTTGTCTTTCCTATGCTACACCAATCCACACAAAAAAGGAGATAACTACCTGTATTGTACTTACAGAAGAAGAAGGGGGGGGAACCATGATTACCATTTTTCAAGAGACTGAGAGCTCTACTCTCTTTTTGTTCACTCTTTTTCAAATCCCTGTGGGATTTCTTTTCACCCATCAACCCATTTCTGTAGCTTTCCTTATGAGCAATATATGGGCAGCAGGTCTGGTCTAGAGGGTAGAGCCTCCGTTAGCCCAAAGATGACATCAGAAGGTTGCCAGTTCAAGGACACCGGCAGCTTCCTGAGCGGCTGAGAATGGCGAGAACTTGACGCAGCTGACAAGCCGAGCTGAGTGATTCCACCTGCTCTTGGTGTGAGCAAAATGCAGCTTGGCTGCCCTCCATGTGAGAAATGGAGCTGCTTGTCAGCCTGCGTGGGAGAACTGGAGGCCAGAAGTGAGACCAAACCAGGAAGATCCATTCTGAAATGTTGTGTGGTTTTTGCAAGACAGAACCTTTCTATGATTGTAAAAATCCCCTCAAGGATTTACAAACAGCCTGCCTATGTAAACCGCCTTGAATAAAGTCAGAGGAGTAATCTGATGGCCAGAAAGGCGGTATATAAATACCTAGTTATTATTATTATATAGGCAGAACTGAGAGCCCAATCCTATGGGCTGTGGTGCCACTGACCAGACTGTCATGAAAATGCTGCTGGCATAACTGTTGCAAAAAGTATCACAAGGCACTTCTGCACCAGTAGTACTGGCACACTACCAATGTTGGGTTCAGTGTTAGTTAGCATTGGGCCGCGGAGCCAGAGGACGAATGGCAAGGGCAGCTGGCAGTAAATTCTACTACTGGCCAGCGGTGGGCCTTTTCGAGTTCAGAGAGGGGGCAGAACTGTGGGGGGGGGGAGCAGGAGGAGGGGAAAAGAGGGCCCAAGGGGGGGTGGAGATTGTAGCAGGCCATATCCACCATCTTCTAAGCCACCTCCTGGCCCAGGAAACCCAGGAGACACGGGTCTGCTTGCTTCTGAGCCTGCTCAATAGCAGGCACAGATCCAAAGAAATCTATCGGGGCTGCCTGGCCGCATCTGTTGGGTCTATCTATCATAGATCTATTAAATCTATGATCTATTGGGGCTGCCTGAGATGATCTGGCACTGCTTTCCTGCCCCACTGGATGCAGCGGTCACCATTTTGGCACTGCTGCAGCCCTGGGCACTAGGGAAGCATAGGATTGGGCTGTTATTAAGAACATAAGAACAGCCCCACTGGATCAGGCCATAGGCCCATCTAGTCCAGCTTCCTGTATCTCACAGCGGCCCACCAAATGCCCCAGGGAGCACACCAGATAACAAGAGACCTCATCCTGGTGCCCTCCCTTGCATCTGGCATTCTAACATTGCCCATTCTAAAATCAGGAGGTTGCACATACACATCATGGCTTGTAACCCGTAATGGATTTTTCCTCCAGAAACGTGTCCAATCCCCTTTTAAAGGCATCCAGGCCAGATGCTATCACCATATCCTGCGGCAAGGAGTTCCACAGACCAACCACACGCTGAGTAAAGAAATCATCCTTGTGATTGAATAGGGAGAGTCCATAATAGATGCATCACCCCATCTTAGAAAGCTGTCACCTCTTTCCTTCCAAGAGAGTGCTGTATATTCTGGTCACCCTTTCATTGCAATTACAGAAATCTACTTTACCATAAGCTGGTAAATCTCCATTATTGGTATTTTAAGGCCTTTTCAGTGCGCTTCACTCAAGCATTCATTCATAATTGCTTGCATATCTCCCTTTTGTCCAGTGGCATTTAGGCTACCCCATTCTGAGTATTAAAAGGTGCTTGTAGCTGATTATCACTTTGAAACAGTTTCCAATATGAAAAAAAGATTGGTGAATCTGCACTTTGAAAAGAAGCCTACATTTCTGCAGAAGTCTCAGGAAGGTGAAACATATAAATGGAGCATATAGCTTTTTCTAAGACAGCAAACTTTCTTCTAAGTCAATAAATAGATTCCTGAAATCCTTCTCTGGCAGCTTTGAGACTACTGTCTGATATTAACATCAATGCTTGATTTAAAAGTGTTGTTGGGCAGAACTGTAGTCCTAGCTATGTACATGCTTAATTCCAAGGAAGCAATTAGACTGACGCCAGTAGATCTTCTTCAAAGTTGCTGCATTGCAAATTAGGTCAAAGTTGAGTCCACTGTCCCTTAAGCACCAGCATCTTACCATATCTAATAATAATAATAATAATAATAATAATAATAATAATAATAATATCAGCTAGGTATTAGGTATATATATAAATTATATACCACCTTTCTGGTCATCGGATTACTCCTCTGACTTTATTCAAGGCGGTTTACATAGGCAGGCATTTCTAAATCCCTCAAGGGGATTTTTACAATCATAGAGGTTCTGTCTTTCAAGAACCAACAACATTTCAGAATGGATCTTCCTGGTTTGGTCTCACTTCTGGCCTCCAGTTCTCCCACGCAGGCTGACAAGCAGCTCCATTTCTCACATGGAGGGCAGCCAAGATGCTTTTTGCTCACACCAAGAGCAGGTGGACTCACTCGGCTTGTCAGCTGCTTCAAGGTCTCACCATTCTCAGCCGTTCAGGGAGCTCCGGTGTCCTCGAACTGGCGACCTTCTGATGTTATCTTTGGGCTAACGGAGGCTCTATCCTCTAGACCAGACCTCCGGCCCCAAATACCTGAGCCTCTTTTTAATACTTAAACATTGCATCCTTTCAAAAACAAAACTTAAACTGTACCTGTTTTGCAAACGAATATTCAAACCAATTAGTAAGTTGATTGTCTTTTTAAAAATACAGAACCCCTATCCTACAGTGCAAGTATAAGCAAGCATTAAAAGACACACACCTTGCACCATTTCCCAGGGGGCAAGAAATCAGCAGATTGTCAAGCCAGGGCAAATACAATGCTCTAAGGATGAGAGTCCTCCACAGCATCAGATTGTCTTGGCTTCTGATTCCTTGGAGGCAGAATGCTGGATTGTTTGTAAGGGTGTGTCTGCTTATCTTATCTCACCATGCGAACAAGCACAACTGCTTCATCTTCCCTTATGGAACTTCTAAAGGTTTTTCTTGGCACAGGATTTCACAATTCCTAGGGACTCGTCTCATAGGAGTTGATTCTCCATGGGTTCATCTATTAACCTTGCTGTGATGTTTAAAAGCCTGTTGCCATAGACAGGACCAATCAGGTGCCTTTCACCTGATCGTTGACCCCAATACTGTCAGGGCAGCAGGGGAGGATAGCCCTTGCTTTCCCAATAGCAGAGTGGCACGGGAGCATAGGGAGACAGCAGAAGAAGCAGGTGATCCCAAACAGAGCCAAAGGAGCAGACACAGGCTAGTTTGTTGCAGAAGCATGTATTGGTAAAAGGAGCAGACAGAAGAGTAATAATAATAATAATAATAAACTTTATTTATATCCCGCCCTTCTCCCTAAAAGGGACCCAGGGCGGCTAGAGTCCACCCTGACTAGTCAGTCAAGAGTAGTCAGTCAAATGGTCCAGGAGTCAGGGATACAGAGAGGCACAGTCACAATAAGCAGTCCAAGTCACAGAACAAACCAGCAGCACAACACACAGAAACTCCACCACAGCAATCCACATTTGGTGTCTGTTCTTGCCCCCATTTATACCAGGGCCAGTCAATCAGAATAAGGTGACCTCATAGTCACAAGACAGTCTTGTGACCTACTCTGATTGGTTGTCCAGTGGTGCATTGCACCACTCCACCATAGCCTACACAACTGCATACATCTCTCCCAGGTCACATGGCTCCCACCTAACACAGGTGCAGTTGATTGCTAATCACACACATATACAGTGCAGCTGTTCCTTTATTTCATTTCATACCAGGCCTGGACATCAAGGCCCCTCCTACCACATCCTGGCTTACAACAATTCAGGGCCTGGGATGCCAAAAGCCTGACAACCAACAATTGCACAGTAAAGACTAGAGATAGGAAGAGCTCCCTCAGTCAACGACTGTGCCTGTATTTCTCTAAATTTGAAAGACAACTCAGTTTATTCTCATCTCATTCCCAGATCAAATCAGACCTTGTTGGATATTCCAGTGATGCTGTTAAGAGTTCAACTGGTTTTAGCTCTTCCCCAATTTTCCACAAGGGAACAGCTAAGGTTCTGAAACCTACCCACCTCAGAGTTTGCTTCCCTCCCTCCAAACTACCTCCCTCACACACACTGTAGCAGTTGAATGCAGTGGAAGATCTCCCTTTTACCCTCTTGGATGCAATAGTCTGATGGTAGGCAGGTGGGTGAGATAGAATCAGGAAAGGGGCTTACATTTGCTTCCAGCTTGGATTTTAATCCAAGTGGAGAAGAACTTTGAGGAGTCATAATTCATACTGAAGGAAGCATTACAAGCCTGCCCTACCAAAATTTACATCTTGAATCAGAAATGTGGATTTTAGCATCAACACTAATAAAAACCCTCAAGATTTACTGCCCACAGTTGTGGTCCTAAACATTACAGCAGATTCATGGAGTGATCCCAGGGGCAGTATGACCTGGAATGCTGACTGATGCCCTTGTGGGTCCATCACCTTTGTGCTGCAAAACAAACATAACTTACCATGCTCCGCACATGCTGTCATGAAACTCAGAAATGTTGAACTTCCACTTTAATTTACAGGGAAAGCACAGGTGAAGGAACTCATGCATGCTGCTGCTGTAAATAAAACCAGACATGCTACTCTTTTGGGTTTGATGATAGTGTGCAAGAAGCACAGTAAGGGGGGGATAATCTGCTTCTCACTTGAGTGAGTGGGAAGCAGATAATTTGTGGCTTGCAGCAGGTTTGAGGGAGGCAGGAGCAAAAGGCAGAGCCTTGGAAATGAAAGGCACCCTGAATCTGTTGCCTCCACAGACCTCTCCTAATGTGCTGCTGATGCAACCCACATCAGCTGATCTCATGGATGGGCTAGCCCTGGGTGAACACATAGAACTGCAGCTCCTCATTCTGCTTTGGTATCAGCTGAAGGGCACTTCATTTAAACTAAAAAAAAAAATCTGAATTGTTTATAGTATCCTTTATAGTATCAACTCAAGATGCACTATAACAATCAAGCAAACAATGTAAAGTTATTTCTTTAAGAACTATATTATGGGAATTTGGGGAAATTATGGACCCTTCAGCAATTCACTATATCAAAATGAAGAAAGAAGTAGGACATCAAGAGGCTTATTGCCATTACAGTACAGTCATGTTATCTAGGTTGCACTGTTTTAAATATTTTAATTATGAAATACAGAGGGGAAATTTCTCTAGTCTGAAGAGTGCTCCAAGTTGCAGGAGAGTGATAGTAATAGAGATTGCAACACAGAGATATATATGACATATTGATTAATTCACTCCATCAAACCGGCAAATACATCACCTGTGACATGCAATTCATGCAACATTTGCTGTTATCCATTGGAATTTCATTTCTTGTTAGGAATAAGCCCTGCCAACAACAACAAAATATGTACAGACTCCATTTATGAGAGGAAGATAAGGTTTAGAGTCTGGTGTTTGAGAGCCATTAAAAGTAATGGTTTTTGAGCTTTCAGAAGACACTGCATGCACCATTTCAAGCTTTCCAGCCATGGAAAGTATTTCCAAAGGCTTGCAGTTCTTTTGAGATTTACTGGACCTCCAATTCTATGCTGCCTATTTCAGTCTGCAGTCATGTACAGAGTCTACAGCCTGGGGGGTGGTATATTGCTTACAGACAAGAAGCTATTTTTAAGCTATGTCTGAGAGAATGGCTTGAAAGAGGACTCAGTTACCCTGTTGAGTTCAGTGTCAAGGATGTATGGTCTCTGTAAACTAATTTTCTACACTTATTGAAGAGTCTGGTGAAGACAAAGTGTTCAAGAACTTCTGCTGATTCTCGAATTGATCCATTCATTGTGACCCCTTACAAGTGGGTCAAAAGTGTTGTTGGAGGTATGTTTTAATATAAGCAGAATTTGTAGAGTGTGAAAAAGGCCTTATATATACAGGCACTTCCTGGCTTCTCTGGCTATCCTACATATGTTGACCCTACATATGTTGATTTTTACACAAGTTGGATCTCTTTCTGCACATGCAAAGCTCCATGGATGAGCAAGGAATGAGCTGTGCTAAGAGAAGACTGGGAGCCATGTGTTATTAACTGATAGCCATGTGTTATTGTCAGGGACACCAAGAGTGGGTTTGGGTGGAAAAAAAAATTCAGGGCCCCCAGCAAGGGCAGACTGGTTAAAAATCTTTATATAAGACAAAAACATATGCAACATAGTTGGGGTTCTGGGCCCCCTTTCCGCTGGGCCCTGGTAATTTATATCAACTCTCCCCCATGATTATCATCCCTTGTTATTGTTATGGTTTATGCATAAGATCAGTATTATGTAAGTTGAGGTTATGTAAGTCCAGGACCTTCTGTACAACTGTTATGTTGTAATAAACCTAAGAACAGGAACTGATGGCACACTTGTTTATTTCACAAGGAGTAGAATTATGTGTGGTTTCCAGTAAATCATGTAAAGATATCAAACAGGACTGGTTTGAATTAACTGAAATAGTGAGCATATACTGAATGGTGAAAAATACTAGCTTTACCATTTAAAAAATACAGTTGATGTAAAAATGAGTAATATGCATTATTCACCATTCTAAAGAGCTGCTTTTCATGTTCTAATTCAGGGGTCTCCAAACTTTTTGGCCTGAGGGCCGCATCAAATATCTGGCACGGTGTAGAGGGCCAGAAAAAAAATTAAATAGAAAATTTATATAAATAAATTAGAGATGGAACTTAGATGAGTGAATAAATGAATGAATGGGCTCATTCATTCAATCTCTCTGGTCCTTAGAACACCCTTCTGATGCAACCAGAGCACAGCTCCAATCATGTTCGGTCAAGTGGGCCAGAGGCTTTGATGGGACAAGAGGCTGGCTGCGGGCCGGGTAGAGGCTCGCTGCAGGCTGCATCTGAACCCCCCAGGCAAGGGTTTGGAGACCGCTGTTCTAATTGTACATAACTAGGACACTTTTACTGTGCTGAGGGAACAAGGGCATTGTGTTCCCATGTAATAAGAAAAAAAATTCATAGTTTTCCAGATTTCATAATACTAGTATACGGAGGCTCTGCTTTTCTCAATAGAAATTGCTTGTTGCTAACATTAAAATAACTATTCACGGTATATCAAACACTTTTGAGCTGATGTAGTCTGCAGATCCAAATCACACTGCATTATTTTTCTTTGTTTAATACAGGATCTGATTATTTTGTTTGAAGCTAGTTTAACACATCTGCCATGTTGTTCTCATCCCTGCTCCCAGCTAATATGCAGTGTTGCCAAGTTGTGTGCGCACTGTCTTGCATGTATATATGTTTATTCTCCTCATTCTCTGATGACATAAAGTTTCATCTCAAAGTTTCAGCAGATAATTCATTCTCTGATGAAACAAAGTTTCACACCAGCACAACTCCACCAGTGGAGGGGCCTAAACAAGGGCAAAATTGGAGCACAATGATGGAGCGTCTCGATATACACCATATCCTAACTCCCCTTCAGACATGCCTCTGACTACAGAAAAATGCTACACCAACAATAGAGCTGGTGCAGGTAGGATAATGGACAATGTGGACAATGTGGAAAGGTAACTCAGCAGAGAATTGCACTTCATGCCTCCCCTGCCTCACCCACTTTCCTATGAAGAAATATATGATGCAGACTACATTTAGCAGCCAATCATAGCACACCAACCTGAGCAAGACTGCAACCCTAATATCAAGTGGGGGGAAAAATTGAAGTTAAATCTCAGATCATTTCAGCCGGTGGATATTTCAGCTTGAGAATATTTGTGGAAACTTATTTCCCTGTATCTGTACCTGTTGCCCACATAATGTAAGAAGTCAATCAGAAGCAATGTTAGAACACAGCAAGCAACATTCTGAACAGAGTTGCTGGCCCAGAACAGTGAGAGTGTGCTTGTGCAGCAGTTGAACTAGGACTCGTCATTTGAGAGCCAAAGAGGTTTGTGGTTCCCTCCATGAAATGTTCAAAGAACTACCAGTCCCAGAGTTCTTTGTGCACAGGCAGGAGAGAGGCACAGCTGGTGGGGGGGGGGCAGCTGCCAGATGCTCATTGGGAGAAAGGGAAGTAGTCGTACAATAGGGCTACTTGACTCTGCAGCGGCTCTTTTACCAGCGCAGAATCAAGAAGCCTTGTATCAGGCCACAACACGGAGCTCCAGATCTGGTGAAGCTGAGCTCCACTTGTCCCACTCCTTCCTGCCCCACTCCCTCCCCCAGCCACACCTTCCCCTGCTCTCCACCTGCTCCAGAATGCCTCCTCCCCACCCTTTCACATGCCCCAACTTACCTCTCCACCACCATGCACTTCACATGCTTTACATTGAACCAACTGGGTAAGTAGTAAGGCCTGCAAATGTGCCTTATGGCATGTTTGCAATAGTGCACATTGGTGGTGAGTTGGTGTGCACTCAGCAGGATTGGGCCCTTAGTTCCCAAGTAAACAAAGACATTCATAGTCAAGATAGTGGGAACCAGTGCTGATTGTAAGATTTATGGAATTATGCATGTGGCCCACATTACAACTATGGAGTGGGCTCCCTCAATGACACTTGGACCCTCTGGGTATATTTGTGTAGGAGTGTGTCTGTGTCTGTCTGTCTTGGCTTTTTTTCTCTGGGGTGTATGCTGATTATTGTTTGATTGATTAATCTGTTGTTGTATGTAAAAAACTTTTGTAAAGCACCTTGAAAATAAAAATAGAAATTAAATAAATAATCAAGTTCCTGACTGGTGTGTTAAGGCAAGCAGATTTCGTATTTGTTTTTAAGGAAACCCAAGATCTGTAAGAGCCAAATTCTCCAAAGCACTGCAGGCAAGTTGATTCACTGAGAATACATACCGTTAAATCAGGAGTTATCCTGTCAGTTCAGTGGAGTGCAGCTGTTCCCTGCGGATGCCAATATCAAAGGCAGCTTTATGGATAGGGTAAGGCTATAAAAATAGCACTGATTGCTCTGAGTCCTAAAACAGAAAGAAAACAATGTTAGGAAATGCATTATTCTTTGAATCTGTTCCAACTATTTTGGAACCTTTCCTCTAGTCTGTTTTTTAAGGTTTGTAAAGGCAAAAAAAGCTCTAGGTGCAACCGAAGGACTCCACTCCAACCAAACATGAAACCCTGTTTATACTAGAGAAATACTAGATATGTCTTGAGTCACAGAATCTTTAGGATTGCAATTCTGAAAGACTCTGTGACTTCAAGGCATGTCGAGTTTTTCTCTAGTATAAACAGAAGAAGGTTTCATGTTTAGTTGGAGTGGAATCCTTTGGTTGCACCTGGAGCTTTTTTTGCCTTTGCAAATCTTAAAAGACTAGAGGAAGTGTCCCAAAATGGTTGACCATGGTTCAACTTCCCTACTAGGCAGTACTTCCAATGATGTGGAAAGACTCCAAGGGTTGTTGCACCAAGGCTAACAACTATCATGAAAAGATCTCCTGGAGGGTTCAATAGCTCTAACTGGGTGTAGTTGCAGATGACCTCAATTGGCCTATTTTTAGAAGAGCCTGAAATTTGTTAAGCAAAGGGAAACAGGAATGGGCTGAGGAAATAGACTTTTGGTTTGAAATACAATATAATCTGGTTTCCCTCTGAAAATGAAGTAGCTTTTTTTTTTTTTTTGCTTAATTGGCCATTCTGAGCCTTGCAGAGGCTGCGAGAGGACACGCGCAGCCTCTGCAGGGCTCAGAAAAGCCCTGCACAGGTGAGGGGAGCACAGCTACCCTTGCTTCTGAGACTTTACAAAGGTGGCATTTTTTAATGACGGCATCACTTAATGGACTAGGGAATGCAACCCCGTCATTAAGCGACCTCACCTGTAATTATGAATCAGAGAATCTGAGGCTGTTTCCAAGAGACCTCTTATAGGTGAATGGCCATACAGCATTCATAAGAAAGAGTGTCCAAAATGAGACTTGCTTAACATAAGAACCACATCCAATAAACCTCAGATGTTTGAGAGCCACATGAATGAATTTTATACATGTTTTTATTGTTAAAACCGCATGAATGTTAAACTTACGTTTTAATCCATTGAACTCTCACATTTTTATCACTGCTGTTTGAACTCTGTATACACATAATGTCTATGGACACTGGATTTATATAATTGTGGTTATAAATATGTTTGGTTAGAGATTTGGTAGTCATATGCAATTAATGCAGCTTTGATTGTATTTTTTCCACTCTGTCATTGTGGCACATTTCTTATATACAAGTAATTATATAATCACATTTCTTTGTGGCTCTTTTTGTTCTCTGGATGAACTTCCACAGCGTAGTTTCTGCATAAAATCCTTCCTCATAGTATTTCAGTCCATCCCAATATGGTGATCAGGGAGAAATGGAAATGCATTGATCATTCCATACTTACAGCCCATGCTCTGGAAGCTCAAGCTGCCAGTGCACCAGCAGGAAGGCCAGAGCCTTCCTACATTTGCGGTTGCTGTGCTAGCTGCCTGCCAGAGCAAGTAAGTCAGTTGGAGAGGTGGGAGCAGGTGGGAAAGAGCAAAATGGTGATGGGGAGGGGGCATATGGGGGTAGGGAGACTGGGAGAGGGGGTGGATCTGGTGGTGATGGCACTTACAGGGTTCTATTTTCCTTTCACACGGCCTCCCCACTCCCTATTTCTCCTCAGACTTGTGCTAGTGAAATTGCTGGTGGAGATCTGAGGAGATCCATGCAGGGTGGGAGGCTTAAGGGGAGAAAGGGGACTTAAATTCCCGTTCCCTTCTGAAGCTTCCTGCTTCTCCCCCCCCCCCTACTGTTGGATACAGTGCAGGCTGTTTTGGCGCAGCTGCACCTGCAGGGGGAGGGGAGGGGAAGAGGACAGGATTGGGCCAAAAATTACTTAACAAAGATTAATTCAACCTTAACTATGGGCAGCCCAATCCTGAGCTGCCTGCAGCGCCCAGGTCCGGCAGCTCTGTGGAGGGCTGCTGCCAGATCCTGCGCCTCCTGCGCTACCACGGGAGGCTCCTCAGGAGAAGGGGATGTTCATCCCCTTCCCCCAAGTAAGGGAAGCAGCCCCGCAATGGGGCTACTCACTTCAGCGGCAACCAAAAGGTCGGTGCTAAAGTAAAGGCGTTTGAGTAGGGCGCGCAGCCCTGCATGAGCGCCTTGGATCCTGTGGAGCTCGGCTCTGCGGATCCGCCTTGCTCCCTCCCCTGACAAGCCTCCCGCCCGCCCCAGGACACATCTCCCCCCCCCCCCGGAATGCCTCCCCCACGCCCCTGGCCATGCCCCTGCCTCCCGTTCCGCAGCCCGGTGATCTGGGAGACCGCCGAGCTGCGGAACCCGGGCAACCGCCGCGTGCTAGCCCAGTACTGGCCGGAGCTGGGCTAGCTCCGGTGGGAGCCCGGCAGTGAGCCCCACAAATGTGCCTTACGGCACGTTTGCGACTGAGGTCCACAGCGCGAAGCCACGCCATGGACCTCAGCATTGGGCTCTTAGACAGCAATTTTCAGTCTTTTTCATCTCATGGCACACTGACAAGGTGCTAAAATTGTCAAGGTACACCATCAGTTTTTTTTACGATCGACAAGGCACACTGAGCTCTTGGTAAGGGGCTCACATCCCCCATTGGCCCTACTAATAAATCATCCTTCCCCAAAATGTGGTATACCTGTGGACCAGTCACAGCACACCAATGTGCCATGGCACACTGGTTGAAAATTGCTTTGTTAGGAAATCTGGAATATGTGCTCTTGCTTTGAAAATTAAATCAAAATGGCGGACCAGACCTACAGAATTAAATATATATATTTATAAGGCAATAAATGTTACATTGTTACAATGAGCAAAAGCTCCCAGCAAGCAGAGGTGTGAGCAGTATAATAATTAATTTATTAATTAGCATAGCAGAACTGGGCTTAGTTGCATAGGCTATGGCCATTGCTTATTTCACATATTTGCATGTTAGAATCAAACTGTGCCTACTTTTCCTCCAGTTCCAAGGGGAAATACACTTCCAACTGCTATAGGTCAAAGCCAAGATTTCTTGTGGGAGTGATAAAGAGCAGCCTGAGTTTGGCAAAAAGGAAAGATTGTTCATTCATGGGAAAATCAATTTTGAAGTCATGCATACATTTGTCAGCAATATTTCAGCGAAAAAAAAGATAATTTACAGAGTTAAAGCTTAGGCATAATGTTAGGCAGAATTGTCTCTGAAAATACATAATTCATTACATTCAAGGAGCTAAAGCTTCTTCAAATCATACTACAATTAAGAAATACAGTAGTTTTGTTCTCTCATGCGTGACTGAGGATTTCTTCTTTCCCCAGTTCTTTGCATTGTTTTGGATACTAAAGAAACAATATCTTCTACTTACCATGCAGCACAGCCTCATGGTAAAATGAGGTAAAAAATAATGTTTTTTACACTCATAATCAATCATTAAGATATGAGCTTTTCAAGGCCACTGCTCCTGTTGCATAGTGTCTCCTGGGATATCTATTCAAAAGAAAACTAGCTTTGACCATGGTACCATGGTGAAAAACAGATTGAAAAATTATGAATCATTTCTATAACCAGGATCCAAAATGCATATATCCAAAAAAATTCATGGCATATATCCAAAAAAATTCAAAGACGTGCTTTATTAGTTTTATTTTTTAACTAGACCTCACCCCTGACTCCCAGTCATATCACTAACTGCTTTTGAAAGTTCTCTTGCTTTCAAAAATGGCTTGTCATGCAGCATGGAGGACAGTTATTTCAGAAACACAAGCCAAAATAGCTCTTAGGCATGTGGAATCAGTTGCATGGTTCTTTGACTCTGTCTATCCATGCTATATTACCGGAATTTGGAAGCGGCTGAAGAAAACTTACAGATACCTGGAAGGGCAAAAAGAGGATACTTCATTCTCTTTTTTACTGGTACATCTTTGTCCCTGAAAGAATAGCAGCATATATGTCTTTCCAAATCCGAGAAGTCAACCTTTATCTTGCCGTCAAAAGCGATAGTGAAAACAAAACAACTTTGAGAAATGCTGTTTTAGAGGCATTGGAGATTGGCCAGGCGAAGCATTGCCTGAGGGTACTTTGATCAAAGGGCCCATCTGGCCAGTCCAACCTATGAATCCTCAGTATCAGGGGCCATGAGAGCACCCAAAATGCCATCAGCGGGCAGATGGAGTGCCAAGGGGGATCCAATGCAAGACTTTGCCTCAGGGCACCCAGCAACCTGGTGCCAGCATTGTCTGGAATATGCTGAATTCCATGCAAGAGGTATGCTTGATTTGGAGAGAGATCATCAGAAGAACTATCCAAACAGAGTCTATCAATGTTTCTGCTGAAAATATCCTTAGACATTGGCTTATGTCCAGTTCATGCTTCTGTGATAGTTTTTGATGTCTGCATCCAGTAGTCCTAAATGTATTCTTGGGGAAGGGGGAGAGTCATGCAAAATGCAAATCATTAACTGTCCACTCTCCAAAGAGAGAATTGCAGTATGGATTTGATTCAGGTAAAATGCACAAACCACGTTTAACCTTATTTGGATCACTTTGCCCATCCCTCATCCCCAATGAAAATGTAAATTGATTGTTTCTGCTGACACCGCTTCATTGATCTCCTCTGCCCCAATCACTGAATTGATTCCCCCCCCCCCCCCGCTGCATGCCTTCCTCCTTTGCTGTTGTCATGGGCTGCTTTATTTAGATAGGACTGAATAGCGTTGGTCCTTGTTTCTTCTTCTAAAATGACTGTTGTGATTAATTTTGCACACAGAGAAAATGTTCCTGGGTTATGAGCTCTGTTTTAGGATTACGCATTGTGTAAAATTAATCCTGTCTGTAAATGTTTGCGGACAAGGGGTCTAAGTTTAGGATTACTCAGATGAGTGAAGGAATACACCTAATTTACAAGACCACATGTTTACTGTGCTCACACAGACAGGCTCACAGTGCTTAGGGCTGATCTTTTAAGAGTGCAATAGTTGTACTGCATTTGTCTTCCCATCCGGAAGGGGCTCCAAATCATTCTTGATGTTCATTCTGTAGAAGTGCTGTCAGTTGCCATCATTTTCAAACCAAATTCTTCTGCAGCAGTAAACAGGCAGTTCTGCTATAGCACATGGGCCTCCAAAGTTATATTGGCCCAAACTGATGGCATTGAACTGTGTCCCCATGTAGAGGCTTCTATTTGCAAGGCAAGATGTCCTTTCCATATTTTCTGCAGTTTTGGTTCACTTTGCTGATAATATGTGCATTCACTTTGCATTTGTTTCTGTGTTCTCATGTTATATTTGTTTCGTTATCTTTTTTGCCGTTTTCCTACAAGAGTATTCAAGGTAACTTGCAACAGTAAAATTTGTGAAACAATATCACAATCACAATCAAACACTAAAAAGACATTGCAACAACAACAACAACAACAAAACAACAGGTAGATCCTCATTATCTGTGGTGGTCCCATTTCCAGAACCCCAGTGAATACTGAAAGCCACAGGTAATGAAACCCTAAGTTTAAGGCACCTTTAACCCTCCAGAGGGAAGGTCACTTTTTGTTTTTTAAACCAGAAGTGCTTCTCCCAACTTCCTTCTTCTGACCTGCTCTGTTACTCTATTTGAAAACAGCACCAGAGTAAAGACTGTGGCAGTGGAACTGAAGGAGGTTGGAGTTATCACCATCCTGCCACAACCCCCCCTCTTTCTGACTGGGTGGGGGAAACCGCTCAGTTCAGCTATGGGGGTAACAATAGCAGTGGTGGCAGCACTTGAAGTGAAGTGAACTAATGCATCACCAGTTTTTAAAAGGATGAAAATTTTGTGTGTATACCCATGTTGCCTGGTGCTAGAGTGTTGGTGTACTTGAATGCACACCTTGGCAGGGGAGACTGAATTTGTGGAAGATAGACAGCACGTCTACTGCCCTTTCAAGCAGCTGATCAGTTGGGGCTGCCTCTGTATTTGATCTGACCAACGTTGGATTAGGCAACTATAATGGCTTTAAGAACATAAGAAGAGCCCCACTAGATCAGGCCAAAGGCCCATCTAGTCCAGCTTCCTGTATCTCACAGTGGCCCACCAAATGCCCCAGCATGTAGTTGCTAGCCTCCCAGAAGAAAATGTGATGCTCTTTGTGGGTAAACAGCTTTAGCATCTCCTAATGACTACCTGCAGAAAAAATCTTTTATGACAGTTCTGCATTCCACATACTTCAGTGAAGGCGGGGATAAAATTCTCAGGAGGTTTCTTACCTGAATGTTACAGCAGCCTTCTACATTAACCATGTTTCTTTCCATCAGTTGTTCCTGCTTTGAGGAAGGAGAGAGGAGGAGTGAGATAATAACTACTAAAATAAAACAAACAGCTTTAACACATGGACAGCTTGCCTTATTAGGATTTCTGTGCTGCTTCACATGTCTGCTGGGAGTTATTTCCTCCCAACTTTATGGCTCTTTCAAAATTCAGTAATTCATAAGTAGGCTCAACAACCAAGGGTTTAGAGCAGTGGTTCTCAAACTCTCTGGGAGAGTTTGAGAGCCAATAAGTTCTTGCATGGGTGGGAGGGGGGAGGCAGCAGGGGTGGGGGAATGCAGCAGTGCAATCCCCAGGATCACGCCGCTCAGGGGGGCTGCAGGGGCTTGGGTACACGTACCCAAGCCCCTGCAGCCTCCCAGGGGTGTGGGGAGCCCGGCGCAAACTGCAGCAGGGCTCCCCACAGCAGTGAAAGTGGCATCCACTTTCACTGCTGCGGGGAGCCCTGCTGCAGTTCGCGCCAGGCTCCCCGCACCCCCCTGAGCAGCGCGATCCTGGGGATCGCACCGCTGCTTCCTCCCTGCCTCCAGGCTGCCCCCGCCCCTTAGGGGGGCAGGGCCCACAGGCTGGGGCGTCACGATGCCCCAGTTTGAAAAGCCCTGGTTTAGAGTTTCCTTTGCCTATGAAAACCTGCATTGCTCCAAAAGGCAATGTGAGCATGATTATCATCTAGTTAAAAGCATATGGACTGGTGTACATTTGACAAACAGGCTTTTTGCAACTGGTTTTATGCATGTCCAGGCATAATATTGCTCCCTGTATTGGAATTGCAGAAGATATGGCAAGGAAATAGGATGTGTTGTTAGCAGGGGCCCTTTACTTTGGTAAACCTGGGGAAAACAGGGTTAAGACCTGGGCTTTCAGCATTGGGTGTGCTGCAAAGAACACCTGATGCAGGGAGAGTTTTGTGGGTTGTAGTCGGAGACAGAATAAAGGAGACTTGGTGACTAAACTGACTCACGACTCTGCTTATCAGACTGACTCTCTGGCTAACTGACTCAACTTTCTGGTACACCAACTCATGGAATGGTGGACAAACAACAAACTAGCACCCTGACTTATGGACTGGAGGATGGACCACAAACTGGCACACTGACTGATGAACTAATGGACTAAACCAACAGTGATTGCTGAGTGGTGGAGAGCTGAGGTGACACTGCTGTACTCCGAAAGGACTGCTGCTTGAAGGAGGGACCCTGCAGACTTGCAGGCAAGCCAGCCATCTACTAGTCTCCTCCCTGCTGGTGCTGGGGTACAGTGGTTGGTTTTGCAGTCTGCTAGATCTAGCTGTGGTTAAGCTGGGGGAACTAATTAGTTTAAAGTGGGCAGAAGTTCTTTAGGCAAAGTTCAGAACAGGAATTTGACAAGACACCCCCCACCACAGGTTGCAGAGTGTGCTCTGTCAGCACCACTACATCACAAAGGTTGGTGGGGGATAGGATTGGGCTGTGAATTGTGTATTTCATGTCAAAGCCTGGAAATGGGTAATTGATTTTATAATGAATGAAATACACAAATTACATGTGTACCTCCTGTATTTTTTACTATGGGGTTCAAAATCCACTGATGTCAGGGCAGAATTCACAGCCTTACTTTAAGGGCCTGGCTACCCCACAATATTGTACAATTTCTCTTTGGAAACACAGAGGTGCCCGTACATGATGCTATCTGTTTTACTTTAAGCAGAGAATATGACAAGAAACAAAAACATATAAAACAGAGCAGTTGACATTCGCAAACATGATTCACGGAAGTCCAGAAATCTCTCCTCATCCAAGAGTTTCAAATGCCAGATGCAATAAATGTGTTGCTCCTGTCTAGATGAAATAATGACCACCAGAGTACAGAGCGGTCTCAGTTCGCAAACAGCCAGAAGACATATTTCTTTTCTCTGCTTATTGTGACCATTTTAGAATTAGCTTCTGCACTGAGAGATTTTCGGTAGGCACTTGCACACAAAAAACCTTGGGCAAGTTATTTTGCAATATGAGCTGACTTCTCTCAAAAATTGATTTTTGTTTGTTACCTGAGGCTGCGCATCAATATTTGCTGTTTAGGAACAGAGTGAAATTATGGATAGTTTCCGTACTTTCAACATCCATTCAAATAATCTCAAAGCTCTTTGGGTTTCCAGCTCCCTATGCAAATATTAAATGGGGACATTTAGGTAAACTGCTTCTTTACATCACTAAGGCTGCAATCCTAATCACACTTTCCTGAGAGTAAGCCCCATTGAACAAAATAGGACTTACTTCTGAGTAGACCTGGTTAGCATTGTGCCCAAAATAATTGTGTGTATGCCTTTATAATTCATTGTTCTGTGGAACTCTGATCCTTTTAGTTTTTAACTGCTTTTGCAGATGTCACGTATGTGTTTTTTTGCCTTTAATCATTACACACTTGTCAACCAGGTTAATGTTGCATGTGATTAAGAAAATGGCTCTTCCTAATTGAAGCCATTGTGTAGATGCACACGGTTCTGTTTCTATGAATGGACACATTCCTAAAGATGGGGATTATCAAGCACTGATCACCAAATTTTACCATCAGAAAATTCAAACTCACTTGTAGGAAATAAGAAATGTTTCTACATTAGAAAACTGTTGGTGCAGTATTTTTCCCCCTTTTTTATTGTTTTAATTAACTTTTGAATGCATACAATGCAGGCCAGTTTAGGAGCTGCATGCTGTATGGTACGTAATCATTATGAACGGCATTAATAACAGGATACAAATAAATTCAGTCCAAATTTAACTTTACTGCAGACTATTGTACCTCTGTGCTGGCAGAGCATGTGCTCCACTGAGGCTGGCTTTCAAACTTGCCAGAAAAAGTTTTATGTTTTAATATTTATGTGAATTTTTTCATATAATGAAAATAATGTGAAAAATTTAGGGCCCCTTTATTAGCTTAATTCAGCCCTGCTCTCCATCACCTTTCCTCTCCCCTCCCCACCAAGTTCCTCCCTCTCTGCCCCCATTCCACCCTCCACCCACCATTCCCATGCTGGGTTACCTGCTCTGTAAGTTAAATGCAGAAACCATGTTTCTCTATGACTCCAGTGAAACAGCCTGTCCTTCCATTCAACTGAAGCCTTACTGGAGACAGATGCAATAAATAATAACATTTCACTGGCAACAAATGCAGATGGGATCTCAAACTACATGTTAACATTTTAGTTAAAAAATCATTATTATGCTTTGCCGAAACAAGAGTACCTTCAAGAAATAATGGATATCACTTTGGCGTCTCAGCAAGAAAGGGTTATTATCTAATACAAACATCTATAGTGACTCCAGGTTTTGTTTTTCAGGATTACTGGCATCGTTACCAAGAGCTCAGCTGCCAATTTTCATTTGTGTTTATTCATCCCGGAAAGGCTTGAAGATGTTTTTCTTAAAGCGTCTAGGAGAGGGCTTGAGAGGCCCCTGTGCTAGGGCCAAGAACGGGCAAAAGGCAGAGGATATATCTGGATTGTGGTGTGCCTGGCATAGCTAGTGGTGTTGGCTTGGGCTGACTTCCTAGCAGGTACCACCTCTGCTATTTTAATTAGGAGGGAAGAGGTGGAACTGAAACAACTCTGGGAAAACATCCATGTAGCAGAGAGAACAAAACAAGGAGGTCCAGGCCTTTAAGTTCCCTCACTGAAAAGCTTGTCTTTGAATCTCGTCTTGAGAAGGGTCTGGTGGCCTTGTCACACTACTATGCCTTCAGCCATGTGGCCAGAGAGTTTTTGAGGCTCCTTAGGAATTATGGCCTTTGCTGTCTGTCACTCTCTATGTCCCCATTCAGGCTGCTTGTGTGAGGTCTAATGTTCCAGCACCTGTGTCCAATGCTGTTGCATCTCTATCACTTCCTATTTGCCAAGTGAATGATGGGGCTGGAATAAGAATGAGGAAGCCCTCCAACTTCTGACCAGATCCACCTTTCCTTGTCTTTCTAACCTCCTCAGTGATCAGAAGGGGTTTAGGGAGCTGCCTGTGCCAAGCAGAGCTGGTGCATTCCTGCTGAGACACAGCAATGGTGTCAGTGAGTTTAAACTTATCAGGGAAAGATAAGTCTCTTCCCAGATTTGTTAAGGTGGCAGAACCGAACTGGGACTGCAGTGGTGTGGCCCAAACCGCTGCACCATATTTATGAATCTGTTTTGTATAGATGAATGGAAACTCTCATGATCAGTATTCAGCTATGATTAACAGTTTTATCTCTAGCTTTAGCTTTAGAAAACATTTTTTTTCCCATGCTTGCTTTCTAAAAACACATTGTTGTATTCAAACAAACTTTCAGAAATCTTACAGAACTGACTACTGCTTGAGAAGGAAAAGCAGGCAGCAGTGGGCAGAGGAAATGGATAACAATCTGTAAACAACCATGCATGAATTACATCTTCAAGAACAAATGTTATTACTGAGTGAGTACAAAATACAGATGGATTGGGTTTTATCATTTCAGTATTTTTTATTTCTCTTTCTATGATTCAGACTCCTGGTCATGCAGAAAATATTCCCTCTCCTACTGTTTATCAAGAAGAGAGTTGAGAAAAGAACATGAACACCATGTAGATATCTCATCCTGCAGATCTTATGAGACCTCCTGCCACACTTGTTGTATAAACTGACAATCTGTGCAGCCAGATCAACAGAGGTGAGGCATGATCATAATATCTCACCTTTATTAAAACTTTCATAGCTTCATTCTGTGCCCATTGAAGCTTCTAAAGTTCTTCAAGGATAGCCCCATGTAAAGCGTATAGCGGTAATCAAGGTAAGAGGTGACCAAGGTATACGTAACCAAAATCGGGTATAGTGGAGACAGAAACGGGGGCATCTGGTGCACCAGCCAAAGCAGGACAAAAGCACTGCAAACAATAGCAAAGCTGAGACTATGAGTAATCCCAAACTGCAAACTTGATCTCTCACTGCGAGTGCAACCCCATCTAGAACAGGTAGACAGATCACTGCAGAATCAGCAGGCCTCTTGCTATCTTGTCTAGATTTTAAACTCTGTTTACTTCTCCATGTCCAGCCCTTCACTGACTCAAGATGCTGATTCAAAGTATCCACAGCAAGTGGGTGACATAGACACTCACAATTGGTGCATATTGATGACCCCCTTGATTTGTGTTTGCTTCATTAGAAAATGCATGTACACAGTTCTGAAGGAACTGCAGGTTGGGCTCCTTCAGTGGAGGAGTGCAGTGGTAGTACCACCACCACTTTTTGGTGCAGTGGTAGTACCACCACTTTTGAGCAGCTGCATTCCAGTGGCAAGTGCCATGTTGGCTATCATACTTCCCTAGGATGTAGCATTGTCATGGGGCTATATGCCTGAAAACATGGCTGCCACCACAAAAGTGGTCAACATCACTTTTTAAACTCATAAGCATGTAGGATGACTGTTTCCCAGGACACTATTGTGTTCAGCGTGGCACCTGCTGGAAGATAGTTGTACCAAAGAGTGACATCACCAGCACCTCTATAAGTGGCATGCAGTGGCATCGCTAGGGGGGTGCAGGTGGTGCAAGCTGCATCACATGTTGCGCACTGGGGGGTGACACGCACTGGGGGGTGACACGCTAAAATTGCAGTGGTTAGGGGTAACCCCATCATGTTATATAGCATTGGATGTGGAATTTCCAGCAGAATGGAATGAAAAAACTGGAGTGAAATATCGCCTTTCTATCAAAAGTTATTGACAAAAAACCAGAAAACAAAAAATGCATGGAGCCCAATGGAAGGTGAAACTGAACTTTATCATGCATTCATTCACCATAAGGCGAACATGCCTTAGTCTGTTTGAAAGGGCAGGCTGAGGGGAATCCAACAACACCAGAATGGTCCTGATCCAATGAATGTAGCCCCAAAAAAACACCTGCGAAGGAGGTCCCTCCCTCTAAGCTGGTGAATATATTGAGCCCTATGGAAAGGGAAACTAAGCCACATAGTCGCATTTACTCTTGAATAAGCAAACCTGCCTTGGCTCCTGGGCAGGTCAGGCAAAGGGAAATGAGAGGCCACCAGAACATTCCTGATTTGATGCAACTGGAGCTCAACAAATGCTCCAGAAGGCAGCCCCCCCCCATAAAAAGAATGAAAAAGCGGCCTGACAGGGTAAGATGAATTTTTTCTGTTTTAGGCTGCAATCCTATCCACACTTTCCTGGGAGTAAGCCCCACTGACTATAATGGGACTTACTTCTGAGTAGACAGGCATAGAATTGGGCTCTCAGACTTGTAAAGCCAATTGGGTCCGGATAGTGATATGCCTGAAATATAAGAACTTAAATTGAACTGGGTAGGGGTGAAAATCTTACTGATTCTTTTTTTGTGGGGGGGGGGGGGAGGATGTTATTGCAGGCAGGCCACAGATAAAATTCACTTGGTGGAACAGGGCTGGCTTCCCCTTATTTAATTATTTGTTTTAATTTGCTTTATGAAGGGTCCTGGACAGACTGTCATTCTAAAAAGTGGGTCCCAGTGCTAAAAGTTTGATAACTGCTCCAATAAGGTGTTAGTAAGTTGACACCTTGGGGGGAGGTGACACCACTAGTGACCAAAATAACAGTTTGTAAAAATAATGCCATCATATTATGGTAGAAGTTATTAATACCATCATGGTATGGTATGGTATGAGTTATGAGTTATTTGATTTTTCTCTGTAAACCGCTTTGTGAACTTTTAGTTGGAAAGCGGTATATAAATACTGTTAATAATAATAATTATATATCAATCAATGTGTGATTTCAAGCAGAATGCAATGAAACAAACTGCGTTGAAATATCTTTATTCTATCTAAAGGTACAGCCAAAAAACAAGTGGGGCAGGGCGATGGTAGATCACCACGCCCACCACCTGGGGTGTTGCCCCACCCACTGCATGGGGGTGACGCGATCCCTAGTGATGCCACTGGTGGCGTGGCAAAAATTCTTGTTTGAAAAGCAGCAAACAAATGGAATTCCAAATATAAAAGGACCCAAAATTAAAATGTCTAACAGAAGAAATAAGTTTTAACTACAAAAATGAATGGGTCCTGAAATGAATTGTTCTCTGCGTACCTCTTACTTACCACTGTACTTGTTTCATTCCACTGCTGCCCCCAGTATGAAAGGAGGTGGAAAATGAACTAATGGACTACAAATTCCCTAGTACAAATTCCCAGAACAGGCAAAATACCAAAAAAAAAAAAAAAATTCCAATCCTTCTGCAACCTGAAAGATACCACTCCCATGAGACAGCTGGCCATTGGTGAAATATCCATAAGTGAAGTACCTAAGAATTCTATTACCTTAGTTGACTCTGATCCTTTTGCCTGTGATTTGTTTCTCCAGGGATGGCAAAGCTATTTTCTTCTCAAGTGGTTGGTTTTCTAGCAGATCAAAACAATCCTGTCTTACATGAGAGTTTAAAAAGAGCAGCCTTTATGTGCTAATAGGGAATTTGTTGTGGTCGATGCTCAAAATAAACACCAGTTGTTCATGTTCCTTCACTGCAAAGTTACATTAGCTTTGTCAGTGTAAGTGCTCAGCATGCATTTGACACCAAATTTGCTTTTCCTTGTTTGGAGGTTTCTTGACAGGTTTGCTAGTTCTTATAAACCAAAACGGAATAAGTTCCCACACAGTTGAACTCAGCCACCTTGAGCCATAGGTTTGTTCCAGCTGCAGGAATTTCAAAGCATACATGAGGATCCTGACCATGGGTTTACATTTTAGATCACATGTGCCTTTAAATTTTTGCAAAAAGAAAAGTGGAAGTGATTTGGATCAGAACTCTGCCATTTGGGGAGGCAGATAACCCTTTTGTGTTTTCTCAATAAAACCACTGTTTTCTCAATAAAAATTTCATCCTATCCAGAGCTGTTATTTTCTCTGCCAGGGGAAATGCACCACAGACACTTGCCTATAAGTTGATCCCACAAATAAGTCGAGGGCAGGTTTTGAGCCAAAAATTCATGGACTTTTCTATGACCCTCAGATAAGTCAGGGGTTAAACTTAGGGGGGTGTCTGACTATAGTTTTGTCTGATTTTACCGGAGGCCAGATCCTGAAAAATAACCTACCACTAATTGTTACCTAAAAACTGTAGTCTCTAATTTATTAAAAACATAGTAAAAGATCATAAGATACATTTTTATTCTTCTTAAATTCTGGTCTTCACCTTTTTGTAAACACTATCAGAGTAAGTCAACTGTAAACAACATACTAGTAAAACAGTGGTTCCCAGCCTGGTATTTATGTACTCCCAGGGACACTCAACAGGACCTTTAGGGGTACTTGAAAAAGAATGGAATAATGGCAGAAAAAGGCAGGCCATGCTCCAGAATGCCTTGCAAGGCAGGAAGGGAGGTAGCTAGTTGGCTGTGAAAGCCCCACCTATAGCTAATTGTTGGTCATCAATTCATGTATGAACCAGTGATTGAAAACCAGCACAGTAAAAAAGCTGAAACATAATATGGAAAGTGGAAATTTCCATAATATGGAAATGTGGAAACATAATATGATCACTGAGAATTTCTCAGGACACTTCTGGTGCAAAATAGCGCAAAGGCAGAGTATTCTGTTCTTCAAGCAGATGAAAAGAGAAAATATGTGCTGAATACATGAAGTCTGGGTTTTCATAGAGAGGAGATGAGGGCTTGTATTACAAACATTTTGTTAATATGAAGGGTACAATTTATGGAAATGGGCTGTCAAGGGATATGCAAGTGAAAAAGGTTAGGAACCACTGCAGGAGAACCATGAATCAAATCCACCTTTAAGGTGTCTGGTGTGTTAAGCCAGAAGCTCTACACATAACATACAACTTATAACACATAACTGGGAGTGTGCAATTCAATTCACAGCAAAGAGATGCAGCTGCATATATTTGCAACCCTTTTTACTCAGTAGACCCACTGCTTTCCATGGGAGTTATTCTTAAATAATGGTGCACTGAATTGTAGCCAGGGACTTTATTTCAAATGGAAAGGAGGATCCCTTCCTGGTGTTGGAAAAAAAAGACCTCTGCCAAATGCATGCATTTGCAAAAAGGAACCAGGTTGCAGCAGCATTTGGAAAAGGGAATGGAGAAGAATAAAAGATTAACTTTGGCTGGAATTTCCCAGGAAAGTTACTATAGAAACAAATGATCTCTGCATGGCTTCTAATGAGCCTGCTTTAGCAAGAAAGGAAAACTTTTCAGAGTTGAAAGGCTCTGACCTCTGATTGACCTGATCTCTGATTGGAGATAAGGTGAAGTGATAATTTGAGCTTGATTACTTGGCTAAAATTTCAGGTACTATAGGTATGTGTCTATGGCAGCCATTTTCAACCACTGTGCCCTGGCACACTGTAGGTGTGCCATGAGAGTTTGAGGGAGGGTCATTTGTTAGTATGGCCAATGGGGATGTGAGCTCCCCACCAACAGCATAGTGTGCCTTGTCAACTGTCAAAAAACTGATGGTATGCCTTGACAATTTTAGTAGTCTTGTGAGTGTGCCGTGAGACGAAAAAGGTTGAAAATCACTGATCTATGGTAAGTGTTCCTGTGTCTCTATTGTGGGAAGTAACAACTTTAGGATCTCCATAATTCTGATCTGAATTGCCCACAGCCTCTTTGTTTTTCCAAAATCTAAAGCCAGATCCAATTGCAAATCTCCATCATCTTGCCTAGTTTGACCCTCTGTTGAAATGGACATACAGAGGCTTGGGGGTGTTCATATCAGAGCATGAATGGGAGTGAACAAAAGTGTAATATCTACTTGTCTTTTCAGGACAAAGACATAGAGGCAATAATAGCTTGTCTAGAAGTGTTGTTGATTAAGATAGAATTCTAGGTATTTGCAAGGTTTCATTAACCTTGCAGAATTTTGGTTTCCTGAACATTTGTTCTAGATGTTTTTCTGCAGTCTCAATTCTTGAGAAAATCCATTCCTGCTGGGATTGAAACAAGCATTTCTCAAGAGTTTATCTCACATCCAGAGGACTACTGTAGAAACACTTCTGCAAATATTGCTTAAACCTTGTTTGCACCCCTCCCCATGAGTAAGCTTTCTCTTGCTGTTCCACCAAATGAGTTTAATGATCAAAATATGAGCTGGAACAGCAGCCAGTAAGAGGAAAAGCAGAAAATGATAGTGTGCTCCCTGCTTACTATTCCCAGCTATGTGACCAATTGCCAGATGTCTGAAAACTGAAGGTTAAAATCAGGGAGGAAAAATGTGCTCATGGAAGAATAACTGGCTTTGGCTTCTGAAATACCAAGGGAGGAATTTTCATATTACAAGCAAAAACATGCAACAAACCACCTTTTCACAGTGGGGAAAGCCACTTCAAAGGCTGAAGTGGAGAAGTGGCAGATGGAGGGGGGGAGTTCCAAGGGGCTAACACCCCTTTAAGACTATGGGAGGAAGTACCTGGGGCAGTTGCAATGGAAAAGCTGTGGGCAGGGTAAAGGTGAAACACTCATTCCTATGACTACTTCTCTGTGCCAAATCACCCCATCCTAAAGACACTTTTCTTGTTAAAAATGGCCACTGAGGTTTTGTTGTGTATAATGTGTAGCTCCACCACAAGCCATAGTATGTACTTAAAGGTGAACTTTCCTCCTCAGATTTAGACCCTCAAAAAAGCAAATTTGTCACTGTAATCCTTCATAGTAGGTCACAGTATACATTGAAGAGATGATTTAATATTTATAAGTACTGAGATCCTCTACATAGGAAGCTAACTTACATGGAGTCAGGTCATTGGCCCATTATGATCAGTATTGTCTACATCAGTGATTTTCAATCTTTGTCATCTCATGGCACACTGACAAGGCCACTAAAATTGTCAAGGCACACCATCAGGTTTTTTACAATTGACAAGGCACACCATGCTGCCAGTGGGGAGCTCACATCCCCATTGGCCCTATTAATAAATGACCTTCCCCCAAATTCTAGTGGCACACCTGTGGACCACTCACAGCACACCAGTGTGCCATGGCACAGTGGTTGAAAATGAACATAAGAACATAAGAGCAGCCCCACTGGATCAGGCCATAGGCCCATCTAGTCCAGCTTCCTGTATCTCACAGCGGCCCACCAAATGCCCCAGGGAGCACACCAGATAACAAGAGACCTCATCCTGCATCTCCTTTGAGACCTCCCTTGCATCTGGCATTCTGACATAGCCCATTTCTAAAATCAAGAGGTTGCACATACACATCATGGCTTGTAACCCGTAATGGATTGGTTGGTCTATATCAACTAGCTGTGGCTCTCTAGGGTGTCAGATGGGGTCTTTCTCAGCTTTTCCTAGAGAAACCAGGAATGAACCAGAGAACTGCCTGTGTAGCAGGCACTGAGTCACTGAGCTATGGCTCCTTCCTAATTCTGTGTATACTGTAGCAGAGAATTTATTGATTGACATGTGAGCAGGGAGAAATGCCCTGGTTATCAGCAAAATTCATGGGAAAAGATAGTATTTTATCTAGCTTGGATAGAAGATGTAGTCAATAAGTCCACAGTGCAGGATACATGCTTTACAGCCCAATCCTAACTTGCGCTGGAGCAGGCAGGCCAGCGGGTCTCCACTGCATCCAGTGCAAGTTTGGGGCCAAAAGTGGCGCAGCCCAAGGCAAGGAGAAACCTTTCTCTTTACCCCAGATCACACTACAGTGACCCCAATGGGTCTACTCAAATCTGTGCCACCTGATGAAGTGGCGCAGATCTGAGTAGAACGGAGTGGCCAGGGGTTGCTCAGTGCTGCCCGGGAACGGGGTCAGGATCCAGCATAACTGCCAGATCCTGGCCTTGCCTCCTGCTCCCCACCTGCCTCTCCCCAGGAGTGCCTGCCGCCCACCACCTGCCCTGAAACGCCTCCCTCCCGCCTCCTCCCATCTCCTCAAAGTGGCCTACATAAGGTTCCACTGGAAGAACCTTTGAATTTGAAACAATAAATCCAGTGCAATATGTTATAAAATTTTTTTAAAAATATTAGAGATCAAAGACAGGGCCTTTTCAATGGTGGCATCAGGGGTGCAGATGTGTTAAAGTGCACTGGAGTGGTGTCTTCATTCCCAGTGAAGCCTGAATACTAATATCATTGGGCACAGTGCTCCAGCTAAGGGGGACCCAACTGTGTGTCTGTGTGCTGCCAGCCAGCAGAACAGCTGGAAGTACAGCAGGAATAGAGAAGAGCCAACAGCAGAGGCATCAGTTCAAGACAGTACAGCTGCCTGCAGCCCTGGGAGAGCACATAGTCGCAAGCAGGACATCTCTTGCCAGAGGAGACGTGCAGCAGAGGGTAGGGTGCCCTTCAACAAGATGTCAAATATTGTGATAGGTCAGGAACTCCAATTTTCAGGTAGGATTTGTTCAGAAAGATTGGATGTGGATGGTGCAACTTCCCCTCCAAGTATCTGGTGCTTCCCTCCATTAAGCATGAAAATCCTAAATTTCCTTCCTTCCTGTCTAGAGAATTTAGGGATTAAAATGAAGTGCACATGGTGCCGCTAGGCAAAAAAATAAGCTATTTGTTTCTCAAGTGTTCTTTTGCTGGAAGAGCAGAACAATCCTGGCTTACAGACACAGAGAGTTTTGAAAAGACAAGCCTTACAAATAATGTGCTGATACTAGTGATCCTTCATGATATCTTCTTTAGCCAGTTGTGAATCTGAAACCATAGGAATGCCAGATGGTGTTTGGCCTTCATAGGGCTGGTTTAAGCGTATTAGGCTAGTGATGGCAGTTGGCCTGATTGAGATCAGGCATTTGAATCTCCCCAGGACTTCTACACTGTCCAGGAGGAAGAGGAGGGTATACCTTTGGGGGAAGGGTCATAATTCCATGGAGCAATACAGGCATTGCATATAGAATGTCCCAAGTTTAATCCCAAACATCTCAATATAAAGTGGGAAAAGACTCCTGGAAAGCCACTGGCTATACATTCCGTCAGTATTGAGCCAGATGGACAACGGTCTGACTCAATGTAAGGCATTCATGTGCTCACTTTCTCCTTATTGTTAGGCATCTTTGACTTTTTTTTCTGAACAGCCAGCTTCACCTTGTTTCATTTTTGACACCAATAGTCTACCCCTGCATGAAGGAAGCTTACTGCCAAAGCAATACTGACATGTTGTGTCACGAGTTAGTGTAACACTTCCCCTGTCCCTTTAAGTAGGGAGGCAAGGGGGTAATTTGACCTAGGCTGTGTATGACATGTTGTGTTTGGGGGTATCTGGCAGACCTGTCTGTGCTCACAGCTGCACTTTCTCCAGTAGCCTAGATCAGTGGTTCTCAAACTGGTGACCCACGAGTTAGTGTAACACTTCCCCTGTCCCTTTAAGTAGGGAGGCAAGGGGGGGTGCTTTACACTTGCTTTCAGAAGGCAGGGCTGCAGCAGGCTACAGGAGGTGCGGGAAGCCCTGTGCAGCCTTGCACAGCACTCCCTGAGACTTGGAACTTTCACTAAAAGCGGGCGCAAAGCACTTCGGTTTTGCAGGAGGTGCTTTGCGCCCACTTTTAGCAAACGTTCCAAGCCTCGGGGAGCGCTGTGCAGGGCTGCGCAGGGCTTCCCGCACCTCCTGTAGCCTGCTGCAGCCCTGCTGCCCCTCCCCAGCAAGAACTTACTGAGGGAGTAAAGCTCCCTCAAAGTTTAGAACGACTGGCCTAGATTATAGAATGACTCCTGGCTTCCTTTGTGAATACCCAGTTTCTTCTAGCCTTACTCTACATAGTTGTGGTCACAATCACATGGACACATCTGGAAATATAAAAGGACTCAAAGATATCCACAAGCCATTGAAGCCAGTTTTTCACTGCAAGTTGGCTTTGCCATCATCTCATTGAAGGTGTTTATGTGAACTCAGTTTTATAGATGCCTGAAAATTGCCTAATTCTAGGCCCTAACAATGCAATACTATGCATGACTACTCAAGGGTAAGCCTAGTGAGTTCATTGGAGTTCACTCCCAGATAAGCGTGCATAGGCAAGCTTAATTGCCTGGAGCAGACGTGATTTTTTTTTTCCAAAGTGCATGTTGGTTCACAGGCAGGAATGTAATTCCTGATCCTCCATATACATTTTCATTTGTACATGTATGCATAGTTATTTAACCGTAATAAACTGTTGGCATGAATTGCTTAGAAGTGCTGAGATCTACTATACTTCAGTGGGTTGAACTGCATAACCCTGGAGGTTCCTTCCAGTTCCATGACTCCATCTATTTTTATAATGTGTAAGCCATGCAACTACTGTTGAGGAGTAAAATCATTTTCCTCTAATAAACCAAACTTTGTACTTTTTTCCCTCTTTTGAAGCTCTTCTGCATCAAAACAAAGCATCAAATGCAACATAAAGGCCTAGTGCCATGAACAGCAGCAGAGAAAATACAACTTTCACACAACAGCTGTAGCTCCTTTAATGAGAAATCTACATAGAGAAAATAGGCAATCACATTTTTGCAAAGTATGGGATTTTCTATTAAATTGTCTCTTCCTTTTATATAACACAGCTGCAACTGTTCTGTATGTGTTTTCCCCCTTCCCAATACTTCAGCTCAGTAGACATTTGGTGGCAGAAGTGTTATTTCAAAATAATTTCCTTAACATTAAAAAAAACGAAAAAGATCACAGTTTGACCTCCAAAAATGTAGGGACCAAAACATGGATACAATCATCTGCAATAAAATATACAGTTCTACATAAGCGCTCTTTCATCAAGTTAAAAATGGTCAGAGAGTGTAATGAATTTCTGTCACTAGATTCCACATGAATCTCTAGTAATGTATTCAATGTATTAATCTTCAAAGGTCTTTGATGTTGTGGTCCATTTTTCTTTGTCTACTGAACTTCATAGTTTTAGTTTTAATGAGGAAGGAGTTCTGTGGCTTTTATCAGATATAACAAGTCATTACTGGTAGGTTGAATTTCCAGAGTTACTGTAAATTATGTCAGACTACAAACCAATGGGAGTTACGAGAGTTTTTAATGTACAGTTTTTAATATACTCAAGAATCCTCTTCCCAATTCAGTGGGGATATCAGATGTCTTTCTGTCAGTCCCATCCAGGCAAAGAAGACTGTGTCCTGTGTACTCCACTCATTGGGACATGGCAACATGTCTTTAGGTAATGTTAAGGCAATAGCTGTCTGACCTGCCAATGTTAAGGCAATAACTTTCTGAAGTACTTCTTACTATCTTGTGATTTCCTTAATATTTTGAGCCTCTCAAATGCAAGCTATGATATGGAATTCTATACCATTTATATTCTGCTTTCTCACTACTGGCAAGGTCACTTGTTTGAGTAAAACAAACTAATAATAAAATTTTAAAAATAAAAATCCCTCAATCATTCTGTCTATTAGTGATAAGGCTCAGCTATCCTCTGTGAATTAGTCTGATCCTTTTCCAAGAATATATAACCTAGCAGTCATCACCGCATTGGTTGATGTGGCACTAACTTACCAGTCTCGGTCAGTGTGGAGGCTGGATCTGGCCTCTATGGGCTGGTGTGCATCCCTGCGCCGGTCCAGCTGACTCAAACACAGGGTAAACATGCTTTACAGCACATTTGTGACCCTCTCGGTTCCTTGCGCCGGCCAAGCGCATCCTTAGGATTGCCTTAGGATTATCTTTAGGATTATCTTCTATTGGTGCTGTTACTGCAACTTCTTTGCACTTCTGTGGCATCAGGAGCATATGGCATCAGGAGCATATTGAATACTCTCTGTGTGAGTAATCATATTATGTAATCTACACAGCACAGGAGCTCCTGACCAGAGACCTTTCTATAGACAGAAAAAAATCTGGTGAGAGCTAAGGCCAAGGACTGGTGCCTCGTTTGGGAGCAGAGAGTCTAAAGGTTAAGTGAGACTAGGGTGATCCTGGAACAGTTGTCTTCAGGAAGTGGGTTTTGAGAAACAAGAGTAGCAGCTCAATCCTATTGGGTTGTCCTTATGGCAGAATTAGCATTCTGCCAGCATTTGCCTCATGATAGTCATAAAACATGGTCTAGCAGCATGTGGAGTGCACTGGTGAAGCTGATCCAGGTAAGACAACAGGAGAAGGGTGGAATGGGCAGTGTGGGCAGAATGGGAAGTGATGGGGTGGTGACAGGGGCGGATTGGGTCCAGGAAGGGTAAGGTTCAGCAGCAGCCAAATTACCAACACAGACACATCTTCTGAGAGCCACTGGTGCACACCCTGTGCCTCTGACTATTTGCACAGCGGCACTGTCCTGGTTTCTGCACTACAGCAAAGGGCCTTGCTCTGCTGGAGCACATGTTCTTGCAGCAGAGGTCACAGAAAGGATTTGGCCATAATAGCAAGCCTATGCATGCCTACTCAGTAGTATGTCCCTTGTGTTCAATGGGGCTTACTCCCAGGAAAGCATGTATAGGATTGCAGCCAAAAAGCCCAATCCAACTTAACTCCCTGCACGGTGATACAGCAGCACCAATGGGGTGTCCACTGCATCCCCAGGAGTGTTTCCTTGATGAGTGTTTCCTTGATGAGTGCTTGATGAGTGCTTCCACAGGCCTCATCGGGAACATTTGTTCCCTTGCTTTGGGATAAGCCCCTGCCAGATAGCGGGTCTACTCAGACCTGGACAATCAATACTGCTGTGCCAGTTTGCATAGACCCATAAAGGCAGGTCAAGTTCAAGAAGGTGGCTGGAATTCGGCAGACGCCATTGTCGCCAATCCTGCCCTCTTCCTGGTCCCATCCTGGCCACCCCTGTCCCCCTCTGACCCTCTGCATGATCTTACCTGGGACAGGGGTGTGTGTCTGGAGTCTACTGCTGCACAGAGCCAGCCACTCACAGCTTCCAGTGACAGCCAGCCTGCATGCTCGGTGTGTCATGTTTCATGAATGTCAGAAAATACCTAGTTCCAGCAGTGCCAGCCACTTTAGGATTGGGCCGTTAGAGCTGTTCATCTTTAATATGTATATTTCACTTCCTATTTTATTTGTCTATGTGTGCAATCCTAACCAACTTTCCAGCACTGAGGTAAGGGCAACTCCGAGGTAAGGAGACAATCATTCCCTTACCTTGTCCTCCGTGACTGCCACCCAACTGCGGGATGCAGCATATGCCCCACTGGCACAGCTATGCCAGTGCTGCAAAGTTGGTTAGGATTTGGGCCTAAGATGAAGGCAGATTTTCCATTTAGTATGGCTTCCCCTTCTGGACATATAGTAACACATGTTGTAAGCTAACAAATATCCCTTCTCTTGATAGAGAGCTGATGTATTTTTTAAAATAAGGAATCTGTTGCAGAGATCAGGGTAAGGGCCCTTCATGTGAACTTCACTGAGTTTCTTTAAGTTGACTTCATCACAGGGAAATTGGTTGCCTTATTGTCTGCTGAGTTTGGCGCATCCCACAGCATGGCTAATCTTCATAATGATTTCTGGTCTTGTTATATCTTAAAGCAGGTTGTGTTCCAGTAGGAATGATGGACAAGTATGGTTCAGGATGAATAAGGGTGTTGTTCTCCCCAACAACATAGACAGAAGTCTGCTCCAGAGATGGTAATTTCCTGCATTTGGAGCCTGGTACTTTGTGCTTGGTCCTTCTGAACTGTTTACAGGTTACTGAAGAGATGCTCAGCACTCTCAGTATCACGTATCTGCAGAAAAACCCAGTCCTGCAACTGTTTCCCTGGTTACCCTCACAATGGGTTATCAAAATCAGTACCAGTTTACTGAATAGCAAATTGCCTTATAATATAAAACCAGTAAATCATTTATATCAGCTAATCACCACTACAATTCTACATCTCATTCTTAACAAATGAAGACCGTCACCTCCTCCATCTTCTGTGCTTTTTAAGCTAGACCCAAAGGGTCACCAACTGCCTCTGAAGAAGAGGAGGAGAAGAAAACCATGCAGAAAAGTATTGTGACCCACTCACAAGGGATTACAAGGGAATACAAAGGATTATGACCCCACAATACAAAGGATTGCCCTTGGGATACAATTATTGTTATTGTAACAAGAATTGCCATTGTTGTGAGCTGCCCTGGTCTCCCCTATGGAGGTAGAAGGGTAATATAAAATATTCTTAAATAAATACAGTACATAAATCTTAGCAGCACAAGCCCACAAACAGTGCAAATTCAATGGTCACAAAATTTGTCTGAACTACAGTATTTCAGAAATAAATATGTTTTTGCAGTAGAGGTTGTCCAATCGTGTTTATGAGGAATGACCCCCCCCCCCCCACATACACACAAAAGACTCCCTAGGAGACCTGCATAAGGAACAGAAACGTATACAGTCCTTTCTGTCTATTCTGTGGACAGAAGGTGACTCCATTGTTGGAGGGGGAGGGGGAGAACTTTTGCCAATTAACTCTGCAGCACTCTGCACCCCATACAGTGCTGTTTTGGAAGGTCCTTTAACTCCCTATAGTGAATTTTCAGGTGATGGAGGGCTGATCTGCTGAAGAGGAGAAAGGGACATTTGTTTTTGAATCTCCTTTCACTTGCATGCCTTAGAATGTAATCCATAATGACTGATATCTTAAGCATTGCAAGTACCACAAAGGTACAATCTTGCTTCAGACAAGGTACTGGTGTATCAGTCGCACATTATCACTGAATCCATTGCCTGCAATTGGATTGAACTTAAACCCCTTGTTGAAATCTGAATGCTTTTAGATCCAAAAGATAGCCAGCTGTTTTAAAATAAAACAAAAAAGAGAAAAGTTCAAGATTCAGTTCACATCAGCCAGCCGGGTTTTGGTTTTTAAAGAGTTTTAGCTCCCACCTAACCTTGGCTTAATAAAAAGAACTCTGAGTCCTATTCAACTTTCCAGTGCTGATACAGCCGCAGTGCAGCCCCTGAGGTAAGGTAGTGCAGCGCTGCTGTAAGTGTGCAGTAAAGCACCTTTGCAATAATTTTAGAATAAGGAATGCTGGCAGGAAGGCACTGAATATGGAGCTACAACCACGGGAGCAGATAAGAGCTGCTCCATGGAGCACAGGGGCAGGGGGAGGCCCAGTGTAACATGGTGAGGGAAGGAAGAATGGCAGTGGATCAAGCCCAGAAGGAGAGCAGGGTCAGAGGTGAAGGTCTCAGCCATATTCCAACTCCCTTCCTGGGCACTGAAGTCCTTCAAGGATTTCTCAGCCAGAGATTTTGCTGGCACAGATCTGAGTAGCCCCATTGGGTAAGCTGGGGTGTTACATGGGGTAAGCGTACAAATTTTTCTTTACTCTGAGGGGGACTCCAGCCTGCCCAATTCCAGAACTGGATATGGTGTGGGCCATGCAGCCCTGCTGCATAAGTACTGGTTAGGATTGGGCTGTCAGTCTTGTTATAAGTTACAACATTCACAACATTTCTTTTAAAGCCAGTTCTGTACTATGCCAGGAAAAGAATACCATTGACATGCAGCAGGACTGAGAGGGAGTGTCCATCAACCTTAACTGGAAACAGATTGGTCCTCTAATGAGAGGACTTCAGCATTAATATATACATTGAATGTTAAGGGTGCCAAAATGCAGGCCTACATTATTGCCCTCATTAGTTGAATTGGATCTGTCAAGCAGTCATTTTATAATGGGCAATCAGGAAGCTGGCAACTTATTTAAATATGGGTGCAGAGGAGGAAAGGTTTCATGTACAGTAGAGAAGACAAATTGTGGTATGTTCTTTGTGGGTATGGAGAAATATTGTCACCTTTACTCTTATCACCATGGATCACGATAAGTTGATTTACTGGCTACTGAGCTCAGCATTCCATGTGGAGTATAGAGTTGTTTTCTGAGAAAGAATTTGACAAAATTCTTGAGTTCATTGCAATGCTCAACCCACACCCACCAAATACACAACACTGCTCAGGAGTTATACACTTAGAAGAGATTGTTTTTATTTTTAGGTTTAGTGAAGTGGACAAAGTTGCCTAATCTGTGTTGCAACCATGCTGGTACTTTATATATGAATGGCATACACTGCTGCTACATTCAACACCTTAAAAAAATAACCTCCACATAATGTGTGCTTCATGTATACTGGCCCTAAGACAATTATTAAAATGGCAGATCAAGGTCAGCTATTCAGAGGAAAATAGATCCTTATCTGCAGTGTAAGGAAGATGAAACATTACAATTACTGAGCATAAATCTAAATGTTTCTATCTAGAACACTGTATACATTCAGAATATCATGGCAGGCTGCCTAACTCGGAGCAGAGCTCTTCTGAAAATCTAAGTAACTTGTTTTTAAGTATTTGATAAATATATTAAAAATTTTGCTGTACCATTTGAGCTACATTCCAGTGACAATGAACCACATAACTTTCTTCATAGCCATATCAAAAATATTTACAATGCTACACAATTAAATTTCCTGTATTAGGCCTGCAGTACGCTAGGTCTAGATTACAGTAGCTTGTTCTTTACTGACGATTAGTATTTAAGCATGAGCAAGCAGCATATTAAAAAAAAACTATCTTAATTCTTGAAGAATTTGCTTCACTAAAGTCACTTGCATGTAGTAAAGCCAAGTTTCAAGAATCTATATAACTAAAGCATCAATGTAAATGTCCCCTGGGGGCTGGGGATAAGAATAGGCCCTCAGTTTGGCTGTACTTGTTGTAAGAGGCGACTAAACAGCCACCGGGTAGATGGGACTGGACTCGTCAGCCTGGGAAGGCAGCTCATCTAAGAGAAGGAAAACTCTGATCCCAAACCTCCACTGCCTTGTGGCTACATCCAGTTATGGAAAAGGCTTCAGGAGTCAACCTCGAGGCAAAATCCGGAGCCAGAGTCCCTGAGGCAGTTCATGGCTGAACACAGTCACGTTCTGGCAACTCCTGTGACGCCACTGGAACCAACCATATTGGCTTCTGCCTTTCCATTGGACCATTTCAGTGACCTGGAGAGGGGGGATTTGCTGCATGGGTAACAGTCTATCCTCCATATCTACTTTACCCAGGCTTTGCGCACTGGAGAGGACACTCTGTTCCAGAACCACTATTCAGAGCACGATACCATAGTCTTCTGAGACTGAAGGATGCCAACAATGTAAATGAATTGTTTTGTGGCGCAATTATAGCTAGTATCCCACACTGGATTCCCAATTGGACTAATGGTAACACAGGCCAGCACACATTTTGCTTCCTTAAATGTTACACCAATTCCTGGGTATATTTGGGGTGCTGATTCCAAAAACGGCATCTGTTTTGCCCTATCATGTCTAGTTTTGGAGTTACGGCATAGCCTCTTTCGTGAATGGTTCAAGCAGCTTCCTCATGAGGAAGGACACGATAGGGCAAAACCGATGCCATTTTTGGAATCGGCACCCCAAATTCATATCAAACCACCATAAAGTTTGGGAATAACTTTTCTGACCCTCAGTTTTGTAGGTCTGTGTAATTAATGTGAATTTCTAGAATATTTTGCACATGATCATTTGAATGAACTTCAATCTGGACATGCTAGACATATCGTGTGGCTGTTAGTTAAAATTAGGTATTGTCTACAAGATACAAAAACCATTTATTATGTCAATCATATTGCTGGCACTCTGATGTGATGGATTGACTGAGGAGGCACATCTATTTTTCTTTTTTATGCCACTTTGTCTCCAAGGCAGCATATGTGGTCATTTTATTGTCATGCTGATTGGGTGAGACTAAGGAGAGAGATTAGCCTCAGGTAATTCAGTGAGTTTTGTGGCCTGAGCCCATGATTTGAGCCCTACTCCTATACCACTCTGACTCTTTGCACAGGCAGTAATGTATGTCACAAACCCTATCTCATATCAGTTGTGGCACTGGCCTTCATAGTTATAAGTGAATACGACTTAAAATGCAGTCCTAATGTTCTGTTGAGCCAGTGCAGCCCTCCCTGCACTGACTCACAGTGTTGCAAACATGCCATAACATACATTTGCACCTACTCAAGAACCAGCTGGTCAGGCATAGAGGCCTGTGCCAACTCAGAAGCACCTGATCCGGACTCTGTACCAGCCAGCACAGGTAACTGTGTGGGGGCTGGGAGAAGGTGGCAAAAGGGCTGTTTGGAGATGGGAAGGGGATGTTTTTGAATGGGGTGGAGGTGGGACAGAGGCAGATCTGGCCCAGGAGGGGGCTGAGATGGCGGTGGTGGTGCATGTGGTATTCTAACCCTGCTCCCAGGCTGGGCAGTCCTACATGGGCTTCCCAGATTTCTGCCTGCTATATAGCTGGTGCAGATCCAAGAAGCCCCATAGGGACAGCTGGAGCTAAATGGCACAAGCCTAACCAGGTCTACTCAGAAGGAAGTCCTATTTTGTTCAATAGGGCTTACTCTCAGGAAAGTGTGCTTAGGATTGCAGCCTTACTTGGGGTAAAGAGAAACATATCCCCTTACCCCAAGGTGACCTCCACTCACCTCCTAAACTACTTTGGATACAGTGCAAGCTGTGGGGCTTGGCTGTGTCAGCGCAGTTTAGGATTTGGCTGCCTCTAACACTAGTCCAAACAACCTCTCAATGTTCAAGGTCTCTGTACCATTTGGCAAGTCTACATGTAGGCTTGTGGAGCTTCAACTTGGGAAGAGAAATGCATAGCTCAGAAGAAAATCTTCAGAAAGTCCCAGGTTCAATTTTTATCTAAATAGATCTCAAGTTATAAGGCCTCCTTCCAAGACCTTGGAGAGCTGCAGCCAGGCAGAGCAGATGATACCACTGATCATCCAGGAGCCGGCGCAAGTCTCCTCCCTGAAGTCGGCGCAGAGGCTGCGTTCAGCCTTTGTGGATTGGTGCGTGTCTCTGCGCCAGCCCAGCCAACTCCCAAGGAGGCGCAAACATGCCTTATGACATGTTTGTGGCCCTCCTGGGCCGGCGCAAGGGACTTGCACCAGCCCAAGGGCACTTTAGGATTGCGCCCTTTGAGCTTAATCCTAACCCTCACTATCTTTCACCATGCAGCTGTGCAGATTAAGCACATGCTGCATGCAATATTGGGGGGGGGGGCCACAAGATGGCATGGGAGAGGTAAGTAAAAATATTTTTTACTTACCCCCCTCCAAATGCCACCTGGGCATCATTCTGTCTCCTTCAACCTACACCAGCTATTTTGCTGGTACAGGTCCAGCCTATTTATACACGGATTTTTTATACGCGGATTTGTCTCAACACGAGTGGCCCCTGCAAATGAGAAGGAATGTGCTGATCCCTGGAGAAGGGGAAAAATGCACCCCTTTAAAATCAGTTTAAAAAACTGAACAGTCCTTTAACAATAGCCTCCTTAATGAGGGGGGGGGGGCAGCTGGCTGACAATCCATCAGTCCTTTTCTCTCCAGTGGAACCCTTCCAACTTCCTGAGCAAAGTGATCACTTTGCATTGGTGAAGGGAGGGGCTGAGTGAAGGGCTAAGCCCTTGGAGGAGGACTGATTGATGGATTGTCTTGATGACTCTTATCTTACATCACAAAGGTCAGCAAGGCTGTTTTTAAATTACTGGAGCAAAGAAACTTTGTTTTTTAAATTGATTTGCTATAGTGCATTTTTTTGCCATCCATGTGAGTGCTTGGAATAGAACCCACACAGATAATGAGTCTCAACCTGTAATATGTCCAAGGAGAGGCAGAAGGCAAGTCAAACAGGGAAAATGGGGGTAGCATCCTGGTGTATGCTGCTGCCACAGGGATCCATTCCCTCCTGCCTTCAAAAGGCCCCCATGCCTGCCCTGCTGTTCCCCCACTTCCATCTTTACCTGCTCCATCATGGTGTCTAGGAGCTGTTGCCATGTACACTGGACCTCTGGCCATTTGTACAAGTGAACCCAAAGTGCACTGCAGAGGTGTGCCTTTTACAATACTGCTGCGGCACTTAGAGTGGCAGACTGGGAGTTCTGCCACCTTAAGTGCCTAATGGGATTGGGCCATTAGAAAACAGTCTTATTGGTCCACATGAAGGAGATCAGAATCTGACTCATTGAAGTAAAAAGATGCATTTCCAAGCAGCTGACATTCCCTTGGGATTCAGAAGGTCCAAGAGGTCATTTCTCTCTTCTTGTTCAAATGGAAATGTTTATTTCATTATATGGGCTAAGCCATACCCAACAAAGGGCTGAAGCTTTCTCTCTGCTGCCGGAATTTTCTTCCACATTCAGTGACATAAGACAGCCACTGTGAGGAAACTATGAGGGGGAAAATGAAGTTACTTTTGCCACTCTCCTTGTCATATTAGAATTGTTTATATGAAAACATTTCAGAGACATCAGCAAATGCTCTTTTTTCTTCCAAGGCACAGAAGTCAATCAGCATTCATGGCATGTATAGGAGTAGATGTTATGGTCTCTACTCCGTGAGATCTGGAGGAACAAAACAATCTTGTAACCTCTCACCCTTTTTCCGCTTTATCATTACAGAGTTGCTTTCCTGGTGGAATGGCGATTTACTGGCTGAAAGGCAATGGACCATATGATAAGGTAGTAAACTGTGAAACTGCCTCTAAGGTCATGGTAATCTTCCAACCATCACCCTCATTCTGAAAGGGGTTAACGTATGTTTGGTGGATATCAAGACGGAGCGAACTTTGGCATTGAGAGTCAGATGGAAAGTAATATTTGAGTTAAATAATTGCCTATAACCACAGTAGCATATTTCAAAGCTGTTTTGTACATATTATATGACGACAATGACAACTGATTTTAAAGATTAATGGTTTCATAATTTCTGGGTTACTGGCTGTTTCACCTGCTGGAGTAATATCTCTTTGCTTCAATAGAAATACTCTTGAGGCTGGATTTAGAGTCTGTATAATGGTGCATCGATATTTCTAAAAGTCTTCTCCATCTGTCTTTGGCTACAAAATGAAGGCACAATCATTTCCCCTGTGAGGCCACAGTGCCCACAACTGGATGTATTCCATAAGACTCAAAGGAGTCTGTTTCTTCCCCTCAGAGCACAAAAATTGTGTTTTTACTATGATGATTGGGGTACAATCATCACATGGCTGGCAGTCCCCATTGGCCTCAATAGTATTTTGTTTCTTCTTTCTCACTTCAGTGTATCAAGTGAATCAGCATGCCAGGGCATTATATAAAATAGGAAATGTGCATTCCTGCCATTCAACAGTCATTCTCCTCATTCTGTACTTGTAAACTTATTCAGTCCCCAGTAACCTACAACCAGGGAGTTAAGCTATTAAAAATGTGGGTTCTGCTCTAGTTTATCCATTTTTTTAAAGTTTCCAATGCAGTTCTGGTTCAGGCACTAACTTTAAATACTGGTCCTGTAATCAGTTCAGCCACTTGAATTGATTTTGAATTGGTTCTGATACACTGCATGCAGAATAGTACAAAAATCTTTGACTTGCAGTATAACTCAGTGACATGACTACAATGATAAGTAACCTGAGAAAAATAATATTATTTCTGAACTGTTTGTTTTGGAATTTTAGAGGTTTTAACAAATAGCATGCATAAAACAGGATTTTAAAACACAGGAAAATAAGGTTTATACAAGGCTGCAAGCCTGAACTCACTAAGGGGCAAGCCCCTGTGGCATTCACCCTCACCCTATGGGGCTGGTGGAGCTGCATGGGGCTGTTGCACTTGGCTGTCTTGAGCCAATGCAGCTGATGATGGCTGGTTGGGAGAGAGTGGCTGGTTGGGAGAGAGTGGGATCATCAAGTACAGAAGTGTTTTCAGTAGTGGAAGGGGGACAGGACAGGACAGGAAGGGGACAAAAGTTTCACAGGACAGAAGGGGAGGGAAGGTAGAAAGGCAAATGCGAGAGAAGTGGTAAGAGGAAAACATGGAGGACAAGACGAAGATACAGGAGAAGAGTACAAGTTGGATCAAGATACATGCAGACAGAGTGGGGGAGAGACTGACTTGGGAAGAGAAACAGAGGTCAGAAGGAGTCGAACATACAGGGCAAAAGGCAGGGAACTTCCCAGAAGCAAGATGACAGGGAGCTCCAGCTGGTGGAAGAAAGGAAATCCCCAGAGGTGCAGTCCCAATACCCTCAGAGGATGCCCCCAAGCTGCAGCAGGGTTGGAAGTGCCCTGTGCACTTCAGGACCCAGCTGGGTTGGTTTAGCTCCTCCTGGTCGGTCCAGGGTCAGGAAACTGAGCTGAGTCTCTTTTAGGACCTGAAGAACTCTTTCCCTGTAAGAATAACTAGAGGCAGTGGTCACAAAGGTTTATTGCCTTCCAGGACCAAACTGGGCGACTGTTGTCAAACTAACCCCTTTTTTTAAGTTTATTCTGGTATGCACCATTCCTCTCCTGCAGAAATTGCCTGGATATATCATAACTCACTCCCTTTGATGTGGATCTTCTCCCTGGGGTTCAGGGTAAGCCCCATGAAACTCAGTGGGACTTACTTGTGACTCGTCCTGCTTAGGATTCTGCTATCTATCTCCACTTATTTGGAGTCAGTTATCACTCTTTGTGTTGAAGGGTTCAGTTCCGGTTCAAGACAACCAAGAAATCTGAAGAAAACTTCTGTGAACTTTCACTGAAGAAAACTCTTGTGAATAGATGTTTGGGTTTGGTTCAGTTCCTTGCTTACGGCATGCAGAGAGTAAGGGCTGGATGAGAGGTGCAGGAAGTATGCACAGGCTTCCTGTTTCTTATATTGTGTTGACTGCCCACACTTAAGTGAGAAACGAGCTTCTCTTGTGCCCTTTGGGGAACTCAACCATGCATGGTCACTGTGCCCTTATGCAGGGAAGGATCCTGGTCCCCAGATAGCCATTCATGTTTTCAAAAACTCACATTCAGAGCTGATTACCTGAATTACATATTATCATAAGTACCACTAAGCTGGTCATGCAAAGTTCCTGGAAACTAATGAGAGCCTTGACGAGAAGCAGATTGTGCTTAAGTGTTAACTTTAAATATTCATTAGGGAAATTGGTGTGCTGGCAGGACCAATATTGTTCGGTAACTCGTTCTTCTCATGGCGTAGGTGACATATAATGCCACTTCTGGGGAAGACTCTGTCCTCACGCTCATGCTTCGTCCTGCTACAGCCGGGAAAATTAACCTTGTATTGTAGCCATTACTGCTCAAGCTGTGAATTTTTAATAAGGATGAATCCTCTTTCTTGCTTGTGTTTATTAAACCAATTACTTACTTTTAGTCATTGTTAATGACTGAGCTGTAATGTGTACCTAACAAACTTGGAAACAGCAACAGACCTACAGTAGGATGCTATGAATCACAGACTACTTACAGTGGTACAGTTAAAACCAACCTGGTTTAGCCCCAATAAAATCATTAGGACTAAGACAGCTTGCAAGTGGACAGGCCAGAAAAATAGCATGAGGCTTATTTTACACAGACTGTGAAAATCACAATGTGTTATTGTGCATCTCAGCACTCTTAAATAATGAATTATTTGATTCAGTGAAATAACATTCTATAATATAAATTAAATAGAATTCAGGGTAGATCTGCGTAGTGCTTATCCCAAGGACTGAATGCTGTTATGCTGCACATGGGAGACAGGTCTATCAGTAGCTATGAGGTAGGGTGGTTATGGCTCCCTCCAGGTTCAGTGACAATATGTCTCTGAAAACCTAGAGACATATTGTGTGTCTGAAACTGGGTACATGTGCACTTCATATTTTCTGATTTCCCTCTTCCGTTGTATATTGATTACCCAATAAACTGTATACCTTTGTCTCTCTCATTAAATGCCTATCCACTGAGGCACATCACAAGCCACTGCACCTGGGTTCTTGCACACATGTTCATATTCCCCATGTGTACATCTTACACTGCCTCCCACTCAACACAGTTGTTGCAATCAAATCAAATCAAATCAGAAGTCCCCAGTACCATTACCACATGTGGTTTGATCCTCATATTATTTGCATGTTTCGTAGGAGTCAGGAGATCTGAAAGTCTCCCTGTGCCAAGTTTCCTTGGCATTGAGTGGGAAAAGCATCACTCCCACTTGAAAACTTCTAGCTTCAAGGCTTTGCATGTTCTTCTTTTCTTTCAACATGGCTGGAAGAATCTTGGGTTTTAGGCTTTGGGTGGTGAGCCCCAAACCTTACCACTTCCCCAGCAGGAGGAGAGAATGCACACTTTATCACAGGGGCCTCCAAACCCCAGCCCACAGACCACACCCAGCCAGCCAGCCCTTGGAACTAAAAATAGATCAAAAGATGCATCTCCGGATCTCCCAGCATGGGTATATACCACATTCAACCATGAGAGGTACTGAATGTAATGCAATGTAATGGAAAGAAATTATCCCATTTCCTCTCGTGGCTGAACGAGGAATCTATATATTCTATATCTGGAATGTAAATGTAAATTAAAGTGAATGTCTATGTTAAACTTTTATGAGCAGAAACTGAGACAAAAAATAGTTTCTGATTTGTGTCATAGGTTGCTTGATGCTTTTTCAAAATCCATTCCCCCCTCTTTTTCTGCAAATCAATTTTGCCCTCTACTCCCCCAATCAGTTTTCAAAATCCATTCCCTCCTCTTGTTTTTCAAGTCAATTTTGCCCTCTTCTCTCCTCCTCTTTCCACCCCCACCCACTTACTGTATTCAGTCAAACTCTCAGCATATCAGTTCTCCATATATTTGTTATTTATTTTGCAGCCCTCAACACTCTTTCAGATATATGATGCGGCCCTTGTGCCAAAAAGTTTGGAGACCCCTGCTCTGTCAGAAGAGTGGTGCTGGAACTTGAATTATGTACAAATGCACTTCAGAACCGGTTGTTGTTACTTGGGGAGCAGGGAAAGGCACTCTGTACATGGCCAGGAGGGCTATTTATCACTATTCCATGAGTTCCAACAGAGCTGAATTCAGATTAAGCCCTGGAACAGAACTGCATGCATACAGCTAAGCCAAGCACTGTAACTACTACTAGTTCTGGTGCTCTTCCCTCCGAGGTCATCATAGGAAACAGGTGAGAAGGTGCCCCAATGTATCTGATGGTAGCAGGGAGATACCTCTGTGTGTGTGTGTGTGTGCGTGTGTGCGCGTGTGTGTGTGTGCATACATATACACAGATTTGGTAGGCCTCTGAGGAAAGTTCTTTAAAATTCTATTAATGTTCAGGACTAACATTTCCTTTTTAACATGCTTGTCACCGACATCCTCTCACATGCTTTGATTCTTGAATACATCCTTGTTAGAGAGAACAGATGGTTTCAGCTTCAGGAGATGAACCTCTCAAGTTTGTCAGAATTGCTGTTCAGAGTGTAGGATAATTTGCTTAAATTGGAACCTAAGCCACGGTGCCCTTGTGATGTCATTCCATCTCCTTCTCTGCCACCTTTCTTTAACTCTGCCTGACAGAACAAAAAGAACAGCTTACTCCTGCAGATGCAGTCAATCACTGAACATTAGTTGGCCACTTACAGTGGGTAGTTAATTAATTCCTCTGCTTTCTAATTATATTCTCAATAACAGAAGGAAGACTCTGTTCTGAAAATTAAGCTCACTCACTTACTCTTGGGTTTGAGTGCCTGTGCATTCAAAATCCACATTCTCCTCAGAACCTCTTCCAAGAAAGTCAGGGGTTATCCCATTCCTGTTTCTGGCAGTCAAATTACCCTTTACAATAAACATAAAGAAGAATTGAAAGGAGAATTTCAGTTTTCAGACTTCTCATTAAAATCAAAACATTTGTTGACAAGGAAAACGAGGAAACGCTAGAAAATAAATTAGAATATTCCACAAAATTTCTCACTAAAGCGTCAGCAACATTTTGAATGAAAAGTGTCACTGCCTAGCACTGCCTACCAAAAACTGCTCTGTTTTCAAGATGTAGCAGCAAAAATTTCATTTTCAGCAGCAAAAATGCAACCACAGAACTAAGAGCTGAGTCTGTAAAAATCAATTTCTGACCACAGTAAGGAAATATTTTCCCTTTCAAAAAGTATTTCATTGGCTCTTTATTACCTCTCACTGAATCTGGAAGCCATTTCTCAATGACAGGTTAATAGCAATCTCACTAAAGAACAAAAATTTCAGAAGTGCCTTATTGCACTTTAACAACACTCTTCAGCCAGTGCAAGTTCCTTGCACTGGCCAAAGGGGCATTCTGAATTGCGCCCTAAGTCTGACTGAGCATAGAAAAGGCAGTATGTAAATCTTTAAAATAAATAAATGGAACCCAGAGTAAGATCCTCTTAAGTAAACATGGTTAGGCTTATACTGTAACGTAGTATCACAAAAAAGCATGAAATGCATGAAAACGCACATACACAGATTAAAAGCATCAGCCTAGAAACACTGAACATATAATTGACTTTCCTATGCTTTCCTTAGAAAGAACATTTTCAGAGGATCTGACCTGGATTAGGACCATGGCACTTGGGGAAACAGGTCTGACTCTTTCTCCTATGCCATTTTCCAACCCCAAATTCCCCCTCCCCCCAAAACTATGGGTTTCCTATGAAACCCAAACCAAACCTATGGTTTCCTATGAATGTGCAACTTGCTGCATGGCACCTCCAGGGCAAATGCCAGCTTTGGGAGGATTTTTGGCAGGAAAACGACAAGGTCAGAAAGGACCAGGCCCCATCTTCTCATGCAAGGGTACTGATCCAGATCAGATCCCCCCCCCCCATAACAGTTATTTTTTTGAGAAAAACAGATGTATCACATATTTTCTTGTTTGACTCTTGGATGATAAACCTTGCTAACAGCATAAGAACTAAAATAATGGGTCTACAAAAATACGAGACCCGTTGATTGTCTCGTACATATTGATTGCTAAAGTATATAATGCATAACATGAACTGGTGCATTAAATACAAATAGGAGCACTAAACATGTACACCACAACCAAATAAACATTTCCATAACCCTCTTAAACCTTATAAAACGTCATTAAGCTTATTAATGGATTTTGCAGGACAATCCTATGCCTGTTCTTTTCTTTTCCAGAAGTCAGTCTCACTGTGTTCCATGGAGCTTATCTCAGATAATCATGCCAAGGAGACCTCATTCTGGATGTTTTCACTTTCATTGCACTCTGGTTTTTTCCTCTTTAATTATACAATCTCCTAAGGTTGAAGATATTATCTCTACAGAGACTGAAATGGTCTAGGAATGAGTGAAGCAGGAAATAATTGACTCCATTCATACTTCCTTTAGGTTAGCACTGGGTCTCCAGCCAAAAACACAAATATATTGTACTAGAAATGGTTGTGTGTGTATATACATGTTTCTGAGAGGCTGTCACAGCCCAATTCTACAGACTCCACAGTGAGAGCGCAGGGGTGCTGGTGCAATGTCTGGCTGACCCTTTGTTCTGTGGTGGCAGTGAGGGATATAGGGCTTAAGCACTTGTTCTGGCTGCTGCAGAGCTTCCTATGGGACTTGTGTATGGGTGCTATGCAAGCAGTGTTGTTGGCATAGCACTTCAATGCGTATTACTAAGGAAAGGGGTTTGAGATACATTGTCCACTGATTTAGCTTTGTCCTGTCCTCATCCTACCCCTCTCTTTACCCAGTTCCAGCCTCAACGCTGGTGGAGTTGTGCCAGTAGCCAGTCGGCACCCCATTAAAAGGTACACATCTTTCTGGATGCTGTGTTGGCATATATGTGGCTCCCATAGGTAATGGGGCTTCTGCACTGGCAGAGCAGTCTAAAGCAGTATGCTACTGTTTCCCCAGGTTAGGACTGGACCTATGGCTTTCTTCTCTCACCTAGTGTCTCAGGTGAGTAAGCAGACAGGAAAAGTGAAGATTTTTCTCTTTACTGATGGAGAAAATAATTGTCTTCTGCATCTTTATAGACTGTTAACTCAAGCAGCAACAGAGAAAAATACAAACCATTTACAGAATATCATTGCTTTTAGATAGTAAATATTTGTACCTGTTTTTCCTGTGGTGTGAATGATTATAATTTATGGATATAGCAAAAAGAATTACAATTTACTTTATCATTGGTTTCCAACAGCTTTTCACTTCCCTTTGTGGTGTCAGATAAAGTATTAAAAGCTAAAAAAAAATAGCAATTTAATAAGAACATAAAACATCTTTGTAAGCTTCCATCTACATTACATCCACAATACAATCCAAAAATTAAAACCCTTATATAATAAAACAGTTTAATAAAACATATAATGTATAGCCAGAATTTAAAATGGGATTATAAAATGGAAGCACAACAGATGAGCAGCCCAATGTGAGCTGCCCGCAGCGCCCAGGCTCGGCGGCTCCAAGGAGGGATGCCACCGAATCCTACGCCTCCCGCCCTACCACGGGAGGCACCTCAGGAGAAAGGGACATTTCTCCCCTTCCCCCGAGTAAGGTAAGCAGCCCTGCAATGGGGCTACTCTCTTTAGCACTGACCAAAAGGTCGGCGCTAAAGTAAAGGCATTCATGTAGGGTGCGCAACCCTGCATGAGTGCCCTGGATCCTGCAGAGCACAGCTCCGTGGATCTGCCTCTCTCCCTCCCCCCGACATGCCTCCCTCCGCCCCCATCCACACCACCGCCAGCCTCCCCCCTCCCTGGAATGCCTCCTCCCCGCCCCGCCTACCATTCCACAGCCCAGCAGTCTGGGAGACTGCCGAGCCACGGAACCCCGGCGACCGCCGTGTGCTAGCCCAGCACCGGCCAGCTCTGGGCTAGCATGGGCAGGAGCCTGGCGGTGAGCCCCGCAAATGTGCCTTACGGCATGTTTGCAACTGTTCTCAGTGGCATGGAACCATGCCACGGACCACAGGATTGGGCTCTAAGGGATCACAGGTTGGTACTAAGGTAGACCTCATGATCACAGAGTTCTAGATCCTGCTGCATTTCACCTCCACCCCCAACAAACACACATTCACACATGCACTGCACAGAGCTTGGTCTTAGAAAATGGGTAGATTCACATGGAGAGGAGCACTCTCTATGGTAACTTAGGTTTTACATGTCAAAAACAACACCTCAAAATATACCTGGGCATTAAAAAATAGCCAATGCAGTTGCTGAAGAACTTGCTGAATATATTGGTTCCTCTTTACTTTCATTGTAGGGCAGGGAAGTATTTGAAGAGCAGCCCCACACAGGCTGGGTTCAGGCACAATGGGAACTCTTGGTTTCCTGCTATGAGAACAAGCCTTACAGCACAATCCTATGTATGTCTATATAAGAGTAATTCCCACTGAGTTCAATGGGACTTGAAGTGTGCGTAGAATTGTGACCTTACTCTATGCTTATGGGCTTCTCCCTCTACTTTCCTTCTCCTGCACGCATGAGAGGTCTGTTTTTACTTTAAGAACAAACCACAGTTCTGTGTTAAAAATAAATTTGGGAAGGTGCAGTTTGTTTACAAGCTAAAGTTAGAAAAAGTCAGGATCTCAGTTGTGGAAGATAATGATTCTAGAAGAAAAGGAAAAGAAATACTGCAAATGCAGGAAAACATGGATAACATTTTGCAATCTTGTAAGTATTTGATACACACTGGATTGGTTTAAATGGCACTTTTCTTCAGTTAATGGCCAGTAGCTCATCTAAGTAGTCCTCTGTTTATCAAGGTTCATCCCCAAGACTATTTACTTGGCCATTACTTTTGTATATTATTGGGTCACAGCCAGTGGCCATCTGCATACTGGAGGAATGGAGAGGAGTAGAAGCTGTGCTGAAATTGGACTTAGAGGCTTTCTTTTACTCCCAAGGTATCATACCTACTAAAAAGGCATCTGTTTCACTTGCCATCTCCTTTCACCTTTATGCCTACTGAAGCATAAGCACAGACTACTCCTTGATTTACTGTGTGGTTCAGTTCGGGTCAGACATAATTTACAGGTCACATCCTGGTCTGTATCAGTTTATCTTTAAAAACTTGAAAGCTTGGAAGGACAAAGACAAACCAAACACCACCTGCAAAAACAGCTGATATATTTCCTCATTACCACAACACAGATTTCAGCTGGGTTGAACTTTTCAGAAATGTGTATAATAAATACACTTAGAATGCAGAATTGTCTGCTAAAATAGCAGGGCAGAAAAACAATTGGGAATATAGGACCTAATAGTATGGGGAATTATAGATTTGATAAGAAGATTCCTTCCTTCTAACCCTGGACCTGATCTTATAGAAATTGATAGTGTAGCTTCAATTTGAAATATCATATACCAGTGTTTCTCAATGTTTGTCCTCCACTGTACCACTTCACATGGTCTATCTATTCAAAGTACCACCGGAAGTAACTGGCAATGACATCACTGCCAGTTACTTTTGGGTTGAGAAGCCATATGTGATGCAACAAACACCAAGAAGAGGCTCAGGGTGGACGGGAGGGCTTTTTCAAGCATAGAAAAGCATGCCTTGGAGCATCCTACTGCTGTTCGTTGTGTCATGTTCCTGGACTTGCTGCCAGGTGGCAGGTGTCCAGGGGTCCTGCAAGCACCACCAGACAACACCTTGAGTACCACTGGTGGTGCCCATACTACTGGTTCAGAAACACTCTCATATACAGATCTGATCACCACATCTCAAAAAGGATATCATAGATCAGGAAACTGAAGAAAACTGTGCAACCAAAAGCATGAAGGGTCCGGAGCACCTTCCTTATGAGGAAAGGCTACAACATTTGGGGCTTTTTAATTTAGAAAAAAAAGGTAGGTAAGGGGGGAAAGACATGACATTGGCTAATGCTATCCTTTGCCCCCTGCCTCCCACACTGACTTACCTGCTCTGGCTGGTGGCTAGAACGCCAAAGAGGCACACAGGAAGGCTCCAGCCTTCCTGCCAGTGCTACAACAGCATGTACTGCAGGAGCACGCTCTGCAGCTGCTTTTTGACAGCTAGAACTGGCTGAGCTTCCCAGTTTGAAAAATTATAAGTGGTATGTCTACACATACAAAGTGGATGTCTACACATTTTGCAAGATGGAAGCATTTGGGAGGAAAGTCTTGGGAGAAAACCAGGAATTTGGAGCTACTGGGGGGAAAAGTAAATCTTTGTGATATTCACCAAGCTTGGTTTTAGACTTTATTTCAGGAAAATACTGGATAGGATAGAAGTTTGTGTATACAGATGGTTGGCAACCTTCAGTCTCAAAAGACTATGGTATAAGCCTACAGCACCCGGTATTCCCAGGCGGTCTCCCATCCAAGTACTAACCAGGCCTGACCCTGCTTAGCTTCCAAGAGCAGACGAGATCGGGCATGTGCAGGGTAACAGTTGCTGCCATAACATACTGGAAAATTAATAAATTCATGTGTAAATCTGAGATATCGCAATAATACCTCCTAAGTGTGCTTGAACAGAATATGGACAAGGATAATAACTAGATCCACGAGAAATCAGTGTAACCAATAGTAGTTTCAATTGCGCAAGAGACTCAACAGAATCCATGTCTGAAGGATCCTAATTTCTGATTTGGATCCCATCTCCCCCTGCCCCCTTTTCTGGTGGTTTCTTTTTATTTTATTTTACTTTGTATGTCTGTTGCATGCCCACATGAGCTGAACTGCATCAAGAGCTTTTATTCAATGTAGAGTACGAGGCAGGGACATAGAAACTGCTCCTATAGAAGGTAGCAGGGCTGTCATATGACTTTCAAAATATTAGACCTAGTGTTCACCCAAAGAATGGATTAGCAGGAGATTCAGGCACAGACAATTACAGGGTGACCCCCCCCCCCCCAAAAAAAACAGAATCCAAAAAATTTCATTAAATCCTACAAAGGTCCAGTAAATTTCAATAAACTTACTGGACTCAAACTTATTGAGTTTGAGGAAGAGTATTGTTCCAATATTTCATGCACAAAGTCGACTTGTATACCCTGAAAGAAAAAAGAAGAAAAATTAAAATTAACAGTTTTATTCAAAGATTTGTGGGTTCTGTGTTTTTTGGGGGTCACCCTGTACTTCTTCAAATGACACCTGATTTGCAAAATTCACTAGCATAAGATGTAGCAATGACTAATAACTTAGATGACTTTAAAAGGACTTTAGGCAAATTCATGGAGGGCACATCTATTACCAGCTATTTGACATGATAGAGCTCAATGTTCATATCAGAGGCAGTATAGAGTTTTAAACATCCTTGCTCAGCATAGAAAAGTTATTGCCAGCATGACCTGTTTGTGGTCTTCCCAGAAAAGCATATGGTTAGCCACACTGGAAACAAAATTTTGGGTTTCAAGAAACTTTGGTGTTCTCTTCCTATATTAGGTGTTCTAGCAGGTCTCTACATATATCACAGTCCTTTGAGCAATATCCTAAGAGTCCACTCAGGCAACCTTACCTTCCCAAAAACTATGTGCCATTTTGTCAAGAAGGGGGGAGAGGGGTCTTATCATTCACAAAGTTGTAGGCCTCCAATTGCTTGACCTAGAATGCTGCTTAAGCTACTAAAGAAATTCTCAAACCACTTCCTTTGGGCTTCATTCCACAAAAGTCATTGATACTGAAATCCTAGCAAGTTTCAACAAATCACAGAATGTTAGGGATGGACCAGACCTTGAATCTAGTCCAACATCCTGCCCAGCACAGGCAACTACAGCATCTCTGACTACACCTGTCCTCTCCTTGAACACCTCTAACGTGGTAGAGCTCAGGAGTGCATGAAACTGTTCCAGTGCTGGACAGCTCTTACAGATCGGAAATTCTTCCTCTTGTCCAGCTTAAATCAACTTCTCTGCTTTTTTCAATCTGCTGCTTCCAATCCTGCCTGCAGGAGCAGCAGAGTGCAAATTTTCTCCTTCTTCTGTGTGGCAGCCCTTCAGATACTTGAACACAGCTATTATATCTCTTCTTAGGCTTCCCTTTTCATGCTAAACATACCAAACTTGTTTCAGTGTTCCAAAACTTGATTTCCAACCTTTTGCCATCTTTGTTGGCCTCCTCTGAACCAGTCTCAGCTTATTCATGTTTTCCTTAAAATGTGGTGCCCAGGATGCAGAAGTTCAAGTGAGGTCTGACTAATGCAGTCAGTGGAACCATTCCTTCTTGTGATCTGGACTGTATGCCTCTTTTAATGCAGCCCAGCAGTGCATTAGCATTTTTTTTTGTCAATGCATTGCTATGCTTACTTATATCCAGCTCATGGTATTCCATCTACAGGCCCATTCAATGTTCTCACTTACTGAATGGCTAAGCATTTTCAGCAGTACAGTCGCCAGCTCTTGAAATAAAAACATTCTGGTCTCTGGGCAAGGCCTGGGGCAGAGCCTTAAGTGGGTCTTAGAGTTGAGGCCAGCTGTTTTGGGTGGGTGTAGGGGGGCAGAACTGTCTTTTTCTAAGGAGCTAGCAGTTAGGCAACTGGGATCTTGCCTCGGTCATGAACTCATTAGGTGGCTTTAGGGAAGCATCCATGTCTCAGCTCCATCGCTTACTTGTGATTTAAGTGCAGGACTTAACATTCATCTCCACTGAACTTCTTTGTTGGCATGGGCACAATAACCACGCCTATTAAGCTTGTTTTAAATCCTGATTCAACTCCCCCATCCAGGACATTTCAAAAATGGATCCAAGCAAAGCCCTGTGTTGACATACTCCCAGTTGACATGTCTCCCAGTTGACATACTCGTAGAGCCATTTATTAGCACTCATTGAGAATAATAGTTCAACTAGCTTTGAGTCCATCTAACTGCAATATGGGCCAAGATTTTACCTTTTTATCAGCAAGGATATCATGGGAGACTTTGTCAAATGCTTTACTGAAATCTAGGCACACTATGTCCATCGCCTGCCCATTATCTATTAGACTGGTCACTGTATCAGAACTCGAAGATTAGGCTGGCGCAATGAGTTCTTGACAAACACAGGCTGGCTTCTTGAAATCGCACCATTATTTTCTAAGCTCTCTCTTGTTCTTAGCTCCTTTCTTATACATTTTTTCCCTTGAATGTCTTTATGTTTTGCCTTGTTTTTAATGTTTTTAATTGTGTTTATGATGACAGTTTTGTTTTACCTTGGACACCCTGCCAATGTTGGCAGTCTAAGTCTTTTGAGTCAATAATGCTGCAATCCTAACCACATTTTGCTGAGAGTAAGCCCCATTGAACAAAATAGGACTTACTTCTGAGTAGACCTGGTGAGGATTGTGCCCTAAGTGCTTGTAGATATTCCTTTTAATAACCTGTTCTATGATCTTTCACAGCATTGACATCAAGCTGACCAGTTTGTAGTTTCTCGGATCCTCCTTTCCAGAGACAGAGATAACAGCTCATTCTATGCTTCAGCCTGCTTGACATTATCCCTGCAGGTGCTGGTTATATTTGTGTTCTCACTCTGTTAACTGTTCTTCCTTCTTGTATATCTTCTTCCTTCTCAAATGATCAGGATTGCTGCTTTGGGTCGTCGTCCCCCCAGTCCACATGCTGAAAAGATTAGAAGATAAATAAAAGGCACTGATAGACATGGCTCAATCAGTTATATCAAGATGTTGAGTCACGGCTAAGCTGTGTGCCGCAGCATGCAGCCCTGTCGCTGCCACAGTCTTAATAGCATAAATTTGCTCACACCAGGATCTTTGGTTTTTCTTTAATAATAACAAGCTAGAACATTCTGCTAACATCCTCTTCTTAAGGGAAAAAGCTGAGTTTAAGGCTTGCATTTCAGCACTCATTACCTCTCTTTTTAAAGACATAATTGTAAACGTAATGGATACACACAGGAGCCCAAATGGCAGTGTGTTCTAGCAATTTAGAATCAATGAAGCGCTTAACATGGGAAGCATCATTTTCTCTGCCAAAGGGAAGGTTGCATTGGCACCCAAATGGCATTTTTTCCTTTGCCACCAGAGAAAATATTGAGAAACAGGAATGAGATCCTGTGGATTCGGAGGGACAGAAGGAACCAGGAGGGGTTGTCCGTGGTTCTTCTGAAGGACATCCAAGTACATTTAGCCTCCTGTGGGTGAAAGCACATGAGAAATGAGAAGATTGTTTTGCAGCATTTGGAAGATGAAGTAAAATAACAAACATCTTTTTTTTGGAGGGGGGGGGGTAGTTGTTCCGTGTTTGATTTCTTTTTTTTTCCTCTCTCTGCTTGATTCATGATAACTACAGAGGAGAAAATTGCTGAGGGTTATTTGACAGTAATTTGGAAGCCGGCAAGAAAATGTTGGAAACCTGCTCGCAAACTTTAAAATGCCCAAAGACAAACACAACATGTTAATATTTTTCTTGTTCAGAGTCATACTCAGCCTATTGCTTGCTGAACTTGCCCAAGTGTCTAAATTAGGGGTTTTCAAAATGGGGCATCACGATGCCCCAGCCTGAGGGCCCTGGCCTCTGCCCCCTTAAGGGGCAGGGAGGAGGCAGGGAGAAAGCAGCGACGCAGTCCCAAGATCGTGTCGCTCTGGGAACTCCAGGGGCTTGGCTGGACTTACCAGAGCTTCCTGCAGCCTCCTAGGGGTGTGGGGAGCCCAGCGCAAGCATCTGCAGGGCTCCCCAAAGCTGAAGAAGTGAAAGTGGAGCGATCACACTCCACTTCCAGTTTTGTGGAGGAGGGGCACGATTGATCCACTTTCACTTCTTAAGCTTCAGGGAGCCCTGCAGATGCTCGCGCAGGGCTCCCCGAAACCCTGGGAGGCTGCAGGAGGCTCTGGTAAGCACAGCCAAGTCCCTGCAGCCCCCTGGGCAATGCGATCCTGGGAATTGCGTCTCTGCCGTCCCCCTGCCCCCACTGCCTCCCCCCCTGCCCCTGGAAGGACTTAGAGCGGTTCAAACTCTCCTAGAGAGTTTGAAAACCACTGGTCTAAACCATCATTAATCCCACAGCTGTCGCAAGAACCCTTCATGGGCAGTTATTTATAGGGTTGATTGGAAGCTTATGAAGTATCCTTAAAACTCACCAGAGACACATGAATATGTTGTTCAGCCTAAATATTAGGCACTAGCTGGATGTCTTAGCTTGATACCTGAGCTTTCAGCACTGCATAAACTGGGGAGGTAAACCATACAAATTTGGCTCACATCAAGTGAAACAACCCAGCAGACTTTTCCAGAGTTGCAGAAATGACCCCGTGAGCATTGCGTGCTATCACCAAAATTATTCGATCCCACACAGTCCTGTTTTCAAACATTTGACACCTATACATTTTTTACAGTCTCCCCACTCAGGCTTTTGATTGTGCTGTCATTTTCAGTGTCCGTATCTACCTCAACTCCATATATTATATCCGGTATAATATTTCTGTTAAATGGAACAAATGAAAAACTCAGCCCAGATTATAGGTATTGTTTGTTGCTATTCACTTGAGGTTCAGTTCTGACATTTTTATTACTTCAGTACAAGTTAGATTAATTATGTCTCAGTAACCTGCAAAAATAACAGCCCAGTCCTAAACTGCGATGGAACAGGGAGGCCAGCTGGCCTGCTTCATATCCAATGCTGGGCTGGGGTCAGCTGCAGCTCAGCCTGGGGCAAGGGGAATTCCTTCCCCTTACCCCAGGTAACACCACAGCAGCCCCAATGGGGCTACTTGAATCTGCACCACCTCAAGAGTCCAGAGCTGTTCCAGGCTGCCCGGGACCAGAGTTAGGATCTGGCACAAGTGCTGGATACTGGCCCCACCCCACTCACTCACTCACCACCCGCCTAGGAGCCCGTCTGCCACCAGCCCTCATTCTGCCCCAAAATGTCTCCTTCCCACCCTCCCCATGCCACCAGGCCCCCACATCAGCCTGACTTGCGTAGGCCCTGTTTGCAAAATGCACAGGCCCACGGGGCTTGAGCTGGCCTCCCACCTTGCTCAGTAGTGCAAACATGCCTTACAGCACATTTGCAACACCTCTGGGACAGTGCAAGGGACTTGCGCCAGCCCATCTTCCTCTCTGAATTGCGCCCTAAGTGAAGTAGGTTATAGGATGTCTATTTGCTTTCATAATTTTAATTATAAAATCAATAGACAGTTGATTATTAGTGCTGAGTGTTCTTTCATGCTCCTGGATGTAAAGTGGCCTAGAGAGAGGCAATAAAGTCCTGATTCATCTGCAACTGAGTATACAGAGCCCCCTTCTGACCCTCCATCTCACCTTTCTTCTCTGGAGCGTTCTCTCCTGTCCATGGATCATTCTTGCTAGGCTGACAGCCAATCCTATCTGAACCATTCAATTGGCAGTATAGGTATCCTGCCAATGGAAGTGTCAGAATCAGGTGGAACTGCCTGGATCCGGTGTGCATTGTGTGACTTTGTTGTACTTTCCGATGCTGCCAACAAGGCCACCAGTGGGGGCACGCAGTGGAAGGGACAGGGAAGGGGTGGAGGAACCAGGGATGTTTCTGGACTGGGAGGGGGTGTGGGAGGTAGAAAGAGGACAGGATGTGGAGGGATCAGTGGCTGCTGGCCAGAGCCCATAGGATTGGGCTGTGAGACATTTTAAAGACTGAATAAACAAAACATGAATTTCTAGTTTTCTTTTACCTTCTTTCCTGGATTTTTACTCTTTGGCATGAAAATGTAATATCACCACTTGCCAAAGCATCTTTCTAATGAGGACATTGGTTAATTGGATCAGGGAAAAGCATTATATCCAAACTGAGAATGCAGACTCACTGTATTCCCATTTGATTCTATTTTATATTGTTTATATTGAGTTTCATTACTGGCTGTCATAATACGAACAGCCTATTTTTAACATCAAAGCGTCACTTATGGAAATAATAGACAAAATAAAACAGTTCCTGGATTCTAGATTTGGTTGAGAGTAGTGCTATAAAACATAAAGTGAATAGCTTCAAAAATTCATCCACTAAACTAGAGTTGAGAGCCAAAGGAAATTATGCTTGGAAAATTAGAGCATGATCCAGATAAAATTTAACACTTTTAAGTCACGTTGACTCCAATAAGAAAGGTATGTTTATCTTTCTTACTGAAATCAATGGGATTTAACAGTTCTTAAGAACATAAGTGTTGCTGGATCAGGCCAAAGGCCCATCTAGTCCAGCTTCCTATATATCATAAAGGCCCATCAGATACCTCAGGGAGTACACAAGACAATACTTGTATCTTCTTGTCACCCCATTACGTCTGGCATTCAGAGAGAGTCTATTTCTTATGACTTGTGACCTATGATGGACTTTTCATCTATACATCTTTCCAATTGCCTTTTAAAGGCATCTCGACCGGATGCCATCACCACATCCTGTGGCAAGGAGTTCCACAGATTTAGCTTTAGCTTACCTTTAGTTGGATCTATGGATGACCCAACATGATTGGCAGTCCAGAACTGTCCAATACACTCCAAAACTGCATGGAAGACAGCAATCCAACCCACTACTTCCTGATGTTCCTGCTTTCCTTCCCTTTTCAAAAACAGGAAGTAGAACTCCCAACATGACCTTCACTTCATGTCTTATGTAAAGAGACCATGCAAGGAAGGGGCAAGATGATTGAATAGTTAGTGGACTGCCACTTCTTGTGTGGTTTTTTCAGATGAGGCTCTGGCAGCAGTGGTTTGCTCCCTACCCCATCCACTCACTCCTTCTTCTTCACTTTGTTATTTGCATAAAGGGACTGATTTATTTATTTATTTGCCACCTTTCGTATGCTCAAATGAGCAAGGAGCAGGGTAAGTGGACTGCTGACTTCTACTTCTCACATACTTTTAGAAAGTGGGAACTGGATTAGTATGGCTCTGCCCACTGCAGGCTGGAGGTGGCAGAGACCCAGAGTGAAAGGCAGCCAGAGTTTACTTGCCATTCTTCTTGCCATCCACCACTGCACGTGAGCCACTTACCTGCTTCATGAGCCGGCCGGTTGTGGTTTGGATCATGCACACTGTCTAGGTCAGTTCTTACAACCAGTCTACATTGGCCAACAGATGTTCTTCCTCTCCATGTACAGCCAATGTGTGAAGGGGGAAACGGCAATGTGCTGATTAGCCACACACCCCGGTTTTGACATTGTCTACTACCCATGGCCCCACTGACAGCACTTTCCGTGTTTGTCTTCACAGGGCAGAGTAAAATGGTCAATGATGCAGATGTGAAGCCCAAATCAGTCAAGGTGGTACAAACTTCCAGCTCAAGGGATACAGCAGCTATAAGGGGGGCTCCAGCCAGATCAGGACTGCCTTGGAGGGAAGAGTTTAAAAACTTCCTTTCGATCCCCCCACCCCACTGATTGTTAACAAAGTAAAACAAGCACGCAAGGGTCAAAGGACATGTTTAGTGTATGCTTTGCTTGGCCCTGCACAGAAAAAGCTTACTCAGTGTTAGCCATGCCAGTGATGGAATCTTGTGAAACCAATTGATGCTGAATCCAGACAAGACATTTTGACATTTGGTGACAAGGCTGCAACCCTTTTCAGATTGCATTCTCATCATTTCTGCATTTGCGCCCTCTGGGCTGAACTAATACGAGGTGCTGTTTGTAGTGCTGTTCTCTCTTTATAACTGGAAAGGAGCTGTGACTGGACATTCTTTAGAGAATGATATGGGCAAGCACAGAGAGAGGAATGTTTAAGGAGAAAGATGGGTGCGTGACAATACACATAAGATTTTAAGTCTTTACTAAAATGAGAGAGCCTGGGGAAATTCCACCCCAGACATAGATTCAGCCAGGGGACAGGGCTTCCTCAGTAAGCTGGTGTTGCTGTCTCTCATTCCTTCCTCCTCTCCCCCTGAACAGAGATAGTAAGGAGCATGGAGAGGACTGGGGCTGCTGTTCATCAGGAAGAATTTCCTAACAGTAAAAGTTGTCCAGTACTGTAAGAGTCTGCTTTGCGCAGTAGTGCACTCTCCTTCTTTGGAAGTTTTCAATTAGAGGCTCGATAGCCAACTGTTTGGCATGCTGTAGTTAGCTCCTACACTGAGAAGGGTGTTGGACTAGATTACCTCTGAGGTACCTTCTAACTCTCACATTCTATGTAATGGAACACCAGGGATGGGCAAATCTAGGGTGGCTTGACTCAAGTCGAATCGTGAGTCTCTGCCACTGTGACTTGAGTTGAAAATGAGTCCTAACAAGGGCATTTCCAAGTCGCCGGAGCATTTTCATAACTTGAAAAGACTCAAGTCACGAATCACTCCTTTTAAAAAGCCAGCTGTGGAAGAAAAAAAAAAAAGAGCTGCTGCCAGTGTGTTTCGGAGTTCTCTTTAACCACTCTCCTGCTGCCCATCCCATCTGTAAACAAGGCAGGGAGGGGGTGGGACAGACTGCGTGGGAGTGGGGACAGAAGTGACAAGAGGGAGGAGGGTCATGTACAGCAGTTGCAATGCTTTCCAGGATGACCCAATCCTTTGCCGTTGTACTCAGACGTAGTCCCAGTGCAGCTGGTCATTCAGTGGTGCTTCCTCCCCCCCAAGTAACAAAGGAGCTCACAGCAGCCATGCGACTGGGAAGCATGATTCTACAAATCTCTCCCCTGCTTCCCTTCCTCCTTTTTCCCTGGGCTTCTCCAGCCAATTCCAAGGCAGGAACCTGCCTGGGCTCCTCCCCCTGCCCTCCCTCATCCAAAGAAACAAATCAGACGTCCCATCCTTCACCCAATAATCATCGGTTCCTTCCTATTAGAGACAGGAAAGAAAGCCCGCTCTCACCCTCCCACCCAATGCAAAAGCAAAACATTAACCCTTTCCTACCTCCTGGCTGGAACTTTCCTGCTACTCACCTGGCCTGAATGATGGCCCCATGAGGCTTTTCACAATGTGAAAACAGTAAGCAAGCACACCCAGACACAGACAGACTTGAGTGCTGAGTCAGACCCTTGAGTCTTCCACACACGCGACTTGAGTCTCCATGAGCCAGTGAAAAATGCTGATTTTTGTAACTCAGACTTGAGTCACCTCACTCAAGTTCCCATCCCTGTGGAATACCCTAGATTGAGAGAATGTTTTGTGTGCTTGACGATCAGCCTGAAGAAAACACAGGTCATGGTTCAGGATGTGGACTCACCTCCCTGCATTACAATCTCTGCACATGAACTGGAGGTTGTCCATGACTTTGTGTACCTTGGCTCAACGATCTCCGACACTCTTTCTCTCGATACCGAGCTAAACAAACGCATCGGTAAAGCAGCTACCACGTTTTCCAGACTCACAAAGAGAGTCTGGTCCAACAAGAAGCTGACGGAACATACCAAGATCCAGGTCTACAGAGCTTGCGTCCTGAGTACACTTCTGTACTGCAGTGAGTCATGGACTCTTCACTCACAACAGGAGAGGAAACTGAATGCTTTCCACATGCGCTGCCTCCGACGTATTCTCGGCATCATCTGGCAGGACAAAGTTCCAAACAACACAGTCCTGGAACATGCTGGAATCCCTAGCATGTATGCACTACTGAAACAGAGACGCCTGCATTGGCTCGGTCATGTCGTGAGAATGGATGATGGCCGGATCCCAAAGGATCTCCTCTATGGAGAACTCGTGCAAGGAAAGCGCCCTACAGGTAGACCACAGCTGCAATACAAGGACATCTGCAAGAGGGATCTGAAGGCCTTAGGAGTGGACCTCAACAAGTGGGAAACCCTGGCCTCTGAGCGGCCCGCTTGGAGTCAGGCTGTGCAACATGGCCTTTCCCAGTTTGAAGAGACACTTTGTCAACAGTCTGAGGCTAAGAGGCAAAGAAGGAAGGCCCATAGCCAGGGGGGCAGGCCAGGAACAGACTGCACTTGCTCCCAGTGTGGGAGGGATTGTCACTCCCGAATCGGCCTTTTCAGCCACACTAGACGCTGTTCCAGAACCACCTTTCAGAGCGCGATACCATAGTCTTTCGAGACTGAAGGTTGCCAACTAGTAGTTTGTGTGCTTGACAATATATTGTGTGATAATAAAGGCAGAATGCACAAACAGTCATAGATAACACAAAATTCTGGACAAACAACATAAGATTTTCAAACACAAACACATTCATGGATCCCATCAGACACCCAAATATCTTCACTAAGGGGACAGTTTCTTGGTTTCATTTTCTAATGAATTCCAGTCACTGACAAGTGCATCTAAGCAGGTTTTGCAAAACCTCTGTAATATTTTACATGTTTATCTATCCCCCATAAAACTGAGTTGCATCCATTAGTGCTCAACAGTTCAGAATAAGGTCATCTCAGACTCTAAGCAACCAACGAAAAAATAGAAATCTTAACTGTGTTTTTTGTAAAAGAACAAAGGCAGCCAGCTGTTTACAAATGAAACAAGGTGAAGAAGTCTCTCAGAAAATGTCTGAGGGAGCAAACACAAAGCGGAGAGACAGAGAACTAAACAACTGAGGGGGAAAAAGATGAGAAACAGAGAAAAAATGAAAAAGAAATGAAGGAACCTTCATCCATAGGACACCTGGGGAAGAAAATAACTCTGTGCAAGCTGAAGTATCTCGTATAGTGCTTCTGTACATATAGGTTAACGCTGATGTTACGGTTGGCTTACCAAAATTGGGAACCTTATCTAAAGGAAACTTGCATAGTGATAGTATTGCCCTCATTATTCACAGTCACAGTTGTGTAGTGATAATGACACTGCTTTACTGAGCATTGCACAGAAAATTATGACAGGGCTACACTGTCATGATCCCTGCTCCAAGTTCAGAGTCTGATCCTGGGGTGGGGGTGACAGCTGGGGAGAGAAGAATAAGACCCAGACCCTATCTCTGGCCTCTGTCCCAAACTGGAGCCTGAATGTGAGTGCACCAGACAGGAGATGCCCAAGATCCCATAATGCAGTGGTTCCCAAGTTGTGAGCTGTGGCTTCCTCGGGAGCCACAGAAACCAGCTAGGGGAGCCGCAGAATCCACACAAAAAAACCCACTGCCCTATACAATGTATAGGTTTGTAGCCCTAATGGGGAGCCACAGCCAATGGCCCAGTAGGTCAAGAGAGCCGCCAGTCAATAAAGTTTGGGAACGACTGCTATAATGGATGACAGAACCAGTACATCCTGAGCCACAGCTTCTCAGTTGACCAGCTTCACCAATGTTCAGAATCTTGCACTGTCCTGAGCCTGCACCTTAGCATGGGCAGCAAGCTAGGAGGAGTGCAATGAAATGCACAAGGAATGCAAGATTTTAGCCAGTGGGGCTGCTCCTTTAAGATTTCTCCACACTCCAGGCAGAAAGGTGGAAACTGGGAGGGTCGTCTGAACTCAGTGGTACTTAAATTCTTGTTCCATTGTAGTCCTCTCAGAGCAGCTTGCTCCCTCAGAGCTCTCTGGTGTTCTGCCTCTGAGCCAGCAACTGCTTGTAGGATAGATCAAGACCTGCACTCTGTCTTCATCTTTTAATCTTGTGCTGTATTCCACTTCACTGTTACTTGTTAGCTTTTTAGTCAGTTCACACTAGCATCCACTGCAAATCCTGCTGAGGAAAGCACACAGAAAACAGTGGAACTTATTTTAGAGTAAACATGCATAGAATTGCATTGTGTACTCTGATTCCTTTATTATATGATGTTTCTATAACCAGCTCACTTGCAAATCTCTTAATTAGTTGGGGGGGGGGTGGATTCTTAACTCTCCAGCTGAAGTTCAGAAGAAACCAAGCAGAGCCAATTTCACAATCTGGGGTACTCTACTCAGTTGTGTAGCTGAGGGGGAGCTGGGGGGGTACTGTTCTCTCAGGTGACACTCCATGGGCAGTAATCAACTGCACCACACCAGGAGAAGTTGACCCCCTCACAGCCACTCTCGGAGCTGTTAGCAGTTGCCCGCTTCTTCCACTTTTTTGGCTTAAAAAAAAAAGCAGACGAAATTGGCGGCCATTCAGAATGGCACACAACCCCACCAAGTGGCTGCGAGGTGACAGGGCAGGTTCTCCTAGACCCCCTTGCAACCAGTCGTAGTAGTTGAGTTCTGCTGTGCATGGTGTACAATTGGAAATAATTTTTAAAGCCTTTTTGTAGTAAGTCTCATACAATCTAGCGTACTCCAGTGCAACTTCATAGAATGTGAGAGCAGGAAGGGAACTTGGAAGTCATCTAGTCCAATGCCTGCTCAGTGCACGGCCTCACATGCCATATCCTAACCCTCTTCCTGGACCTGATCCGCCTGCATGGATCAATCCAGACTTGCACCAGTGATATCACTGGTACAGGTTCAGCACAGTTGACCCATAGCGGCTACTGCTACGCTGACAAGACCTCCAGGAGCTTAAAATCCCCTGTGGGATACAACAGAAGCCACACTGACACTGCTGCATCACTGCACAGGGATTATTTAGATTGGATTGGGCTGTTAGTCCCTTGCAGAATTCCGCCCAGCAGCAGGATAGGGAAAGGTCAATAGCAGAAGAAAAGTTATGGAGCAGGAACAGAAATGAAAGGAAGTGACAGTGTAAGTGAATTTGGGAATAAGCAGCCTGATGTTAGAATTTTTCCCCTGTGTTTTGCCATTTGCTAAAGGGAACAGCTGTGAGTAGCTTGACAGTAGGGCTTGTGTAATTCTTCTTTGGCTCTGAGCTGTGGCTGATTGCCCAAGTGTAACATCAATGTTTGTGAAAACCTGGATGAATTCTAGCAGTGGGAGCTATTAGAAGAAGATAGACTTCTGCATAAGTTTGCCGACGCCATTCTCGTTTTAGACCACTGAATGCAAGATGTGGTCAAAATGCCACCGAGTTTGCCTTTCCTTCAGTGACATTTGTAGGGAAACCTCTCTAAACAAGCAAGAGGTCTGGCATAGACAGTCTTACGAAAACAAACTATACATCTCAGTCTGTATATCACAAGATGATACCTCTATGCCATTTGCCCAATCATATGTCTACCAAAGAGCAATGCTGTGATGCACTTTAGGAATTTACTGTGAAAAGTAATAAACATTTTTGCTCTCATTTAGTCTTTAGGGAACAGTCTTTTAGAAACAGATGCATTTGTACGTGTCAGTTGCTTTGCAGTGCTCTGGAGACGTAAAGCAGCTGTGAATAATCAGACTATTATTAATCTGGGTTTCTACCTGTTTGCTCCTGCTGCAGAACCACAGAACATTTGTTGTGTGTGAAGGGCACACGATGAGGAGGAAATGAATATTTATATATTGCTTTTCAATAAAAACAGGTTTTCTGAGTGGTTGCAAAAATGATGAGAAGATGGTTCCCTGCCTCAAAGAGGTTTGTAATCTAAAAAAGAAACACAAGGGACACACTACGAGCAACAATTGGTAAAGAAACTATGGTAGAAGGAACAGAGAGTTGCTCTGGCCCTGTTCTGGCCCTGCTAAATATAAGGCAATATAGCAACATAGTAGTAGTTAGTAGTTGGCAACCTTCAGTCTCAAAAGACTATGGTATCGCGCTCTGAAAGGTGGTTCTGGCACAGCGTCTAGTGTGGCTGAAAAGGCCAATTCGGGAGTGACAATCCCTTCCATAACGGGAGCAAGTGCAGTCTGTCCCTGATTTGTCTCCCTGGCTATTCCTTCTTTGCCTTCTTTGCCTCTTAGCCTCAGACTGTTGGCCAAGTGTCTCTTCAAACTGGGAAAGGCCATGTTGCAACATAGACTGCTACCACTTTAAAAGGTGCTTCTTTACCCCATGTGGAGGGATTAACTGACATTTCTATGTTGGTCACACATGGGACAAAGCACAAGCAGTGTATGAGATACTTTTGTTCAGTGGGACTTCATGGATTTCTGCCCACGATCTCTGCTACAGAACTTGTTGACTATGTCCAAAAATAATTTAAGATGACCAATGATATGGCTTCTTAAAATACTTGCATACAAGATTTGTGCCAACTTATGTAAACGATACATCCTATACTAAAACAGCACATGTAAAAGTTTATAATTTTATCCCACTTTTGAAACTTTATTTCATCAGAGTAGGAAATTCCCCAGATGTTTAAACTGGACTGGTAACAGGTTAAATAATTCCATTAATTTCTTTCCCTACTTATTTACCTCAAATGTTTTGGGGACCTTCCACTCCTCAATTGTCCTCTTCCTCAGACCTAAAATTTACCACAATCATCCACAGAGTCTGCATCTATTTTCCCCTTTTCTTCACTTGCTCTGGGCTTCCCTCTTTCATAATTTCTGACTGATTAACATCATTAATCTATTGATTATATGCAATCGGCAGCCCAATCCTTTTCACCCCCCTCCAGTGGCAATACAGTGGGACCCACGTGGCCCACACTGCATCCTTTAGGGGGAGGGGTTGCAATGCTGGCAGCCTCCTCAGGGTAAGAGCACATTTGTCCCATTGCTATGGGATAAGCCCCAGCCAGCACAATAGGGCAGTTCAGATCTGCACTTGATAAATAGCCAGTGCAAATCTGTGTTGCCTCATGTCAAAGGATCAGGCCTGGGAAGGGAGACAGGATATGGCATGAAATAGCACCTCTGATCCTGCTGCTCGTGAGCCCGATCTGCCCAACTCCCACCCTCATTGCTGCCCTCCCCTGCCCTGTTATAACCCCTCCTGGCCCTCCCCCTTCCCCGACCCCTTCCCCTGCTACTTGAAGCAGCCCTTACCTTCTCACCAGCGCCACTAACTTCTGCATTGTCACAACGTGCTTTATGGCACGTTTGTGGCAGTCTGCAGCAACTGAGCGCGCACTCTGCCAGCACAGAGGGGAGATAGGATTGGACCATAAAGTATTGTTACATGTTCACGTCACTTCCCCAAGTAATGTGAGACTTTCAGAGGTACTGGCTTACCCAAGCTCTAGTTTCCTTTGATGAAGGGATCACTGAAGTATTTTGGTATCTTTTTATATCTGTTTTATGTACAGATATACAAGTTGAGCATTTGAAGTGAAATTAGCTTGAACCATTCACTGAAGAGGTGATGCCGTGTCTCCAAAACTAGAGATGATAGGGCAAAACAGATGCCATTTTTGGAATCAGCACCCCAAATATACCTAGGAATTGGTGTAACGTTTAAGGAAGCAAAATGCATGTTGGCCTGTGTAATCAATGACTATTAGCAAACCTGCAGAAATCTACTATCAAAATGACAAAAAAAATGTTCTATTTTTGTAACAATTTGATTTAATTTTGCCCTTAAGTTCTAATGAGAGAGAGAGAGAGAGTGTGTGTGTCTTTGTGTGAGAGGGAGAGAAAAAGTGGGTGGAGGGGAAGAGGTAGAGGGGGACAGAGAGATATGATCATAACAATAAATTTTCCTTAATCCTGAGTTCTAGCCTATTGATCATAAACAGTTCTCAATGGAATTCCCTTATATGTTTTATAGGCATTTGAACAATCACTATTCTATTTAGCACCATATTTTGTGCTAAAAAAGATGTATCCACAGAACCATTATAAGCTGACAATGAAGTGGTGCAGGGAGGGGATAAGGTAGAAAGCATTCTCATGAAATTGATTTCACAGGCCTGCTGGAAGAGTTAAATTATTTGGGACAACATGAACAATGAGCCAGCTATCCGCCATGGCTTTATAGCCCCCAATAAGGCTGTGTGTAATTGTCTTACAAGCCAAAAGACCCAAAGAACATGAACTAAGGGAAAAAGTCATTTTGAAAATAATCACTTGCAAGTTTGGGACTGAAGTGAAAGTACTTACCCAATGAACAAAAAGATCTGATGCCAACAAAGTAGAGTGCTGGGAAAACTCTGTAAGAGACTATACTGACATGCATAGCCATAATTTACAGCATATTTACATTTGTCAGACCTGTACAAGCACTATCCAACGGGGGGGGGGGGGGAAATAAACAATGCACTTTACAAGACTTCATAAATCTGTAGCAATACTGATATTGTCTTGACTGGGGCTCAAACTAGGAGAAGCCAATTGTCATAAAATGTCTATATTTTATGTGCATTTCTGAGTATAGTTTGTTTATATTTCCATGTGGGAGCAAGCTTCAAACTCAGCAGTCCAGTCTGTGTCAGTCAGAGCTGGGATGTAAATTACAGTCAGTTTCAGCCGGTTTCAAGGGGAGCTGGTGAATTGGCTGATCCTGGCTAGCTGCTCTCCATGCAGGGACAAAGGTAGAGGTCAACTTTCAAGGGGCTAGCAAACTTTTTTGACTGGCAGCTCCCTTGACCTATTGGACCATTGGCCGTGGATCCCTACTAGGGCTATGATCCTATACATTGTACAGGGCAGTGGGTTTTTCGCGAAACGGCTTCCCTAGTTGGTTTTTGTGGGTCCCTAAGGAGCCATGGTTAACAGTTTGGAAACCATTGCAATAGCCTCTAGCCCACTCACTGAGACTGCAAGTGGAACAAGCTGGTGGTTCTACTATCAAATGTATAAACAGTATTTTAGTTAGAAACTGTGAGATTTTCTGTTGATTTTGGTCTATGACACTGTACTCTATAAGCCCATTCAAAATTCCTGGGAAGCTAACTCTGAGTTACAATCTGGGGGACTCAAACCCTTGCCTAGAGACACTTGTGTGTTTATATCACATAGGTGCCATTTGTTGAAAGGTGACTACAATGCTATCAGCAGGACTCTGGAGGGCAGTGTATTGCCAAGACACCTGAGACCATCTTTATCTGCTCTCTGTTACCCCTGCAGGAGATGTACTCCTTCCTTCCTGCCCTTGCTCCCCACCCTCTCTCTTTCTCCCTGAATGCCAAAGGAGAAGGCTGCAAATTTGCTCTGCCCCTACAATGGCAGACAGTATCCCTTCACACCTACACACAGAAAGTCACTCACTTCTAGTGGCTGCCTCATCCCTTTGGTGAACCTGTGCTTGCCCCACCCCCTACTTGGTTGACCCTGGTGGCACTCATCCCTTTGGTGGACCTGTGCTTGCCCCTACTCCCTGCTTGGACTACGCCGGTAGCACTTCTCAGGCAAAAAAAGCCTGGGGTTCAGTAGGTGCAGTGACTGGGTCATTGTGTGTCAGGCTGACATTGGCAGATAGCATCTCTTCACACCTACACATAGAAAGTTGCTCCCTTCTAGTGGTTGTTCTGGAGACCTCAACTGTTTGGTGGACCTTGCCCCCACCCCCTGCTTGGAGCCTTATCCCTTTGGTGGACCTGTACTTGCCCCCACCCCCTGCCTGGTCCACCCTGGTGGCACTTCTCAGGCAAAAAAAGACTGGGGCTCAGTAGGTGCAGTGATTGGGTCATTGTGTGTCAGGCTGACATTGGGCCACTGTCAGAGTGACTCAGGCCAACATCAAGCTAACATCATGCTTCGTACTGACATCAGGTTGCCAGACTGTGATTGGTAGGCTTAGGGTTTCCATGGACTCTGGCATTGCTGGTAGCAACTATGTCTTCACAACTTCAGTATAAGAGTGTATTGGCAACCTTCAGTCTCGAAAGACTATGGTATCGTGCTCTGAAAGGTGGTTCTGGCACAGCGTCTAATGTGGCTGAAAAGGCCAATCCGGGAGTGACAATCCCTTCCACACTGGGAGCAAGTGCAGTCTGTCCCTGGTCTGTCCCCCTGGCTATGGGCCTTCCTTCTTTGCCTCTTAGCCTCAGACTGTTGGCCAAGTGTCTCTTCAAACTGGGAAAGGCCATGCTGCACAGCCTGCCTCCAAGCGGGCCGCTCAGAGGCCAGGGTTTCCCACTTGTTGAGGTCCATCTCTAAGGCCTTCAGATCCCTCTTGCAGATGTCCTTGTATTGCAGCTGTGGTCTACCTGTAGGGCGCTTTCCTTGCACGAGTTCTCCATAGAGGAGATCCTTTGGGATCCGGCCATCATCCATTCTCACGACATGACCGAGCCAACGCAGGCGTCTCTGTTTCAGCAGTGAATACATGCTAGGGATTCCAGCACGTTCCAGGACTGTGTTGTTTGGAACTTTGTCCTGCCAGGTGATGCCGAGGATGCGTCGGAGGCAGCGCATGTGGAAAGCGCTCAGTTTCCTCTCCTGTTGTGAGCGAAGAGTCCATGACTCGCTGCAGTACAGAAGTGTACTCAGGACGCAAGCTCTGTAGGCCTGGATCTTGGTATGTTCCGTCAGCTTCTTGTTGGACCAGACTCTCTTTGTGAGTCTGGAAAACGTGGTAGCTGCTTTACCGATGCGCTTGTTTAGCTCGGTATCGAGAGAAAGAGTGTCGGAGATCGTTGAGCCAAGGTACACAAAGTCATGGACAACCTCCAGTTCATGTTTAAGAGTATAAGAGTGCACCTCTAATAAATAGATGCAAGCAATTTTGTTTTGAGTGTTGGGTAGCAGGCATCAGGTACTAGTAATCAACAGACAACAAAGCAGGTAACAGTGAAGATTTTCTACAGATTTTACACTGGGGACAGACAAAGCTGGCAGGGGTATAAGATCATGCATTTGCAAAGGTAAGGTTGAGGTGGGGGGATGGAGAAAATTGTCTCTCAAGGTGTCTGAAGGTTGGGATCATGCAATCTTGTATTTGCCAATGCCCAGCTTCAGGATCTATTTATGCACTTAATGCAAATAGAAAGTATAATCTTGGTTGCTGAATATTCCATAGTCAATTACATGATTGCAATTAATCATTATAATAATATGAATATTCAGCTATTTAAAAAATAATAATCCAAGTTTTTTAAAAAATGACATCAAAAGTCAAAGAAATATTAGGCTCTATCTGAAAACAAGACAATCATTGGCTTGGATTTAAGACAAAGCTTCAATTCCATCTATAAAGTGTTAATTAACAAAAACATACTAATCCTGTAAAAATAGCCCCCTTCTCTGGATGCTCACAGGCATCACTTTTCAGCTTTTCGGAAACCGAACTGGGGGTGGGTATCACCTCTTCAGCTATGTTGAGGAGATGGTCAGTCTTGTAAGCTCCTAAAAATTTGAGAAATGCTCATGTGATTATAGGAGAGCAAAGGGCCGTTGAAGAAGACAGAACATGACAGGTGCCATTTGGATTGCTCTCTGAAATGAGGATGTGCAGCACAGGGCTCACAAGCCAGATCCAGCCAAAGAAGACTTTTTCTGAGATTGTCTGTTGTGTGGGCACTTGCTCATGTGCTCTGAAGGGGAAAGTGGGGAGACTTTTCCACGCTGTGTCAGGCCTCACTGAGCCAGGAAGCAACCATAGGACACATGCTGCCTGAACTGCCAAAGTCTGGTCCTGGCTTTAATAGCTGTTTAAAAAAATGAAGAACAAAACTGATTAGATTCTGCAATTGTATTTACCAGGACTGTTGCTCCAAAATGAGTTTCCTAGTAGGAAATCAAGAGCCCAAAGTTCAAAGTAAGTAAAAAGTAACTGGAACTGGAGCCAAATCGGTTTCTGTAACACCAGTGCTTTGTTTTCGTTTAGTTGGACAATGGAATACCAGTGGGGCCAATTGTAGAGACTGCACTGACATGTTGAATAACTCCTCCTCCAGTCCCTTCCTACATAAGGATACACAGTCAGCTTACAGTAATCTCATTTCCCCCCTGCATTCACTAAATTGTGTGGGGCAGGAATGATTTCTGAAGACAGCAGTAGTTTGTATAATTATTTCATCCTGGTCCCCAGGAACACCTCAACTGTCATGCCTCATTCAAAGTTTCCCAAACTGGACTGGCAAACTGTATTGTTTACATTACTCTAGCCCACCCTTCCTCCAAGGACGCCAGGGTAGTGAACTCAGTCTTGCCCGCTCCCCTTTTTAACCCCACAATAACCTGTGCTCCTGATTTTAGAAATGGGCTATGTCAGAATGCCAATGCAAGGGAGGGCACCAGGATAAGGTCTCTTGTTATCTGGTGTGCTCCCTGGGGCATTTGGTGGGCCAATGTGAGATACAGGAAGTTGGAGTAGTTGGGCCTATGGCCTGATCCAGTGGGGCTGTTCTTATGTTCTTATGGGTTGGACTGGATTAGGTTCAAAGGTATCTAATGAGATTCATGACTGAGTGAAGAGCTGAACCTGGGTGTTCCCATTCCTAATATCACAACTCTAACCACCACACCACACTGACTCTTGTATGCCACAGCAAATTGAAGCAATTGTACAGCTGCTTCCTTGTGGTCTAGCTTCCACATAAAACTTTTCCCTCATATTTGGATATCCCTCAACTTTGGATATCTAGTACAACTCAAATGGAGGATCCATTTGTGAGAACTTACACCTCCATGTGGGGACTCTATGGCAGCCAGATCTCACCAGCACCTGTTACTTGGCTTTCTGTTGGATAACTTGCAATGGTACAGTGGCCTTCCAAGAGGAGACAGTTGGCAGCCGACTTGAGTGTTTCTCTTTCAGTTGTTGCTCTATTACTGATACAGTACAATTAAAATCATAATTGGATCACTTTTGTCATTATTTTGTTAGCAGAGAAGGATTGCCTCTTCCCACCCTAGTTGTTTCATACTTCAGCTTGTGTAAGGTTGGGACCCTGTGTCAGGGAGAGGCCTCTCTGCTCCCAGAGTCTGCAGCACCCTCACTACATTAACTCTTGGGTTCCTCAGTGATAAAGATGTTGATAATAAATGGACTGTTTGCCTGTCTCCTATTGTGCCTGGGTAGTTAGAGAGCAGATTTGTGGAATAGCAGATCTGTGAGTTTTTGACCTGCCTTCCCCTGTTCCTTTTATTGCTGCCATGGGTATTTATGGCCGTTCATGCAAAAGGTTAGAACAAATTCCCTGGCTGTACTCAAACCCATGTTGCCTGGCTCCGGTGTGGTCTGGCTTCTGATCAGTGAACTACCAGCAACATGCATTGCCCAGGTTCTGTGGAGTCTCCCCTTGCAACTTGTTGCAATCCCTCCCGGTATAAGAGTTCCTTCCAGCTAGTGGATGTCCCCACACATCAAGCTGGTGTATAGGTGTGCTATTGGTGTCATTGGCACAGCATCCAAGTAGGATTGAACTGTGAGAATGGTGTGACACTGGATTCTAATTTACTTACAAGTGTCACCTTGAGGAAAGACGATCAGTGGTTTTGGTGATAAGCAGAAGTTTGGATATGCTATATCTCTTCCTCTAATTTCTTTGAAGGACAACTGTAATTTGGTAATTTACAAGGCACTTTTTCTCCTGAGTGATTTCCACATCTGCTAGATAGATTTTATTTGAAATTGCCTGCCCGCATCTTCTTCATATTGTGTTTTGCTTTTTCTTTTACTCTAATATACACCTCCTCTTTGTCTTGCCAAAGGCCCTGGCAGAAGACAGTAATGAGGTTTTGCTGCCCAGTTTTGTAATAACTTGTATATTTGCTTTGTGCAAGGAGTAAAAGAAGATGATGAAGATAATTATCTGAGGGCCATCTCTCTCTCTCTCTGTGAGAGAACGAATAGAATAGCAGCAATCACATCCCTGTTTAAACACTGTGTTTCCATAAACACTGCACAGATGCAGCATTTTCTAGTTTGTGGAGAAATATGCAAGGATGAGAAAGGAGAAAGCAAGAAGTGCTCCTGGATAAGACAGTGCCACCATTATTGCAATATCAGTTTCAGATTAGTGCTGCACACTGTTTAATTTTTCAATGTGATAGAGTTGCATGGGATGGGGCTATGGAAGGAGACTCAGGATATTGAGAAACTTGGGGGGAGGGTCCCATGTCATACATTGATTTACACTTTGATTTTGCTTGTCCAAGGAGAAACCCCAGACTTTATTGATTCCTGAGTACTTTCCCCTTTGAATGGATTTTGACTCAAATTACTGAAATTTGATAATTCATGCATTTAACTGGTGATCATATAGTAAGAGCAGGAAAGATACAGTATTTTCTCCTGTGATCTTCCCTTGAAAAAAGAGCAAGATGGGAACTGTTAACTGTAATGGCTCTTAAACATCACATAATCCTTTAGAATTAATTACCATGGGGGTGAAACTGGCTGACCTACTTGAAAGTCTACAGGAACCCAATGATTACTGCCTGGAAAGCTTACAGGGTGAATATCAAAGCTAGGTGGTGAATGACCCGATTCCAGCGTTTGTCTGAGGCCAAATGATGACTGATATCAAGAGGATGAGTTGATCAGCAGTGGCACAACCCAGAATGCCTCCCGATTCCACCTTGGATCAGCCATTTCTGCATAATTACAAAAAATAAATATAAAGCAGCCACTTACCACACTCCTCACATGGTTTCTTCAGTTGCAGAAGTGCAGGGCGACTTGTTTGATTTAAAGGGACTGTGCAAATGAAGGATCTCCTTCATTTGTGCAGTCCTTGTAAATTAAATACTTCGGTGTTTGAAGAAACTGCTCCAGGAACAAGGTAAAGAGGTGGGTGATCCATTTTCCTCTTGCCTTTAGTGGTGCTTTTAGCAGTGCAGGTTGCATCTGCAGCAGGCTGGAGGGAGGTAGTGGCAGCAGCAAACTTAGGTTGAAAGGCACCCCAAATCTGCCACCATGCCTCCCCAATCTGCTGCTGATACAATTAACATCACCTCACCTAGAGGATAGGCTGCCCCTGTATTTAATTAATACAAAATGGTTTTAAGTATTATGAAGCACTAACAGCAAGAGGCACAGGTTTAAGAAAAAATTGTTGAAACAATCGGCAATACTGAAGTTCCCTGCTTTATGATGGAATCACAATGCAATTAAGGGCACAATCCTAACCAGGTCTACTCAGAAGTAAGTCCTATTTTGTTCAATGGGGCTTACTCTCAGGAAAGTGTGGTTAGGATTGCAGCCCAAATCACTGTACAATGGCAGGTTTTGGAACGAATTACCAAAAACCACTGTGCTTTTGGATTCACATTACAATATTTTCACTATCCAATGGTGCTTCCAGAACAGATTCCCAATGTAAAGCGAGAATACTGTATAGATCAATAGATTCTACTAATAGAAAAAATAAATCCTATCAGTTGTACTTGTCCTCTTATTCCATAGAAGTCACTTTAATATCATTCAAAATGCTTTGAATGAATACTTTCAGTCAAGGAAATAGCATGTCCTCTACCATACATTTAAGGAGAGATTAGGAATCTCCTGCAGTAAAGATCTCATATCCTCTCAAGGAGTGAAGTGAACATCTGACATGCTTTGACAGCAGATGTGCAATAACAGTTTACGTTTGACAGTATCAGACATGCGGCAATCAATAATGCAGTAATGGCTCCAGACAAACATTCTAGTAGACTATTTAGTGTATTGCTTCAAGATTTCTAAACCTGAGCCCTGAAGCAAAACATTAAAAAAATAAAGTCTAGAGCAGTGGTTCTCACACAGTTAGCCCTGGGACCCACTTTTTAGAATGAAAATCTTGTCAGGACCCACCAGAAGTGATGTCATGACCGGAAGTGACATCATCAAGCAGGAACATTTTTAACAATCTTAAGCTGCAATCCTACCCACACTTACCCAGGAGTAAGTTCCATTGACTATTATTGTTAAAAGATTATAGATAGTAGCTTGTTAGAAGTACAGGTCTGTAACATTTCCCCAAATGCAGTCACATACCATGGTAGCATCAAGTCTAATATATTGAAAATAAAATATTGAAATGAATGGGGACCCACTTGAAACTGGCTCACGACCCACCTAGTGGATCTCAACTCACAGTTTGAGAAACACTGGTCTAGAGATTGTAAACATTTGGCAGTTCAGAGTGTTGATGTCAGCTTGTAACTTACACCAGGATACTATCCCTGATTTTCCATCCACCCCCTTTCTCTTCTTGGGCTTCTGTCAGCTATATAGCTGGTGTTGGTTCAAGGAGAATCATAGGCCACCAGAAGGCCTATCAAGGTGTAAGTAAAACACATTTTAGGTATAAGTGACTATGTTGGCTTTAAGATGAAGATATACAGTATAGAAAAAGCAATATTTTTCACACTGAATCAACATCTAAACATTTTTACTGACCCCCTTGTTCCCCTGTCAGCCTTCTGGTCTCCCTCCATCATAGCATGCAGTGTGTGCTCCAGTGCCACAGCTGCGTGATAGGGGATTATAATGAGGATAAAATTCCTTAGCCATCTGCAGCAGAAATAAAGCAGTCTATCTGAGGCAGCCATTTTCAATCTTTTTCATCTCACAGCACACTGACAAGGCACACCATCAGGTTTTTGACAATTGACAAGGCACACCATGCTGTTAATGGGGGGCTCACACACCCCATTGGCCCTACTAATAAATGAGCTTCCCCCAAATTTCTGTGGCACACCTGTGGACCACTCATGGCACACCATGGCACAGTGGATGAAATGGCTGATCTAAAGGATCAAATTAGCAACACATGGAACAATACTGCAGTCCTTCCATTTGAGTTGGCATTTTTGGGCAGGGGGGGCAGAACAGTGGATGGCTCAGACCCAGGAGGGAGTGGAATTGGTGAAGTAGGCCTCCAACATATCCTAACCTCCCTCCCAACACACCCAGTGTTACACCAGTCTTCCTGGATTTGCACCAGGCAAATAGCTGGTATGGATCCAAGAAGGGAACTTCTGGGGCTTTACTCAGGGTCAGCTGCTCCTGAACTGCATTGTATGGAGCGCAGGCCATGCAGCCTCACTGCACCAATGCAGCTTAAAATTGGACTGACTGGCACATGATTAAGTCCTTTCTAGCATTTATCAACATAAAGCTGTCTGCATTTAAGCATTAAAAGAATTAGATGTAACAATGCTTGGGAAAGTAGTTCATTTCCCAGAAAACTGTATTGATGCTGTAAGGAGACTCCATTTCCATGAGCTGTGTAAGCTCTTTCCCATTTAGAAAGCCCCCACATGTTATATTTCCAACACTATGTACATGCCACAGTTTCTCAACCGCACATCTCAATGAACCATGAAGTCAGCTTTAGAAAGATATTTATTTGTCTACTGAAACTGCATTCCTTTTCTTTCTTTTGGTTTCATAAACCACAGCAGAATTCTCCGAGTATAAATAAAACTGTAGTTCTTTAAAGCAGATGAAGGGGGTTGGGCAGCAAAAAAAAAAAAAAAAAAAATCTGGCCAACTCAGTGAGCATTCCACAACTACACACTTAAAGTTTCAGCAAATCCTTTTCTATCAAAGAGTGGTAAAGCAGGAAACTCAGGCAGTCCACACCAAGCAAATCATGCTTCCTCTGCCACTTGTAAAGTTTCAGAAATGGGCAGGATGGAAGAGGACTAGTGGTAGTAAATGTCCTTACCTAGGTCTTTCTACAGAAATCTTGGGCAAGTGTTTCTGAGAATTACATTGGCTTTTGGGAGGCTGGAACGTCGGCAGCCAAGAGTTTGAGACCCCTGTGCAGCAAAGCAGGGTGAGCTCCTGTTACTTGCCTCAGCTCCTGCCAGCCTAGCAGTTCAAAAGCATGTAACTGCAAGTAGATAAATAGGTACCACTTTGGTGGGAAGGTAACAGCATTCTGTGTGCTTCAGCATTTAATCATGCTGGCCACATGACCACAGAAGATGCCTTTGGAAAACGCTGGTTCCCTTGCCTTGGAAATGAAGATAAGCACCACTCCATAGAGTCAGACATGACTGTGCAGGGGAGACCTTTACCTTTTGGGAGGCTGCAACACTTAGCTTTCGGCCCCCCTCCAGGAACGCCAGTGTCTACACACACACACACACACACACACACACACACACACACAGTGGTCATTGCAAGTCTAGAAATCCCAGCTGAAATGGTGGCAGCTAACCAATGGATCATTGCTGCTCCACAACCAGGAAAAGATCAGTCAGATTCCCTCCCCCAAAGTGAGGAGTGAAAGTCAGAGGAAAGGAATGTCAGAAACACCCCTAAAAGTTTTCCCACTCAGTGCTATGGAAGGAGCACAACAATGCCAGTACTGGGCAGACATGAACCCTCTAATTTTCTGTAGAAGAGAGAATCAAATTACAAGACTATCATACAAAATGGGGAACTCAGAAACAAGTATTGAGCCTGAAGTTAATCAACAGCATTAGTGTCAAATTTCTGCAGGATGAAAAATTCCTCTAATTTGTTAATGTTCAGCAAACATTTCCCTGGAGTCTCAGCTTGTAAATTGTCAAGAGGTAACACTAGAGCCTTGCTTAAGAATCCTCGAAGAGCAGCTATCTGTCCTTTTTAGGAGAGAGGGCACCAGGAATGGTGGTACTAATGAAACCTTTCCAAATGCATTCATTAGGGGGAGAAAATTGATATCTGTTTTACAACTTTGAATGGAAAAAGTTCTCACTGAATGCAAAAAAAAAAAAAAAAAATGCTGCTCTCAATCATTTCTTGACAACTGTGACTGCTTTGGCTTAAACAGAAAGAAACTTGTGGTTATGTGCTGGGCTTGGTCCATGCAAAAACTTGCTGGGGTCCACCTGAAAAGGCTGCACTACTGAGGTCTAGCCCCAAAACTGCTGACACCGGAGGCAACATTCCAAATGCTACCCCTTTACCCAATGATGTGACAGTCTCTGCTCTTCCCGCTGTCTAATGTTCAAACTCAGCAGTCTCCTCTCCTCCACACTTCCTCTTCCTCTCTATCCCCTTCTTCCTTTATCAATCCAAGGAATGGAAGGAGGAAAAGAAGCAGCAGATACAACCTAGACAGAGACGGGCAACCCCCACCACCACTGATCTGCTGCCCGATGTGACAGTTTCAACTTGCCCCATTGATGGCTGGCCCTGACATGGCCCAATCCTATCCCCCACCAGCTCATAGCACACAGCGCCATTGACAGTGCATGCTGCATGCTATGGTGTGGGGGTGACCAGACAGCCCAGGAGAGGTAAGTAAAAATCTTTTACCCCAGCACTCCCCAAAATAACTACAGAGGCCATGTCATTGGAATTAACTAGGCAACTTTATTAATGTTACCAACAAAAAATCTGCAACAGGGCAAACCGAGGGTAAACCCCAATCCTCCCAAAGTGCAGGGTGCTAAGTGGAGGAAACAGCCCTATCAGTCTTCATCCCCCGGTCTCGTAGGGTGTCCACCCAACTCCAGGTGTCACTCAAAGATCATTAAGCCAGCCTTTCAACGTTGCCCGAAAGTAGGGGTAAGGCAGCTGAACTGCCAGATCTGCTGGACCCTGCCTTGCAAGGTTTGGGCAGCTCAGACAAGGGGCTTGCCAACCAGCCTCCTCGAGCCAGTCAGGCATCATGGGAGCAGCCCTGGCTCATCCCATGGTCTTGTTGTCTAGGACACTGAGAAATCCTCTGCCTATCCCCTCCCCGCACTGCTAATGCCTGGGTAGCCTTACCTGTCATTAACCACCACACCTAGATAACCAGTCCGGGGTAGGTGAAAAAAACCACCATCCTAGGGCCAATCGGTATGGTAGCCAAAACTTCCTACTAGGCCCCCAGTGAGTGGCCAGCTACTCTCAGACTGGTCAAGGCTGGGTGGGCGGGGGTCGTAAGCCAGGAACGGGCTGAGCTGCTCAGGCACATGCGCACCTGAGCAGAACTCGGTTCCTGTCTCCTCCACTGCACAGCCAATCAGCTGCCAGCCATAGCTTTCTGCCAGCTGGCAGGGATGGGGCAATCTCTTTCTGCCTTTCTATTTACCTCCCTGTAGGCCGCCTGATTTCCAATGGATCTCCTTGGACCTATGCCAGCTATTTAGTTGGTATAAGTCCAAGGAGAGTTAGGAGATGTGTCAGACCAGAATAAAGGATATAGTTTCTTGGCATGTGCCACTGCCACTAAAATCCTCCCACCCTCAAACCACCCCTGGCTCAGCTCTTTCCCTGTCTCAAACCAGCCATGATCCTCCCTCATTCCACCACCCCCTCTGACTTACCAGTAGCAGCCTGGGATGGAGGAAGTTCAGCAGGTCGCTGTCACCCACACACAGCTCCTGTTATTTGGCTCACAGAATGATGGCTTGACTTTCACACCATTATTCTGGGATGTATGCTGACAGATCATGAGATCCATCAGCATAAGCCCTGGAAAGGATTGAGCTGTTAAAAGTATGTCTAATTAGATCCTTTGATACTATACTGATGAGAACAGCTGGCACCTAAGTGGCAAGCCACATGCTACCCCACTTACAGGGTAATGCGCCAGCCTCTGCTCTTTTTGGTCCCTGGATTGGAAAAGGAAGAGGGGAATGGAATGAAAGAGAAATTGTGGAAGGAGAGCAGTGTCTAATGATCTGGACTACCTCTATCCTCCATACTTCCAGTACTGCTCCATCTCCCTCCTCCAATCCTGGGGAGAACAGAAAGAGGAGTAGTAGAGGGGAATGGACAAATAGAGGTGGGTGCCCCCCTCAACCAATCTTGTGCCTGAGACAACTTTCTCAGTTGGCCTCATAGATGGATCAGTCCTGAGTTCAGGAATAATTTTAATCATATTTGACAGGAAGAATAGCTCTTTAGCACACCATCAGGGCCATGTGGATCAAAGTACTACACAGGATAAAATGATAATAAACTACACATTTGAAGGACACACATTCATTGTGACGTCAAATCTGCATGCCTTACATCAATTCATGTACTCATTTGATTCAAAAATACACATTTCCACTGGTCATCTCTTCTTGCTGGCCTTTGCCATCAATACTAGGCCTTGTAAAATGTAATATTTTTCTTTCTTCTTTCTCGCCTGTATTTAAAGTAGTGATTTAATTTTTCTCCAGCAAAGGCTACTGTGGGCATGCCCTTGTTGAGGCTGCTTGTCCAGTTTTTTGAGACTGCCTATACATAAGGATTAAAAAAAATCTCTGTTAAGATAACAGGGCATGAGATGTGAATCAAAGCTCTGGCATCAAGACTGACAGCCCTGAGACAGCTGAAAATGTAACCTGCTAGAGACACTGCAGATCAGTTCTATGAAGACCAATGTGTGATGCTGCCCCTTTTGCAATATTGTTTCACAACTAACTCTGGATAATTTGAACCTCACAATCAAACCAATTTGGAATATAAATTAGAGGAATGAATTATCTACACTAATTCACATTCTAATCAGTTTCCCTGACCAAGCTCACTTCAAGGCCGAGCTTCAACAGTAACTGAAATTAAACTTCCCTGGCATGGCTTTCATAAATTGTTGTGGAATGTCATACCATTATAAGGCTCAGCTACGCACCATATTGTAGCCATCCATCAGGAATGAAGCAAAAGCCTGCCAGTTGTGTAGTTTAGCTGCTGGGTGAAAAAAAAAAATCTGAGACATGAGACTTGGATGAATATATAAGGCATTGTATGGTCAATTAATTTCAAAAACAGCCTTCATTTAATGGTGGCAAATACATTTGAGATACAGATTTTAATCACACATGAGTCCCATCAAAGTTCATAAAATGCAGGAAACTGAGGGGAGTACCAAATATTCCAACCACTAGGTAATGCTATCACCTCTAATCTGCTTTTAGTGTTCACCTAATGTTTTTTTCCAAACCAGCTTCAACCTCTGTTACTATATTTATTTTATGTTTTGCCTTCTCTTTTGGGTTCCTTGCAAGGATTCAGGGAAAGCCCAAAGGGAATTCAGAGTTAAGAAAGTACAATTCTTTCTAGCTGCATTTTCATTTGCTTTGCATTTTTCATTTGTCATACAGTCTCTGGAGCACTTGAATAAAACCTGAGTCTGACACAATTTATTTAAGGGAGGCCTAAATAGCTAGATGTTTGTTCCTCTGTTCCAAGAATGGCAAACCCAGAAGGGTAATCATCATCTTAGACCCAGATCTTTCTCATCCCTCCCTCCTTTTAAAAATCCTACTACTGATATCTGAATGGCTGAGTTCAAAAGTGTGTAACATGTTAAACAAATAAGACTGCAACCTTAACCATGCCTACTCAAAATAAATGCTGTTGAAATCAAGAAAGAAGTCATGCTGAGGCCCAGGGTTGGCCCAAGACCTCTTCACCTCCTGAGGTGACATGCCAAATGTTGCCACCCTTTCCCACTGATGTGCCAGTCTCTGCTCGTCCCAGTCTCCAATGTTCTAGTACAGCACTTTCTTCCCCTCTACATTTCCTCTTCTTCTCTGTCTCCCTCTTTGTTTTCCAAACCAGGGAATGAAAGGAAGAGCAGTGAAGGCAAAAAGGTGGACAGGGATGGATGCCCCCACTAATCTGCTGCCTAAATTGACCACTTCAGTGGTCAGTGGGCCTCATAGATGGGTTAGTCCTGCTAGACTCTTTGCAGATATTACATACCTTCTCAGCGTAGACGCTGCTTCAACAGCTCAAATTTTACTTGTGTGAGTTGCTCCGTGTCAGCATGGATGCCACTCTAAAAACCCTTGAAGAGGACAATGGAGCCTGACAATGTCACGTGGTTCTTGGAACCTGCATCACTCAGCCCCAAAACTGCAAAAACATTCCCACTACCAATCTCTTACAAAAGAGGGCATAAGCAGTGGCAGTTTTATTGTCACCCCTTAAATCTGCCCTGGTCAAACCACTTCTCTTTCCTGTCGAACAAAGTATACAGTGAGCACTCCTTATCCACAAGCTTGAGTTTGACCAGCTGTGGTTTGAAAAATTATTTTAAAAATTCACACACACACAGCCATTGCACAGTGATCGGTCACCCCATTCACCTCACACCTGCCTTACAACACCACGAATGCAAGTTTAGGTGATTTCTGTATGTTGAGGCAATTTTCTTAGGGTTTTTCCATATACCCAGTGTTAGGCAATGTATGCTATTTGCACAAATTTATGCAGTTTGTGCATATTAACAGCTTTTTTTTTTCATTTTTTTACTGGGGCTTGACCTTCTGTGGAATTTGTAATCCATGTAGAGTTCTGGAACCAAACCCCTGCTCCAGACAAGGAGGATCCACTGTAGTTTTTATTGCTAAATAAGAGGAAACCATATTGCAAAGAACTCAGTTACAAACAGCACCTTATCCTTTATTTGTCTTTCTATCTTTCCAAGTGGATGATGATATCTTGTACTGGGCTTAAAGAATGCTGACAAAAGAGTCTTAAAAAAAAAATCATCTTTAAAGAAAACATAATAAAAACTTGTTTTGAAGAGGCTTATGAAAATTCCATACAGGCAGCTAAATTCAGTCTGATTACCAGGCAGTATGTTTTGCTTTGTAATAGGAAGAATGAATCAGGGTTTTATTATTAGCCTCCTAAACTATTATTTCACTCACTCTCCCTCCCCGATTAATGCTCTTCAGCAATAATAAGAGATGAGATAAACACCCAAAATGTAGCAAGCATTCTGTCTGCTTTGCAAGATGCTATCATGCTGGCACAACTCAGGGGAGAGTTCTAGATACAGAAGCTATTGTTTCTATGCTCTGCAGGTTATGTCAATCTCACTTCTTAGACCAGTGGAGCTTGACCATGGGTGTAATGTTCAACCCCACTAGGGCAAAGGGGCAGGATAACCATGTTTGTTGTATTTTCCCCTGGCACTGTTTTCTCTCTGGTTCATGGAACAGTAGTATTTTCTCATACAATAGCTATGAACGAAAGGGAAAAAATTGCTTCTGATGCTTTCACTTCAAGAACTGTTAGGACAGTCCAAGATACCTAGTCCTCGACATGGACTGTCCATGTGGATAGTCCTCCACATGGACAGCCACATGGGGGCACCGTTGAGAAAAAGAAGTAAATCTTGGACATGGCAAATTTATGGCCCAATCCTAACCCAAATGGGGCTTTGCACTGCCAGACTAGCATTCTGGCAACACAAGGTCCTTTAAGGCTGCTGCAAAAGGTGACATACTATACAGCGTGGAGTGGCCGCTGTCACAAGTGGTGAGTGTCTGGGTCCAGCGCTCATGGCTTGCCAACAAGCCCCAGCTGTCCAGGTAAGTCTGCACAGCAGGCAGGTGGGAGGTAGGGTGGTGGGGAGGAGAGGGGGCAGAACAGGGAGGAGACCACAGTGGGGAGGGAAGATTGAAGCTAGGAAGGGGGTGGTAGCAGCAGCAGTAGTGCCACCATCCTATCTCACTTCCCGACCTGGATCCACTGATCTGGTTCCACTTCGACATGCACCAGCAAAGTAGCTGGCACAAATCCAAGTGGACCGACAGAAGTAGTGGAGGCTTGCCCCAGGACAAGGGAACACATGTTCCCTTATCTCAAGGAGGTCTTTGGGACCCAAAACTCCCCCGTAAGATGCAGCTCACACCCTGCTGGTGTGGCTGCATTGATGGATGGGGAGGTAGGTAGGATTGATCTCCCCAACAGCACAAGGCATGTAAAACATAGTGCTAATTTATGCTGCCTTCACAAGGAATACCAAGGATGTGTGCTTATTTCCAACATCTTAAGAAAGAAAATTTTTTAATATGGTTCATGTGGAATAAAATGTATGAAACTTTTAATTAGTACAATAGTCATTCTTAGAAACATGGCAATTAAATGAGAATGGTCTGGTGGATGCATATAATCCTGTACCTGTGAGCAAAGGCAATTTTAAAGATGCACATTCCCACCAGTCACCATCATTCCAAGCAAATACACAGTACGTGCTCATTGGATGGTCCAGGATTGTCTCTGTCACTTTACTTCTGCTTCAGTAGTTGCTAAAACCCCACCAGAGTTTAATACCAGATTGTCATATCCTGCCGTTTTGCAAAGAGATTGATTATGTGTTCAGGGACAGAGATAGGGAACAGTACCCCACTTTTCTTTCTGGGATTGTGACTTATTCTGCACCAGAAAATGTACACTGTGGTATTTCCACCCAAATCCCCACAATGTGGGGCTGCATGAAGTGTCTGGAATCAGCACACAGCCTTGCAAATGGTGGTGATCTGGCCAACTTACAGCCATTCAGAAGTCTGGCACAAGAAGCAAGAATGGCACAGTGGCAGCCATTGATCAGGACCGGCAAACAGATGCACCCCAGAGGGCCTGAGTTCAATTTCCCAGGCAGTGGAGATATGTCTTTGCCTCCTAGATGCCTGAATGTTGTGTGAAAGGCCAGAGGCCTATTCAGGGAATATACAGCTTGTTGTCCCATATTTGACAGATGGGAGACTTGGGGAAAAACAACTCTGTAGCTGGCTTGGGGTGGGAGGAGGAGAAATGGGGTACTTTATTCCCCTTTATCTCCTTTTTAAAGGCAAATGTGTGGCTGTCAGTTGCAGACTTGAAAGTGGGTGGGCAGGGCTCACAGAAACTGGGGGGGCGGGAAAATGTGCTCAGCAAAATGTTCAGTCCTGGGTAAGTTGGGTCTACATTGTTCTAAAAGAGCTCCTTACCTGTCCCTTGGATAACCAGAAGCAAAATATATTATGCAAAATTAGCTAATTCAGACAGGGTTGCTTTGTTTGCATAATTTACAACACTTCCAGAAGTTAGAATGACATGCAAAATTTTCTGTGCACAGAATTTGGACGTCCTTGATCAAGGATTTATTTATGTATTGGGCAGAAGGTATATACACCTTGTTGTTAATCTTAGGATTTATAGAGAGGTTATTTTGTGCATTCATCTTCTCTCCTGACTGAACAGGCATCACAACTAGATGGCTTGCTGCACATGTATTAGCCAGCAATATGCATTCAATTACGGTATAGAGAATGACACTATACTTAAAGATAATGAATAAAGAAACAAACATTTGGGGCTTTTATCTTGGTTAGGATGAAGGCAAACTTAATTCTTGTGTGTGTGTGTGTGTGTGTGTGTGTGTGTGTGTGTGAGTGAGTGAGTGAGTGAGTGAGTGAGAGATATGTAACAAGGAGTTTTGGTAATCAGACTTTGGGCGCAATCCTAACCCCCTTATGTCAGTGCTTTCCAGCACTAGTATAGCAGTGCCAATGGACCATGTAGTGCATCCTGCAGTTGGGTGGCACTCATGGAGGCCTCCTCAAAGTAAGGAAATGTTTGTTCCCTTACTTCAGAGCTGCATTGCCCTTATGTCAGTGCTGGAAAGCACTGACATAAGGGGTTAGGATTGCACCCATAGTGATATATATCCATTCACTAAATTACTGTATTCAGATGGGCTCTGATCCAATATTTGCACCTCCAGGCTATTTACCTACATGCATAAAACTGTGCTTACTGCAGAGTGATATCACAGTTCTTCCATTTTCCTTGACCCTGGTAATGTTATTAAAGATCCACCAGGTTTTTCTGGTCTCTGTGTCGCACATAAGAAACTTAAAGCACAAGCACAGTGGGGACCCAGGGGTCAGGGTGACTCATCAAATGCTCCACTAACCAAGGTCAAGAGAAGGTTGGGAATCTGTCGAACATGCAAGACTCTCTGCAGCGATCATTTCTGTAACTTTCAAGCAACCGCTAACAGTAAGTGGAATAAGATACTGCAGGGTTTGCCTGATGTTCCCAAGCAGACCTTTCACACTGTAATCACAACTGCTTTGATCTGATGAATGTAGCACAGCAAGGATTTCAGGAGAAATCAGTAGCCATATGCTCTGGAGTGTGTGAACCTAGCATTGAGCAACAACAGGTGGCCTTTTTTGCTGTAAGGAGAGGGAAAAAGCTGTAACTTCACATTCAGGAATTGTTCTGGAATCACATGCTTTGGGCATTTGCATTCCTAAAAAAATGAAACCATGTTTCCTATAGTGCACACCATTTGTTTATTTAAAGAATTATGCTGTATGTCAGATAGAATACCAGTGAGATACATTTTCTGCTCAGCAAAGATATTTCAAACTGCTATTCAAGGTGTACACCCATCGTTAGTTTTGTTAGTGCGAGGACGCAATCCAGAGGAGGAGATGAGCTGGTGCAAGTCCCTTGAGCTGACCCAGGAGTGTTACAAGCATGCCATAAAGCACATTTGCACCTCCTTTAGACCCAGCTGAGCCAGCACACAGATGTGCTTGGGGGCCAGATCCAAGCTCCATGCCAACCAGACCCAGTAAGTTCACACTGGCCTAGGGAAGCTGGAGCAGGAGGTTGAAGAGAGTGGCAAGAGGGCAGAACAAGGATGTTTTGGGGCAGTGCTTATTATTATTATTATTATTATTATTATTATTATTATTATTATTATTATTATTAACTTTATTTCTATCCCGCCTTTCTCCCCGGAGGGACTCAAGGCAGCTTACAAAAAGGTTAAAACAAATTAAGAACATAATTTAAAAACAGATAAAAGCATATTAACAACATATCATAAAAACAGTAGTCAGATAAAAGTAGTCAGGTAAAAAGAGCATAGAGCAGCAAATCATAAGAGAATCAGGCCTGTAACCAGGTATTTAAAAGATATTAAAAGATTTTGAAAAGATGTTAAAAAAGGCCGAGAACTCAGAAGGCCTGTCTAAACAGAAGGGTCTTCAGGCCTCGCCGAAAAGTTTCAAGAGAGGGAGCAGTTCTTAAGTCAAAGGGAAGGGAATTCCATAGCGTTGGTGCCACTACTGAGAAGGCCCTATTTCTTGCCGCCACCCCACGTACCTCCCTAGGCGGCACTTGTAAAAAGGCTTTCTCTGATGACCTAAGAGGACGAGCCAGATAGTACGGGAGTAGGCGATCTCTAAGATACCCTGGCCCAGAGCAGTATAGGGCTTTAAAGGTCAAAACCAGCACTTTGAATTGGGCCCGGAAACAAATGGGCAGCCAATGCAGCCTCTGGAGAAGCGGACTGACAGAGTCAAACCGCCTACCTCCAGTAACTACATGGGCTGTCACATTCTGCACTAGTTGCAGTTTCCGAACTGTCTTCAAGGGCAGCCCCACATAGAGCGTGTTACAATAATCTAACCTCGATGTCACCATGGCATGGATCACCGTGGCCAGGTCTGCACGATCCAAGTATGGCTGCAGCTGGCGCACCAGCTGAGGCTGAGCGAAGGTCCCCCTAGCCACAGCCGCCACCTGGGATTCCAGGAGCAGCTGCAAGTTCAGGTGAACCCCCAAGCTGCGGACCTGCTCCTTCAGGGGGAGTGCAACCCCATTCAGCGCAAGCCAATAGTCCAGCACCTGCATTGAGGATTTCCGAACCAGGAGACCCTCTGTCTTATCCAGATTTAATTTAAGCTTGTTAGCCCCCATCCAGATCTTCACTGCCTCCAGACAGCGCTCCAGGCCCTCAACTGCCACCCTGGAGTCTGGAGGAAAGGAGAGAGAGAGCTGGGTGTCATTGGCATATTGATGACACCCTACTCCAAATCCCCGGATGACCTCTCCCAGTGGTTTCATGTAGATGTTAAATGGCATGGGGACAAAATTGAACTTTTTCAAGTGGGTGCTCCTTTTTTTAGCAGGGGGAGAGTAATTGGCCCATCTCACCCCAGCAGTGTCTGTTCTAGTGGCTGTCTGCTGGTATTCTTTTGCATCTTTTTAGATTGTGAGCCCTTTTGGGACAGGGAGCCATTTAGTTATTTGATTTTTCTCTGTAAACCGCTTTGTGAACTTTTAGTTGAAAAGCGGTATATAAATACTGTTGTTGTTGTTGTTGTTGTTGAACCCTGTGGCACCCCGCACCTCAAGGGCCAGGGTGTCGAACAGGTGTCCCCCAGCACCACCATCTGGAACTGATCTTCCAAGTAGGAGTGGAACCACCGCAAAACAGTGCCTCCAACTCCCAACTCAGCCAATTCTTAGCCTCCTAAGGTGAGGGATGGATGGTTGGTGGGTGGACCAGAACTGGGGAGGAGGGTAGGATTAGCACATTAGGCCAGATCTTAACCCCCATCCCTGGCCCAGTTGCCCTTACATGGGCCGCTGGGATTTACACTAGTGAAATCGCTGGCACAAATCCAGGTCACCCCATGGGGTGCACAACACAGGGTAAGAGGTAAAAAATCACCTTGTGGGTGCAATCCTAACCCCTTATGTCAGTGCTTTCCAGCACTGGCATAGCAGTGCCAATGGGACATGTGCTGCAGCCTGCAGTTGGGTGTCACTCACAGAGGCCTCCTCAAAGTAAGGGAATGTTTGTTCTCTTATCTTGGAGCTGCATTGCCCTTATGTCAGTGCTAGAAAGCACTGACATAATGGGTTAGGATTACGCCCTAAATTGCACCTTCACCTCGCCTTCACCTCCAGCCTTCACCTCGCCTGCACTGGATACAACATAGGCCAGTCGGCCTGCCTGATCCAACACAGGTTAGGATTGGGCTGTGAGTTCTATTATTGATTTCAAGGTATATGTACTACTATGTGTTAGATTAGTCACACAGTGAGGGTATCGTTAAACAGGGAGACCCATGCTGTGCCTACAGTGGATGCTTCCTGTATATGAATATTGACTTAATATGAATTTCATTGGTGTATCAGCCACAGAATCTGCAGTGTGCACATGGTTAGTAGACCCTAGGAGTTTCAGGTGCTGTTAGTAATGTGGCATGGGGGCAACTGTTCAAAGAAAAGTCCAAAGTCACATAAGGTTCATGCAGGCCTTTGGGCATGTCTAAATAAGTTATCTGAACTGCAAACTCTGCCTCCCAAATAATTGATAGGGAATGCATGCTTTTATAATAAGCAGCATATGGGGTTAACTGTTTGGTGTGACCCAGCAATAACATTCCTTTCAAGAAAAGAATCTTTAGAAAGTGTTCTGAGACAGCATTTTTAACAAAAGCGCTTGAACCACAATGGCATCCTTCTCTGTTCTTCTCTAATAATAATATCGTACACCTGTACACCTTGAGCCTGTAATAATTGAGCCTGTACACCTGAGATACCGGAGCACAGGAAGAAGCAAATGTAAGATGGGCAACTGCACTAGAAGTAATGCATTTCAAAACCACAAAAAATATAACCAGGAAATCCTGCAGGGAGCATGCAGCGTAACTCAAAGTCTCTAATTCAACTCACGAATTGTCTGGCATGAATCACTGAATTAATTTCGTGTCTGAAACGCACTCATATCTATTTCATTGCCATTCAGGTTTTAACTGAACTGAGATACTTTGATGAATTGCTTTACTGTTAGCAGCCATCGGCTTTGTACCTTATTTGCCACCTATGAAGATGAAGTCCCTTGGGGGGAAGGTCCGGCTCTAGAAAGGTGTGGGGCAAACCCTTGAGCAAACAGCCAGTCTTCCTTCTCACACTCTGTTCTCTCAGCATAGGAGAAACAGCAGGTGGGTAAAGGCAGTTCTGGGCAACAAGTTTAACACTCAGAGCATATATCCAAATTAAGCTTTAAGTAATTTTTTTAAAGATTTATTTCTATGTAATCCACTTTGTGAACAGCTTTGTGTACTCTGTTGAAAAGTGTTATATAAATATTCTTAATAAAAATAGTAATAATTTTGTTGTGATCATCTAAGGGCACAATCCTAACCCCTTATGTCAGTGCTTTCCAGCACTGACATAAGGGCAATGCAGCTCTGAGGGAAGGGAACAAACATTCCATTACTCTGAGGAGGCCTCCGTGAGTGACACCCAACTGCAGGATGCAGCACATGTCCCACTGGCACCACTATGCCAGTGCTGGAAAGCACTGACATAAGGGGTTAGGATTGCGCCCTAAAGCTGAGAAAGGAAAAGGGGTTCAAGATAATCAGAATAATCTGTCTAAACTTGTCATACTTTTGATACTCTGGCAGCCTAAAGAAACTTGATATTTGCATATCCTATAGTACAGTGGTTCCCAAACCCCCTGTGGGGGGGCGGGGGCAGCAATGCGATTGCCATGATCATGCTGCTGCCAGGCAGGGAAGGGGTTTTTCACTTACTTGGGGGTCACTATGGCTCTCCAGAGGATCTGAGAAGCCTGATACTCCCTCTGCAGCCCTTCCTGAGGCATGGAAATGTTGTAAAAAGGAAAAATAAAATTAAAAACCACTTCCTGTTTTGGGACCAAAACCATAAGTGGATTTTTTTCCCCTTTCTACATTTTGCATATCGCAGAATTTAAACATTCCAGCTCAAAAGTCAAAGCACAACACAGACTTGGATCCTTCTCCAACCACACAGAATCCCATCTTCCCACATATTCAGGGATAAGCACCATGCTTCTCTCTCCCAGGATCCCAACCTGCCCAGCAGTTCTGTACCCTGTATTTTCAGCTCTGTATTTTCAATGGCAGCTGAGCAGAAGCCACGGGAAACTGGCTTGCAACCCCCAGTTTGAGAAACTTGTTTAGAGGTTTTAATATTCAGTAGAGAAACAGCAAAATATAGCAGTTTCTAAAGCTTAATGTCTTGGGGTCAGTTTTAAAACAAAAGTCCTTGACAGAAAAAGATGACAAAGATAAGTTGGAAGGTTGAGAAGATTATCAATTAGCTTAACTTTATTCAAAACCTGCCTTTCCTTGCAAGGAAAGGAATGTTTCCAGTTGGAACAGATCACCAAAATATGATGCAGTATAGAAAAGTGAAACTCGGCAAAGAAAGATGTCCTTCTGATTACATTTTTCCTCTTCCAAAGACTGGCAAAGGGATATGCCTCCAGCAGTTCGCTCTCTAGTTTAGACCCGAAACAGCAGACTGAAATAGGTTTAGCATAATTGATTTAGCATTGGAGGGAGACACCACATGATATAATGAGAAGTAGCTTGTGCCAGCTTCAAAGGTCATTGCTGTGTAAGTGTGCCCCATGGTGTATTATCTGTAAACATGGTTCCCGATTTAGTAATTGATTTAAAGCCAGATCGTTTGCCCAGTTGATTTGCAAGATGAATCGCTGTGGAGATTAAAGTTTGGTGTAGATGTGAAATATCAACAAATATAAGCAAACTCTGTGTTTGCTGGCCTCCTTTTAGCATCATGATGATCACAGATTCTTCTCATCAACTGTTATGTGTGGACTGGGGACCATGTTGAAAAGAACTGAAGGACATACACAATAGAGCTCTTTGCTAGGAATGCTTTTCGCTGTTAGCAGCACTGACTTAAGCAGTGCTGTATTGCTCTGCTGCTCTTGAAGTATTGCAACCACGCTATTAGCAGTGCTATGGCATGTTGTCAACCATCTAGAAATGGAATTGAGAATTGAATTCATATCTGAAATTCACATTTGTATCTGTGTTTGGTGCTTCTACCATCCATACCAAACACTGCAGACTGAGCTTAGTAAATGTTTAACTGAAACTGCCCTGAGTTCTCAATTTTTATGACCGTTTTCCCTTTTGAATGTTCTGCTTTTAAGAATGACCAATAAAAATGTAGCGTAAACAGCCTAGTTTGCACGTACTGCACTGTTCTGTCCTGTTACATAGAGTAGTTGATACATAAATTAATAGCCTAATCCAGGGATGCCCAGCCTGTGGGCCAATTGCAGCCCTCAGGGACTCCCAATCCAGCCCACAGGGAGGTCCCAGGCTGGACACTTGCTGGAGGCCATTGTGGCCAAACGCAACTGTTCTTAGCACAAGGGCTGACTTTTTCACCTCTTGCACGAGTTGTGGACCACGGGTTCCCTCCACTGCTTGCTGTTTCATGTCTGTGAAGCAGCAGCAACAGTGAAGGAAAACTGGCCTTGCTTTGCACACAACCTTTTACAGGCCTTGAGCTATTGAGGCACGATGACCCCAGATTGTAACCCACATGTAAAGGCCACTGGAGCAACACATACGATGGTAACGGAAAATTATTATTATTATTATTATTAACAGTATTTATATACCGCTTTTCAACTAAAAGTTCACAAAGCGGTTTACAAAGAAAAATCAAATAACTAAATGATTCCCTGTCCCAAAAGGGCTCACAATCTAAAAAGATGCAAATGAATACCAGCAGATAGCCACTAGAACAGACAGTGCTGGGGTGAGGTAGGCCAGTTACTCTCCCCCTGCTAAAAAAAAGGAGCACCCACTTGAAAAAGTGCCTCTTACCCAATTAGCAGGGGTAAGCAATTAGCAGAAAAGCTGCTTGAAAGAATCATTTTGGTAGCTGATTGTTAGTTTCACAGAAGTTTCACAGAAGCTGCATGGGGCCTCAAAGGCTGTGTTATATGAAGGAAGGTGACAGCAACCTGGGTAACATACCATTTGTGCAAAAGCTTAAAAGCCACATTGCTAAAGCATGGAAACACAGAGAATAGTAAAAGCTGTTTGATTTCATTTAAAAAGCAAAATTGTTAGTTGCACAGAAGCTAAAGCCTGTAAACACTCTGGAATGTAGAGAGATAAAGAAGCTAGGCAACAAAGAGATAGGCCTCAACTTGGCAGAAGTACATGTCTTGCCAAGGACATCACTATGCCTACCTGCTAGTGCTCACTTATTTTATTCTTTCATGCTTTCAGAGCAAAAGGCATATATATATGCCTAACAAAAGTTAGGATCAAATAGTCTTTGCCTTAAATTGTAATCCACATATATGGGGTCATAGCAGTCATTAGAAGTAAGTCTTAAGGAACCAAAATTTTGCTTGATTTTAGAAAGGTCTGAAGAACAGACAAAAGCTTTAACATTGCAGGAAAGCTTCACAGGTGTTTCGATGTAGACATTAGCATAAGAGAAAGGTATGCAGATAAAGATAACGGTATCAGTCAAAGTACATTGTGTCATCTCTTTTAATGAGGATGGTACGGAGACCTGTCAAGGAAGTCCTAATTGGATTGATGGATGTGAATAAGGGTCAACACTGGGTCAATACTGGATAAAATGATATTCTAGCACCCCCTCCTGGCTTTTGAAAACTTTGTAATTCAATATGTTTAATTTCACCTTTTTTGGAAACCTGTAACTTGAAACTCCCCTCTGAGGTGTCTCTAAGGTTATCCTTAGCCTATTAAGAGTGAGCACCATCTATGATGTCAAAACTTCAGCTAATGAGAAGTCTAGATTGAGGACAAAGAGCTGTGAGATGTATGAAGGTTAAGGACCAGCATTCAGACGGGGCTCCATGCTTTGTGACATGAGTCCCGTGGGCCAATGGCATGCAATTCAAATAAAAGCCTGTGAACCTTCATCCCTGTGTACCAAGTTGTCTTGAGTTGCTTATCAGCCTTGCAACACTATTGCAAGACCTTCATTCATTCATGCAAGTTCCTAACATATTCATTTATGTAAATTTATTCAAATTTTAAATGTCAATTAATTCTTTTTTTCCTGGCCCTCGACACAATACCAGAGAGATAAATGTGGCCCTCCTGCCAAAAAGTTTGGACACCCCTGGCCTAATCCTATGCAGTCATCACATAGAAGTTCAAGGCCACCAGTGCAATGTTTGCCATAATGTCACCTGCAATGTCTGCCACTCTGTTGCTTGCATAGCTCTGAGAAGCTGCCAGATTGGGGTTTGGAAGCTGATGGCTGCTGACACAGCCTTATTCTACTCCCATCTCACCCTTCTCTCCACCCCTTTCCTGCCTCTCTGCTGGTGGGGGTTGTGCTGGTGGCCAGTCTATGCCCAGTTGCAGGTGGTGTGCAAGCTTCTGGCTGCTGCACTAGCATCCATGCAGCAGCTGCCAGCAGAGTGCTTCTGCGGTGGCGAGGTATTTGCACTGGTGGTACTCCAGCATTAGGGGTCACTGGACTGAGCTGTAAGAGTTCTGCCCCAGCCAAGAATATCACATCACAAAACAATATAACTTCTGACCCACCAGTTCAAATGCAGCCCACCAGCCACATTTTGAGTGGCAGGCCATGCCAGACAAGTGCTCAGCAACCTACCTGTTTTTGCAGTTTCAGGAAACAAAGCAGCTTATCAGGTTGCTTGATAAGGAACTGTCAAACATGTTTAGAAAACTAGTTAGTTGTTATTCTTTCAAAACAATGAATTTCCTGTGGTTAGTTAGTGTAAAAGCAGAATCCCATTCTTTTTCTTCCCAGCAGTTTCCCAGCAAGGATTGTAATCAGAGAGGAAAGGGTTGTGGTAGACAAGTTACAAGGCAATTAAAGACTGTAGCTGTTGCACACATTTCTGATAGGAGACAAACACAGCACTGCCTCATGAATTTACTCGATCACTGTGAGTAAGGAATCAAACCTACACCACTTTATCACTTTCAGGAGGACAAATATTTTTTTAGCCGTGTAAATTTTGCCACATAGGTATCTAGAATATGAAAAGGTGTTATGTTCCAAGAGCCAATATTTCCTCATGCAAAATGATAATGGGATGGGTTACGGGAAGCATCAAAATATTATATAATATGACTGAGTTCAAACAATCTCATCCACAAGTGGACATCACTACCATGCGTGCATGAGGAAGAGGTGCCAGTCCTTTGGGGGGGGGGCAGAGGGGATTACAAGGGGGGGAGCAAAACAGTCCTTATGTGTGTGCTTTGTACTATGTGCATGGCTTCTTGGATGCCGTCTTAGGCAATACATGTATATCAAAGCAGTCAATAGATTGTAGTGGCAGGTATAAACATACCAACTCTCCTTAACCATGCTTTCCAGCACATCCGTCTCTGTGCACATTAGGAGGTCAGGAAAGTCACAACAACAGTAATGGAGAGAAATGCTGCTGGGGCCATTTTCCAGAGCAAATGTGGATGACAGATTAAACCTCAGTTCCTTTGGCACTTTAATGCAGCTGAACATGCTGAAAAAGTGGGTGAAAGGAAAAGGGAACTGCTACTGGGTAACAATGATGTGCCGAACTGAAGACTATTTGTTTAGAGATGGCACAGACTGAACTTACCTTCTGTATGCAAAGCATGTGACTAAGAGCCCAATCCTATCCAATTTTCCAGCACTGGTGCAGCTGCAATGCAGCCTCAAGGTAAGGGAACAAATGTTCCCATACCTTGAGGAGGCCTCTGTGGCTGCCTCCCCACCACAGGATGCAGTGCATGCCCCATTGGCACAGCTGTACCAGTATTGGAAAATTGGGTAGGACTGTGCCCCAAACCACCCAATATATTAACAATGTATTTTCTAGTGCCAATTCACACATTACAATGTACAATGTATGTACATTTAGCCATGCATATGGAAACAACTCCTGAATATATAACTGTACATCCCATCTCAGTTGTGAGCTAGAAGGTTGTGAGGACTACTGAGGTCCAGGCTCTAACAAAGTGACTGAATTAAAGTTATATCTTTGCCTAGCATTTTTGGCAAAGATATAATTTTCAAATATTCTATAACTATAACTGTGTCAGATTTCTCACTTGTGTCACTTTGTAAAAAGCACTTAAATACCATGTCCACATATCAATGTGCATTGAAGATTTTGTAAGACCGCAAAAATTAGACTCATTGTGGCCACCATCACTATGTCCAAACAGTCATGACACACTAGTTCACAAACTTGGAGCTTGTTTTCAGCCCATTCTGACATCTGTAATCACCTTTCATTGAAAATGCTCATCCTGAAGAAAATATCTGACAGCCCAGTCCTAACTAACTTTCAGCACTGATGCAGTCATGCCAGCTGGGCGCAGGCTGCACCTAAGGACTGCCTTGTGGCTGCATCAGTGCTGGAAAGCTGGTTAGGATTGCGCTCTGAGTCACTGTTCTTAAAACTGCATGGCTATGCGGTTGCATCACTCAAAGTCCTGGGAAGACACGGTCTGCATGGGTCAGAACTCAGCATTCCTGATAACATGTGATGTTATCACCATGCATCCAGAAATGCTACAGGGCTCTGGTGTGACAGCTGAAGGGTCTGCACACTGGTGCTGTTGCAGTACGCAGCCGACACCGCAGCTCCAGAGACCCAAGGTCAGGCAAGTACTCCCGGAAAATAATGAGGCACATGGCAGTGCTCCACCACCAGATGTTCCTTTACTTGAAGTATGTACATTTACAGTTCAAAGGCAGTTGCGAAAGCAAACAGCACAGATAGCTCTCTTTCTTGATACTCCGATCACGAATCACACCGATGTAGCTTCCTGCAGACACTCCACATAACATCTCCCACATAGCAGCTTGCACAGGCTGCAATATATACTGGCACTGGCCAATGAGAGGCGGGCTACAGTCTGGTGATCCTATGACTCACCATCTGGTGACATATCTGGTGACATGGTATTGCATCAGCCACTCCCATGATGCATCAGTGCTACACTGTATGCAGGCCAAGACATCAGGGCCTAGCCTTGCTCTATCCAGCCTGTAAATTCTCTACAGGCCTGGGGCATATAGCATAACAGGCACGGACCTTAGAAGAATTATTAATCTTAGTCCTCCAGTAGTACATATCTAGATCACTATTTACTATGAACAAAAAATGGGAAATTGATACATTTATTATTATAAGGCAGGCAGGCAGGCAGATGTACATGCCACTTAACACTGAATGAAAAGATGGGTGCCCTGAGATGCTTACAATCTGCATATTAATAGAGGGAGGGAAGGGGATGGAGAGAGGGCAAATAATGACATTTTCAAACTACAACTACTTCAAAATATAATCTAGGGCTAGGTAGACAATGAAAATTAGCATGGATTGAAAATATGTCCAAATTATTGCTGGTGAATGATCACCTGGGCATTCCTTTCTTTTTTCAGAAGCATGCACCTTACATTTCTTAGAGCAATTACTACTGCTATCATAATTTGAGCTCCTTTGCATTTATCTGTCTGTTGGGGGTGGGGGCATATAGTATGTTTTACTAAGGATTGTTGACAGAAATGGCAGCCTTATGACATAATCTTCTCATCTCCCCATAACATTTACAGCCCAGTCCTACTGAGCGTGAGTGCTGGCTCTGAGTGTCATAAAAGCCCCATAAAGCACTTTCCGTGAATAAGTGGCACCAGCAGGAAGGCCTGGGTGCTGCATCCTGTCCAACTGCTGCCGGGGTAGGTATGTTTTGCACTGGGTGGCAGAAGGGCAGGGGAGCATTCCAGAGACAGGGAGGAGGTGTTTTGGGGTAGGGAAGGCAGGGAGGGGGCGCTTCAGGCCCAGGAGGGGTACCAGGATGGCACAGTAAGCATCCTAAACCTTGTCTTTGTCCTGTTGGTGTCACATAGGCATACCCAGTTCTGCGCCAGCTAAATAGTGCCTGGACTAAATAGCTGATGCAGATCCAAGTAGTCCCATTGAGCAGGCTGGGGCACTACACAGAGTACAAGAACAAATGTTTCCTTACCCTGAGGAGACCTCTGCCTGCTCTAACTCAATGCTGGATATAGCACGGGCCCGCATTGGATAGGACTGGGTCACCTTTACCTGTGTTATGGTATCATCAAATCCTGCACTTTCCTATCACAACCTCTACATAATTGACTACCACTGACGGGAGTGAGGATGACCCAGATCAGTGTGTTTAAGCTCTGCAGGGAGGCCACAGGGAGTATGCAGCAGTGACAGGTCAAGAATAACATCTAATTCCACCTTCAGGGTATGTCCCCAGACCAGTACTGTTCACTGGAAACAGCACAAAACATTGATACAGTACATACGTCAGACCATCATCTGTTACTGACTGTGATGCATTCCATTTCCTTTTCTTTTTTTCAACATGGAATTTAGTAGTTCATTCAAGAAGAAAAACTCTTGTCCCTAACTTAAATCTCACAATTATCTCTCTTGTAGGCGATTTCCCCAGCCTTACTTCTTCATTACATGAATACAAAAATTCAGTTCTAATTGGGGATGTGTGTACACATGGGAAATGTGTAAAAATCAGTGCTGGGATAACAAGGGGTGAAATGAAATGCTGTGATCTTTAACATATTTACAAGATAGTAATTCCTACTTAATGCAATGGGATTTACTTCTGAGCCAACATGCATAGGGAAAGGCTGGAGAGCACCACCCCTGCCACTAACTTACCAGCAACAGCGGAGGAAAGCAGAGGCTCTGCAGGTCAGTGGTGCCTGCTCGTGACCCCCAGCCATTTGCACGCATGTGCCCAGCCCGCAGAACAGCAGAGTGGCTTTCATGCCACTGGCCTGGGTTTTACTGGTCTTATGATGGATCTTATGGTGTGACAGATCATGATATCTGCCACTGTAAGGTTCAGATAGGATTGGACCGTAAGTGTAAGAACAAATATACAGGTCAGATACATTCTTACATAGAACATTACAGTGATTCATTGCCATTTTATTTTCAATTTAGCTATCTGGAGCTCTGCTTCTGCAACTCTGTCCATTCAAACTGGATCTTAGTTATTTGGGAAAGTATTAGGCTAATTCTGTAAATGGGCCAACAAGGAAACTATTTTTTGTGGCTGTTGTTGCTGTTGTTCTGTTGCCTTTACACTTCATCCTTCTCTAAAACAGAAACAAGCTGGTGCCTTAACCTCACTTTTTCAATGTCCTGTTATTTAAAGCTTACATGTTGGATCAATAGAAACTCTTCACAGAGACAAATGTGTCATTCAGGCAGCCTATTTTTATCCTAGAGATAACTTGGAATGTGTGGTAGGTGCCAAAATCTCAAATTCCAGAGCAAAACCATACATACATACATACATACATACATACATACATACATACATACATACATAAGAAAGCCTAATCCTATCCAATCTTTCCCAGGCCGATACAGCAATGCCAAGGTGTCAGCGATGCAATGGTGTCATATTTCTTCCTAAGGGAGACGTTGCAACACTGCAGGTTTCCTCAGGTTAAGGGGATATTTGTTCCCTCGCCCCAGCATAAGTCCCAGCTGCTGCAGTGGGGCAACCCAGAACTGGACCTGTTAAATAGCCAGCATAAGTCCGTGTTGCCTTGTACCAGGGTATCTGCCCCAGAAAGGGGGATAGGATATAACGTTCACTGCTGCCATCTATCCCACCCCCTTCCAGGCCCAATGCACTGTCTCTGCCCTCCCCTTGCCTCGTTACACCCTTTCCCCACCTTTCCCCCACCCCTGCGCTGCTTGGAGCAGCCCTTACCTGCTCTGACGTGAGCTCCATCTGAATCTAGTGCTGGTGGGACAGCACAGGCCTTCCCACTGGTGCCACTAAATTCTGCACTGTTGCAATGTGCTTTATGGTATGTTTGCAACAGCCTGCGCTCATGGAGCACTTGCTCCAACAGCACAGAGGCACAATAGAATTGTGGCACCAGAAAGTAACAGCCCAATCCTAAGAGCCAAGAGTACCAGCGCTGTCATCGTAGCACCAGAGTGCTTGTCACAAAAGTGCCATAAAGCATTTTTTGGCACAGTGCAAGTAAGTGGTGCCAGAGGGAAGGCTTGCTCCTTCCTGCGGGCACAGCATCCTGCCTGACGGCTTCCGAGGCAGGTAAGTGCTGCGTGAGGTGGTGGGGAGGCAGGGGATGGTGGAATGGAGGTGGGAAAGGGGTGTTTCAAGATGGGGAAGGGCAGGGAAGGGCCTGAAGGATGTGGCAACGGTAGAGGAGGCCTCTGCTGTATCCTAACACCTGTTTCAGGCCTGAAATCCCTACACGGGACTACTAGGTTCTGTGCCAGAGTTTTAGCTGGCACAGATCCAAGTAGCCCCATTGAGCAGGATGGGACTCTTCACATGGCAAGGGAACACTTGTTTCCACTACACCAGCATTGGGTAGGATTGTGCTGTAAGTAACTAAATAAAATCCATCAAATGAGAAGCTGCTACAACTAGAGCACAAAATTGCTTCGTGCTCTATAGAATCAGGTCAAGGAGGGTAAGGGGGAAGTGTTAGCTCTCTGGCTGGAAGCAGAGTGGCGTGAATTCAGGTCTACTCTGAATCAGACTCTTTTGAACTGTGTTGCCATTAATATTACAAGTAGAGAAACAAGCCAAGAGAGACTTTTGCCCTCTTGGCTCATGAAGATTCACTTCCAGCCACTATTATTATTATTATTATTATTATTATTATTATTATTATTATTATTATTATTATTATTATTATTAACAGTATTTATATACCACTTTTCAACTCAAAGTTCACAAAGCGGTTTACAGAGAAAAATCAAATAACTAAATGGCTCCCTGTCCCAAAAGGGCTCACAATCTAAAAAGATGCAAAAGAATACCAGCAGACAGCCACTAGAACAGACAGTGCTGGGGTGAGGTGGGCCAGTTACTCTCCCCCTGCTAAACAAAGGAGCACCCACCTGAAAAAGTGCCTCTTACCCAATTAGCTAGGCCATCTCATCCCCCACAGTGCAGTACAGCCACTTCCCTGACTTCCCTAATGAGCTCCTGAATTAGAGGAAATCTCTGGCATGGTGAGATGCCAACTGTGAAGAAAAGTAATCTAGAAAATGTGACAGCAAGGAGATATGGAAATTAAGGATATTGTAACCTGTACAAGAGAAAGAGAGGAGGAGGTCCTTGGAGCCCATTCTCACATCTAGAACTTTCTCAGCTCAGGAATGCAGGCAAAGCAGCTTTCTAAACATGCACCAAGTAGTTGTCTCATGTAATCATGCGCAGCTCCTATGCAGAATTAAAGGGCAAAGCTTCCAATCCAAAGTCTCAAGGCAGGCTTGAATCTGGGTGCAATCACTTTTCAGAACTGAAGCTTTGGTTTGACACAACTGTGGCATAAAATTCACATGTCTTTCTAGTTTAGTAAACAACACCACCAACTTATTTAGCACTTCAATTTGTTGCACATGCATGAGCTTGGTTATTATCACAATTAAGGCAGATTGGTATTATCACCCTTATATTGCAAGTGTGGGGGCTGAGGCTGTGAGAGGGTAGTTTGCCTAAGACCACCCTGTGGGTCAATGGCAGAGGAGAGTCTCGAACTGGCAACACCCTGGTTCACAGCCCAGCTTCATCTCCACTATCCTATCATAGCTCTACTATAACAAAAACTATAATTAAGCATTTGAAAGGCAAATTTCATGTCAATTTTGGAAATATAGGTGTGCGCCCATTAATGATGGACCGCATATATGACGGTGGTCATAAAGATGTTCTTAATGAGGCAATAAAGATGTTCACAATAAAGATGTTCTTAATGAGGCAATCGTGTCTCCCATAGCCTGCAACAGAGTGTCTGTTTACACAACAGAGAGGCTCTTAATGCCTCTTAAAGAGGCAATCTATCTCCAGTAGCCTGTGCAGCCAGCTAGTGTCTGGCAAGGAGTGTCTGTTAACACAACAAAGGCAATAGATTGGCCTTTGTTCAGTTAATGACCTAATGTTCAATTAATGACCTAATCGCATAACAACGGGAATAGTCAAATGTATCCCTGTCATTAGGTGGTGCACACTTGTACCAAGTTAACATCCTGCTTGCCAATATATGTAAGACAATACGGAGCTATAAAATAGACCAACACATCACAGCTTCTAAATTAATGATATATATTATATATTGGCAACCTTCAGTCTCGAAAGACTATGGTATCGCGCTCTGAAAGGTGGTTCTGGCACAGCGTCTAGTGTGGCTGAAAAGGCCAATCCGGGAGTGACAATCCCTTCCACACCGGGAGCAAGTGCAGTCTGTCCCTGGTCTGTCTCCCTGGCTATGGGCCTTCCTTCTTTGCCTCTTTGCCTCAGACTGTTGGCCAAGTGTCTCTTCAAACTGGGAAAGGCCATGCTGCACAGCCTGCCTCCAAGCAGGCCGCTCAGAGGCCAGGGTTTCCCACTTGTTGAGGTCCATTCCTAAGGCCTTCAGATCCCTCTTGCAGATGTCCTTGTATCGCAGCTGTGGTCTACCTGTAGGGCGCTTTCCATGCACGAGTTCTCCATAGAGGAGATCCTTTGGGATCCGGCCATCATCCATTCTCACGACATGACCGAGCCAACGCAGGCGTCTCTGTTTCAGCAGTGCATACATGCTAGGGATTCCAGCACATTCCAGGACTGTGTTGTTAGGAACTTTGTCCTGCCAGGTGATGCCGAGAATGCGTCGGAGGCAGCGCATGTGGAAAACGTTCAGTTTCCTCTCCTGTTGTGAGCGGAGAGTCCATGACTCGCTGCAGTACAGAAGTGTACTCAGGACGCAAGCTCTGTAGACCTGGATCTTGGTATGTTCCGTCAGCTTCTTGTTGGACCAGACTCTCTTTGTGAGTCTGGAAAACGTGGTAGCTGCTTTACCGACGCGTTTGTTTAGCTCAGTATCGAGAGAAAGAGTGTCGGAGATTGTTGAGCCAAGGTACACAAAGTCATGGACAACCTCCAGTTCATGCGCAGAGACTGTAATGCTGGGAGGTGAGTCCACATCCTGAACCATGACCTGTGTTTTCTTTAAGCTGATCGTCAGTCCAAAATCTTGGCAGGCCTTGCTAAAACGATCCATGAGCTGCTGGAGATCTTTGCCAGAGTGGGCAGTGACAGCTGCATCGTCGGCAAAGAGGAAGTCACGCAGACATTTCAGCTGGACTTTGGACTTTGCTGTCAGTCTGGAGAGGTTGAAGAGCTTTCCGTCAGATCTGGTCTGGAGATAGATGCCTTCTGTTGCAGTTCCAAAGGCCTGCTTCAGCATGACAGCGAAGAAAATCCCAAACAAGGTTGGTGCAAGAACACAGCCCTGCTTCACGCCACTTCGGATGTCAAAGGGGTCTGATGTGGAGCCATCGAAGACAACAGTGCCCTTCATGTCCTTGTGGAAGGATCTGATGATGCTGAGGAGCCTGGGTGGACATCCGAACTTGGGGAGAATCTTGAAGAGGCCGTCCCTGCTGACCAGGTCGAAAGCCTTCGTGAGATCTATGAAGGCTATAAAGAGTGGCTGTCGTTCCCTGCATTTTTCCTGCAGTTGTCTAAGGGAAAATACCATATCAGTGGTGGACCTGTTGGCTCGGAATCCGCACTGCAATTCTGGATAGACGCTATCTGCAAGTACCTGGAGCCTCTTTAGTGCAACTCGGGCAAACAACTTTCCTACAACGCTAAGGAGAGAGATGCCACGGTAGTTGTTGCAGTCACCCCTGTCACCTTTGTTCTTGTACAGCGTGATGATGTTTGCATCCCTCATGTCTTGAGGTACCCCACCTTCTCTCCAGCAGAGACAGAGGATTTCATGCAGCTCAGTGACGATGATCTCTTTGCAGCACTTTAGGACTTCAGCAGGGTCCTATATATTCCTATATATTCCTTCCTATATATTCCTATATATTCCTTCCTATATATAGGAATATATACTTCCTATATATATATATATATAGGAATATATAGGAAGTAATATATACTTCCTATATATTAATGATATAGGATCAACCTTTCAAAACATGATCCCTCTCTATTAGCATCTTGCCACCAACAGTAGCCTGCCTATATTCAATGCTAAGGAATAAATCTTGAAGAGTATTGGGTGGTTCTTACAGAATCTCCCAGTGCCTGTTCTGCTTGATAGACACTTTGGGCAGTTTGAAAGAAAAGGTTTAGAGGACTCAAATAATAAAGGCTTGTGTTCTACTTTGTAGGGGAATTTAATTCTATTCTGAAGCCTTTCATGCAATTGTCCATCATCCACAGCCATCACAAGGGAATTCGTTATTTCCTTTTGTCTGATTGGAAACTGGTAGTGTGGTAATAGCATCAGCTGATCACTGGTTCTTTTGTAAAGTTACCATGTAAATACGTAGTTGTTTTCTACCTACTGCCTAGAAACTCATTCACGTTTTTATAAATGTCTAACCAAAGCTCAATTAGCCAAATTCTCTTTAGTAATTCAACACACTGCTAAAGCTGCCAGGTCCTGGCATGCTTATGTAGCAACTGCCTACTTGTCAGGTACAGTTGATACATCTCTTCCACTTCTTCAGGTTTTGCTGCATAAGCAGCTCTTGTACCTGCGCCATTCAAAGGCCAGAAAGAAAAGAACATAAAGGGAGTTGGCACAGTTTTTGGTGAGATCCCTTTAAAGAGAACAGTTTCTGGGTGGCAACTAGCAAACCATCAGCCACACATTAGCACGATCGCCCCCTTTAAGGAGGTGATCGAAGTTTGTTATGCCTGACCAGGACACGAGAGCCCCTCCCCAAGGGGGAGGTGTAGGGGGCTGGGTTGGGCAGTTACGGTGGTCCTTTAAAAGGGGACAAGACCCAGCCCTCTTCCTCTTTGTGCACGTGGGACTCTGGCATGCACCTTCAGGCGGCTCAGGCAGGGCAGAACCCTATTTCAGTCCTCAGTGGCTTGGCGGCACGAGGACTTGGACGGGGCCCTGGCCGGGATAGCAGATCCCACCTCAGAGGCTTAGCGGCTCGAGGTGGTGCAGGCTGCGGTCCAGCTGCCTTCCCCTTAAGGGATAGACATGGACGAGACGCGCCGTCCCAGCAGCGGGGCGCGACTCGGAGTCGGGTGCATGCCCACCTGGGGGCAGAGGTTTCTGGTACCGCCCAGAGGTCCCCTCCCCGCACCACAAGGGGCTTTCGCTGCCTCGGATACTGCAGGTCTCAGCCTCTGCTCCTCTTGTTTATGTTAAATAAAGTGGCCCTTTCTTCCATATCTGTTGTCTTGAGTGTTCATTGGACAGTGCGGGAACAATCAGTAATTGATGCAGGCTGGCACATCTTCTACGAAGATGAAATGATGGTCCTAAGAATATGAAAATACAGGCAGACTGGCAGACTTCAGAACATAGTGGAGAACTGAGAAGACCATATAAAGAAGCGACATTCAGGCAGATTCATTCAACACAGAAACTATCTGCAGAAAAACAAGCTTTCTGGTTCATCAACATTCACACTGGTGCCCTCTCATTCTTGGTTGACCTTTAGGTCCTGACCACACAATCTGTGTTCTGCACTTGAAAAGCACATTCATTTTCCATTTCTGGCACAGAATCCTCATGCCTAACTAGGCTGCCCTTCTCTTGTGGGGACAACCAGTTTCCAAGCACTCAGAAAGCAACATTTAGTGGCTGTGGAAAAAGTCATACTTAGCCAACTAGCACATTTACTTATTTATTTATTTTTTTGTTTCATTATTTATATCTCTCCTGCTATATATATGAGACATTCTGGGCCACTTACAAATAAGCTAAACAAATCAAACATCCAAAAAACATGAATTCATGCAGCAGATTAAAAGTATGGCACTATGAAGCCATAATGTCTAGCTGGTAAAAGGCTTCTTGGAATGCAGAGGTCTTCCACCAAAATGCCTTTGGATGGAGGTGATTTCACAAATGGGTTATGGCTAGAATTGCCAAGTCTGACTGAAGTTATTCCTGGATATTTTTTTCCCCAATATGATGTCATGTTGGAAATTCCTGGAGGCCTTTTTAAAATATACAGGATTCATTCATTCACATTTTTATACCGCCCTTCCTCCAAAAAGCTCAGGGCGGTGTACATAGCTGCTCCCCTCCTTTTGACCTCACAACAACCCTGTGAGGTAGGTGAGGCTGAGAGAAAGTGACTGGCTCAAGGTCACCCAGGAAGCTTTGTGGCTGAAGGGGGGATTTGAACCTGGATCTTCCAGGTCTAAGTCCACCTCCCAAACCACTACAGATTGATTTCAGTAGTTACCTAGAGGTTGATGCTGATTCCTGGAGACTCCTGGAAGGTTGGCAACTGTAGGCACAGCAACAGAAAAGTCTCTTTCCGGTCTTCCCACAAACTAGACAGCAGATATATGTGAAACACGTAAGAAAGTCTCTCCTGATGACCTCGGAGAGTAGCAGGAGGTCCTTCAGGTATGACCTTGCTGTTGTGTGGAATGGGGCTGCGCCAACTGTATAATAACCCTTCACACACACACACACACACACACACACACACACACACACACACACACACACACAAAGAGCACTCAAATCGTTTGATTATTCTTTCTCTTTGTTTTCTGTGGTTTATAAATATATTTATTTGGATCTGTGTGCTCATCCATTGTACAACTCCATTTAGGAAGGAGCACTTATTCAGCAATTTTTTAAACATGGAAAGCAGCTGAAAGCCTATCACCCCACTATCATCACTCCACCCCCCAGCAGTAACTTTAGTTTCTAGTTCATGTCTTCTTGTCCTGGAACTTTCCTTCTGTGTTGAAGTGAGCATATAACAAGCTTATCAAAAAGTCTGGGGAAGGGGGAGAGCAACATGAGTAGTTGCCTTATCTATTATGTATGGACAAGATATCCTGCTACTGTAACTGAAAGGGACATGCCAAAAATGCGTTTAAAAGCTAAAATATGACAAGGGCATGCTTGGAGTGATTGGGGAATAAAGATCCTTTATGGTTGCATGCAGGTGGCTACTTTTCATACTCTCCGATCAGTGTTTCTGTGCTATTGCTAAGCTAGAAGTATATTTTTTGTACTTGATAGTACTGCCAAATGTATGTAGGGCTGGCCCATCCATGAGGCTGACTGAAGATGTTGCCTTAGGTATGAGATTGACAGTGAACATCCATCTCCCAATTGCTACTGCTCCTCTACCTCCCCGGACTGGAAAAGAAGAGGGAGATCATGTAGAAGAGGAAGTATAGAGGGCATCAGAGATTCACTGGCCCACCACTCTCCTCTCTTTCATGCTTTCTTTTTCACTGTGTTCCACTCTTCTTTTTCCAATCAGACAGGGAGGGAAGAAGAGGCTGGCACATCACCAGGTAAGGGGCAGGAGCATTTATCATACTGCCTCAGGCACCAAGAGGTCTTGATAACAGCACAATGTGGTACTCCCCTGTATGGAGTGCCCTTAGACCCTTTGTTCTTGAATGGATAGAGAGAGGTCTTTCTCCCTCTTTCACGATACTAGAACCAGGGGATAACTATTGAAGCCGAATGATGGGAGACTGAGGACGGACTTCACATAGCACATAACCCATCTGTGGATGTGGAATTCATTGCTACAAGATGTAATGATGTCCACTATCATAGATGGCTTCAAAGGGGGACTGGAGAAATCCATGGTCTATTCATGGCTACTGGTCACAATGATTATGCACTACCTCCAGGTTCAGTGGCAGTGTGCCTCTGAATCCCAGTTGAAGGGCAACAATGGTGTGAAAGAAGTATCCCTTTCTCTTCTGCTTGTGGACTTCTTTTGACTTTAAAAGCTAGCTTAGAGCATATATAGAACAGATCTATCTGTTCTAAGGAACTATCTCAACTCCCCTCCCCCATGATTAAATGAACAAATTGGAAACCAAGTGGGTAGGACATACATGTGGTGGGAGCGTGTACATCTTTTACTATAGGAGGCCAGTTCTGGGTTTAAAATACCATCCAAACCATCCCTTGCTTAACTTCTGAAAGTGAGGTCACCCAGAGAAAGGCCTCTCATGACCCAAACCTACCTATTGCAATGTCGTAACATGTTGTCATAAAGTTCGTACACTGTCATAAAGGCCTTATGCCAGGGCACAGAGCAGGCCACCGGTGGCTATTTCAGATCCACCATCTAAAACGGTCACGGCAGCAGTGGCTCACTTTGGCACCATGCTGGTCTACAGGTAAACTGGTAGGGTGGGCAGAGACCAGGGAGGGAATGAGGTATATTGGAGGTGGGAGGGGCACCCTATGCCAGGATGCTATCCCCTTCCTCACCTCCTGACAAACCCCCTTCCTCTCCTTGGACTCATGCCAGCTAAATTGCTGGCTCAGATCCAAGGAGACCCATTGTGATCAGGAGGCTTACCAGTGTGTGTGTGGGGGGGGGGGATAAGGGAAAATACTTATCCCCACAACTATAGCATGCCATGTAGCCAGTTTTGGCATGGCTGCATACTATGGCAGGAAAAATGATAAAATTGGGATGTGTCTACTTCAGTGAGAGGCAGTATTGCATGTTCTCATACAGATCACTCATGAGAACTGAAGCGTAAATGAAGTAAAATTCCAAAATTCAGAAACGGATAAAATGGAAGGCAATCACTTTACAACAAACCACTTGGGGAAGGGACACCTCTGCTCTTGCCTTCAAGGCCGTAGAAATACCTTTTAGAGCAAAACAGACCTCATGAAAATTTGATGCACGCCTACTTGAAGCCATATTTCTGGTTTGGTGATTCTGCAACCCCCTCCACCTATAACTAAGGTACTCCTATAACTAAGATATATAACTAAGATATAACAATGCAAAAGAGGAAATAGAAGGAGGCTAATAGAATATGCCCCAGCCAGCTAAGTGCATTTTGTATGCAGGAACCCAAACATGCCTTGCATTTCCATCTTGGTTCCACAGCTCTGTAATGCACATACCTTGGGGCTCATAGCTAGAGAGTTGTTTGGAAATGGTGTTATTTATTTTACTCAGAAGTAAGCCCATTGTGTTCAGTAAGACATAGACTGCAATCCTATCTTACTCACCGGAAACAATCACCTCTACTCATAGCGCTGTTCTTCCTACACTACAGAGTTGAAATGCATATGTGAGAATACAGGGTTGCAATTTAATTTACAGCCACCGTACGGACGGCTGGCAAGGAAATGAAATCTATGCATAAAATGTCCATTTATATTTTTAAACTCCATAACTGTGTTCTATTCAGTGTTCCTTATCTAGCAAATGGACTCCTTATTAGAGTTTATAGAGGGGTTTATATTCATTGTAGGATTATTAACACTATTTATATCAAATTCTTTTAAGGTTTTTTTTTTCATTTTTCTAAAAATAGGCTACTTCCAGTGTGGCTTGCAAGTGACAAACAAAAGGAGTTGCTATAGAAACACAGAAGGCAATTTGCAGAATGGAAATATAGGAAAAATACAGTTAGATATTTATCAGTCGCTGTCAGGAAGATAAAATCAATATGGGCACTGTCTTCTATTTAAAAATAAATTATATAGATATGGTTCCTCAATATTTTTTCTGTATCTTGCACTTAGCTGAATTTAGCACTTGTACATGCATGTTGATTGTCTATTGTTTGCCACAGATCTATTGTAGACCAATTGGAGTTATTCCCTATCAAAACATTGCTTTATGTGTGTTGTTCCATACATTGGGGCGGGGGGGGAATTCTGAAGGCTGTCCTGCAGCTATGGGTTTGGATCAAGGTTCATATATGTATCACCATCTGCAGCAAAGCTCAGACATTGAGAACCCATGTAGAGCAGAATGTTTATCAACACTGTGCTGACAGTATGATAATCTTCCCATATGGTGTTGCGTGCGAGGAAAGGCTACAGCATTGTTAATTCAGAAAAAGAGTGGCTAAGTGGAAACATGATTGACAGCCCAATCCTACTGAAGATTGGGCTGTTGCTCGGAAACGTTTACAACAGCAGAACAGAGTGTGCCACAACCACATCAATAGGCCTCACCGTGTCTGCCGGACCATATAAGATAGCGGTGGGAGGCAGGGGGAAGGTGGATCTGGATCAGGGCTGTGAGGGGGAGTGATGCAGGCAGGGTCATTTATTGGTGCATGCAACTTGTGCCAGAATCCTATCTACTTCCTCATCCCCCAACATACCCCCTTTCCCTCCTTGGACTTGACAAGCTCATAGGCTGGCGCAAGTCCGAGGAGAACCATTGGCAATTGAGGTAAATACCCAGAGGTAAGGGAAAATATTTCCCTTCCCTGTTCTCAGTCTCCAAATCTGTCCTACCCCTGCTGGATACAACATGTGTCTTTTTGGCATGGCTGCATCTGCCGGGGAGGAGAGAGAATAGGGCTGGTCTCTGAGGCGTATAAAATTATGCATGGTGTGGAGATATGTGAGAGTTGCGGAAAAACCTCTCTATATCCCAACATCGGTACTAGAGTCATCCACTGAAACTTATTGATGGAAGATTTAGGACAGACCAAAAGTAAGAACTTCTTTGCACAGTGCATAATCTATGGAATTCACTGCCACAAGATGTGATGATGGCCACTAGCTTACGTGGCTTGAAAGGCATTTTTGACAAATTCATGAAGAACAGTTGATCACTAGCTACTAATCCTGATATATGTCAACTCCAGGTTCAGAGGCAGTTGCAGAAGACCAATGTTGTGAGAAGGTTATACAGTACCTTCATATCCTGCTTGTAGATTCTGCAGAGGGAATGGGTGAACCACAGGACAATGAACTTTGGCCTGATCCAGCTGGACTTTTCTGATGTTCTTTCCTTGTACATGGGACAGTGGATTATCTGTACTGTCCTGTGTGAACATTGTTTGTCTACTCTCTCTCTCTCTCTCTCTCTCTCTCTCTCTCTCACACACACACACACACACACACAGAGAGAGAGAGGGAGAGGGAGAGAGAGAGAGAGAGAGATCACATCAGATGGAGGAATCCACGTGTTACCTAGACAATGTACTAAAGACATAGTTCTATCTTTTACATCCTGTTTTCTTTCCTATTTAATGGCTACCTCCGGTGAGAGTAGCCATTTGAGTGGGAAGAGTCTTTCTTGGTTTTTTTATTTCCCTTGAGCAAGGCATATTCAGAGGACCTTTTTCTCTGATTGAAAAGGGAGGTTTTTTCCCCCCCCAAAACTTTTTCTCCCCAACCCACCAAAGGAGAAATGCAGAAAATAAAAATTTGGGATCAGCGTTACTGCAACTTCCTGTAGGGCAACACTATAGAACTCCTTTGCCTCCTTTCATGGAGGTGGATTTGCTGAGTAACTATAATTTGCAGGCCAAGAGTCTGTTAGTTGTGTCAGTGAAACAAAAGGAATTGTAATTGCTGTGTTGTTTTTAAGTTATTAGAAGGCAAGAACATGCAAGAAGGTTAGTAATGAGCCCCTTTCAAGGTGTAATTAGAATACCAAGTCAGATGAACAAATTGGATCTTGATGGTTGAACTGTGCTTGGGGCAACCAGGATGACACATTTCTAAAATCCCATTGTTTGAAGCAACAGGAGGTGACAGGGGAACTGAATGCTGGTTGGCCTTTTCAGGATGCACCAAAACTGTCCAATTATTTAGAAAAGATTTCTTCTCATTGCAGTGCTTATTTATTTAATATGCTTATTTTTAAAAATTGTAGGCCACTTTTTGGCAAAGCCCCTCAAAGTGCTTTATAGTCAATATTAAAATATACTAAAAATTTAAAAAAGCAAAAATCATATAGTATCAAAACAAACAAAAACATAAGACCATAAGGTAGTGGTTTTCAAACTAGGGCGTTGCAATGCCCCAGCCTGAAGGCCCTGGCCTCTGCCCCCTTAAGGGGCGGGGGCAGCAAGGAGGCAGGGAGAAGGCAGTGACACAGTCCCCGTCGCTCAGGGGGCTGCAGGGACTGGGTGTTACCAAAAGGGCTGTTTTGTTTAGGGGAATTATTACACTGCCCTTATTGGAACCTTAGGTTTGCAGGCTGGATAACAAGACAGCGTAATGCAGAGAAATTTCCTTTTGCTTACAGAGGAGACTGAGAGAAAGATAACTTTCAACAAAAGATTATGGTTTATTACAGGAGTGTCCAAACTTTTCGGCAGGAGGGCCACGTCATCTCTCTGACACTGTGTTGGGGGCCGGGAGGAAAAAATTAATTTAACATTTCAAATTTGAATAAATTTACATAAATGAATATATTAGAGATGGAACTTATATGAATGAATAAAGGTCTTGCAATAACTCAAGGACTATAAAAGGCCTTGCACAAAGCAAGGCCAGCCTTTCCTTTGCTGCCGCTGCTGCATCACAGACGTGAAACAGCAAGCAGTGGAGGAGAGCCCTTGTCCCACAGCTCACACAAGAGGCCAAAAAGTTGGCCATCACACTGAGAGCAGTTGCGGCAGGCCAGCACAGGCTCGAGCAAGTCTCCAGACGGCCAGAGGCTCATTGGAGATCCGGGGTCCCCACAGGCCTGATTGGGAGTCCTCGAGGGCCGCAAGCGGCCCCAGGGCCGGGGTTTGGGCACCCCTGGTTTATTACAAAATAACAAAGGTAAAAATAATGCACATGGAGAAATGATATTTTTTGGTCCTAATGCTTGAATTCAATGTACCTAGCTTTCATGGTGGTTGCGTGTGAAGGGTATTTGGTGCATCCGAGGAAAACAGAAAAAGGAAGGGTTGTAGGGAAGGATTTTAGGGGTCCCTGCTATGCCAACCCCAGCTGCTAACTAAAGATGGGGAGAGAAGGGGAGAAAAAAGGGGGGGGGAAGAAGGGAAAGAGTTCCAGATGCAAGATAGTTACCTTTCCTGTAGAGACAGTTGGGGGGGAGAGAAAGAGAGAGCTTGTGAGAAGAAGCCCTCTCTTATAAGGGGTTGGGAGACAGTGCTGAGCTGGATGGTAGCTTGATTGCTAACACAAGACTGGGTGCTTGGAGTATGTACACATTTGAATGGGGATCAGTTATCAGCAAAATTCAATGGGGTCAATGGCTGGCTTCCTAGAAGGGGGAACTTAACAAAGACTGAGTGAAAACAATACAATGACTCAGCAACACAAGAAGGCAGTTCAAGTTTGCATATAGTAATGTAGGAGATGCTTAAACAGAGATTGGATTAAAACACAAGACTTCCTCCCATAATGTGTGACGGGGGGGGGGGGAGGGAGGTGGTTGTGTAACCATGAGCTTGTGGCTTGACCAGAGTCCTAGAAATGTGGCCTGTATGCTGGGAGAACAGTTTAGCTTGCATGATATTATAACCAGATATATAGAAACACACAGCTGAAAGGCAAAAGGGGATTTTCACGTAACATGGAATGCATTCACCAGTCCCTACAGCAGCATCCTGGGGGTGCAGGGAGCCCTGCACAAGCGTCTGCAGGGCTCCCCAGCCTGCAAAAAGTGAAAGTGGAGCGATCACGCTCCACTTCCAGTATTGCGGAGGGGTCCTTTGACCAGCTGGGTCCTTGAACATAAGAAAAACCCTATTGAATCATGTCAAGAGTCTATCTTGTCCAGCATTTCAATTCCCATAGTGGCCAGCAGCCACCACCCACAAGCAGGAGAGAAAGTCACAACTGTTTTGCTATTTGGTCCCTTGCAAATAGGATTCAGAAGTATACTGCTGAGTACATAGCCACATTTAGTAGCAACTAGATGTAACTAGTAGAAAGTGATAGACCTGTCCTCCACAAATTTGTCCAATCCCCTTTTAAAGCCATCCAAGCTAGTGGTCGTCAGGCTATGAATTCCACAGGATCATTATTATGCACTGTGTGAAGAAGTATCTCCTTTTGTCCATCCTCAGTTCCCCACCAATCAGCTTCATTGAAAGTTCCCTGGTTATTGGGAAAGAGGAAGAAAAACTTCCTTCTATCCATTCTGGCCACACCATGCACAATTTTATGTCTCAGTCATGCCCCCTTTATTTCCTTTTTTCCAAGCTAAAAAGTCCCAAACATTTTTCTCATAAGGAAGGTGCTCCGGCCCTCTGATCATTTTGTTTTTCTTCTTTTGCTCCTTTTCCAGCTCAACCATATACTGTCGTATCCTTTGCTGGCACAAGGCCACATTGACCTAGGAAGGTGTGTCAAGGCTGAGAAGGGGACAGGATCAGTGGCAGCCACTGATATCCTATCCCCCTTTCTGGTCTCATTTCATTTTCCCATGTCACTCAGACTTGTGCTAGCTAAGACCCAAGTGCCGCAGCAAGCCTAAGGAGCCATTTGGAAGGCAAATACATTTGGATCTAACTGAGGAAGGCACTGCTTTTCATAAGTAGCTTTAAGGCAAAGAAAATTGAAGGGAAGAGTGTTTTCAAGACCTATGACTTCATTAAAAGAAATCAAACTGGTCATTGCAAAATGGGTATTTTGGAGAGCCTACATGCCTCTTTCTGTTTCCTTGACTTAGTGTCATCAAGATCCTTTACTGTGACAAATACATTTATAAACAGTTATTCCGTTGAAGGTCTGCTGCCTCAGGAACACTTTGTGCAGCTTCCAAAACCAGTTAGCAATTTAATCTTCCCAGCAAGGGCTCCATTTGTATTCCAAATATAGGGAAACCTAATGCTAGTGCAGGCATTTGTGGCATCCCATAGATCTATTCAGAAAATATTCTTTAGTTTTCCTCAGGTTTTCAGAAACAACTTTCTATGCTCAACATCCTACAGCAGAAAGACTGGGGGAGACAAGATAACTGCACTTCATTCAGTAAGCATTTTGTAGTTTTAGAACTGTATTGTGTCTTTCAAAGGTTGTCTGTTCCTCTGAGTGCCTTGGAGTGGAGAGTGTGCTTCATAAATTCTATAAATAATAAACAAAGACCACAATTGTGCTTTCAAGCCTGTGCTTGGTAAGTGTGTGTAGGATTGTGATCATTCTGGGGGATAAGTTGTGGAGTGCAAGAAGGAATGTGGGAGGTCTAAAAGCATTTGCCTACATCAGTTATTTTTATTTAAAGTGGGCCAAAATAAAACTTTGTGGGGGACCAACACTAAAAATACAGCTTGCTGTATTCGCTCCAGAGAGACTGAAGGCCAGCCCATTCATGAGGCCAACTGAGGCAGTCACTGCAGGATACTGATCATCAAGGGGGTGCCTCCTGCCCACTTCTGTCTGTTCCTGCATCCTCCTCTTGATCCCTGCATTCAAAAAGGAAGAGAAGAACAGAGCAGAATAGAAAGCTGGAAGAGATGAGAGTGTTGACCTAGAGCACTGGAGATGCTCTAGCCTACCATTCTACTCCTCTGCACATTTTCTCTTTCTGCTCAATTCCCCTTTTCAAATTTGGTATGGGGGAGGCTGTGGCTGGCACACCACCAAGTTGAGGGATACAGGTGGATGTATGTGGTGTACCACTTCAGATATGGAGAGTCTTCCTACTGGACACAGTATATCATTACTATTGTCGAGGCAACCTATAGCATTTTCAAAAGGCAAGAAAGGAACAAGGGCTGAAGAATACGGATTTGACTTTCTGAGTTGCTTTATCTGAGACTCTCTTGCCAAAATCAGCATCTTAGGCTGGAAGGTTTGACACAGACAGACTTCTAGTCTCCAGTGATGTTTTTACAATGATTACTGTTGTTAATATTTTATTATGGAAGTGCAAGATTGCAGTAGGATTTTTTTTTTTTAAGTACCAACTTAAAAAAAGAGAACTTTTTAAAGAGAACTTCAACTTAGGGAAATGATTTCACCCCATTTATTTCCCTAGATCCTGGTGTGCACAAATTTTAGCCCTTTTTTAAAAAAATGGCGACTGTGACCACCATCCATTGAGCTCAGATCAAATCCACATCTGGAAAATGTTAACATGTACTGAGGTTTTTAAGGCGTGGGTGGCAGAATTTGCTCATTTACTTCACATGTTTAAAGTATGATGTGTGCGTTCATTTCAAGACCACTGTTGGTTTATATTTTATTTTTTGTGTCTCTCTGTTGCCTTCTTTTCTGGAAATGTATTTGCATTGGCCCATAATCAACTCCACAGCTCAAGTGCAAATGACATTTAAAAAGCAGAATGTATGCACAGCAAAAGAGATTTTATGAAGAGGGCAAATAAAACAAATTTAAAAATACTCTTGTGTTGGCTTTTGAAGATTATTATGGGGATTATTTTGACTTTCAAGATAATTTGGGGAGAAAGCCTGTCTTTTCCACCACTATTCCAGTTGTGGAATATATATATATATTGTTTAAGGAGGCAAAGACACAGCTTAGTGATAGGATGTGTGCTTTATCTGTAGTTTTAAAGACCAGCCCTTTCATGCATATGGTAAACATGTGAGATCATATCTCACATAAACATAAATAAGATCACATCTGCTGGTCGTCAGCCATTCCCTCACCAATCCATGCATTCACTGTTAAAATGAAAAAGGCACACACACACATAAACACACATAAACACTGATGGAAGTGGGCAGGATCATTTGTTCATTGAATATGTGCACATCCCTTTCTGGAATCTTCTGTTGAAGACAGTCTCAAGGAAGAGAGTTAGAATTGTTGAGAGTTGATGTCAGTGTGGCTCTAATTGGACATGATAAAGCAGACTCAACCTTTTAAATGGGGGTCTTCCCCCATCATATAGAAAGGGGTGTGTTCCCTTGCAAACCAAGCGTGCATGGGACTTGCAGGGTTGCTTGTTACATTTGCCAAAGATGCCAAATTCCCAGCAAACTAGTAGGGTTGAGCCACCTTCCCCTCAGCCCCACCCTGGCTGATGACAATCCCAAACCAAAATCCCAATCCCAAATCCAGCACTTTAAGTACTGCCCTCATCCTGAAGGTCTTGCCAGAATGTAGCCATGCAGAGCTTGAACATTCAGATAAGGACAATGTAAGATGCCCCAAAGATGCAATATTTTACCAAGGACTAACACTGGGATGGTCAACACACGTGTGTTGAATGATGCTAACCAATGAGCCCAGTTCCAATCAGCCTGCTTGGTGTGACCATCTCCTGACCCTTGATTGGCCCATCCCCCTCCCTGATGTTTGATTTCCTGATCAGGCAAGGGAAAATATCTGCACATTCTTCATGCCATAGCTTCTGATTTGTGATTAGGAGCTTATGATCACCTAGGCACTGACACTTTGCCACAGGGTTGACGAGCCATAGGCTGGCAATGCTACCATAGGAGAAAAAGAAGGAATGAATAATCCATTTTGCAACTTATAGAGAATAGAGCATCCTATTTCCACAGTGCCCTTAATGAGGATGAAACTTTTTAATCTAAATGCATTGAGCAGAAGAAACCAATATCTTACGCACTTTAGATGTTTTCCTCTTCTTTGGTGCATACTACAATACATAAAAGTAGGAGCTGCCTTTGTTGCCCTTTATAGCATTCCTGGAGGAGATCTGCCTGAGCCCTTGCCTGAAATGGTCACATGCCATAAGATCATTCTTGTTGGTAATGTCACTCAATAGTGCCAGATTTATCTCTGCCAGCTGTATTCACTAGCTCTGTGAGCACCATCACACCTTGATCCCACAACACAGGCATCGCGCCAGCATTTGCACCAGGTTACTTGCCCTTTGCTTGATTTTACAAGGCTGCTATCCTAGGTGTGAGCTGTGATTTTAATTTAGCAGCAACCCTATTGCCACTTGCCCCAGCCCCCTCTGTGATTTTCCCATCTAGTGACCTCCTTTTCTTTTATTATGTACTTGCATGATAGAGAGGACAGTTTTTTTTTTTAAAAGAATCTTGAAAGATTTGCAGAGTATCTGTGCCAATGAGGCATATGGCTTCCAGTCTGGAAGGTATGCTGTACTCTGAACTCAACTCTTTCATTTTTAAAGTCGATAGTTAATTAATCTCTGTCCAAAGGCCATGTTCTTGTTACTCAAAAGTATGCCTTCATATTACAAATGTTCTGCTGAGGTGACCTGAAGTCAGTTAACAATTATTACTCTATAGTTTTCCAGCCAATTATCTCCAAAGTTTTTAGAAAGGATTATTTATTACACTCTATTCATGCAGTTTCAAAAACAACTTGGCAAATTAATTTCATTTCCTTCGGGAAAATGACAAATCCATGGTTTAGCACTATGAAAGGCCTATTGGGTAGGGTTTTTGCCATCTCTCATCCCCCTCTTTATTTTCATATAATGTTATTGCTTTTATAATGTACAGTATACTATGGAAAGTGAAAGGAATCATAAAATATGGTTAAGAAGCAGGATATAACCATTTTTAACATCAGCAGATTGTCAAGCAGGTATGTGTTCAAAATATATAGTGTACCATGGAGGGTTCTATGCATAATGTTACTAGATTTACACAGGACACCATCTGTCATGGCTAATGGTCCAATCCTATTGATAGGAAGTGCCAGCAGAACACATGTTCTGCTGGCACTGGCTGCCACAAAAGAGTCATAAAGTGCTTTGCAGCAGCACAAAGAACTGGCACACTAGTGGGAACGGCATGTCAGAGGCCCACCAGACCAGGTAAGCCTGGCACAAGGGGCTGAATGGGGAGGTGGAGAGGAGGCTGAACAGGGAGTTGAGGGTGGAACGGGGGGGGTAGATGGCTCATGCCCAGGAGGGAGCAGAATGGGTGGCACCAGCACCCACCAAATGCCAAGGCCCAACTTGGGTCTGATCCTCCTGCATGGATCAACATGGACTTGTGCCAGTGATATCACTGGTGCAGGTTCAAGTTGACCCATTGTGGCTGCTGGGGCTTACTCCAGGGCAAGGGGGAAAATTTCCCCTTATCCAAGGATATCTCCAGCAGCCAAAAATCCTCTGCAGATGCAGCATGGTCCATGCCAGCACCACTGCATCACTGCAGAGGGATTGATATTGAACTGGGCTGTAAGCCTCATTGAAGTCATGTATTTAACTTAGTCACTGGCAGCCCAATTTTTATGCATGTCTACTTAGAAAGGAGAAAAGAGCAAAACACATTTTCAGCTGAATCCTAACTAACTCCCCATGCAGTGTTGTGTCCACTGCATCCTATGGGGGAATTTTGGTCTTTGGAGGTCCTCCGTTGGATCTACTCAGTCCTGAGCTAGCTATATAGTTGGTGGAAGTCTGAGTGAACCCATGAAGATGGATTGACCCAGGAAGGGGGTTAAGATTCAGCAAACAGTGCTGCTGCCGAAACCAACCCCATTCCAGTGCTTGATCTGCTCTCCCTGTCCATCTTGCCTGCCCATTCCACCCCTCCCCATTTCTCTCCATCCTCCTGCATCCACTTGCACTGGCAGGTACCCCTGTCTGCTGACGCATGGACCTGGCCACTTGTCTCTTGCTTGTCACACTTGTTCCAGCAGAGTAATACTGCAATTTGATTGGGCCATTAGACAGGTATCTCATATTTATATATGTATTTTTATACACACTCATACATTCATCTATTCATCTTCAGATGTCACGTTTGCTGTATATATTCATTTTGTAGCTATTTTGCTTGGAAAACAGAAATATTATCAAACCTGTATCATGGTAAAATGCATGCTTTCCACTGGGAACTAACCTTTGACAATGTGCACCCTTTCTTTCCATGGCCCCCTTGCTCAACCACTCTTTGTCATGCATGTTAACATTAACCATGCAAATAATGTATGTGCATATCACACACAAAGCAGGCTCTGGACACTAGACACAATATTGGCAGGCACACACATAAAGAAGGGATGGAGGATCTTATTTTAGCAGAAAAAGGAGCATGCTGGAGAGGTGTGCTGAATTTACTCCCTGCCCCCACCTTACTGCCCCTTGGTCCATTGTTCCAGATGCTTTTCCATATCAGAGAGAAAAGTGCTTAGGGCAATGAGGGAAGTAAGTGGAAGGGGGGAAGTTTCAATAATCCTCTCCCATGCACTCCCATAATTTCAGGTAAGATATCCCCAACTGTATTTGGGCTTACACCAGCTATATAGCTGACATATGTCCAAAGAGACCCATTGGATGCCTATGGGAGATAAGTAAAAAAGAGTTTTATTTACATTTCTCCAGCCATCTTTTTTCCCCACCACCACCAAAGCATACAGCATGAACTCCGTCAGTGGTGCTGCCTGCTGTGGGCTGGTGGGGACAGATTTGGGCTGTTAGTATATTAACCCTTCCTCACCAAACTGGTACGATAGATTACCACTGACATTATGAGGTCCAGCTCTTGATCAGTCTCTGGCCTGCCAATATATAGTGAAATACATAATTAAGCTACATTGAGCAAATGTTTTCATGAGTTCATATTCAGATAATAGCGTTTTAGAGCAGAAATTGCCTTTGTGTGGGATGCTTAGTAACCCAAACACACACAAAAAGGCTAATAGCAACTTGACAGATGCTGAATCATGTCAGAGGGACAAAAGAGAATAAACTGCAGTAAGGCAAACTACTTGAATAGCAAACCTTTCTGCAGTGCTGATATTTTCATGTCCCCAGACTCCTAATTTATCGAGCTTCTCTTATTTTATTCACTTTCATGCTTGTTACAAGTGCCTGTTACCCAATCTGCTGAGTTTTGTTTGTCTGCTTCTGTAGTGAAGATTTTGACATGGTGCATTTAAGATGTTGAATATGTCAGGGAACACAGCTCTGGATAATTAGTGAAAACTGTAATTTTCTAGTACACCATCACATGTGAAAATGACTCTTTTGCTTCTTTAGAAAATACAATAGGCAAGAATTAAGGCATGACCAGAAAGGATAGCACCTGGCAAGCGTCCATTACTCTGTGATCTATGGTTCAAAAGGTAAACCGAAAACAATGTTGTTTGAACTTTCATACAAGTGACCAAAGGAAATTGTAAATGAATGTTTTGAACAAAATCTTACTGAGGTGGCACCACACTTTTGATTATGTTTTCAGACAGGAAGAGTATTTCTCACCATTGCTGTTGGGGGTGCCCAAAAGTACATTCAGGAAATGTCAAAAATTGTAGTGACAAAATTCATTGTCCGGTACCCTTGGATCCCAAACTAGTTTTGTTAAATATGATAAAACCTGATAGCGTGTTCATAGGATACAAAGAGCTAATAATAAAGCTACTACTGGCAGCTAAACTGGCATGAACCAACTGGATAGATCTAAAATCTTCTACCCAAAGGAACTGGATGAATAAAATATGGGTTTTGTGGTTATGGAATAATTAACAACTCAGATCAGAGAGATGCACTGACCCAACCGAAAGGGCTTATTTTTGGAAACTTGGTTTAAATGTTTTGCATACATTGAAACCCCAGAAGAAAAGAAATATAAACCTGAACATCATTCTATTTTAGTTCTCTAAGAGGTAAAGAGTTATCAGGGAATCGCTATGTATAATAATGTCAGAATTATGGTCTGAACTGAGATTCCATTACCATGCTCTGTGCCTCTCCTACCAAAAAGAAAATTACAATAGAGAATGCACTGTAGAGCACAGCTGAAAGGACTCCATGTTCTTTGAGATTGAATCAGTCTGCCCTGTTCACCCTTCCCAAGGAACTGTACTTGGAGAAAGCAAGACAATGCAGTATTTGAACTGGTATACTGGAGAGATCTATTTCTTTCCTCCACCCTCCATCTCACAGGCAGTGTTCCCGAATTGCTGAGATTCCAAAATTCATGTCCAGTATTATTTGTTTAAAGAAATGAGAGACCACAGGGAAAAGAGCACATGGCCATAGAATATGCACAGAGCAACAAAAAGACAAGCTGAAAAAAGCAAACAACAGAGAGGATGTTCAGCAAAGGAGCACTGCCACAGAGTTCTGCATATTTGTTTGCTGTTCTCACAGTTTGCATAAGGCACAAGCCTGAAGATACTTCTCTGCTATATTTGTTTTCTACCTGATTGACATTGAGCACTAATGACCACCTATCATCATTACATTTGAGCCAAGGCCTCTCTCTGTATAGATATCATAGGGGTTTATGAATTACATTTATCAGGTCACCAAGTCCCTGTATTTGAAGTGTGGAATGCTGAATAAACCACTTGAAGATCAAAGTGATGGTCATGCTCCCAGTTTGATTTATTTTGGATTAATGTGAGACAGCGATACATCCGATCAAGGGACTACAGCTGTGACTTTAAAGTGATAATTGAAGTTGTGAGCCTTTGATTTCTTCAGAAGTCTCCCCTCTCCCATATCAGGATGGGCTCACATTACCCACAATGGCTACAGCCTTTTCCTGCAGTTTCATTTTCAGTCCTTAGAGTGAGATTAAAACTGTCACATTCTCTAAAGTCTTCATCAGTCTGATTTTTTTTTATTGTGAAATGAATCAAGAATCAACTGGGGAGGGGGGGGAACAACATCGGCAGACCTGATGTTCAGCAGGTAGTTTTGAATTTCCCCATTGTCAGGGCCAAGATAGCGAATTGGGCATCTATACCCAAGTATAGAACCAGAGAATGTGCTCTCAAATCCAAGGTCCCTGCTGGAGCTGCAACTGAGGCTTGTTGAAATACAGCAGACAGAAGGTATTGCTCTGTTGACTGGTGGCAGTAGTGCAGTACTGAGACTGAGTCTAACCAATCCAAATGCTTCATATTGGGTCCCTTTTAGGGAGAAGGGCGGAATATAAATAAAGTCTATTATTATTATTATTATTATTATTATTATTATTATTATTATTATTATTATTATTATTATTATATTGTCTTCCAATTGTGAAGGGCAGTACAGTACACAGTGGTCCCTTCTGGGTCTGGAGAGAGCTTCCCAGGTAGCTCAGTAGGCTAGATCCCAGCTATGCACCATGTCGTACCTGGCTCCAGTGGTGTAGCTAAGGGGGTGCAGCGGGTAGCAGTTGCACCGGGCATCAAGTTTTAGGGGGGCAACAAGCAGAGCTTGACACTAGTGACCAAAATTGTGAAAATCTTGGTATGTATGAATAATGCCATCATGTTATATATCACTGGAAAGGTAATTTAATGCAAAATGCAATGCAACAAACGGCACTGGAATATCTGTATTCTATCAAACGTTATGGTCAATTAACCAGAAAATGAAAACACAACTGTTTGTGTAACAAAAAGTGGATTTGCTTAACTCCAAACTGACCTATGAGACTGATTGTTCTGAGTGCCAATGAGATGTTATTATGATACAGCATGGAACCAATAACTTTTTATTTATTTACTTAATTAGATTTGATTTTGTCATGCGGGGGGAGGGGCTACAAAATTTTCTTTGTCCCCAGGTAGCAGATATATGCCTTAGCTATGCTACTGACTGGGGGGAGGCAGCAGAGCAAGTGGGTGGTGAGCTGCTGGGGGGAGAAGGTGGGTTCCTCCCAATTTTCAATTTTTTAAAAGTCCAGTTGTGACGTCACTTCTGGTTGTGACATCACTTCTGGGGCAACATTTTCAACCTGGCAGCGGGCTACACGATCATTAGCTATGCCAATGCCTGACTCAGACCCTGTCCAAGAGGACACAGGTATATTGTTGTCATATGTGCTCCCTGAGGCATCTGGTGGACCACTGTGAAATACAGGAAGCTGGACTAGATGGGTCTTTGGCCTCATCCAGTGGGCATTAATTTTGTTCTTATGACATCCCTGACACGCATCCTATTGCAGCAGTAAGTACTCTCAAATAGTGCATGCATTTCCAAAAGGAATCTTGTGAACATTCTGGCACATTTTTCACATCACCTCTTGGAAAACCTTTAGAATATGGATCCAGCCTCCGTCTCAATGCTGGCTACACCAAAATTATTTTCCCTTTCTGCATTTCTTTTCACTTATGTCTTAAAGCACCTTCCATGTCTGTCTGTAGTTGCAAACACACTTGTATTGTTCCAGTGCTGTTTATCTTGGCACCATATTCTTGTTTCTCTTTTTCTCTCACAGTCCTCAGCTTCATCAGCCCACACTACTGTTCAGTCCTGCTGGTTATGGTGGCACACCTGATTTTCTAGTGCTGTGTCTAGCTTGCTGACTTCATGAAGCATGAACAATAGGGATTAAAGGCCTTGAACTGAAGACTAAAAGTAAAGAAGAAGGAAAATGCTGCTGAAATTACCACCATCTCAACACATTCACTTTTACGTACAGTGGTGCTTTCTTATAGAACAATTACAGCACTCTGAGAAAAGCATATACAGGAAATAAGTGGGTAGGCCAAAATTTCTAATGCAGTGTTTCTCAAACTATGGGTCAGGACCTACTAGGTGGGTTGCGAGCCAATTTCAAGTGGGTCCCCATTCATTTCAATATTTTATTTTTAATATATTAGACTTGATGCTGCCATGGTACATGACAGCATTTGTTACAGACCTGTACTTTTAACAAGCTACTATGCAAATTTCTTTAACAATGATAGTAAATGGGATTTGCTCCTGGGTAAGTGTGGGTGGGATTGCAGCCTAGGATGGTTAAAAATTTTCCTGCTTGATGATGTCACTTCCGGTCATGACATCACTTCTGGTGGGTCCTGTGAGATTCTCATTCTAAAAAGTGGGTCCCGGTTCTAAATGTGCAAGAACCACTGTTCTAATGTGAATCTTGCCCTCCTGAGTCCTCCATATCTACTTTATTAAAGCCACAAGGGATTGTTCCACAGGCACATGGCTTCCACGGCACTCTGATTAAGTGTAAATTGGTGCTCTCTGTATGCTTCAGATTTAAATTTAGGAAAAAGACTGGAATTTCTAAAGACTGCAGTGAAAGTAGTATCCTTAGAACCCACAGCCATATATGATATTTTGGTTATTGGGCAGCCCAATCCTAACTCCCCATGCTCTGATGCAGCCATGCCAATGGGGCACATGCTACATCCCATGGGGGAGTTTCAAACTGCAAAGGCCTCCTCGATGTAAGAGAACATTTGTCCCCTTGCTCCAGGGTAAGCCTTTACTACCTGAGTGGGTCAACTCAGACCTGCTCCAGTTATATAGTTGGGGAAGGTTCAAGCAGATCTGGAAGGCGGATGAAGGCTGGGAAGATGGATAGGAAATCGGTGGCATCACAGCTGCTGATACTGCCCCCTTCTTGGCCTCAATCCGAGCTCCTCCCTGATTTTCTGGTGTTCTAGCTAAGCCTTTTCCTGCATAGTCAGAATATCTGAGATGAACTATGCTGGCTCATCCTAACCAACACCATGTTACACAGCTAAAAGGGTGTTTTTTTTTAGTTGGATGGTGGGCTCCCCATTCAACACACTCTTCCGAGCAAAACATACTCATATTTCAAGACAGTTGAAAGTGGCAGATCCCATGTAACAAGAATGTAATCATGGGGTGGTACAAGGATCTGTTTTGTTTACCAGTGCTGAACTGTACATTCCGCCCCCAATCAAAATTGGAGACCAATTTTTACTTGACAGCTCACAGAAATCTGTCAGATCACTTTTCTCTGATTAATGAAGAGGAACCTGATATGCAGCAGCTGTATCCCCCTTTGGTAGTAAAGGAACTATCCAAGAACAAGTGGTCTTAGAATGCTGCTCAAGGGGCACAGAAAGCAGCCAAAGACACTATCTCCACTTTTCTAATTGAGAGCCTGTGTGGTATAGTGGTTAGCCTGTTAGTTTTAAACTGTGGAGACCTGGTTTCAAATCCCACTCAGCGACACAGCTTACTGAGTGACCCTGGACTAGTTAACATCCCTCAGCTTAGCCTAGCTCATGAGCTTGGGGGGGGGGGGAGGCTAAAGTTCAAAGCCTTTGGCATGTGTATCATCTGAGTTCCTTGGAGAAAGGGCAGAATAAAAACCTGATAGAGAATCCGTCCCCACAAAACACAGGCAGCTCTTTTGTAGATTTACTGTCCTTATGCCTTTCTCCAGTGTGCCTTGACACCCTGGTGTCAGCACCCCATCCCGTGCTCTGCCCAGCTCCTCCCTTTTGCCTATAGGTCTCTTGACTCCACCCGCCCTTGCTAGCCTGTCTTGCAGTCTCTCAGCACTGTCTGAAGGAGAAATGGTGCTCTGCTCTTTTGGGGATTACAGTGACCACCTTCTGGCATTTTTGTGCACGGAAGTGCCTTTGCCAGTCCTCCAGCCCAAGGCCAAAGTCTTCCTAATATTTCTCTTTACAACATAATGTTTACACCAGATGCCTTGACAGGGTTTAACTGTAATGAGTCTGCTGAGGATGCTCAACAAATTTAGTGTTCCTAATAAGGAAGGAAGAATGTATATAAAAATAACATTTCCCAGGGTTGGGCTTCTTCCTTGTCTACAGTGCTTTCGGTATTGTATCCAATATTTCTCCTCTGTTTCCCGAATTGCTCTTGCAGTTGAGCACAGAAGGGAAGCGGCTCTGGTTTAATATATCCTCCCCTCTCCAAGGTGCAAAAGGCTAGTTTCAGTTTCTGCCTGAGGAAAGCACACACTTTATTCCCCGGGTGCTTCAGAATGGGGCCGGTAATTATAAAGACAGCGAAAGCAAATTGTTTCACCCCAATGTGCCAGGCGAGGGCTTGTTTCTGTGGTTGAGGTTTCAGCAGACAATGTTATATGAATTATGAAAGCACAGCTGAGGAAACATCTTTCAGAGCTGCTGATGCAGTGCCGAGCTAGACAGGAATTGCAAAAACCTGCTGTGACTGTAGGTTACCACATCCATATCTGATTGCTTGATCAGTACATATATCTGCTCCCCATCTGTGTCTTGGCACCTATACTGCCCTGTTCTGTCAAAGAGAATAGTTAATTCAGTATTTTCTTTTGCATGTGTGTTTTGTTTTCCTAACCCTTCAAGGTGTCCCCATCCTCTGCCAGGAATATGTTTTTGAAAACATTGTGAGGTTTTCTCTCTTATTTCTCTTCAGCTTGCAAAGGAATGAAAGGATCCCGATTCTCACACATAATGTTCAGCGAAGTCTGTCAGGCTTTGCTGTGAATCTCCCCCCCCCCCCAAAAAAAAATAACGTTACAGAATGGAGGTACCAAACTAGGGTTGCCAATTCTGACTGAAGCTGTCCTGAGAGATTTGTGTTTCCAACATGAAAAGGAATGTTGGAAATTCTTGGAGGCCTTGAAAACCAACCTAAGATCGCTTTTCATAATCATCTGAAACCTGATGATGATTTCTGAAGACTACAGGCCAATCCTGAAGGGTTGGAATCCGATGTCAAACTCCTTTTCTTTCTTGCCGGCGCCCCGCTATGAACCAGTGATAGAGGCATCACTAGGGTTTGCATCACCCAGGGCACCCTCCTAACCAGCTTTCCAGCAGTGAGGTAAGGACAGTGCAGCTCTGAAGTAACAAACATTCCCTTACTTTGAGGAGGCCTCCGTGAGTGCCACCCAATTGCAGGATGCAGCACATGTCCTATTGGCACTGCTATGTCAGTGCTGGAAAGTTGGTTAGGATTTAGGACCCTGTGCTCCTTATCTCATCCCATGATGGACTCCTCCCATACAGAATAAATTACAATATGCACAACCTAAATGCAGTGGCATCACTAGGGTTGGTATAACCCCTATTACCTTTATTTATTTAGTTTAATATATAACAGTACAGGTCACCCAGCAAATCAGTAACCAGCAAAAAAACCAGTGGCTAACTTGATGACTGTCACATAATTAAATAAGAGTTGGAGTATTAGCTCTGATACATGGAAATGAGAGCTGACTCATACTAATATTCTATTGGTTCTCTGTTGTGTCATAACAACACCTCATTGATCTCAGCTCCATCAGTCTCATTGGTCAGTTCTGAGCAAGAAAAATCCACTTGCTGTTACATAAGGTAGTTGTTTTCCTTTTCTGGTTGTTTGGCTATAACATTTGTAAGAATACAGATATTTCAACGTGATTTATTTCATTGCATTCTGCATTATATTACCCATCAAATGATATATAACATGATGGTATTATTCAAAAATACCAGGATTTTCACAATTTTGGCCAGTGGTGGTGTCACCCCTCCCCGACGGTGTCACCTGATGCAGTTTGAGCCCTCTGCACCTCCAATTTATGCCAATGACCAGAGATCCTGAATTTCAGGACTGGTCTGTTCAGTTTTTCCAGAGCTTCCTGGTTGGACTTTCCTGCATAATATGTCTTTAGTGTTTTATCCCTGCTAACAAACATGATGCACTTCAGGATCTAGATTCCAGCTTCTCCAGCTGAAGTTGAAGCTGCTAGCCCTAGTTGTAGCAACTGACCACATGGAGAGAAACACATGGTGAGATAATGCAATCTCTGGGGTTGATTTGGGTATAGTCACCCACCTCTCAATGTTGGCCCTGGCACTAGGTCAAACAAAAGAATAACATTACTTTATAGCCCACTTCTGCTCTGAACTAAATTGCAAGGAGCTTTACAATTCCAGTGTCTCTGCAAGATACTGTGCTAAATAAACTGCTGGTGAGCTCAGATGTAAAAAATTTTAAATCTTATAGCAGATCTGAGGTCATTTGTTAACAAACTGAGCAGGAGATGCCTAGCTCAACATTTAGAGGTGAATAAATAAATAGTAATTCATAATGTTTTAATTAAGATGAACATAATCCTAATGTTTTCTCTGTTTGTACATTTAGGGCTGTGACCTGAATTAATATAAATATTAGCACATCTATCCTGGTTTTCTTGCTCAATTTGTCATGGATCAAGTGGGGTCAAGGAGAAGGAGAGGGCTAAGGTAGGAACTTTAGACAGGAGGAAATTCTAAATCTCCTTTAGGATTTTCAAAAGTAGGAAGGCAAGGAAATAACAATTGTGACACTGTCAGTGATTTCTCTAGGAGTTCTTAATTTAGAAGGTAAGAGATATCAGGATTCAAGCTGTCCCAGAAGACCTGATTTTGGAATAGAGACTGTCAAAACATAATAGAGGAGGATGACCGGATTGCTCCTCTCAGCATTTGCAGATTTTCTTCATCAAATTTCTCCTACATGTATAAGATATTTCAGGAACTTTTTTTCTCTCTCCTCAGAATTATGTACTGTTAGTATCCATTTATAGAGCACCATACTAAAAACATAAAATAGGCCCAAGTAATAACCAGTGTAACTCTCACCATCAAGTAGTCAAGCGAATCTGAAAATGAACCCCAAAACCAATTCAGGCAGGGCTTCTGTATCAAACCCCTAAGAACAAATGTGATAATCAGTTTGGTTCATAATCAGACACCCTGTTTTCAACTGCACACTGTTTTATTTCCTTTTTTAATACCATTGCATGTATTTTGTTTGTAAGGAACTTAAAAAAAAATTTTTTTTAAAGAACTATTTCCTCTATTTAGCCTAAGAATTCCTCTCAGGCTAAATAGTTATCTTTACTTATATAGGTATTCTTTTTATAGAAGAATTATTTCATTGCAAGCAAAAAAAGTTTGATATTATTCTGCATAAAATGTATCTAAACTAGTTCAAAGTATCTGAACCAGTTACCAAACTATTTTTTTTTAATTGTTTAACATGTTTGAATCAAAACTGAACTGGAGAATTAACCCATGCTTCTGACTCTGAACTGGAATCAAACTCAAATTGTTCCTGGTTTTACTTTCCGCTCATCAGAGGACAACAAACGAAGCACACCTGCTCTTCCATTTAGTAGAAATGTTTCTCAGGTTGGAAATCAGTAGTCAGACGTATAGTGTCTGCTCATGACAAAGAAAGATGCAAGAAGATGTTCAGTGTAATCCACTGAACTGGAGAACAGCCTTCACTTAGAATGCATTCTGGAGCCAGTATAGCCCCATTCACTTGTTCACCTTTCTTGTTTGGATGGAGAGGGAATTGTGTGCGCATCCACTGGTCATACACACAACCCAGTGTCTGTTCATGTAACTGAAAAGATGGAAAGGGTCCCATTGCATATACAGCTATGCCTGTGTAGGGTGCTTTTTGTTTTTTTTAACAGGTTCAACTGATGGGTGAGTGTCAGGAGGTGGGAATCATGTGTGGGTGTCAGGGATGTAGCCAGTGAGTAGGCCAATGTCAGGTAAGTGCCTGCAGGCATGGTTCTGCTCCCCCTCCACACAGTAAGGGGAACAAACAAATGGCTTCTATAACTCAAACTGGCAAAAAATAAGCTCCTATCTGCTTGTTGTTTCCCAAGACAATTTGCACTTCCCCTAACAGAATTTCCTTATGCTGATCTATAAACTTACAAATGTTACAAACTTACAAAAGAGAGTGACTAAGATGATTACGGGGCTGGGGCACCTTCCTTACGAGGAAAGGCTATGGCGTTTGGGCCTCTTCAGCCTAGAAAAGAGATGCTTGAGGGGGGACATGATTGAGACATACAAAATTATGCAGGGGATGGACAGAGTGGATAGGGAGATGCTCTTTACACTCTCACATAATACCAGCACCAGGGGACATCCACTAAAATTGAGTGTTGGGCGGGTTAGGACAGACAAAAGAAAATATTTCTTTACTCAGCGTGTGGTCGGTCTGTGGAACTCCTTGTCACAGGATGTGGTGCTGGCGTCTAGCCTAGACGCCTTTAAAAGGGGATTGGAGAGGTTTCTGGAGGAAAAATCCATTATGGGGTAAAAGCCATGATGTGTATGCGCAACCTCCTGATTTTAGAAATGGGTTAAGTCAAAATGCCAGATGTAGGGGAGGGCACCAGGATGAGGTCTCTTGTTATCTGGTGTGCTCCCTGGGGCATTTGGTGGGCCGCTGTGAGATACAGGAAGCTGGACTAGATGGGCCTATGGCCTGATCCAGTGGGGCTGTTCTTATGTTCTTATGTAAATGTTGACTATGCTTTGAGTGGGTTCACAAGCAACTCAACACTGAAAGCCATGATAATCAGAGAACACCTACAACAAACAAATGTGCTTGCAAAAGCATCAGGAATGGTTTGTGCTGGGCTGGCATCAAAAGTTGTCCAGGAACTGGCCACACCCATCAGAGAGCCCAGCAGGCGAGGCTGACCCCTGAATCTGCAGCAGTGGTGGCAGTGGTAGCACAAATGCACCATTTGGGAGTATGGGGCACCATGGAGGTGCCACGGCATGGGGTGCCATGGAGGGCTCAGTGCAGGAGTCTATCCAAGGATTCCCTGCAATCTGGTGCCAGTACCAGCCTTGTAAACAATAAACTCAGAGCTACACAACTGGAGGGATTGTCTCCCCTCAACGATATCACAGGACACTTCCCTGAATAGTCAACCTTCATTTTGTTTTTAAAAAAATGTTTCTAGCCCTTTTACCTTCAGCAATATAAAGCAACAAGGGCAGGTAGTATTCTCTGCAGCTAGTCTGAAGAAAGCCTGTCCCTGTGACCACTGAGTTCAAGGACATTGGGATGATGATAAAGCCATTGGCATTTGCTTTTTAAAGGATCAATATTTAATTTTCTGTTACTAAGATTGTCCAATAAATTAAAGAATATTGGTTTAAATATATTAAACTTATGATGATCTGCTCAGTGTATCCTTACCCCTTCACCAATTTGGTTGTGGTCCTGTATCCATTGACTGCTTTACTGAATCAAGAACCACATTTGAACATGTGCAAACAAAAGAACTAACATTTTTAAAAAGCCTTGGAAGCCAACCATCCCTGGCCAGCAAATAATTGCAAAAACATGGAGTAAACAAGATGAAAAGCCCTATCCTCCGGGGTTATTGCAGAATGCACAGTATTCAACTGGTGGTAATAGAGGCTTTCTTTCCACCTTCCTCTCTCTTTCAATCTTTATTTTAAAGGAGAAAGGAAAGAACAAATGACCCAGTCATTTGTATAAATGTTTGAATGGCCCTGATCTGTTAATATTACAGATGGGCTAGAATTCTATTGCATTGATGCCCAAATCTTAATTAAAACAAACAAACAAAAAACCCACCATGGGCTTATTTTTCAGAGTTAATATTCTTCAAAGAGCAAAGCATTGTGTTCTGCTAAATTCAGGTGGAATGGGCTTTAGGCTCACTACCTCACCCCCCTGTTCCTGGCCAGTTGACAAATTAAGGTAATGAAGCTGCTAATTCACGGTCCCACCCATTTGCTTTTCCCCTTCCATTTCATCTTATGTTGACATTAGTGAGGCTTTACAGTATTCTTTTTTTTTTTAACATGTCTGTTGGCTAGAACAATGGTCTGTGTACCAGAATACGCTATTTTCATTAATGAAAATGTTGTTAAAATAACATCTAGCTTGAACATTCAAAGGTTATAATAATTAGGGTGGGGGGTTATAAGGGTTAGGGCCTTCTCAATCATTTTTTCTAGTAATGTTCATTTAAAATTCACCTTTCTGTATACTGCAGTTGTCCCTGCTTAGTAAGGACACTCCTGATTTTCTAATACTTTTTCCTGGTAAATACCTGGCCCAGGGATACCTGCCCTTGGAAAATGTATTGCACTACAGAGGGATCGGATCCCAGCAGGTATCTGGCCTAGGAAAATTTGGTTCTCAAGAGGGACAGGGGATTTGTCCAGAGAGGGATGCATGCCTTGGTGCTGGGGGGGGCCTTTCTCTAGTTTCTTCCTTCTACCCACTCCCCCTGGCCTAAACATTCTTTAGCTTGATCAGACTCAGGTGTACTCTTTTAGGAGGACCTTGACCTTCACCTTGGCCCCACAGCACCCCTTGTGCCTATTGATAGGACTGCTGCCAGTCCCAGCAAGACTGGCAATGGGTTGGGCTGCCCCAAGTGGGTCAGCTCTTCCTTGAGAGATAGGGGGTTCCACCTGTCAACAGAGGAACAATAAGTTGTGCAAAGTGCTCACTTTGTGTGCCAAGTGCCCTTTCACCTTTCCCCATCACCAAAGTTCCCCTTTGAGAGTTCAGGGAGGTTTAGTCCCATGCTACACATCTGATTAACTCTCTGATAAGGACTTTAGTCCTGAAGTTGGTGTGCTGTGATTGGCTGTCATATGTAGTCTGCACTGTATTGTAAAGAATTACAATGGGGGCTGGGTGCCATTTGCTACCGTTTTCCCCTTCTCCATTGGTCCCTATGGGTTTACTCTCACCTATACTCGTTCTATCATTGGCATAAAGTTTTTCAAATCTTGTGGAAGTCCATCATATGTTGCTAGACATATGAGCAGTTAGTATCTGGCATGCATTGACTCCTCCCCATCCCTCCCATGTCCTTCTCAAATCACACCACAATCTTCTCCCCATTTTGGCCTCTCTGCTGATTGGGGTCCTAATAACATCCAAGCTGTGGTAGCGCAGCATTTTTCCAATGCTGCACTAACATCCATGGCACACCTCTCTGTGGGCAGACATCTATACCAGCTGGGCTGTGATTGCAGCAGTGTAAATGAAGATACACAGACATATCTCGACAATAGAACTGGGCTGTAAAAAGTGCAGACTGTAGAACATGCAACTGGTGAACAGTGCACTGTGCAAAAGTGAAAATGCACAGAATATGCATACCTCCAGGAGAAATCTCCTACACTTTTTGCAGTGTGAAGAAGCACCAGTTTCATGTTCAGCATTCAGGTTGCAAAAATGATTAGATGGGAAAAAACAGATAAATCAGATAAACAGATAAAAGCATATTAACAACAGATAAAACAGATAAAAGCATATTAACAACATATCATAAAAACAGTAGTCAGATAAAAAGTAGTCAGGTAAAAGAGCACAGAGCAGCAAATCATAAAAGGATCAGGCCTGTAACCAGGTTTTTAAAAAGATATTAACAGATATTTAAAAAATGTTTAAAAGGCGAGGAACTCTGAAGGCTTGTCTAAACAGAAGGGTCTTCAGGCCTTGCCGAAAAGTTTCAAGAGAGGGAGCAGTTCTTAAGTCAAGGGGAAGGGAATTCCATAGCGTTGGTGCCACTACTGAGAAGGCCCTATTTCTTGCCGCCGCCCCACGTATCTCTCTAGGCGGCAGCACTTGTAAAAAGGCCTTCTCTGATGACCTAAGAGGACGATCCGGATTGTACGGGAGTAGGCGATCTCTAAGATACTTTGGCCCAGAGTAGTACAGGGTTTTAAAGGTCAAAACCAGCACCTTGAATTGGGCCTGGAAACAAATGGGCAGCCAATGCAGCCGCTGGAGAAGCGGACTGACAGAGTCAAACCGCCTACCTCCAGTAACTACACAGGCCACCACATTGTGTAGTAGTTGCAGTTTCCGAACCGGCTTCAAGGGCAGCCCCACATAGAGCGTGTTACATAATCTAACCTCGATATCACCGTGGCATGGATCACCGTGGCCAGGTCTGCACGATCCAAGTACGGCCAAAAGCTGAGCAAAGGCCCTCCTAGCCATAGCCGCCATCTGGGAATCCAGGGAATCCAGGAATCCAGGTAGACCCCCAAGCTGCGGACCTGCTCCTTCAGGGGGAGTGCAACCCCATTCAGTGCAAGCCGATACTCCAGCACCTGCATTGAGGATTTCCAAAGCAGAAGAGCCTACTTGCCTTCACTGTTCCTCCTTCCACACCTTGGATTGGAATAAAAAGAGGGGGGCAGAGAGAAAAAGTAAATATGGTAGGGAGGAGAGTGCTGAGGCGGAATACTGGTGAGTGGGGAGAGGTGAGGCTGGCACATCATTGAATAAGGGCAAGCACCATTTGGCATGCTCAGGCTTCAGGAGGTCTTGGGCCATCCTTGACCACAACCTGACATAAAAGCCAAAACGTTCTTCTGTGGTACTAGCATATCAAAGTCTGCAATCCTATACTCCCACTGAATACAGTGGGACTTGCTTCTGAATAAACATGTATCAATTGTACTCTAATCCTGCATTTCATCAAGCAACACCCACATTTTCTATACTCAAGAGATCATTATCAGTATTCTGTAACACCTTAACATTTGTCAGAACTGATAACCCCAAGTGTATATTTACTGCCATGTATGTTTGCTGTAGCTAGACCAAGATTTCTAAAATCCATCAAACCTCTTTTACTCAAGTAATAATTAGCAGCAATAGCAGAAAGTTGTGAAGAATTTTTACAGAAAATCTGTTAAGACCCACACATTTTCTAAAGAAAGATGTTCAGGAGAAAATAGCATTGGCTCCAACCTGTTCACAGTCATAGGCAGAGGCACCAAATCTGGATTTGATATTTGTATAATAATCATAATTTCAGAGGCAGATTTCATACCAGCAACCCAAGAACTCCTGCAGATTTTGTGCCAGCCATAAATTGCCTAAATGAGAACTTGACTTCATTAGATATGATAAGACATGCAATGGAAGGGGACAGGTTAAAGCACCAAAAGCATTCATTAAGGGGTAGTAGACTAATAGGAGACAGGAAAACTAACAAGTAGGCTTGCAAAATGGCTGGGACATTGGAAATGCAAATTGATAATGACACGGATCTCGAGGGTTCTCTGGCAAGCCTCTTCCCTGTTGAACCTTGTATTGAGGCTTCCCTTAAAGGGAAGCAGATGGGGAAAATAGGGGGCTCAAGAGAGACTCCATCCTCATAACAGGTATAGATTTAATCAGTGTCTCAATGGGAGACTGACTGGGCATTTTATGTATACTATTTTGGGAGCACCACCATAAACATAGGCAGCACCAGAGGTCCGCTCCCACCAGTGGCATAGCTAGAGAGGGTGTAAAGCACTAAGTTTCTCAGAGAGCCTCACTGCAGTGTCAAACAGCCCTTCCTTCTCCCCTTCAGAGCCATTCCAGATGGCAGGAGCAAAACAGGAGTGCCTCCATTACCCCAGTGGGTCACCTCAGATCTGCACCAGCTACTTTGCTGTCATCATGGGCAGTGGAGTCACAACGGTGGTGCGAGCCACATCAGGTGAAGCGCTGAGAGGGGGTGACATGCCGCCAGCCCTCCCGCCCGTCGCTTTCTAAGCAGGCGGGAGGGCAAGCAGCGCAACGTCCCCCCAGGGCTGGGAGAAGGAGATGTGGCACCTGCTTGCCACATGCTTAGGAAGTGTGCAATGCCATAGGAGCCTCCGAACTCAGCTGCTGCATACTTGTGCAGGGGAGGGAGTGCGGCTGGCTGCAGGGCAATGGATTCTAGAGTCCCTTGGGCAAGCCGGAATCGCCTTCTCCCAGACAAATTGATCCTTCACGTGGGTTCGCGTGTGCCCCTGAAACCCCTTCCTCCCTCTTTCCGCTCCCCCCCTCACTTGGCCAGAAAGAGGGGCATTTGTTCCAACTGGAGGGAGGGAAGGACCAGTGCAGCTCTGAGGCAGGAGCCCCCATCCCAGACCTTCAGACTTTGGCGGCTCAGGGTGCTCCACTCTGGCTGGAACCAGATGCTGACCTGCCACATTCCTGCTCTGGCTGGAACATGCATGCCCAGGGATCTCCCATCGCCGCCAGTCCAGCAGTCAGGCAGGCAAGTAGGTAACAACAGCCGCTCTCCCTGGAAGCAGCTGTAGCTCCCTGGCAGGCTCAGGGTTGGGGGCTGGAGGAGGAGAAGGGAGGATGCAAGGGGATTTGTCTGCATGGTTCTGGGTGACACAGGCAGGACTGCAGGGCACCTGCTCGCCCTTCTTGTGCTGCTGTGCACAGGGACAGGTTTGCGTGTCTCCCCCTGAAGCCTTCCAGTGGGACCCTCTCTCTTCAGAGGCTGAGAGCTCAGGAACATGGCCATGCAGTGCCCTGCAAGTCTCCTTGGAAGTCAGTCCCATTCTGTTGAATGACTCCCAGCAGCTGAGTGTACAGCATAGGATGGCGGCTTTCATGTCTGAGGCTGCCATCCTAGACACACATACTTACCTGGAAGTAAGGCTCAGTGAACTCTGTTGGACTTACTTCTGAATAGATGTAATCAGGATGCTGCCGCCCTTTCCCTTCCTAGGAACAAGCACCATCACTGAACAGAGTGGGAATAAAACCATCATATTATATATCATTCAATGCATAATTTGATGCAGAATGCAATGAAACAAATCATGTTGAAATATCTCTTCCAAAAAAAAACCAGCAGGGGAAGTGTAATGGTTCATCAACACAACCACTGCCCAGGCTGTTGCCCCGTCCATTGTATGGGAGGAGGTCCATCATGGCGGTGTCATGCTGGTCTCCCAAACCGGGTGACGCAAACCCTCATGACTCCACTGATCATTGGTGCTGGATTATCGAGCACTGGTAGATGCTGATAAAAATGTAGCTCATTTTGCCAAGTCAAGAAGACTACATGAAGTATCTGGGGCAGAAATGGGTGATATTTCTGAACCTTAAATTCCTCTTGCTGTTTTTCGTCTGTTTGTTCTGACACAGTCATTACTCTCTGTGCAGTGACAGCCTGAAGGAGATGACCCCAAGGGTTGTTGTACTTGATCATCATCACTCTGCGTACTGGCTGCCAATTCATCTAGGAAAAAATGGAGGAAACCAAAAACAAATTGCTACATGTCCACAGTGCATTCAACTCTGGCCAGTTGGTTGTTCATAAAACAAATTGCTTCTTCTCAGCAATAAATTTAGGCAAACTGCATGAACAAAATAATGCCATGATGGTGGAGCCGTGGGAGTGACAGAATTCTTCAAGACTGACACTGTGGATGGTTGGTAATCCAGAGATATGCCAACTCAATGAGGGCCTTGATAGTGGCAATAAATCAGTAACAGATTCCTGTCATCACCATGAACAATGCAAGTCATTCCATGTTCTGTTCATGGAAAAACTGCAACTGAGGGATCACTTCAGAGAGTTTGGCAGCCTATGCATGGTCGATCCCTTAGAAATATTGACAGCAGAAACATTTCAGTCAAGGAAGTTGTTGAGGTAACTGTTTCTGCGGAGAGGATTGGTAAAAAGACTGTTGAACTCTCTCTCTCTCTTTTTTTTTTTTTTTTTGAGGAGCAAGTTGTTATCCATTATTTGAACCACAGGGGTGGAGTAATGTCTCTGTCTGTTCAGTATGCCAGCCAGGAAGAATAGCAATAAAAATGCTACCCTGAAGTACCTGGAGACAGATGTTCAACTGTTCTCAATATTTTCCATGCTGAGTGAATCGTGAGATGGATATTGAAACATTATTCAAACATACACATCAGCCTTTTCCTCCTGCACTGTCCAGCAATGATGATAGAAGACCAGGCAACACATCAGGCAGCCAAGTCCTATCCAGTGCTGTCACAGCAGGGCCACATGACCCACACTGTATCCAATGCTGGTTAGTAACAGACTGGAGGCTTCCTAGGGATAAGGAACATTTGTTCCCTTACCCTGTGTCAAGTTCCAGTTTGCTCAATGGGGCTTCTTGGATCTATGCCAGCAAAGTCACTAGTGTGGATCCAAGAAGCCCCATGTAGGGCAACCAGGCCCAGTAACGGGATTAGGATATAGTGGAGGCCTCCTCTGCCAATCCTCCCACCCTCCTGGGTATGATCCACCCACCATTCCACCCTCTCCTATTCCATTACAGTGGCAAGGTGGGACATAAATGGGGGTGATTCTCAATACCCACATCCCTACACTCCCCAATGCAATCAAATTCCTGTGACTCCTAAGTGTCCAACAAACACCTAAAAGTACTCTGGATTTGGTTCCTCTGTCTCAAAATGAATTCCCTCGGGCCTGCTGAAGCAGCGTTGACAAGGAGGGGGACAAAATCACCACCAACACCACTCAATAAGCAAGGGGGAGGCACAATCCCACAAGGCCCCATAGGGAACACTCACAACTGGCCTGCCATATGCCAAGGCAGCTACCTTCTGAACGCCTCCTCTCTCTCTCTGCAAGCAACAAAGTCTCCGTCTTTGTCCTTGCTGCTCAAAGAAGAATGTTCTTCCTCCTGAGTCCCAAGTCAACTTTCTCTGCTCAGCTGCTCATATATGAGCTGCTTAAAAGTCAAACACACACAATGAAGCACCAGGAAATGAGGCAGCAGCCAAAAAGGCAACCTCAGCAGGAAGGGACTGGACAACATACCTAGGAGCAAAGCGCTCCCAACCTGCATTATTTCGAAGGTAAAATTTTTACGAGAAATTCTGCAAGCAAAGAGGAAATATTTTGGCTTCTTGGGATTTTTCCTGTAAATTGCATTGCACATGGTTCAGGTGGAGAATCATGGCCAAGGTAGCAAGAATGCATGGACTCCACTGGCTGGAATAATGTATATACGCTGTGAGGAATCAGATAGCAGAAAAATTTTCGCCCAAGGCACATCACAGAAAACAGTTTCATAAATATTGCCATATGCACAGGAGATCCTGTTATAGATATCAAAGACCTCTTCCCTCAGATTCTGAATAGCCACTGCTAGTCAGAGTGAACATAGATTGAGAAGGCCGCTTCATGTCTTCCTGGTGCCAAGCCAGTGGAAGGGCCTAAGCTGAAACTTTGATAGAAGTTCATGTCTTGGTAGGATGTGATAGAGTCTCAATATACAATAGACTGGGGGGGGATCATTATAAAAGACATTAATTGAGCTATAATAGCACGTCATGCAGTTTTATCTCTATGAAGTTCAAACTGCAGGGTCACTTCATCCGTTTTTTAGCAGTTCATCATCATCAAACATCAAAAGGTTTCGGAAAATGACCTTGCCAGTGTAAAAAGGCAAGATGCAGTCTACAGAACAACGTCAGCTTCAAAGATTGCCACCCACAGGTGCAGCAATAAAGAAAATGCACTGTTAGCTACCTACCAAGGTGGCCATATGTGATTTGGGGGCAAGCAGATAAATCATAGTCCATGTGTCCTCTCTCCCAATGAATGGGGATTTTTTTTTTATGTGGATGGTTTCCAAAAATATGGGATGCATGGCACAAGTTGTGGGAATGTGATTGCAAAAAAGAGTGCACCACCAAAACATATTACCTCGCGGCCCAATCCCATGCTTGTCTACTCAGAAGTAAGCCCCTTTAGAGCCAGTGGGGCTTACTCCCAGGAAAGTGTGGATAGGATTGGGCTGTCAGTCACTTACTGTGATTGTACTGTAATAGTAAAGACAATTATTAAAAATGACTTAAAACCAAATAGAAACCTAATTTCAAAATTAAAAAATTCAGAAAACACCATTCTATTCATTTTAAATCTTGACAGATAAGACAATAACATGGTTAAGTAAATATGAATACACTCACATTCTACTCAGAATATATTTCAACATTCACAAACTGTTTTCTTCACCTCAAAAACTACAGAAATTGCCCCATTGGCAGTGTTTCCCTGTAAGATATGAAAACATTTTAAAAAGAAAAGTTTTTTTCTTTTCTTTTTTTGGCTGTTATGTTGGGATCCTTGGGATGCTTTGTTCTCATGGAAGGGGCTCTCAATGGAACATTCCATACTCTGGAACAAAAGTCCTCGCTCTGGAGGAAAGCAAACTCTGGGTGCTACCTGGTGCATTTTCCAGGATGGTTCGAAAAAAGAAGTGTATAACTGATATCTGCAAACTTACAGCAGTCACAATTCCTGTCACAATTTGCAGTTTTCATATCAGTAATTTAATTAGCACCCCAGCTATTTCCCTGACATTTCAAAGGAAACTTCAACTTTGTGTGAAATTCCAGGTTCTGACAACCTTTTATATTGACCTGATAAAGGTGTTTTCATTCTTTACCTTTTCAGGATGAACAATCATGCTGATTTTCCTCCATACTCTTATTTTTCATATGAAGTTAGAAATGGCTTATACAGAAGAATAATTCTTCTGCACCATGCAGAAGGTGCAACCTTCAGTTGCATGGTGCAAATGCCCATCTTATTGTCACACACCAGATTTTATTTCCTCAATAAGTTTGTAAGGCAAGCACTGTACTTCTAAGGCAGCATCCTTTGTTTCTAACAACTATTGATTTCTTGAACACTCAGGGAACATGGGATTCAATTAACTGCCCAGAGCTTCATAGTTCAGGACATTTAAGTATCTCCTGTATATATACCTCTCTTTCCCAAATATATACAATACTGCCATTAAAAAAAAAAAAGAATTGGTTTTTCAAAATGTCATTGTCTTTTATATTTGAATGTTTCTTAGGCTGCAATCCTACACACACAAGTAATCCTATCCTAACCTGCGCTGGTGCAGCTAGGTTACATGGCCTACACTGTATCCAGCAGAGGTAAGAAGTAGACTGGAGGTCTCCTCAGGGTAAAGTGGATATTTTCCCCCTTACTCCGAGTAATATCCCAGCCTACCCAATGGCGCTACTGAGATCCGTGCCAGCTAAATCACAGATGTAAATCTGAGCAGCCCCATGTAACACCAGGAGGCCTGGGACCGGGATTAGGCTATGGTGGAGGCTTCCTCTGTCGATCTCACCTCCCTCCTGCGCCACCCCATTCCGCCTTCCCCCACCCAGAAGTGCCCAGTTTGGATTGGGTCATCAAACTTAATGAGACGAGCCCAGTTCTATGCAGGTCTATTCAGAAGCAAGTTCCCTTATAGTCAATGGAACTTACTCACAGGAAAGACTTATCTGGGAGTAAGCTCCATTGACTATAATGGGATTTACTTCTGAGTAGACATGGATAGGATTGAACTCTTACTTCTGAGTGGACATGCATAGGATTGTATTGACAGTTGCTGTCGTTATTCCATAGTATTACAAAATTTCGGCTAGCATATGTATTGCACAATGTCAAACAAAGGAAGTGGTGATAAGTGTGGTCAGTTGGGAAGTGCTTTCACCTGTATGCCTTCCTCTCCAGGGTAGAAGTTGAAAAATCCAGCAACAGAAGCTGGTTCTGCATAGTCAATGTATGCTGAGTTAGACATGCCTCTGAACATGCACATATTTCCTTCTTACTGATAACTACTGGCACCTTCCATACATCCTGGATCAGAGAGTTTTTTGGATCATTGGATGAACCTATCTGATCAGGAACCTTAATCTCAGGCACTTCTCTTTAGAGAAAAAACACCAGCAGAGCATTCACCTCAAAGTTTTCACTCTTCAAAAGAGGAATTGAGACAGAGAGTGAATTGTAGTAGTCCACTGATGAAATGGGCTGCGTTTCTTTTTCAACTGTAATGATCAATAAAGATAAATAAAATAGTATAAATGTAACTCTTAAAAGAAAGAAAGTTCTATAAAATATCACCTGCACCAGCCAACATTGTTGGTATTAAATAATACTACGAATACTAAATACATTAGGGGCGCAATCGAGAGGGCGCCCTCAGCCGGCGCAAGTCCCTTGTGCCAGCTGAAGAGTGTCGCAAAAGTTCCATAAAGCACTTTCATGCCACCTTCTGAGGAGAGAGGCTGGTGCAGGTGGTGAGTGAGCAGGGGGCGGGGCCAGGATCAGTGGCAGACCTTCCCTCAAGGCACCCTGGGGCAAAGCACCATGAAGCCGCCTCCCCCACTCACCTGGAGTGACATGAAGCCTCATGCTAATGGGATTGCTGCAGCTTTACCTGGGGTAAGGGGAAGTGATTCACCTTGCCCCAGGCTGAGCCACTTGCAGCTCCAACCCTGCTCAGGATGCAGGCAAAGTTAGGATTGAGCTATAAATAATATTAAAGGCTCCTTCCCAGCTATTCCTTTTTCTTTCTTTCTATAATTTTATCATCGCATACAATATTTCTACTTAAACTTGCAAATCATAAAACTGCCAAGCAGACAGAACTTTTGTTCTTTATACTTTTGTTCCAACTGCCCATGAACCTCATTCAGTGAGCTCCCAGGAGGAGAGCCCCCTCACTGAATGCAAGTGTGAAGAATTGGTGAGCTCTGCATCCAGGTAAAATGAGATAAGGAACCATTACTGTATTCATCAGAGAATCATCAGCATTTTAAGTTGTTTTACAGTTTGTCTCCTCTAAGCTGTGTCATAGTATTTCCAAAGCTCAACTGAAGTTTGTGGTAAAGCTCTGAGATATAAACCGCATGCCTGAGAGTCTGCAGCACCTTAGCGCCATCTGTTGGCAGTTTGAATTATTGCAGTAGTCCTTACTCTTTTTTTTCTTGTTCATTTGCTTTTGTTATCCCCTTTTTCTTTTATTAGAGTTTTAATAAGTCTTATACAGATTAGCCTTGAGTCTTCCTGGTGCCTGGTAGGAAGTGCAGTGAATTGTCACGTCCCCTCACTCTGCAGATGCTATTGTCAGAGTGATTTTGATAGGAACCCTTGGGATTCGGTATTGTTCTAGGAGAGGGATACTGCTCAGGGAACCCCATTATCTAACCTGAACAACTGGGCTGGTGGCAGTGGATTCAATCTACCAAGAAATTTCCCCATTCAGCTATGTGTCCAAATAGGGTAGAGAAGGAAGTTGGAAGGGATTGGGCATGCTAACTATTATTTGCTACTGTCCTGGAAAAGCATTCAGTCACAGACAGCCCCTTTCTTGACCCCAACAGAAGCACTGATATTGTTTCTAAAATCAACTGTAAACGCAGAGGGTTCACAACCTCACAAGAATACAAAGAAGCAGCTTGATGAGCCGATCTTGCTTTGCAGAGAAAAGGCAAGCCAGAAGTAATCGGCAATGATAGTATCATCACATCATCACCAATTATATCTGCATCTTCAGATTGGGTGGGTGACACCACAAGTAACCATATTGGGTGACATCAAAGGCCCCTGGAAACAAATATTATAACTACCATTGAACTGCTCCCTGCCTCGCCTGAATCACCAACCACTGCCTGACCTACTAACAAACATCCCTAAACCATCCCTCCTGCCAATCTACCTGCTCTGATGGGGATCTGGAAGCCATAGTCGCACACATGGGACATCCAGCTATTTGCACTGGTGGCCCCCCAAACCCACGACAGTGGCATGGCTTTCACACCACTGAGCCTAGGTTTATGGTGGCAGATTATGAGATCCACCACCATCAGTCCTGGAAAGGCTTGGTGCTGAAGGAATGCCACAAGTCACATGAAAGGTGGCTGAGTAAAATAAGGATGTACAAGAACTTTTATACAGATTTACTTCTACAAAACTAATGACATAGTGTAGCCACAAATAAAAGCTCATGTGTAACAAAGAAGGTCTAAATTATGCTGAATAATGAGAATAGCAGTAGGTTATGGGAGTTCATGAAACTGGACAAATTTCAGTTCAGTCCAGTTTATCATGGACATCTCTTGTTTAGGGACAGGAGAACAGAACATGTAGTGGAAATTCCTGTTGTAGATTACTACTTATACAGGTATAAGAAAAACTACAAAACAGTAGTTTGTTGTTGCATCTTCTCTCTTTCATTATACTTTGATCTGCAAATAGGTTCGATGCTCACCTCGAAAGCTTCCTAAATATTCACTCTGCAGCATATCAAAATTCAGCTTTCTGGTACCTTTTGTTCCTTTGATCTCTCTTTTTGTCAGTGAAATATGCTTGCTGAAAAGTTCACATTTACATGAGTAAAACTCATCATTTTGACTTTGCTCAGTCACCTAAATATTTGCCATTTTTGCATTTCGGTCATTTTAGTTTTCCCTTTTTAAGTGTAAGAATGTCTTTTTTAAAATGTTTACTTGTTTTCCCCTTTGTAAAAAGCACTTCATTTCTGTAGAACTTCTGGAGAATTATCTGTTTGAAAATTGCCTAAGATACTCCCCATGTACACATCCTGGAACTATCTTATGTTCCTACTTACATTGAGGGCCAATTATATTGTAACATTTTGTAAGCATGAAATGACTCTACAGTGATCAAGCAGTTATGTAAAATGTTCCATGAGATCAGATTCTACATGCATTTTATATGCATCCAGATAGTAGTGTATTGAAAACTGTCCAGAATCCAGCCATCACGCAAGATGTATGGTGAACAGATCAGTTTCAGAAATGGGCATGTATATATACATCTACAACAATCATGCCAATGATCCCATGCCTGCAAAGCATCATCATTATGCGGTTTGCCCTTGCTGCATGTACCATAACTTGATGTAACAATCTCCAGGGTAGTATCAAGAAAGACCACTTTCCCCTCTGGGATATCTGGTGCTTCACCTCACTCTGAGACATCAAGATCACACGTACAATCATGCCTTGGCTACACACAAGGAGTATGATTTGCATTGCTGTCAGAAACGAAGGATAGAGAGACATGTATCCACCCCTGCACCCAGTTGGGGGTCTCTGTCTGCCTCCTTGAGGAGGGAGAAGGGGGTAAGGTGGAGAACATTTTGACTGACCTTCACTTCTCTCCCTTTCTCATCCTATATCCCCATACAATTGCTCACACATGCACGAAGGCACACGCACACAATCTCTGGGTAGAATGCAAGGGTGAGCAAAGAATCAGAGATGGAAGGTCAATTGCTTTATGAGTTAGTACTAGTCAGGTTGGTTTTAATCAATCAAAGCAAAATATTTATTGGGATTAAAATGAAACAAGGGAAAAAACAGGCAAGCCAACAAATTATATACTGGTGTTCAAGAGGCAAAGATCCAAAATAAAGTAAAAACAAAGTCTAAGACATCTGACTTAAATTATCCATTTACAATTCTAGCATCCTTTTGGCATTAGAGGGAAAGATCTTCTCTCCTGGCTGGACAGCCTCATTGCTTGCATCTTGGCTTGTCTGACATTTTGCAAAGCCCAACTCACAGCATGCTGTCTCTGGTTCTGGTTTCTAACTGATCCTGCTCTCCTAAACCACAGGAACAGTTCCCTTTTATCCCCTTTTTGGGGCCCTAGCACCCCCTCCCCAGCTCTGAGAAGCTGGTTTTAAGTTTTAAGTTAATGGATGACCAGAATTCTCACTCCCAGGTCAGGTGAGCAACTGGACAAATGATCAGGAGTGAGCTAGGTTTGGTCAAAGTTGCTGTTCCCTGGTGATTCCAAGCAGTCATGGGACTCCAATTTACATATGAAAGAAGAAGACTGTGTAATACATGACTAGAGCTCTAGTCAGAATGGAGAATGTGACAGGTTGCTGCCCACAACAGACAGAGGTCTTTTAGCAGAGGGGAAAGGGTGTTTTCTCAGGAGAGGGGTGCTTGCTCACAACACTTGGAAGCTAGGAGAATTTCCATCAATTAACAAATGAATGCAGCATTTTACACAATATGTTGTTTAAATAGCATAAAAATGTTGTTTGAGTCAGTGAGTTGTCAAAACTCAATTGTCAAATGACAAGGAAAGGGCCAGCTTGACCCTAAGAATTTCATGAAGGAGACATGCATTTGTTTATACCATTTGTTGATTCCCTTTCATATGTGTGTGTTATGTCTTTAAACAGAGCAGGAAAAGGAAGGGAGAAGAGGCACAGTGCAATGGTAGCACTGGCAATGTTCGCCTCAATGGGACCAAAGACGCAGTCTGGATTTCAGCCATAGAATCCTCAGATCTGGCAACTGTAAGTGAGACCAAAACAGAATTCTCATTCAGTGCCTGGTTCATAAGGAGACGCTTTTTTAAAAAGAGCTTTTCACATATTGTTTAGTTTTAATTCATGAGCTCAGGAGTTATTCTAAGGATCTTCTCATAACTGGTATGACAATAGACTCTGGAGAATACTAATGAGTGCAAGTAATGCAATTTGGGAAAATAGTGTTAACACCACAGAAAGAGAGAGAGAGAGAGAGAGAGAGAGAGAGAGAGAGAGAGAGAGAGATGGGTTGGGATGGGGCCGGAATTGGTTGAAAATCTTCAGGGAAGATCTTCCAGTCATTGTAGAAACAATGGAGAAAAAGAATCCCCCCTTTTTTAATGTCCATGAAAAAAGGCAAGTCAGATGTTAATTTCTAAAGTACAGAAATACTATAGCATGATTATAGTGAATAGTGAAATAGTGAATACCATAGCATGATTACAGAAATATAACTACAACGTTATAGAACTAAGTTGAAGTAATATGTAAAATATTGAGCCTAGTCTAGCCAAAACTAAGCACATTTATGGCCCAATCCTATCCACTGTTTTTGCTGGCAGAATGCATGTTCCACAGGTGTAAACAGCTTCACAAATGCATCTAAGCCAGTGCAAGGGGCCTGGTTGGCACTGCAAGTAATGAGCAACTGGGTCCACACAAAAATGTATGCTGGATGCCTGCTGGTGCAGGTAAGCTGGCATGTGGGGTTGGAGGAAAGTAGTTGATCAGGGGCAGGGTGTGGGCAGAACAGAGCGGTGATGGGGATGGGGAGGAGAGAAGATAGGGCCCAGGAGGGAACAGTTCTGGTGGCACACACCGAATCCTGTCCCCCTTCCAGAGCCTGATCTGCCTTTACAGATCAGACTTGTGTCAGTGATTGAGCTGGCACAGGTCAATGTTGGCCCATAAGCAGCTTTTATCTAATGTTCCATTACTCCAAGGAGACCTCCCGTGGCCAAAGCTCCACAATAGGATACAGCAGTAGCCATGCTGGGGCCATGACATCACCGTGTGAAGAGTTAGGTAGGATTGGGCTGCCCAGCTTCATTTAACTGCATGAAAAAATCTAATCAACTTATCAAGCTCTTCCATTGAAGTCAATGGGACTTAAACATGCTTTGTTAGGAGCTTCTGTTAGTGTTAGTGTTAGAGTAAGGAAAAACAATTCTTTCTTCACCGCTGAAACCTCCTGATCCACACACATCTCACTGAATACACCATGCCCATTTTTGGTGCGTGCTGCTGGAGTGCCAATGGGAAGGCCAGAGCCTTCCTGCATGTGTTATTACAGTGCTGGCCACCCACCAGGGCAGATAGGTCAGTGTGAGAAGAAGGAAGGGGTGGGGAGTAGAAGAACAGGGAGGGGAGGGGAAAAATTGGGCAGAGAGGGGGAGGAATGGGGCAGGGAGGCTATGGGAGGGGTGGATCTGGTGGTGTGTGCCAGATCCTGTTCAACTTATTTGCAGTATCCCCACCCCCTTTCCCTCCTCAGACTTGCAAGATCACTGGTGCAGGTCCTAGGAGACCTATTTTGGGGTAGGAAGCTTACAGTGGGGAAAGGAAATTTAAAATCCATTTCCCTTCTGAAGCCTCCTGCTCTTCCCCCTGTTGGATACAGCATGTGCTTTTTGGGGGGAGATAGGATTGGGCCACAAGCTATCATGGACCTGTTGTGAATATGTACGTGTTAGTCCTTGATTAGCAGGTGGAGCCTGAACCAAACTAAGTCAGTAACAGGGAAGTTGCTAGCAGTTCCTAGCTGCAAGAATGTGAGCAAACAAACAAAAAGATTGTTGTCTCTCCTCTGCTGGCCAGAAAGGACAGACAACAAGAATTACAACCCATTGGAATGGAGCACCTTCGCAGACAGAACGGCGCCTTATCAAGCTGATGAAATGCAGCTGTGGATCTCCAGTTGGGAGGGATAAGAACTAAGAGGGCTAGCAACCAGGCCCACTTAGAGAAGGTTCTGTCCTCAAACATTTCTGATTGGACAGTCTAAGTATGACTTCACCTCAGCACTATTAGCATAAGAAGTATGAGTGCCCCAAGGGGTGTGTGTGCCCCTTTTCGGTCAGAGGTTTTGGGTGCAACATCCTGCATGCTGTGAGCTCCATTGTCCAACATGGGCATCTGGCCTCACAGGTAGCCTGGAGCTAAAAGATCTACAAGAATAGCTGACCCAGGTGAGAGAAAGGGATTAATAGAGATAGCCAGCTAGCTTTATTATTTTATTGCTGATACGTTTCCTACATGTTTATGCCTCTAGCATTTACCACCTTATGTAACCTTATGTATTTAATAAACTAAAATCTCTTTTACAAAGCTGTTTCATTGTCTGTTGGGGACAAAATTTCAGAATCCTGCCTAGCCGTTCAGCAAGCTACCAAGTGCTCACTGAGGTTTAGTAACTTGAGGGAGTTGTAATTGGAGAAAGTGCTCAGTGCCTGCAAGGGATAGAATTAAGCCTAGAGGGTCTCAGTGTCCCTGGACTGAGACACTGGCACGTACAGGGTGGTGGCAGTACTATTGAATAGGGGGCCTTGAGGGCTTTAGGGTTCAAGAACCAAGAACTCTGAGCACCCCAAACCCCCCTTAAGTTTGCAACAGGACCTTGGATATCACCTATCATCATTACTGGTAACAAGAAACATATACCCCAAATGTCTTGTCTACTCCATTCACTCATATATGCATTCATTTGGGGTACTACTGAAGCGTACTTTATGGCTGCCTTACCACCTTACAGACCACTAGTTCGGCCAGCCAGGCAGTCCAATAGGATTGGGCTGCCCTTCACACATCTGTTGCACCAGAATTTGTTTTAACATTTTCCAGGTACTGCCTTATGGTACACAACAAAAACTAGAAATATTAGTTTGACCAGAGATTATTTGGGGTGTAGATTATTGGGGCAATGAAGGCCATACAATAATTCAATACATTCTCAACCTCTGAAAAGTTCTCAGGTGCACCTAGTTTATTATTTACTCTGTTCTGTGGAAAGAGAAAAAATGCTTGGGGGGAGTAGTGTTATTAAGGTTCCTTCCTATAACCTTTCAGATGTCTCCAGACAGTTCATAACAATAGACACTAACAGATTGCAGTATTTTTTTTTTCTCCTGAGGTATCTCAGTGGAAATACTTTATTCCATGCTCTAATTCCCTTGTTTTGAGAAGAAGAAATTATCTTCCTCTGGCTGAAGTTAGCTGGTGAAGTGTCATCTTCTAGTTAGTCTGCAGGGTGCTAAGCAAAGGCCCAGGGACTCTCCCACCCCAAGCAGAAGGCAATCTGTAGGAGGCAGCAGGATTCAACTGCAAGGAGCAAGAAGACAACAGAAAGCTGGTCAGACTATCGGCATCAGGGAGCTGAATAGCAAGAAACCCAAGTGGATCTTTACATAACCTGACAGCTGCCTCATCACTCCAGTGTGGCCACAAGGGAATTAAAGGGTAAAGCTCTGGCTTTGCCAGATGAGACCATTTAATAAGAGGTCTCATTATACCTTCTTTGGTTAACACCTTTGATGGCCAAACGACACATTATTTTACAAATAGTGCACTGGGTGGGCTACAAAACATAACAAGACTGTGGGGGAGAAGGGGTGTTTTTGTACTTTATTCCTACCCTGATTCCAATCCCAATCATCCCTCTCAACACTTCCTATCTTCAATAGAAAAAGCTTCCACTGACAGCCAATGCAAACATTTTTCCCCAATAAAAATAGCACAGGGTGAACACAGTCAGGATTGGAATTAGAGCCTCCCTGTCTGCTGCTCCAGTTACACTAGGTATTGTGCCATTCAGCATAATGTGTAGTTGGTCCAGGGCCTAGGAGAGGGGGTAAAGGGGGTAATTTGGCCCAGGGTCAGAAAGGGGGCCCAGGAGTCAAAGGAGGGGGCACAGAAAGTTCCTGGGGTCTGACATTTTCCTATCTCACCTGAACTTGCTACTTGCACGTGATAGTGGGGGGAAGATTTTAGAGAGACTAAGGAGTGTGTTTCCATATTACTTTATCTAGCTGCCAGTGCCACATGGTTGGGTAGACGTGGGCTCCACATCAAGAAGCCTGGTATACCTGGGCTCCAAAGACTATTCTGGCTGTCAGCACCTTCCCCCTGCCTTATTTTGTCTCCTGTTCTGCCTGCTCCTACTGCTCTCCTCCCCCTTTGGGAAGGGGCCCAAAAGAAACTTTGTACCCCCTGATAAAATTAGTCTCAGTCCTGAGTTTGGTCCTCAACTTTGGTCCTGAGTTGGTCCAAAGAGAGTGAAGAACATTGAATGGCTGGTGGGTTGATTCAGACTCCTCCTCAGTGGAAAAGTCAGTCTTGCCACTCCCAGGATCAAAGTCTAGTAACTTGTCAACTTCTTGAAAGAGAACATGACAAGTTTACCCAAAGTTGAGATCCAATAAATCTTGAGTCGCATGCTCAGTGTGGCAGCTGATGTCTGAAAAAATAAGAAATGGGGCAGTAGCATAGCTAGAGAGAGGAAGAAACAGTAAGGACTGCAGGTGCCACACTGCACTGTGTAAGTGAGCAGCCCCTCCCACTCACCTTCAGAGCCATTCCAGGCAGTGATGGCAATGCGCAGGTGCTCTCTGAACTGTACAGCATGTCCTGCACATTGCCATTCCTGACTGGAATCACTCCAACAGTGAGTGGGAGGTGCTGCTTACACAGTATGTTGGGCTCCTGCAGTACTTACTGTTTTGCTCCCCCCCAGCCAGTGCTTTTTTTGTAAAAAAAGGTGCAGGAACTCACAACTTGTTAATCTTTTATTTATTTATTTATTTTTAAACCATTTTTTATTGGAGAAATAAAATATTTTTTATGTGCTTTCCCCTAAAGATGAACTTACTTCTAAGTAGACATGCATAGGATTGGGCTGTCAATCTCCACATCCCCTTCCCCCTAGCTACTTTTTCTACACATGGGGAAAAATACTGTACAGGTGCACTTGTAGCGTGTAGTATGTAGTGTGGCACTACTTCGAGGAGAGGAAGCAGTGAATGAATTCTGAAAAATGGCTTACATGAGTTCCATGTAGTAAAATTACTCTAAGCAACTGTGGGAATAAGAACAAAAAAGGAATTCTTACACGAGAGGGGTCCTTAGGTGCAGATAGAAACAGCTACATTTGCAAACAAGCGATTAAATATGGTTTAATTCAGGTATCAGAATACTCTGTGTCTTTGGGAATGCGCTTGGCATGCAATTGTATGTTCTCTGCTGCCCTGAGCAGCTGCTGTGCATTGCTAGAGAGGAGCTGCAAATGCTGGCTGGCGGAGGGCATGCTTGTGGGGGAAGGAAGAGGAGGATCTCTGGCAAGGCTGGACAGCATGTTGTACACACGTAGAATCCCTTTTCACCTGCCCTTAGCAGGTGAAAACGGGTGCAGATATAGATCTCTGCCAGGATTAAGAGCCCAATCCTAGGTATGTCTACTCTGAAGTAAGTCTCATTCTAGTCAATGGAGCTTGCTCCCAGGAAAGTGCCTAGGATTGCAGCCTAAGAGCCCAATCCTATGCATGTCTACTCAGAAGTCCACTTTAGTGAATGGGGCTTACTGTGGATAGGATGGCAGCCTCAGGGCCCAATCCTGTGCCTGTCTACTCAGAAGTCAGTCCCATTCTAGTCAATGGGGCTTCCTCCCAGGAAAGTGTGGAGAGGACTGCAGCCTCAGAGCCAAAGCCTATGGCTGTCTCCTCAGAAGTCAGTCCCATTAGAGGCAGTGGGGCTTCCTCCCAGGAAAGCGTGGACAGGACTGCAGCCTCAGAGCGCCGCCTGTGCCTGTCTTCTCAGAAGTCAGTCCCACTAGAGGCAGTGGGGATTCCTCCCAGGAAGGTGTGGAGAGGACTGCAGCCTCAGAGCCCTTCCTCTGCCTGCCTACTCAGGCTGCAAGGCTATGACACTCTCCCGGGAGTAAGCCCCACTGAACACAATGGAACTTACTTCTGAGTAGACATGCATAGGCTTGGGCTCTCAGGCTGCAAGGCTATGCACCCTTTCCCAGGAGCAAACCCCATTGAGCACAATGAGACTTACTTCTGAGTAGACACGCCTAGGCTCATGCTGCAGATTGGCACGGGGGCTGCACCAGCCAGCTTCCTTCCCCTCCTCCTCCGCCAAGCCAGTACCTGGGCGTTCCGTGGGTGCCGCAGCCCATCTCCCTGGCTGGCTGGCTGGCTGGCTGGCTGGCTGGCTGGCTGTCCATCCTCCTCCTCGGCGTCGGCGTATGTCCCCCACGCCCTCCACCAGCTTAGAAGCTGCGCGGGGAAGCAGAGCGTGGGGGGAGGGGAGGCGGGCTGGGCTCAGGCAAGAGCTTGGAGATGGGGGCAGGAGGGGGTCGTTGTGCAGTCGGGCAGGGGCCAGGCGCCCACCCACCCAGCACCCTCCAGCACCTACCCAGCGAATGCCTCTGTTTTGTTTCCCCCCCCCGGAATGCCTCCGAAGGGGCGGGGCCCCTGCAAAAAGGTGCCAGAACTCCGTCCCCCCACGTTCCATTAGAAAAAAAGCCCTGCCCCCAGCTATGCTACTGAATGGTGGATACTACAAGCCTTTCCCATTGACTCTAACAAGCGACTCCTATTACACCTTCCCTCTGCTCAAAACTGCTTTTACATGCTCCACCCAAATTCTACCCATGGAGCCCTCTGCTCCTATCAACCACGAGAGTCTTCAGAATCAAATTCAGAGAAAGATTCATTCTGAATACCAGGTTCTGATGACAAAATGTTAGAGGCAGGAGGGGATGGCACCCACAGCAGGCAACGTGCACTGGATGTTATCCCGTCCAGGAGACCCATTGGGGATTGAGAGGCTTACAGAGGGGTAAGGGAAAATATTTTCCCTTTCCCCTCCAAAACATCCTGATCTGTCTCCCCCACAATAGCACACACCGCAGCCCCTTTAAGCCCCTGCTGTAAAGGGGTGTTTCTTATCACAGAATGACATTCTGTTTACACATTTTAAAAACCATCTTTCTGCCTTATGCCTATCATTCGGGAAGATAAACATCTTTTTTTCTTTCCCAGCCCTAAAATGCCTTTTGTTAGGCTGTATTGAAAGGGAGGTTTGGATATTTCTGTAATGAAAGGTTTAACTGCAGCAATTGAGGGGCTGTCTGTTACTCTGACGCAACATTTAAATACCAAAGTTTCCAACTTAAAAAAAATGCAGCTTCATTTGTTGAATGCATTTCACAAGAATGATTGTAATTTCAGTGAAAGAACAGTATAGGTGGAAATTAAGAGCTATAAGTAATTCTAAGGAGGGGGGTACTTGGGTTTTTTTGAAGGAGTCCAGCATTTGGAATTCCAAAGTGGATTAATTTGGTAGCCTTTGTTCTTTCCTCCAGCAAATTTAAAAAAGCAGACTTATGCTAGTGAGCAGCAGACAGACAGGCCACTCACTGTTTTGACAATCTGTAAAATTTTGCCCCAGTCCCTGCCTACCAAAACACCCCACCCCAGATTAATTTGCAGGCTGTAGTAAATTGTTGGTATACAGCAGCCCTGGGAGACTGCTTGGAAAACAGGTTTCCAGGGTGTGATTAAAAGTACATTTAACGGTCTCATGCAAAGCATACAAACCACTGAATAATTCCAGCTGGGTCACCCAACAGGAGAAATGTCACAATTCTGTGGAATTTTAACCTTTCTACAGATTAAATACTGAAAAAATAAATGCAGGCATGATGTGGCATCTGAGCTGCAGTGGTTAGGGGTGTCTTAGATATGCAAATGTGCCATTGGTGTATTTTTGGTGAGGCCAGTGGAGAACTATGGCTCACACCAATTGAGGCTGTTGGACAAACAGTTATTTTATGCCAGGAAGACACGTGCATGCACACCTGGGAGTTGTACTGCTTGTTCCCTCCACCAGCTCTCCTCTTTATCCTCCTACTCTGCTCTCTCCTCCACCTTTATGTCCTAGTCTTCCAGCAGCTGGCACAGTAGCAAGAAGGAAAGAAGGGGAAGAGTTGGCAGCCATCTAACAGAGTTATTACTGATAGCCCCAAAGGTGGGGCTGAGCTACTTGTGCTAAAAGCCAATATAGCTCCCCACATAGCAGTGCTCAGCAGGTGATGTCCAGATACCCAGATTACCATACTGTTTTTATATTATGATGCATGTTGTATAGAATGTGTGGGTGAGTGTGTAGAGTGTGATTGTTGGAATTGTAGTATATATTTATGCTTGTATCTCTAAGGTGCATAAATTTCGTTGTGCTGTAGCATGACAATGAAGTTACTACTACTACTACTACTACTACTAGATATCTAGGAGGGCATTCATTTTGACTTGCACCATTCTTTTGCATGGACAGTGGGACTCGACCACAGAGATCTCCACCTGTCCTGCTCAGCCCTCCAGTTTCTGTCTTCAATAATCCACCCCTGAATTTATTGAGTTCCAAAACAGGATATAGGTTCACGTGCTCAGGTGGCTTAAGCCTTAAATGAGTGATGCATGCTGTTGGCTACTGAAGGAGATAACTCTCTACTGTGGTATCCCAACCTCCAGCTCCCCCAGCTTCACATCCTCAGGGTTTATCAGGAGAGGTGGGAGAAAACGGTAATAATGAAATAAAAGTACAAAACACTGCTTTCTGCACTTTTCATTTAAAACAAAAAACCACCCAAAGTCTGCCCAAAATAAAACTGATTTTTTTATTTAATGGGGGGGGGGGTGCATGGGTAATGACTGTGGCTGCATCTGCTGACACTATATCACCTATATCATCTACCTAGTGCACTTTGAAAGCAATTATATTTTATATTTATAATGTAAATTTTGAATAAAAACACATAATACCACTTTCTCCACTTCTAATGCTTGGACCCAGGCTTCGCGCACTGGAGAGGACACTCCAACTTCGCCATACGGCGTCGGCACAACACGGGAAGCAGCAGTTTACCGGTTATAAGTCTTCGCTCGATTGGCGTAGAGCATGACGCCAGGGGCTGCTTCCGACGGTGGGAGAGATCATTGCATCTCATTGGGCAGCTACCGCCCGCCTTAAGCTGGGCAGTCCCCAGCCAGTAAGGTGTTGCCTCGCCACGGTCCGTTAACCTCATGGGGTGCGTGGGGTTTAGGGTGAAAACCGACAAGCGGATCGACAACTCTGCACCATGCAACAGAAAACAGAAAACTACTGCCCTAAAGCTGGGCACCTGGAACGTTAGGACAATGACACCTGGCTTCTCTGATGACCTGCAAGAAATAGACGACGCACGCAAAACAGCTGTCATCGACATGGAGCTGAGCAGACTGCAGATGGACATCGTCGCCCTTCAAGAGACTAGGCTGCCAGATTCCGGATCTGTCAAGGAGAGAAATTTCTCATTTTTCTGGCAGGGAAAACCACCAAACGAAACCAGGGAACATGGCGTTGGCTTTGCGGTCAGAAATACCCTGCTGAAATCCATCATCCCACCTACTGTGGGAAGTGAAAGAATTTTGTCCCTGCAGCTCCAGTCATCAGCAGGACCTATCACTCTCATCAGTGCTTATGCACCGACTCTGTCGTCTCCAGCAGAAGCCAAAGACAAATTCTATGATGACCTGGCCACCACTGTCAAGAAAATCCCTGTAAAAGAGCCATTGTTCATCCTCGGCGATTTCAATGCTAGAGTTGGTGCTGATAACAGTTCATGGCCCACTTGCTTAGGTCAGTTTGGCACTGGGAGGATGAACGAAAATGGCCAACGCCTGCTAGAGTTTTGCTGTCATCACGGTCTCTGTGTCAGCAACACATTCTTCAACACAAAGCCCCAACATAGAGTCTCTTGGAGACATCCAAGATCAAAGCACTGGCACCAGCTCGACCTGATCCTCACCAGACGCTCCAGCCTTCCCAGCATCAAGATCACACGCAGTTATCATGGTGCTGCCTGCGACACTGACCACTCCCTGGTGTGCAGCAGAGTGAAACTGCAAACAAAGCGACTGTATCACACGAAAAAGGAAGGAAGACCTCGCATTGATACCAGCAAGACCCGGGATCAGAGAAAAGTGGAGGAATTTGCACAAGCGCTTGAGGAATCTCTTCCAGGCCCGGCCGACGCAAACGCATCCAGCAGATGGGAACATTTCAAGAATACCGTTTACAACACCGCCTTGTCCATATTCGGCAAGAAGACCAACAAGGCGGCAGACTGGTTTGAAGCCCACTCTGAGGAGTTGACACCAGTCATTGAGGAAAAGAGGAGAGCTCAAGCAGCATACAAGGTCTGTCCCAGTGAGCGCAACCTGCAGGTCCTCCGAACTGCTCGCAGCAAAGTCCAACAGACTGCCAGGAGATGTGCTAACGACTACTGGCTCCAGCTCTGTTCCGAGATACAGATAGCAGCTGACACGGGCAACATCAAGGGGATGTATGATGGTATCAAGCAGGCCCTAGGTCCAACACAGAAGAAAATTGCCCCTCTGAAGTCTGCCACAGGCGAGGTCATCCAGGATCGGGCGCAGCAGATGGAACGCTGGGTGCAGCACTACTCTGAGCTATATTCCAGAGAAAATGTAGTCACCGAAGAAGCACTGAACAACATTGAGTGCCTGCCTGTGCTGGAAGAGCTTGACAGTGAACCAACCCTAGAAGAACTTCACGTGGCCCTGGACTCCCTTGCCTTTGGCAAGGCACCTGGAAAAGACAGCATCCCTGCTGAAGTCCTAAAATGCTGCAAAGAGATCATCGTCACTGAGCTGCATGAAATCCTCTGTCTCTGCTGGAGAGAAGGTGGAGTACCTCAAGACATGAGGGATGCAAACATCATCACGCTGTACAAGAACAAAGGTGACAGGGGTGACTGCAACAACTACCGCGGCATCTCTCTCCTTAGCGTTGTAGGAAAGCTGTTTGCCCGAGTTGTACTAAAGAGGCTCCAGGTACTTGCAGAGAGCGTCTATCCAGAATCGCAGTGTGGATTCCGAGCCAACAGGTCCACCACTGATATGGTATTCTCCCTTAGACAACTGCAGGAGAAATGCAGGGAACAACGACAGCCACTCTTTATAGCCTTCATAGATCTCACAAAGGCTTTCGACCTGGTCAGCAGAGACGGCCTCTTCAAGATTCTCCCCAAGATTGGATGTCCACCCAGGCTCCTCAGCATCATCAGATCCTTCCACAAGGACATGAAGGGCACTGTTGTCTTCGATGGCTCCACATCAGACCCTTTTGACATCCGAAGCGGAGTGAAGCAGGGCTGTGTTCTTGCACCAACCTTGTTTGGGATTTTCTTCGCTGTCCTGCTGAAGCAGGCCTTTGGAACTGCAACAGAAGGCATCTATCTCCGGACCAGATCAGACGGAAAGCTCTTCAACCTCTCCAGACTGAGAGCAAAATCCAAAGTCCAGCTGAAATGTCTGCGTGACTTCCTCTTTGCCGACGATGCAGCTGTCACTACCCACTCTGCCAAAGATCTCCAGCAGCTCATGGATCGTTTTAGCAAGGCCTGCCAAGATTTTGGACTGACAATCAGCCTGAAGAAAACACAGGTCATGGTTCAGGATGTGGACTCACCTCCCTGCATTACAATCTCTGAGCATGAACTGGAGGTTGTCCATGACTTTGTGTACCTTGGCTCAACGATCTCCGACACTCATTCTCTCGATGCCGAGCTAAACAGGCGCATCGGTAAAGCAGCTACCACGTTTTCCAGACTCACAAAGAGAGTCTGGTCCAACAAGAAGCTGACGGAACATACCAAGATCCAGGTCTACAGAGCTTGCGTCCTGAGTACACTTCTGTACTGCAGCGAGTCATGGACTCTTCGCCCACAACAGGAGAGGAAACTGAGCGCTTTCCACATGCGCTGCCTCCGACGCATCCTCGGCATCACCTGGCAGGACAAAGTTCCAAACAACACAGTCCTGGAACGTGCTGGAATCCCTAGCATGTATTCACTGCTGAAACAGAGACGCCTGCGTTGGCTTGGTCATGTCGTGAGAATGGATGATGGCCGGATCCCAAAGGATCTCCTCTATGGAGAACTCGTGCAAGGAAAGCGCCCTACAGGTAGACCACAGCTGCGATACAAGGACATCTGCAAGAGGGATCTGAAGGCCTTAGGGATGGACCTCAACAAGTGGGAAACCCTGGCCTCTGAGCGGCCCGCTTGGAGGCAGGCTGTGCAGCATGGCCTTTCCCAGTTTGAAGAGACACTTTGCCAACAGTCTGAGGCTAAGAGGCAAAGAAGGAAGGCCCATAGCCAGGGAGACAGACCAGGGACAGACTGCACTTGCTCCCGGTGTGGAAGGGATTGTCACTCCCGGATTGGCCTTTTCAGCCACACTAGACGCTGTGCCAGAACCACCTTTCAGAGCGCGATACCATAGTCTTTCGAGACTGAAGGTTGCCAATACATAATGCTTGGAAAACACTGAAATCTTTTAAAAAAAAAAAAAGAGTTCTCCCACATTTAGACAATCATTGCAACATGAATTCAAGGTTCATTATGCAACCTGTTCTAGCACCGCAGCATGTTGCAAGGATTATATGCATTGGCCCTTAACCTCTTCATGTCTTTGGCTCCTGATGTGTAAAACTGCAATGGAAACAGTTTCCTAGTCCAACTTTCTGGCCAATCTAATAGCATTTGCAAAAGCATCTGGAGCTTTGTGATGTTGTTTTTCCTCCCATTTTCAATTTTAATTCAGAGAAACCATTACAGTTTAAATCTGTAAACAACTCCTTGAAGTAATGATTTTTAAAGAGTTTAGGAAAAGCTTTGGAGGTGGCTGCTGGGAATACACACCGTGAGCACTTTTCAAAGTGGAATATATCAACTATTAAAAAACAAAACAGGCAACCAGCAGAAATGCTTTTTGACACTTTGCACTCATCTGAAAGTGCCAAATCCGATTTGTATTTTTATCTAGCTTTTGAGAAAGAAAAAAAAAAATTTGTATCTGGCCAATAACTTGGTGCAATATATGTACAAAGCACTTTAGGAAGATTGATCTGGTTAACTCCCATTAACGTCAGGGGGAAAAAATCATGCAGTTAAAACTCAGACTGGTTAGAAACACTTGAAAAATAAGGGTGCTTAATGAAAATTCTGAAAGATTCTTAAATACAACAAACACAAATGCAAGCCTGGAAGATATTAGCTACTGGGAGAAGTAAAGAAAAAAACATTGCCTATAATTTTGTGGGAAGAACATTTTTATTCTTAAGCCTGCCTATGCCTGCTGGTTGCTAAATATCTCACTCTTTCAAGGATCTTTTTTAAAAACACACACATACAGGCTCTTTGACAGAGGCATAAGAACTATGTTGCCATGGCAACTGCAAAGCATCCGTGATAACCCAGAGATTTTGGGTTATAATGTGTTTGCAACCCTGTTAATGAGTCCCATAAAACCATTCCCAGTCAGTGATATATGGGGTCATATGAGAAATTGAATTAAACCTAAACAGCTCCAAACTCACCTAGAGGACAGATGTTTGAAGCATAGGCTAATATCATTACAATATTCTGCACCCTGCTTCTGAACCAAAGATTTCAATCAGAGAAACAAATGGGTTTTGTACATTTTAATTACCTGAGGCTCACAACAGCCCTGTGGAGTAGTATTTATAGTAGTAACTTTACCTTGGAAAAAACAAGGACATGGAAAAATCCTTGGAATAGCTCAAAGTCATACTACAGGCTCATGGAAGAGCCCTTAACAGAAATTGGATATATTTCCATTTGGATGTTAACCTCTGTCAGAAAAGGAAGCTGAAGAACACAGGCCACACCAAAGGGAGAAGCTCCAACTAATTAGCTCCTACTACTAGTTAGCTCCTCCTAGTTAGCCCCTGCTAACTAGACAAAGAGGCACCTTTTACAGTGCAATACTCTTATATTTAATGGAGGGAGAGCACCTCTTCACCCAGCATGGCCTCTTTTCCAGGGGCTGTTAATGATGTCTCTTTTGCTTCTTATTTAGGTTGTGAGCCCTTTGGAGATAAGGAACAATTTACTTATTTATAAACCACTTTGTAAAGTACCATTTTTCAAAAGCAGTATACAAGTCGTGCCTCGTTATCTGCTAGGGTTCTATTCCAGAACCCCTAGTGGATAAAAAAAAATAAGTGGACTTAAAAAAAAACAGTGGAAAAATAGATTTAGAGATCCACTTCCAGATTTCTTGCCCCTCCATTGCTCCTAATAAGGCCATGTCTCAACATTCACAGGGATTTGATTCAGGGACTCACTGCCGATATCATAAAATGTGTTAAATAAAAGCAATTTTAAAAAAATTTAAAAATGTGTCCCTTTACAATTGTGGTTTATGCACAGTCACTGCTGCCATACCTTAGTGAATGCAGTATAGTTAGCCCTATACCTTCACACACCAGGCCCATCCTCAATGGACTTCAGCGTTTGACTGATAATTATAGACTGATGAACAGAATGACAGAATAATGGAGAAACAAAGAGCCTGCCCTCAGCCCCAGCTAATCCATCATGTACATCATTGATGAGGAGTATGGCACTGCAAGCTGCAAACATAATCGAAAACAGTCAAACTACAAACAGAGTCTCAATTAGCAATTTTCAACCTTTTTCATCTCATGGCACAGTGACAAGATGCTAAAATTGTCAAGGCACATCATCAGCTTTCAGACAATTGACAAGGCACACCTTGCTGCTGGCTGGGGTCTCACATCCCCCAAAGGCCCTACCAATAAATGAACTTCTCCCAAACTCCTGCAGCACACCTGTGGACCATTCACAGCACATCAATGTGCCATGACACATTGGTTGAAAATCACTTATCTAAATGCTCTAGCATACAAAAAGACACCCAAAAATACATTAAAACAAATAATGCAGATGAATAGTTTAATGTGGTTGTACACTTTTCTTCCTCCAGTCTTTGTCAGGAACCCTGAGGTCCAACACACATCTGCACCACCATCAAATATCCACCTTTCTATAGGTCTGGTTTCCAATGTTAAACCTAACACAATAGGTTTTTGTAAAGTACTGAGCAGTGGGAGCAAGACGTTGAGAGGATATACAGTAATACCTCAGCTCCTATACATGAAAATCATCTGCAAACAAAACAATGAGATGGTCTCTCATGCCATATTAGGCCCACTCACAACAAAGCAAAATAACAGGTTATATTCGAACCGCCATGCAAAAGAGGGAGGAGTGCACTTCTTTAAGAAATTCCTCCATCCATCTCCAGCCCCCTGCAACCCACAAAAGTCTGCTCTTGAGGGTTGGGAGGTCCTCAAAAGCATATTTTGGGGGCACACTGAAGAGCAGAGTAGAACAGCGAAAAGTAACATGTATAAAACCCTTTTGTGCTAGCAGGAGGCAGCACAGACACAAGTCAGGGTTTGGCTGCAGCTCAACAGTTCCATCACTTTTCTAATTTCTAGATTGTCTGCACCAATCATTTTTCAGGTAATGAATCCACACAGATGCACACACACTTCCAATGCAGCCTACATTTTCCTCTGCACTGACTCTGCCCTCATCGTCACTGCAGGACAACTCAGCCGTTGTGCCATACAGTGCAAGCAGCCTGCTCTACCTGCATCTGTTATATCAGCATGGCACTTCATTGTGGTGTATCATTCCCACCCACGGGAAAAATGTTTCCTACTCTCCCACTGACACAGTATTTGCACTGGGAAAATCATGAGTGTGCTGATGCAGAAAAGTCTGTATTGTTCTTAATGGCCAGCAGCCTTTCAGAAGGTTGGAAACTTCAACTCCTTCTCATCTCGGTAGCTTGTCCTGTTGTTACTCAAGTCTGTCAGGGTTCAGATTGCCATTGCTTATCACATGATTATGGGTGACATGTCTGTATTCTCTGTGCATCTCCAAGCTAAAGATAAAATAGGCTCACTTAGGCCATATGCCAGGGCAGCACCACTGGCCGCAAAAGTGTCATAAGGCACTCTGGCACCTGTACTTCGTTCCAGGAAACTCCGGGAACTCCTCTGAGTGGTCTGCAACAAGTTGCCCTGCTGGTCTGTGACAAAGCTTTTTCGGGTGAGGGGAGGGTGGAATAGGTGGATGGAGGCCTGAGGGGAGAATTGGGCCTGGGAGTTGGGTGGGGACATTGGCAGACTCTACTGCCAAATCCTATGCCCCCTCCTAAGGCTGAAAACCCGATACAGGCCTCCCGTGTTCTGCACCAGCTCTTGAGCTGGTGCAGGTCCGAGGAGATCCAGAGGGGTTTCTGGGACTTTACCTGGGGTAAAGGAACAAGCATTACCTTACCCGGAGGTGGCTGCCCTGGCCCCATTAGATACAGCAGTGGCCATTTTGGCACCACTGTACTGTTGAGCGCCACTGGGGCTTAGGATTGGGTTGCCCCCTACTCATGTCTTCTAGCAGTCCATTTCTCAAACTAACCTCTCCTATATTGGTACGGCTGTGCTATTGAACTGTAATGCTCTTAACAACCTTTAGAAGCTGACTTGGAAATTTAAGTGGGAGTCACTTCCACCAAATGTGCTTAGAACGGAGGCACAAGAGCACAAAGAGCTACAAAACACACGTTGTGCAGACTGTTGCTTCTTCCTTTTTGTCTTAACTAATTTGGAATTCTGTAGCTCCATCTGTTCTTTTCACATTCCGTTTACATTTTCAGTTCCACGGTAGCCATTTATTCTCCTCAGCGAAACAGAGTATTGAATTAATACGATAAAACTTTCTATTACCTTGCTCCTAATAGAGTTTAGCATCATTCCACTGTTCAGCATCTTTGGTCAAAAGGCAGTGGAGACCTTCTAATCTTTAATCATTTTTCATTCGTCAGCAGCACTTGATGTGGAGGAAACACCTGCTAATTTTGTACAGAGTATATCTACTACATTGGTATCAGAGATGGAAGACTGAGAGCTGAGTCATACAGGAGCTTAGGGCAAAAATAGTGCACTTCCATCTGCCAAGTGTATATGAAAGGCGGAAGTTATATGCTCATCACAGTTTGCCAATCATGCAGGAGACACTCTTCATGCACCCCAGATGCAGCAAGGAAGATTCACTGAAGTCACCAGGATTAGCGCTTGCTAATCAGGGAAAGAATAGTTCTTGTAGTAGGCTTAGCTGTAGTAGGATGTAAGCACAATGCTGTGTACTCAGAAGCAAGTTCCATTGTGTTCAGTGAGACTTACTTCCAAGAAAGTGTGTATAGGTTTACAGCCTAAAGCAAGGGTCTCCAAACTTTTTGGCCAGAGGGCCGCATCAAATATCTGGTGTGGTGTGAAGGGCCAGAAAAAAATTTAAATATAAAATTTAAATAAATAAATTAGAGATGGAACTTAGATGAGTGAATAAATGAATGAATGGGCTCATTCATTCAACCTCTTTGGCCCTCAGAACACCCTCCAGGCACAATCAGAGCACAGTTCAGTCATGTTCAGTTGAGTGGGCCAGAGGCTTTCAGGGGCCAAGAGAGCTGTGGGTTGGAAAGAGGCTTGCTGTGGGCCACATCTGGCCCCCGGGCTGGGGTTTGGAGACACCTGTTCTAAAGGAATGAAGGTTGTAACAAAGACTTTAAGGCAGCAGTTCTCAAACTCTCCGGGAGTTTGAGAAACAAGGTAAGTGCATACAGGGAAGGGACAAAGGTAGCAAAGCGATTGCCAGAATCGTGTCACTCCTGTTGCAAAAAGGGTTTTCACACTTACCTATAGCCAGTGCTGGCCTTCAGGGGGTGTGGGGAGCCCCACAGATGTCTCTACAAGGCCCCCCAAGCCTCCACAAAGCTAAAAATAGCAATCAAAATCCAGTTCTGGTTTGTGATTGCTTGGGGAGCCTTGCAGAGGCATTCATGGGACTCCCTGGAGGGCCACACTGACTTTAGGAGAGTGTGGAGAAACTCCTTTTCACCCCGGCAGCAATACGATCATATCACTGCCATCCCCTGCGCTGCCCCTGCGCTGCATCCCCAGGGGCTTCCCTGACTGATTGGTCACAAGCACCAGTTTGGGAACCCCTGTTTAAGGGAAAGGAGGGTTTTGAGGAGGAATTTGAAGGAAGTAGAAGAGTGGGCATCACATAAGTGGTCTGGAAGGAAATCTCAAGCATAAGGGGCAGCAAGGGAGAAAGGGTAGAGTCATTTGTGGGAGCAGAAAGTCTTTGAGCAATTGTAGGTACTTCCACAAGCATCACATATGGCCTTATGGATATCAGCTTCAAATATAACACAGCATATCAGCCAACATTGTTGTCAAAGGATCTGAGATAACTTTTGGCACAATCCTATGCCTGACTTGTACAAGCATTCTCTGCCAGTGCACTTTGACACAAACATGCTGTAAAGCACACTAGTTAGTTGTGCAAGTGGGAAGGCCAGAGCCTGCTGGTGCCAGCACAAGGAGTGGAACCCACAGGAGTGGGCAAGTTCTGTGCTGTGCAGAGCAGGAGCAGGTGAAGGGCAGGGAAGTTTCCGCTATTTTTTTTTTGTTCTCCTATTTGTAGTATATTTAGTGTCACTACCTTTTTATTATGTCCTTCCTTGATTTGATATATAAATAACATATACTCTTTCCCACTTCTGTTTGTGTATATAAATTATTTTGATAAGTGTAAATACCTGTATATACCTTTAATTTCTTAATCTCCGCTCAATGCTCACTTGACACTATAGACTGGAGGCTTTGTTTATGTTCCTTTTGCAGCTACTTCTTTATGTGATTGTTTCTTGGCAACCTCCACATGACAACTGAAGTGGCTTTAAAAAAAACATCAGCCTGAGGGAAAGATCAGAGAGATATTTGGGAAGAGCCATTCAACACATCATCATTTAGTCTAGATTCTTTTTCCTTCTGCAATAGAAGCCAGGAAGTAAGGGGGTGGCAATCTTGCTCAGGACTTCTAAATAGGAGTTGACGGTCTCTAATTCTTTATGTCTGTCCTCTGTTCTCATGCAAAACACACCCATGCCAGGGGCAATTTGCATCATTTCCTTGTACATTACTTTGGGGGGAGGTGATTTTTGGTGGGAAGATGACATGGAATTAGTGGGGTTTAAACATCCTCCTCTCCCCTACCATGGTGTCAGTTTGGATCACCTCACTACCACTGTTTTAAAAAAAAAAAACCAATTTAGATGCTGACACATTGGACATCATATTTGACTCTGAGACAGACGATACAAGCTGAAATTCCAAATCCTGTGAGAATTTGACTGAACTTGAGACTGCACATGTACAGCCCAATGCTACATATATTACAGAAATTGAGAGAACATCCTTTATAAGGCTGATAGCTTGTCTCTATAACGACTGGTTGAGAAGTGTTATCAACGGGAATTATTGATAGAAAATGCTATCTTCATATCTGAGACTCTCACTCACTACTTTGCAATTGTAATACAAAGAGCACCAGAGTTTAGAAAGTGACACTTCCAGTTAGTATGAGGGGGCACAGAAACAGTTTGGAGCCAGTTCTGCTATTTTGAATGTGAAGATAGGGAGCTGTGAGTTGTCAGAAGGTGAAGAGTGCAGAGACTCTTTGGGAATCTGAAGTAGAGTTTGTAGATTCGCTGCCTGCTGTCAAAGCGTCCATTTGCTTCCAACAGTTTTTGTGTGTATATTTGCAAATTAACCAATTACAAAGAGACCAGACGTCTCCAGTGTTCTTCCATCTAGCAGAATCTAAACCCTTCAGTGCTATCCCTGAATGTCTCACTGCTTGAGAAATTGGGCTATGTGTAATGGTATGTTTGTGCCAAATTGTCCTATTGATTTCAATAGGCCTTACTTGCCCAATTGACTGTAATTGTGCACAGGATTGCAGTCTCAATTGCATCTATGTTTTAGTTTGTTGTTCATATCGTCTTGCAGAATCTTTTCTGGGAAAACACATAAATAAGAATTGGAAAAGATTTTTTTTTTGTTCTCTTTTATTGGTGAATTAAAAACAAAACAACAAAAAAAGAAAAGAAAAAGGGAAATCACATTATATGTAAATAAAATACATAGAGGTTACAAAACACATTAATAAACAATCTATAAGAATGTTATTGAGAAATCCATGAATAAATATCTATGAAAGGCTTCCAAACATCCAAAAATATCCATATGCAGTTTTATTTTGTATTTATTTAAAACATTTATAAACCACTTTTCTAAAGAGTTGTGCAGCTAACATAATAAACTATATATAAATAAAACATAGAAAAGTAACAATAATAAAATACAATTGACAACAATAAAAGGAGCAAATAAAGAACATCTAACACAACAAGAAGAAAAACTTAAAAGCAGTGCACAGTAACCAAACGGAATATACAGTAATTGTGTATAATTGCCACCTGTAACAGAAGGTACGTGTCACCCAGTGCGACACTTACTTACATGAGCGTTCCATAAATTTGGGAGTGATATAAAGATGTAATTGCACCTCCTCTGACCTTCCAGACCAGGGGTGCCCAAACCCTGGCCTGGGGGCCACTTGCAGCCCTCGGAGACTCCCAATCCGGCCCGTGGGGAGCCCCCAGTCTCCAATGAGACTTTGGCCCTCCAGAGACTTGCTGGAGCCCACGCTGGCCCTACACAACTGCTCTCAGTACAACTGCTTGACCTCTCGCATGAGCTGTGGGACGAGGGCTCCCTGTACTGCTTGCTGAGTCACATCTGTGATGCAGCAGCGGCAACAAAGGAAAGGCCGGCCTTGCTTTGTGCAAGGCCTTTTATAGCCCTTGTGCTATTGCTAAACCTTCTTTCATTCATATAAGTTCCATATCTAATATATTCATTTATGTAAATTTATGTAAATTTATTCAAATTTTAAATGTAAATTAATTTTTTGCCCCGGCCCCCAACACATTGTCAGAGAGATGATGTGGCCCTCCTGCCAAAAAGTTTGGACACCCCTGTTCCAGACTATCACATTGCTTTTAATCTCGAAAGACTATGGTATCGCACTCTGAAAGGTGGTTCTGGAACAGCATCTAGTGTGGCTGAAAAGGCTGATTCAGGAGTGACAAACCCTTCCACACTGGGAGCAAGTGCAGTCTGTCCCTGGTCTGTCTCCCTGGCTATGGGCCTTCCTTCTTTGCCTCTTTGCCTCAGACTGTTGGCCAAGTGTCTCTTCAAACTGGGAAAGGCCATGCTGCACAGCCTGCCTCCAAGCGGGCCGCTCAGAGGCCAGGGTTTCCCACCTGTTGAGGTCCACTCCTAAGGCCTTCAGATCCCTCTTCCAGATGTCCTTGTATCGCAGCTGTGGTCTACCTGTAGGGCGCTTTCCTTGCACGAGTTCTCCATAGAGGAGATCCTTTGGGATCCGGCCATCCATTCTCACGACATGACCGAGCCAACGCAGGCGTCGAATCAGCCTTTTCAGCCACACTAGACGCTGTTCCAGAACCACCTTTCAGAGCGCGATACCATAGTCTTTCAAGACTGAAGGTTGCCAACAACAAAAATAAGCCCACCTACAGATGACCACCATTTGGTGATCTTCAGCCCTCTCCAGGCCTTGTCGCTATGTGTTTGAAGATCACTGAAAGGAGACTTGGACAGTGTGATGTAACCCCCTCCCATAGGCTTCTTTTTCCCATTGACTCAATGGGAATCAATAATTATGATTCAATAATGATTCAGAAGCTGATAATGCCACTGGATCAAATTGAGGCTCTAACAAATGTTATAACTGTAAATATTGCCACTGAGCCTATTTTGGCAAATCATAGTCAGCATTCAACCTAGAAAATTAAAAAAAAAAAAAAATCCTGATTTTGACCAATTAATTGATCCAAATTAAAAATCGCCCAATCAGTCCATCCTCTCTGGATGATATTACGAACTGAAAAAGATAAATGCAGATAAAGTTCCTGCGTTGCCAGTGCTCTTTGGTATATACAATTGAATTATAAACTGGTTGAATCCAATGTGATATGAAAGTAGAGCAATAAACACAGCTTTTATTGTACAATAAAGTGCAAGATGTAATTGCAATAAAAACACCTTTTATGCTCCGATATGATGCATATCTTTAGGATTTGTGCCTTAAACGAATTGTTCTCTCCTTTATAAAATCTCTGTGTCTGGCATTCCTGGAACACCCAGCAGTTTGTTTTGGCCCTTCCCAGTTGGCTTGATAAAGCTTTTCCTATTACTAAATCTCAGTCTCCCAGCAGAAACATAAGATGATTACTTTTTATCGAGTTCAGTGCCCTGTATTTTCATCAATCTATTTTCTCTGCTGTTGTGCTGAGAGCAATAGACACTTCAATAGACGGTTGCTCTTATTGCAGCAATAACTTGTTCTGGGTACTTTTAGAACAAATAACAGTACATTTAGAACAAATAAAGCTAACCTTTGCCATTGGTTGACTGTTACATTGAATCCTTATGCCTCAGCATACAATTCTAATTAGATGCACTTCACTTATTTGATTGCTTGTTCGAGTATTTTCATTTGGGAAATACAGAATTCATTCACTACTAAGTATCTACCTTTTATTTTTCAAGGTCAAGCCCCATTCCTTGATTTGCATAGTTAGCAGTTATACCCAGGTAATTCCGTCTGACTAGTCTCTTGCTGAACTGCTTCTATTCACTCATACCGTTAGTTCTATCATTATGTGACCTCACCTTATATGGGACAGGCAATATATTTTTTCCAATAGCATTTTTGCAGAGAACGAAGGGCCCAGTTCTTTAGCATTGCAGTCCCAGCACTGAGCTCCACAAATGTGCTGTAAGGCATGGGTGTCACAAATGTGCCGTAATGCATGTCTGCAGCACCTGAAGAGGAAGGGCTGCCAGTGTTGGGCCAGCACCAGTTGGTGCTGAACTTCAGGGTGCTCGGAGGATTGGCTGGCACTTCAGCAGTAAGCGACCAGTAGTAAGTAGTATCGGGTCAGGGGGAGGCGGGGGAGAGCAGGACAGTGGGGAGGAACCAAGGCAGGAGTTGGGGTGGGACCGGTGGATCCTGAAGGCCCAACACAGAGTCTTTCAAGTCTGTGCTGGCAGAGTAGCCAGTGCAGCTTTGAGAAGCCCCATTACAGGGATTGGGGCTTCCCCCGAGGAGACCTCCCACAGCCTCACTGGTGCCATTGGATACAGCAGTAACCATTTTGGCATCGCTGCACCCAGCAAAGCTTTAGGATTGCGCTGCCCAATTTTCTTTTATGGCCATGCTTATCTGTATTCCTTTTGGACTACAGTTCTTTCTGAGGCCTTCACTGTTCCTAATTTTTCTGTCATTTCTAACTTCCAAGAATGCTAAGTTCAGGGATATTCTATCTTTTGGAATAGCCTCAAAAGGTGCACAGTGGCCAGCAATCAATAGGAAAACAGGAACCGAATGAAGATACCATTTCCCCTACTTTTCTCTTCTTAAATTTGTTTTCCGCTTGTAGGTGATTTTCAGTGCAATCCAATGCACTCAGTGCAATCCAATCTACTCAGTCAGTCCCATTGTGCTCAATGGAGAGCTAACTTCCAGTAAAGTCTGTATTGCAACCTTTGTGTTGTTATCAGATTCAGCTGGATCCTGAGTTTATGCTGGTTCCACTTTAAACCATTCACAGGACCAGGGTTCACTAGGCAAATGAGTGAAAACACCCTCACATATATAATAAGAATATTTTATTAATTAAACTGTTTCAAATTAAAAGTTCAAGTACTGTATATCGCGTACATCAATAACAAGTACAAAATACATTAGTATTATACATTATAGTGCATATCAGAAATGTACATTTGTAGCAGTATTTCAGTTACAAAATATTAATATTCTTGTATATTTTAGAAATAAAATACAGTTAAAAAGTGTTGTGTGAATTCCATATATATATATATATATATATATATATATATATATATATAGAACTGGGTATAGTATTAAAGTATTGGCAACCTTCAGTCTCGAAAGACTATGGTATCGCGCTCTGAAAGGTGGCTCTGGCACAGCGTCTAGTGTGGCTGAAAAGGCCAATCCGGGAGTGACAATCCCTTCCACACTGGGAGCAAGTGCAGTCTGTCCCTGGTCTGTCTCCCTGGCTATGGGCCTTCCTTCTTTGCCTCTTAGCCTCAGACTGTTGGCAAAGTGTCTCTTCAAACTGGGAAAGGCCATGCTGCACAGCCTGCCTCCAAGCGGGCCGCTCAGAGGCCAGGGTTTCCCACTTGTTGAGGTCCTGGGTTGAGAACTGGGTAGTATTGTGCAATTGAATACAATGCAAATACCTATATATATATATACTGAGAATACTATATATATATATATATATAGTTATATATATATATATATATATAACTGAGAAGCCTGTGGATCATAGAACTGGGTAGTATTGTGCAATTGAATACAATGCAAATACATATACATATACACATATACATATACATATATTCTATGACAGGCTTCTCAGTTTTGAAGCAATTGCACATTACCTGGCACACACGTACAACCAAACACACACACACACACACACACACACACACACACACACACACACAATGTTGACTGCAGAAGAAATGGGTCTATCCAGCATCTTCACTGAACGAATCTTGGCTCCAGAATTCAGATGGGGAAAGGAAGCCCATTGATTTTGCCCCAGGTGACCAAAAAGATAGAACCGGCCCTGAGTCAATTTTCAGACTAAGCAGAATGAAGCTTTGTTGGGAAAAGTCCCTGAACTACTTCCCAATCATTAGAGCTGAATGCCTTAGCAAGGCATTACAATGACAAAGCCCAGCAGGATATTTTATTACTCAGTCGAACTGGAAACGATTGTATTCAGATTTAACAGCAAATAACAGGACACAAATTCATACATTCTAGCTAGTGCTTTAATCCCCTTGCCTTCTGGAATCCTTGTGTATGTTCTGTCTCACTAGAGTTCATACACAAACTGCAAGCCGTAAAACTCACCACAGCACCCAGCAGAAACCTGGCAAACTATTGCTACAATGAATTAGTCCATTAGAAACTCTATAAACCACAGCAGCATGCTTCCCTACTGTGTGGAAACAGTGCACTGCAGCAATGCTATTTCCTTCCTCTCTTTAAATCTATTACAGGGGGATAAGATATTGCATTGCATTGGATCAAGGCTTGCACAAATGTCATACTACACAGAAGATATAGTGTGTTTTAATGGGCTGAAAAGGACCTTATACAAATAACAGTTTGTAAAAAGTGTGTGCTGTTATTTATCTAGCTTGTTCAGATCTAGATCACACCTTGTGCCTGAGGCCTTTTTATGAGCTTTTCTGACAGATCAGTAAATAGGATGAGCTGTCCTAATTTAACAACTCATATAACTTACATTAACACACTTCAACATTATCTCAGCAAAATCTTAATTATTGTTACGGATTAACAGCTACTTTCAAATATTGCTAACGAGAGATAATCATTCTCCATTTGGATCAAGATTTTATTAATTTTAATTTGAAATTGTGCGTGTGAGGAAGCCTGAAAGAGCTACAAATGATGTGATGTTCATTTCAGGAAAATGGAGGGTCCAGTGTCCTGTTCTCTTGTGGGAAGCAAACACAAAGAGCAAGGAATGGAGAGCAGCACACCTGTAATATTGCATCTGGATTGAGATGCACACTTAGGGTGCAATCCAAAAATGCACTTGAGCCTCCTGCACCAGCTCCCAAGTGTCGCAAAAGTGCTGTAAGGCACATTTGCACTCACTCAGGAGTCAGCTAGGCAGGTGCAGAGACCCACACCGGCTTGGGAGGGCCAGATCCCATCACTGTGTTGGCTGGGCAGCAAGGGGGTGAGAGAGGGTAGTGGAAGGGTATTCTGGGTTTGGAGAGGGGCGTTTTGGGGCAGGGGAAGGTGGAAAAGGAGGTAGGAGGGGCAGGATTGGTAGCGGCAGCACACACCGGATCCTAACCCCCAGTATTAAGGGGCCTTGCAGCCTTACAAAGGTTGCTTAGATTTATGCCAGCTAAATAGCTGGCACAGATTCAATTAGCCCCATAAAGGCTGGGGCTTGACATGGGGTAAGGGGAAAATACCCCAAGGTGACCTCCATCTTGCATTTAACATGCTGGATACAGTGCAGGCCACTGTGGCCTGGTTGTTCCAGTGCAGGTTAGAATTGGGCTGTTAGTATTTGGAAGGAGGTCTAGTGTCACCTGAGTGCACATACAGAAGTGTCCTGCTGAGGTGGCAGTGTAGCACCTGGGGCATTACCTTTCTCCTTCCTGTGGGGAGTTGCAGTTGGCCTCTGTGGGCAATTACTGAATCTTCACTGGGACACTTCTGCATTTCTGGAAAGAAAAACAGGTGAGAGTTTGGGCCAGTAGTAGTGATGCCTGGTGTCTCTGGCATTCACCAAAAGATAGTAGACACCTGCAGCAAAATGAAGCAATGGCTAGGCAACACAGTTTATTTTCTGATATTGTGTGACTTCCTTTTCTTGGTATCATCTAATGATAATAATAACAAACAATTAAAAAATGAGATACACATGAGTCATATTGGACTACAGGTACTTGGGTTTCTGGTGCTTTGTGTTCACTTACGATGCCTTCCCAGTGAAATCTTGGCCCAAAATTTAAACTACCTCTAAATGACACTGAACACTATACTTACTACACAGTCAACTACAAACAGTGCTGTATATAGCTATGCTATACAATTGTTAAATTTAAAGAAAAGGTTTTCTGGACCATTGACAAACTCCTGAACTAGGTGTGTGGGTTTGATTTTTTTTTTAAATGTGTTTTGGTCAGTTTCAGAGCATCTTCTAATTGTTTCTGATGCTAACTCCAAACTTAGTGTGGCTATCCAGAGGTGAAATTACTCTCAGTTAAGCTGCAATTTCACTAAAATCCATGACTGAGTGTCCCCATTCCTGTTGGTGCTATGTGGTTTTAAACCTGGAAATGGCACATGTGGGAAGGAAATTATTCTTTCTTAAACAGATATCTAGAGAGAGAGCCCAAGTGTCCTCTTCTGTAGGGGAAAAAAATTCTGGAAAGGACACAGGGGCAGTGGCAGACATGCCATTAAATCAACAGGGCAAATGCCCCAGGTGCAGAGCCTTGCATGCCTCTCTCTCCAAGGCTCCCGATGCTTTAAACTGTGCTTTTGGTTTGCGGGGAAGCTCCAGAAGTCTTCCCCGATGTGTCCGGGAGTTGCATGAGGTTCTGTGTGCTCCATGTAAGTGGGGGGAGGGTGGATTTGCGCACAGGAGGTGGCAGCATCCTGGGGGGGGAGCGCCATCATGGACCTTTGTCCCAGGGCGCAGGGCAGGGGAGGTCTGCTACTGCACAGGGAAATGGGGAACCTCTTCAACTAAATTAGCATTGTTGTCTTTTCTGTAAAGCATCCCTTCTAAGGATTGCTTTTCACCTTATCTTTGAAATGTGTGGGAACTCCTGGGAGTTCAAATCATATGCAAACTTCCATGAAAACTGAGGGTAGCAATGTCATGAATATGTAGTTTAGGCCTAGTAGCATTGCAAAGCCTAAACCAAGCTAAAACAGTAACACAGAAGTGGCTTGCATTTCCTAGCTGCTAGGAATTTACAACTCAATGGAAGGTGATTATGTAGCACCTAGGCAGCCAGAAAGATGCCCATCAAGGAGGGAATGCAGCTGTAGATCCCCAGGGGGGAGGGAAGAGCTGAGAGGGCAAGCTTCCAGCCCCACTTCTGGAGGACAGGGTCTTTTGGTCTTTGTCTCTTGGTGAGATAGGTGGTGGGTGCACATCCTGCCCCGCCAGGACCATGTGGCCTAGGTAACTGACCTGAGGATCTACAAAAGAAGCTGACCCAGGTGAGAGTCAGAGAATAATAGAGTTAGCCAGTTAGCTTTGTTGTTTTATGCTGTTATGTTTCCTAGAAGTTTTTATGCCTCTAGCATTTGCTGCCTTTTGTAACTTTTTGTAACCCTATATACTTAATAAAGTAAAAATCCTTTTACCATGTTGGTTCATTGTCTGTTGGGGACAAAGGTTCAGAATCCTGCCTAGCCGTTCAGCAAGCTACCAAAAATCCTCATTGTGGACTAGTAACTTGAGGACTGAGATTTTAAGTAAAGAAAGTGCTCAGTGCCTACAGGGGATATAGTTAAGCCTAGAGGGTCTTGGTTTCCCTGGACTGAGACACTGGCTCTTACAGGGTGGTGGCAGTACTACCGAACAGGGATCTTTGAGGGCTCTAGGGTTCAGAACCAACAACTCTGAGCACCCCAAAACCCTGGGAGTGAGACCAAGTATACGACAAGCAGCCAGCAAAACTACCTTTCAAAGGCTGGACTACAGATTACTCATGAATGTGTATAACAATTTTGTGCATAAGTCTTTGAAGAAAAGCAGTTTAAGGAAGGGGTCAGATTGAATAGTGGAGGAAGTAGAGGGTGCTTTCCATGCTGGTCATTTTCAACTCTAATTCTAATTGCAAGAATATGCATGCATCTGGAACTACATGGGAAGAAGGTGGTAGCAGATGGTAATCTGAAATGGGAACCTCCTCCCCAAGCCCTTTTTTCCCTATACATAGAGTATCAGATACTTTTGCAAGAATAAGCAAATGGGAGAACGTAGTTGGGGGTAGGGCAAAATGGAGTGGAAAAGCAGCAAAGGAAGAGTCACACAGCCCTCCCACTGCCACTTCTCTGCTCAAAATTGCTCCTTCCAATGCTGCCTTTAAAAAAAAGTTTGATATTGGCATTTCTTTACACATATTTGCATATAACATACAGTTTCCAAATCTCCACTGAACTGAATGGGAGTTATTTTAAGCACATTCTAAAGTGTCCCATTGAAACCAATTGGTCTTAAAATGATCAGCTGAGATTGTATCATGCCCATTAGTTTGAAACACTATTAAATATGCATAACTTTGAGAGTTATATTACTTGGAACTATATTTAGGGACCAATCCTTTCTCCTGCCAGCCCATAGCATGCAGTGCTGCTGACAGACTGTATGATGCATTCTATGAAGAGGCAACCAGACAACCAGAGGAGACTTGGGGGCAGGAGCAGTTCAGGGAGGAGAAAGGCAGAGAAGATCTCATCGTGTGTCACCACCGCCAAGCACATGGCAGATCAGTTGCAGACCTATCATAACGTTCGATGGGGCAAAAGCCCCAGGTGCGGACCCTAGGACCCCACAGTAGCCTCTTTGAGGCTCCCTACAGGGGTGGAAACTAGCTTTCCGGAAGCAAAGTTTATAGCGTCGGAGAACCTCACAGAGGTTTCCCCAATGCATTCTTGGGTCATGCAAGGCTCCATGAGCCTCAGGTGAGTGGGGGGGGGTGGATTTCTGCACGGGGGGAGCAATAGCCAGCAGGGAGGTGCCATCCTGGACCTTTGCCCCGGGCGCAGGGCTGGGGAGGTCCACTGCTGTGGCAGATTGCAAGATCTGCCAATGTAAGCTCTGGAGAGGATTTAATTCAGATACTGTCTAGTATCTGAGATTTGAATTTTTTTTTAGTCATTCATTAAAACATTTACTGCCAATTTCCTTAATAAACCAAACACATTTCGAGTAAAACTGAACACACGTAAAATTGAAACCAATGCACATTCAAAAAATGTTCATTAATAAAAAACATACAGCAGATGTAAGGTTATTGAAACTGATGAAGAACAAACTTAGTTTAAAATTAAGGTATGGGAGCGAAATTAAAGAACAGCTGAAATAGAAGCTGTGACCAGGTTTTGGAACATCAATAAGAGTGGACACCTGTTGGCCACTATGGACTGCCAAATTCTGTTTAAAACCTGACATCTGTGCTCCTGTATCAGTCAGGGGAGGGGAAACCAGAGCTGGCTATTATCACCATGCTGAGGACACTGCACTGCTAACCACAGAGAAATCTCATCTGATGATTTCACGCAGATGTTAAAGAACAGAGAGAAAAAGATGGAGCTATACACAATCCTACAATTCCACCGGATAACACAGGGACTCCGAAAGAGACTCTGCTGTTCATTTGTCAAACCTGCCAAGTTGTCTTGGCTCCTTGGCAAGGTAAGAATGTGGGAGGTGGAATGAGGGAGGGAGAGGGCAGAGTGTCCCCACCCTGCAACACTTTTCAATCTTCTGCCAGCAAAATAGCTGATGCAGAACTAAGGAGACCCATAGTTAAATTAGAAACTTTCCCCAAAACAAGTGAACAAAAGTCCACTTACCTTGAGAAGTCCTCTGCAACCTCTGCAACTGTCCTAAGATGCAGCACATGCTCCCCTGGTTGGCGGGGGGGGGGGAGAGATAGGTAGGATTGGGCTGTCATTCTTGGAGCCACTGGAATTCCCTGAGCAGATAAATGGGCAGGCTCTCCCCCCCCCAAGATTCTCCTCCTAGAAGAGGAATTTATTATTCTATCTAGACAGACCAACTGCCCCCAAAGTACAAGGGAACATGGTTGTCAGTATGCCTGGGGGAGAGGTCTCTCCTTTGCAGGAGTGCAAGGCAATGCGAGGGGAAGCTGAATGTTGGCAACAGTCTCTGTTCATCACTGCTGGAATGAGACAAACGGGGCTGGAAGAAAGTTTGATTTCCCACATTCCTCATGTGGATTGGCCCTCTGTCAAATAACATTAATATTGGAATGCTCTACGTTCATCATATGTGCTGTTTGGCATCTGTAAACTCCGCTTAAAGTATTCATTGTTTATGCCAATCACTTCTCAGCTTTTGAGATCATATTCACTCAACCTTTGCCAATCAGAGCTTCAATGAGATCATAATGCAGGGATCAGTGGCTGAATATTTCCTTACAGCCCAGCAGTCTTGTTGGCTCCAACACATGGACAAGTTTGAATTTCCGGAGAGCTGCAGCAGTACAATTTTGTGCGTTAGTCTTTGAGGCTTTCCATTCACTGCTATCATAATGGGCCTAGTCAAGCTTGTGATGTAGGGGAAAACCCACTAGGGGATGAACAGTAAAGGCTGTGAACTTCAAGAGCTGCTCATTCTCCAGGGCCTGTGACTCCAGCGAATTGCATTTTGAAGCTCCAGCTTGAGCAGTACGACTGGGTACTGCTGCTGTCTGAATCATTTCATTTCGTATACAACAAAAGTGCAAGGCGAGGCCACAGTTCCCAGCTTAAAAGAAAGATCTGTGTCTTTGAGGCTACAGCAATGCAGTAACATCAGCACATTTCTTAAAAGAAAAGATCTGTCTTCAGAGCTTTTTGTTTGTTTCCTGCTTCCTTTTTAAGAGTGAGGAATTCTCCTATGAACATGATGGAATCCTGTTTTGTTACATAGCGTACTCCTTCTTTAGATAAAGCATTTGTTGAAAGCATATGTTTCTTCTCCTATTTTCTTGAGTAATTACAATATATATACTATATAAAGATTTTTTCCAATGAGGCTCCTTTTTATGGGTTTTTTTTTTGTTGTAAATTTTGGATTATTATAACTCTTGATAAAACTCATACCAAAGCCAATGGATTCTTTTTTTCCTAATTAAACAGCTGGGGCGAGGGTGCAATAGAGGTCAAAGTGTTAATGTCCCCCTATCATCACCTCTTCAGTCTCCCGTTTCAGGTGCCCCTCCCCATTTAACAAAGGAAAAAATGTGACCATACTACCATGTTTTTTGTATCATATAGTTTGACCCTGATTTGCAGTGACATCTAGACCTGGGGCATCTTGTAAGCCTTTGCCTTAATTATCTGTCCAGGAAAATCCAACCTACTGTTGTGCTTGAGCAATGAAGCTTATGGCTGATGTAAGCTGAGCACATGTTCTGGATGAAGGTGGGATCCCTTGTTTTTGAAAGAATCCTCATATCATTAGGCACTTATGCCACAAAAATTAAACTTATGTCCTCAAGGTTCAGATTTGTGCATGAAAATTCTATGCATGTTTACTCAGAAGTCAAGTAGCCCGAGGGAATGCTGGTCATCCTGCAACCCCCTCTGTCCCCTCTGACCTTGAAGTAATTACGGTGACATGATGATATCACTGCAATTACTTCCCACTTGGGGCAAGACCAACACTTTGGAAGAACTGGCCAGCCTGAGCCAATGCAGTCATCTTTGGCTACCACAGTCATTTGCTCAGAGCCAGGCCGGCCGCTTCTTCTGAAGTGGGCAGCCTGGCTCCAAGCAACCGCACCGAGAATAATTGCTGGGGTGGGTAAGAGAACACGCCCGTCCCACAGTCATTCTCGGTGCAGTTTCATGCTGCTTGGAGTGAGGCCAGTCAAAATGTGTGGCCTTAGTTCAAGCAGCTTGGCTGTGAGTAAGGGGGGCAGGACCCCAGCAGCCATGGGGGGGTGGCATTGCTGTCCCCCCAACAGAGTGTAACCTGGGGTCACAGCATCCCTGTGACCCTCCCTCAGCTACACTACTACGTAACAGTGAGTTCAATGGACGTTGCTCCCAGGTGAGTGATCATACAATTGCTTCTTACGTTATGTTATGCCAGGAGCACAAACCCATTGATTCCTGCTATGCCTTGAAAAGAATTGGATGTTCTGGTATAGCTACATGATCAGTGCTTTACATATTCATTTAGCTGCCTTAGTCTGTCACTTCAATATGTGTAGTAAATGTTGACTTAACTCTTTTCTGTTGCTAATGACTCTCTATGCTCTACTATGATTCTCATCATCTTTCCTCTTATCTGCCAGCTTCTGTTCAATGTTTGTGTTCTGTATAAAACAAATCTCCTGCTTTAATTCAACATTGCCCTTGACATTGTCATGTTACCATCATTATTTGTTCAGTTGCACTGGTTGACTGTGAAACTGGGCACTAGCTACAGATGTTTGACTGAGGATCAGTGGTCTTGAAATTTCTGGGTCTAATGTGTACAACAAATGCACAATTTATCTGTCTAAATTCTAATTTACCTTTCATGTTTGTGAATTAGCTGATTGAAAGTTGCTAAAGAAGGAATTATCTGGCCACTGAGAGTTCCAAATCATGGGAACAACAGTTGCGTTCAGCACTTTCCCGTGCAGAGAAGTGGTGAACGTGGGAACATCTTGGGGGAGGGAGCATGGCTAGACAGGACACTCATGTTTGCTCCCATCAAATGTCAGTTTTTCAGACTAATGTCTGTGCGGGGCTCATTTGGGGGAGCCAAATGAAAATGAGGAAAATGTCATTTTCACAGTTTTCAGTGGCTCTGAACACCACTGTGCTTGCTTGTATAAGTGTCTCGGTCCCAAACACTTGTCCTTTGCCTTGGCAAGTTTAGGTAAGTGAAAGGGGAAGTGTTCTAGTTGCCATCCATCTCCTGATGACATAATTCCCAAGTATAAGAAATTCAGAATGGGGTTTCAATCAAATTCATCCAATGTGTACTCTTTAAATCAGTGTTTCTCAAACTGTGGGTCATGAGTCAATTTCATGTGGGTCCCCATTCATTTCAATATTTTATTTTAAATATATTAGATGGTGCTGCCATGGTATGTGACTGAATTTGGGGAAATGTTACAGATCTGTACTTTTAATAGGCTACTCTGTATATGCTTTTAACAATGATAGTAAATGGGACTTACTCCTGGGTAAGTGTGGCTAGGATTACAGCCTAAGGGCCCAATCCTATCCAACTTTCCAGCTCCGGTGTAGTCACAATAAGAACATAAGAACGTAAGAACAGCCCCACCGGATCAGGCCATAGGCCCATCTAGTCCAGCTTCCTGTATCTCACAGCGGCCCACCAAATGCCCCAGGGAGCACACCAGATAACAAAAGACCTCATTCTGGCACCCTCCCTTGCATCTGGCATTCTGACATAGCCCATTTCTAAAATCAGGAAGTTGTACATGCACATCATGGCTTGTAACCCGTAATGGATTTTTCCTCCAGAAACTTGTCCAATCTCCTTTTAAAGGCGCCCAGGCCAGACATCATCACCACATCTTGTGGCAAAGAATTCCACAGACCAACCGCACGCTGAGTAAAGAAATATTTTCTTTTGTCTGTTCTAACTCTCCCAACACTCAACTTTAGTGGATGTCCCCTGGTTCTGGTGTTATGTAAGAGTGTAAAGAGCATCTCTCTATCCACTCTGTCCATCCCCTGCATAATTTTGTATGTCTCAATCATGTCCCCCCTCAGGCGCCTCTTTTCTAGGCTGAAGAGGCCCAATTGCTGTAGCCTTTCCTCATAAGGAAGGTGCCCCAGCCCCGTAATCATCTTAGTCGCTCTCTTTTGCACCTTTTCCATTTCCACTATATCTTTTTTGAGATGTGGCGACCAGAACTGGACACAATACTCCAGGTGTGGCCTTACCATCGATTTGTACAATGGCATTATAATATTAGCCGTTTTGTTCTCAATGCCTTTTCTAATGATCCCAAGCATAGAATTGGCCTTCTTTATTGCCGCCGCACATTGAGTCGACACTTTCATCGACCTGTCCACCACCACCCCAAGAACTCTCTCCTGATCTGTCACAGACAGCTCAGAACCCATCAGCCTATATGTGAAGTTTTGATTTTTTGCCCCAAAGTGCATGACTTTACACTTACTGACATTGAAGTGCATCTGCCATTTTGATGCCCGTTCTGCCAGTCTGGAGAGATCCTTCTGGAGCTCCTCACAATCACTTCTGGTCTTCACCACTCGGAAAAGTTTGGTGTCGTCTGCAAACTTTGCAACCTCACTGCTCAACCCTGTCTCCAGGTAATTTATGAAGAGGTTGAAAAGCACCGGTCCCAGGACAGATCCTTGGGGCACACCACTTTTCACTTCTCTCCATTGTGAAAATTGCCCATTGACACCCACTCTTTGTTTCCTGGCCTTCAAGCAGTTCCCAATCCATGAGAGGACCTGTCCTCTAATTCCCTGACTATGGAGTAGCCCCATGGTAAGGAAACACATGTTCCCATACCTTGAGGAAGTCCCAGTGACTGCCCCTCCACCGCAGGATGCATTGCACACCCCACTGGCAAAACTGCACCAGAACTGAAAAAATTGCATAGGATTGGGCCCTAAGATTGTCAAAATTTTCCTGCTTGATGATGTCACTTCCAGTCATGACATCACTTCTGGTGGGTCCTGACAGATTCTTATTCTAAAAAGTGGGTCTTGGTGCTAAAAGTGTGAGAACCACTGCTCTGAATTATTCCAATATATATATATAGCCATATATTAAAAGGAATAAGTGAGATCTACCCATCACCACTTCATTCTAGTTTTTCTATCTGCTTGTCTGTTTTCTATTTCTCTGTATTGCAAAGCAAAATTAAGAAGAGGGTAATCAGGATACATTACAGAATAACTCTCCCACAGATCCTCATCTGTAATGATAGCATACAGTGATTTTAGTGATAAAAGTGCCAGCAGTTTCTCACAGGCTTTAGCCTTTCTTCAATGAAATGGGCTATACTTTGAATTATTTCATTTCTAGCAGCACTTACCTCCCTTTTATCTAAAATAAATAAATGATGTGTAAATCTTCTTTTGGGCTTCTCTGCCATTATCTCTTTGCTGGACAGCATGTAATTTCCATGGCTGTAATCATGTTCAAGGTTTTTAAGAATACTTCTTCCCAAACTGGAGCAAAGACGTCTCACTTATGCTGTTCACCTACTCCAAAAATGTCAATTATTGTTCTTGGATATTAAAAAGTGAGAAATTGTTAGAACCATGTATTTTATGGCATTAAAAAAGAGGGTAAGAGCCCATTCCTATTCCCCACCAGCCCAGCGTACAGCACCACTGATGGAGTGTGCACTCCATCCATGCTATGGGCTGGGGGAGGGAAGACCAGGAGAGGTAAGTAAAAGAGTTGTTCACTTACCTCTCCATAGGCCACCTGGTCTTCAATGGGTCTCTTGGGATCTATGCCAGCTCTTTTTGCTGGTCTAAGCAAGGACACTTCTGGGGCAGGTCCAGGCCAGGAAGGGGGGAATAAGATCCCATTGTGGCTCCCACTAATATTCTCCCCCTTTTGACCTTGAGCAGCTCCCAGACTGGCCAACTCCTTGCCCTGATCCTCCCCCAATCTGCCCTTACCACCAAACTACTTGGTGCAGTGGAGGACAGCAATCATTCAGAGATCCACTGTTGCCCATATGCAACTTCTGGGCCACAGTGGCAGATTGTGTGGTATGCTGAAGGATCTTGGGATCCACCAGCATATCATGCACATAGGTTTGGGTCACTTTTGCTTGTGCCAAATTAGGAACTATTGTCCTCCATCTTTTGAGATGGAGCCTCTTGTACAAATAATTTTATTTTTTTTAAGAAAAAAGAAGCAGAGAGAAGGGAATGAGATGAGCCTGCCACCAGGCTGCAGCCTAGCTGCCTGTTCAGTCCCTGGTGCTAGCAGAGCTGACAAGCACAGCCCCCTCTTTGTCTTCCTCTTTGGAAGGCTCTGGCTCTTCCCCTTCTTGGTTGCTGCTATTCCCCCTGCCACCACTCCCAAGGCTCTAGGCACTGGGATGCTCCCTGGAGATCAGGAACCTGGTGGGGGCAAACGATTGAAGCTCCCTTCCTCTGCCATGTTCCCAATCTGAATTGGGAACCCCTTTTGCATGCCACTTATGTTAGAAGAAATCAGGCGTGCAGATTCCAATCATGCAATAACAACCCAATCCTATCCCAAACCATGCTATGGCATGCAACCACACCAACAGAAAACATGCTGCATACTACCTGCTATGCTAGGGGGAGTGATCAGATGGTCCTCTAGAGGTAAGCAAAAATCTTTTTTCTTTACCTTCTGGAAGGCCATCTGATCACCTAAGGGTCTCTATTTTGCTGGCTTAAGTCCAAAGAGAAAGGAAGGGGACAGAGATAGGATCCAGTATGTGCCCTTGCCACTGAGATCCACCCCCTTCCAGCCCACTCCCCATCCCTGCCTTCTCCCCTGCTCACCTCAACCTTCCCTGAACCCACCCACATGGCCCACCCACAGTCTGCCCCTGCCACCACCTTACCTAGGCCAGCAGAGCATTAAGTCTGGCGTGCATGCAGCACCACTAGCCATTTTTGCCAGCAGCTCTGTTGTGCACAACAGCTGTAAGCCCTTGTGGGATTGGGCCATTAGTGTATTACCTAGCTTGGCCCTAGGGAGATATACAGTAGGCTTCCACTCTTGTTTCACTTGCTGGATTAGAAACCCCAGGCCTAAATCAGATGCTTATCCCAATACACATCTGAGTGTGGATGATATCTCTTTGCACTGTGTTGTTTTCAATGGAGTAAATTTTTGATGAGCATCCAAAATGACATGCAAATCCCACAGTGGATGGAGATGTACATTTGGATGGATACCCAAGTGTGCATTCTGTTGAAAGCAATGTGCTGCATCTGCACTCTAATGCACATTTGGAATGGATACTTATGCTAAAATATGCTGCATGGAATGTCTTACAAACAACAATTCACTGAGGCAAAGTTCTCAGTAGTATGAGCCAGCCAATAGCTGCTTTACTTAACTTCTGGAATAAGAAAGACAAAAAGCAGCAAGTGACAGAAAAGGATGAGAGGATGTCTTGCCTGGAAATTAGTGCAGGTGAGGATGAACAGATGGTCACCCAAACAGCTCAGGCATTAACTGATGGATAATAGACACAAAGCCTTTGCTGGAAGCAACGTGCTTTTCTTCTCATGCAGTCAGATCAGCTGATTTAGGGCATTTCTAAAGCTGTTTCAGACTCTCTCTCTCTCTCTCTCTCTCTCTCTCTCTCTCTGTGTGTGTGTGTGTGTGTGTGTGTGAGAGAGAGAGAGAGAGAGAGAGAGAGAGAGAGAGTAGATTGCAAGCATAAACAACTTGTATGCTTTCTTCAGGGACCATTTATTTTCACAGCACTACAAGGGTCATTCAGTTAGTTACTATTTCATTAAGGCTGCCAGGAGCTTTGTAATGAATGGGGCTGTTTTGGTTACCCTATTTGATTGCCACGCTTGCCTTGTAGGATAGGCAAGAGGCAAGCTTTTAATTTTTTTTAACCAACCACGTGACGCTGAAAGGAGCAGCACAGCACTTTTCCTCACATTGTCCCAGGCATAGCTTCATTCTGGGGCATTGTCTGAAAAAATCACTCTTGCCAAGGAGGGTGGTCATGTTTTTGTGGTGGTGGCAATTCTTCCCTGCAGTGCCCTGGAACAATGTAAAGTCAGGGGAATTGTGGGGGAAATCACCACCACCAGAAGCAGCTGTCAAAAAGGACTCCTTCATTTCTCTTCAACTTCAAATGGTTAAAAAAAAATGCTCCTGAAAGACTTCAAGCTATTTGGTCAATCTGGGAATTTTCCCAACTTGATTCATAACAAACTGCTAAGGCGTTTGTTTCTGGTGAGTAAGATAGGATTACAGCTCAAGTCTTACTGAAAGCAATGGGCTTACTTCTGAGTAAGGTAAGTAACATCAGTTTCAAACACCTCTACAAATGGCAAAAACTCCTGAATGTGCCCAGTACTGACCCACTTTTCATTCATTTCAAAATGAATCCACATTCTTCTTAACATCTATTATGAAGAGGTTTCTTGCCACTTTTTGCCCACCCCCATGGGTAGCAAGCAACAATGGCCTTATGACTGCTCAGTTTGAGTCTAGCCAATACACGATGCCAACAGTATTTATTATTGTTGTTGCTATACTACAGTATTTATATACCATCTTTCTCACTGACTCTTACAGATGCAAGGCGGTTCACATAGGCAGGCTATCACCAAACCTCATTTTTTTTTACAAATGAAGTTTTTACTATTAATATTCTCATAGAGAACATTATGAGCCTCTCCTAGTTCATAGAACTCTTCATTCCAGATTTTTTCCCTCACAGTGTGGTCATCATTCTTTTTGCTGCACACATGCCCTCTGAGATTCCTCACAGTCCTCTGAATGCAAATTGTTTGGATTATAAAATCTCCAGTTGACTGGCTACTAGCTTCTAGGTATAAGACTCCATTTTTGAAGAGGCCATCATTTCTGTGCTAGAAGAGATGTTATGAAGCAAGATGACTCACTGCAGTCACGAGTTCTTTTTAAAAGCACTTTTCATCATTGTGCAGAGCAATCCTAAACACATTGACTTGGGAATAAGTCCCAGTCAGTTTGTGGGACTTACTTCTGAGTTCATGTCTAGGATAAATGCCTAGGATGGGTGTGAAGACACAGCTCTGTAAGTCATAAGTGGTTGAAAATGCAAAGGTACAGATTGCAGATCAGGTTACAGAAAAACCCTGGTTCTAGCTATTTATGAAAGTATTTTGAAGACCTGAAGAGTATTGGTATAACAGAGAAAAAGAAGTAGGTTTATTTTGCCTGTTTTCTACTGACATTACTCCAGCATTCCTCCTTGCAAATTCCCCCTTAAGTCATCAGGTGCTTGCTTACAGTTTACCAAGACCACCAGTTTCCCCTCAAAATTTACCACCCAAAGTTAATGGATTGTGTATGATAAATGTGTGTATACAATTGCACAAATTCAGTGTTATTTTAGAACACAAAGCAAAATATACAATTTGTGGAATACAAATTATATGTGTATGTGTGAGCGAGTGAATGAAGGAAACATGAACATTAACACAGTGAGAAAGAAAAATAAAATAAAAATACAACTGAGGTTGTAATCCTGTGCACACTTATGTGGAAGTAAATCCCAATGAATACAATGGGACTTCTTATGAGTGAACAGTGCAGAGGATTGCACTTTAACTGCTAGACCTTCTTTACATATTATTTTTACAAAGCCCTGTGGAGTTCAATGCTCAATGGGCATATAAAGCTTGGATCTGAGTTCCAGTTCAGTTCAATCCTACTCAGTTTGTGGGATTTTTGAGTAAACATGGATAATGTTTGTTCCTAAACGTGACAAGGACTCCACAGGGTGCTCGCTGGTAACATGATAACCAAATATCTCCAGAACCGTTTGTTTTTCAAGCAAGAATGCAAATGAAGAAAACTGTTCAGAATGAACCCAAATAGCATTTTGATGACAAAAGATCATTTAGTGGCGCTTAATTCTTCAGACCATCTGTAGAGGTGACACATCTACATCTATAATGATATGTATCCTTATGTGACCCCTTTCATTGAAGCATGTAGGCAAGACTTGTGGCCCAGTAGATTGAAGCAGATACAGCACAAGGCATCAAATGCACATGGGGCTGGCTTGGGTGGATAAGTGGATGGCTTAGAGCCCAATTGAGCTCTTTGGCACCAGCAATACAAGCATACCACTGACGCTGGGTGTCGCAAACATGCCATAAGGCACGTCTTTAACCCGGAGAGGAGGGGCTGCCAGCGCTGGGCCAGCACCAGTCGGCGCTGATCCTCAGTGCTGCTTGGAAGCCCAGTTGGTGCTCCAGCAGTGCTGGCCAGTGGTATTAATGAGGGGAAGGTGGGAAGTAGGCACAATGGGTGGGGGAGGGTGATGCGGGGGAAGAAGTGGGTGAGAGGGGGCGCCACTGGCAGAGCAATCCAACATGGAGTCTCTCAAGTCTGCACCAGCAAAATAGCTGGGTCAGACTTGAGAAGCCCCATTGCAGGGTTTGGGGCTTTCCCAGAGGGAAGTCCCCTTCCTCCAAGGAGACATCTGGCAGCACTGCTGCTTTTAGCATTGGGCCCTTAAAAATAGTCCGAGATGAGTGGAGTGAACAGTAACTTTTTAAGTATGGTGTCTGACAGTTTGGAAACTATGCTGAAAGTGAGGAATAAAATAATTCTTTTCATTTGCAGGCACAGTGGGGTGGAATGTTGATGGAAGAGTTCTGAATATAATAAAATGAGGACTGTATTCAGGCAAAGTGACAGTCTGCTTATGGCTCTCACTGCTGGAAACACAAGATGATTTATACACATGATAATGCTTTTAAATGCTAGAGCTGCATTGATAATTATAGAATTATTCATGTTGTTCTTAGAAAAGAGTCAAGGCTGAATCTCATCTCTTGAGCTTCAAGTGGAAAATGTGTTGTATAATACATGGTTTCCACGAAGTTTGCTTGCTGAACATCTGATCATATTTAAAATGTAACCACAGAAAAATTGAGGCCTTTAGCTAAAATGTGATATTTCACTGTGTACAAATGTCTGTAAAGACTTTTCCATTTCACCTTGCTTTTTCTCTTTAGTTGTTTAATTCATCTTGTCTCATTCTGTGCTCCTGTTTTTTCTACTGTGTTATTGTAGTTTTCTATGCTTTTAATGTTTAATTGTTTATACTGCATTTACATCAAGTTGTAAGCCTTCTTGGTCATCTTGAATGAAAGGGGTGATATATAAACATTTTAAATATATAAAATAAAAATATACATTTTGTAAGTATTTATGGGGGGAGTCATACTCCCTTTCTATGTTTTCTGTGAATTATAGTTTACCAGAGATTCTAGGTCCCAGAAACTCTGGCGAACTGCAATGCCTTGAATAATGAGAGCTTCCTGTTGTTAAAGCTTTGGGGACTGTCAGAGTCAAGACAGGGGGTGCCAGTGACCACACTTTGATCCAGGGCAGTAGGGCCTAATGGTTAGCATGTGCAGTCCCTTCCTGTTCCCCTCCTTTTCCTGTTTGTTTGGACATGCAACTTTCCAAGGAAAAGCCATTGTAGATTGAATTTGCTGTCACCAGTCCATGATGGCGTTAGAACCAGTAACCCTTGGATCTATGCACCACTTCTGATTCTAAACTCTGATCTAAGAATTCAGAGATGGCAAAACTACAGTATTTTAGTTTTTCCCAATTCAGCTGAAGGTCTACTTATTACTAACATTTCAGTTTGAAAAATCCACCTTAAATGCAGTGCAGAGTAAAATAAATCTAACACAACATGAGGCTATTCAGTGTCAGCGGTGTGCAACACTGTTATCTTTGAAAGAATATAAGTAGTGGGGAACAAGGATGGGAAGACAAGAAGGTACCACTGTGGTTACAGTTCGAATGGATGTTCACATTTTGTTACAGTTTGTTACAGTTTATATTTGGTTACAGTTTGAATAAGGTTCACATTTGTATCTGCCTAAAGATATTCTGTAAAATAAGATTGCATCTGCATCTGCCTATGGAGCAATTTGTCCCAATCTAGGACCCAGTCCTATCCAACTTTCCAGTGTGACCACAATGCAGCCCTAAGGAATGGGAACAAATGTTCCCTTACCTGAAAGAGGCCCCCATGACTGTTTCCCTACTGTGGGATGCTGCGCATGCCTCATTGGCATGGCTGCACCAGCACTGTAAGATTGGATAGGATTTGGCCCCTAGTTATTTCTGGGAGATGTGTGCATAAAAAGGCAATTGGCGTCACTGCAAGTGAATCAAATGTATAATTATTAAGAATATTTATATAACATTTTCAACAAAAAAAGTATGCTTGAATTGTTTATATTGCATTAAGTTGTAAGCCTCCTTGGTCATCTTGAATGTAAGGGAGAAAAGTGGCATATAAATATTGTAAATAGCTGTTTACATAGCTAATAAATAAATAAATAAATAAATAAATAAATAAATAAATAAATAAATAAATGGTTCCCTGTCCCCAAAGAGCTCACAATCTAAAATTAATTCAAAAAGTATATCCATTTACTGTATGAAGTTTTAGTGCAGTTTTGCATATGCCACATCTTGTAAAACCAAGAAACACAGATTGACTGTAATGCCAGCATTCATTGGACATTACACTTTTGAGTTACACAGAACTCTTTGCAAGGGTTAGGTGACTAGACCAAAAATGAAAGTAATGTTTCATAGCTAGGCATTTATTTTTCCGAACTGCAGCTTTTTACATTGCAGCAGTCTCTGCTGATAGGGTGTGCTCTGGTGTGAATTTAATTACAATTTGTTGGCCCTATAAGAAGGCACAGTGTATAAAGAGACAAAACAGTGAATATACTTCTGTATTAACCTTGTACTATAAAAATGCACTTTTTAATTTTACCAGTGATTGATAATGATGATGATATTTCTGCATCCCTTGTTCCACTTCTGAGTTACAGGAACTTTGGAAGACAAACAAATAAGGCAAAATGCAGTCATAATTCTAGCAAAAACCAGAAATAAGTTTGGAAAGTATATTATAAGCAGGGAGTCAAGTGAAGTCAAACTCTGTAGTACTACCAAGACATTTTTGGAAATGGCGTTGTGTCACCTTTGAACAAATTCTCATCATTCAAAACTTGTCTGCAAAGTTTTAATGAGCAATAAAATCACTGCAACTCCAAAAAAAAGTTCAAAGAAATGACCTGATTTTAACAAAATAGGCAATTGAATAACATCAGTTACTCACACAGGGTCTGAAAGATGCTGAGAAAATTGTTTTTAAAAGCCAAGAATGAGAATCGGCCTCACAGCAGGCAGCCTGCAATACAGCTGCTGGCAAAGAGCATCTGATAACTATGGCTTAGATGTAGTCATACAAATTCATTTGTCTTGAAAGAGCTTTATTTGGGGTCTATTTTAAAATTAGGAAGGTATTCATTGAATTTTGAATTTGCTGTTGTCAGCTAAGAAACTTGGGGGTAAGAACCATGAGAGAAATATGGGCCATGGACCAAATATTCATGGGCTCCTCCTTGCTGGTGCTGCTGCTTCTCCTCTTCCATAAATTCTGGTCTCCCTTCCTCCATTCACAGCCACATATTCAGACCAGGCTGGCTTTCTCTAGATATTGAGGGCCCAGTCCTATCCAATGTTCCAGCACCGGTGCAGCCATACCAGAGGGGCATGCACTGCATCCTGTGGTAGGGAGGTAGTCACAGAGACCCTCTTAAGGTATGGAAACATTTGTTCCCTTACCTTGGGGTTGCATTGTGGTTGCATCAGTGCTGGAAAATTGGATAGGATTGGGCCCTGAGTTGGGTACCTTAAGACTGTGTAGCAAAAGAAACCTGGCTAGATCACAGCATCTGGGTCTCTGCATGCATGCAAGGACTATAAGGATACTTACTAGTTTACGGTTTTACTGCTTTCACAGCTGAGTGTAGCAGAAGATCAGGACACAGTGAAAGCTTTGCATAACATGTTCTGCAGAAGAATCCTCCTCCTAAAACTGAATGACAGATACACACATCTTATAGGAAAGGACTGGAAACAAAGAAAGGCCTCCAGTTTATCTAACCCAGTCTTATGGTCTTTGTGCTTAAGATTAGCCCAGAGTGGATAATCTTAAATCCTATATATAGCTTACTACTATGTTTCTATCCACAGCTCTGTTAATGAGCTCACTTTCTTTGCCTGGCTGTCTATTAGTATGTGCCAAGAAGTCAGGTGAGTTGCCACTAAACACCCTTCTTCCAAAACAGATGTTTCTCAGGCTCCTGACACAGCATGTCATCTTTTGATTCTCTGTGACCATTTTGAAGTGGAGCATCAGGAAAGCTCATCTTTACAGCCGTTCACAGAGCCCAGATCAATCGCGCAGTGACACTTTTGATATATTGCTGGCAAACAAGGGTGTGATAAGATTTTGATGAAGATGAATGTGGGGGATGGGAGAAAAAGTTAAAAAAAAAAAAAGCAATGCCCAAAGGTTTTGTTTATACCAAAAGACAAAGGTCACTCAGAACAAGCATGGTCTGCCTTCTATACATTGTTCCAGAGTGACTGGCTAATCATGGCTGACTGCCAAATGGCGCAGCAGTACAGGATGAATGAAAACATAGTACATCTGAAGCCTGACCTTAGATACATCTCAATCAGAAATGCAAGACCAGCTTCCACCTTGGGCAGGGCATGGAATGCATTAAACCCCTTTAAAAAAAAATTGATTGCTTTCCAGTTGCATTATGAGGATGGTTCCTAGCCTCTTCCTGTTCATCATTTATTTAGTATCTATTACCTAACTCGTTAAAAATTTAGCATTGTGATGCATGTCATAGCCAGGATTCCAAACATCCATGATTTGAAGTATGATTTCTCAAAGGCTTTGCAGAGCATATTGGTATTATAGGAGATGAAGATTCTGATGGCTTGTGAACAATCCCAACATGTGTTCTTCCCATGGCTAATCAAACAAACTTGGGTAAATGAAACCGCAGGGAGAGGTCATCCGAGGGTTTGGAGTGGGGTGTCATCAATATGCTGATGACACCCAGTTTTATCTCTACTTTCCTCCAGACTCCAGGGTGGCGGTTGAGGGCCTGGAGCGCTGTCTGGAAGCAGTGAGGATCTGGATGGGGGCTAACAAGCTGAAATTAAATCCGGATAAGACAGAGGCTCTCCTGGTTTGGAAATCCTTGATGCAGGTGCTGGATTATCGGCTTGCTCTGAATGGGGTTGCACTCCCTCTGAAGGAGCAGGTCCGCAGCTTGGGGGTCCACCTGGACTCGCAGCTGCTCCTGGATTCCCAGGTGGCGGCTGTGGCTAGGGGGGTCTTTGCTCAGCTTCGCTGGAGCACCAGCTGCGGCCGCACTTGGATCATGCAGACCTGGCCACAGTGATCCATGCTACAGTGACATCGAGGTTAGATTATTGTAACGCGCTTTATGTGGGGCTGCCCCTGAAGACGGTTCGGAAACTGCAATTAGTGCAGAATGCGGCGGCCCGTGTGGTCACTGGAGCTAGGCGGTTTGACTCTGTCAGTCCGCTTCTCCGGGGGCTACACTGGCTTTACATTCATTTCCGGACCCAATTAAAGGTGCTGGTTTTGACCTTTAAAGCCCTATACTGCTCTGGGCCAGGCTATCTTAGAGATCGCCTACTCCCGTACAATCCGGCACGTCCTCTCACGTCATCAGAGAAGGTCTTTTTACAAGTGCCGCCACCTAAGGAGGTACGTGGGGTGGCGGCAAGAAACAGGGCCTTCTCAGTAGTGGCACCAATGTTATGGAACTCCCTTCCCCTTGACTTGAGATTGGCTCCCTCTCTTGAGACTTTTCGGCGAGGCCTGAAGACCCTGCTGTTTAAACAAGCCTTCTGACTTCATGGCCTTTTAAACATCTTTTATACATCTTTTAGTTGTTTTTTTACAGGCCTGATTCCTCTATGAACTGCTGTTTTATGCTCTTTTTTATTCTGCCTTTTATCTGACTATTGTTTTTATGGTTTCTGTTAATGTGTTTTTAATGTTTTTTTATCTGTTTGTTAAATTATGTTTTAATCTGTTTTTAATATGTTGTAAGCCACCCTGGGTCCCTTTAGGGAGAAGGGTGGGATAGAAATAAAGTTTATGTTTATTATTATTATTATTATTATTATTATTATTATTATTATTATATGGCATGGGAAGGACAACTTTGTATATGACTACATGATGTGTATGGATCAAATTAAACGGGGCTGATTGTGAGGCCAAAGGGTTGAATATCTTCCTGCTAAAAGACAAGTTTTCATACAGTCAACATTTAGAAGTTTAGCAATGAGCATATGCTAAGAAAACACATTTGTAACTGGCACTTGATCTGTGCATCAGTCTGCACAAAACAATGGCATCTGGGATGCTGTTCTGATTTTACCTGTGTTCAAAAGGTGGTCTCTAATTGTATGATTATTGGTTCAGTGGCAACCTCTCTGTGGTGCAGAGGCTCAGTGCCAACTGACACTGGCCCAGCACTAGTACTCACTCATTGCCAGGCACCGCAAACATGCTTTACAACATGTTTACGATCGCTAGAACTGGTACAGAGGCCAGTGCCGGCTTCAGGCCTGAGCTGCCCAATCTTAATCCACGTTCCCAAAAGCTCTAGTATGCAGTCACCTTATTCAACATCTGAGCCAGTGTTCAATAGAAGGAAGCCATTGCAGTTTCCTGTAGAGGACAATCAAGATAGTGGCAGCTATTAACATACCACTTCCTCTCATATACAATGGCCTAAGGTCATGGGGGGAACATTCCTAAGTGTCATTATCTCGGGTTCAGTTAGCAGCAACAAGGGGAAGGGACTTCTCTGTACCAGTGCCTGCTGAAGGAAGAACAAAACCCTTCTTGGCCTTCCAACAGAGGCTCAAGATGCCTCTCTTTTGCACTGACGTCTTGCTCTTATGGTTTATGCTTTTGATATCATGCTATATTTTATGAACTTTTATTGTATGTTATGTTGTTCTTAGCATTTGGGGCTTTTTGATGCCAAAGGGAAACGTGGGATATAGGTGTGTTTAAAATAACAAGATAAATCAAGAAAACCCTACATAACAAAATCCCAATCCCCAAAACAATTAATAACTGAATCAACCGAGAAGTCGATATAAATTAGGGGAACACAAAAGGAACACAGCACAAGGAATACTAATTAACTAAACACCCAGTCAAATAAAACAATTTTAACCAAATAGCAAAAGCAAAGCAATGAAGGGAATATCTGAGTCTCCAGGGGGAGGGAATTCCACATGGTGTTGTTTTTGCCACTAGGCTAAAACTGTTTTATCTGATTGTGACTGAAAAGGCCTTGTCAAATGTCATCATTCCCTAACAAAGCCTCACGAGCAACCCAATCCTATGGAATTCCCCATGCGGCAATGCAGTGGTGCCAGTGTGTCTTCCACTCTATCCTGCGGGGGAGTGTTGGTACTTTGAGACTTTCTTATTTGTTCCCTTGCCCCATGGTAAGCCTTAGCAACCACCATGGGTCAACTCACACTTGCGTCAACTCTATAGCTGGCATAGCTAGGTCATTTGACACCCGGGGCCCATAAATTTTTGTCACCTCCATACAACATGATTGATTGATTGATTGGCATGGTTCCCCCCCTTATCTTGTCCTCACAACAACCCTGTGAGGTAGATGACATTAGTAATAGTCAAGACATGAAATGAATAATAATAATGGGCAGAAAGTAAATGCAGTGAATATTTCCCCATAAGCAATGGATGAAATTCTGCATCAAATGGTATATAACATGATAGTATTTCTATAACATGATAGTATTATTCCTAAAAACCACAAGTTCCACAATTGTGGTCACTAGGGTGTCACCCTCCCCCGAGGATGTCTCATTAGTCTGATTTGAGTTAAGGCAATGGTTCTCGAACTTTTAGCACCAGGACCCACTTTTTAGAATGATAATCTGTTCAGGACCCACCGGAAATGATGTCATGGCTGAAAATGACATCATCAAGCAAATTAAAATAAATAATTATAAACAATTAAAGAAAAACAAATAAATAATGGGAAGCCAGCCCTGTTCCAACAAGTGATTAACACCCCCCACGCACACAAAAACATCAGTGAGATTTTCAGCCCTACCCAGTGCCCAGTTGAATTTAAGTTTAAACTATATCACTGTCAGGACCCACCTAGCTTTACAAGTCTAAAATAGAAAAAATTCACCTTACCAGCTCAAGCCTCTGTTTTATTCTTTTTATGAGGAGGGGGGCTGCCTTGTGGAGCATTAATTGAGTTACACGTTCATCAGATGGGGACTATTCTACTGGCCTCAAACTCCCTTTTGCCTGATCTGATCACGAGCCAAGGCAAATTTGCTTACTAAACTAACTAAACTACTACTAAACTACTACTAAACTACTAAACTAACTAAACTACTAAACTTACTAAATGCTTAGTTTGGCTTTCCATAGGGCTCAATGTCAGTCCAAAATCTTGGCAGGTCTTGCTAAAACAATCCATGAGCTGCTGGAGATCTTTGGCAGAGTGGGTAGTGACAGCTGCATCGTCGGCAAAGAGGAAGTCACACAGACATTTCAGCTGGACTTTGGACTTTGCTCTCAGTCTGGAGAGGTTGAAGAGCTTTCCATCTGATCTGGTCCGGAGATAGATGCCTTCTGTTGCAGTTCCAAAGGCCTGCTTCAGCAGGACAGCGAAGAAAATCCCAAACAAGGTTGGAGCAAGAACGCAGCCCTGCTTCACGCCGCTTCGGATGTCAAAGGGGTCTGATGTGGAGCCACCGAAGACAACAGTGCCCTTCATGTCCTTGTGGAATGACCTGATGATGCTGAGGAGCCTGGGTGGACATCCGAACTTGGGGAGAATCTTGAAGAGGCCGTCCCTGCTGACCAGGTCAAAAGCTTTCGTGAGATCTATGGAGGCTATAAAGAGTGGCTGTCATTGTTCCCTGCATTTCTCCTGCAGTTGTCTAAGGGAGAATACCATATCAGTGGTGGACTTGCTGGCTCGGAATCCGCACTGTGATTCTGGATAAACGCTCTCTGCAAGTACCTGGAGCCTCTTTAGTGCAACTCGGGCAAACAACTTTCCTACAACGCTAAGGAGAGAGATGCCATGGTAGTTGTTGCAGTCACCCCTGTCACCTTTGTTCTTGTACAGCGTGATGATGTTTTAGCATCGTTTTAGCATCGTTTTAGATTGTTTTAGCATCGTTTTAGCATCGTTTTAGCAAGGCCTGCCAAGATTTTGGACTGACGATCAGCCTAAAGAAAACACAGGTCATGGTTCAGGATGTGGACTCACCTCCCTGCATTACAATCTCTGCGCATGAACTGGAGGTTGTCCATGACTTTGTGTACCTTGACTCAACGATCTCCGACACTCTTTCTCTCGATACTGAGCTAAATAAACGCATCGGTAAAGCAGCTACCACGTTTTCCAGACTCACAAAGAGAGTCTGGTCCAACAAGAAGCTGACAGCAAGATCCAGGTCTACAGAGCTTGCGTCCTGAGTACACTTCTGTACTGCAGCAAGTCATGGACGCTCACAACAGGAGAGGAAACTGAACGCTTCCACATGCGCTGCCTCCGGCGCATTCTCGGCATCACCTGGCAGGACAAAGTTCCTAACAACACAGTCCTGGAATGTGCTGGAATCCCTAGCATGTATGCACTGCTGAAACAGAGACGCCTGCGTTGGCTCGGTCATGTCGTGAGAATGGATGATGGCCGGATCCCAAAGGATCTCCTCTATGGAGAACTTGTGCAAGGAAAGCGCCCTACAGGTAGACCACAGCTGCGATACAAGGACATCTGCAAGAGGGATCTGAAGGCCTTAGGGATGGACCTCAACAAGTGGGAAACCCTGGCCTCTGAGCGGCCCGCTTGGAGGCAGGCTGTGCAGCATGGCCTTTCCCAGTTTGAAGAGATACTTTGCCAACAGTCTGAGGCAAAGAAGCAAAGGCCCATAGCCAGGGAGACAGACCAGGGACAGACTGCACTTGCTCCCGGTGTGGAAGGGATTGTCACTCCTGGATTGGCCTTTTCAGCCACACTAGACGCTGTGCCAGAACCACCTTTCAGAGCGCGATACCATAGTCTTTCGAGACTGAAGGTTGCCAATACACACAGGGCTCAATGTATTCATCAACATGGGTGGGTGGATATCCACACAGGGGGCAGCAATAGCCTGTGGGAGATGCCATTGCAAACCTTTGCCCCTGGGGAGGTCTGCCACTGATTCCCCAACACTGGTACCTAGAGTGGACCACCCCCCACCCCTTGGTTGCTATGCCACCGGCTGGCGTGAGTCCACCTTGACCCAGGATGGTGGTTCAGGTCTGGGAAGGGAGTTAGGATTCATTGGGCACAGCTGCCATCAAATCCACCCCCTTCCTGGGCCTGAAGGCCTCCCTGCTGTAGTTGATTAACTCAACTCATCTATGCCCAAGTTTGAGAGCCAAAGTAGATGTTATAAGAGACATGGAAGGGCCACAGTTTTAATTTAACTGCTCTTTCTTGCATAAAATAAATTTTGCACAATCTGACATAATAGTACTGTGTCACTCTGCCGCCACCAGCCAGTGATGTGAGGCAGGATGGGAGTCACAGTATGGCAACATCATACAACATGTTGGATTAGATATTACTAGAAATATGAAGCAATGAGAAACAGTTCCATATTTTTTAATGCATCATTTGGCCCTGAGAAAAGGCAGTTCCTTCACACACTAGAGAACAGAAAACCAGGACTGGTACAATGAGATTTGACCACTATTTTCACATTGTATCAACAATTTTTCAAAGACGGCATAGCAGTGTAAAACATGAAAAAGTCCTTTAATTTTATTTGCCCATGCAAGACTTCACAAATCATATTGAGATTGGTTCTTAATAAGTTAATAAACCAACTTTCATTTGTGAATTCAAGTCAGGTATCTAAGAAAACAGTTTCACCTGATTCCCAAAAGCACAGGCTGCACTTCCAAGATCCTTTCAGAGGACACAGAAAATGTCTGATGTTATTAAAATGACTCTATTTATATTCGTATCAATTATGATCTGAGTGTTATGCTTACGATAGTTATTATTACAACCTAGAATTTCCAATTTTTTATCGCTTCTGCAAGTATAATTTATTGAGATATAAATAGTAATATTAAAACCATCAACCATAAAATGTCAATACTTGATGGCACTGTGTAATTTAAGTGTTATGCACATCTAAATTCAGATGCAACATTTTCTGAGTACACATATATTAAATCTGCATATTGCAGTTCAACAGAAAAGCAAGGCTTTTAGAAACAGGAGGGCTTCCACACAATCACACATGAATGTATAGAAATAAGGGTGCAATCCAAATGTGTCCTTGGGCCGACGCAAGTCCCTTGCACGTGCCGAGAGGAAGCTGGTTTGCGCCTCCTTGAGAGGCTGACACAAGCCTCCACGCTGGTTTCCTCTTGGACACTAGCGTCGGCCCAGGACAAAAGGTAGGTGGGAGGAGGAGGAGGCGTGAGGGAAGCGTTTCTGGGCGGGGCGAATGTGGATGGTGGGCAGCCCTGGGGGCAGGCGGGCGGGAAGCGGGAGGTGGGGTTAGGATCTGGCAATTATGCCGGATCCCAACCCCCATTCCCAGGGAGAATGGAGCAACTTCAAGAGGTGGCACAAGTCAGAGGAGACCCATGGGGGCCAGCAGCCCTTATCTGGAGATAAGGGGAACTGTTTCCCCTTATCTCTGACTGAGCTTCTTATGGCCACTATCCTGCACTTGATACAGCACAAGCCTCCTGGCTTGCCTGTTCCAGCACAGGATTGCGGCCAAAGTGACTTTTTCAGAAAAAGCACACTGACAGTATAGTCAGAACTTTAAAAAGCATGGTTTGCATTCCCCTTCCATTAAAAATAGTCTTCAACTACGTTCAGCAACCTCTTTTGCTACAAACTAGCACTTGTTAGAAAAAATTTTTCCCCAGAATCAGGGCTGGTCCATCCATGAGGCCAACTGAAGTGGTTGCCTAGGTAACGGATTGGTGGTGGGAGATGCACGTATTTGTCCACATACTTGCCTCCACTACTTCTCCTTCCACTCCCTGGATTGAGGAAGAGGGAGAAAGAGAGGAAGGGCGCAATCCTAACCCCTTATGTCAGTGCTTTCCAGCACTGACATGGCGGTGCCAATGGGACATGTGCTGCAACCTGCAGTTGGGTCTCACTCACGGAGGCCTCCTCAAAGTGTGGGAATGTTTGTTCCTTTACCTTAGAGCTGCATTTCCCTTATGTCAGTGCTGGAAAGCACTGACATAAGGGGTTAGGATTGCGCCTGAAGAGGAATTGTGGAGGAGAGGAGAGTGCTGAGCTAGAACACTGGAGAGTGGGAAGAGCAGAACTCTTTCTCTTTCCAAACTTGTGCCAGTTCTAGGGCTGGCACAAGTCTGAGGAGACCCACTAGTGATCAGAAAGATTACCCAGAGGTAAGGGAATATCTTCTGTTACCGCTCCCAAGCTTCCACCCCCAGGCTGGATACAGTATGTACTTTCTTGGTGTGATGGAGGTTTCTTGCATGGAGGAAGGGGATAGGATTGGTTGCTTAAGGGTCTCCTATGATTCTGGTTTTTTAAACTCCTCCCTGCAGATAGAGAAACAGATGTCATGAAGAAAAGGTTTAGCTTAGCCTTATCCCTTATGCACATATTCTGCATGCAGGGACTCCCCCCAACCCCCATTCAAATATTCAAGCATACAATGTCCTCTTTGCAGTCAGAAATGGAGTAGTCTACAGCTTTACCACAAAATGTTTCTCTTCATCTCGTTGTTTTTTTTTCATTCACATAGGGTTGCATTCAAATCTGACTTGCACATACGCTCTCTCCTGCTTGCTAAACAGAAGGACACCATTTGCCCCTTCCCTCTCCAGCCCCCTGTGTCACATACCGTGTTGGTCCTGAGTGTCACCCAACCCTTGGGACCAGATTTCAGGAGGTGCAGGATGTTGGAAAGTGGAGATCACTGAACGTTGCAAGAGGCAGTGCAAGCAGAAAGCTAGGTTTGGCTATAACCCAAAGAATTTAGATTTGCAAGATTTCCTGCTGTAACATTTGGTAGCTTGAGAGCAACCAAACCTTCAACTTAAATGTGCAGCCAAACCTCCTAATTAATGACTGGGAATATCCACTTATTACAAGTGCCCTTGGAGAGAAGCTTAAGTCCTAGTGGCTTATAAGGCTCTCTTATCAATTGAATATGGAGATTGTGTTTATCCAGATGGCAGCTTCCTGCCCAGCTGGTTGCACAGTTCACAATGGCCTACAATATGTATGTGTGAAAAAAACACAAAAAGACATTCAAGCAAATGATGCCGGAATTTATATTCGCATCATACAAAGAAAATAAACGCTGCTGACTTTTTGTTTATTGATTTAATTTAATATCTCAGAAAATAATATGGATGGGAAATTCCAAGACAATGACTATTGCTTTCCAGTCCCAGCAGCTCCATGGAAGCATCCATATGTATGAAAGTGATGCAGTCTGTAATCTAATATACACTCTTACCTGATAGTAAGATCCATGGAAAACAATGGGACTTGGTTTTGCGTATACCAGTATAGGACTGTGCTGGTCCTAAACTTTGCTGGAAATATTGGCAAAGAAAATATTTTAAGTCCATAGCCAAACACACTTTTGACACTGGTGATCTATGGAAAATCTTGCTTTTATTAACATCTGAAAAGCCTGAGAGACACACAGGTCTCTTATGACCAGCTATGACAGATGTCCATGCACAGCAGGAAATCTTTACCCAAGGAAGGCAGCTGCTGACACTCTAGGGCAGAGATAGCAACATGTATACCCAGTGATTCTATAAACCCACCCTTGAATATATCATCTGAGATACTACAGTTATCCAAATTGATATGCACAACCCTGTAGACTGCAATGAAATTATACAATCCAATTTGTTGGCCAAATCAGCTTGGTTTTTATTTCCTTTTCCCCTAGTTGGCTTAAAATGTTTAACACGTTTTGATCTCTGCAATATAACCTCATTCAGTTGGCAGCATTAGTGCTGTTATTGAATGACTTCTCTTTTTCAGAAGTGCTTACCCTTACAGAATGCATGCGAAAATAAACCGAGCTATGAAGGAAGCAATTCACAGAGGTGGTGAATGCTGAGTACTCTGGAGGCAGCTGCCTGTCAGGGAAAGACATGAATGCAGGTGCTGACAAGAAACCATGGAGCAGTCAGGAAATCCATTCAGATCAGAGTATCAGGGATGGCACAGGGGAAAACAGGCAGGCATTACTGAAGCTCTCAAACATGTAGCAAGCTCTCCGTCAGTCACAAATCCGGTGGAAGTGATTAGAGTGAGACAGACCACCAAGGGGTTCCTCTCACACACATTATGACAGAACCAGGCTAGAGATGTGAAATTACTACATAGCTACAAATTCCTCTCTCTAGAAACAGAAAAAGAATATCTTAAGCCACATTCCCGTTATGCCTGTTTTGGCTTCCGATAGGGTGGTAATCACTCATCCCTCATGCAAATGAATATTTATTCAAGCAGATAATAGAAATCAACCTTTGTACTACATACATTCACTAAAATCGATGTGAAGATAGTGGTACATGGAAGTGTACTTCCCTATGGGCAGCATCAGGGATCAGACAAGTTAAGCACCAAGAACCCAGGTCTGTAAGAGGATTCACAGCTGAAGTTCAAGGTGTATCCAATGCAACTCGCGTGGAGGCTTGCGTTAGCCTCTGCAGGCTTTCTCAGAGCGCCGGCCCGGAGCTGCACCCAGCTCCTTCACGGTTCTTGGAGGGCCAGCCCGGCTTCCTCTCGAGGAGGTGCAAACATGCCTTACAGCACATTTGTGACCCTCCTGGGCCAGCGCAAGGGCTTTGGATTGCGCCCTTAGGCTTATAATAGGCAAGCTGACCATACACCCCTTTTTTCAAATAGGTTTTTTTTCAAGAATTATTCCATGAGAGAAATTCACAAAACCATCAATTTCTCCAAATGTTTCCTTTCATGGTGCAGTTGTCATCCTGGCTATACAGCTCTTGCACGTTCCGGGTTTCTCAGGCAGCTGCAAATCATGCCTCAGGCTATTTCTTGCCAGCTAACTTCTCCATATTCCTCCACACTTCTCCACAGAGATCCACCAGGGGCTCTGGTCTCCTCTCCAAGGCATCTGATTCTAATTAGCTTTTTTAGGCAAGGTGACAGCTCATTCTCCATACCACACCTCCTGCCAGAAGGGTTATACAGATGGTGACAAGGTGTACAGGCAAGGTGACAGCTCATTCTCCATACCACACCTCCTGCCAGATGGGTCCCTTTGGGGAGAAGGGCGGGATAAAAAATAAAGTTTGTTATTTATTATTATTTTATTATTATGCAGAAGAACAGTTAAAGTGAGGGCCCTACAGACTTCACATCAGAGCAATGCAAATGTGCACATAGATGTTTGCAAACTGATGCTTTTTCATAGAGCCAGAATTGGCTAAGACTCCCACTCAACAACAAACCAAAAATTACTATATAAAGTGTGGGGGGAGGCTTCCCACTGGGCTTCAGAGTGGTCCTTCCCTATTTACCTAAGAGGTTCCTCCTGAACTTACTTGGTGGGCCTCCCTTCAATGTCTCAGTACCATTTTGAGAGGGGAGGGAGTTATACAGCACCTGCTTCTTCCTACTCCTCCTCTTATAGGGCTGCTTCCAAGGGCCATATCCTATCCCCCTTCTCAGACCTGAACCACCGACATGCACCTCCCATTAATTTCTAATCTGCACCAGCATTTTAGCCAATGCAAGTCTAAGTAGACCCATTGTCATGGCTGAGGTTTTCCCTGGGGCAAGGGGACATATGCCCTCTGACCTTGAGGAGATCTTCAATCTTCAAAACTCCACAAGACGCAGTGCCAGCTATGCAGGTGCTGCTGTACCTGCATCAAATGCAGGGGTATTTTGTTAGGACTGGACTGTCTATGTGCTTAGGATTACACTGTTCATGAGAAAAATAAAAAGTTGCAGCAACACAAAAGGTCAGCTGTTTAGCAAAACGATGCCTGAAAATTCTCTCCATGGAGGCTTATTGGAATAATTTTCAAGAATACTTCATAACCAAAGCGATAAGTTAACATCCTCTCAAACTATCTTGACTAGAAATTTTACATGATACTGAAGGAGCAGGATGAAATCCCTAATCAACGTATTCAAAAATAGTTAGTTATGGTGGCTCCTGACTCATAGCAATGGACTGAGTACTTTTCAAGTACTTTCTACTTTATATCAGTGAGGGAGAAGGGTTGGTTCGAGTATAACAAGGTAATATACCTTTCATGCAGGATCTGCACCCCTTCATGTTTCATGTAGAGACACATTCACACACAAAAATGCCTTCCACAGCCACAGGGTAGATCCGGTCATCTTTCTTCTGTGGTAAATTTTTGACATGTAACAGTTTCTACATTTAGATGTTTATAAACAATAATTTCTTGACATCAGACCCAAGACTACAATAAGTCATAAAGCATCTCTGAATCAATCCTACCAATCAGGACAAGTATTACAGCCTAGGAGTCTTTTAGAATGTGTATTAGGGATAGATTAGGATGAGTTGCCGCTTTCACCAAATTAGCCTTGCCTATTCATTATCATTCCTCATGCTCAGTCTCTTACAGTGATAATAGGGGGAAGCACCTCTAATACTGAACCCTACAGACAAGAAGACTTCCTAGCGGAGTCACTGTAGAAAACTTGCAACATAGGAACATCCCTGATTTCAGAAGTTCTTTCCCACATGCCAGAAGAGTAGGAAGCTGGATGGGTTAGAACCAACCGGGGGAGGGGGGAATAATATTTAGTCCCGAGTTCTCTGACTAAAGTCTTGTTTTGAAGCTATCTCATTATCTTGCAAACAGGTTAAGCTGATGAAAATCATAAGTACAAGAACCAATAACTACAGTATGTTTGTTCATTTAGATTAGAAATTAATGGGAGGTTTTGACTACCATGGGTGCAAAATTTTTGAATTATAGTGTTTTTTCCCCAATTGGATCCAAAGCTAAGGATCTTCCATTCAGGATGAAACTACTGTCACTTTGTTCCTAATCATCAAGGGTGCCATTTAGGTAGGTGAACAAGACAGTTTACCCTCCCTTGTAACAATCACATGACATCAAGTTCCAGGAGTGCTTCAGTTTCTGGCTGTCATTTCTGCTTCTATAAACTGAAAGCAACTTCCCCTTTCATCAGCAGGCTGGTACACCCATGCTTAAACAATGTCAGCTGCAGCAAACAGGTACATTTTGAAGGGAGATTTCCAACACTCATTTCCAACATACAATGGGTGTGTGCTAGGAAAATGTGATCAATCACAACCTATTATTAGGAGTGTTTTTTGGGGGGTTATATTTTTTTCAAAATTTCTTGATTAAAATAGCAAATTTATTATTTTATGTGTTAAAATAATGTTGTTATTTTATCCATAGGAGTGTTATGTGTTTTTATCCAAACTCTTATTCAAAATTGTACAAACAGCACAATAAAGCACAATAAATATTTCAACTGTGAACTCTGTATCATTTTAGATCGTTACCAGACATATATACATACATGTTCATTGGTTTTCCAATCATCTCAAAAGTGCAGTACCATACAAACAAGCAGAATTTTTTTAAAACACAGTATCCCACCCTCTGCATACCAGAATGGCATAAAATGTGCAAAAAGACCACAGAAAGTGATCAAGTCAAGGTGCAGCACAATACAGATACACAATAAAATCAGAGAAAAGTTTTACTGAGCCTTGCTTGGTTTTCCAAGCTTCTCACAAGTGCAGCACCACACAGACAAGCCCCAGAAAAGGCATTTACAGAGAGTGGCTTAGGACAGAGAGAAGATCCAGATCCAAGCACATTCACCTGAACACAGATCACATACAGATTACAGTTTAGAACTCAATCACCTCACTTCCAGATTACATTACAGTGCTGGTACCCTACCTGGGCACAACAGAATGACAAAAAATTGGCAAAAACACATAGAAAATGGGCAGATCAAGGTGCAGTAAAGTACAGGGGGGAAAATTCAGAGAAAGTATTGCTTTGGTTTTCCAAGATCCCCAAAACTGCAGCACAACACTGACAAGCAGCCATAGGCCCAAATCCTAACCAACTTTCCAGCACTGACATAGCTATGCCAACGGGGCATATGCTGCAGGGGAAGTGGCAGTCACGGATGCCTCCTCAAGGTAAGGAAATGCTTGTTGCCTTATCTCAGAGCTGCATTGCTGGTTAAGATTGTGCCCTAAAGGACATAAAATTGGCTCTAACCTGAAACAGCTCAGGTCACAGTAGGAATTTCCAAAAGTCAAGAAGTCTCTCCAAATGCATTTCCAAATGTCTCTTCAAACAGCTACAGCCTCTGCAGGACAGAAAGGGGCAGGAAGCAGCAACCAAGAGGAACAAGGACTAAGCCATAAGCCCTGAGAAGCACTTAGGGAGCGATTATAAATTACGAGCCCTGACAAGTGAGAAAAAGCAAAGAGGGAGCAAGGCAGGTCAGATCTGCAGGCTTACCTCTTACTTCTCAGGGCCTCTGCTTAGGCATTTGCTTTCTCCCCACCCACTCACATCTCTTCCCCTCCCAGCTGCCACACAAGCACACATCCTAACAACCCTACCCATTATTTGTGTTATTAGATTGTGCCCATTGGGTTTCTCACAGCCCTATCCTACTTAACTCTCCACATGGTGATGCAATTGTACCAACATTGTGCCTGCTGAATCCCATGGGGGAGTTTTGACTTCTGGAGAACACCTCAGATAAGAGAACATTTGTTGTTGCCAGGCTGCTGGATCCACCCAGACTTCCACTAGCTCTATAGTTGTAGACATGGACTCAGAATGGACTCAGGAAGGCTACTGAGGACGGGAAGGGAGTTGGGGTATCGGCGAGTTCTGCTGCTGCCAATACCACCTCCTGCCCAGCCCAAATGCACCATCGTCCCTGCTCCATCCATTCTGCCCCCTCCCTGCCTCCCTCCAACACCCTGTGCCAACTTATCAGTGCAAGCAAGTGTCCCTGATCTGCTGGTATGCAGTCCCAGCCACTAGCAGCTTGCTTGTCACCTTCTGCGACAGCTGTAAGGAATAAGCATTCTGGCAGCACAAAGCCCTCTTAAGATTTGAACAGTCAGTCTAGTCAAATGTAAGAAAAAAGAGAATGTGTCCATAGTAAACATAATTCTTCAGACTCCTCACAACTTTACACACGTATTTTTACTTTTGACTGCCTTGTTAAATATCTTCCTAAGATCCTACTTGAAGCTGGGAGGGGATGATTTCTGCTTCACCTCATGCCTAAATCACAGATGGAGAGGTCCCCTTGTACTAGTCCTTAAGCTCTTTAGAAGGGACTTAGTGACAACCTGGCTTTTGGTCATTTGCAGTCAGCTTTGAAGGCTCTTCTGATGATCATGTAATAGTCAACTTTTGTCACATGGTCCTGAGAAAATGAAAATGTCTGAAATGGAATTGTAACATTTTGAATGGAAAGTACTTTATTACAGTTCTGTACACATCACAAAACAGTTAATTTGCTGTTTTAAAAAATACTAACATTTAAACATTCCATTCCTAGATGGATATACATGATTAGCTGCTAGCCAAGTTGCTATGGAAACATGGCTTCCCCCCCCCCAGTTTTATCTTTAACAGCTTCCAGAGCAATGCTACATCATGTCAGTGATTCGACTGACAAAGATAGCTGTCCTAAACATTGTTTTTTTTAGCAATGCACATATTACTTCATGCAGAGTATGGAAAGGCTAATGCCTTCCATTTGGCATTAATAATGCCCAACCTTTATTTCCTCTTCTTTAAACCTTTGTATTTTTCTCACTGAACTAATGTGGTCCAGTTGATAAAGTACTGAATATAAACATGGGGGACAAGTGCCCCCATCCAACCACTTACTATAGAAAAAGGTGTTCCCATACACACACAGGGGACTCTGTCCACAAAGGCTTCTCCATTCATTTCCATGAAGAGATCAGCTCCATATACGCACTCCTTTTCATAACATAAGGTAACAAATGTTCCCAAACCTTGAGGAGTCCTCTGTGACTACCTCCCCACCACAGGATGCAGTGCATGACCCACTGGCACAGCTGCACCAGCACTAAAAAATTGGATAGGATTGGGCCCTTTACCAGCTCCTGTAGGCAGTAGAACTCCCTGTGCATCAGGACTCAAACATACCTCATGGGCAGCGCAATCCCAACTTGTGCTGGGGAGGCCGGCAGGCCTGTCCCATATCCAGCATGAGTTTGGGGCTGAAAGCAGCTCATCCCGGGCCAAGAGGAATCACTTGCCCTTACCCAGAGAGAGCCACTGCAGCCCCAATGGGGCTACTCGGATATGCGCCACCTCTTTAGGTGGTGCAGATCTGAGCGATCCAGAGATGCCCTGGGCTGTCTGGGAACAGGGATAGGATCCAGCATAAGTGCCAGATCCTGGCCCCACTCCCCCTCACCTGCCACCTGCCCATGGGCCTGCCTGCCGCACACCATCCTCCACCCCGAAACGCCTCCCCCTTGCCCTCCCCACACACACCCCAGAACCCCACACCGGCTGAGTTTGGCCGGCATGGACTTACCTCTGTCTGTTATTGCAGAGGCTAGATGCAGCCTCCATGGGCCAGCGCATGTTCTTGAGCCAGCCCTGCTAACATTTGAGAAGGTGCAAATGTGCTTTATGGCACATTTACGACCCACCTGGGTTGGTGTAAGGGACTTACACCAGCCCAGCACAATCTTAGGATTACACTCTTATTGTCTCCAAATCCACATGCCATATGGTTTATTTTATTTATACAGGTATTTATATACCACCTTTCTCTAGTCGTCAGATTTCTCCCCAGATTTTAATCCAAGGCAGTTTACATAGGCAGGCTGTTCTAAACCCCTGTAAGGATTTTTACAATTGAATAGTTCTAGTCTTTCACAGAACTCCTCGTCCCAGTTGGATTCATTCCTGGTCTGGTCTCTCCCTGGCCCTTCGCCTCCCACGCTCCACTTGACGGCAACTCCTCTCTGCCACCGAGGGTCAGTTCATCAGTATATCAGTGTGTCGTCAGTTCTCGGGTACTTCCAGTTGTTTCAAACTGGCAGCCTCAGATCTTCAGGCATACAAGGCGGCAGCTCTACCAACTGAGCCAGACCTCCCGCCTTTCAAATTGTGATGAAAAGTTTCGTTTCCAAACAAAAAGTGGGTCATGAGCCACTGGTGGGCCCCAGACCCACAGTTTGGGAACTGCTAAACTAGGCCATAGTAGGTCATGATTCAGAAGGCCACTTCAGCATCTGAAATGCAATGGGGAAATCTCTTCATTTCAAAATTTGAGATACAACAGGGAAATCTCTTCATTTCTTTGCACCTTCTTAGATGACTTATCTCTACCATTTAGGATAAATTTTGGTGCTCATTGTTGGTAAGGCCAGGTCTGTGTTTTGTTTCTAAAGGAAAATTAGAAAAGAAACCATTGCACTTTGTACATGAAAAACTGCTAGCATAAGCACACTCACTTGGAACTCAGCCTCACAGAGTGCAGTGGGACTTACCTTTAAGTAACTATGCATAGTATTAGGCTACACACGTGCTGGGTAGCTAATTAATAATAAGAGCACCAGGGAACACAGATCAGTCACAGAACTTAAGAACCTTTAAAATATAGATTTCTGTAGAAGAGTTGGCAGGTTAATTAATAATGTGAAATTTGTCTGAACTCAGTTCATTTAATTCATGTCTCTGGATCAGCATGAGAAACTGCTGAAGCCGGTAGCCCCCAAACTGAGAGACTTTAAGACAAAATCTGTGAAAGATATAAAAATAGCTTTTGTCGTCAGAAAAAAAAAGGAAGGAAGAAAGAGGGCATGTTGTTTGCTTGTTTTCTAAATGGCTGTGTGGCAGAGCAAACTCTGAATACAAAGATGCTTCTTATCAGGCAAGGGAAGGTCTGAGTTCATCTCTGACTACTTTTCAAGAAGCAGTCCTTAACAAAGACCCAGGTCAGAAGAGCCACTGTTCTGGTGTACCAATCTTCTCAAATTCATCCTCTCAGAGAAAGAAGCCAAACTACCCATAAGAAAGTACTTGGCATGCAGAAGAACAGCTGTGACCAGCCACTTGCTGAAGCTCGACACCTGAAGGAGAACAACAGAGGCATTGATCTCAGGCACAAGAAGACTGCAAGATGATAGTCCCCAAAATGAGGAACAAAAGAGTGGCAGAGTCTGGTCTGGCGTGCAATCAAGTTTCGCAGTTGTGACATGAGCAACAATTATTTTGTTCATGGTTATGCTTTGATATAAAAACCCTACCTTTCAAGAAAGACATCTACTTTATTTCAACATGATGATGCAGTTACTCGATCTTACAGTATTACTACAAAATATACTTTTCCCCAGGGCAGGGCTTAGCCTGAAGTGAATGAAATGTTTGTGTCAGGCAGCAAGTTTGGGGGAGCAACAGATTGACTGGAAGCCCACCACTCAGCAAGACAGTGGGTTGCCACTGCCTGCTTAAAAAAGCAACTGGGAGAGGGGCAAAGAAAGGAAAGGAATTGGTCAATGCAGAATATTTCCTCCTCTGCCTTACTGTGATCACAAAGTTTTATGGATCAGTAACAAAGGGGACCTTGTGAACATGAGTTCTGGGGTCCCTGGGATTGAGCAATGGCAAGGAAGAGGGGCTCTGTGTATGGGATCCTTTTCCTTTCTTCTCACTCCCAACAACACTGATGGTCCCTGAATTCAGGGCCGGATTAAGCTACTGTGGGGCCTGTAGCATATGTTATAAAGAGGCACTCCCCTGTCCCATTACATCCCCATTCCACATCCCTTCGCCAGCCTGTGCAGAGCTTACCTGCTCTGGTAAGTGCTGGTCTTCTGCGAGCACCAGCAGGCTGACACAGGCCTTCCTGCCGGTATCCTGAACTCTTCTGCTGTTACAACATGCTTTCCAGCACATTTGCAAAGCCAGCACTGGCGGAGCATGTGATCTGCCAGTGCTGAAGCGTAATAGGATTATGCCTGCAATAAAGCTAAATTTGAACAAAATTATTTATTTGTATCAAGTTGTTAATGACATCCATAATGATTACATATCATACAGCATGCAGTCCCCCAACATGTAGACAACAAGGTTACCAGAACACGTGATGCCAATTTCACCAGAGACCACTTGCAAGCATTTTGTGTAGGGCCCTCCAAAATGTGGGTCCTATAGCATATGCTAGTTTTGCTACTAGGTTAATCTGGTCCTGCCTATGTTCTATGGGTTCCATGCCCTCTACCCATAAATACAGAAGGAGATCTGAATTGTGCCTCCGGTTATAATTCCAGGAAATGTTTTAAATAAAAAGATAACCAGATGCCATATTATACAATTTCACTCCTTATGTTCTTTTACATTTCTAGTTGAATGTGAATACAACTTTTTTTAATCTGACAAAGCTGCTTTAAGTAGCTCTGACTTCAAGCTTACATAGTCAAGGAAGTCAACACAAGAGACATGCCAAAATTTAGTTTGCACTGATACTCTGCCTTTATTACATCAACATGGAGCTGATTTCATTCAATTGTCCAAATGTTGCCCATGACGAAGAACACATGCTAGGTTTAGCTGCTGGTAACAGGAACGGACATTATGTACTACAAGAAAACCTTGCAAAGATATGGTACAGAATCAACTTCACATTTTGCAGACAGTAGTTTACTCCACCTATTTTCATATACATTTTTAGTTCTAACTATAATGGATATCTGAGAGGGCGGGAATCCGAATTTACAGAGGAAATCTGTTAGTACAACAGCTTCTGCAAGACATTTGGTCCAATTCCATCACTGCCAAGAGGTGACTGGTAATATGAGATCAAGGGCCCCTCAATCAAATTCCTCGAGTGCATATCAGCTGGGAGGAGGAACAGGGCTTGTGCTCTGGGAGGGTTGTGAGAGTGGGATTGATGGAGTCCATAAATAGTCTCTTGCCCAGGAGTCCATTTAAGAAAACAAACAAACAAAAGAAAAAAACTTAGATGGCTTTTTAAAAGGATTAGAGAAATTCATAGAGGGTGGCTAATTGGAACCTCCATTTACAGAGGCAGTATTCGTCTAAATACCAAATGCTAGGGTCAATGGGTTGGATGGTTCTATTCTTGTGTGCTTCCCAGAGGCATTTCATTGGTTACTGTTATAAACTGAATGCTGGACTAGATAATCTGATCCTACCGGGCTCTATTTTAAAAACCCACACAGAATCTCACGTTGGTTTCAACAAATGTGTTGAAATCAATGCATACAGTATATCCTGTTTGTCCACAGGGGATCTATTTCAGGCCCCCCATGATTAATAGATACACAAATCCACAGCATCTTCCAGTTTGATGAGCAAACCAGAAGTGGCTTTCCAAGGCCTCTGGGGGCATTCTGAGGCCTTCGTGGACCTCAGAAGGCCTGCCAGAGGCCTCAACAAGCTTGGAGAGATACAGAGACTAGACACAGACTAGAATGACTATGTAATTGATTCTAGGAAGATAGTGGGATAGACTTTTCTGGACTTACTATGTTTTTAATTCCTCAAGAAACCCACAGTAAGGATTATTAATTATATCGCAGAGAACACATCACTATCTGGAGAGAACTCCAGTCTGGATAGAACTCCAGACTGTCATGCAGTCAAACCCTTTCATTTGACCTGAGAGATAATTTCTCTAAACATATTACCATAGTTGATAGAAACTATAATTAATTCATAGACTGAGAATATAATTAGCATTCAAATAAAGGATGGAACCAATGAGGAATAGGCTTGCTGCCTCATGAAAATGGGCATTATGAATGATAAGAAAGAAACAAGATTCTTAGAAACATTGTTATATTAGTCTCACATGCAGAATGACTACATTTACCTCTCAACATCTGATCCATAGGATCAGGACCAAGCATAAGATATTAAAAGCAATAGATTAAGTAAAAACAGTGGTTTGGTTTCTTCAGTATGAATAGCAGGAAAGCAACCAACCCAGTAGTCCTCTCTATCTTCACATCTATCTAAACCAGGGGTGTCAAACATAAGGCCTAGGGGCTTGCCAATGCGGCCCACAGAAGATCTTTATCCAGCCCTTGGGCTTTCCTAGCACCACCATCTGCTGCTCTCAGCTGGTGAGCTGTACTGAGGTGTCAATGCTACAAGGGCCGCTGTATTGGAATTTCGGAAGATATTACCGAGGAGATAGGGTGTGGTGTCCACAGTGCCCCTTGCTCTAAGTGAATGCAGGATTAAGGCCCAGGTGGTAGCTGGAGGTGTGCTGCACAGCTGCAGCCACTAGAGGCTAAAGGAGATCCCTCAGGATATAAGGAGCACCTGAGATAGAAAGGAGTGTGGGTTTTGAAGGAGTGCAGGTTGGAGAGGAGACTGACTGGGTTTATGGAATTGGATTGTGACTGGACTTTGGACTCTGATGGATTGGACTGACCTAACCTACCTGGAACCTGACTTTGGACAGTGACTTGGCTTACTGGCAACTCTGATTGATGGGACTGGCTTACAAGGCCCAGTGGATTGGGATTTGGCAAAACAATTGGTACCAGGAGTGGGGTACAAGCCCAAGGCAAGTAGTATCCCCTTGTGTAACAAGAGAGCAAGCAAATGGATCTCTGGCAGATCTGGGAGGCCCTGGACCTTGCTGTATGGAAAGCTAATGCTCCTGTCCTATTATGGAATGTCTGGGCTACTTTGAGCATTCTTTTGACCATTTTCTAGATGGTGCAGTATATGGGAGGACTCATTAAATATGGCATCCTTTCCCTGAAAAGGCTGAGGGGGTCAGGTGGGGAGGATGTGGAGAAGAGAATTCTGAGAGAGGAAGTTGCCAAGTTAAAAGGGCTAATTTGCATTGAAAGAGAGAAAAATCTCACATATATGAAGGCCTTTGAAAATGCCCACAAAGATATAAAGGCTGCAGAGAGCCTGTATAAGGCACAGGCAGGACGCCTGGTTGAACTGAAGTGCTGGTCTGGACTAGAGATAAAGGGGTGGGGCTGCAGGAGCAGCAAAGAGGGCCTCTTTGACTCTTTTCAGGCTGGCAGATTGGGAAGCACTGTGTTTGTTGCCAATTTGAAGTACAAAGTTGGCTGGAAGAAACTGAAGGATGTGTTCAGCATGGCCGGTGTGGTTGTCCATGTGGACATTTTAAAGACAAAGATGGCAGAAGTTGAGGGATCGGCACTGTGACTTTTGAGCAAGTAATTGAAGCTGTCCAGGCCATCTCCATGTTCAATGGACAGTTGCTGTTTGGTAGACAGATGCACGTGAAGATGGATGTACGAGCCTTACCAAACAGAGACTGCTCCCCTCCAGAGCACCCCCAGCAGCTTCCTCATGGACTTGGGGGCATCGGTATGGGGGTGGGACCAGGAGGGAGACCTATTAATGCAAACCACTTGACCAAGGGCCTGGGGATAGGCAACTTGGGACCTGGAACAACGGGTATGGAAGGCTTGGATTTTAGGATGAACAAAATGGGAGGAATGGAAGGCCCTTTCCATGGCATGGAGAGTTTGGGCCATTATCCTCCTAGAATGGGGCTTGGCAGGATGAATAAAATGGGCTTTGCCGCTGGAAGGGGGTTTGAAAGAGACTCCCCAAGAAATGGAATGGGAATGCTTCATAGTTTTGGGGATGCCCTAGAGAGGGAAACAGATGGAGGTGGAGGAGCCAGTATGCCTGCAATTAATAGGATGGCCTCTGGACTTAACTGCAGGACCACTGGAATTGATAAGCTCCCCTCTGGGATAGGGCATGACATGGACAGATTGGGATCAGAAATGGATAGAATGGGACTTGACTGTATGGGAGCTTCAGCAACCAGCATGGAAAAGATGAGGCAGGCCAAGGGGTGGATGGCCCAAGAAAGAAAACAATGGACAATTGATGAAGGGGACCACTGTGACACCAAGGGGTGGAATGTATTGGAATTTTGGAAGATATTACCGAGGAGATAGGGTGTGGTGTCCACAGTGCCCCTTGCTCTAAGTGAATGCAGGATTAAGGCCCAGGTGGTAGCTGGAGGTGTGCTGCACAGCTGCAGCCACTAGAGGCTAAAGGAGATCCCTCAGAATATAAGGAGCACCTGAGATAGAAAGGAGTGTGGGTTTTGAAGGAGTGCAGGTTGGAGAGGAGACTGACTGGGTTTATGGAATTGGGAATTGGATTGTGACTGGACTTTGATTTGGATACCCTGACGGATTGGACTGACCTACCTGGAACCTGACTTTGGACAGTGACTTGGCTTATTGGCAACTCTGATTGATGGGACTGGCTTACAAGGCCCAGTGGATTGGGATTTGGCAAAACAGCCGCCTGCATGATAATTGGGCTCTCCCATATCTTGAAAATGTGATCAAAATTTGGGTGTTATCTCTTTTGTTTCTTGTAGCTATTGAGTACCTAAGTGAGAAAAAAGTGCTTATTTCTAGTCCTGGCCTGCTTAATGACATCACTTCCTGCATTCATGATGCCATTTCTGGCCCTTAGCAAGCATCACGAATGCTGTTAGATATGAAATGAGTTTTGACACCCCTGATCTAAACAATCAAGTTTAAACCAAATCTTTGATTTATAGGGATTAAATGAAAAGGCCCAAACGGCCATTTTAAGGATGGACAGATGGACACACACACAGAAAGAGAGAGAGATCTAAAATATTGTTTGAGACTAGATTGCTTTCTCCCTTGCTGATAATGTGTCTTGTTAGCCCAACTAACAACATCCTAGGTTTGGCAGTTTTCTTGGTGAAATATTTAAGTAGGAAGTGCTTAGAGGAAGAGCAGAAAACATGGTAAGGCAACAAGCGACAGCAAGAGAAGTGCATTGAACTTAATCACTTAATTTATTGAAATCACAATAAATGATTGTGAGTTCAAACCTTTAGAAAAATGCTTTAATCACAGGATACTAAATGAGAAAAAGATTGTTGACATTGGGTAGAATTCAACATTCGGAGTGCAGAGAAGTACTCCTGATTTGTTCTGTGCCTTCCATCCTAGAAATAAATGCCTGGTTTTATACTTTTTCATTAGATTTGAAAGAACACAAGCACAAGAGGAATAAAGATGGGATCCTATTTTCCCTCAAACTGCCCCAAATGTTGTATTTTGTCAGCTTCTAAAAGATAGTTGTATTGACCAGCTATATTTGCAGGGGTAGGGTGGAGAATAGCTGGTACAATGAAGGTTGTAAACATCTGTTGCCCTGGAATGTGACATTGCATACTGCAGTATGTAAAGGAATAAAAATAAAAATGCAATCCTATAGGCAGACTCACCCATTGAACTTGGCATGGCTTACTTCTGAGTAGACTAGACTAATGTGGCAAACTATGGCAAACTTGTCCAATAGGGGCTTCTGCATGATGATGATATTGATTGTATTATATTTGTATAGCACCATCCATGTACATAGCACTTTACAAAGAATGAGAGAACAGGTCCCTGCCTTAAAAGGTTTACAATATAGAAAACAGACACTATAGACATGACAGAGAAAGGTTAGGGAAATGGGGTAAACAAAGTAATGGGGTAAAGGAGTAAACAAGGGAAGAATAGGCAATTGAGAGCACAATCTTGTCTTGCCTACTCAAAAGTAAATCCCATTGTCTTCAGTAGGGCTTACTTTCAGGAAAGTGCACCCAGGATTGCAGCCTCACTTATTACATATACTCAATCTTTAGGACAGGATAGGGGGTGTGGCCAAATGCTTCAGGGGAAAGGTTGGTTTTGAAAGGGATGTTAAGCATATGAGAGAAGTTGTAACGCTGAGGTATCCTAGGACAAGCAGCTGTCTGACACTTGTTAACACAAGTGCAAAAATACATGAGTGAGCTATTTAACAATGCATTATGAGGAACAAATCATTTCCCTTCATAAAGCAGGAATTAAATAGGTCACATCAGGTTCTTGTTACTGAGCTGAATAATCTTATATAGGTCAGGTTTATTATCTCTATCCCATAATATTTTGGGAGGGTTTCACAAGACAGCCTAAAACTGTATTATTTTGAGATTCGACATAGGATAGGATATAATATTATTACAAGCCTTTCATACAACTTTGGCATAAGTTACTATGCTTCTGATTATGAAGATGAGGAATGAGGCTGTATGTTCATGGCTGAGTTGAACATTAACACATGACTTCATTAAATTATGTGGCACAGTGGCAGCAAAAGACACAAGACTGATCAGTATCATTTAAAGTGCCTGAATCAGAGAAACATGATCATCCTCCATTTTGACAGTCTATGAATTTGGGAGCAGTTGTGCAAACAGCATTAAGCAGAATAATGATGATATAATCTTCTTATATTCTGGGCAATAATTCCTAGAGAACAATGTTTCAGCACTATATGCAAAGTGGCAAGTGACATAATTTCTCTACAGCCCCATTCCTGCACCATTTTGTGACTTGTTATGCATCTAAGGGCGCAATCCTAACCCCTTATGTCAGTGCTTTTCAGCACTGACGTAAGAGTAATGCAGCTCTGAGGTAAGGGAACAAACATTCCTTTACTTTGAGGAGGCCTCTGTGAGTGACATCCAACTGCAGGATGCAGCACATGTCCCATTGGCACCGCTATGCCAGTGCTGGAAAGCACTGACATAAGGGGTTAGGATTGCGCCCTAACTTGAGCAAACACTCAAGTTTGCTATTTGATAACTCACCCCTGCAGAATACCATTTCTGGTGGCAGTTTACTAGTGCTGCTTCTGCATCTTCTTACAGTGCAATCCTATACATGTCTACTCAGACATGAGTCCCACTGTAGTCAATGGGACTTACAGCACAATCCAAACTTGCGCTGGAACAGGCAGGCCAGGAGCATGTACTGTATCCAGCGCAAGGTTGGGGCTGACAGCATCTCAGCCCGAGGCAAGGGGAAACTTTTCCCCTTATCTCGAGTAAAGCGGCAGTAGCCCCAATGGGTCTATTTGGATCTGCACCACCTGAGAAGGTGGCGCAGATCTGAGCAGAACACAGCAGCGCCACGCTGCCTGGGAACAGGGCTAGGATCCAACATAACCGCTGGGTCCTGGCCCTGCCTCCCACTCCCTGCCTGCCCTCAAGAATGCCTTCAACCCGCCTCCTCCCCACACACCCCAAGCCTGGCCAAGCCTGGCTGGTGCAAACTCACCTACTGCTGCCGCCGCGGAAGCTAGATCTGGCCTCTGTGGGCTAGCGCACCTCCATGCGCTGGCACAGCTTACTCCCACAGCGGCATAACTGTGCTTTACAGCACATTTGTGACCCTCCCAGGCTGGCACAAGAGACTTGCACTGGCCCAGGGTGCAGTTGGGATTGGACCCTTGGGCCACAATCCTATCCACACTTATCTGGAAGTAAACTCCATTGACTATAATGGGACGTACTTCTGAGTAGACATGCATAGGATTGGCTCTTACTCACAGGACAGTATACATAGGATTGTGGCCTTAGATTTTAAGCCCTCTGAGGACAGTAAACTATTTATTGTGTTAGGTTAATTGCTTTGCAAATTTTTTGTTTTAATAAATAGTAAATAGTAATAAATAAATAGTAAACTATTTATTTTGTTAGGTTAATTGCTTTGTAAATTTTATAGCCATCTATAAATTTTCATAATAAAAATAATTGCCCTATTTATAAGGAAATAAGACACATATGTCTAGAACAGTTTCTTGCCAGCTCTACATTTTGGTCAAATCACCAACAACAACAAAGCCCCAAATTTTTATTTGCCAACAGCATCAGGGCGCAATCCTAACCCCTTATGTCAGTGCACTGACATAAGGGCAATGCAACTCTGGGGTGAGGGAACAAACATTCCCTTACTTTGAGGAGGCCTCCACGAGTGACACCCAACTGCAGGATGCAGCACACGTCCCATTGGCACCACCATGCCAGTGCTAGAAAACACTGGTATAAGGGGTTAGGATTGCAACCTTAGTTACGTCACTGAAAAAGTCGTTTTATATTCCTTTGCAATGGTGCATGTATGGCTGTATATATGATGGATTGTTTTAATGATCCATGACTATATAATATTTGGCATCCTACATTCTATCGAATCATGGGTTTTGTCATTTTTTATTGTCTGAAAAATGTGCCTGTGCGAGTACTCCTCTTGAATTTTATTTTGTCTTTTTCATTTTATCTTTGATATTTTAGTATTGTTATTACAGCTGGTGGCTAAATAAATAGTAGGGTTGCAATCCTACCCACATAAATGGTAGGTGCCATTTATTACAATAGGACTTCTAAGTAGCTATGCATAGGAATGGGTTGTTCATGGTAACATTACCTGGGATTTCTAGCGCTGGTCTGCTTTCACAGAGGAAGAACCAAGTCCCCACTCCCTTCTGAAGTTTGTGCTGTGTTTTACAAACCATAGTAAGACAACTGAGGTGAAACCAAGTTGATGTAACGTTGGTTCAACCATCTGGGTACAGCCCTGTTGACCTGGCGGTGTTGATTGAAACAAATAAGCTTCTCTCTCTTGTCAGCATGTCACAGGATACTTAAAGTCAAATTTCATTGAAAAATATCCAGGTGCATAATACTTCAAAATCACAAAACAGGAAGGTGACATCCTTGAAGGTACTGTAAATAATTTACTGAGGAGGGAAATCAGGTCCTAGATCAGTGGTTTTCAACTGCGGTGCCGTGGCACACTAGTGTGCAGTGAGGCAGCCTCAGGTGTGCTGCAGGGCCAGAGGAGACAGGCAGCAGCCTCACGTGGGAGAAGGCTGCTTTGACCCTCAGGCGGCACCAGAAAAAGGAGCAGCCAGGGCTGCTTTGCATCTCCTGCTGCTGAGCAAGAGGAAGGCTGCAACCCGATCCTCATTTACCTGGGAGTAAGCCCTGTTGACTATTATGGGGCTTACTTCTGAGTAGACATGCCTAGGATTGGGTATCAAGTCCCTTGTCTGCCCTGCATGCTGATTGGGCAGCCAGAGGAGCCTGGAGGAGGTCTGGGCGGAGTGAGAAGGAGGAAGCAGGGGAAGGGGGCAGGCAAGTTAGCAGGAAGCCAGTGAGTCTGCTGAGGCCACCAGCCTAAGAATGGGCTGGCTGAGGGTCCACGAAAGTCCCTTCTCCTTGCCATAGTTGCCTGCAGCTCCCCAAAGGGACCCTCCCTGCCTTGCCTTTGACTTTCAGAGGAAGGGTGTTGGGCCACAATCCCTTCCACACTTTCCTGGGAGTAAGCCCCATTGATTACAATGGGGCTTACTTCTGAGTAGACATGCCTGGGCTGGGCTCTCAGGATCCTCTCCTAGCCCCACTTTCTGGGAGTAAGCCCCATTGACTATAATGGGACTTACTTCGGAGTAGACATGCCTAGGATTGGGCTTTTGGTCACACTTTTTTCTGAAATACAGGAGCAGGCAATGGGGGGGAGAATGTGAGGCAAGTGATTCTGGACCTTTGGAAGGTGCAGACAAGTGAGGGGAGGGACAGCAGGAGAGGTGCTAACTGCAATTATGAGATGGGGGGAATGTGCCTGTGGGAGGGGGTGGGGTGGGGGAGAGGAGGAGAGGGAAGTGCCAATTGCTGAGAAAAAGAGTGCAACCAAAAGCCCAATCCTAGGCATGTCTACTCAGAAATAAGTCTTACAGGCACATTCTTCCCCAATGTGCTCCCCTAGTCTTTGGCTGCAATCCTAACCACACTTTCCTGAGAGTAAGACCCATTGAACGAAATAGAACTTACTTTTGAGTAGACCTGGTTAGGATTGTGCCCTTTGTCATGTAATGATTTAATTGTATTAATTATATTAATAAAAAATTAATTGTAATGTAGTAATTTAATGTAAGCAAAGAACTGGGAGTGTGCCTTGATAATTTTAGTTCCTTGACAGTGTGCAAAGAGCTGAAAAAGGTTGAAAATGGCTGTCCTAGATCAACAACATATTTCAAGCTTGTAAAAATACCAGTGCCTGATCTTCCCACCAGATCCACAGGTGTAATCATTTCACTTCACACATGAGCATGTTGTTTGGGGAAGAAACAGAAAGAATTCATATCTTTCCATGTGGATCACTTTTCAAATGAGTGGGTGTTTGTCTGAAAAGTTGAAATAACCTATTGATTCATTGGTCCTTTATTTATAAAGCACCCTCTTCTTGTTAGGAATAGTATTGGTTGATCCTCCAGAAAATAAATCCCACATGCTCCAACAATAAAAGAAATCCGAAATTAAACTGACATGCTCACATCAAGATGGACCAAGACAGAGGACTAGCATGTTTTGAAAAATCAAAGGCACTAAGGTTATGTATTGGCTTCCTCAGCATCTATCCAAGTTATACCACTCTACACCATATGCCAGGGCTTTTTCAAACTGGGGCGTCGTGACGCCCCAGCCTGCAGACCCTGCCCCCTGCCCCCTTAAGGGGCAGGGGTACCTTGGAGCAGGGAGGAGGCAGCGGCACAATCCCCATGATTGCACCGCTCAGGAGGGCTGCAGGAGGAGCCTCCCGGGGGTGCGGGGAGCCCGGTGCGACCTGCAGCAGGGCTCCCTGCAGCAGTGAAAGTAGATGCGGAGCGATTAGTGGAGGTGGGGCATGATCTCTTGCTGCTGCCTTCCCCCACCCTGCTGCCTCCCCTCTCTCACCCACGCAAGAACTTAGTGGCTCTCAAACTCTCCCAGAGAGTTTGCCCTGCTTCTGTGCCTCAGCTTGTAAAATATACAGTTGTTATTACTTCTACTGATAACAATACAGCACTGAAAAAATGAATTCGAGGTGCATTCAGTATGAAAACATCAATCACTGGTTATCCCATTCTATACATATGGGCCAACAACATATGGGCCAGCAATACAGTGTATAAACTGTATAGTGAAATAGAAATATTTATAGCCCATTCAATCCGTAGAGAATGCTTATGCCTTACAAACAGGTATTATTATAGGAGGGTTTAGGCCAGAGATGGAGTTTACACAAAGTGAAAATGAAACAGCAATGAAGTAAAAACAAGATGTAAAAATGTAAATACTTTCACTCCCAATCCCATTGAAATCTTCTGCAACTGCAGCCCTACCACTGGAGAGTGCATTGTGTCCTGCGGGGTGGGGGGTAGTCATGGAAGTCTCTTCCAGGTAAGATAACATTTGTTCCCTTGCCCCAGCAGTAAGCTTCTGCTGCCCCAATGGATCTATTTTGACCTGCACCAGAGTTTTTACTGGCACAAGTCTAAGTGGACCTGGATATGTGGATCAAGGCTGGGAAGGGGGATAGGATATCAGCAGAGCTCTAGCTGTCAATTACCATGCCCTTCCTGCCATCAACATACCCAAGACCCTACCCAAGTCTCTGCCCACTGTTCACCTCTGCACCAACACACTGGTGCTAAGGCTATGGCAGAGGCTGCCATTGCCTGGCCACCACTTGCAGTAGTAGCCAGACTATGTTCTGTGGAGCATCATGTTTTGTGATGGACATAAAACACACTGCAAATCAGAAACGTGTGTTTCAGCATCACAGCCGCCAAATAGGGTTGGGTTGGTTGTGTCATATCAAGTTTGGCCCTAATAGATGAAACAGATGATTCAGTGTTTTTCACAATCAGGATGCTGCAAAGAATGCAGAACAGCAGTGGACCTCCCCAGACCCGTGCCCCGGGGCAAAGGTCCACAATGGTGCATCCCCACTAACTGTCACTGCCCCCCCATGTCAAAATCCACCACCCCCTACTCACCTGAAGCTCACGGAGCCTCACATGACCCAGGGCTGCTTTGGGGAAACCTCTCTGAGATTTGCCGATGCTATAAATTGTGCTTCTGGGAAACCGGAAGCACAGTTTCCGACCATGTCAGGAGCCTCAGAGAGGCTTCCACGGAGTCCTAGAGGCTCGCGCCTGGGGCATTTGCCCCATCAGACTTAATGGCAGGACCGCAACTGATGCAGAATTGGGACGCTGCAATCACTAACACGAAAAAGAATAAAAAGTTAAAGATCATAATTTAAAGTATTTCCTCAAGCCAATTTGCAATAAAAAAGAGTAAGGTTTAATCATGAATGCATGGTCAAACAACCCCAATAAAGACTATCTTGTTTCTCTCTTCAAATGGAAAGGATGCCACATGTGGCATTCACGCAATCTTCTCTTTCTATGATATCCTCAGGGTCTCAACAGACATCCACACTTGTTTTGTTCAGCTTCCAAGAAGGCTGGCCTCAACTCAGGAATCAGGCAAGCAGACAAAGAAGAAGACAGACTTGGGATGCTTGTTATAGGACTGATTACATTCTCCAACATGTGTGAGAGGAAAAACAAAGCAGAGAGAAAAGAAGGCCAAGAGAGATTTAGGCAGGGCAAGATAGGAAACAGCCTTCTGCCATCTCTCTGAAAGACATAAACACATTTCTTTTAAACAAAGACCCAAGACACTCATGATCTTTATCACCATAGTGTAGGATTTTGTACTACATACATAGCATGACTTGTAATATGTAGCATTTGTAACACAGTGTTGTTATTAGTCATTATTTCTGAACAAGCTGGAATAAGCATTTATAGCGTATTTCTCATGGTTTTTTAAAGCTTTGGTCATGATGACATGTAACTGTTCCATTAATTTTCTCTCCTTCTGTTTTCTAACTGCTCTGTTGTGCAAAATCAAGAACTTTTTATCTCCTGTCAGTCTTGGTGCCCTTTCTTAAGAACAGACCATTTTCATTTTTTTCTCAGCAAGATATTGCTTAGATTTTACAGTCTGTTGAGAGAAAGTGATGCTATTTTTATTCATGCTCGTTTTAAATATAGTAGATAGTATAAACAAACCTAGTAACACTTGCTTAGGACAAGTAATTTATTGAAGCGTTTATATATTTCTATACAAAATCTCTTCACACTCATTCGCTATTAACCAGAAACATTTGTGAGGAGCAGCTAGGGTCTTTGTACACGTGTGTAGCCTTTTAAAATCTACTTATTACATTCATATCCCACTTTCTTCTATCAGACATGGAGTGGTCAAATAGCCTGCCATCTAGGCACTGACTAGAGCCAGTCCTGAAGCAAGATGACTGAAGCATGTGCTGTCAGATCATATCCTAGGCTCACTTTTTAAAAAGCTGAAACCTCTGCTAGTCAGCTGCTTGGAAAGGAAGGGCAAGCAGGTGTAACTGAATCCAGTGACCTGCTAGCCTTCCTAAGGAACAAGATTTCAACCATGTTTAAAAGCCTATGCTAATATAATTTCCACTGTTAAGGGCTGGAAATCTTGGGCTTTCAAGTTTGTCCAGCTGGGGACTAGAAACTGAGTATGGCTTACTACCATATAGGCTAGAAACAGTGGTGGTCCTGGCCACTGTGCTGCCCCGGGGCGAGCCTGGATGTGGCTCCCCCACCAGCCATATGACCTCCGGAGGCAATTTGAGGGCCAAAGAGGCTGTGCACGGCCTCTCCGGTCCTCAGAACACCTCCAGGTGGTGAAGAAGCTGGTGCTGGCAGTCCTCAGAGTGGCATGTCTGGAGTGGGCCATGGCTGGGTGCCCCCCCAGCTATGCCATCCAGGAACAGTTGCACCTACTGACCCCCACCCCAGGTATGCCACTAGCTAAGAAAGGTGCAATTTTCTGGAAAGCGAGAAAGTCTGAGGCAGCAGCATCACCTCCAGAGGACTTCAGATCCAACCTGAATAAGCAGCCTGGTGGGCCCCTTGGTCAACAGTGGTAGTTAGGGAAACAAACTTTGCGCCTTGATTGTGTGCATGTGTGTTTTTTTTTAAAAAACTAATTTATTTGTGAATTAGAAAAATAAGAAAACAACAGAACAATGATGACACCAAAAGAAATTGAAAAAAGGAAAAATACACATATAAATTGCATTAAATATAGATTACAAAATATGTATTTTCAAATACTCTTCAGTTTACTTCACAATACAGAACATGGAGGAATCTGAGGCAAGTGAAAAGCAGCTTTCGGAAATACATATCCACATTAAATGCTTATTGCCTATCTATGAAATGTTCCACCTATCTCTATTTTTGTTTTTGAAGAATGCCCTGTTAAAATTTTGTTAGTATTAAGTGCTAAAGTTTTCTGTCTACAGCAACGATGCTCAAACTTGTGACCACTCTGCACTGGGAATGTCGTCCCTGTCTGGACTGCATCTGAGCGTTCCACCCGGGTGCCATATGAAGTCCTCCTCGTTCACAGGGATACTCTGGGCAGTCGTGTCTGCTGCCCAGCATCTCAGAAGTCCATACAACAGGACGTATGGGCAGACACAACTGCCCAGAGCGTCCCTGTCCTCCAAACAAGGAGGGCTTCGCACGGCACCCAGACAGAACTGAAAGGTCTGCTCACCAGGTGGACAGATCTGCCTAAACCCCAGATCTGGCCACTAGGCCAGGTTTCAAGAGGCCCTGGTCCACAGGATTAGCTCCCCTCCTGGGATCTCTAGAAGCTAGCATTAGGGTTACCAGCTTCGACTGAAGCTACTTCTGGAGAGAGAGAGAGAGAGAGAGAGAGAGAGAGAGAGAGAGATTCCCAATATTATGTAATATTATTTTCAGCTTGTTCAAAGTATGACAAACATCAAAACCCTACATTGTAAATTGTGTTTTTGAATCATTGACCACTTGATGCAGAATTCCCCAACCCCTAAAAAGCACACCCCAGGTTATGAATTTTGCTTGTGTGCTTGTCTTGAACTGTTGGCCATCTGATACGGTGCAAAAACCAACACCTCCCCTTTGTGGGTTACAAATCGTGTGTGTTAATAAACTATTCATGTCGTTGGGAAGGGGGTGTCATTTCATCCTTAGTCCCAGGTAATACAATGTCTTTGGCCAGGTGTGTTAGGACTGCAGTCTTAGGGTCCAATCCCATCCAAATTTCCAATGCAGATGCAGTTGCAATGCAGCCCCGAAGTAAGGGAAGAAATATTCCCTTACCTTGAGGAGGTCTCCATGACTGTCCCCCACTGCAGAATAAAGAGCATGCACCATTGGCATGGCTGCACCAGCACTGGTGCATTGGATAGGCTTGGGCCTGAGAGCCCAATCCTATTGGCTCTGAGCACTGGGGCTGAGTTCCAGCTCAGGCACTGGGTGTTGTAAAAGTGCTGTAAAGCACATTTATGGCACCTGTTGTATAAGGATCACCAGTGCTGGCCCAGCACCAGTTGGCGTGGAGCCCAATGCCGGTCAGATGCCGCCCAGAGCAAGGAAAGAGCTCTTGGTGGTGGTAAGGACTTTCAGGGTGGGGAAAGGTGTTCTGGGGTGGGGGGAAAAGGGTGGGGGAAGAAACTGGGGCAGGAAGGGGGTGGGATCAATGGAGCCCTGCTCCACCATTTCCTATCCTCTGTGTCCAGCTGCAAAGCCCAACACAGTTTGCACTGACAAAATAGCCAGAGTAGACTTGAGAAGCCCCATTACTGGGCCTGGGGATTTCTCTGGGGGAAGGGACAAAAGTCCCTTTCCCCCAAGGAGACCTCCGGCAGCCTCAGCGTTTCCACTGGATGCAGCAATAGCCATTTTGGTGCTGCTGCACCCAGTGGCACTGCCAGGAACAGGACTGGGTTGTTAGTCATTCAACATTACATGTGGTTCAGCAAGCTTGAACTTGAAATCATTACAATTTTTAAAATGTAATGAAAGCAGTAAATGCATCTTACCAGTAAGCTTAGTGGCTATAATATCACACCCTGTTTGTTCAACAAAGAGTTCACAGAAGAAGAAAGATCTGGAACAGCTGCTCTGCAAAACTATAGATTCCACTGCAAGATCATGCTTGTTTCGGCTAGCTGCAACATGATTGTGTTCTGGATGCCAACCCAGCAAAAGTGCAAGGAGTGCAGTGCACATACAGAGAGCTCCAGAAGATATGGGCTTTACAACTCCATAGTTCAAATTCTTCATCATAACATCATCTGACATCTTTTTCTTTTCATGGTGCTACTCTACATAAATTATACAATGTGCTACTAATTACCAATAATAAAGTTTTCTGACAGATTGGAGTATTAACCTGACTGCTTGTGGTTTCATAAGCAAATACAAAAGAACAGAATATGATGACTGCTTCATAGAACCAATTGATACTGCCTAATTTTCTTACAGAAGAAAAACTTGTACACCAGGTTTCAATAAGTGGCACTTTGCATAAAGAGAGTTTTAATGGATAAGACAAATTCTACTCAAAAATGGGGCTGCCTATGCTTTCTATGACTAAAGCATCTGTTCAAATATACTCAAAGGAAGAAATCTGCATTCATAGCCTTTGGACGAACTATTATTATCATTGTTATTATTAAGATAATAAATAAAAAGCACTGCAGATACTTGCCTACAAGTCGATCCCACAGATAAGTCGAGGGCAGGTTTTGAGCCAACAATCATGGAATTTTCTATGACCCTCGGTTAAGTTGGGGGTTAAACTTAGGGGGGTGTCTGACTATAGTTTTCTCTGATTTTACTCGAGGCCAGATCCTGAAAAATAACCCACCACTAATTGTTACCTAAGAACTGTAGTCTCTAATTTATTAAAAACATAGTAAAAGATCATAAGATACATTTTTATTCTTTTTAAATTCTGGTCTTCATCACCTTTTTGTAAGCACTATCAGAGTAAGTGCACTGTAAACAACATACCAGTAAAACAGTGGTTCCCAACCTGGTATTCGCATACTCCCAGGGACACTCAACAGGACCTTTAGGGGTAATTGAAAAAGAATGGAATAATGGTAGAAAAGGGCAGGTCATGCTCCAGAATACCTTGCAAGACAGGAATGCCTTGAAAGGACCAGCAATGCAGGAAGGGAGGTAGCTAGTTGGCTGTGAAAGCCCCACCAACAGCTAGTTTTTGGTCATCAATTCATGTATGAACCAGTGATTGAAAACCAGCACAATAAAAAAGCTGAAACATAATATGGAAAGTGATCAATCACCCAGAATTTCTCAGCACACTTCTGGTGCAAAACAGTGCAAAGGCAGAGTCTTCTGTTCTTCAAACAGATAAAAAGAGAAAACACTGTGATGAATACATGAAGTCTGGGCTTTCATATAGAGGAGATGAGGGCTTGTCTTATTAATTACAAACATTTTATTAATATGAAGGGTACAATTTATAGAAATGGGCAGCCAAGGGATATGCAAGTGAAAAAGGTTGGGAACCACTGCAGGAGAACCATGAATCAAATCCACCTTTAAGGTGTCTGGTGTGTTAAGCCAGAAGCTCTACGTACAACATACAACCCATAACACATAACTGGGAGTGTGCAATTCAATTCACAGCAGAGAGATGCAGCTGCATATATTTGCAACCCTTTTTACTGAGAAGTAGACCCACTGCTTTCCATGGGTGTTATTCTTAAGTAAGGGTGCATTGAATTGTAGCCTGCTTCAGATGGAAAAGAGGATTCCCATCCTGGTGTTTCAAAAAACAGACCTGCTTTGCAAGCATTTGCCAAGCAGAACCAGGCTGCAGCAGAAGGAAGGATAATAAAAGGTTAACAAATTGCTTATAAAGAGCTGTGCCTGCCTGCTGCTTGAGAAACTTGGCGCCTGCCTGTCTACCTCTTGAGAAAGGAAACTTTTCAGAGTTGAAAGGCTTTGCCCTCTGAATGACCCGGAGATAAGGCAAAGTGAGAATTGGAGCTTGATTACTTGGCAAAAATTTCTATTGTACTATTGTCAAGTATCTACAGTAGTTCACAAATCGGTTTACAATGCTAAATAAATGGTGAATTTAATACATGGGCAGCCAAATCCTAACTAGCACTGGCACAGTGGAGCCACACAGCTCATGTTGTATCCAGCACTAGCAAGCAGCAGGCTGGAGGTCTCCTTGAGGGGACATTTGTCCCCTTTCCTGTGTAAAGCCCCAGCCTGCTTAATGGGGCTACACAGATATGTGCCTGCCAAATGGCTGGTGCAAGTCCAAAAAGCCTCATATCAGGCATTCAAGCTGGGAAGGAGGAATAGGATTCTGTGTGTGCCAGTGTCGCTGATCCACCCTTCCTCCACCCTCTCCCAGCCCCTGCGCTGCCCAGCAGATGCTTACCTGTCAGGTGTGCTTTCTGGATCCAGCACTGACAGGATGGCACAGGCCTTCCAGCTGGTACTGCTTACTTACCAGGTAAGTAAGGGAGCACTTTATGGCACTTTTGTAGCACCCTAGGCCAGTTGCTGCACCAGTGGCTAAAATAGGATTATGCCACCAAATTATGAACTTGGCACAATTGTTATAGGATGTTTAAATATTTTATATATTAAGGCATTTTTGGCCCACAAAAATTAGAAGGTATTCTTATTGGGTGGGGGGGGGGAGAATATTTTCTAAAGCAATACATGGTGGATCTCAGTATACTCTCCCATATGAGAGTTCTAGCAATAGCTGCTTTCTTTGCTCATTTTGCAACGTACATTGTAATTACATTCACATGCTATCATTGTTTTCACAGCTACTACTTCATTTCAAGCTGGAAAATAGACATTGCACTTGCTAATGACACTCTCCAGTCATTGCATTTTGTCATCTCTGGGATACCAAAGATCTATCTTGCCCTGAGGGGAAAACGGAACAGCTCAGAGAAAGATGCTCTCCATCCCATTTCTTCAGCTGACCTGATCCATTCTCTCTCAAGAAGAATTCACAAGGACTCTCTCTCTCTCTCTCTGTGTGTGTGTGTGTGTGTGTGTGTGTGTGTGTGTGTGTGTTTTGGAATACATCTTTTTCCGACTGCAAAAAGGATTTGGAAGATGTTCAGAGATTCAATAATAAATTCAAAGGCCAATCCCATCAACTTTCTAACACTGATGCAGCTGCAATGTAGCTCCAAAGTAAGGGAATGTTTGTTCCCTTACCCTGAGGAGGCTTCCGTGACTGCCTGTCCACCACAAGATGCAGTGCATATCCCACTGGCACAGCTGCATAGGTGCTAGAAAGTTGGATAGGATTGGGCCCTCAATGTCAAATCAAGACATGGCCCAGTGAGAGGATGGTTTAGTTGTAAATAGCAGCCCCCGGGGCAGGGGCACCAAGGTATGATGCATGCTTAGAGGCATTTCTAACTAAACGCTAAATGGACTAAACATGGCAGATGTCCCCTAAACCCTAAACTGACTAAACATGGCATACCTGACTAAACATAGCAGATGTTCCTAGGCATCCTTGAGTAAACAGTATTACAGCCCAATTCTAACTACCCACATGGTGATGAAGTGGTGCTGGCACAGCTTCTGCTGTATTACACGGGAGATTTTTGGCCCAGGGTAACCCCCAGCAGCCACCATGGGTCGACTTGCACCTGTGCCAGCTCAATTGCTGGTGCAAGTCCAAGTTGATCCACTGAGGAGGTGGCTCAGGCCCAAGAAGGAAGGGTCAGAATTCACAACCATTATATTCATCTTAATTGCCATGTGAAAAATACCTGAAAAATTAAAAAAAAATTGTTTGCAGTAGCTGTCTTTCATGCTAGCGACAGGCTAACTGCTGGCTGAAATTATATGATCTCATCTTACCTCTTCTGTTTATGCTGTCCTCTTCACTCAGGTTACTTGACAATAGGTTGTTCTGCCTTGTCCCTTTTTGCAGCTGGAAAAAGATGGATTCCAAAACACTTACACAAACACCTTGGAAGGTACTCTCTCAGTAAGCAAGGTTGCAAGCCTATCCATTGATTATACAGTAATGGAATTTAATTCTGGGATGTAAAAGAAGTGGTATAAAACACCGCTAGACAAATGAAATCTGCATTGAAATATAATGGAGACTGTGATCATCCAGATGGAAGGCTGCTATGAAATACATCTTGTTAATTGTCCTTTGGTTGCTACTACCAAGGTGGTAAGGTCACTTCTATAAATGTCCCATTAAATAATAATAATAACAATAATAATAACTAGGTATTTATATACTGCCTTTCTGGTCATCGGATTACTCCTCTGACTTTATTCAAGGCAGTTTACATAGGCAGGCGTTTCTAAATCCCTCAAGGGGATTTTTACAATCATAGAGGTTCTCTGTTTCAAGAACCAACAACATTTCAGAACGGATCTTACTGGTTTGGTCTCACTTCCGGACTCCAGTTCTCCCACGCAGGCTGACAAGCAGCTCCATCTCTCACATGGAGGGCAGCCAAGACGCTTCTTGCTCACACCAAGAGCAGTTGGAATCACTCAGCTCAGCTTGTCAGCTGCTTCAAGATCTCGCCATTTTCAGCTGTTCAGGGTGCTGCTCGTGTCCTTGAACTGGCGACCTTCTGATGTTATCTTCGGGCGAACGGAGGCTCTACCCTCTAGACCAGACCTCCTGCCCAATTAAAGGCCAAGTTTTTGAAGGAAAGATCTTTCTACATACATAGTATGCCTTCAAGGTCATTTCAAAAACTCAATACAGATGAGGAAAATCTGGATGGAAAATGTTTAGAGTTATCATTACAAAATATTTTTTAAAATTGTTATGAAGGAAGTTATCTTTAGCTCTGACTCTCTTTTATTCAGGGCCCAATTCTAACCAATTTTCCAGTGCTGATACTGATAAATGTTCCCTTTCCTCCATGACTGTCCCCACACCAAAGGATGCAGCGCACACTCCACTGGCATGGCTGCACCAGCACTGGGAAGTTGGATAAGATTGGTCCCTCTGTTTCTTGTTGTTCAGTTCCATGAACTGGATGCTTTGATTGGCTTTTAGACGTTCTAATGGAAACAGAAGTTTCATTTAACTTCATTAACTTGGGAATATCAATTAAAATGTTAAATACATGCAACTTTTAAAAAGTTTTTAAACTGAAGATACGTATCTATTCTACAAGAATATTAGACATCTATATTTGCTGTTTATTAGTTTATGACTTCAAGAATAACTTTTTAAATATTCTATTCTAATGTCTCCTTTTGTTTTTCAGAATCAAACAAGCTTTTTGTTTGTGGCAGTCATGCTTCCTCTGTGGCAGCTATGCCTCCAAAATATCTTGAATGAGCCGATAGGACATGGTTCTTATCCCCCCAGCACCTCTTCCCTCCTGTATTACAAAGACACATACACAGAACTGTGTGTTTTACATAAGAATTTCCTTCGGGGAAAAATAGCTTTAAATCTCTTACTGTGCCACATTTGTCAGTCTATACTAAGATATTTCAAGGATCCAAAGCTTTCTTATCTCTCAATTCTTCAGCACAAACTCCAGGGCTTTCCCTATTCGTTGCTTCTTTCTTTTGAGGTTTGAATGTAATCTCATAGGGGGAAAACTCTACAATATAAACACTAATGACTTCAGTGAAGACAAACTTTCAGAGAAAAGAGCTGGGAAAACTTACAGTTAAAGAACCTTGCATGGAATCTTTGAAAGGCGCTGGGGGAAAGAAAGAAAAACAGAGGGTGTTGTTGTTGACAGTATCATTAAAAATGTGTTTTAAAAATGCAGATATCTGTTTAGTGCTCAAGTGGGTGTTTAATCCTATTATTTGAATGAGATTGGCAGCCCAATCCTGTCCCTCACCAGCCAGCAGAAAGCAACCATACCCAATGGAGTGTGTGTTGCATGCTGGGAGGCCCTGAAAGGTAAGTAAAAATTATTTTTTTTACTTACCCCCAAAGAAAATGTAAAAAGTAAATTTTTACTTACCCCCAAAGTAAGCCACCTTACTGTGAATGGATCTCCTCAGACCCTCACCAGCTGTTCAGGTCTATTCAGACCTATCCCCCTTTTCCTGGTCTGACATGCCCCCTGAGCTCCTTGGATGTACACCAGCTGTTTAGTGGCTCTGGTGTTAACCCCATGCTTCCCAGACCTGTCAGAGCAAGGGGCCACTATTGACACCACACCCTATCTCCTTGAGGGATCTTGCACATTTCAACTACAGGGGCGCATGTGGGATCTCCAGCCATTTGCATTGGCAGTCTCGAAGTGCATAACAGCTGCTCAAATTTTGCAGTTTCAGACCAGGACTTATGTCAGTGGATCATGAGATCAGCTGCCATAGACCCTGGATAGGATTTGGCCATTAATCTTGTTTAACTTTGGATTCAGCACTTAGTGTTAAGTGTTTAGGGAGGGGCTGTACTTCAGTGGTAGAGTACATGGCCCCAGGTTCAATCACCAGCATCTCAAAGTAGGGAAGAGAAATTTTCCTGTCTGAAATCCTGGAGAGTCACTAGCAGCCAGTGTTGACAATACTGAGCTAGGTGAATGGTCTGCCTTGGTTTAAAGCAGTTTTCTATATTCTTAAGGTTCTTGGCCAAAATCATGAGCAGAAACTGGATTGCATGCACAGTGATGCATGGCAATGCACAAGACGTTTCACACTAAAATAAGTAGAGGGAGTGTGATGTATTACAAAATATATTGACCTTGGACCAGCAAGACTTAGATTCAAATCTCTGCTCCACCATAAAAGTCATTGGTGAAGTTTGACCAATCACCATCTCTATTACCTTGGGCAACCACTATCTAACCTACGTCCCAGGGTAGTTTAGAGGATAAAATGAGCACGGCCCTGTAGAAAATCCATGTACAGTTTCTCTGAGGATAGGAAGAACAAACTCATAACAACAACAAAAAAACACAACACATATATCTCCAATGCAATTTCATGTGAGTAACACAAGTGACTTGAACAGAGAGAACATGAAGCAGATCTATGTATCAGAGCTCCTTCCTTTGATAATCTCAACAGGCTGAAGATTTACACCCATGTCTGAAGGTGCATAAATCATACCTGAAATAATACATCTGCATTTCTTTCTTGAAGAAAGAAAAATGTATATATAAGGAATACCAAAGACACTAATTGCAGCAGAACTATCACCTGGGTTGTTTGGTTCCAGAGATCAAATTTGCCATCAACCGGCTGACCAACCTAGAAGACTTGACAAGCATTCATTTTACTGGATGTATTATTAAGGTACCTGGTTGAAAGGGGCTGCAGCCATGCAGCTGATATAGGCCCAGAGCCTCCACTAAGAAAAAAATGGCAAACTATGCCACACAATACTCTGCAGTGAGGCCACAGAGCTGGTCATTTTGCTCTTGCTTGTCAGTAGCCTTGACATGCCAAAGAATCTGACCTTTTCTCCCATCAGCATTCAAGGCAAGTAATTAGTCTGTTTATTTCCAAATAAAATAGAAGCAGTCCATGGGTTTGACTAGGAAGGGAAGAAGACTCCTGTGGGAAGGAGGGGTTAGCAAGGAGCAAAACAAAAGGTATATTTCTGAGTGTGATTCCATTTTGGGGTCACAGGCTGGTTTCTAAATCACAGTAACCACGTCGTTCCAGGAACAAATCTGTAACAGGGCCATGTGCCTCAGGAAATCATTCTGTGGTAAATCCTGCCTTAATTGCAATCATCCACTTTAACATTTGCTCTTTTTAAAATTAATTCGGCTCCCTGACACACAGAGAAGCTTTACCTAACACCGTACATTCCAATGGTTTCCTTCTGTTAAATTTGAATCAAATGGTTTTAGTCACAGTTATATAATGTGCAAGTCTGAGCTTTTCCTGACCTTTTTATACTTTATTTCTAATTCAACAGAAAGATATAGTTTCCCTACCCATGAACTGTTAAGTTTTGAAGTAAATTTTGTCTTAGGACAGCATAACAGTGCTAATCCTTCTCATCATCATCATCATTCATTTATTACGGTCAGTGACCAGTACATAAAATACATAAAATACAAAACCGTACACTTAAAAAACATTACACAAGAAGTAAAAATTCAATTAAAACATCAAGCTAAAAAATCTCAATCTTCAATAAACCCAAACCCAACCCCCATTCTCAGAGGCAACTATCCATTGTAGGCAGCAACTCTACTAAAGTCAGTCCACTTTCAATATCAATGTCCTAATGCGCATCGCTGAAGCAAAAAATTTCGCAACATTAAAAGTAATACCTGGATTTGCACCAGACAGCAACAAATTCATATATTGTTGTTGTGTACATCCCATAAAATGGGTCAGCAATGGTATAATAAGACTAGCACGAATGTCCCTATAAAAGGAACAATAAAAAAGTACATGTTCGATAGTTTCAACATCTTCTGATCCACAGGGGCATAGTCGTTGAGTCCAAGGTATCCTTTTATATCGTCCCTCTGACACTGCTGAGGGGAGTCCTCTAAGGCGAGCCAATGTAAAGGCTCTTCTATACTTATAGTTCTCCAGCTGGGCAAGGTAATGTGGGACATCAACAATATACTTACGATCTTCCCTAACATACGTAGAATTCAGAGACATTAGAAAAGTCATTCTGCCTTTCCGTATCCAAGATAAGTTGTTTAATGGCTGCCTTTGCCCTTTCATAACCCATATCTAATAAAATTACTACAGAAAAGCCTAGAACAGCTAATTTCTGTTCTACTGAGTGTATCCAACTGGACCTATGGGTATCATACAAGACTAGGGGAGCAAGGCCAGCTGGTAAATACCGGAGTTTAAGCCAGTATAAAAGAATAGTTAGCCAGATCTTAGCCTCTATTTTAATCTGGCCTGACTCCAGGCGCAGCTTGACATTAGATATGTCTCTTGGGACCTCCAGTACTGCCCTCAGGAACTTTGATTGCACCCTCTCCAGTGTCTTAATATTTGGGGGTGGCCCAAGTTGGGAACCATACAATAACTGAGCCAGTCTTTGCTCGAAATAACCTGAGAGCAGCAGTAATCCTTCTCTTCAGCTTCACTTTTGGTTACATTTAGTACAAAAAATGTATTAAAGAAACCAAGTTAATAATCTCCAACCCAAAACATAAAGAATACCATTAGCAAATATTCCTAAAATTAATTGTGCAGCCAGTACATGTTACCTGCTATATGCGCCACATGAAATGAAGCAGGATGGCTGAGCTCTACTATGGCATTTAACTTTGTGAATATTATGACATTTCATTGGCCATATATTCCAACTTTAGTAGGAATACATGTTAGATGAGAGTTCTCTCCGCTTGTTACCTATAGATCTTATAACAGTGGTTTTCACACTTTTTAGAGGCCCTAAAGGCTGCTGATTGATTCATAAATGCCAAAGGGTGTGGCTAATAATGATTGAGCAGCAGTGCTCCCATCCTGGTAGCAGCTTGTTTTTAACCCTTGATGCACATAGCCATGCTGTTTTCAAACTCCCAAGGAGTTTGAAAGCCACAGTAAGTTCTTGCAGGGCGGGAGGTGGGGGGAAGGCAGCGGCGCGATCCTCAGGATTGCACTGCTCAGGGGGGGCTGCAAGGGCTTGGGTACACTTACCAGAGCCTCCTGCAGCGTCCCAGGAGCGCAGGGAGCCCTGCGCAGCTATCCACAGGGCTCCCCGATACTTCAAAAGTGAAAGTGGAGTGATTGTGGCACATTGAGGCACCCTGCAAAACTTAGTGCCTCTGCCTCCCTGTAGCTACAGTATTATCCTTGATCCACAGTTTGAGAACTGCTGCTTTACAAAATACACATAATGGAGAGCTGTTTTTTCCTGACAAAGCAATTTTGCATGAGAGCTGTGTAGCATCCCATAGGCCACAGATATTTAGAGAGGTAAGTGGCTCTGAATATTGTGACACTTGTATAGATCCCTTTCAAATAAGGTCTGTTAAGGAAGCTGCTTTGTCTTTCTGTTACAAGGGATGTGAATTGTACTGCTCCATTGCTATCACTGTGCTGTAACATATTAAATGTTTCACTTCTATCACTGTATTCTAGAGAATGTATCACTAATAGCTTCTTGACAAGTAGGGGGAAAAAACTTTAAACCTGTTAAATCAGGTCCATTATATTACAGCTCTCCCCCCCCCCCCCCCAACAAACCATTTCTTTGAACACATATTAACTTTTCAGATCCACTGTCAGGCAATTACTCACCTAAGTCTCTCTCCTGATAAAACCGAGAAGAGAGACTAAACATCAGTCATGTAGCTCCAAATCCTCCCATAACAAAGCAAACACTTATTGTTCTTTATTTGGCCATTTGTCAGATCTTGTTAGGTGTCAGAAGTTACATTCCTCATTATGACAGAACAAACCCTACAATAAGCAGTTCTTTTGTAATTAGCATCAGTTCAGCATCAAAGCTGCTCTAGAAACTATTCATTAAGCACATTAATTAATTGTTATTCTTAAGAATATGTATATTTTTTTAACATTCTCAAACCAGTTCACATAGGAAAAAAAAATATAGAAAAAATGGTTCCTGATCCCAAGGGGTTCATTCATAACTTTAAAAAAAAAATTGTGAGACATCAATAAACTGCCCCTGGAAGAGACATTATGCTGGGAGGAAAAAGAATTAATTTACATTTCAAATTTGAATAAATTTACAAAAATTAATTTATTAGAGATGTAACTTATATGAATGAAATGAAGGTCTTGCAGTAGCTCAAGGCCTATAAAAGGCCTTGCACAAAGCAAGGCAAGCCTTTCCTTCACTGCCACTGCTGCATCACAGATGTGAAAGTAGTGGAGGGAGTCATCCCACAGCTCAGGGGAGAGGTCGAACAGTCGTCCTCATGCTGAGAGCACTTGCATCAGGCCAGCATGGGCTCCAGCAAGTCTCTAGAGGGCCAGAGGCTCATTGGAGACTGGGGGCTCCCCGAAGGCCGTGTTAGGAGCCCCGGAGGGCTGCAAGTGGCTCCCAAGGTGTGATGCTTCAGAATATTTTGGATGGAATGTTTATTTTCAACTTCTTTGCAGCTCTTTATAAGTGGGTTTTATAGTTATGTACCTAATAAAGGTCTTGTGACATTTGAATAGTTAATGTGTTGTTAACTACACAAACCTTGCTAAATATTAACATACCTAAAGTTTAGCTTGAGAAAACGTTGAAGGAACAAGATCTGATTCTAATTTTCCAGCCGCATACATTCCTTGGAAACAGGCTTAATTATTCTATTGCCACTTGAATATGTGCCATATCAAATTTAGATTTCATGTCATTCGACACATTATGTACCACTGTAACATGCCAAGATGTCTCCAGAGCTTAGCCTCAGTATAAGTGAATTCACATTGAAAAGGAAATTATGCTAAAGCACCATATTCTGTTGGTAGCAAACTGACTGTCATTTCCATAGGCAGAGACACAGGGCTGAGCTAAAACCCACCAATCAGGGCTGGCCTTAGGAGCTGCAGGGCCCAATGCAAAACTTATTTTAGAGCCCCACCCCCACCCCCATGGAGCCACCTACTCACTAGAATGAGCTGCACTGACGAGCCTGGGGCCAATGGCACCCTGTGCAAACTATGGCACCTGGAAGTAGATGGAAGTGATATAATAATGTCACCACCAACTGCTTCAAGGGGGGCATATTTTGAGCCAGTTGGACCCAGGGACAGGCAGGAGGGCCATCCAACAGCAACACTCCACTTGCTGCACTGTCCTCACGATGCCTCAACATAGAAGATTCCATGCCAGAGCATCAGCTACAGAGTAAGGAGCTGACTGCAGGCTCTCTGCTCACTGCTGCAGCTTGGGGCCCCTCCAGACGTGGGGTCCAATTCGGCCAAATTGCCCAAAGGTCAGTCCTGGCTCTGGGACCAGGCAAGATACGTGTGCTTTGCAAGCACTTGCTCGGTCCAGGCAACATCTCTTTTTCCAGCTTGGTGCAGTGCTGTCTGGAAGTGATCTCTCAGACTCAGGCAAGTTCCACAATCCTCCAGCCTAGCACCTGGCCCCCTTAGGAACTGGGCCCAATTTAGCCTATTTGGGCCAAATTGGCCTAAAACAGACCTTTTCAGCAATCACATTATAATGTGTTTTGAGTATACATCATTGACTACAACCTAATAGCTCTACAGACAACTCTTGATAAGTCATAGCATAGCTCAATCTGTGAACTGTGGTCTGTGCACTAGCAATTCGTTCCAGTTTCTGGAAGGAGCAATCTTGGTATGCAAACCTTGCACAATGTTCTTCATTTTGTTTCTGAGGTTTACTTTCCATAACTCTGGCTGCACCCAACTGTTGAAAAGGGATGCTCCTGTATACATGACTCTGTTTCATTTGAAATCTTACATTCGAGTCCTATCCTCCCTCCCCCCAGGCTGTGCCAAAAACGGGTACACTATATCCAGTGAGGGGATGGATCAAGAGGCTTCAGAGGGGAAAGGGGATTTAAGTCCCTTTACCCTGGTGCACGTCTCCCACTCTGCAATGGGTCTCCTCGGACCCGTATGACAATATCATGTGCAAATCCGAGGAGAGAAAGGGGTTAGGGAAGCTGCTGCTGGAGGGGATAAGATCCAGCACGTACCATTGTCGCTAGATCCACCCCCTCCCACAGCATCCTCAACCCCATTCCTCCCCCCTTCCCACCCAGTTTCACCTCTCCCTGCCTCCATTTCGGCCTCCCTTGCCATCTTACCTTTCTAAGCAAGCAGCTGGTGCTCCAGCAACACTATCCTCCTGGCAATGTACTGCTGGAAGGCACTTTATAGCTGTTTTTCAGCAGCCTTCACCAGCAGAATATGCCTCTACATTTCTACAGGACAACTGCAGGCGGAAATAGATTTCTTATCTGCAAACTTCTGCAATAGGACTGATCATTCTAGAACTAAAGATGAAACTTTGTTATCTGCAGAGCTAGCATTAGTTGCTTGGGTCCCTTCACCTAACAATCAATTCATAAATACCACAGCACATGTCTTAAGATTGCACCTTTCTATATGATGCTCTTTCCCTGCAGCATTTTTTCAAAAGTGCTCATTAGAGGGAAAGAAAATATAAAGCCCTGCACTTTCAGATCTAATAGCATAGATTACTAAATTCTGCAATCACTAGGGCTTTTTATTGCCAGTATATTGGCATTTTTATAAAAAGATTGGAACCATCACTTCTTCAGTGTGCTAGTATGACCAGAATAAAATTATTGAGGCAGTTCTTTGTATAAAGAGAAAATTGATGGTTAAAAATTCAATCTTAAGAGTAGATTCACAAAAGTTAGTGATGCTCTTGTTGTTCTGTTAAGTGGTGGCTCAGCACCATAATTTTGATTCATATTAATTTTATATAATGCCACCATCAATGTCCATGGTGCTTTGCAATATACAAAGGAGCAGGTCCCTGCCTTAATGATCTTATAATCTAAAAAGCATTTCTTACAGAACTTCAACACAAATGACAAAATTTGCCAATTACTGAAACATTTTTACCTCCAGATTGTTGGTGTTTGTTATACAGCATCAAGTGATGATGGTCTACAGTCTATAAACTTATTCTTGTGCTATTTTGGAATGATGAGTCTAAATCCACTTCTAGAAATGTTGGACAAATCCAAACTAAGAACTGCTGAAACTAAAGCAAAGGAAATGTCCTGTCCCTAGAATCACAGAGTCACATCTATATGCATTTGCATGCAAAGGTTTATTATTGGTTTGAGTTTGCTATTCTGATCCTAATATATATTGGGAAGTTTTCTCATGTTCAGTCTCCATGGTTTCCAAAATCAATCTGGATCTTCCTGTCAGAATACCTAAATAAAGGTAAATCTATTTTGTCATTCCAGTAAGACCTTAAATTGTAACCCTACTTTCTAGGGTAAGATACCTTTGTGAATAATCCATTATGTTGATTTCTCAAAAGCTTCTCAAGATAATTCTGCCCAATCAGGGGTGTGCCTCCACTTTATTTTGAAAGAAGGTTTCCAGATTTGAGGTGCACTCCATGTATGAGCCCTGTTACACTAATATCCACATTTCACCACCTGTCCTCCTTTGTATATGCAATGGAGAGCTGCAACCAGCCCTCTCTCCTTGTCACTGTGGACTTATCCAAACTACAAACTTACCAGGTATCACTGTCATGACTCCCCTGACCAAAGAATCCTGGAAATGTAGGTAGTTAAGGCTGAGAGAATTACTGAAGATGTACAGGTTCTGCTCTGGTCCCAGACTTGCTGAATGAAAGGTAAACCAAACCAGGTTTGGGAAGGGTACAACCTTACTTTGGGCCCAATCCTATCCAGTTTTCCTGTGCTGGTGCACTGCAACCTGTGTTGGGGAGGTGATCATGGAGGCCTCATCAAGGTAAGGGAATTTTGTATCCAAATTTCCAACACTGATGCAGCCACATCAGTGTTGGAAATTCCCTTACCTTGGAGCTGTATTGTGGTTGCATCAGTGTTGGAAAGTTGGATAGAATTGGGCCCTTTGCTTTCTATACAATACTTTATTGAAACTTCCCATCAGCATTGATCCTCTGTTGCTGATGCTCACATCTACAAAAAAACACACAAAGAACTGGACTGTCACTGACCAGTTCCAAGTTCATAATAAAATACCCTGAATTGTCTGAGTCTCTCTCTCTCTCTCTCTCTCTCTCTCTCTCTCTCTCTCTCGCATGCGCGCGCGCGCGCGCGCGCGCGCACACACACACACACACACACACACACACACACACACACACACACACACACACACACACACACACCCTGGCTAATAGGGGCTAAGGAGGGGTTTACTTACAGGAGCCAGCACAAAATCCAGGAGATGCAGGGAGCCCCGAAGAGCCCTCCACAGGGCTCACCTTGTCCTAGAATACTGAAAAAAGTGATAGGAAACCACTTCCAGTTTCAGGATCCCAAACCGGAAGTTGTTTCTGATCCTTTATTTTCAATGTTCTAGGACTCAGGGAAGCCTGAGGAGGGCTCTGTGGGACTCCCCACACCTCCTGGATCTTTAGGTGCCCCCCTAAGTAAAAAAAAATCCCTTTGCCTCATTAGCAACATGATTCTGGGGATTGCGTTGCTGCCTTTGCCCCCTCCCCACAAAGACTTACCTCAGGAATTTTACTCCTGAGAAGTTTGAGAACCCCTGGCCTAAACCTGTTTAACACCTTGTATTGCAATTGTGGAAGATCTGGTGAGGAGATAGATGTAGTGACAGAAGTGGCCCCTTTAAGGGTAAGACCTGGGCATCCAGCAGAGTGTGCTGCACAGCTGCAGCTGCTTGAAGGCAATAGGGCCCTCAGGGATATAACAAGCACCTGAGGCAGGAAGGGTTTGTGGGTTGTAGAGGAATCTGACCTTGGACTGTGACTTGGCTTATTGACTTTGCCCTGGATACTCTGACTGACTTTGTGACTAATGGCCTGCTGGAGACACTGGAGTTTGAAGTGTGGCTTCTGTGCCCAAGACCTGCTGAGGACCCAGGGTCTGCTGTAGTGGTGGGAGGCTGCTGGCAGGAGAGAGGACCTCTGCAGGTTGAACAGCTGAGCTACCCTGGAGGTGAGGTCCAGCAGGACTGCAGGGTAGAACCAGGGTCATTTGTTGGGGGAAAGAAGGAGAGCTAATTTGCTTAAAGTGGGCATAATTCTCCAGGCAGAGCTTGGCCTTGGAATCTGGCAGAACACACCTATTTATGGCAGTTCATGTATCTCAGATTTTATTTTTTTCTTAGCTTTGATCTGTACTTTATATATGTTTTTTTAAAAAATCTACTGCCTACATTTTGACTTTGATACTCAAGATGACAAAGTTATATTTTCCACTTTCATTGCCCTGAGCCAATGTAAGTATAATAAAAACAATACCCAAATCTTGAAAAAATGCCCAAACAAATGTCTCTTGCTCCTTAGCCTGCTTTTTATATCTGTAGGACAACAGCCTTGTTGGTTTAATTTTATAAATAGTTTAATAAATATGATATAATGTTCAATGCTAAATGGCATTTTTTGTGCTGGAGCTATTGGTTGCAAAGAATTTATCACAAAATATTAGTGGAGGGTTTTTTTGTCATCTTCATTCAGTGTAAGCAATAGACTTTTTAAAAAACTATTTTTGGACAAAAGTCATTTTCCCCCCACAATAAAATTAACCGTCTGTAACAAGCAAGGGGGGGGGGGAAGCAAATAATGACCATCCTTCATGATAATTTGGCAGAACAGTAGTAATGTATAGCTAACACTGGGGGGACAAAAACATGCCAATACTCTGAATGTTCAACAGCAGACTGTGCATCCAAAATACCTGCTTGGTCTTTCTAGAGTTTTACTTTTCTCCTGTAACTTCTTCTCCTATGCCAAGTAAACTCTTGTGCTTCAAAATTTTCTTTGTATTAGATTTGCCTCTAGCACTTAAAGGGTGGGGGAAGAGAAGCACTAATCAGCCCTGCTTGGCTTCCTCGTCCACGCCAACAACATCATTCCCAAAGAGTGGGAATAGATCTACCATTACCTTACCTAAACTAGTCTTGTAACAATGGGGAGTTTGTTACAAGGGCAAGGGCAGTGTTACTCAAACTTTTCCAGCCAGTGGCTCCCTTGACCCCCATGGCTGTTGGCCATGACTCCCCATCATGTTCCTGAGGGCTGGAAGTGACATCATTAAACAGGAAGTGGCCAGAAATATTATATATTAAATATAATATTATAATAATTAATATAATATTAAATATATATTAACTATATTAATATTAATTATATTAATCATATCATTAATTAAATGCAGATCTTAAAAATATATTAATACACAGCGATATACATGCTTTATAAATGATCAGTTGCTGATCACTGTTGGAGACAGGATGCTGGAGTAGGTTTTGTCTGGTCTAGGAGGACTCATTTTTTTAAACTTTGTAAGCATACCAATAGAATTGTTTTATCAAATAAACTTTGAACAACCAGTCTGACCAACATTACACACACACACACCCCTGTGGACCCCAATCCAACCCCCAATCCAACCAGTCATTTCTCCCATTCTCCTTGGATAGGATTGAACCCTTTATTAATTTAATGAAATTAAATTTTTCCAGCAGCTGGTGGGGAAAACAAAAATAGACCATGAAAATATATCAGAGCTGATAAGGGTTTGGTTAGGAAGCTGATTTGTCTCCTATACTAGGAGATGCACAGCTCAAGCCTATGCATGTCTACTCAGAAGTAAGTCCCTTTAGAGTCAATGGGGTTTACTCCCAGGAAAGTGTGGATAGGATTGGGCTGGCAATCACTTCATCAATGGCTGATTATTCCCTTCAAATAGCAAAATTCATCACTTTAAAAATGCAGCCTTTCCTCTTCAGTCAAACAAGATTAATAAATCACTTTAAAAACAGTACCCTTTTTCTGCTCCCAGCCAAGTAAAGTGTGTGCTTCTCTCTCCCCCCCCCCCCTTTGCCAACTGCATGGAAACAGCTTTAAGGAGAGGGGGAGGAAAGCTGGAAGGTTTGGAGATTGAAAGGGGGAAGTAGAAGAGGGAGGGGGTTGAAAAGAGAGATTTCACTTTGATGAGAAGTGATCCCAGGTGGGGAACTACGAACCAACCAGACAAGGATCAGCAGGGGTTAAGGACTGCAAGCTGAGCATGCTTGGAAGAGGGCAGGGCGGCAGCAGCCACTCTTGCAGTTGAGCAACTCCAGTTTCTTCTGCTTTAAAAAAAGCGAAGACAACAGGCAGAGGACAAGCTCTGCCCAGGGGTGTGACTTTGAGAGGACATCCCACACCTCCCCTTTGAGTTCCTGGCGCTGCCCTAAAGAGTGTTGAATAACACTGGTTTAGGGCAAGGGGTAAAAAAGTGGTGAGAGAACTTTGTTCTGTATTACTCACATCAAAACTCTTCAACAGGGTGGTTGATCAAAGAGATGAGAGATCCTAGATCAGGGGTGTCCAAAGTTTTTGGGAGGAGGGCCACATTGTCTCTCTGACACTGTGTCGGGGGCCGGGGGGGGGGGGGGAAGAATTAATTTACATTTTAAATTTGAATAAATTTACATAAGTTTACATAAATGAATATATTAAAGATGAGCTTATATGAATGAATGAAGGTCTTGCAATAGCTCAAGGCCTATAAAAGGCCTTGCACAAAGCAAGGCTGGCCTTTCCTTTGCTGCCGCTAATGCATCACAGATGTGAAACAGCAAGCAGTGGAGGGAACCCTCATCCCACAGCTCATGTGACAGGTCAAACAGTTGCCCTCACACTGAAAGCAGTTGCTTCAGGCCAGCGTAGGCTGCAGCAAATCTCTGGAGGGCCAGAGACTCATTGGAGACTGGGGGCTTCCTGAGGGCCGCATTGAGAGCCCTTGAGGGCCGCAAGTGGCCCCAGGGCTGGGGTTTGGGCACCCCTGTCCTAGATGGATGAATGTGCAGAAATGGCCAACCTTGCCTTCAAATCTTGAAGCAAGCAACCACAACTAGTCCCCTTGGGTTCCCTCTGCTTATGGAGAATGGTTAAAGGGAACTCTGCAGTTCCTCTGTTCCTGGCTATCTTGGACTTTGTGGTGTATGTTGCCCTGCATGGGGAGGGAGGCTGCTAATCTAGCCACTAGGCACAGTTGAAACAAATTTCTCAAGTTCCATTTTGAACTCCAGACTGCATCCTAGAAGGCACATGCAGCATGCTCCTAAAAGTGGCAGCCATGACTCATCATTCACGGGCAGTGCAATTTTGAGCTCCACATGGGCTGGCATAAGTCCCTTGCACCAGCCCAGGAGGGTTGCAAATGTGCCATAAGGCACGTTTGCACCTCCTCAAGAGTCGGCAAGGCTGGCCTGCAGAGGTGCGCCAGCCTGCGGAGGCTGGGAGAAGTCTCTGTGCCACTGGAGGGAGAGAGACTTGCGTCAGCCAAGCTGGGCCAATGCAAGGCTCTGGGGTGGGTGGGAAGGAGATGGGAGGGAGGTGTTCCTGGGTGGGTGGCGGGCAGCCCCGGGGGCAGGTGGGCAGGTAGGGAGTGGGAGATGGGACTGGGTTCTGGCAGCTATGCCATATCCCAACCCCCACTCTTGGGGAGTTTGGAGTGGCTTGCAGCCACTCTGCTCTCTTTGGACTTGTGCTACCTCAAAAGGTAGCACAAGTCCAAGAAGACCCATTGGGGCCAGGGTGCCTTACCCAGGGGTAAGGGGAAAAGTTTCCCCTTGCCTCTGGCTGAGCCGATTCTGGTCCCACTAGGATTGGCGTTACCCGGTGTGGGAGACCTGTGCATCACCCCATTCAGTGGACAGGGCAACACTCCAGGTGGTGGGCGTGGTGATGTACCATCGCCCTGCCCCCACTGGTTTTTTGGCTGTATCTTTTGTTAGAACACAGATATTTCAATGTGGTTTGTTTCATTGCATTCTGCATGAAATTATGCATTGACTGATATATAACATGATGGTATTATTCCTCCAAACTCTGATTTTAGTGATTTTGAAAACTTGTAGAGTCACACACACCCATATCAACTTACTAACACCTTATTGCAGCAGTTCTCAAACTTTTAGCACTGGGACCCACTTTTTAGAATGACAATCTGTGTAGGACCCATTGGAAGTGATGTCATGGCCAGAAGTGACATCATCAAGCAAATTAAAATAAATAATTATAAATAATTAAATTAAAATAAAAGAAATAATTAAGGGGGAGCCAGTCCTGTTCCACCAAGTAAATCTACTCTGAAGTAAGTCCCATAGTGGTCAATGGGGCTTACTCTCAGGAAAGTGTGGGTAGAATTGCAGCTTGTGAGCTCAATCCTATGCATGTCTACTCAGAAGTAAATCACATAGTGGTCAATGGAGCTTACTCTGTAGCCTGCCTGCAATAACCCCCCCCCCCAAAAAAAAAGAATCAGTGAGATTTCCAGCCCTCCCCAGTGCCCAGTTTAAAGTTCTTCTATTTCAGGCATATCAGAATAAAGACCCACCTGGCTTTGCAAGTGCAAAATAGAAAACATTCCCCTTACCAGTTCAAGCCTCTTTTTTGTCCTTCTTAGTGGGGGGGGGGGAGCTGCCTTCTGGAGCATTTGTTGCACTCAAGTTCCATTGGATCAGGACCATTCTGGTGTCCTCACATTCCCCTTTGCTTGGCCTGACCACCAGCTAAGGCAAGTCTGCCTACTCACGAGTAAACGTGACAGTGAGGCTGCTTAGCTTTCCATAGGGCTCAATAGACTGCAGCTGGGAGGGAGGCAGGGACCTCCTTCTCAGGTGTTTTGGGGGCTGCATTCATTGGATCAGGACCATTCTGAAGTCCTTGGAGTCCTCTCAGCCTGCCCTTTCCGACGGACTATGGCAAGTACATCTACTTGCAAGTAAACACGCGATACAGCTCACTTTCACTTTCCATAGGGTTCCATGCATTTTTCTTTCTGGTTTTTTGGCCATAACTTTTGAAAAAAAGGAGTTATTTCAATTCTGATTTTTGCATTGCACTCCGCTGGACATTCCGCATTCAACGGTGTATGGCATGATGGGGTAGCTCCTAATGCTGCAATTTTAGCACATCCTCCCCCCCCCGCGCAGCACCTGGTGCAGCCCGCACCCCCTTGCAACACCAGTGTCTGGCCCCTATCCTGCACTGGATACAGTGCAAGCTTCTTGGCTTGCCTGTTCTAGCGCAGGATAGGATTGCGCCCTTAGTTGGTTTTAATTACTCAGAAGTACCCTCCAAGACCCCTTGACAGGAAGAAACCACCAAAGTTCTCTGTTCAGCCAAGCAGCTCCCTAAGAATTCTCATCACTTTGAGAATCAAGACCTTCTCAAACTGCCCAGTGGCAACAGGATACAGGTATCTTTTTATCTTATGTGGTCCCTGAGGCATCCAGTGGGCCACTGTGAAATACAAGAAGCTGGACTAGATGGGCCAGTGACCTGATCCAGCAGGTCTCTTCTGAAGCAAAAACATTTAAGGCTCTGTGGTGCAAAAACATTTATGTCTTTGCTTCAGGAAAATCAAAGCTCTTTATGGAACTACGAGGGCTGAACATCTTGCTGCATCCCTGGTCAGGATACTTGTCCAATGCACAGATAAGAAATGGATAAGTAGTTGACATCACTGTGTGGCTCCCTATGTTTTGACCCCAATAACTCATTCTGCTCTTGCAAGATATGCTCTGATACCAAGTATGTGATGACTGGGCCCTCAAGGGCTATAGTATGGATATTCCATTATGTAAGCATGACCAGAATTTCAAAAGAAAGACATTCAGGGCTGCCATTTTTTAAATAAATGATTGTTTAGCATTACATTGAACATGTTTTTAATTCTTCTCAGATATACGTATTATAGCCATTCTGTTATACAATTATAATCTTCAAGAGATTAAGAGATGACTCAGCTGTGGTAGCCAGAACTGTTAGATCTCATTAGGTGTGCTATAAATCTAGGATAGAAGTATTTCCAGTTAAGATGTGTTAAGAGGATGAATCATTTGCAGTGTTAAACAATGGAATCATGTAGCTAAACCGCTGACTGCTCATCCTTCCAAAATAAGAGTGCGGAAACATTTACACAGCTGTTGAAAAATCTGTGGTTTTGCCATTTGAGAAACTGAGATGGATTTTCTCAACACGGAGGCTGATATTACATATGAAGAACTGTCTTCTTTGTAAGACGCTTGTAAGCAAATGACTAAATATATGACAAATAGTTTATATGCCTGCTATAGCTATGTACACAACTAGCTAGTGTGAGATAACAATCAGCCAAGAGTAGAAATATATGGAGTACTTTATCTCATTGAGCTGATAATCATAAGAACATAAGAACAGCCCCACTGGATCAGGCCATAGGTCCATCTAGTCCAGCTTCCTGTATCTCACAGCGGCCCACCAAATGCCCCAGGGAGCACCCCAGATAACAAGAGACCTCATCCTGGTGCCCTCCCTTGCATCTGGCATTCTGACATAACCCATTTCTAAAATCAGGAGGTTGCGCATACACATCATGGCTTGTACCCCATAATGGATTTTTCCTCCAGAAACTCGTCCAATCCCCTTTTAAAGGCGTCTAGGCTAGACGCCAGCACCACATCCTGTGGCAAGGAGTTCCACAGACCGACCACACGCTGAGTAAAGAAATATTTTCTTTTGTCTGTCCTAACCCGCCCAACACTCAATTTTAGTGGATGTCCCCTGGTTCTGGTATTATGTGAGAGTGTAAAGAGCATCTCCCTATCCACTCTGTCCATTCCCTGCATAATTTTGTATGTCTCAATCATGTCCCCCCTCAAGCGTCACACAATACTTCTCACAATGTGAGAAGTATTTGCAATCTAGTTCACAACTCAACAACAGTGACAGGACCATTACGTCCTGGATGACTGTGCCCTGGTCAAATGTATCGCAGTATCGGACATTTGAGTCCATTCATTTGGCATCCCAGAAATTTGTATCCCAACATATTTGTGTCCCATCTAGTACATTAGATGTCCTTTTTATTTTTAAAACACAAAGGTAGGATTAATTGTGAACCTGGCCCCAGTGCCACTCAGGACCGCAAAATGCTGCCCCCCCCCCACTCAAAAAAAGTCAGTTTGGATTTTTGTGAAAAACCAGAGAAGTGCCATTTGTCAGCATTTTGAAGGCCTCCGAAGGCCTTCTGGGAGGCCAGAGTGGCCATGGGCAGCATCCCTGGCCCTTAAAAGACCTTCTAAGTCCTCAAAAATGGGCCAGAAAAAAGAAAAAAAATTGCAGCAGGAGAAGGGTTGTGGTGCCGCCCCCATGGAGTGCCAGGGCATTTGCCCCCCTGACCGCCTCTCACATCCCTCACAGGGGTGGCCAGGATAAGGGGTGAACTTACCCTGGCATGGGTGGAACAGTCGCAGTCTACAAAAGCATGAGGAGCTGAGATGGTTAACTTGCAAGGCCAGTTTACTCAGGTGAGGTTCTTCACATTCATGGAGCCCTGTTACATCACGTGGCTCTTTTATACAGACCAATGTGTCCTTCTTACACCTGGTGGCACCAGCATTGATCCCAGCCCCCCACCCCCACCCCGGTCTTACTTAGGGAGGCCCTGGCCAATGCAAGATAGTGGCATCCCCAAGGAACTGCTGTAGCTTGGGCCACTTCCAATTGGCCCAAAATTGGTGCAGGTGGCAGCAGCATGCACACCTCACTCTTTCCCCATCCTCACAGATCCTGGCATCATCTTTTCTCTGTGTCGCTCCAGCGAAGCCCACACTCCATCATCTCCATCCTTAAAGGTTTTCACCTAGTTTTTTACCTCATTCTGCAGTGGGCAGAGCAGTCAGGAGACAGCTGGGAAGGCAGGGGGGATACCAGTTCTCCCCGACCCACTTCTCCCCAACGGCCTTCGTTGGCCTTGCAGATGGGCACCATGGGCTGTGGGGGGATATGGGCCGCCGCCCAGGATCCACCAAGTCTGTTCTGAAAGAAATGCCTCTCAATTCTCTTCATTTCCATTCCCTCTCCCCGCACAACCTCCATCTTGATCTGTGTTCTACTCACCCGTCCCTTCTTCCCCCTCCAAACATACGCATGAGCTAGAAATATTCCAGCAAAGTTGGATACCCTCCCTCTCACATTTTCCCCAGACCTCTCAAAGAGGAATAGTCTCCTCAATGGTTTCCTCAAAGAGGAATAGTCTATAAGTGGTGCCATTATTATATGAGGAGTGGTTTATTATATATTATTACACATTATAGGAAGAATGGCATTCTTTATCTGTGGTGAAACACCTCTCCCATTGACTTGTGGACATCAAGCTAAAGACTTTTGGAAGGTTGTCAGTGTTACTCCACCCTTTTATTGTGGCTGAAGCCCTCCCCTGTGATTACGCAAACTGGCAGACTTAGTGCACAATCCTATGCTTGTCTACTCAGAAATAAGTCCTTTTGTGTTCAATGTGGCTTACCCTCAGGAAAGTGTGGATAGGATTGCAGCCTTAATGTCATAAACAGGGATATGCATGCATCATAAGTGCACAAGTTTCCCCATTTCCCCATAAGAATTCTACTATTCCACTCTGTGAATCATTACCATGTTCAGAAACAAAGAAATGAGCAAGTACTGGTATAAAGGGGCTGGGAGCCAGGACCCCTCATTTTATGGGGGAGAGCAGGGCCAGCTTTTGGGCAACATATATATTTTTTATATTATTGTGCTTATATATTGTGGGGGAGAGGGTGAATGTGTACTTGAGATCATCAATGAGGCAAGAAGGTTTGAACAGTTTGGCAATTATGTCAATTGAATCTGAAATTAGCAGAAGTTTAAATTTGGACAAAATCCTAAAGGACTTTGCAGAGAAAAAAGCAAGAAAGATAACTTTTAACATAATAGAAGGAAGTAATAGGTAAATTCTAAGTTTATATGGTTGAAAAAAAATGTTATTTGAAACATTTGTGGTTTTTAGCTATCTGTAACCTGGAGGGGTACTCCGCAAAAATGTTTCCAACTGGGCCCCATAGCTCCTAAGGCCAGCCCTGCATATAAGAGTGTGTACAACATACAAGGTTATCATAGGATGTGCACCACAAAATGTCTACATACTTCTTCTGTCCCATCAGTAGAGTTGGCAACCTTCAGTCTCGAAAGACTATGGTCTCGAAAGACTATGGTCCCATCAGTACTATCACTGATATGTACAACTGCACATATTTTTACATTTCAGGTTTACAAGTACAGGTACAACCTATTTATCCATGGATTTTTTATCTGCTGATTTGTCTCAACGCAAATGGGGTGGGGGGAACTGAAAGTCACACACACCTTTGCCTGTGCTGGCCTCTGCTCTGTTTCCAGGCAGCCCAAAACACTGCAAAAAGGCTCCGCCTAGAACAGGCAGGGAAATAGCCCTAGAACCCTGGAAGAGGTTCCCCTTGTAAAGGAACAGTAACACTCTTGGAGCCCCTGAACCAGCAAAGAGGCTGAAGAGGGGATTGCTTTAAAAAACCCAGGGAGTGTTTGCTGAATCCCCCCCCCCCCCATGGTGCAGGCTCCAGCCTACAGAAACAAAACAGCCCAGCAAAGCTGAAATCCTCTCCACACTTTCCTGGGAGTAAGCCTCATTGACTAGAATGGGACTTACTTCTGTGTAGAAACGCATAGGACTGGACTCTTAAAAGCTCAGCATCCCACCCGTGAAAGGGGGAAGGCAGAGGGAAGGGGAGGGGATGGATAACAGCTGCCTTAGTTTCCTTCCATCCAGAAGTGTCAGGCTGCAGCGTATTTGTGTAACTCTATGGAATTTAGTACAATGCATTTTTTGTTAATTGCACCAAGTCACAGAACGGCACTAACGCAGATAAATAGGCTCCACGTGTATAAATATTCTTAACAAGAAATATTTCCAGAAAAAAATAAGGGAATTCCATCCTTTCCAGCCCTAAACTACTTCTTCCTACTAAAGTTCCATGTACACTGACTTAGGAACTTGAGCTTTTTCCCCAAGAATTTCTCAGGAACTTGTGCCCTTTCCCCCAGGTTTGAGTTGTACTGTTTAAAAAATAAAACATAGCACATTTTTTCCCAAAAATTATTTAGAGCCCAATCCTATGCATGTCCACTCAGAAGTAAGTCCCATTACAGTCAATGGGTGTCTCCTACATAAGAGTGGATAGGATTGCAGTCTATCCAATCCTATCCACACTTTCCTAGGAGTAAGCCCCATTTACTCTAATGGGACTTACTTCTGAGCAGACATGCATAGGATTGGGCTGTTAATGCGGCTGTCAGAGATAAGGATTCAGTCTATGCATGGGTGCAATGTTTTTTAAGACTTTGAATGTCTCCAAATATGTTTATTATAAAACCTTGTCCTGCCAAAAACGTTTAGCCACATGGAACTTTAGTGATTCTGAACTGTAAACATAATGATTTACTGTAATAGTTCACACATTTTTAAGAGCCATGTCTCCCTTTGTTATGTGCCCTGGAAAAAAACAGCTAATAGATTCCAGGATGGATGATCTAAAACTGCAGAACATGCTCATTTTAAAATGTGCAATGGCCCTAAAAAGAGAGTTCCCTAAATCAGAGGATTTTGCTAAGGGTTAGCTTCCAGCTAAGTGTGTTTCTAATACTATAAAGCATCGGTTTTCAAACTCTCTTGGAGAGTTTGAGCCGCTTTAAGTTCTTGCGGGGGCAGGGGGGAGGCAGTGGGGGCAGGGGTAAGGCAGCAGCATGATCTCCACTTTCGCTTTAGCGGAGGCAGGGCGCAATTGCTCCGCTTTCGCTTTCAAAGCTATGGGGAGCCCTGCAGAAGGTTTCGTAGGGCTTCCCGCACCCCCCCCCCCCGGAGGCTGCAGGAGGCTCAGGTACGTGCAGCCAAGTCCCTGCAGCCCCCCTGAATGGTGCGATCCAGGGGATCGCACCACTGCCTCCTCCCTGCCTCCAGGCTGCCCCCACCCCTTAAGGTGAAAGGGCCCACAGGCTGGGGCATTGCAACACCCCAGTTTGAAAAGCCTTGCTATAAGGAAACAAATGCATTTATTTAAAGGTAGATCCATGACTAATAGTATTTTTTATTTGCAGAAAGAGTGCGGTTACATGGAAAATTATGTTCCATTAAGGGGATTATTCATTGCAAAATGCCATTTGACTTCTTGACTTAAACTAAGCAGGCACACCTAAGAGGCCAGGGGAACTTGATCATTGCCTCCTTCATGAAGTCTGAACTCAGGATGGTACTTTCTAAAAGTCCAATTAGAATGTAGGAGAAGTTAACTAGCCCTATCTTGTCTTTTCTTTAAAATGTATCAGTTGCAACTACCAGTACAGTACAACAGTAGTGTTGGGGGGGGGGGGGAGAACACCACACAGTGCTAAATTTTGCAAGGCACCTCAATGTGCTGTGTAACCTGTCCCTTCCCCTTGCTGTCAGAGGCATTCTGGGCTGTGAGAGTAATGTAAAGGGGCCTCCTCCACTTTGGAATGTTTCCAAAGGCAAGGGGAAGGGGCCACTTCCATGGCACACTGAGGTGCCCTGCAAAACGTAGCACTGTGCCCCCCCCCCTCAGGAACACTATTGGAGTACAAAATATGTAAATCCAGTAATTTGTGGGAGGGTCATATCTTCCTCCTTTCTTTTGGTAACGCCAATTTCTGAGTCTCAGAGGTTATATCAAAGGTTAGTTATTATTATTATTATTTATACACTTTTCAACAAAGTCATACCTAAAGTTGAAATCCTATGCACTTGTGAGTAAGCTCCACTAAACTCAATGAGTTGCAGCTGAGTAGATGGACAATTAGGCAATGTTTAATCAATTCTATCCTTGGCCAGCCCTTAGCATGCAGCAACACCAGTGCAGCCTCTGCTTCATACTATGAGCCAGCAGGCAACCACACAGTGGCAGAGAGGTAAATAAAATAATTTACTTATTTACTGTGCCATGCCATTTTTTTTTTAATTTTTTTTTTACTTACCTACTGAATCTGTGCCAGCCCTTTGGATGGTATAAATCTGAGTGGGCCCAAAGGTGCTTGTGTCATGGACAAATATGGGGCATAGGATTTCGGCAAAGCTGTTGCTCTTATTTGTCCCCTGCCCTCCGCTGATACACCCCTGGGCAGCCCTGATCCCCACCTCAATCTTCTCCCTCCCTGCCCATGGCCCACCAATTTACTGGCACTAGCAGTAGCTAGGCACTCCAGTGGCACACACACAGTTACTAGCTATTCGCACTGAGGGCCCCGTTCTGTATTCCATTGCTGCAGCGGTAACTGCAGTGCCAGTGAACTGCAGTGCAAGTACAGTAAACACATTTATTTGAATCTTTCAAGGGCTTCAATCCTATGCACACTTGGGGGAGCAAACTCCACTGAACACAGTGGGACTTACTTCAATGTAAGTAAGTGTAAAGTCATGCACATTGGGGCAAAAAATCAAAACTTCACATATAGGCTAATGGGTTCTGTGCTGTCTGAGACAGATCAGGAGAGAGATCTTGGGGTGGTGGTGTGTCGACCCAATGTGCGGCGGCAGTGAAGAAGGCCAATTCTATGCTTGGGATCATTAGAAAAGGTATTGAGAACAAGATGGCTAATATTATAATGCCGTTGTACAAATCTATGGTAAGGCCACACCTGGAGTATTGTGTCCAGTTCTGGTTGCCGCATCTCAAAAAGGATATAGTGGAAATGGAAAAGGTGCAAAAGAGGGCAACTAAGATGATTGCTGAGCTGGGGCACCTTCCTTATGAGGAAAGGCTATGGCATTTGGGCCTCTTAAGCCTAGAAAAGAGACACCTGAGGAGGGACATGATTGAGACATATAAAATTATGCATGAGAAGGATAAAGTGGATAGAGAGATGCTCTTTACACTATCACATAACACAAGAACCAGGGGACATCCACTAAAATTGAGTGTTGGGAGAGAGAACAGACAAAAGAAAATATTTCTTTACTCAGCATGTGGTTGGTCTGTGGAACTCCTTGCCACAGGATGTGGTGATGGCATCTGGCCTGGATGCCTTTAAAAGGGAATTGGACAAGTTTTGGAGGAAAAATCTATTATGGGTTACAGGCCATGATGTGTATGTGCAACCTCTTGATTTTAGAAATGGGCTATGTCAGAATGCCAGATGCAAGGGAGGGCACCAGGATGCAGGTCTCTTGTTATCAGGCATGCTCCCTGGGGCATTTGGTGGGGCTGCTGTGAGATACAGGAAGCTGGACTAGATGGGCCTATGGCCTGATCCAGTGGGGCTGTTCTTATGACTTTCTTCCAAAGAGAAATTGACTATCTGTCTGTAAATTTGCAATAGTAGTGAGCCTTCCAAGTTTTGTTTCTAAAGGACCAAGTATTCCTGAATGATAAAGGTGAACTTATTGAAGATCATTATATTATGATCTTCCAAAGGTGAACCAATCAGGTTTTGGATTACTGGATAATAGGTCTTAGTGCAAGTTCACTTCTCTTCCTTCAGATTTATCTGTTAAAGTGGCTCTGGAGCATCTGTGGATTGTCTCAAGCAGTGCTTTTTTTGTGGAAAAAAAGGTGCAGGAACTCACAACTTGTTAATCTTTTATTTATTTATTTATTTATTTATTTATTTATAAACCATTTTTTATTGGAGAAATAAAATATTTTTATGTGCTTCCCCCCCTAAAGATGAACTTACTTCTGAGTAGACATGCATAGGATTGGGCTGTCAATCTCCACATCCCCTTCCCCCTAGCTACTTTTTCTACACATGGGGAAAAATACTGTACAGGTGCACTTGTAGCATGTAGTATGTAGTGTGGCACTACTTTGAGGAGCGGAAGCAGTGAATGGATTCCAAAAAATGGCTTACATGAGTTCCATGTAGTAAAATTACTCTAAGCAACTGTGGGAGTAAGAACAAAAAAGGAATTCTTACATGAGAGGGGTCCTTAGGTGCACATAGAAACAGCTACTTTTGCAAACAAGCGATTAAATATGGTTTAATTCAGGTATCAGAATACTCTGTGTCTTTGGGACAGCAACTGTTACCCTGCACATGCCCGATCTCATCTGATCTTGGAAGCTAAGCAGGGTCAGGCCTGGTTAGTACTTGGATGGGAGACCGCCTGGGAATACTGGGTGCTGTAGGCTTATACCATAGTCTTTCGAGACTGAAGGTTGCCAATCATTGGGAAGGTGCTTGGCATGCAATTGTATGTTCTCTGCTGCCCTGAGCAACTGCTTTGCATTGCTGGAGAGGAGCTGCAAACACTGGCTGGCGGAGAGCATGCTTGTGGGGGAAGGATGAGGAAGATTTCTGGCAAGGCTGGACAGCATGTTGTACACACGTAGAATCCCTTTTCACCTGCCCTTAGCATGTGAAAATGGGTACAGATGTATATCTCTGCCAGGATTAAGAGCCCAATCCTAGATATGTCTACTTTGAAGTAAGTCTCGTTCTAGTCAATGGAGCTTACTCCCAGGAAAGTGCCTAGGATTGCAGCCTAAGAGCCCAATCCTATGCATGTCTACTCAGAAGTCCACTTTAGTGAATGGGGCTTACTGTGGATAGGATGGCAGCCTTAGAGTACAATCCTGTGCCTGTCTATTCTACCTCTGTTTTGCTCCCCGCCCTCCTGGAATGCCTCTGAAGGGGAGGGGCCCCTGCAAAAAGGTGCCGGAACTCCGTCCCCCCGCGTTCCATTAGAAAAAAAGCCCTGGTCTCAAGTGCTTCTGACTGTGCTTGTAAGTCCCTAACTCCGTTGGAGCTCTGTTGCTTTAACTGACTCTGGAGTCTTCTGAGCATGCTCAGAAGTTGCCAAGGAAAATGCATGCAGTCCTATGAAAGTGAAACTGAGTCACAGTGCACATTTACTCATGGGAAGGCAACCATGCCTTGATCCACTGGAAAGGGCAGGCTGAGAGGAATGCAATGCCAACAGATTTGTCCCAATCCAAAGAACACAGGCCCCAAAAACATTTAATAAGGAAGTCCCTCCACCAAGCTGATAAATGTATTGAACCCTACGGAAAATGAAACTGAGCTACATGGTCATGTTTACTCAAGAGTAAGCAAATGTTTAATCATGGTTCCTTGCTATGTTGGTGTGTTTTGTTTCCTGCACTTCAAAACCAGTTTGTTTCCACAGCAATTTAATACTATATTCAATTCTGTTAGTTCAAGTTGCTATCTTCTCAATGTTTTAATTTGTTTGTGTTTGGCAGCATTAGGTTCATTGTAATTGTTTGTACAAGTAGCACACAAATCTTAAATGGCTCCTGTAAGTTTATTTCAAGTAGTTGACTATGTGGTTGTACCCTTTGGGTGTCTGTGAGAGGGAGAGAGAGGGATGTGTTTTATGCCTGTCTTATCCCTGTGGCTATGTCTGCTGACAACCACAGGTACAAAACACATATATACTACCTATGTGACAATGATTACAACTTGATAAAAATTCTTTAAAATTGGTTAAAATATTAATTTGGAATAATAAAACATAACACTGCTTTCAGGCCTCCCTTTTTTAGGATAACACCGCCATCCATGAAAAAATGAAACCATTTTAGGCTGCCTCAATGTATAAACCAAGGAAATCCTACAGCAAATGAAAAAGGTAAAGTGAAGTGTAGTTGTGTTATAATTCAAAAAATAATTAACAGTCTCTTAACATGTTAAGAGACTCTGCCACCATTCTGTAACCTCATATTTGGGTAGGCTATAACCTTCTACCCAGTCACATCAGCGGAAATCAACATAATTTGGTTAACAAATCACACTTATGTGTGAATGAATTGCAGCTTAGCTCAAAGCTGGCAGTTCAATTATAAAATATGTCAAGGCCTTGCAAAAGTGATTACAGCCACAACACTGAATAAAGTTCCCACTAGCTTGACTGACTAACTGGCAATTCTAAATCTATTTTTAAGTGCTAAATAGCATTTTAGTGGGAACATGGCGCATACATAAACTGAAGAGCCTCTCTCTGTTTCCAAATAGATCTTTGTATTCAAAGATCATTCACCTTGGCTGTCTGAAATCACACCAATGTAGAATTTTATGGCAAGTAATGAGGAGCACTTACAGTATCAAAGGGATGATTCAAACAGTCCCCACCTAAGACCACACAAAAGCTTTCTACATGGCAACACCCCAGACATATGGAGAGTTGTTTCCATGTCAGCACGATGTATTCCTGAAACAATGAGCATAGCCATGGAGAAACCACTATACAACTGAGACATCAAACATGCTAAGTGGTTTCAAGAGTTATGTCCATTATAGGGAGCACTGTTAGAAGTAGTTCTCCCCCTCCCCCGCCTCCATATGGGCACCATGATAATGGGATTGTTCCTTTTTCCTAGTGAAATAAATAGTTTACCTGGAAGTGGGACTTACTTCTGAGCAGGCATGCATAGAATTGTGCTATAACAGCCCAATCCTATGGGCTCACTGCACTGCCGGAACTTGGATTCTAATTAAGGCAGTCCCAAAGCATGACCTGCCATTCCCCATAGCCAGGCCACCATTGCAAGCAGCTGCAGCCATGAACTAGCAGTTTCCAGAACAGCTCCAGCACTAGTTAGCCAGGGTAGGTGGTAGGCAGAATTGGGAGGGAAGGGGTGAAATGACGCAGAGACTGGTGCAGGGAGGGGGTGTGTCAAGGCCAGGAATGAGTCAGCACTGGTGGTGATGGCAGTACTACCAATATCCTATCCCCCCTGCTGGCCTCTATCCACCTTCCCAGCTCTACTCAAACTTGTACCTGCAAAATTGCTTTACTCATTGGGTAAGGAAATATTTTGTTTTGTCCATTCTTACTCTCCCACCAGTCAATTTTAATGGATGTCCTGTTACTGATGTGTGAGATGGAAAACAGCTTTCTTTTATCCACTCTATCCATCCCATGCCTTCTCAATCATTACCCCCTCAGGAACCTTCTTTTTAGTCTGAAGAGCCCCAAATGTCCTTATAAGGGAGATGCCCCAGCCTGCTAATCATTTTGGTCATTCTCTTCTGTACCTTTTCCATTTCCTCTCTCTATATTTTTGAGATATAGCACCCAGAACTGGACACAATACTGTAGATGTGGTCTTACAATCAATTTGTACAATGGCATCATAATATTGGCCATTTTATTCTCAAACCCCTTTTTAATGGGCCCAAGCATGGAATTGGCCTTCTTCACAGTTGCTGCACACTAGGTCAACACTTTCATTAAGCTAACCACCACCCTAAAATCTCTTTCCTGATCTGTTACAGACAGCTCAGAACCCATCAGCATATATGTGAAATTCTTTTTTTTTTTCTCAATGTGCATCATATTATATATAAGATGCTGGCATTGCTATCTGCAGAATTTCAATGTTCATTGTCCTGTCTGGTTTTTAAAGCATAATTACAATGAATGTTGTTAATGATACATTTCATAAATCCTGATGAAAGCACTTATTTTGGAGAAAATTGGCTGTGAATATATCTCTAGGTATATTCAGGCAGGCCCTATGCATACATAGTCTCAAATCAGCTCCATATGGTATAATAGGGCTTTCTCCAAAGCAAGTGGTCATAGGACTGCAATCTTCATTGGTAAAGCCATAACAGTGCAAATGGTTATTGTTTTATGATCTACCCAACCAGACATATTGTGCATTCTTGTAAATTCAAAATAATAAAACCCTTTCATAAAAGAATAAAACTTTCAAATTAATCCCAGACACCCAAAGTAATAGCTTAAATGGTAACCTACAAGGAACTCAAAATCACATTATAGAATAGGGATCAGGAAGAAGACTCAAAGATAATTGCAGTTAATACACTTAAGCCATCTGCTCAGTGTTGGGAAGATGTAAACAAAAACTCCTGCTTCCAGCAATTCCAGTAATACTTGAGGGTACAATGTTGCAAAATATTGGGCTTGCAATAACTTTTGTGGTCTATGAGTACATTGTGTTTGGAATGTGTTTTCTCTCACATGCAGAGAAAATTAGAGCAAAACCTAAATCTGAACTTTCTTACAGAGTTCACAATCCTGAAACTTCTTTTACACTTGTAGACCAGGCTTGTTGCGAGATGAAATATGCTGGGTGCAGCTACCTCTGTCCTTGAGGCCCATGGGGAAGAAAGTGAGGGGCATTGGTGAGTGGATATAGATTACCATTTTGTCATACATCTGCATCTGATGCATGTTAAAAATGCCCTTAGCAAAGCTAAGCCAATTGCTTTATCTTGTGCAAAAGATGTGCATTTGCTTTTCAGATCTCCTGACAAAAGTAAACTATTTTTACCTTCTTAGCCTATGATTAAGCAAAGTATCCAAAAAGTACAAGGAAGTACATATATTAACCGGTACTTAAGGACTATCTGGATATTTTGCTGGATATTTTGTATCTCTCTTTTGTTCACTGAATCCTATCTGATATACTAGGTGTTAGCCTTATTATCTTTATGCTTTCGGTGATGAACCTAAGGGAAACGCTGAAATTTTACGTGCATTTTGCATTTGCTTTTACGTGTATAACTTTTTATATATTTCCCCCTTCAATCCAATACATATACAGGTGAATGTATTATCTCATAGTAGAATACTACAGATAAGCTGCTTACCCAGTAGTTCTACACTGTAATAAATTACACAGACTGGTAGAGTTGGAGGGGATCTTCAAGTCCAATTCCTGGGTCAAAGCAGGAAAATCCTCTCTAGAATATCTCTAAAAGATGCCTGTCAAGCCTCTGCTTGAAGACCTCCAGCAAAGGAGACCACCAGTGTCATAGCTAGAGGGGGTGCAAAGCACTAAGTTTTGCAAGGAGTCTCACCACAGCATGCAGGTGGCCCCTCCCCCTTGGAGCCATTCCAGGCAATGGGAGCAAAATGGAAGTGAATGCCCGGAATGGCTCTGAAGGAGAGGGGCATCTTGCATGCTGCGATGAGGTTCCCTGCAAAACTTAGGGCACAACCCTAACCCCTTATGTCAGTGCTTTTCAGCACTGACATAAGGGCAATGCAGCTCTGAGGTAAGGGAACAAACATTCCCTTACTTTGAGGAGGCCTCCATGACTGCCACCCAACTGCAGGATGCAGCACATGTCCCATTGGCACCGCTATGCCAGTGCTGGAAAGCACTAAGGGGTTAGGATTGCGCCCTTTGTGATTTGCACCCCCTCTAACTATGCCACTGGAGACCCCACTCCACTTAATAAATAGTCACCCAAAATAGCCTTCCAGGGTATCCAAATGCAACCTTTTGTCTCATTGCAACTGCAAACATTTTGTCTCATTGCAACTGCAACTGCAATATTGCAAACAATATTTTCACCCAAGTGAATATTCTACTAGGGAGAGGGTTTGATGGTTGTCCCTAGTTTAGGGTATCAGTTTCTTTACAATAAGAGAAGATAAAAATATTACAATTAAGGGACTAATCCTATCCAGCTTTCCAGAACCAATGCAGCTGCAGTGCGGCCCTAAGGTAAGGGAACAAATGTTCCCTTATCTTGAGGAGGCCTCTGTGACCTCCCCCACCCCACCACCACAGGATGCAGTGCATGTGCATGTGCATGTGACTAGTTATTAATGTGATAAAACTCAGATGATCACTTTTGATAGGGGAAAGCCACTTCAGGCAGTGGCAGTTCAAAGTTGAGAAGTAGTGGGGGAAAGTGGTGCTTAACCCTTTCCTACCCTGAACTTTTCTGTTGCAACTTAAATCAACCAAAAGCGTTCTCTCTCTTGCAGGGCTTCAGAAGCGTATTTATCCTTGCAAACATGCATCTGAATGTGATGGGGAGAAATGTAGGTGCAAGGGTTGTTGTAGCAGAAAAGCAGCAGGCAAGGAAAAGGTTAAGTGCTCCTGTCACTTATCAAATTGTCACTTCCCAACATAGTTTTTTCTCTGACAGATGTTGGGATTTTGTTACACACATTTATCTGTAACATTTCATTCCAGATTAATGACCCAATGCTATCTCCCTTTCCCAATGCCAGCACTAGTGTTCCAGCACTGAGGCACACTTTATGATCATCATGAATCCACAATGCCAGTACAGGGGCCAGAGAAGCCTTGTGCACAGCAGCAACAGAGTGCCCACCAATGAACATAGGTTAGTGGGGAGTGCAGAACAGGGTGGAATGAAGGAGGGCTGGGGCTGTGATGAAGCTGGGAGGGGGGACACCTGGCATGGGCAACTTGTGCCAGATGTACTGGCCAGCACACCTCCTTTCTTTCCTCGGACTTGTGCCAGCTAAAGAGCAGGTGCCATTTCGAGGAAACCCACTGGCAAGCAGTAGGCTTATGGGGAGGTAAAACTCCCTATCTGTTCCTTCCCCCCCCCCCCATACACACACAGAGGATGCAGTGCAAGCCTTCTTGGCATAACTGCATCAGTGGGGGGAGGAAGAATAGGATTGGACTATAAGAGATAATAAAAATTTAAGTGACGTCATTCTCATGTCCACTGAAAGTTTCAATGAGAGCTGCATACTTAGGCTGCAATCCTGACCACACTTCCCTGAGAGTAAGCCCCATTGAACAAAATAGGATTTACTTCTGAGTAGACCTGGTTAGGATTGTGCCCATAGTTAGACACATTTTAGGTACCTTCCTTTTGGTCACATTTCCCTGACCTTCTCATCATCATCATCTAATTTTTGTAAAGTACCCAAATAGCATCAAACACTGCACATGATCTTCCTGCAAGTGTGACTTTCTTAACTTTTCTGTGATAAAAAAATCACCACTGACTAGTTAATATTTCCTTAGTCTAGCTGCTAGCTACACACTTATTTGGGGTTTCATTGACTCACTCTTTTTTTCTTCAACTCACAACCTAGGAGTTTACATAAAAATTAATCATATTCTTAACTGCTGCTTTTCAGTAAAGCAATTCAGTGTTGTGTTGGGAAGTCAAGAGTTTTCACGAAGTTTTTTTAAAGTATTTGGGGCAACTTAAACCCCAACACACTGGTTGTGCTGCATTTTACTCTTTCCTCTTTAATTTGGGTCTTGCTGACCCCAATATGCTTTTTACTGAAATCATCACATTAAACACAGTGGAGGAGGAGGTTGAAATGTCACAGAACAACTGACTCCTACACTATGGGTAAATGTACAAAGAAATAATGCAGCTTGGGGGAGAAAGTATTATGTTTGAACACCTTTAGGGTCAAGCATGATCCTAAATGTTTAGGAGGATTAAATAAATATTAGACATACTGAGATTTTACAAGAGCTCTTGAATAAGAACATTTTAATCAGACTTTTATTTTCCAACAATATCTGCACATAATAATATCTGTTGTGTGTCTGAAACTGTATCAGTGGGTTTGCACATTTTCTCCTTAAGTGCTATCACTAGGTTCAGTGACTTTGCCCATAGTCAAAAAGGAAGACAGCTTTCAAATAAAAACCAATCTGCTAAAATTTTAACTTCCAAAGTTTAAAAATCCAGTCTAGATTGAACATTACTATCCTAGATTAACCAGGTTTAAAATATGAAAGTCAATGGCAGACAGATATTCCTTACCTGGGCTGGCCCAGTAGCTGAGGTGGTATACCACATGCTGTCTCCCTCTGGTAGTGCGGCAATCACCAACACCACCATCCCTCTTCCTTCTGTTTCCTAGATTCAAAAAGAAACACTATCTTACCGCTCTCTTCTCCTTCACACTGCCTCTTCTGCTTCATTTTCCTTGTTCATTCCAAATCCAGGAAATGGAAGGAGAAAATGCAATGGAGGCAACTGGGTGAGTTGAGCAAATGGGTGCCCCATGCCAATCCGCTGCCTGAGATGGGCTAACTCTGTTCCTAATGTTTGCATTTCCTTTGCATATTCCAAATTGTTTAATTTGTTTCCACTTTATACAGCAATTGTATAATTGTATAATTTAATTGTTCCCACTTTATACAGCAATACTGTACCTTGACTCCATCCACTTGACTGCCATTGCTTTGCCCTTTCAGATGTTTTCAATTATAACCACATTTCAGATTTTGTTCATGCACTTTCCTCTTTCGTCCAATTTTATCCAAACTTCCACAACATTCATTGCCATTCTTATGCTGCTTTTTCTGTTATTACTATTTGTTTAGCTTTTGCACACCTTTGCATGTGGCCAAAATAAATTTGCATGCTAGATAAGGCTATGCTTTGACACTTATCCATTTTTGACTTTCATCTATGCTCTAGTCCAGGGGTTTCCAAACTTTTTGGCCAGAGGGCCACATCAAATATCTGGCGTGCTGTAGAGGGCCGGAAAAAATTTAAATATAAAATTTCAATAATAAATTAGGGATTGAACTTAGATGAGTGAATAAATGAATGATTGGGCTCATTCATTCAACTTCTCTGACCCTCAGAACACCCTCCAGACACAATCAGAATACAGTTCTGGTTCTGTTCAGTTGAGTGGGCCAGAGGCTTTCAGGGGACAAGTGGTTGGCCGCGGGCCAGAAAGAGGCTTGCTGTGGGCCATATCTGGGTTTGGAGACCCCTGCTCTAGTCCCTAGTCAAACAAAAGTGCAAGGTATTGCTGAACTGGGAATGTGAAAAACTCAACAAAATCGAAGCTTTAAACAGACACATTCTGAATGCTGGCAGGATAGATACAAGGAGAAAGATAAATGACTATGCATGCTTTTAATGCTAGACAAATGTGTCCATATCTGCTTGTCAAGAGAATAATGCTGATGATGGAAAAATGCAAGTGAAACTAATACAATACGATTCTGCAATTAGCAATAGTGAACTATACAACAGTAGCCATGCTTGACTGCTGTGACATACATGGAAATGAACACATATTATAGACCTGCAAGAGATAAACACCCAGAAAATAAGAAATTGGTTCCAATAAACCAATTAAGATAGCAGCAGTGATTTGTTAATAAGGAGACATACCCCTGTAATTACTAGTAGTATACATAGTAGCACATGCAACTGTATAGTTCAAACAAACTTAAAAGTCCCAAGTATAGATGCAAATTCTGAACATGTAGTTGTATTTTGCAAGCAATAGGGGCAGAAGTGCTGGGCCTAATTAGATTTAGATAATGAGAAATCATCTGAGGGTTTGTAGAGCTTTTAAGCTTTAGTGGACCATATGGTCTTCTGGCCTTAAATATTCTTGTGCACCGCACACAGGCATCTGTCTATGCAGTTTTTAGAACTTTAACTTCTACAACCTCCTTTCTGAACTAAATGCATTTTTTTGCTTTACAATTTCCAAGTACAGGTGTGTGCCACTTAACGTCGGGGATATGTTCTCCTATCCCCATTATGCAATTAAGTCATTAAGTGAATGTTCAGTCCAATCTATTGCCTTTGTTCTGTAAACAGACACTCCCTGTCAGACACTAGCTGGCTGCACAGGCTACTGGAGATAGATTGCTGCTTCTTTGCATTAAGAGCCTCTGTGTTGTGTAAACAGACACTCTGCTGCAGGCTGTGGGAGACCTCATTAATGACCTCATTGCCTCATTAAGAGCATCTTTATTGTGCTTTGACCACCGTCATAAATGTGGTCTGTCATTAAGCGAACAATTGCTAAGTGGTACATGCCTGTATTTTTAAAGGGTAAATGATCAATGTTGAGCCCAATATTCAAATGGTTAAATTTTCTGTTTGATATTTGCATTTTTCACAAAGGAGATGTGTCCTACAGGTAAACAGGTGTTCCTTTATACTTTGTTTCACCCACGTTCTGAACACTGCTTTAGGATAATATGCTTTTGGAATATGCTAATACATTTGACCATTAGCCTGCAAATTACAGCCTCTGCAATACAATCACTATTTTCCTGTATTTATCTCACAGGAGAGCAAGCAATTCCCCAAAAATATGAACTAGAGATAAGTTTTGAAGGATGGTGGGGGATAGACCCTTTCTTTCGAGACAACAAGAAAATATCAATTGAGTTAGAGCCCAAACCTATTGTTTCCTTCTTCGTCAATGCAGCAGTGCCAAAATAGCTACTGCTGCATCCTGCAGTGGGGGGGAGGTGACAGTGGGCAAGCCTCCATGGCACAGGGGGTCTACTCAGTCTTGCACAAGAGAAATAGCTGGTGAAGTCTGTGTGGACCTGTACTGTAGAATCGGCTCCTGGAAGGGGGGGTTCAGATTCAGCGGCCATGGCTGCCACTGAACTTGTCCCCTTCCCAGACCTGTCACTGTCTCATTTTGCCCTTCCCACCCCCATTCTGCAGCTCCATCCAGGCAGCTCCATATCCAATGACGCAGGCGAGAAGGTCCAGCCTTCCTGGAGTGTCCCAGCAGCGCACTTCTGATCACGCTGCCAGAGTACATTTTGAAACTGGTGCTGACTGCTTTATGGCAGTCAGCGCCAGTAGAAGATGACAACAGCCAGCCCAGCCCCTCTAGGATTGGATTGTACTAGCTACTCAGTACATAATGCTCACAAGTTTAGAGTTAAAAAATAATAATTCAACTGTTGAGTCGGTTAGAACACTTTCCTAACTTATGTGCCTGGAAATCTCATGAAGAAAAGTTCACTATTCTGTCATGTCCCTTTTCGTTCAAGATTTTACATACTTTGAAAGTATCTTTTCTCATATTTTTTCAGCCCTGCTATGATCAGCACTAACTTGGTACTACAAATGTAGAAATATAAGGGTATGAAGAAGACTGAAAAACAATTTTGATTCTCCCATCCTTAAAAAATGGTTGATTTATCTTTCATTTAAGATAAAAAAATTGTGGAGGAAGCATTTTTTTCCCCATCAAACTGGTCTTTTCAAAGGAAATAGAATTCTTCCTCCACAGGTTGAGACTTCCCCTCCCCTTTCATTTTTTTTATGCAGACACCAGGATCTGAGGGCAAAAAAGTAATTTGCAAAAGGAACTGTATAAGGAATAAACCTTAGAGATATGCCTGCCATACTCTGAGCATGGAAGGATCAGTAATAGGGGCCCCAACAAGCCGTTTCCTCATTAAATACAAAATTTCACATTCTATGCATGCTATCAAGAAAAAAAGGTCTCATGTTGCTTATAAATAATCCAGAACTTTAGAGGATCTCACAGAGAGAGTAAAACAGAAGTTTCCTAATTTTCTTTGGCAAAACACTGGCTGCCAAAAAAAAAAATGTAGTTTTGGATTTAGTTGAACTTGCTAGACTTTCAGCCCAAGGGAAGGTAAGCTGACCAGGTGTCCCAGCTGGCTAGAAGTAGGAGGCTGGCCAAAGTTTGGAAAGCTGAAGACCTAAGGCCAAGGCTGAAAATCGGTAGTCTAGTAGTACAGAGGAAGGATTTGGTAGGCTCCTTCAGCAGCATCATGACCTGACAGAAGAAAGGCAGCAGCTTTGTGAGCTTCATATCAACAAGACCGACAGTCTGGTGATACAGTACTCAGCTTCTCTAGAGGTTTATGGGATATGGTGCAAACGGAACTGCCAGTAGTTTCATCTACTGGGGAGCAGGAGCAGTTATGCTGGATCCCAACCCCCGTTCCTGGGGAGCTCAGAGTGGCTTCAAGCCACTCCGTTCTCCTCAGACTCGTGCCACCTCAGGAGGTGGCATGAGTCTGAGGAGACCCATTGGGACCAGGGTGCCTTACCCAAAGGGAAGGGAAAAGTTTATCCTTACATCTGGCTGAGCCACTTTGTGCCCTTATCCTGTGCTGGATACAGTGCAAGCCTCTTGGCTTGTCTGTTCCAGCAGAAGGGCAGGATTGCACCCTTAGTGGTCTAAGAATAAGAACCATAGTGAATAAGCATAGATCAAAAGCCCTGCCCTAAATGCCCACAACCTCACCTCAGATGGTAGTAAAATGTTAGACAGAGTATCCCCAATCCACTCATGTGGGCAGAAGGCAGAGATCTTAGTACCCTGGACCCCAAACCATCTATGAAAGAATTTGGATTGGGTTTCAGAAGCAATCCAGGAGCCAGTGTTGATCAAACGAGATCAGAGTAATACATCCTAAGCAGCAGGCTCCTTGCAGCAGCCTGGTAGCAGCATTCTGTACCAACTGCAGTTTCTGAACAGCCTTCAAAGGCTGTTTCATACAGAGCATGTTGCAACAATCTGACCTGGATATGACAGAGACATGTCTGACTCTGGCCAGACCTGCCTTCTTCAGGAAGGGCCGCCAAAGGACTCCTGGCCAGGACTGTGAACATCCTCAGACTGCAAACCTGATCTTTCAAAGGCTGTGCATCCACATTCAATAAGCCCAACCGCAATACCTGGATCAGTTTTACACAGACCCACAGCATCACTGACTTATTTTAATTGGGTGGCACTTTAGGGAAACCAGCTGTCCTGTTGGTTCAGAAAAACAAGAGGCACAAGATAGAAAACTCAGAACAGGAAAGTTGATACTTCTAGTTAGAGCCACTTTGGCAGATGAGCAACAATAAAGACCCAAAGAGAGTATCCCCAACCAGTGAAAGTTATTAGACTAAATCCTAACTTAATTCCAGCTGCAGCTATAAATATAGCCCTGGGAATTATTCAGTGAGCAAATGTTACAGCTTAGCCAGATTCCCTATGGAAAATCAAGAGCAATTTTTCCACATTTCATTGCTGCACATCAGCCTGCATGATTCTCCATGTTAGAACCAGGATCAGTCACATCAAACACGTACTAATCAGTTTCTTTTTCCCTCCCTTTGTAGGAGCATGAGCAATTTACAAAGACTACATCAAGGATGGGAACTTGAGTCAGGTGACTTGGACTCAAGTTGCAAAAATGCATGTTTTTCCCTGACTCATGGACTCGTGAGCTGCACGTGTGGAAGACCTGGAAAAGCACTCGAATCAAGGGCCCCCTGTCTCGGCACTCGTCCCCATGCATAAAGACTTGAGTCTACCTGTGTCTGGGTGTGCTTGCTTACTGTTTCTGCAGCATGAAAAACCTCGTGGGGCCATCATTCAGACAATGCAAGCAGCAGGGAGCCACAAGGCAGGAAAGGGTTAATGTTTGTGTTTGCATCCAAGCGGGGGGGGGGGAGAGGCAAGAGCAGGCTCTTTTGCCCATCTGACAGGAAGGAAGGAACCAATGATCATTGGACAAAGAATGGGCATCTGATATTTTCTTTGGCTGAAGTATGGCAGAAGGAGGAGCCAAAGGTGTTCTTGCTTTATAATTGGCTGCAGAAGCCCAGAGAGGACAAGGGAGGCTATCTTGCCCATCTCTGAAAGAAAGAACATCTCTGAATGATCGTTGGACAAAGGATGGGTGTCTGACTTTTTCTTTTGCTGAGACAGGGCAGAAGGAGGAGCCAAGGGCATTCTTGCCTTATGATTGGCTGCAGTAGCCCAGGGAGGGGGAGGGAGGTTTTTTCCCTGGATGAATGGGAGAAGGCAGGGCAGGGAGGTGGTTCCTAGTCATCTTGGAGAAATTCATGGTATGGCTTAGCAGGCTCATTGAATGACCGGCCACAAGGGGACTGCTTCTAGGTAGAGCTGCTTGGGTCGTCCTGGCAAGCCTTGCAGCTGCTGTGCATGGTCCTCCTCCCTCCTGCTGCTTCTTCCCTGTTCTCTCGCAGTCCCTCCCAACCCCTCATGTCTTGTTTACAGATGGGCAGGGACAGCAGATGAGTGTTTAAAGAGAACTCCAACACACACACAACTGGCAGCAGCCCTGTTTTTTTCCACAATGGGCTTTTTAAGGGGGGGGGGTGACTTGATTTGAATTGTGAAAGGGTGACTCAGAAAGTACCCGTTATGACTAGTTTTCAAGTCGAGCCGCAGGGGGGTGGTGACTCTAGACTCAACTAGAGTCAAGCCACACTGTATTTGCCTATCTCTGGGCTACAAAAACCATCTCTGGAAACAAAAAACACAAAAATCCTTTTGAAAGGATATGTTTTCCTTATAAAATCACAATCCGTGTTTGGCTTTTTTAATGATATTGCCCAACAGCAACAACAAAATCAGTCAGGTTTCTCATCCATCTCATTCTGCCAGTGGAAACCACTGCTCCAGGATCTCTTGTGTTTCTGCAGGGTATTCAGTCATTAGTGGCTCCACAATATATCTGCTTTCACTTCCCATCTTCCTCCCCTTCTTTCTTATGAAACAAGAGAAACGCTTCTCATTACAGAGCAAGAATCTTACTTTGTAATCTGATGCCTTCAGCTAATAGCTAAAAAACAGTCTTGGGAAGGGGGGGAGAATGAAACATCACAATTCAGATTTGCACTCTGTGTACTTCTTATTACATATAACAGGAACAGCAGCATTCTGAATCGTAGGTACTTTTTAAAAAATTGCCCCTGCATGACAACTGGGCTAGAGGCCAGTGGTGTCTTCGAAAGCTCAGCCTCTTTGGGTAGGGAGCCTCTCATGACAGTTCTCCTCCTGCTTTGAGGGCACGATGCTGTATTTTCTCTGCAGCTGCTGTCCATGAATCAACTGCCAAGGATGGCACTTTTTCCTGGACACTAAAGACATCACAGCCATGACAGGGGCTCTTTCTAATCATGCAAGGAATTCTCAGCTTGGTTGCCAGACCTATCCAAGCCACGTGACAAAGGAAAGCAAAGCTGTTCCGCCATCCGGCTGATTCCCTTGTTCAGTATTTAGTGTGGTGTGTGGTGCATAATTTCCAGGAGTGTGGTGATCAGGTCCCTGCTCTCATTTCAGACTTTCCTGGCCTGAATTCCAACATTAGGTAATCGGCAGGTTGTCAGAGGCAGCCGTCTGCTCCAGTTTAGTCCCCTGAGCATATACAGCCAGGATGCCAAAAAAATGTAATTTTTTTCCCCTTTCTTTTTGCTAACATTACCTGAAAGCCAGCTATGGGCATCCACCACACTGCACTGGCCATATGCTGTGCTTCTCTCAATATAGAATGATGCTGATTGCTCATAAAATAATGATTTGAATAGTGCCACATGTCTTTCTGGAAAGCAACTATATTAACGTACGTTTGCCCAAATCCCAAACCGCAGTTCTTGCAGTTCCATCAGTACTTTATGTACTTGGGAGTGCAGTACAATTAGCACATAGAAACCATATTCTCTTTCCAGATGCACTGTGAGGAAAATTTTCCTCTGCCATATTATGTAGTTAAGAACTACATAACTATCTTGGGTATCCATTTCTTCAAATACTTGCAGCAGCTTCTCTTGCCCCTTGAGTGGATGAAAGGAGCTGTTGTTTTTCTTATATTTATATGCCACTCCTCCTTCTAGGAACTTGCAGCCCAATCCTATCCAACTTTCCAGCAATGATGCAGCCGTACCAATGGGGCATGTGCTGCATCCTGCGGTGTGGGGGCAGTCATGGAGATCTCCTCAAAGGAAGGGAATGCTCGCTCCCTTACCTTGTAGCCACATTGACGCTGGAAAGTTGTTTCGGATTGGGTTGTTCACATGGTGTTGCAGGGGAAAATTGCACATTACACAGGAATGCATATAAAGAAACCCCCTCTCTCTCTCCTCCTCCCATAACAAAAAGAAGAGGGAAGGTGGCTTAACTCTTTCCTTTCTGGCCACTGTGGTGCACAACATGATTCCCAAGCTGTTTTCCACTACTACAGGATTTTAGATGTTCACGTAATTCTAACCTCTGTCCTGCCTGTCAGTTGATATAGGTTTGTTGAGCTGGCCCTAAATCTGAAAGTAACTAGTTAATGGCCCAATCCTATCCAGGCCTTCCACTGATGGAACTCAGGTCCTGTCAGCAAAAGGCCCAGGCTGCTGACACAGCAGCCATAGCAACAGTGTGCAGAACGGCACCACCAGCAAGAACGGCTGGTGACCCTATGTTGTCACCACCTGAGCATCCAGTCACTGCCGGCACTATAGTAAGTTGGTGGCAGGGGTGGGTCATTGGCAGGGAAAGGGAGGATTGGGGCTTTCCAGGAGAAGAACCAGGGGGGTGTTTCAGGGATGGGTGGATCCAGCAGCAATGATGTACACCAGATCCTATTCCTATAACTCTACCCAGGAACGCTACTGGCTCTCCTCAGACTTATGCCAGCTTTGTAGCTGGTGTGGGTCCAAAGAGACCCATAGATGACCAGAAGGCCTATGCAGAGTTTAACAACAGTATTTAACAGTGTTTAAGTAAACAAGTTTTTTACTTACCTCAGGTTTCTGGTTGCACACCCATAGCATGCAGCACAGCCTCTGCTGGCATAGTTGCATGTTATGACACAGTGGGAATAGGAGTGGATCAACATCTATAGGCTTACATCTGTGTACACAGTTTGTCAGGAAGCAGCATCTCTTCTCCTACCATATGTGCGACTTCTGATAGCCCCTTAGGAAAACAATCTATTTCCCAAAGGACTTTTGGAAGTGGAATTTGCTTTTGGAGTCTTCGACTATCAAGTATGGGGGTCAAGGCTTAATATTACTTGCAGATTTCGGTACCACAAGAATTACGAAGGTCGCCCAGAAAGTAATGCACCACATTTTTTTTCTCAGCCTACAGTAATGGTACGAATGCGAAACTTTAGATATACATTATTTGAATTTTCAGGAGTGCGCACACAAATTTTTGGTTTCTTCAGACAGATAGTGTAGCTGCAGCAGTGTTTCGAAATGGCGTCTGTAAGTGATGTACGTTACAAGCAGCGTGTCGTCATTGAATTTCTCACTGCGGAGAAAGAAACTGTTGGGAACATTCACAAACGTTTGTGTACAGTTTATGGAGAATCTGCAGTCGACAGAAATACGGTTAGTTGCTGGGCACAGAGGGTGAGGCCATTAGAAGGTGGTTCGGCAGAGCTCCAAGATTTGCAGCGTTTGGGGTGGCCATCCACGGCTGTCACACCTGACAAGATGCAGCTTGCTGATGTGCTCATTCGAGAGGACCGACGCATAACGACTAGGCAGTTGGCGCTGAAGCTGTCAATCAGCAAAGGAAGTGTGGATGCAATCATCCGTGCTCTTGATTACTCAAAAGTGTGTGCACGATGGGTTCCGCGCTGTCTTACGGTAGACCACAAATCTCTCAGAAAAAAACATTTCTTCTGAGTTGCTAAAACGTTTTGAAGATGAGGGGGAAGCATTCTTGTCCAGGATTGTGACAGGTGATGAAACCTGGGTTCACCATTTTGAGCCCGAAACAAAACGACAGTCGATGGAATGGCGTCATCCTCAATCTCCACAGAAGAAAAAATTCAAAGCAACTGCTTCCGCCGGTAAGGTCATGATCACTGTGTTTTGGGACTGTGAGGGCGTCATACTCATTGATGTGATGCCAAGAGGCAGCACCATTAATTCTGAAGCTTATGTGGAGACATTAACCAAACTCAAGAAGTGCTTCCAGCGACTTCGGTGCCATAACAACCCAGGTGAATGTTTGATTCAACATGATAACACTCAGCCTCACACAAGTTTGAGGACTTTGGAACACATCACTAAACAGGGTTGGACTGTGTTACCCCATCCACCCTACAGCCCTGACCTAGCTCCCTCAGACTTCCACTTGTTTGGGCCATTAAAGGATGCCATTCGCGGAAGACATTTTGAGGATGACGAAGAGGTGATTCGCACAGTGCAGAAACGGCTTTGTGACCAGAACAAGGAGTGGTACCGACAGGGCATACATGCCCTTGTGTCTCGCTGGAGGAAGGCCATAGAACTGGACGGAGATTACGTGGAAAAATAGGGAGTGTAGAAGAAACATCATTCTTTCTTGTGTGTAAGTTTCATTGTGTTCAATAAATAATTGTTGAAGAAAAAAAATGTGGTGTGTTACTTTCTGGGCGACCCTCGTAAGTTTACCTTTTAATTTATTTTCTAGAATCAACTATGGGGTGCAACTACATATCCCAAAAAAGTAAATCCTAATGAAGTACCTTTCAAATAAATAAGAAAAGTTAGTTGGGACAAATTTTAAGCCTTCTTATTTTCAATGGGACATGTGGCCCAATCCTATCAGGTTGCTGTGGTGCTGGAATTCATGTTCTGGCAGCACAGCAGCCTTTCCAGCATTGCAAACCACAATATGCTATCAGGTGCTACCAGGCCACCACAGGAAACGACAAGTGGCGGTGGACACACAACAGCCCATGAAGATGCCCCAGTGCTGGGAACCTGGCATGGATGTGGCCAGTAGACATACAGAACTGGGTGGGGAGGGGGAAGAAAGGGACAGGGGTGGAAGTGTGTAAAGTGTGCTGCTCCCCCAATATCCTATCTCCCTTCCTGGACTTGAGTCACCTCCCTGGGTCCACTTGGAACTGCGCCAGCAAAAGAGCTGGTGCAGGTCTGAGTAGACCTACTGGGGAAGTAGGTTTACCTCAAGGAGGCCTCTAGGATTGACCCCCCCCCCTTGCAGGATACAGCACACACTTTTTTGGCACCACTGTGTCAGTGGAAAGGGAGTTGATTGGGCTGTTTGTTTGGATTCAGTTTCTTTGATTACAACCCTACATTTGTTGATACTTTCAGACTTCTGTGTTTATAAATAACAAATTCTTTTTAAAAATGTTCTAAATTGGCATAATTTCATTAGCTGAGTAATAATCAGAAAGACCTTGATGTTCCTGGTATATCACTGGTTTGAAGAAGAGTGAGCACTGGGTGAGATTGGGAAAGCCCCACACTCACATAGTAGGAGTAGCAGACTTTGCACCCAGGCTATGCTATCCTAAGCATTCTCTTCAAAGGCAAACCCTAGAGTTCTAATAATCTACAGTAGCATTTCTCAGACTGTGGGTCGGTACCCACTAGGTGGGTCACGAGCCAATTTCAGGTGGTTCCCCATTTGTTTCAATATTTAATTTTTAATATATTAGATTTGATTCCACCATAGTACATGACTTCATCTGGGGAAATGTTACAGACCTGTACTTTTAACAAGCTACTATGTATATTCCTTTAACAATGATAGTTAATGAGACTTATTCCTGGGTAAGTGTGGGCAGGACTGCAGCCTAGGATTGTTACAAATTTCCCTGCTTGATGATGTCACTTCCTGTCATGACATCACTTCCGGTGGGTCCTGACATATTCTTATTCTAAAAAGTAGGTCCCAATGCTAAATGTGTGAGAACCACTGATCTACAGGGATTTGACAGCAGTGAAGATACTATGTAGTAAAAAGGAAAACTTGCAAGACCCCATGCAAAAGACTCTCAGATGAGCAAGTTTATGTAAAAATACAGAAATAGGGACTCTAGCCTCCTTTGCAGAAGAAAAAAGACCATCCCTGACTAGATTATTTGAATGCATTTATTCCCCACAGCATAAACAGTTGTCACTTACCACATGAGTCTCCTTCCTACCACTTTTTCACCATTTCAAAATTGCACCATGTTGTACACATTCTACCAGAAGTAGGCTACCTCAGAATGCCAGATGTAAGGGAGGGTACCAGGATGCAGGTCTCTTGCTGCCTTATGTGCTCCCTGAGGCATCTGGTGGGCCTCTGTGAGATAGCGGAAGCTGGACCAGATGGGCTTTCAGCATGATCCAATTGGGCTCTTCTTATGTTCTTACCAGGAAAGTTCAAAATATCAAGCGTGCTTGAATGATTGTAAGCAAAAACATGAGATGCGCACATTTGTCCACAAAAGTTTGAATCTCAAGCAGTGTTTGCAATGGTTTTTCTTCATTTGAACTGTTGTAAACTCTTGCAAGCAAACAATGCCCTTAAAGGTGCTACCTTGTGTGGCAAACTCAACCCTCTGCAAGTGCCCAAACAGACATTTGCTTAGAACATGCATAAAGACTTCACTCCGTTTCAGGTTGGACACTGGGATTTTCAAGCATCCCTTCTCCCAAATGCATCTCTTCACAAAAGAAACACAGCACTGGGTTACAACAGTATTTCTATCTCCTAGGTCAATAAAGAATCCACATATGATGCTCCTTAAGGAGCCTGTTCCCAACAAGCTTATCTTCAGTCCATAGGTGTTTTTCAGTGGTGATGGGGGGGGGGATTTTCAAAAGAATTACAAAGACCAAACAACAAAGGGGATTTTCAAAAGAATAACAGATTGGAAAAAGGACTCTGAAGTTTGAGATAAAGACAGTATATTGAAAAAGAGTATGAGCCTGCAATTGATAAAGACAGAATAGTTTGCAGTTAACTCATAGGTTAACTCAGGAGTGTCCAAAGTTTTTGGCAGGAGGGCCACATCAGCTCTCTGACACTATGTTGGGGGCCAGGGGAAAAAAAGAATTTACATTTAAAATTTGAATAAATTTACATAAGTTTACATAAATGAATATATTAAAGATGAACTTATATGAATGAATGAAGGTCTTACAATAGCTCAATGCCTATAAAAGGCCTTGTACAAAGCAAGGCTGGCCTTTCCTTTGCTGCCGCTACTGCATCACAGACGTGAAAGAGCAAGCAGTGGAGGGAGCCCTCATCCCACAGCTCACGTGAGAGGTCAAACAGTCGCCCTCACGCTGAGAGAAGTTGCGTTGGGCCAGTGTGGGCTTCAACAAATCTCCAGAGGGCCAGAGGCTCATTGGAGACTGGGGGCTCCCTGAGGGCCACATTGAGAGGCCTCGAGGGCCACAAGTGGCCCCAGGGCCGGGGTTTGGGCACCCCTCAAAGTACACCCCTCAAAGTACTCAAAGTACATTAAGCACAGAGAGGCTGGATCTAACAACTAGGAATTTTTGAGATTGGGAATTTTTCAGACATGCTATGATATATCATGGGTCAACCTGTAGGGATATTTAACTACTGTACTAACTGATTGCAATTTGCAAAATGTTGCACAGAGAAGTACGTTGATTCTTAGTGCTTTGGTCGCCCTGAGGTTTGGTGTTCAGTCAATGCAATGATTTAGTTTTTAATTGTTCTGAGTTCATGTCCTCTCCCGCGTCTTGTTCTAAACAGTTGGACTGGGTGAGTGTATGAGAAGCAGACCTGAGGAACAGAAATATTCATCCTTTGGGAGAACCCAGTCAATGTTTGGTTACATCATTAAAAGGACCAAACACCTTTTCAGAATGTACAGTCCTGCTTCAGAGGAGGATGAATATGTATGTGCCCTGTATATTGTGTAGTCTGTGTTTTATTCACCACCACACTGTAATATTTAAGCAGCTCATAGAGAGTGCAATAACATCTGAAAATGTTTTCAGAATGAAAACACTTGTATTTGTGTTCATTATAAATGTTATTCGATAAAATTAAACTTATGCTTGATCAATGAAAATGGTTCTATGAGCTATTTGCCCTAATGTTTTTCATAGTAAAAATAATGATTATATTTATATATTTCCATTAACCCATTTCTGCTCACCCATTCACCGTTATTCCCACAGTCTCTGGCTGGTTGGCTGGCTCCCCTCCCCATCTCTGAATCAGGACCCAGGATCCCCATCTCAGGATCAACTGGCTGGGTGCCCAATCCTCTGCATGTCTACTCAGAAATAAGCCCCATAATAGTCAAAGGGGCTTACTCCTAGGAAATTGAGGGTAGGATTGCAGCCCCACTCACCTGCACCTCCTGCCTTTGCTGCTTCCAAGCTCCAGGAAGCTGCCCCCTCGCACTACTCAAACCACCCATGTGGCTGTTTGTTGTGGGCGGGTGCACATGCCACCACCAGATGAACTGTCGCTGTTCATGCAGCTCTGTCTCCACCTTCAGCTAGCCAGCCGTCCATGCCAGGGGTAGCCGCTACTCACTGCGGCACCCACGCTCCTCCATCACTAGCTTTTCCTTCTTCCCACTCACCTTCGTAGAGGCTGACCCACCCCTGCCTCATGCTACCCATTCCCCCATTTCACGCTGCAGCCTGCTTGGGGGTGTGTGTGTGCACACACTGCTGCCACTAGACAAACTGGTGGTCTCTGTGCAGCTCTGCCTCCGCATCTCCAGCTTCCCCCCCTCAGAAAGAGGGTGAGCACTGCTGTGCCATCTGGGAGCTTGGCTGCAGCTGCTCTCAGAAGCCATGTTGGGGGGGGCGTGGGGGGCAGCTTGTCACCCCCCATCGTGGCACCCAAGGCCGGCGGCCCCTTTGGCTCCTCCATCGCGACAGTAATGCCCTCATCTCCCTCATTGCATAGTGGGTTTGGGGTAGGGCTGGTGGACGGTATCATTCAAACCAGCCCAGTATCAATAGAAAATAAGAACACACAAATTATTATCTGCACTCTATTAGTCCCACTAACTACACAGTTGCTAATAGCTCAGTTTACCTTATTAGTTGCATTAACCACTGGCCACAGCTGGGGAAACTATTGTAAATTCATCCCAAAACAGTTGGTAAACAAGTAAAAGGGGAAAAAAAAGACACTCAGTGATGAAACATTCAGTCCCAATCAGTGAACATTGTCATAGACTGGTATTCTTTTGCTTCATTTTTTTTTCCCTGCACCACAGCATACAAGACTACAATGTTAGTAATGCCTGGTGATCACAAGCAAGAAGGCTGATTTAGAAGGAACTGGCATATACAGAACAGCATCCAAAATTGTTCTTAACATTTGAATCTAATTTCAAGGTATAATGAGCACAAAGATACAATGAAACAAACCTCCCAGATATATAAATGGTGTTTATAACTAACTTTGCACATGACTGTCACTGACACATATGCACAAACCCACATCGCAGAGAAGCCATAATAGACTATGGGCACAATTCTATCCAATATTCCAGTGCCAGTGCAGCTGTGCCAATGGGGCATGTACTGCATACTTTGTTGGGGAGATAGTCACAGAGGCCTCCTCAAGGTAAGGGAACATTTTTTCCCCTGAGATCGGGATGTACTACAGCTGCACCAGTGCTGGAAAGTTGGATAGGATTGGGCCCTAAACCCACTACTTCATTAGCAAACTATGGATTTGATTGCAGAGGGTTCTGTGCATGGCAACCGGCATTCACAGGTTGGGCCCTTTTAACCCATCAAAGCCTTTGCAGTCAGTATAGACTATACTGATGTAGCCGCCCCAATGGTATGACTCACAGAAGGTACCTTTATTTGTTTGCAATTGGAAATGAACCTCAGTATAGAAGTGTGATGTGTGTAACTGGCCCAAACTAAGCTAGGACATATTTCCACCCCCATAATACTTCACTACCACCAGAAAGAGGTTATAAAAGGAAGAGGTGGAGCTTTCATTGTACATGTTGTTCACCCTGGGATACCTCTTGTTCTGTAACCCAATCTTGCCCTTCACCCAACCTTCACTAGCCCGCCCACCCACCTATGGGCACAATTCTGATGTTCTTCCATTCTCCTGTGTTCCATAGATACCTTTACCATTTCAAGTCTCCTGGTTTTTATTTTCACAATTTATTGTAAAGCTCAGTTTTCTGCATGGTTTGTACTGACTGCAAGTTTTTACAGTTCAAATACCAGGGAGTCAGCTAACATGTCAAAGTCCACATGAGTCAGCATTTTTTATGGATGTTCATGTGCTGAGCTATTTACAAGAACCATTCAGCACATACAAATAAACTCTCTGTCATAAAAAAATCTGGCACATCAGAAATCATCACAGGCATCTTCCTCAACACCAATCATAAAAAAATACCGAGTACTTGATGCTTTCTCTGCCTCTTCTAAATTAAATAAATAAAGCCTAGCAAACCAGGTGGGAAAAAATAGTAAAAAATATACACATAACACACAAAAATGTGGTTGGCATTATATGGCAATTCTGCTCCCATAGCTACAGCATAGCCGATGCTCCGTGTGTGTATATCTTTGTTGCTTCCAAATCCAGGAACAAAACTCCCATGATTGACACATTTCTTGGAAGGTCCCTCAACACAGGAACACTGTCTAGCCAGACAGTTATGAAAAAGAATGCTTTCCCACAATAAGTGATGAGAGGCAGTTCATTTAGATGACTCAGATTCACACAAAATTACTTAGGAAATTGAACAAGACACATTAAACTATTGTTTGCACAGCTAAGATTTCTCTTAACATTCCTCTTATCTGCTCACTTATGTGCACTACAGTTATCTCTACTCAGAGAGACAGACTGGCAGAGAATAAGCAAACAGTCATTAATAAAATAACTAAGAGCCACTTTAGATTCAACACATGTGGGCATTATGAAGTACTGGTGTACAACTACAGGACCTGGCTTTTTGGCATGGAATTACAATGAGAGTGTATGTGTTAGGTGGAAAAGAGACAGCAGCAAAGTCTCATTCAGTCTTCTTATCTCCCAATCCACGAATCTCACACCCTACCATCCATTCACAGCTATGACAACTTCATGGTTCAGGTTGCTCGGAGTAATATGTTGGTATTGTGCAGACATTGCATTGCCTAAAGATGGTGGTGTTAGCAACAACCCAGGAATCTCAAGCACAGCATCATCATGGACTCTGCCAGAATATTCTTTCCTGCAAATTTTCTTCTACTGTTTCTCACAGAGATATATCCAAGCTAAAAAGTGCTCATACTGAATTCTACACACAGTATGGTGGACACATATTTTCCTGTACTGGATTGTATCCGCACAGGAAAAAAGGGCTACAGGAGAGAATTTGTAATACGTAAAAACCATTCAACCTGTGAGTATCTTGCACTTTATAAGCAGAAATACCTATACAAATGAAACTCTCAATCATGCAGTATAACTCAGGCACACACTATTCTGCAGATAACCTGTATCATGTTATTCTTGTTCACTACCTCTTTCCAGCAACCAGAATACCACTTGGGAGAGGAGGTACCAGGGAGCTTTGGGAAGACATACAGTGCTGCAGCTTGACCTGCAGAGAAACCAGGCAAGGTCTATGGGGTAGACCCTGTAGCTGGGACCCTATGTGCAGGCCCTTGGGATGTCCTAAGTCAAAAACCTCTAGAGGAACTATCAAAATTTCTACCTGTCATGATATCCCACACCTTTCTGACAGAGGCACAAACAAAATCCATCTGGAAATAATGGAACAACAAATGTAATACTTCAGGCATGAATCACAACCATCTTTAACCTAAGGACCAATTCTTATCTCTCCTTTAGCTAATATAATAGATAGAACTGCCACCAGCTCCATGCAAAATATGTCCTGAAGAATTGAATCTTCTACTGTTTCTTACAGAGACATATTTACTTATGACTCTGTGACTTATACACTTATATGTGATGCATAAGTCAGATCCACCTAATATATTTTTCAAGTTGGGGAAAAATAAATTTGTTTTTAGAATTTTGTCCGTCTCTAGGACTCATCTTACCCATGACACTTGATCATTTTCGATCCATGTCTTATCTCCTTTCTATTTGTCCTTTGAGGACCCATCTTCACGCCATATGTTCTCTAGATGCCAACTGCAGTGTTTCTCAAACTGTGGGTCAGGACCCACTAGGTGGTTCACAAGCTAATTTCAGGTGGGTCCCCATTCATTGCAATATTTTATTTTTAATATATTAGACTTGATGCTACAATAGTATGTGACTGCATTGGGGAAATGTTACAGACCTGTACTTTTAACAGGCTACTCTGTATATGCTTTTAACAATGATAGTCAATGGGACTTACTCCTAAGTAAGTGTGGGTAGGACTGCAGCCTAGGATTGTTTAAAATTTTCCTGCTTGATGATGTCACTTCTGGTCATGACAGATTTTAATTCTAAAAAGTGGGTCCCGGTGCTAAAAGTTTGAGGACCACTGGCCTACTGTATTTGGCTGTGTGAATTGGTCCTGTAATCTGGATGACATAGAAATGTCTGCATTATGTGTGGAAGGACTATAAGTTATTGAATAAAAGGATTTTACCTCAGAGGGTGAACTAAAAGAACTTCAGGATTTTCCAGCCCTGTATATTCGCAGCTGTATGTGCAGAATTCCTTATAAGAGAGACACATCAGGCAGATGAATATCTGAGCCTGAAAATACAAGTTTGGAGAGGAGAAATTTGGAGGCTTTAAACCTATTGTAATCATCAATTTCAGCTGGGACACTGCTGACTGTCATTTTCCATCTATTCCTTCTATTCCAGCATGCACAGGGCTGACCACTTGCTTGTGTGGAACCAAACAGCCAGCTACTCTTTGGGGCTTCCAAGAAAATAGGATCATGCTCCAAAGCAGGCCCTTCCCACGCCCCTCACACAGCCACACTCAGAGAAGCAGACAAAGTTATTTCAATTTTATCCTCCTTTCCTGCCTCCCTCTCATTCACATCAGGACACTACATGACTTATGTTCAAGTGTATAAAGTGTGTATAGTATTGCAACCCAAAGTATCTTACTTCTGAATAGGCATACATGGGATGATTGTGATCAGATCATCTCACTGCTGCGAGCTATTCTCCCCTTTACAGACAGGAAGTAGGAGGTGAGAGGAGAGGGAGTTCGAGTCAACCACAAGCAACTGGAGAAGGGGGCAGGAAAGGTGCCATCGCCGCCTCCTCTCTCTCTCTCTCTCTCTCTCTTTGACTGGGCTATTCTTTCTTGGGAATAAGCCCCAATAAACACAATGGGAGTTAGGCCTATATAGGGTAAACAAACAGTACCTCCCTCTGCTTTCCAGCAGGAAGAGGATAAAAGCTCTGTTGGTTTCCTCCTCCTTCTCCTCTCCATTCCAGTTCCTAAGCAGACAGAGCAAAAGATCAAGCAAAAGCCGCATTCGCTGATTTATTCAACTTGCCACAAGCAAGAGGGAGAGACGGCTGCCCTTTAAAGCTAAAAGCCAGGAATGGCAAAGAATTGCAAAGAAGGGCTCTGTCAGCAGCCAGTCTAGGATGCTGTCTCACTTTCCAAACTCATGAACATCAACAACCATATGGGTCCTGAAACCATACGTTCAAAAACCCATGTGAACCCATGCATTGGGAAGGTAATGAGTGGCAAAGAGAGACTTGGCTATTTCGTGGCACAAAACGCAGGGAATAAGGCAACCCATGTGAGTTTTGCATCCTAACATACATTTAGTCCTTGGAAAATGCCCATTACCACATGGAGTTTTGCACATGTGGTTTGGGCCTAAGACTGGAAACACTGCCATAAACATCCCACCACTTTTAGAAAAACAAACATTACATAGACCAGCCATTTTCAAGCACTGTGCTGTAGCACACTGGTGTGCCGCAAATGGTCCCCAGGTGTGCCGGGGGAATTTGGGAGAGGGTCACTTATTAGGAAGCCTGAAAAAGATCCCCACGTATAAAAGAAGAAGAAGAAACGCTCTACATACTATTCACAGAATGTTAGAGTGTTAGAAAAAAATCCTTTTGGGTTTTCAGATACTATTTCAAAAAAGAACTTGGAGTGTCTACTGTCAATACTATAACCTTTTATTTCATAAGAGAACCCTAGGCAATGTCAGAAGCAGAATCAAAACCACATGGAGAAAAACTGACAGTAGCACTTTAGTCCCATAAAATCTAGTGCCCTTGTGCATACCATTATTACTGTACTACATTCACACATTTTTCCCAAGCAGAGGAAAATCTAAGAGCAGCTTTTGTGAAATCAGTTTGTGTCAAAGGAGAGAGCACTGGTGACTTATGTTCCTTTATAAAAATTTAATTAATGTACAAATGAGCATTCCAGGCAAGTATTGTGGAGGTGAGCAGCCAGCACAGCTTGAGTTTCAGGGCCACACCTCATCGTGCTTCAGACATAATTGACAGCATACTACTATTTGAGCTTCTTTTTTTTCTTTTAAGCCAGTGGTTCCCAAAGTGTGAGCTGTGGCTCCCCAGGGAGCTGCAGAAATCAGGGGAAAGCCAGGGGAACCACAGAATCCTCATGAAAAATCCACCACCCAGTACAATATATAGGATTGTAGCACTAACAGGAAGTCATGGCTAATGGCCCAGTAAGTCAAGGGAGCTGTCAGTCAAAAAAGTATTGTGCCTCTCAGACAGATTCTAAAAAGTCAGGGTCAATGACAATCAAAAGTAGCTGAGGCAATTGCCCATTTGTTCAAGCTGGTGGCTCTAGACTCAGCAGTCCTCACTAGAAGGTAGCCCTCCCTGACCCCAATCCTGGTTGTTTTGATATACGTATGTTCCGACTTCCAGACAAACCTCTGCAATCTTGGGAACTGCCCCGTTTCCTCTGTATCAAATCGTCTCTGATGCGTGTTATTAAAACATATTGCTCTGAAGGTGATCTAATCTTGCTTTGAGGATTGTGAAGAGATTTCCCTTGGTTGTCTGTTTCAAAGGTTAATTACCTTCATTGTTTCATGTATTGCTTCTTCTAATTTTAATAGATTTGGCATCAGTTAGAGCTAAATTGAATGTTATCCTGCAAACATTTCTGGCTTGAAAATAGGTTTTGGGGCCCCTAAAATGTCTCCTAGGACCCCCTGAAGCTTACTCTTCTTGCCCCAGTGTGCTACAGTTCTCAGCCCCAATCCTCTGCAGTTTCAGCCTAATTTTGTTTGTGAAAAATACCTCTTCTTTTTCCGGTTAAAGGTGACATCTTCGCACACAGAGATTAACTACAGAATATCACTGAGGGCAAACAAAGTTGGTCAGAATGAAGGTTATGCACACATGTAACAATGAAAATAAAGAGACCATCACGGCAAATTTCTTCCAAACTTCAAAACAAGATAAGGCAACTTTCCAAAAGGGATATCTTAGCTAAACACACTTGAGAAGGTTTGATACAAAGTCAAAATCGTTTATTGTATTAGCTAATAGCCATCACAATGAAATAAAATATATATAAGTCCAGGTGTGCATCAAAATACAAACAATGATGAAATAAAATCACAATCAGACACAAGGCACCTACACCCATCATATCAAGGCATCTCCTTTACAGTCTACTGCTATTTCCCCCAGGTAGTTGGCACGAATAGTTCTAGCAGCTTTAGCAAACAACGCTACACTATAAGTGACCGATGGGTCACAGTCAGAAAGTAACCAGCACAGTTTCATTTGTAGATTCTCCCCTTGTAAGGTAGCCAAAATTGGTTCCAGAAATCTTTCCCTAGGATTTTGATAGAGCTGGCAGAAAAGCAGGTAATGTGCAATATCCTCAATCTGTCCTGCTCCACAAATACAAAATCTCAAATGCCTGGGAATGGACAAATATCTGCCATCTAGAACTGCCGTTGGCATGGTTTGAAAACGCAGTTCGGTGGACGCCTTCTCAAAGAGGCAAAGGTAAGTGAATATAAATATTTTACTCTTGAGTGACTTAATTTCAGGAAACGATACAACTGAGAAAAATTTAAAGATCTTACTGAATCTAAATCCTGATCATTATCCAATTTAAAAATCCATTCCCTCAGTATTGGTTTAATTTCAGAAAAGACAAATATATCAGTAGGAAGAGCTTTAGATTTTAGGAGCATTTGCACTAAAGAAGCCCAACCTCCTCTTCTCCACTGCTCTGCCAAACAGAGTTTAGGAAGACGATTTTCCGGCATATCCAACACTCTTAAAATATGAAATTATGGCTAAGGCTGCCCTGGCCTTTATAGATACCATGCCTGTCTCCGTTCTGAGAAATGCTGCCAGAGTGCCTGGGGGAACAGCCAAGATGTGCCTCAAAAATTTATTCTGAGCAACTTCGGGAATATGTACATTGTTCTGCTTTATACCCCAGATCTCTATACCATATAACATTTGGGTAATTACTCTCCCTGAAAAAACCTGGAATTACCCAGTTTCCTCCTCTAGAATGGAAAAATTTTAATAAAGCGTAGCTTGATTTTTGTGCTAATGTTTTAACATTTTGAAGTTGGGATTTTCAGCTATTTCTTTCATAGAAAAATACCAAATATTTAAAGTCAGGGACTTGTTCAATCTTGTGATCACCCAAAGTCCAACTAAATTTAGGTGAACGCTTGCCAAAAACCACTATTTTAGATTTGGCATAATTCACCTTCAGTTGCTCCAAATAACTAAAGTCTTTCAGCTTATTTAAAATTCTCTTAAGCCCTTTCCTATTCAAGGATAATAAAACAATATCATCCGCATAAATAAGGGTTGCAATCTTATAGTTTCTAATCGAGGGAGGGAAGTAATCTGCATTTGTTAGAACATTTAAAGGTTTGATACAATAGTAACTCTGGGAAAATATGACACTGTACTTCAGCAGTTTTCAACCAGTGTGCCACAGGAGACTGAGGAAGGGTCATTTATTAGAAGGGCCATTGGGGGATGTGAGCTATCTATCAGCAGCACGGTGTGCCTTTTCAGTTGTCAAAAAACCAATGGTGTGCCTTGACAATTTTAGCGCCTTGCCAGTGTGCCATGAGATGACAAAGGCTGAAAATCACTGCTCTACTTTTTTAAAAACAGTCCTCTCCTCATTTGCCCTTGTTTGCATTGTCACACTGTGGTCTAACTGTCCCTGTTAGTAGGAAAAAGGGCTATGATCCAAGGAAAAACTGGTGCAGAAACTATATTCAATCATTACAACAGAGAGGCTGACAATAAAACACAACCTCCACCTCCACCACTCCAGTGCCAGTTGGGGTCACCCAAATGTAGGGCACCCAAATGTATTGAGAGCATACCTACTCTGTAACATGCCTCTCCCAGGCATACAAATTACCTGATAAATCCCCGCTCTACCAAAAGGAGGCACAATTTGTACCCAAGGGACATGTTCTGCAAACCCACCCCCCATTTTAGCACAGACCTAAATTCAGGTTCCTGATTCTTCTTCCCTCTCTGGATTCCTTTAGTTCCCAATGCTATGTGTGTGCACTTATACACAATAGCCAAATCATCCATTTAACGAAGTCAACAGATTCTGTTGAATTAAGCTTTTCACTGCAGAGTGGTTTGACTTCCATCTGTTGTAATCATTCTTGTAGCGTTTTTTACTGTCTCTGTTTTCTCAATACCATTTAAAGAATGTGGCTGCCAAATTTGTGGGGCCACATTCCAACTCCAGATTCATCACTGCCACATAACAAAGGTCAAATAAGAACAAGGAAATTATTTTTCTACTCGCCTACTTAGAAGTGTGCTGAAGTGTATCTTTAAGGCTTTAGGCATCTCCTAGGAGACTCTGACTCAGTGGCATTTCCAGTGCACAACCTTGCATTTGGCTGTCTGCAGGCATGCTATGTGATCCACTGCTTGTGGATCCAATCATCAACATCAAATGACATTTTGTCTCTTCTGAACTCAACATTCAATACTTTTGTTCAACAATCTGAAAGACGATTGCAAAATCGTTGGATCAGCAATGATTTTGTAATCCCCTTTCAGATTGTTAAACACAAATATTGAGCTCCAAGTCTAGAAAAGAACATCATTGGAGGATAATTTAATTTTATCAATTATTATTTGATATTACACACTCTTTAATCCACTTTGCTTCCGTCTCACAGACATCACATTGTTCTTGCTTTACTAGGTCAAATGCCTCTGGAAATCTATGCTTTTTCATATCAGCTGAGTTGCTTTCATCAATAAGTAAATTTGTAATCACAGCAAAAACTGAATTAACTTTGTTTGATGAGACCCATTTTCCACCAAGGCAGGTTGACTGTCATTAATTGCATTACATGCTTTAAATGCTACTTGACTGAATCCATCATTATCTTTTCCATTATTTTCTCCCCCAAATCAATATCAAACTAACCCTCCTATAATTACTTGGCTCATCCTATCTACCCTTTTACTACAGTGACACAACAATGGCCCATGGCTTTATTGCACTCTATAAAGCTTCCAGTTATCGGTATGTATTTAGGATAATGTGGTCTGATAAAGATTTCTCAGTGGAATATTTGCCAGCATTCCATCTGGCCTGCCACAGCTGCTATTTCCCCTAAGAGGGAAATTCCCAATGGGGCTTCCCTTCTAAAGGAAAGGGAAGCATTGGGGCTTCCCTTCAAAATGAAATTCCCAGTGGGGCTTTCCTTCCAAAAGAAATAGCAACCACAGGATATTCTGAACCAAATGGAGACTGCAGCAGAAGGAGAGGGGTAAAAAATCTCCTCCCCTCCTTGCTATGGTCCCAGTTCAGACCAGCTCCTGTGGCTGTTATTTCCATTAGGAAAGCAAGTATGAAAGGGCAAACTACAAGTTAAATGTAGTTGCTTGAGATCACAATACTTGGGAGTGATCCCCAGCTTCCACCTATCTTGGACAGCCTTCGTCCTGATTTGGCCCCTTCCAAGGACATTTTTTTTAAAGATGCAAATTAGCATGGTGGGAGTCCATGGATTTTGCAGAACTTGCCACAAACATGTCCATATTTTCCAGTGCAATGCAAAAAACATGTTTGGTAGCACCTCAGCACTCTGCTCAGGTGTCCTGGGTGTCTTGCACATCTGTATGGGGTTGTACTGATACCCCAGGCAAGACCTGACATCAGAGTCACCCACCAGTGAGATCCCACTGCCTGCCACAGAAATGCCAGTCAGGCAGTTTTCCCACCACCATCTCCTCTATGAGTTGTTCCAATTATTTGTTTCTTCCTCCATAGTCATAAAGCGGGAGAAATGAGCACTGTCTCTGTTAATGACAGCTTCTTCTAAACTGTATAACCAACCCAGAATGCAGTTCTGTTTTTCAAATTAACATCAAATTATCCTATTAAAGACAGAACTACTTCAAAGCTGCATGCAGTTTAGTGGGAGTTGTTCAAGTTTCTCAAATGTGTATGTCTTTAAGTGCATTAAAGGTAAAAATATCTTTTTCAAGAAAAGCCTTCCTGGAGTATTCTGCCCCTAGTGCCAGTTCCAAGGACATCAAGGGCCCAAACCTATCCAACTTTCCAGCACTGATGCAACCACAATGCAGCCCCAAAGCAAAGGAACAAACACTCTCTTACCTTGAGGAGGCCTGTCTGTCTGTCCCCCAACCACCCACCCACCTTATTAGCATGGCTGCATCAGCACTGGAAAGTTGGATAGGATTGGGTCCTAAGTTTGGCATCAAATTGTTGCCTACCTGAAGCACAAATTCCTTTTCCCAAAAACACTTTTTTTTCCTGTCCACACACTGGCGTAACTAGAGGGGGGGTGGAGCACTACGTTTTGCAGGGAGCCTTCCTGTAGTGTGCAAGCGGCCCCCCTCCCCTTGGAAGCCGTTTGCCTCCGCCCGCCCCCCAAAATGGCTCAAAAGCGGAGGGGAGGAGCTGCTTGCACACTGCAGGGAGGCTCCCTGCAAAACTTAGTGCCCCGCCCCCCTCTAGCTATGTCAGTGTGCCCACAAGAGGATTTGTGATTACCTTAGCATTACATTCTGTTTATTGTTGACTTTTGTCACTTTGATTTTTCCATTTCATGACATTTGTTCAGGAGCTATTAGATACTACTTAACTTACTAAGGACACAATCTTAACCCCTTATGTCAGTGTTTTCCAGCACTGACATAGCAGTGCCAATGGGACAGGTGCAGCATTGTGCAGTTGGGTGTCACTCAACACCCAACTGTTGTTCCTGAATGTTTGTTCCCTTACTTTGGAGCTGCATTGCCCTTATGGCAGTGCTGGAAAGCACTGACATAAGGGGTTAGGATTGCACCCTAAGAGGAATATAGCTACACGTGTACACTTAATTGTTCCACCTTCTTTTACCAGGCATATTTCCTTCAGGGCAAAAGTACTTCCAGGTGTCTATAAATTTTTAAAAGCTGCAGTTGTGTCTGATGAGTTTGGGAGGAAACAGAAAGTACATCTGTGCTATGTCTACAGGTCAGTTAAAGATTACAAATGCATCTTCCACCCCTCTTTGAATCATTTCAGACTAAGACATTTCAAAATTCATTAGACATTTCATTTTTTAAAAACAAACTGTATCACTATTCTCATCAGTTTATGAAACACAACAAATTTGGATGGGCTGGTTTGGATGGTCAGCTCCGTATTATTATTAATACATATTTTGAAAATATATTTTGAAACAACCAAACAATGTAATGTCAAACTACTACAGTGGCATGTAAAGGACATTGTCACTTGCTTTTGAAAGCACAATACCGAGTTGTGTGTTTTTAATTGATGCAAGAGCTTGGATCATATTTAATTAACAGGTCCTTTAGCTAGTCATGAAACTTTCAAAGAGTGTACTCTTAGTATTGTAAGAGTGTTAAAGTATGAATAGGAGAGGACAATAAATCTTCAGAACATGTAATACTTATGTATTTATGTGTGTATTCTACCCTGCCATTTGTACTTGCCTCAGAGCTCATGCTAAATGTTTTGTCTGAAGAGGCAGGAATCTTTTTCTATTATTTCTTCCTATGAAGTTCAAATAGTTCTGGGTTTATAAAATATGCTACTGAAACACACCCAAAAGTAAAAAGCCAAGCTGGTAGAGGACAGGCAGCCCAATCCTATACTGCCCCAGTGCCCAGGAAGACAAAATGCCCGCTGTTGTATCCAATGGGGCTGGAGCAGCCACTGGAGTCTCCTTGGGGTAAGGCAGGGCTTTTCAAACTGGGGCGTCACAATGCCCCAGCCTGTGGGCCCTGGCCTCTGCCCCCTTAAGGGGCAGGAGCAGCCTGGAGGCAGGGAGGAGGCAGCGGTGCAATCCCCAGGATCGCGCCGCTCAGGGGGCTGCAGGGGCTTGGAAGCACTTACCCAAGCCTCCAGCAGCCTCCCTAGGGTGCGGGGAGCCCGGTGCGAACCTTTGTTAGGGCTCCCCGCAGCAGTGAAAGTGGAGCAATCATGTTCCAGTTCTGCTTTAGCAGAGGTGGGGCGCGATCACTCCGCTTTTACATTCACTGCTGCAGGGAGCTCTAACAAAGGTTCGCACCAGGCTCCCCGCACCCTAGGGAGGCTGCTGGAGGCTTGGGTAAGTGCTCCCAAGCCCCTGCAGCCCCCTGAGGAGTTTGAAAACCCCTGGGATAAGGGAATGTTTGCTCCCTTACCCTGGGTAGAAATGCAGCCAGCAGCAATGGATCTCCTTGGATCTGCGCCTGAGAAGACTAGCATCGGGCTTTCTAGCCAGGGAGAGAGCATTGAATTTGGCAGCAGTCTGCCACTGTTCCCTTCCCTCCCCTCCCAGGCCTGATCCTCTCCTTGGGCTGCCCTCCTCCTGCCCATTGAAGCTTGTAAGTCCTGACTTGCAGCTCAGTCCCTTAATCACTACTGTTCAAGAACCCTTCCCATATTAATGGATAAGCACAATCAGCATACAAGAAAACAGGACTGTCAGTCATGAAACATAAATACAACAACTGGAGCTCCAGCACAGTGCACTTCATCCATTCCACTCTCTCCTTGTGGTCCATTATAATCTAGATATGATATGGGCCAATGTGCATGAAGGGGGGGGGTCATGCTTTAATGCAGGAAAACTATACGATATGTTTTTATTACATTTTCCATTATTTTGCACCCTGCTCATGCTTCTAGTCTTAAAGAAAAAACACTGTTGCTTTCCTTCTCATTATTTTTAGATCTATGTCATCCCTTTCACTGGAGAAACAGAAGCCTGTTGATTAAACAACTGTCAATACATCCTAGATGTGCATCCTAGATGTGCTTATTAAGACATCTCCTAACTGCAGTGGCTCTAATATTTATATTGCTAATCAACTATTCTTTGCTGTAATTGATAAATTTGTATTTTATTTCTAGCTAAAGAAAAGTGTTGCACACCACAAGAAATCTACCATTCCACAGAATTTTGGACCAGTAACATGTTATCAGCTTTTGGTGTCTTATTTTGAGTAATACCATCAAGTCCATATATTAAAAAAAAACACCAAACTATGCAAAAGTCACAGGAAGGGTGGACTTGGCATAAATGAAACTCATCTCCAGATTATTCTGTAAGTCACTTGCTAAACTACACAAGAAATATCTTCTTTCAGAAATGGTTATCCAATGATAATGACCAATCTGTTTAGCAAAAGTTAAGGATTCCATTTGCAATTCCATTTTCCCAGCTGCATAAAATCAATTTCCATGGAACAACCATTGGCTAATATGAAATTTCACTTTTCCCAAAAGGGGAAAAAAACTACTCTGTGAAAAAGCATGGAGAGAGCAAGAAAGATATTAGGGGGTAAGAAACAGTATGGAAACCTTGCTGCATTTTTGCTTTGTCAGTGAATTTTGCAGTATAGGAGAGCTGGATAGATCTTGTTTGTTTCAACAAATATTGTGGAAATTTTAACACCAATAATAAAAATTTCATTTACAAAATCTTTCTACAGAGATAACATTACCAGAATTGCATCAGTTTTCTGTAAAGACTTTTCCCTCTCCCTCAAGACATTTTCCTTTAAAAAAGAAAAAGATGGGGGTGGAAGACAAGCTGTGTATGGGAGACAGGCTTTTTATACAACAGGCTAAATTCTTCAGCATTGAGAACATTTTAACATCAGACACACACACACAAGCTTAAATGTCTATTACATACCAAAGATATATGCCAATTAAACAAAACCTTCATCAGTTTCCTGACCGTTCATTGCACTGGTTCTCCCCATGAATCATCTCTGACTTTGTTAGCAAAATTTAAAAAACAGGGAATAAAAGCACAATTGAGTTTTCAACAAAGGTAGGAGACGGAAAGGGATCTTTGTGAATGTTTTTGTCATAGTTCATTCTTAAAATTTACATCTGGACCAACTTAAAAGAAAATGCTGTATGCCATTTTTCTTATTGTAGGGAATGGACTGTTCAAGTCACAATGTTGGAACACTTTGTCTCTGCATGATATTATCAAGGTGATCATTTACAGCTACCATGGTGACAAGATAACTTGACAAATGCCTCTCCAATAGGATGGACAGACACAAAAGGGAGCAAGTAGTGCTCTTCCAAATTTAATGGATGTGAGAGAAAAAGAAAATTTTACGGACAGCTTGTCATGCAGGGGCTGAAAGACTGCATCTGCCAAATTCCTTCTTTTACACAACTATTAAGCATATAGAAATCCTGTCTCTGCTTTGCACCTGTTTTTCTACTATAGGAATTCATCCAACTTTCTCCCCAGAGTTACCGAGTCCTATTTTCCCAAAATAATCTTCCATTTTATCTTCCAGTTTTATATTTCTTCATGTTATTCATTCAGAAATGCAAATAACCTTACCGCAAAAAGAAACTTCAGTATTAGCACACATTAATGACACTGCTTCAGGTACCAGGAAGTTTCAAATCATACTGGGGATGATGCAGATAAATTGAAAGAACTGAATGCTCCAATTCTGGAATTAATTTCAGAAATTGTCCTCATTAAACCACAGTTTAGGAGATTTGGAATGCAGGGAAGGGCAAATCTATGGAGGGACAAAGGAATGGAAAGTAGGAAACCCACTCATCCCTACCAATGACTCTTTATGATGTTAATGTCACTATCCAGAATCGTAGTGCGGATTCCAAGCCAACAGGTCCACTACCGATATGGTATTCTCCCTTAGACAGCGGCAGGAGAAATGCAGAGAACAACGACAGCCACTCTTTATAGCCTTCATAGCTCTCACGAAGGTTTTCAACCTGGTCAGCAGGGACGGCCTCTTCAAGATTCTCCCCAAGATCGGATGTCCACCCAGGCTCCTCAGCATCATCAGGTCATTCCACGAGGACATGAAGGGCACTGTAGTCTTTGATGGCTCCACAACAGACCCCTTTGACATCCGAAGCTGAGTGAAGCAGGGCTGTGTTCTTGTGCCAACTTTGGTATTTTCTTCACTGTCCTGCTGAAGCAGGCATTTGGAACTGCAACAGAAGGCATCTATCTCCAGACCAGATCAGATGGAAAGCTCTTCAACCTCTCCAGACTGAGAGCACAGTCCAAAGTCCAGCTGAAATATCTGCGTGACTTCCTCTTTGCCGACGATGCAGCTGTCACCACCCACTCTGCCAAACATCTCCAGCAGCTCATGAACTGTTTTAGCAAGGCCAGCCAAGGCCAATCAGCCTGAAGAAAACACAGGTTCAGGATGTGAACTCACCTCCCTGCATTGCAATCTCTGCGCATGAGCTGGAGGTTGTCCATGACTTTGTGTACCTTGGCTCAATGATCTCCGACACTCTTTCTCTGGATGCCGAGCTAAACAAAAGCAGCTACCACGTTTTCCAGACTCACAAAGAGAGTCTGGTCCAACAAGAAGCTGATGGAACATACCAAGATCCAGGTCTACAGGGCTTGCGTCGAGTACACTTCTGTACTGCAGCGAGTCATGGACTCCTCGCTCACAACAGGAGAAGAAGCTGAACGCCTTCCACATGCACTGCCTCCAATGCATCCTCTGTATCACCTGACAAGACAAAGTTCCAAACAACACAGTCCTGGAACGAGCTGGAATCCCAGCGTGTATACACTGCTGAAACAGAAACGCCTGCGTTGGCTTGGTCATGTCATGAGAATGGGTGATGGTCAGATCCCAAAGGATCTCCTCTATGGAGAACTTGTGCAGGGAAAGCACCCTACAGGTAGACCACAGCTGCGCTACAAGGATATCTGCAAGAGGGATCTGAAAGCCTTAGGAATGAACCTCAACAGATGGGGAAACCTTGCCCTCTGAGCGTTCTGCTTGGAGGCAGGCTGTGCAGCATGGCCTTTCCCAGTTTAAAGAGACACTTTGCCAACAGACTGAGGCAAAGAGGCAAAGAAGGAAGGCCCATAGTCAGGGAGACAGACCAGGGACACGCTACACTTGCTCCCAGTGTGGAAGGGATTGTCACTCCCGAATCGGCCTTTTCAGCCACACTAGACGCTGTGCCAGAACCACCATTCAGAGCGGAATACTATAGTCCTTCGAGACTGAAGGTTGCCAACACACCCCGTGAGGAGCCCACTTACATAAAAAGTTCATTTGGGTACACAAATCTGCATGTAAAAAGGCCCATGTGTTTTCTGTTCCAACTGAATCATCTAGAGGAGGAGGTGATACTTTAAGTGTTAACAGGCCATTTTTAGCAACTGTTGATGAAGCATTTTTCTATCTTTTTCAAGTAATTCAAGCCTGCCTTTCATAATGCATGCTGCATGCACAGTCTAGTCCCAAGTCAACTAAAGTCAGTGGGAGAGTTCTTACTGACTCAGTGTTCAGGTTTAGCCCAAGGCAAGACTCTTGTCTTTGAAAAGCCTGAGCCCTCATAGAAGAGGTTACAGATCTGACATATCAAAACCGTGCTTCATTAGTCAGGGTGGGTTTACTTGTTCACAGTGTATGGGATATTTTTCTCCCCCTCAGCATGTTATCACCTAGCACTCGCACAAGCACACAAGGTTCTTTTAGTAATGTATATTAATATACTAGTGCAAATGAGACACAAATTCCTGTAGTTGTACTTCTTCTGTAACATTTGACACAAGAAATTTTGGGATCTGCGAACACCCCAATACAGGGGAGCACACAACTCCCTGTGAGGAGCTCCCTTTCCAGTGTTACACAACAAACAAAGAACCAGGAAGCACAAAAAGCCCCTTTCCCTCCAATTCACAATTTGTCAGAATACGTGCAGGCACTCTGAAGAAAGTGGAAGAGCTTTAAGGTCAATTGGTCAGATTTTGTACTGCAAGGTACCCCCAAAAGTTTGCCACTTATACTTTCTGAGGTCTAGATTTTACTCTAAGCTCAGTATGGAGTGAGCTTTGCAATATATTGTTGTGGAGAAAAAATATATCAAGGATTCAATCCAATAAACATTTACCTCAAGCACAAATTCCTTTTAACTCAGTAATTCCATTCAACTCAGTTGACTTTGCTACTGACTAAGCATGCATAGAATTTCATGTTCAATAATTTGATAATATGCTGGTATTCATTAGCTAAATCTATCTGCATAAAAATGCCCTTGATCTAACTTGCTATTTAGATCTAACTTGCTATTTAGATCTATTTAGATCTAACTTGCTATAATAGCCCTTGATCTGGGCTATTTTCTTGCCCAGAATATGCATTAGCAGCAATTAAAAGTCACGGAAAGACAAAGGTGACACCCTGTCGCAGTGGGGTAGCTAATGATCGTGTAGCCCAGTACTAAGCTCAAAATGATGCCCTGGAAGTGATATCATAACCGGAAGTGATGTCATGCCTGGACTTTTTAAAAAGTGAAGATTGGGGGGAAACCTGACTCCTTCCTGCTGCTGCTCACCATTGCCCCCCAGTCAGTGGCATAGCTAAGACATCTATCTGCTACCTGGGATCAAAGATTTGTAGCCCCCCCAAGACAAAATCAAATTTAATTAAGTAAGTAAATAGTGTGCCCCTGATTGGTTTGAGACATTGTGCAGGGGTGAAGAGGGATGGTTATTCTCCCCCTGCTAAATATAAGAGGAGCACAACTTGAAGAATTGTATCTTTACCCAGTTAGCAGGGGTAACTGTATTATGATACATGGAAATGAGAACTGATGCATATTAACACCTTATTGGTTCCATGCTGTATCATAATAGTATGTCATTACAACATGTCAATAACATAATAACTTGTTATTGGCTTTCAGAACAATCATAGTTCAGTTTTGAGTTAAGAAAATCCACTTTTTGATCCATAAAGCAGTTGTGTTTTCATTTTCTGGTTAATTGACCATAACTTTGGATAGAATATAGATATTCCAAAGCAGTTTGTTTCATTGCATTCTTCATTAAATTACCTTTCCAATGATATATAACATGATGTCATTATTTATACATATCAAGATTTTCACAATTTTGGTCACTAGTGTCAAGCTCAGCTTGTTACCCCCCTAAAGCTTGATACCCAGGGCAACCGCCACCCCCTGCACTCCCTGCTATGCCACTGCCCTGTCGTTAGAACATATTTTTCACCTCAATGTCCTTGTATACTTATCAGGCACTCTAATATCAAGCTGTGTTAGGTTATCCCTAAAATCCCTAGGCACAATGAAATGCTTTCATATGAAAGCTAAAAATTCAAGAAACTTGTTATAAACATTCAATCAAACTTTAAATTCAGAGCACATATTGAGACACCTGTTGCTCATCTTAGCAGGACAGCTGAACAGTACTTTAGTCAACGGTGCAATGTCAGAGTACAGTACAAAGCAATCTCACATGGACCACATGACCACAACGAATCATTTTTCTCTAGAATTTAAAACAATAAAACAACAAAAAGGTGAATAATCAACAGTAACATTTTACTACATTTATTCCCTTTACCAAATACTACTAAGGAGATGGGTGTTGTCACCAAGGGCAACTGAAGCAGCCATGTATTTAGCAAAGGGTTTGACCTGGCTCAACACCTTGTTCCAAAATAAAGCACTCCAACTCAAGAACTTGCAACACAATCATATGCATGTTTATTCTCAAGCATATTTCATTGCATTCACTGGGGCTTACTCCCAAGCAAATGTGCACAAGTAGACCTCACAATCTCAGTGAGCAAGTCTCCATAAGTAACATGCAGGAATTGGTCCCTCCATCCCCTCATATACAGCAGCACAAATGCCTGCATTGGTACGTGCACGCTTTGTACATAAGTAGATTTTTTTATTATCTTCCAGCTGCTCACATAATCCATCAACAAGAAGTCCTGTACCATCAAGTGATAAGGTGATTCAGCAACAGAATCAGTTGCTGATTCCCACACCACAGCAAATGATAGCTAATTATTTTTCCACCTGCCTTGCATGATTTCATTAAGGGCATCTCTGCAAGGCCAGTACAGTCTGCAGTGATTTTTTAAGGCTTTTCACTGGTTGTGGAACAAGAACGAACACAGTAGCACATTTGAGGAAGAACACATTTTTGCTCTGATGAAATATCCTAGGGAATGCAAGGCTTTGCCCTCTTCAAAATCAATGAGGAGAGAAAAATAGGATTGGATGGAGTTCTAGGAACTCTTCTACAGCAGGAGTGGTGACATCATCAGCAGGAGCACTCAGGTGCTGCCTTTAACATTTTTTCAAAAGGCTTCAGCTGAGAAGAAACACCAGGTTTAGCCAGAGGCAAACTGAGAAATTTGCCTAGAGGCATAAGTTAATGCCATCATCTTTTCCAAGGGCCATCTGAGAAACAGTATGTAGCACATGCAACATATTAACATAATGTTATATTAACATATACAATCCTATGCATATTTATCTAAGAGTAAGAGCTTTTGAATACAGTGGAATTTGCTTCTGAGTAAACATGCATAGGCTCTTATTTAGCTTTTATATTTATCTGGAAGTTTTAATTCAATTCTTCATTTGTTTTAAACTTGCAGCCCACTACAAGAGTTTGGGATGACATTATCTAGATATTAAATGAAGTGTAATGAATTTCAAAACAGAAAAGTGGAAAGTGAAAAAAACACTGTAATGAAGAAATGTAAGGTTGACTTTTTTTGTTGTTACAATCTTAGAGCCCAATCCTATCCACCTTTCAGGTGCCAATACAACCACAGTGTAGCCCAGAGGAAAGGGTTCAGATGTTCCTTTACCTTGAGTAAGTCTGCATGATTGCCAGCGCCCTCCCCAGCAGGATGTAGCACGCACTCCCATGGCACAGCTACATCAGCACTGGAAAGTTGGATAGGATTGGGTCCTGAATGGGATACCCATTAAGGCTGTGGGGAATAGAAGTGTAACACCTTGCCTGGGGCAGTGATGTCATGACATCATGTAATGTGATGTCACTGCCCTGGCTTCTCCCCAGGGTGGGGTGTTATATGTTTCGTCCCAGCTTTGGGGAAGGCTTGGGAGGAAGCTCTGCAAAACCTTCAGTCCCCAACCCTAGGGGAGAATGTTGTGACGTTCTCCCTGAGGGAGGGGCTTTACAGTGCCTCTGCCTGAATGTCACTAACCAAGGGGGGAGCTTCACAGCACCTCCACCCAGCATCAGAAAGGCTCTGAGCTATGTCCATGCATTGAGAACTTTCTCATAAAAAAAGATTCATGTAATTGCAACATCTTTAAACAAAGCAATGTCGCTTGTTTGACACTTTGCTTACTTTGAAGTACAGAAAAGAAAGATGAAGCAAGCACTTAAAAACAAGCACTTAATTCAGTCTTTTTTCATTTTGGAGATAATAATTTCCTGACAATATTACACAGACAATTCTAAATTATTCTGTTTGGGGTGAAAAATGGTTGAAAGACAACTTGCTGTTCCTCTCTTCAACAAATTGAGTTAGCACATGCTCAGAAAAAGCATATCAAGAACACAGACTAGTCATTTGGCAATCAATTTCCTCCAGGTTACTCAGTGTTTTATATGCAGATGTCGAAAAATCCCATACATGACTAGTATTGAAAGATACCAGCAGTGACACAGGCTTTTGCAGTTCCTAAGTCAAAGACTTGCTACTGTAGATAAGTTTATGAGTTTGTGAGCTTATGGGCACAATCCTAGCCAAATTTCGCACAACGACATAAGGGCAAAACATTGCCTTACCTTGAGGAGGCCTCCGTGACTGCCATCCAACCCCAATGGCATAGCTAAGTCAGTGCTGAAAAGTTGGTTAGGATTTGGGCCTATGAGTTTATGAGATGAATAAACACTTGCAATTTACTTTGAGAAATATTACTTGAATAGAAGATAATGCCTGTATTGTTATGTTCTTCTCAGTTACTAGACATTCTTTAAGCCATGTGCAATAACATGCGGAACCAAACACCATTTGCAAATGGCTTACGACACACCCTTGTAGAATTTGGCATTCAACCAGGGCTGGCCCAGGACCTCCTAGCACCTGAGAAAGTGTGCCAAATGCTGCTCCCTTTTGCTTGATTCCAACCTCTGCTCCTTCCATTCTCTGGTCTGGAAAAAGAAGGGGGCAAAACAGAAAAGAAAATGTAAGGAAAGAAAGTGTTGAACATACTAGCCTACCACTCCTCAACTCTCCACACTTCCTCTTCTGCTCAGTTCTCTCTTCCTTTTCCAATCCAGGGAGTGGGAGGAGTAGCAGCCGAGGCAAGTAGGATGACAAAGGTGGATGCCCCTTGCAAATCTGCTGCCTGTGGCAACTGCCTGAGATCCCAATCCTGTGGTCCGCAGCATGGTTCCGTGCCACAGACCACAGTCACAAACGTGCCATAAGGCACATTTGTGGGGTTCACCGCTGGGCTCCCACCGGTGCTAGCCCAGCACCAGCTAGCTAGGTTTCGCGGCTCAGCGATCTCCCGGACCGCCTGGCTGTGGAACAGGAGGCAGGTGTGGATGGGGCGTGGGGGAGGCGTTCTGGGGAGGGGGGAGGCCAGCGGGGGCAGGCGGGCAGCGTGCCAGGGGGCGGGCAGGAGGCATGTTGGGGGGAGGGAGAGAAGTGGATCCGCGGAGCTGTGCTTCACAGGATCCAGGGCACTCATGCAGGGTTGCGCACCCTACACAAGCACCTTTACTTTAGCGCCGGCCTTTTGGTTCGTCCCCTTCCAGGGCTGCTTACCTTACTCGGGGGAAGGGGACGAACATCATAATAATAATTGGCTCCATGAGCAGAGCTCTATGAGCGCTGTTTTCAGCTGGTGAAGGGGGCGTCCACTTGCTCTGTACTGCTTACCATCTTTTGTTTGTTTGTTTGTTTTTGGTCGCTTCACAGTCTCAAACCTATAAGACAAAGCGGTTGCCATGACGTCATCACCCTCACTTCCAGAGCTCCACATTGGTAGTGGTAAGGGCAGCACAGAGCAAAAATATTTGGGGACCACTACCCTTAATCCTTTCCCTCCAGAACAGCAGGTCTTTTCACTCTCCAAGGGCACAGAGGGCAGAACCAGGAGTTGCAGTTATGCCTCAGCTGAGCTACTGCTCTATCACTGTTGGAAAAATGTAAGCAGTTTAGGATCAGGATATCCAAAGGATCATCTTCTCCCATATGAACCTGCTTGCACACTGTGATCATTGGGAAAGGACCTGCTCCGCATTCCTCCATCCTACACAGAGTATGAAAATGCAGGATAGGGCCTTCTCGTCAGTAGCACTCAAACTGTGGAACTATCTGACCTTTGAGACTGGTTTACTAGCTTATTAGGTGTTTTTCGCCATCAAATATATATTTTAGGCATACATTTTATTGAAAGACTTGCTGACTTTGTCCTAATTTGTTTATCTGGCTGCTGTTAACTGCTGGTGACAGCCCTAAAATATCCTAAATTCATTCAAACATCCTCTGCAACTTAAAAAAAGGTAACACAGGCCTTTAAAAAACCCTCTTTTTAAGTTACAGAGGATGTTTGAATGAATTTAGGATTCATTTTGGGGGTGCTGAATCCAAAAATGGCACTGGTTTTGCCCAATGGGCTCTAGTGTTGAGGGTACAGCATAGCCACTTTATACACTGATTTAAGCAACTTCCTTGTGAGAAGCCATGACATCAGCTTCCTCATGAGGCAGCTGCTTGAATCAGCATTTAAGGTGGCTATGCCATACCTCCAAAACAAGAGCCAATCAGGCAAAACCAAAGTCCCATGCTGCCCCTCTCCTCAGCCTATTTATTATTAGAGCATTTTTCTTTCAAAAAATTAGGATGAAATTATATCCATTATTTCATCACCTTACCATTTTCACATATGTACCCCTTCAGTTTCATGGGGGGCAATGTCATGATCCTAACTGCAGGTCTCTCTACCTCTTTTTCATTGCCATATGGTATATAGTTGTTGAAATAAGGGTGTATGCCTAGTTATTGAAGTTCTTCTGCAGTCACTACACCGAGGCTGTGTACAAAATGTCCCTGTGAAGGGGGGTGGGAGTTGATGCAAACTGAGCATGTTGCAGGCAGGCTGTTTGCTTTGTTGTCCTTCCATGTTTATGCTGTCAACCATTTGTTGGGCCAAAAAAAAATTGTGTGTGATGTTTCTCAAAACCTTTTGAACACTGTTATAATTACTCTGCTTTACAAGGATGTGACTGTGATTGAAACAAGGACTGGCCACTCAGTGCTGTGCACACACTAAGAAGAGGGAGGTAGCCAATCAACTCTCTGTACATCCAGCTGCTGCCAAAGATCAGGGAAACAAGCAGGCCAGTGACCGAGCCAGGGAGAAGGCTGTATACATGTCACAAACACAGTGCACACACTTTCACAGTGGGCACACCACTGGAATTATGTGCATCTGGATGCACTGTAAGAAGTGTTAAGAACTTGTATGAGCAAATCAAACTCAAATCACTTCCAGCTGTATGTGTAGCATAGTTCCACATATACATAACATTATATACCAAAGCACAAAACACTGGGACGTTTTCCTGGTCAAGCCCTTTGAAATGAATGCAGTCTGCAACACAGCACAATTTTCATGTCTTCAACATTTAAATTTTCTTGAACCTAAGCTGGATCTTTAGTAACTACACTCAAGGGATCATGATTCTGAACTGCCAATGTAGAACCAGTAAACCCTTGATGCAGTTGCGATCCTGGCCCCTGTGCCACCCAGAGCCAGGACTGCAAAATGCCGCCTCCCAAACCTAAAAATGTTATTTCCGGTTTTTGTAGAAAACCAGAAGTGACATTTTTAGACGTTCTGAGGGCTGGAGAGACCGTGCAAATGGCACCCTAGGCATTTGCCCCCCCGAACACCCCCAGGTATGCCAGTGCCTTGATGTAGTTCTCAGCAAACTATTAACCGACCACTGGGCTGTTCTCCATATTATGCAGCACCTGTAATCTTTGCCCAGCACTCTAGCACCCTACTCTTTCCAACTTTTAAAAGAAATATTGTGTGCTGATTCATAACGTTGCTCCATGCGTTAATGTGCTACATCAATTATTGTCTCTTGATCACCAATTATGAAGAATGGCATTTGAGTGCCTTAGTGTATCCCACCTAGACTGTCAATTTGTGCTGATGCTGTAAAGTCAGAATCCTGCACATCAGCAGACCTACTTTTTATAATCTCTTGAAGGCCTACTTCAGTTATTACTTACTGAGAAATCCAGCTCAAGTTGCTCTTTGCCTCCTTGCAAAAGATTGCTGATCTATTATCAAGGGTAACATTATCCACCAAAGATGTTTTCTAATTGGCTTACTTAACAGAAAAAATTGTGGGATTGGTTTTTCACTAGGTTTTTTCCCCCTCTGTAATTCTACTTCGCTACAATATAGCCTTTGATACTGAATAAGGTCAAAATAATTTTATAAGGTAACAGGGCTCAGGACAGACCAAAAAATGGTATTATCTGAGGGCCAACATGGAAATGACCTGGGAGACACACAATGGGATCAGCTGACTATTTAATTGTATATTGTATTTAGATCCTGCCTGCCTTCTTTCTTCAAATTCAAGATAGCACACATGGTGTTTCCATACAACCACTCATCCAGGCAGTGATCCAGACCAAGATCTGTTAATGGGAAGGAATGGAAAGCAGTTTTTTTTTACAAAGTTGGTATCAATCCAATTAAAAGGGAGGAAGTTAGTGGTCTGGCAGCTAGATTTTCCCTAGGTCTCTGCAGACCAACTTTAACACCGAACTGGCATGCAGTCACTCAATTCTTTACTATTTCCATAACTGTAGCATAGAATGCCTTGCTTATGAAACTTCACTTTTCATGTTGCTTTTATTACCTGTGTTTCTCTTCATGATTTCTTTCTTTCTTTCAGACATTTTACTTAAGCACAAGAACAATCCCAGAAAAGGAGTGATTTAAATCCCCTCAAGACCATTGTTCTTTCACTTCTCCCCAGCCTGCTTTTGCACTGAATTCACATGCACTTCACTTCTGTTTCATTTGCTACGTGGATTAAAAAAAAAACATGAATAGAATTTTGCATCTATTTATTTTTATTTATTTTTTTTAATTAACACCACCTTTCCCATATAAAGGCAGATGCTCAAGGCAGCTTACAAAAAACTTCCATAAAAACATTAACAGCCCAGTCCTTCCCCCTGCCTTTCACCAAAGGAGCTGAGCCAAGGACACTTGTGCTACATCCTGCAGGGGTGGCAGATCAGAAAGCTTGGGAAAGGTAAGGGAAAATAATTTTCGTTTAGCTCCCTGTAAGTCTCCTGCTCACCTCCCACTCACCAATGGGTCTCCTTGGACCTGCAGCAGCTCTTCACTAGAGAGACAGAAGAGAAAGGGGCCATGCCAGCTGCTGTCAGAATGTATAGCATCCAGCTCAAGTTACCTGCTCTGAATGCCACCCCTCCTAATTCCATCATGCCCCCACCCTCCCCCATTGTTCCCCCCCACTCTGTTCCACCCACCCTGATGACCCACCTTTGTCAGTGGGCACTCTATTTCCTGCTGCTGTGAGGAGCTACTCCAGCCTCTCCCATGTCTATAGAAAGGCACTGCCCATATCTCATGGATTTGATCCTAGGTGGCACTCAGCATCTAGCGTGTGATATTAGTGTGGTTGAATCAATTAAGAATGGTAACAACAGTGCTATCAAACTAGGAGGGCCAATAACAAGGGAGGACTATTGCTCACATGCTTCGCATGTTGGCTACCCACAGGCAGTTAGTTAGTAGGACATTGTAGAAACAGAATGTTGGGCTTGGTGGGACTTTATTCTGATCTGGGAGACTCATCTTATGTTCTTAACCCATTTCTGCCCAGCCCACAAGCATACACATTTGATCCATGTTGTGTTTATGCAACATTGGGCAGAAATGGCTTAAGCCCAACTCCTAACCAACTTTCCATGTGGGGAAGTGCTTCATCCTGCAGTTGGGTTACTCTTTGCAGTTACTCTTCAAAGCAAAGGAATGTTTATTCCCTTACCTCAGGGGTGGGCAACTTTAGGGATCCTGGACCTTTAACAATTGTGCAGGAGCTAGTGCAGCTTATCATTTGTGAGATGACAAGCTGCACCTGCTGAAATTCCCTCTTCTATACAATTGTTAAAAGGTCCAGAATCCCTAAAGCTGAAAGTTTGCCCACCCCTCCCTTACCTCAGCTGCACTGCCCTTACCTCAGTGCTGAAAAGTTGGTTAGGATTGTGCCCTAAGAGACAGAGGGGAAAAAAAAAATCCCGATCGCCCCCTTTAAGGAGGTGGTCGGAGTTTGTTTTGCCTGACCAGGACACGAGAGTCCCTCCCCAAGGGGGAGGCGTAGGGGGCTGGGTCGGGCAGCTACAGTGGTCCTTTAAAAGGGGACGAGACCCAGCCCTCTTCCTCCTTGTGCACATGGGCACCGTGGGAATAGCATCAGTGGTGCTTTCCAGCATACTTGCGAATAGCAGCAGTTGGGCTATCCAGCAGACTTTTGGCTTGCAAGGTTAGCCCTTTGTTTCTTTGCTCAAATCTCTCTTCAACATGCGTAGGTCTCAGCGTAGAGCCAACCGCAAGGCGCCTGCTGCTGCAGTGCCTGCTGGGAGCGCGGGTGCTTCTACGGCGGGGCAGGTGGTCCCCATGCCAGGCCTGGATAGCATTGCTGCGCAGGTCATGGCATTGCAAGGGGAGATGGTGCCTTCATCAGGTACTCCCCGAGTGGGAGGCAATGCCCCGCCTGAGAAGCGGGCATGCTCCTCCCTGTCCGATATCCTGCAAGGGATTTTGGACAGGCTTACAGCTTTGGAGGGCTGCAGGCCGGTGGTGGCGGCGACATCGGCTGAGGATGAGAGGCCTGCCATAGGCCCAGCTTTGACTCCGGCGCGGGAATCGCCAGAGGCCGCTGCAGACAGCGTTGCAGCAGTGGCTCCATCCGCGTCTGTTGCAGTGTCCAGCCCCAACACAGGGGCCCGGGCCAACGGGGGTGAGTATGAAGGGAGAGGCTTGATGGGAATTGCGGAAGTCTGGGGAGGTTATGCTGTCCAGCACAACCAGTGTGGGCGTCCAGGGTCTGTATTGGGCGGCCCAGAAGGGCAACCGGGTTTGCCTCAGCCTTCACCCATTCTGGCCGTGGCGGAAACCACGCAGCCCCACTGCTTGTCAGTACCTGTGCAACTGCTGGAGGGCAGACAGCCCGCCTCCCCACAGGGATGTACCGCCCAGCAGGCTGCATATCAGCAGGGTGGTACGGCGCCAGCTGTTCTTACCCGACAGGCAGGGGCAGTGTTGCAGTCGGGCCCCTCTCAGGCAAAGGACAGCACCCTAGGGGTGAGCGCGCAGCTGACTGCGGGGGTTGCAGTGCCAGGCGAGCTCCCTCAGGTGCAAGGTGAGGCTTGCTCAGCATCACAGCTGGCCAATACAGCCCAAGCCTGGCATGCTGGGCTGCCTGTGCAGAGTGGGGCTGGGCCGGCAGCTGGTGCATGGCCGCTATCGTCACCAGCTTCCAAGGCGGCGGTTCAAGGGGCTCCCCCCCTTCCCCCTATGCCATACGGGGAGGAGGCTCTTCCACTTGGGGATCTTCTGGCCCCGGCAGTTAAAGAAAAGATATGGAAGGGTGAGTATGTGGACCTCTTCAGCCTTCTCCACAGGGAGCCAGAGCCTGAGATCAGGCCAGGGGAGTGCAATAGGGAACATCAGATAGTGTGTAAGCCTAAAATAGATCGGAATTGGACTAATTGGCTAGCAGGGTTTACCATCTACATGGGGGTGATACTGCAGAGAGATCTGTCCAAAGGCCCGGCACTGGCAAAGTACCTGCACTTGATTCACAGGGCCTTTCGGGGATACTCGGGTTCAGGTTGGTTGGCGTATGATAAGCAATTCCGCATACACATGGGAAATAATCCCCAGCTTTCGTGGGAAAGGAAAAACTCTGAGTTATGGATGCAACTTGTGATGGCGGGAGGTGCTGCCATGGGAGAGCGTTCAGACAGCGGCCACCTGATTGCCAGGAGCAGCAATTCATGCCCAGTGGGGCCGCCACAGGTGGGAACGCCGGGTCGATGGGTTCAACCCCCGCGTGCTTGCTATGAATATGCATCGTCAGGTTACTGTTCCAGATCCAGTTGTACCTTCCTGCACAGCTGTGGACTGTGCGGTGCAGGCCACCCGATCACCTCATGCCCAAGGGGTTACCGCGACAGGAGATCTAGGCGCCGAGGCTCAGGGCAGAAGAAGGGAAGTGGGGCAGGTGACGCTTCCACTACCAAAGGGGCCAAGTCCGATTAAGCTGCCGATGTTGGCCGAGCTGCTGCGCGAGTACCCTGATCGCGCTGCAGCGGAATTCCTGTGGGAGGGTTTCAATCAGGGTTTCCGTATACACTCACCACATCCCAAGGGTGTGAGCTTAGCTCGAAACCTGAAGTCGGTCACGGGCATGGAGGACATAGTCCAGAGGAAGATTGCCAAGGAGGTGGGTTTAGGGCGAGTTTTGGGCCCTTTTCCTACTCCCCCTTTGCCTGACCTTAAGGTTTCTCCGCTGGGGGTGGTGCCTAAGAAGGCTCCAGGGGAATACCGCCTCATTCACCATTTGTCCTACCCCAAAGGGACATCGGTGAATGACGGAATCCCCGACCAGTACTGCACGGTCTACTACATGTCTATTGACCAAGCAGTATGCATACTGAGACGCTGCGGCCCAGGTGCGCTTATGGCTAAATGTGATATCGAGTCCGCTTTCCGCCTGCTTCCGGTGCATCCTGCAGATTTTTGCCTGCTGGGCTTTGCCTTCCAGGGCCAGTTTTACCTGGATCGGTCACTCCCAATGGGGTGTTTGCTGAGTTGTGCCACATTCGAACGCTTTAGTACAATGCTGGAGTGGGCCCTCTGGAAGCGGTGCGGAGCGCAAACCACCGCGCATTATCTCGATGACTTTATTTTTATGGGCCCAGCAGGCACAGGTCAGTGTCAGAGGCTGCTCACCACTTTTAAGGCCCTGACGTGCGATTTAGGGGTCCCGCTGGCGCGGGACAAGACAGAGGGCCCCTCTTCGCGCATGACCTTTCTGGGCATTGAGCTTGACTTGGTGGCGGCGGCAAGCAGGCTCCCGAGTGACAAGTTGACAGCGCTGGTGTCCAGATTGCAGGCGGTTATACAAGCGAGGAAGGTTACGCTGCGGGAGTTGCAGGCGCTGGTAGGGCACCTGAATTTTGCTTGCAGGGTGATCGCGCCAGGGAGGGCTTTCCTGCGTAGATTGTGCGAGGCCATGGTGGGGTTGCGCTCGCCTCACCACAGGGTGCGGGTCACAACGGCCATGCGGGAAGACATGGTTGTCCGGCTCCGTTTCCTGGAGGAATTCAACGGGGTCTCATTTTGGCGTTCTGAGCAACTGCTCAAGGCTGACTTGCAGGTGCACTCAGATGCAGCGGGAGGTTTTGGTTTTGGCATCTTTTTCCGCGGCCGATGGTGCGCCGCACCGTGGCCACAGAGCTGGGCACAGGTTGGCATCACGGCTGACCTTACTTTCCTGGAGCTTTTCCCGATAGTGGTGGCGGTGCACATCTGGGCTGGTGAGTTCTCGAACGCCTCGGTGCGTTTTTGGTGCAACAACCAGGCAGTAGTGGCAGTAGTGAACTCGATGTCTTCCAAATCCCCCAGGGTCATGAGGCTTGTGCGGCAGTTTGTCTTGCAATGCTTACGCATCAATGCTCTTTTTGTAGCTCAGCACGTTCCAGGGGTTGAGAATTGCATCGCTGATGCTTTGTCTCGATTTCAGGAGGACCGATTTCGGGAACTTGCCCTGGGGTGGCGCCATCCCCGGACCACATGCTTCCTTGGCTCTGGGACCTTGGCTTACAGAAGTAAATGAGGTCATATGCGCCTCACTGGCGCCCAGCACGCAGAGGGGCTACTCCTGGAAGGTAATGGAGTTCACTGATTTTAGACTGGCGGCCTGCTTGCCCAGCCTATGGCTGGCACCGGTTGAGCACCTGATGCTTTTCCTTCTCCACCTGCAGCGGTCTGGAAGGGCGGTCAGCTCCCTCCTGGGCTTCATGTCCGCCATAGCTTTTGTTTCAAAAGCAGGGGGCTACCCCGATTTCACTCAAGACTTCAGAGTGCGGAGGATGTTAGAGGGCTTCGCTAGGAAAACACCCCCCGTCCGGGACCACAGGCGCCCCATCACGCCAGAGTTGCTCAAGGGTATCGCAGGGACCTTCACGACCATTTGTTCATCACCATGTGAGGTTCAACTTTTCAGGGCCGCATTGCTTACAGCCTTCTTTGGCGCTTTTCGTCCCAGCAAGTTCCTGGCAAAAAGCAAGACTGATCAGTCTGCACGGGCCCTCCAGAGGGAGGACCTAACCTGGGTGCCCGGAGGAGTCTCAATTGACATAAGACGGTCTAAGACTGATCAAAGGGGCATTGGTTGCTCGGTGACCCTTAAGGAGGTGGTAGGAATGCCATTGTGCCCAGTTGCAGCATTAAGGGAGTATTTTGCACTCTCGGGGGAGCACTCAGGGGCCCTGTTCCAACATAGGGATGGTTCTCCTCTCACGCTGTTCCAGTTTCGGGCAATTTTCTCACGAGCGCTGGGGGTTTTAGGGCAGCAGCCTAGGGAGTTTGGCTTACACTCCCTCCGCATTGGCGCAGCCTCTGCAGCAGCTGCATTAGGGCTGTCAGGGGAGGACATACAAAGGATCAGTCGTTGGCGTTCATCAACCTACAGGCGCTACGTGCGCAAATGACGCGTATATCGTCCGGGCATACCCCATCTGTGGGGGGAGCAGCGTAAAAGTGGATACCTTGCAATAACATCTCTGTTTTCATCTTGCAGGACGCAATGATAGCCCAATACGCGTGTTAATCTGCGGCCACTCCATTATCTTTTGGGCCTGCAAGAGGGCGGCTGCTACTCCCCTCGAAGCGAATCTGGGCCTCAGCCCGGCAGTGCAGGTGGCTTGGTTAGCCATGAGGGGCATGAGATGGGGCCAGCTGCTGCCCGCGTTAATGGAGTTCCTGAATGTGAACCCCCACCAGAAATTTTGGTGCTCCACCTGGGTGAAAATGACCTTTGCAGGATGTCCGGTCTGGATCTGATGAACAGAGCTCGTGAGGACATCACCACGCCTATGGGTTGGCTACCAGAGACCACTTTGGTTTGGTCGGATTTCTTGCAGCATCGTGTGTGGCGGGGGGCTTTCTGCTGCGCTAAGGTTGAGAGGATGCGCAAGAAAGTTAGCAGGAGCATTGGCAACTTGGTGTCTCGCGCTGGTGGCAGGGTGGTCATGCATCCTGCGATTGTGTTCTCGTTACCCGGCATGTATAGGGGCGATGGTGTTCATTTGTCGGAGGGAGGCGCAGACATCTTTCTTAAGGACCTGCAGGACGGCCTTAAGTCGCTTCTGCCCCTGTTTGGGAGCGGGTGGGTCAAGCGCTAGGCTGACCCCTCCTTGTGGCAGGTGGTGCGGGTGAGGTGGCATGAATGGGACTCTGGCATGCACCTTCAGGCAGCATAGGCAGGGCAGAACCCTATTTCAGTCCTCAGGGGCTTGGCGGCACGAGGACTTAGACGAGGCCCTGGCCGGGATCGCAGGGCACACCTCAGAGGCTCAGCGGCTCGAGGTGGCGTAGTCTGCGGTCCGGCTGCCTTCCCCTTAAGGGATAGACATGGATGAGATGCGCCGTCCCAGCAGCGGGGTGCGACTCGGAGTCGGGTGCATGCCCGCCTGGGGGCAGAGGTTTCTGGTATCGCCCAGAGGTCCCTCCCCGCACCACAGGGGCTTTCGCTGCCTCGGATAGTGCAGGTCTCAGCCTCTGCTCCTCTTGTTAATGTACAATAAAGTGGCCCTTTCTTCCATATCTGTTGTCTCGAGTGTTCATTGGACAGTGCGGAAACAAAGACTAAGACTAAACAACATAGATGGAGGAAACAGGAATGGATAAGAAAAATGTTCTAAGGAAGAACATAAAAGCAATGAAACATTAAGAGCATGCTTAAATTGGAGACGAGTAGGTGTGTAACAAAATAATAAGGTTTTCCTAAACAGAGATACTGTAATCTGAACTTCTCTTTTCCTTCCAATTGTATTTGCTTCTGCAGTTCCTTTTTCCCCCTCTTTCCCTGCATGATCAGACTTTCCCAGCAGGGCTTTAGAAGACCATCCTACAGGAAACATCACCCAAATTTGTTCTGCACCACAAGTCACTCTTTCAGACTATGAGTTCATGTGAGGTTTTATACACGCAAAAGCAAAACATGTTTTCTTTTGTTGGTCATTCAGATCCTTAGAGTTTCTTTGATCATAATAACAAAACAGTTCAAGAGTTTTAAACTTTGTTTTCATGTTTTATTAAAGATTGCCCACTATTTCAGAATGAGTTCAAAATATTATTTCATAAGGTTACTCTTATGTTGTAGCTTTTTACACACCAGACTGTTGTTTTCATTAAGCGATAACAATATAGCTGTCACTCAAACCAACAAATTGTCAAATGTATGACTTACAAGAGTAAGCACTAAGGGGGTCAAGTGGTGTTTTAAAGAAGCCAATTTACAGTCTGGTGCTGTGACATTTTTACTAGAGACCTGAATGAAGGAGTTGAGAGTATCCATATCAAATTTTCCAACAGCACAGTAAACTGCAAACTGGAGGAAAGCACAAAATAACTGATAGCTGGCTAGGGTAGTGTTTCTCAAACTGCTGTTCAGGACCCACCAGGTGGGTCATAAACAAATTTCAAGTGGGTCCCCATTCATTTCAATATATTATTTTTAGTATATTAGACTTGATGCTACCATGGTATGTGACTTCATTTGGAAACCAGAAGCACAGTTTATAGCGTTGGGAAACCTCAGAGAGGTTTTCCTGACGTGGGTGGAGGTTGTGTGAGGTTCCATGAGCCTCAGGTGAGTGGGGGGGGGGGTGGATTTCTGTGCAGGGAGGCAATGATAGCCACAGGGGGATGCCATCATGGATCTTTGCCCCAGGCATGGGGTTGGGGAGATCCGCTGCTACAGATCTGTACTTTTTAACAGGCAGCTATATAAACGCTTTTAACAATTATAGTAAATGGAACTTCCTCCTGGGTAAGTGTGGGTAGGATTGCAGCCTAGGATTGTTAAAACTCTTCCTGCTTGATTATGTCACTTCCAGTCATGACATCACTGCCGGTGGGTCCTGAAAGATTTTCATTCTAAAAAGTGGATCCCAGTGCTAAAAGTTTGAGAACCACTGGGCTAGAGAACATGAATGCTAAGGCTTCTGGGATTACAGCTAGTGTGCCCTGAGTGCCATCTGCAAGTACTTAAGCATAACTGTCACAGATGGCTTCACCTAGGAGGTACTAGGATTATGGCACAGCCTAAGGTAAAGCGCTGCCAGAAGCAAACTGCGTCCTCAGTGTTTGTGGGACATATCTGCATTCAGGGTATCTTGTATATGCTTGCACAGCACATTTAATACATCACAGTCTACATGTGCAACCCACTCCACTCCTGCTCATCCACAGGGCAAATAGAGAAGATTGTAGGAGACAGAGTTGCCATGCAGATTTGCTGTCTGAATTTGCTAGTCATGATTTTGCAATCTTTAGGTTAGTGACCATCTCATTTGCCACTGCTCAGCATCCATAGCTCAGAAGAAAACTTGCTGAGTCCCCTGTACCTAAACAGTCACTTATTATTAAGCTCTACCCCTTCACTGCTCAAATGTTCCCACTGACTATTCCACCCTCCAAATCAGCGATTTACCTTTCCCATCTCACAACACACTGACAAGGTACTAAAATTGTCAAGGCACACCATCAGTTTCTTGATAATTGACAAGGCACACCTTGCTGCTGGTGGGGGCTCACATCCCTTGATGGCCCTACTAATATATGACCCTCCCCCAAACTCCCACAGCACCCCTGCAAACCATTTGTGGCACACCAAAGTTGAAAATCACTGGCTGAAAATTGCTGCTCTAAAACATGGCTAATCAACTAGTACAGAACGCGGCTGCTCATGTGGTTGCTGGGACACATCGGTTTGACTCTGTTGAGCTGTTGCTTCGGCAGCTACACTGGCTGCCGGTTCTGTTCCGGGCCCAATTCAAGGTGCTAGTTTTGACTTTTAAAGCCCTTTACGGCTCGGGTCCGGGGTATTTAAGGGACCGCTTCCTTCCCTACAATCCTGCCCGTGCTCTTAGATCATCTGGGGGGGCCCTTTCGACTGTGCCGCCACTAAGAGATGTGAGAGGGGCGGCGGCCAGGAAGAGGGCCTTCTCGGTGGTGGCCCCCGAACTGTGGCATACCCTCCCCTTAGAATTGAGAACTGCTCCCTCGTTGCTAACATTTCGGCGTGGACTGAAGACCTTTTTATTTCAAAAAGCTTTTAATTGTTGACAGGCTGGCTGGCGTTCTTGCTTTTTTATATGAGAATCCACAGGGTTGGTTTGTTTTTTAGATTTTTAATTATTGTAAATTGTTTTAATGATTGTTTTTAATGTTGTATTTTAAATTGTTTGTAAGCCGCCTTGTGTGCCCTTTGGGGTATAAATTAATAAAATAATAATAATAATAAATAATCTTCCAGAGGGTTAGCTATGTCAATCTAGTGCAGCAAATACAACAAAAAAGTAGTGTAGTGTCTTAAAGTTCAACACATTTATTTCAGCATAAGATTACATGAACTACAATCCACTTACATCTGATGAAGTGGACTGTAGTCTATAAAAGCTCAAGATGAAATAAATGTGTTTAAAGTACTACAAGACTGTTAGCTTTGCTATAAATGCATCAAAGTCAACTTCAAACTTTTGTTTGAATGACTCCATCCTGGTAACTCTTAATTCCTACCCATTTTCTGGTCTCTCCCATTTGTTACCATGTTTGCTGTTGCATAGCTGGTTCCTTCATACTAGTTTTTTCTGGTCTTCTAGTTTCCACTGAGACCCTGGTTTCAGAACTTGTATCACTGCTACTTCCTTCCCTCCCAAGGTTAATATTGTTCATACTTTCAGCTCCAACTTGGATGCAGAAGGTAACATTTTCTAGGAATTTTTCTTTGCTGCCATATCCACTGGTTAAAGATCTCTCTCTCTTTCTCTCTCTTTCTCTCTCTCTCTCTGGTGCCTCTATGGGCCCAGTCCTATCCAACTTTCCAGCTCCAGTGCAGCCGCAATACAGCTCTGAGGTAAGGGAGCAAATGTTCCTATACCTTGAGGAGCCTCTCTGATTGCCCCTCACTGGTATTGCTGCACCAGTCTTGGAAAATTGGATAGGATTGGGCTCTAATTCATTAGGCCTAACAAGGTCTAGGAGTTACCACTGTGGGACTATAAAAAGCAACTGAAGGGCAGAGTGTAGTGGCTACAGGAATAGTCTTTTTGAGCACTGTTAATATTATATCTAACAAATACTAAGGAGCTGTTTGAAAATAGGAAGTCTTGATTCCTTTCACAGAAGAACAGCACAACCACAAGCCATAATGGATATGTGCAACCTCATGATTTTAGAAATGGGCTATGTCAGAATGCCAGATGCAAGGGAGAGCACCAGAATGCAGGTCTCTTGTTGTCTTGTGTGCTCCCTGAGGCATTTGGTGGGCCACTGTGAGATACAGGAAGCTGGACTAGATGGGCCTATGGCCTGATCCAGCAGGACTGTTCTTATGACAGTGAACCTCTGAAAACTCATCCTTGACCTCCCCTAATCTGAGGCCAGTACAAATACTATTACTAATATAGACAGGTCGGATGTAGACTAGACAGGTTGGAAGTCTGGGACCATAGGCAGTCTTACACAAAATTGAGTGGGGGGAATACTGGAGGCTTAGAGGCAACAAGTTCTGCTCTGTTGACCATGCAAGATGAGAAATTCTGGTCCCAGGCTCAACTTCTGAGGACTCTTGTTCCTGCCTTGCATTTCTTGGAATGCCTAGAATTCAAATACCTTTGCACATGTTAAACATGTACACATTACACACAAATACTTGTAACAAAGACCTGGGTTTTGGATTCTTTGTAGGAAGGCGACTGTAAATGAAAACCAACCACAGGGTGCTGCAGTTTAGAATAGGAAAGTCATTCTTCTGCTCAAATTCAATCTCTGCGACTGCACCCTGCACATGGTTACAGAAACATAATGACCTCTGAATGCATGCAAGATGTTGTTTTCTTCTTGGCCACACTGCCTCAGGAGAATTGTCAGCAACTAGAGTACCCATGAGTACAGCAAGAGTTTCTTATGGGTGAAAACAAAAGGGAACATAGTGCGGAGTTCTCATCTTGCTGACAGGGTGGGGCTTTCCTCTAGCTTCAGCAAGTTTATTTTCTTATGAGGAGAGAAGTACAAGAGAGTGATGAGCAGCCCAATGCTAACCTGTGCTGGAACAGGCAGGTCAATTGGCCTGCACTGTATCCAGTACAGGTGAGGAGGTGGCTGTGGCACAACTTGGAGTGAGGGGATATGTATCCCCTTTACCCCGTATTACATGTCAGCCACTCCTATGGGGCTACTCAGATCTGTGCCAGCAAAATTGCTGGTGCAAATCCGAGCAGCCCAATATAACACCAGGCTGCTGAGGAGGACAGGTTAGGATCCAGCCTAAATTGCCCAGGCTGGTCCCACCCCCTCCCATGCCCAGTCCGCCCACCAGCCTGCCCTCCCCACACCCAAAAACACCCGTGCTGCCCTCCTGCCACCCTATCCAACCCCCCTCCCCCGCATGTCAGCCTCCCTAGGTTGGTGTGAACTCACCCTCCACTGGTTCAGATCTGGCACCAGGAGGTCAGCATGAGTCCTCATGCTGGCCTACCCAACTCCCAAGGTGATGCAAACATGCATTACGGCTTGTTTGCGGCACCCAGAAAACGGCGCAAGTTCATGCAGCCAGCCTAAGTGTCGGTTAGGATTGCACTCTGAACTATTTGTGATCCAATTTTGCATCATACATTCCTGCAAGAGATATATTGTTGCACTCATACACCATATTTGGTGTTTATGTTTTATATGTTGTGTAAGACCAACACCACACAGAAAACTGCAGCCATCTGAAAACTAAAAAGCTTCATTTCATCATGAGGAAAGACTGAGTGTAGCATTTCTTACGTATCCAATTAAATCAATCAAGAAACCTGCTCTGCAAGAACGTTAGGCAGTGACATTTCCATGCTCTGCAGAGGGACACATATTTAACACCTCAGCCTCTTCGTTGCATTATGGAAGGCCCATAATGTGTGCTGGGTTAAAAATATTCAAGAAGCCATCCACTCTGAGACTTGACTAACACAGGGAAAAACTGGTTGGTGCTTGACCAGAATTTAAGAGGCATGTTGCTTATTATCCTGAGTGCTTTATGTTGAACTGATCTACCGAAGACTGCCTTCAGAAAGCATTCCCATTTCCAAAGGTTTATGCTGAGCCACATGGCTTTCTGAGTTACACTGTGACCTGTGGCTGCACAAACAACCGTCAACAGCAGGACATGCAGACAAAGCCCTCTTTACAGCCCTTGAGTCCACTGGCAAGATCAAGTGCTCATGAGAAGCTGAACCTCTCTGCATAATTAACCCAGTTTTCACTGTCTGTGTGTACTGTACACTTTGTACAATTTGGCCTATACTTACTCTGACCAAAGCAGCATCTGCTCAATTAGGCTTGCATGCGCCATTGCCCTTTGTCACATTTCATTTCTTGCTGTTTTGTTTTGCTTTGCCCCACATTGTCTCTCATTTGTCCCAGCACTCTGCTTTGCCTGTTTGCAGTACACATGCACAAAGGACAGGACAGGAATAATTAAGGGTCAAGACAGCGGAATGAAATAAGCGATAAATGGAAGACTAGGACACAGATTTGCTTCTGGGGAGGTACGGCTGCAATCCTTGACACACTTACCTAGAAGTAAATCTCACTTAATTCAATGGGACTTATTCTCAGTACTCATACATAGGATTAGGCCATGGCCAGCCTTATCATGAAGCAACTGGAAATTATTATGTGGAGTGGCACACTTGGAAAGCAGCAAACAGCTAAGGCCCCAGGCCCAGCTGTCTGCCACCCAAATTCAGCCTGCAGCTTTCCTGAGGAATCCCATCCTCTTCTGGAAAAGAATCACTGTGGCAGTAGCCCCCTTCTTCCTCTAAGAGAAGGAGGAAAAAAGAGCTGTTGCCGCTCCAAATCACTTCTTCCCACCCACCCAGTGCTTATGAATCACCAAGAAGGCAGAAAGAAATGATCTGGAGCCCATCCCCTTCCCTTTACTTACCAGGAGTGATGCACACAGACTGTGCCACATCTGTTTGAAATGAACAGGAGCTGTGCATGCTGGGAGTCATCATATGCCACTCCTGTTCATTTAAAACGAAGTGGCACAGGGGAGGGAGGCTATGTGCCAAGAGCAGAGAAGTGGTGTGAGGTGCCACCAGCTCATTCACCCGCTCACTTGCCCACTATCCCCCCATTTAGAGGACAATATGTGTGCGAGGACAGGTAAAATTGGCAAAATTGGGGGACTCAGTTGGGGCAGGAGCATGGGCTGTCACTGGATTGGGCTGAAGGTGTTAATACATTCCTTATTCAAACACTTACTGAAGACAAATCCTTATAATACCAGCTCTTTTCTCAAATCCTCCTTGGACCAGGAGAACCAGATACATTCTGGAACCCTGTGTATGTAAACTATCTTCATTACATTACAAAGTTAATGTGTTTTCTTCTCATCTATGCTTCCAGACTTTCTGGGTCCATTTATGATTCTGGAAAACCTTTTAAGCAATTTCTGAAGACAGTGGTTTAAAATGGCTCCTTTGCTGATTAAGGTTTGACCAGTGTACAAGCCATTCTGGGCAAACATGTTAGGAAAAAACACCATAATTTTGAAAGTAATTATTAAATTATGGTAAAGTAAAATTTCTAGAATCTCCATAATAACCAGATGTTCCATCCAAAAGTATTTGGGGTTAGGGATTTCTGAAAGGAGATGAGGAATTAAAAAATTACCTACATTACAGCACATTCAATTGCAAAAGTATGACAGTTTATAGTGAGACTAGGTACTAGTGAACACAGTTTACATCCTGCAGCCATTACTTTCACAGCTGCTATTGAAAGGCCTCTCCTTCACCCTGAGGCTGCTTCAAGGGTAAACAGCAGGAACTCTCACTAGTTTAGAAGTATCTCATCTGTGATTTGGTTTGCTCAGCGCTGGCCACTGTTACCAGACAGATTTCATGGTCCAGTTCTCAAACAAATGAGGTCAAAATGCACACCACATTTTCAGACTTTGAGCAATGAAAGCATGTCTGTAATTTTTCTTACATAAGTCCTTTGCAAACCTTTCCTAAATAATAATAAGCTTTAACAGGAAGAGGAGTTGATTAATTTAGCAAAGTAATACTGTTCATGTATTTGTTTTTTGAAAGAAACTAGAACTTAGAAAAGCTAAATCAACAGAAAGTAAAGGCCTGGAAAATAAGTTCCAAAGCCAACTGTTCATACCCAGAGTCATCTATTTCAGAACTCACTTGGCTTTGTTAATTTTTTACAATAAATCTGATTCAAGGTTGTTTTCTTCTTTTTTTGTTGGTAATGACATACTGAACTCTTCCTGTCCCCTCACCCTAATTACTTTTGCTTCAGGAACATGCAGTGTGGGGCAGTAGGTGAGGCAAAACCTGGGTAAGCTGCTCCACTTGCTTATTCACAAGGCGGCTCCCCTTCCTCCTGAGGGGGGTTCCTTACACCTGCTTTCTCGGGTATAAGAGTCTCCTCAAGTGTAAGTGGGTGAGGTGGCTGTGGTGCTTTTCCACAGACTACGATGGGACAGTTCTGTCTCACCTGCCGCCCTCGCACCACAAGTTCCTGTTTTGCTTAAACAAAATATTTAATAATGGTGTTTTGGATTTGTAGTGCATATATCCCTGTTGTAATGTTAGGCCAGTAGGAATGTATGAACAAAACAGTAATTTGCAGAAGGACAAGAAGGTCAAAGTGTTGTATCGTGAATAGGATGATTAAAAAGATATAGTCACTACTGTACTCTTTTTGCTGTATCAGCTGCTTAGACTTGCAAGTATAGTCCTTAGGGCCAGTGACAACTCAGGTTGAGGTTCCCTTATTCATTCTTATCTTTGAAAGTACAGATATAAAATCCCTTTGCACACAAGCACAAATAAGCCATTGCAGGGGAACAATGGACTTGTTTCTTAAACTCTATCCCTCCCCTTCATTAAAAATATATATGATAAAATTAGGAACCCTAGATAGTACAAAGGGACTCCAAATGCCACAAGCTGCTATCCAAAAAATACGTTTAACTCAACCACCAAAGACTTTTATCTTCTGCAATGTAATAATTGTTTGATTCATGTAGCAGTCTCAGATGGCAAAAGATAGTGGCTAATCCACTCTTTCACCAAATCCCATCACTTTGCACAGTATACGGTTTTGGGTTAGGACAAAAATGGAGCTTCAGCAGTTCTTACTCTAGTGGAATTAATACCAACAGAAATGTTATATAAGTAGGACAGTTTAAAAAAAAGAGTCAGAGCAAAGAGCAAAAAGCAAAGGAAGATTTACAGTTATTGAATGTTTTATATTTAAAATTCATATTAAAATCAGGTAGTGCTTACTGTTCCGCCAGAGAGCCATCCCCCAAACTGCACTCCAACCTGCCATACCTGTGCAGAAATCCAGGTGCAGTGGCTGCTTCGGTGACAGAATCCAGAAGTGGTGGACTAGAACTCAGTTTGGAGGAGATTGGGGGGAAGAAGGACGGCTCCCTGGTGGAACAGGAAGCACTGTTCACATAGGGGGAGGGAAGGCAGGGTGTCGGACAGTTGCATCACTAGGATTTGTATCACCTGGTGCAGGATTCCAGCATGTCACCCCTATGATGGACCTCCTCCCATGCAGTAGGTGGGACAATGCCCTGGGGAATGGGCGTGGTGATGTACCATTGCCCCACCTTGCTGGTTTTTTGGCTATAACCTTTGATAGAAAAACTATATTTCAACTTGGTTTCACTGCATTCTACATAAAATCACACATCGATTGATATATAACATGATGGTATTATCAGAAAATACCAAGATTTAAAAATTTTTGGCCAGTAGCGGTGTCACCAACCCCTCTATGCACATTACCCAGTGCAGCCACACCTCCCACACCCCCTAGCAATGCCATTGCGGCCAAATCTGGCCTGGGGGGGCCAGAGTCTGGAGAACCCTGATCTAGAGCACAAACAGCAACTAGAAATGTTTAAAATGTTATTTTGAACATCTGTCTCTCTCTCTCCCCACCCCCACAGAACAATACAGAAAATACGAACATATGTGTCTGTAATATAGTCTTTCCTTCTTAACAGTCCTGCTCATCCAATCTTTTTGTATTAGATTAATACAAAACATTAAAATACAAAATTTTTATAAATATAAAAATATCATTTTGAATCTTAAATAATTAGTTCCTTAGGTTGTTTTTTCTTCATCTTGTGTGTCACCTTTTGGGTTGCAGACCAATAAACCATCACTTCAAGCCATCCTCTACATTCAACTAGTCAACAGCAGTCAGGAATTGAAGTGTTAACTCCCACAGGAGACCATACTGATACTCCTCCTCCTACCCTATACATTCCCTCTTCCTATTGCCTTACCGACCCTTTTGCCAAAATGCCCAAGAAAAGTGAAATATCAAGTTCCAGTTAAAGCAGGCAAATTGAGAAAGGTCATGTGAAACAGCCAACTTGCATTAATTTGATTTATACGCAGTCTATTTTAACTGTCGAATGTCACTTCCTAGTAAAGAACTGAAACTCCTTTAGCACAGGATTTGAATAGGGGAGAGAGGAACAAAGTATACACAGCCCTGTAAATATGAACAGCATACGCAGTACTGTAAACAAGAAAACTTTACACATCAAGCTTAACATTGCATTTTGTTAACAAGTTCAAAATGCCATAGAAATGTGCCTCAAAGGAAAAGGAAAAAATTCATTTGTTCATCATAAGAATATAAAGTCACTGGTCACAAACAAAATGCTAAGGGAGTCATAACAGATATATGTGAAAGACAATGAGTTCTTTTTGCACTGCTGCCAAGAAACAAGAGAAGCTGCTCAACATGGAGATGTTTGATCTTTAAACATGTTTGTAACTCTGAAGACCATCTCTTGCTTTCCCCACTACAGTTCAAGTGTAAGATTTCCAAAAGCTCCTTACCAAAACCTGGTGACAGCCTTTGAGGCTTGAAGAAACTCAGCTGTCTGATACTGTATATATGCTTGTGCAAAGGAAGTTAGCAGTCCATTTCGTAAAGTCACACATACACACACCAGAGAAAGAGAGAGAGAGCACGCGTGCACTGTGTGGGATAGCATGAACAGATGGTCATTTTTTCAACTGACTCCTCGTATATAAAAGGGCAGCCCAATCCTGAGCTGCCCAGCACAGGAGGCTATAACGGCACCAAAAATGGCTGCTGCGTCCTGAGTGCAACTCAGGCAGCGCTGGCGGCTCCTCAGGAAAAGGGAACTTTCGTCCCCTTCCCCTGGGTAAGGCAAGTTGCCCTGCAATGATTGATTCTACTTGATTCTACGGCGACCCAAGAGTTGGTGTAGAATCAAGAGCATCCCGACACGGAATCTCAGGATCTGGTGGAGCAAAGCTTTACCAGTCCCGTCTCCCACCCGCCTTACTCCCCCCCCCCCCCGCACACCTCCTCCCTGCCCTTCCCCCACCTCTGCATCTCCCACTCACCAATGTTCTCACTCAGCACTTCTACATTTTCTCTTCCTTATTTCCCTTTTTTTTTCCAGTCTAAGGAGAGGAAGGAGAAGGAGAAGTAGTTTAAACAGGTCGGCAGATGGAGATGGTGCCCCCATCAATCTGCTGCCTGATGCAACTGCTTCAGTTGTCCTTGTGGATGGGCCAGCCCTGAAACCAGGTGTTGTCTGAAAGAACATTCATGTAAAGTAGCATAATGACAACAGAACCCACCAGGTTCTGATCCAATTTGATTCTGCACAAAGGCAAGAAAATGCAAGCTAGTTAACAGCCCAACCCTGAGCTGCCCAGCACCCTGAGGCACAGAGGCACCAAAATAGCTGCCACTGCATTCTATGTGTTATCTAGTGGGTCCATGTGAATAAAGGAAGGCATAGTGATAACAGCTTAATACATTTATTCCATCTTCAGAACAGAATATTGCTGAATACAGGGCAAACCCCTGGCTTTTTATAGCCTTTAACTCCACCCAGACTTCCCATGATTGGTGCAATTGAAACCTGACTAGAGGGCCAATTGGATGGTAGGATTTTGATCCATCACCCAATTGGCCAGCCATAAGTCTGGGCCAATCAGTTATGCAGGATTTCGATCCTGCATAACTTACATACGTAACACCCCTCCCCCCGGTACAGTTCAAGATTAACCAACATAGTCCTGTAAGTGGTGGGGCCGTACCTGCATTCGCAAAGACCGGCGCAGCGTCAGTATCAGGACCTCTGGTTCCTCAGTCAGCTCTGGGGTTGGCACATCTATGGCAGAGGGACTCCCCATAGATGTGCTGACATCCGGTGGCTAAGATAAGTCCAGGGAGGTCTCCGGTTCCTGCAGTATTATGTCTGGACTGATGGCCTCTCCAGACTGTGGCAAGACCTGATGCTCTCTACCGGGGACTGGAATTGGCTTGATGGGTGCTGAGTCAGCCAGGTGGCGACGCATCTGGTCCACATGACGGCAGAGGGTCCGGCTGTCCAGAATGGCCACCTTGTATGAGACAGGGCCTGTGATTCTAATGACTGTTGCTGGGATCAACGCTGGACCATTCACATCGTTCCGTACATACACTGGGTCGTTTGGGCTGAACCCACGCACAACCTCTCGTATCTCGGAGGTCTGCGGTCTTTTCGAAGTCCTGTCTGGGTGCAGCCGGTCAAGACGCGTTGTCAGGCACCGCCCCATAAGAAGTTCCACTGTACTGCGGCCTGTGGCAGTGCATGGGGTGACTTGCTGGCTGAAAAGGAATGCTGCCAGCTGATGGTCCCACTCACCCTGGATGATGTGGGTGAGTGCTTCTTTTGTGGTTCTCACCATGAGTTCAGCTTGACCATTCGTAGATGGATGGAAGGGAGCTGATGTCACATGGCGGATCAAATACCTGCCAATGAACTCCTTGAATTCTGCTGATGTGAACTGGGCAGCGTTATCAGACATGATCATATCAGGTAGGCCGTGAGTAGCAAAGATCTTGCTGAGAGCCTTGACGACTGCCCGGGATGTCATAGCTGCTACTGGGACAACTTTTAGCCATTTGGTGTAGGAGTCCACTAGAATGAAGAAATTTTGGCCGTGAAAGGGCCCTGCAAAGTCTATATGTAGTCAGAATCATGGGGTGCGAGTGGACTCCCACTGTTGTATGGGCGCTCTAGGTACTTCTGGCCGAGACTCCTTGCAGGTGTCGTGTCGATTCACCCATTCTTCGATGGCTGCATCAATTCTGGGCCACCAGACGTAGCTCCTGGCCAGTGCCTTTATTCGTATGATGCCCGGATGGTTTTCATGTAGGGCTTCTAGGACCCGGTGACAGAGCTTAGTCAGAATGACGACCCAGCTTCCCTAGAGGAGGCAACCCTCATGGGCTGAGAGTTTGTGCTGGCGGGAGACATATGCAGTGAACTCTGCATCCATGCGGTCCATAGGCCACCCCCTCCACACCCAGTTGAGAACACAGGAAAGGATATGGTCCTTGGTCGAGTGTGAAGACGTTCTGCATAAGTGACCCATAGCTCTGAGGATGCTGGATCAAATTCCCCAATGTGACCTTGGGTGGTCATGGTGGCAGCTGAACAGATGTATAGAAGTCAGTCTTCTTTCTTTGTCTGGGGTGACAATTCCCCAGTGGTGAATCAGCTCTTGGTTCTAGCGTTGTTCAGCATGGAGGAATAGGATCCCACCTTCGTCGCCAGTGTTATATAGTGGGTCCATGCGAATGAAGGATGGCATAGTGATAACAGCTCAATACATTTATTCCATCTTCAGAACAGAACATTGCTGAATACAAGGCAAACCCCTGGCTTTTTATAGCCTTTAACTCCGCCCAGACTTCCCGTGATTGGTGCAATTGAAACCTTACTAGAGGGCCAATCGGATGGTAAGATTTTGATCCATCACCCAATTGGCCAGCCATAAGTCTGGGTCAATCAGTTATGCAGGATTTTGATCCTGCATAACTTACATACATAACACTATGTGTGCTGGGCAGCCACTGGCATTTGCTCGGGGGAAGGGGACATTCGTCCCCTTTCCTCGGGTAATAGCACAGGTTCTGCAACTGAGCACAGGCTACTCAAGTCTGTGCAGGCTATTTTGCCAACACAGAGTTGAGAGGCCCCGTGTTGGGCCAGAAGACCGGAAACGGGATTCTAGATCTACCGGAGCAGAGTTCTGCCAGTCCTGCTCCGCTCCCTTCCCCATCTCCCCCTCCCCCTGCCCTTACAAATGTTCCCTTACCCCAAAGAGACATCCAGTCTGCTGCTAACCAGTGCTGGATACAGCGTGGGCCATTGGCCCCACTGCACCAGCACTGGGTAGAATTGGGCTGCCCATCTCAGAAATGTCATTCATGAATTAAGCATAAAACGCCCTGGAACAACTGGCATATTTACAAGTGAAGTTCCCTTGACTTGCTCAGTTCCATAGCAATTTATCATTTCCATTGCGGTTAGCAATGAATTGCTGCAAGCAACTCTGTAATTCCATCCACATCTGCACTGGGAAAAATAAAGAATGTGAAGACGGAGAAATGAAAATACAGCTGAATAGAAAGGAATGCCCCATTGAACCAGCTCAGTGGCTCCTGTATGCTGTTTACTGCAGTCTATAAACAGCACATAGGAGCTGCCAAACAGGGATGATTCCTAAAGAGAACTTTCAGAACATGGAGTTGCACTGCTTCAGAAAAGATCAATCTTGAATATTATAAAGCAAATACGGAGTTGTGAACTGCTAACTCAAATGATGCCATTTGGAGAGATTCATTAGCTCTGTCATTAAGTGAAATATCTGTTCTCTAGCAAACACATGGGTGTTATTCTGACATCACTCATATCTATGATGGTTTTCAGATTCTGTACAATATATCCAGTACCTTCTTGAGCCATGGGTTCAGCTCTTACCATGAGACTGAAGTAGTAATGATATTTTGACTTCTTTAATGTTCTGCAACTGACCCAAAGAGGGCAATTCTCAACACTCTCCAGTCTCCACATCTTTAGGAAGATATGTACATATGTGCATATTTTAAGAACTTATATCCTGGTTTATCAATAATTATCAAGGTAGCTCACAATGTAAACCTAAACCATCATAAAATCACCACAAAAACAATACAATGCAACAGATCATACTCATTTTAAACACTGCTGATTAAGGGCCCAATCCTATCCAACTTTCCAGTGCTGATTATCTGTGCCAATGGAACGTGCACTGCATCCTGCAGTGGAGGGGCAGTCACAGAGGCCTCCTCAAAGTAAGGGAAGATTTGCTACCTTACCTCAGGGCTGCATTGTGGCTACATTGGTGCTGGAAAGTTGGAAAGGATTGGGCGCTAACCCGTAACCAAGGGCAACAAAGCTTTTTGACTTACAAGTAGTATGAGGGAGTGTGATCTACAATTTCGCTGTGGTCTGTCCATTCCCCCTACTATGCCACTTCTACCAAAAGCTAGTAGCAGACCTCCCATTAACTGAATGGGACAAATGCTCCAGAAGCAGAACTCGCACACCTCCAGGACCATGTGCACAGTGGTGTAGCTAAGGGGGTGCAAGGGGTAGCAGTTGCTCCAGGTATCAATTTTAGGGGGGCACCAAAGTGAGCTTGATATTCGTGACCAAAATTGTGAAAATCTTGGTATGTATGATTAATACCATCATGTTATATATAATTGGAAAGGTAATTTAATGCAGAATGCAATGAAACAAACCCCATTGGAATATCTGTATTCTATCAACAGTTATGACCAATTAACCAGAAAATGAAATCACAATTGCCTTAGAGAACAAAAAGTGGATTTTCTTAACTCAAAACCGACCTATGAGACTGATTGTTGTTCAAGAGGTGCCCCTCTTATATTTAACAAAAGAACAACCACCATCCTTTTCACCCCAACACAGTGTCTCAAAGCTATAAGGGGCACATTTTTTATTTATTTACTTAATTTGATTTTGTTTGGGGGGGGTGGGACTACAAATCTTCTTTGACCCCAGGTAGCAGATAGATGCCTTTTCACTTTTGTAAAAGCCCAGGCGTGATGTCACTTCCGGTTGTGACATCATTTCCAGAGCAACATTTTGAACTTGGCACTAGGCTACACAATCATTAGCTACGCCACTGCGTGTGGGAAGCCTTAATGAGGCTCCCAACACAGTTGGAAACAGTGCTTCCAGTTTGCCAGAAGCAATTTCAGACCACAGGGAAACCTCAGATGATTTTTCTGGTCAGCCCTGGAGCTGCACAAGGCTCATGTCACTTCAGGTGAGTGGGGGGAATGGCTTCATGTGAGGGGGGGCAGCTTCATGGATCTTTGCCCCAGGGCACCTCAATGGGAGGTCTGCCAGTGCCTGTTCTGCCAAATTCCAATCCAAGCTCTGCCTGGAGAATTATGCCCACATTTAGCTAATTAGCACCCCTTTTTTACCCAAGAATTACCCTGGTTCTGCCCTGCAGTACTGCTGGACCCCACCACCAGGGTAGCTCACCTGTTTAACTTATAGAGGTCCTCCTTTCTGCCAGCAGCCTCCTACCACTACAGCAGCCCATTGGTCCTCAGCAGGTCTTGGGCACAGCAGCCAAACACCAGTCTTAGTGTCTCCAGCAGTTTCCAAAGTCCATTAGCCATCAATTCCTCAGTCCAGTCTCTCCTTCCTCAAACTTTCCTCCTTCTGCTACCCACACCAAACTCTCCCTTCATCAGGTGCTTTTATGCCTGAGGGCCCTATTGCCTTCAAGTGGCTGCAGCTGTGCAGCACGCTGCTGAAAGCCCAGGCCTTACCCTTAAAGGGGCCACTGCTGACACCACACCCTATCTCCTTGCCAGATCTTTATACACTGCTATTCCAATACACTGCCAAAAGCAAAGCACTTAAATGTCCAGTGTACTCATTAATTGTAATGTGCAGCTTAGCATTCAGTCTGTTAGCTACTATCTTACACCAGCTTTACTCATTCACTGACTGTAATATAGCCCCAAATTATATTTATTTCAAAACAGACTCTTTTCATAACATATTAAGAGCACAATCCTAACCAACTTTCCAGCACTGGCGAGGCTGTGCCAGTGGGGCATATGATGCATCCTGCAGTTGGGGAACAGTCATGGAGGCCTCCTCAAGATAAGGCAATGTTTGTTCCCTTACCTCAGAGTTGTATTGTCCTTATGTCAGTACTGGAAAGTTGATTAGGGTTGAGGCCTGAGTCAGGCAGTCTACAACCAGAGGACTGCCATAACTGAAGACCACTTTATGTGGAAATTTAATTCCTAAATTTCCTGAAGTCTTCTAAATATTCCTTAAGGGTCAGAGGGAACTGCTTCTCCCATTTAATGAATGCATAGCTGACCATATCCTTGCCCCATGGTGATTTCAGGACCTTGTAGTGGGAGAATGGACTGATACTAGTTTTACATCCAAATCCAGAACCAAAATACTTGAGTGCAAATCAGTTAAATGTCATTTAATACAAAGGATCTAATAAATTTAACTCTTAAAAACTACTGTATGTATTCAAGAGCTGGGATGGTGCTAGGGAACAAATTCTCAACATTTGATGTGATTGAAGATGTGTGGATCTATTTGTTTTTAATAGTCTTTAAATTTCTTTTCAGTGCAATAGAAAGCAGTTCTATTAATCAGTCTAAACATGAATCTGAAAAAGAGAACAAAACAGATGGCATGTGAAACACTTTTGCCAAATAAATTATTGAAAATTAGTGAAAGTTGTAACCCTATACACATACTTCTGAATAAGTCCCACTGAATTCTATGAGAGACTTCTGAGTAAACATGCATAGGACTGGGCTGCACTTCTTATACAGTATTCATGTTTTCCTTACTGACCAATCCTACCCCCATTTATGCTGCCAAAATTGACTTTCTGGCAGTGCAGCAGCATCATTTGCAGCATCCCAAAGTGTGGCATGCTGATGTGCACTTCGAGCCACTGCCACTAAGTTGTGGCAGCCATGTGGCAGCACCTCTCCTGGATCCCCCAGTGCCAATATATTGGCACTGAAGGTGAGTGGTGGATGGGGGAGGGTGAATAGGGAGGGGAAGTAATGGGGTGGGGAGGGGGATCAGGGCAACCAGGAGGTATATTGGGAGAGGGCAGCAATTGTTCATGGCAGCAATGGCACTTCTGATATCCTATGTCCCCCAACCAGCCTTGACATGCCTCCTCAGGTTTACTTGGACTTGTGCCACCCAAACAGCTGGTGCAGACCCAAATAGGCCCATAGGGAAACAGGGGGCTTACTTTGAAGAAAGGAGCAGTGGCAGCAGAGAACACAAGAAAGGGGATTTTAAATTTTTTTGAGGGGGTGCATACTAGCAGAGGTGGTAGATCTGCCCCAACTCAGCTGGATGATCTGCTCAGCTGTCACCTGCCTTTCATTTTAGAGGGATGAGCCTGTAGCTGAGTGCATTGCACAGAATGTCCCTGCTTCAATCCCTAGCAGCATCTTTATAGGCCTGGGAAGACCCCTGTCTGAAATAGTAATTTTTAGGCTTGATTTCACCAAGGCATGGACCATCAAGTCTGACCAACTCAAATACAGATGTGACTGGTGCACCAGTGTCAGCTGACCAAAGCCCCCCCCCTCACCTGGAGCACCACAGAACCCAGAATAGGGGTGAACTATGCTGCAGTCATATACAAGCTTACCTGGGAGTAAGTCCCATTTACTTAATGCTGAGTCCATGCTGAATCTCCATGGGATTTAATGCTGAGGAAACATGAATAGGATTGGGCTGCATATGTACCAAACTTTCATCAGCTTTTTCCAATAGTTTTGACAAATGTGAGTGATCTTGTTTCTTAGCTAATTATATTCTTGCTGCTGTCACAAAGTTCCAGACAAATGCATGATGTTCTTTGAATACTGGTTCCCTGAAATAACCAAATAGAATCATATCTTGCTGAAGAGGAATTCTGTATCCAGTAAATGCTTTCTGTTATTCTCTCCCGGTAAACTTTTAACACATTTACAACTCCAGCAAATATATAAAAAGTCTGCATCCTTCAGATTGCACTGCCAGCCTAAATTGAGATAATTACAAGTTTTGCTCAGTCTCGCTGAACTGCAATGTTATTGGTAGAACACTTTGTGAGGAAAAATGTTCTCTCATGTAGTCACATAAAGAAAATGTACCTCAGTTCTACATAATGTTCTTCATTAGAGAATGAACTATGCAAATCCCTTCCCTTCTCTACATCCCTTCCCAACATCATTTTTCTTCTAACTTTGCTCTTCCAAATCTTATAAACATGTTATAAATTTTAGACAGTAAGCTGCTACTCTTATTATCATTCATTTTTATACACTGCTTTTCAACAAAAAAGTTCACAAAAACAGTTTACACAAGCAAGATAAATAACTCCTCATTGCAAAGGGCTCACACACTAAAAAATGCCTTGTCTGCTGAAAGAATGCTAGTTGTCAGACCACAATGTGATAACCTTCCAGACTGTCAATGCTTATAAAAAGGATTTTATCAGCAAGTTTTAAATCACACAAAATCTTTCTTCTATCTTCCATGATTTCTACTTGGCTAACCATATTTCCGTTAGGGGGAAAAATCAAACAGTCTAGAAAAATGGGATGGCTGCTGCAAAAAAGCCATCCAGTGGTTATTCTCCTTATAGTCAATGGTTAAGCGACTTCTGCCCAATGTTGCATATACACAACAGGGATCAAATGTGTACACCTGTGAGCTGAGCAGAAATGGGTGAAGCATGGTTGAGAGCAGAGACTAGTGGTTACATACCCTGACTCATATTCACTGTTTATCCTGGTTCACTATTTATCCTGTGTGAGGATTGCAGCTGTATTGCCCTTCACTCCCTACAGTTCATGAATTTGGACAGAAATTTTATGGGAAGGAGAATGAGAGTGAGAAGAATGCTAAGGAGAAGAATTTCAATGCATGGTAGGACCACTGTGTAACAGTAGTTCTCAAGAAGACTCCAACTCCCAAAGACCATCACACCTTATTCCTTCTGCACTATTGACCAGATCACAGCATCAAAAGGAGGCAGGGACAGAGAAAAAAACAGTCCTATACTGCTTTTGCTTTACTCTTAGGGCACTGCTCCACAGTGCACCAGGGAGATGGAAAAAAGAAAACCCTCCCCAATCTGATCCATTCCAAGTTATTCCAAGGGAAATTTACATTTAAAATTATTCCAAGGGAAATGGGAAAGAGCTTGCCAAATTCTAATGTTCAATGAAACAATCACTGTAGAAAAGCAGCTCAGGCTAATGTGATTGAGTTTACTTCTCCTTCTATCACTTCTGAGCCTTATAAAATCTGACCTCTTGATCGTTTAGATTCCACCATTTCAGCATTAATAAAATCATCATTTTTCAGGTCTTGCTCTTGCTTTAAAAAATTACAAAAGAAAGGCATGATGCTGTGACTAGCATCCATAAAATTCCCACTTAACCAGAGTTTATACCCAAACAACGATATGCAAAGGCTGGAGCCATCAACTGCAATTTTCTTTTTCCCCCAAGGGCCAGCTATTCTGAGAACCTGTCAGCTCCGTTTCACCTGCTCTGATATTTGCTTTTAATTCTTAGTGCCTTCCAATGCAAAGTACTTTTTTTGCCTTCTATTCACACCCCCTCCACCACCACCACCACCACCTTGAGTAATGGTTTTTGTATGGCAAGTTCTATAACAGCAGTATCATGAATACCACAGACAGAAGCAGGCTACATCAGAGGTACACTTCATTAAAAAAGATACCAAAGTCACTTGAAATGCCAAATTGTTATATGTAACCCATATACCATTCTTGGCAGCAACCAATCTTAAAAGGAAAATATGACAAAAGAGTTATTTTGTGATCAGATCTTGTCATTCACAATTCAACATACATTTGAGCAGATGCAGGCCCATTAAAATAAAGAGCAACAAATTCTGCCAGATTGTGGTCCATGTCAAATTATCCCCATATGGAAAGTGCATTGTATCATTTCAGAAAATGACAATAAATATACAATATATAAGGCATTAGCACAACAAAAAACAGTAACAACCCAATCCTATGCTTCCCTACCTATATTGCTGAACTAGGCAGCACTAAGAGAGCCCAGTTATCACCTGGGCCAGGGAAAGAGCTTCCACGGGCCATCTCTGGCTCCTAGGCCAACCCTGCTCGACATCCCTGCTCTGTTGTGTTCTGGTGAGAATGGTGCTCCCTGGCGACCATTGGAAGAAAGCAGCAGGTTCACCTTATGGGCTGCCTCAAGGTGGCCAGGAAAAAAGAAGTAGGGATGACTTCCCACTTCTTTTTTCCAGCCTCCAGCCTGCATGCCTCCTTTTGAAAAGGTGAGAAGCAGGAGTGGCTAGACAATGGAAAAGTTAAAGTGTTGCAGAAACGTTGACTGAATTCCTTGACTGATTTTAGGAGGAGATAGCATATTTTCCAGTTAGTAGTGGTTTGGTTGGGTTTTCACCCTTCTTGGTTCCTGATAGCCAATCCTTTGACCCAAACTGACCTTTGGCACTAGATGAACTGGGGTGCCTGAACCTACATGCTCCACAAACATACAAAATATGCACAGGCAACAGGTATACCTACCTCCACTGTTAAATTCCCAGCAAATGAGATGGGGTGAACCCACTGAGATGAAACCGTCATCCATGGAACTGCTCCCTGAGATGTGGCAATTAAATGCCTTCTATTCAATCTATCATCCTGGGTGGGTCTGGCCATCATCATGTTAAGGGGTCAAAGTTCCATCTGCTATTTGTGCCATTCTAACCCCACATACAAGGCTCATTCAGAAATTTTCATCAAAAATCAACCAGGTAGTTGTGGCAAACTCTATGAATGCCCTGTGAATTATGTCAAGATTCAACAACAACAACAGTATTTATATACTGCTTTTCAACAAAAAGTTCACAAAGCGGTTTACAGAGAAAATCATAAATCTATTGGCTCCCTGTCCCAAAAGGGCTCACAATCTAAAAAGATGCAACACCAGCAGACAGCCACTAGAAAAGACACTGCTGGGGGTGAGGTGGGCCAATTACTCTCCCCCTGCTAAATAAAAGAGGAGCACCCACTTGAAAAAGTGCCTCTTAACCAGTTAGCAGGGGTTAACTGACACAAGAGCCTTTGTGTCAGTTAATTCATTGACACAAGAGCCTTTGCAGGCTGGACTTGAAAGATAACCCCTACATAGATGGTTCTGTTTTCCTTTTCCAGGCTAACTCATGGCCTCTCATTAACTCACCCTTCTCTGGGATTTTTTCTGGATCCCTATAGAGCATGCTAAAAATATCACCATAATCTTCTTGCCAAATCTTTTCCTTTATGCTAGGAAGCAGATTATCCCCTAGTAGGAGAGAGACCTCACCATATGCGTAATAATTCAGAACTGCTCTTGGCATGGCATGGCCCAAGTAGTGACTCCCCCTCACATGTGTGGGATGCTGGCTCAGGACAGCCAAGGGAACCCCACTCTGCTAAATCAGCCTACATGCATTATATGGCTTCTCCCATGCAGCTGAACCCTCCATGTCATACCACCCAATGTTTGTAGGATTTACTCATTTGAGTGGGTTATAATTAAAATCCAGTTGTGAATCTCTCGGTATGTCTCGGTATGTCTTGTCTGCATTCCCCCTGCGTTCTGGCCCCCAAAGTCTCACTTGTTCCCATTAATGCCATAATGCTATAAACCACCTGCTCTTCCAAGTTGATAACCACTCCCTCACCCTCTGCTCCATTAGTAGTAGCACTCCACAGCTTGTCACCTTTGCTTTTCCATATCCAGGATTCTAGTATAAAGGGATCAAATTATCTTTGCCTGCACTGTTGTGCATGTCCCTTTCTCTGCAAAACTGCATCCTCCAAAAGATTCACCAGACTATTGCTCCCCTCCTTGGCCTTCTCTAAAGTTTTCAAATGAACTATCATGGCTCACACTGTACCCATTTCTTTGTTGCTAACAGATGAGGAAAGGGGAGGGATGTTTGTTTGGAGTCAGGTTTGCATGCTCTCATCCCTCTTCTAGGTCCTCTATGGCAGGAGTGTCAAACATAAGGTCTGCGGGCCGGATGCAGCCCCCCAAAGCTTTTTATCTGGACCCTGTGATAATTGGGTTATCCCAGCTTGATAATTGGGCTCTCTCAAATCTTGAAAATATGATCAGCACATTTTCTCTTCTGTCATTTGCAGCTAATGGTTTTCTATAAGAGAACAAAGTGCTAATTTCTGGCCATCATCTGCTTAATGACATTACAGTACTTCCTGCTCAGTGATGTTGCTTCAGGCCCTCTTCAGGCATCACAAATGCTATTTGCCCCACTATATGAAATGAGTTTGACACCCCTGCTCTAGGGCACCCCGAGGTTGCTGGTTGTGATACATAATGGGAAGAGGAGATGAAGAAGCATCCCTGATCCCTAGCCTGGTCTTTAGCACGCACCTCCATCTGCATTAGTGGTAACAGAATTGTGTTGCCAGAGCCCTTATTTTGAGCCCAATGAAAACTATTATTTATTACTAGTATTTTTTTTAGTTGTATGGCATGTCAAAAAGAGGATACACACATCCCCCACCTCTCTTCACTGCTACTGATCATGCCCCAGCCTTTCACTACTGGGCCTACTACAAATCCCCAGCACATTGGGCCTCAATGCCACTGTTGCAGGCAAGGCTGGACAGGCCTGGAGAGCTGCCTAGGCTATGTCACTTTGTCTCTGACTGAGCTGTACTCCCTTGCCACCACACACACCATGGCTACAGGCATCCTGACCACTTTGGCACCAACTGAGGTGCCAGGAGGGAGATGAAGCTGTAAAAGCTGCTCAGATACCTCCCTCTCAGTGCCTCGTCCAGTCATAATGCCCCATTCTCTGCCCTGCTTCATGTGCAGTAATGAGACAAAGGCCACCATGATGCATTCCACCTGGTCATTATTTAACTTTCAAATTTTGGTACTGAATTGCCTTCTCTTCTCTCTCATCCTTTTTTTCTGTTGCATTGTGTCTATTACATTGTAAGGTAGGGTCCATGCGGTTTCTTAAAACTATTCTGTCTAGGTTCAAATGTATTTGGTCTAGAACATTTTAGACATCATCATAATCTGTGTGACCATTTTTTAATTTAATTTTATCTAAACTCTGTGTGTGTGTGTGTATGTGTGTGTGTGCGCGCGTGTGTGTTTTCTCCTTTTTTTTCTATTAGGGCCTAATCCTGAACAGTGTGTGCAGACATGTTGGCGGGTCCTACCACCAGGCAAGCGCCAGTGGTAGCCCCAGCACTGGCTGGCTGGTTCTGGGCTATCACCGGGCAAGCCACCAGAGCTCTGCCACTCAGCAGTTGTGCAGACTGCCCAGCAGCAGAGAGGTAAGTTGGAGTATGGGGGGAGGCGGGGAGAAGGCATTCCGGGGAGGGGGGAGGGGGAGAGGTTAGGGAGGAGGCATACTGGGGGGGAGGGAGCAGGGAGTGAGGGAGGTGGGACCAGTGGAGTGAAGCTTCAGATCCAAATCCTTCATGTTGGGCTCACCGCTCTTCACTGAGGCTCTTGATTCACCACTGACCTTTTGGTTGGCAGTTAATTGAGTAGCCCCATTCAAGGGCTACTCACTTTACCCCGGGGGAGGGGACGAAAGTCCCCTTCTCCAGAGGAGCCACTGGCAGCTGCCCAGAGCGCGCAGGATGCGATGGCAGCCATTTTCGGCGCCGCTGCAGCCCTGCACCCTGGGTAGCTCAGGATTGGGCTGTTAGTCATTTTTAGAAAGTGAATTCTTTATTAACACATCATGAAAGTAACACTGCCAAATTTTAATCTTAGCCATGCTAAGAAAACTGAAAATCGCTCCCTGTAGAAATGTATAGTTGCTAAATGGCACTCACAGTTTCCCTTCCTCCAGAACAAGGAGTTCTTGCTCAGGAGGAAGACTCCTTGTTTCACAGAAAAACTTCTTGTTCTGAAGAAAGTAAAACTGTGGGTGTCACTCACTGTCGCCAGTCACCCCCCCCCCCAAACATTTTTACAATGAATGTTTGACATAAGAACATAATAAGAATTCCACTGGACCAGATCAAAGTTTCATCTATTCCAAAGCCCTGTTTCCAACATTTGCAAGCCAGATGCTTCAGGTAGTGGAGAAAGATTGGAGGGAGGACAAAAGAGGCAAAGGGAATTTTTGTTATGTCTGCAATATGGTACTGTATAGCATTGGGTAAGTTATATATAGTAATATAATGTTACTGTTGGGTTAAAAAAAATCCTAAGGAATAAAACATTTAAAATAAATGGGTCTCAGCATTAAGAACAAAAGCAAAGAAGCTGCCAGATTGTTCCAAACTCCATCAAACATAGGCAAAATTAAAAAGAAAACAAGCATTGCTGCACCAAAGCAAATCAGGTTTAGTGTGCAATTCTGAGGCACCCTTGGGCTTAAGGGGACAAGTGACTGATAAATTTATGACAAAGATATTCCTGTCCAACAATTTAACATATTTGGGTGAAAAGACCATGGTTGTATAAAATCCATGTTGTTAAAAAGTCCTATGTTTCCAGCAGAGGTGGACACTGTAATTAGGTTGCTTTAAGAAGATAGTCAGTGAAATGGAACTCTACAGTTAAACACCTGGAGAGTGCTGTTTTTAACTGCCATTTCTGGCTTTCTGTCTAGCAGTCCTGCCTAGGCTCGTTTCCGTGACAAAGTTCTGAAAAAGTTACAGAACAAAACCCTGGACTTTTTAACAACATGGATTTTATACAACTATGGTCTTTTCACTGGCCATGGTTTTGCTGGCCATGATAACCTACAAACATAGATATTCGTGTCTTTCTTTTCCATAAAATACTCCATGCAGCAAACAAATATATAAAAATGGATATATCTGCATATTATCACTTCAGACTTAAGCTAAAATTAGAAATTAAAAGAATCAAATACAAGGGTGATATGTGCAGAACTTGGGCTCAGTGGACTGCTGTAAATTGGCCTGAGGGGATCTTAGCCTGTACCCTTTCATGAGCCAACAGTCAGTCTGAGTTTGTCTGAGGAGGACCAAATGGAAAACTGCTGCAGGAGAGAAGGCTGCAGTACCAGTGGAGGAAAGGTAGAGGCTGCTGTGTGCAGAGGAACTGAGGCCTATAAAAGGGCTGCACTAGCAAAGAGGGAGGGAAGCTCTGCAGAGAAAGAGCTAGAAGAGCGAGCTGAGAGAGACCAAGCTACAGAAAGGAGCTGAGGAGAGAGCTGCAGGAAGGAGCCGCTGGGAGAGCCTCTGAAAACCAAGGAACAACCATCCAGACTCAAGTCCTGCTGCCTCCTGCCTGCCTAGTGCTTGCCTGCCTGCCTGCCTTAGGTCCTCTCTCAATTAAGAAATTTTGGAACAAGGTCGCTTTGTTTTGTTTGGTTCAGGTTCCATTCCTCCTAATAAAAGCCCTAAACTTTGGTGTCTGGTCTCTTTCGATCCTGCATAACAAGGGGAAGAGTCTTCCAGAAGGACATTAGGAGTGACTTTCCTAGGTTACCTCTGTCCTGTCTGAACCCTTGGCAAAGAACTGGGACAGGGGTTATGAGTCAACCTAGGGCTGGATCCTGGTCCCCCCTCCCCAGGCTATCCTGCCCCCATCCCGCTGCTGCCCACTTTCCACCACCCCAAAACACCTTCCCCCCCCCGCCTCCCCAAACCCCTGCTCCAGCCACCCTTGGCTGGCACTTCCTTACCAGGACTAGGTGGCGCGGGTCTGGATCTAGTCTCGCTGAGCCAGTGCATGTCCATGTGCTGGCTTGGCCTCCTCCTGAGTTGTCACAGACATGCCTTACAGCATATTTGCAACACTTCATATTTGCAGCATTTGCAACCAAGGGTGAGCTAGGATTGTGCCCTAAGATTTTAACATGAGCTTCCATGGCTGTCCATCTTGTTGTATTTTTATATTATACAGTATCTCAAACTAGTAATGTTTGATGTGCTAAGTTTATGGCCCACTGTAAGAAACAATGTGCCAAATGACAAGTAAATAACCTAGTTCAGCATTACAGTAATAGCTTTTTGTGGTAATATAAACCTTTCAAGGATATGCTTCTATGGGGTATGAATAAAGCAGAGCCAAGATTTTAAAAATCAGTATTATTTCTTTGAACTTCTGCTTTTAAACTAATTTATCACAATCATTTCAATGCCTTTTAATCTCTGCTCTGAGAAATGTTTTGTAACAGTGGAAAGGAAAAGTCTATCAGACTTTGAAAAATGTTCCTTCCAGATATTCACAGGCACCTGAATGCCCACCACTGTGAAATTTTAGGAGTCAGAGAAACTTCAGGAATGAAACATAGCTTGGATGTTTTATATACTAGATTTATGATTTTATTGTTTGCTGCTTATGAAGTCTATATCAGTGATTTTCAAACTTTTACATCTCATGGCACACTGACAAGGCATTAAAATGGTCAAGGTACACCACCAGGATTTTGACAAGGCACACCATGCTGCCAGTGGGGGCTCACATCTCCCATTGGTCCTATTAATAAATGACCTTCCCCCAAATTCCTGTGGCACACCTGTGGACCACTTGTAGCACACCAGTGTGCCATGGCACAGTGGTTGAAAACAGCTGATTTATATTGTTCTATTTTTGTAATCCACTTTACACTGATATCCCAGGGATAGAGATTTATTAAATTAATCAATAATTTTAATTCAGGGCAAGCTCAAAATACTAACTTAACAGATTTCCTTATTGCATAAATAACTATTTCATTTACATCCTGCCATTCACCTTCCACCATGGAATTCAAGGTGGCATACTTCATGTTTCCCAGGTGATCTCCTGAAGAGACCTATTGAGCAGCCAAAACTTAAACTGCCTGACATATCCTTTGGGCACCATGGCAGCAACTTTGGCCAGAGTTCTCCTCAGGGGAAGGGGACATTTGTCCCCTTAAATAAGGGTGCAGGCACCGCAATGGGTTTCCTCCAGTCTGTGCTGGTTATTTTGCAGGTGCAGACTGAAGGAGCTCTGTGTCGGGTTTTTCAGCTCAACTCAGGGCATAGGATCTGATGGAGCCCTCCTCCACAGGTCCCACTTCTCTCCTGGACCTGATTCTCCCCTCCTTAACACTGCGTTCTGCCCACTCCCTGCCTCCCACCACCCCAAAAAGCCTTGCCTCCAGCTGGAGCTGCAGGAGGAGCCAGCTAGCTATCCCCACGGTGCTGGGGCTCGGCACTGACTGGCGCTGACCTGGTGTGGCGCTCCCTACTCCCAGGGTGCCATAAACATACTCATCACTGGCACTAGGGCTCCACTGGATTGGGCCTTCTGGACTTACGGTAGTTTCTGCAAAGTGCCTCTACCATGTGACATCAGTCCATGTCCTGAGGGATTAGCCTCTTTGGGTGCCTAGCAGGGAAAGAAATCGGGATAGAAATCTTGTGAATAAAATATTAATTCCTTGAATATTAAGACAAATATCTGAGTTTCATAAACTACTTCTGTGGGACTGAAAGACATCATCACTACTTGAGCACTAAAATGGAAATCCCCCTGCCTCCCTCCAGATCTGAAAATCACTCACTATACTACTGCATCAACTTTTTGTTAATAAAAGTTTTACACTCAGGGATATAGAGTTCTATATTATGATTCTTTTTTTTTCTTTTTTGGTCTTTTATCAGGTTTCCTGTTGAGCAAGTTTTAAAAAGACAGAGCATTTCTTGAGATAGCATTGTAGATTTTGTTTTAAACTTGAGTATTGCCTATGTATGAAAATGGGGTTCATTCATCCTTTTCCTGCTTTAATTCCTAGTCTGCCTTTTGTTTTTTTTGTTTGTAATTATACAGGGTGACCCAAAAGTAGGTGGAAGTAAATGTTAACATTTATTCCACATACTGTCCACCTACTTTTGGGTCACCCTGTATATGTGACAATAAACATTGGAAACTAAAAAAAGAACAGAAGGCTCACAATCATTCTTGGAATATTAATTAAAAAGGAGGCAGGAAGCATCAGAGTAATAACAATCATTTTTACAAATCAGAAATGTGCAGAAGCAATTTTTTAGTTTTTAATGAAGCCAACTTAAGGACAGAAGCAGAACTATCCTCCAGCACAAGCTGCATGTGATGGTAGCAGTTCCATGGCCTTAAATGTGGCTGTGCCCCAATCACATATAAAGCAGGTGGGGGTCCAATTTAAAGAGCAAAAGGAGCCCAGGATAGGGGCAATGAACCTCCCATCTGCAGCTTACTTTTGCACAATATGACCTGTATAATCACTTTTCCCTCTGACACTGGATGTGAGCCCAGCTGGGGCAAAAGAATGCAAAGGGAGAGACTGTGTAGAGCAAAGTAATGCCCACTGGCCCCACTCCTACCCCCAACTTGCTCAGGATCATCAGAACAGCTGAAAGGGATCTCCACAAGTGTTCATTTATATACATGTAGGGTCATCCGTATGATTAAGAACCCTGACCCCACAGGGTTCCTGATCATGAGGAGGAACCTACATAAACCATGCAATATACCTGCCAAAACCCTTTTCAGATTTTCCACCGAACAAGTGGAGATCAGAGGCGAGATCACTGGGTATACAGACAATAGGAGTAAGCCAAGTAAATGTATGCAGGAAACATCTGAAAAGGGTTCTTGCCAGCATGTAAGACTTCTGTGCACATGGGGTGATTGTACATCTCTTTTAGATCTTGTGAAGCCATTTGCTGGGATCAGTGTCCATGCCCAAGCCACTAAATTGGGAACTAGGCTCCTCGGACAGCATTCAGACAATCACTTCACAATATTGGTTTTCCAGGCATGATGACAAGAAATGCCATCATACGAGCATTTAATACGAGCATCGTATAATAAATTTATTATTATACGAGCATCGTATAATAAAAACAGCTAGAAATGAGTATGTGAAGCAATCTTTAGGAGCCATCACATCGCATACAGTATCTTAGAGACATCCAGTGAATGTTTACAGTGTTTACAGTGAATAACATCCCAGCAGGCAAAACTCTAGCTATAATACATAGGTTACTTTCTAGAATTGTCAAAGCCCCATGTGAGAATAAGTTGTAAGGCAGAGATAGCCTGCTGTTTACATCAAAGAACAAAAAGAAAGGATCAAAGCATCTATGAAGCACTGCCTTGCCTCTCTGTGTTTACACTGGCAGCCAGAACACCTGTGATGGCCGGGCCACTGGGCTTGAGCAAAGATCAATAATGTTTCTGTTTAATGTTAGATTGTTCCAGCCACTAGAGATGCAGGCAGAGGTCCCTGCAAGTCACACAACATAATTCTAAGGGACGTGCCAAAATGCCAGATGTTTGTCCTGAAAGAAGCTCCAAACCTTGGCAGAAGGCCTCTGTTATCTTTGCCCAAAAGTATAAAATAGATTAGTGGTGATTTAGGGGGCTGGAGCTTGGCATTACTCAAATGTCAATTATATCTGTATTTATATAGTTACATACACAGAGAAAGAGAGAATGTTTCATTTGTTTCAGTAGCACAACTGACATACAGCCTTCATGTGAAAACCAAGAGCTATTAGAGAACCAGTACAAATGCAGGTTTTAATCCCACTAATGGTTGTCACATAGACAGATTTGGGGTGTAGCTACATCCCCACACAGTGATACGGTGGCACCAGTGCAGCTTCTACAGCATCCCACATGGGATTATCAGCTGCTGGATATCTTTGGGTAAGGAGATATTTGTCCCCATGTCCCAGGGAAAGCCCCAGCAACCACTATGAGGCAACACATATCTGTGCCAGTTCAATCGCTGGTGCAAGTCTGCATTGCTTCTTGTAGTTTATCAGGTCTGGGAAGGGGCTCAGAATTTGGCCCCCATCTAGCCTCTTCCCTGCCCCTGTCATCACCCTGTTGTGCCCACCCCCTCCCCTGTTACACTCTCACCCCACCCCATTCAACCCCTTCCCCACCTCCCTCCAACCCCCCTGCTCTGGCGGGTGTTTGTGGGTTTGCTGGTGCGCAGGAGGCCACTGCAGCCTCCTCACCAGCAGGCCCACTGTGCTCATCAGAGGAGACTGCCTTATGACAGCTGTAAAGTTGCCTCTGCCAGTGGAACGCAAGTTACGGAGGTGGAGGAAGGGGATAGGATTGAGACATTTGAATAATTCTCTGCATTTAAAGTTGTTTGCTATTCAAGTTGTGATTGCAATTTCACTGAAGATTGACTGAACGTGGAATCGAATATGAGTTTAGCTGATGGAATAGACATGCAGGCCAACATGTGGCCAGAACACATGCATAAAATACAGAACTTGGGATCTGGTCATACTTATAATATTCCTTCACATACTCTCATTGCCAGCCCTCATCTCTGCACTGCATCTCAGAGCAATTTTTTTTAAGCAATTGCAAAAATGTTTCATACACATTATTAACAATTCCACTTTTTGCACCCATTGAACTTCATAGAAGTATTTGCCTTCCATGATTAAAGGATAGTACCTTATCTAGTGCAGAACTCAGTTATGAAGCCAATATTTAACATGCAGTGTAGTTGTTGATTCATCAGTTTAGTTTGGGAGCAATTCAAAATAAGTCCCTACGTTAAGGTTTCTATCTCTAATAGGACAAAGGGTATATAATACAGGCATAGTCTTAAACAATGGTCTGCTTCACGCAATACAAACTTGTGCTATCTGACAATTTAATTAGCCTTGTCTCATTGCCTGGGAAACATCCTGTCTTCTTTTATTAGATATCTCAGTACCTTTTGACACTCCTTCTGCACACGAGTGTGTTAGAAAGACAGTCTGCCTTTATTGGTCTTGACTTTCAGGATATATATTACAACTTCACAACCTGACATATTCACTCTACACCTTGCCACATTTTGCTCAAATCTAGCAAGATTTCATGGTTTCATTCTGTAAAGCAGATTGTTGCATAAGCATGCATAGCAGGAAGACTTTGTTTCTGAAAAGCCCACAATACAATTCCAAATACAGGAATGAGAGAAGAAAATGGAATAACCAAGACTTTCCCACATTAATGTGTCAGAATATCTTAACCCTCAATGCAAGATGCCTCCATTTATTTACATATGCGGAACTTAATTTTACCTCAGTCGTCTGAAGGCCTGTTGAAGGTCACAATACTTTTATAAACTCATACTTAAATAAATGTCATGCCTGTTCTTAATTTCAAGCTTGGCAAATTAAAAGATTGTTATGAAGATTGTCTTTCTTTAACAGATTTTCACCAGACTTCATTCTTGTCATAGGGTTTCTCAACCTCAATGAAATTGAAGGGAGAAGATATGGATGTTCTTAAAACTGGGGGATATAGCCCCACCCAAATATGAGTCGAGCATGTTGTTTGATTGGGGGGAGTGTTTCTCTGAATTTTCTCCAAAATTCATAAGGGTTAGTAAAAGTAAAAACATCAGTAAAAGCAAATTTGAGGTCAAAATTTGATTTTCCAAAAGTCAAGGATATATACTCTTTCCTAAGAGTATGTTGCATTGAGGCTGCAATCCTATACACACTTTCCAGTGAGCAAGCCCCATTTAATATAATAGGACTTTCTTCTGAGTAGATAGGCTTGGGCTACGAGTTCTTTAGGACTTACTACAGTCATAGGAGTGGTTCATAAGTATCAATGCAAATCTGTGAAAAGACTTGGGGGTATGAGTACACCATACAGTAACAGTGGATGCAGGCATATATGTTCACCCCCACCAGTAGGGGGAGCAGTTAACTATGCAGTTCCTAGTTTAAAAGCTTATGGATTGCTCTCTCCTGTATTGACTAGACTTCTCATTCATTTCTTTTCCTGTACTGTTGTCTTATGTCTTCCTGTCTATTCAGCCACAGCCAGTTACTTCTCTTGTCGGTAAATGCTTTGTGTAACTTGGTTCTGCTGTGAGTTTGTTTTTTCCACAGCTTTGCTAACAATTATGACTCAGAGAAAAGTTTGGATTTTCCAAGTGTTGAATGTTTTGGAAAATTTTGCTTTTTAATGAATTATAATCAACACCTTTACAGGAGGGTGGGGTTCTGTATTGTTAAGGGCTCCAAAAAGATCTTTTCAAAAACTGGAGGCTTTTTACTCTCAAAAATCTCATACAAATAATGTTTAGAAAAATATGTCTCCAAAGGAGTAAAGCAAGATTGCTATTAGAATTTTAAAAAAACCTGCTGAGGAACTAGCATTTTTCCAACTTCTATCATTTTCATGCTGTAGACTTGAGCCAGAATGTGGCACACGGCTTCTTTAGGAAATCTAAATCCAAACAAAAGTGTAAAACGTACATCCAGTGCAATACCGAGTCTGCCTCATTTCTTGTTGACTGATTATTGCAGAACTTGCAACTTTAGTAATTAGTGACAGCTGGATTCACTGGAGCCTAATAAAAGCCAATTACAGAAAGTAGCTGAAGGTTTACTTTTTTCTTTCCCTCTAGGTCAAGAAGAAAGAGAAACCTCTTTTTCCTCAGGTAGGCATTTGTGCAAACCTACAAAGAAAACACAACCTAAGTAAAACCCCAAGATCTGTTACTGGAGAGACTAAGGGCCAAATAATGTGTTGTACTAAATGTGTTTTAAAATGGAGTGCTTATTACAGGCCGACTCTTGAAAACAAAATGTAGCTGCCACCATTCTAATTCCTGCGCATTCTGGTTCAAAAGGGAAATGGAGACTAAAGTGGAAGAGAGGAGAGTATTGTTTGCACTTTTTTTCTTTAATACTGTAATACTTTTTGCTTGGTTTTAATATAGCTCTGACTATTTTCAGTGTTGAAAAGCAGATATATAGTCAGTGCACATCTTACATGAAGGTTATGTTCCAAAGTTGGAGAGTAAAATGAAAATTGCATATAATTGAAACACCCTTAAAACCAACAAAGTACTGTATCTTTAAGGACAAAAAGCACAGCATGAGAAACACAATGGGACTGAGGGAACAACAACTTCATTCTCCTGTTTTAAGTTTGGTCGTGGGCATAAATAGGGTAAGTGGAATGAATGGAGTCACCTGTACTAAGCTATTGTTTTTCTCTGTGGAGGGCTGAGCACATGTACCTGAATTTGCATGAACCATTTGTGTGTAAGATACAGGCCAACTGCATAGGAAATACATGCAGATACAGTATATGTACAGAACAGAAAACTGCAGTTTAATTGCATGGCCATCTGCCTACCTACATGGAAAAGGCCTGTTGCAAGCCATTGTTTAAGGCTGCAATCCTAGGTATGCTCACTAGGAAGAAGTTCAGTGAGCTCAGTGTTGGTAAAGATGCATAGGTTTGTGCCATGCAGGTTCAGTGTACACCCCATTTATTCCCTAGAAAGCATGGTCAGAATTGCAGCCTTAATGCCCTGCACCTGACATGTTATAAGTATAGTATTACCAAAAGCACCATGCTGCTTCCCTGGTTTTCTGCTGCGATACCATACTCAGACTATCATGTTGCTGGAACTTGCAGACTATTAGATGTACCACTCTGAAGGTGCAATCTTATCCAACTTTCCAGCACTGTGGAACAAACATTCTCTTACCATGAGGGGGCCTCTGTGACTGTCCCTCCACATACTGCATCAGTGCTGAAAAGGTGGCTAGGATTGGGGCCAGAATGTTCTTTAAGCAACTGCAGTAAAGGGTCCTCTGTAGCCACATTTTGCAAATGCTGTTAAAGGTAGAAACATTTCTGTTTCATCTTCTGCGTGTGTGCTGTGTTGTCTGTCTTCCCCCTGTGCCTCTGTAACAGTGCTTTGGTCCAAATAGTTAACGGTATTTATATACTGCTTTTTCAACAAAAAGTTCACAAAGCAGTGTTCACAAAGGCACAATCCTAACCAACTTTCCAGCCCGTAAGGGCAATACAGCTCTGAGGTAAGGAAACAAACATTCCCTTACCCTGAGGAGGCCTCCGTGAGTGACACCCAACTGCAGGATGCAGCACATGCCCCACTGGCAAAGCTGTATCAGTGCTGGAAAGTTGGTTAGGATTTGGGCCAAAGTCAAATAACAAAATGGCTCCCTGACCCAAAAGGGCTCACAGTCTAAAAAGATGCAGAAGACCACCAGCAAACAGCCACTAGAAAAGGTACTGTGCTCAGGTGAAGAGGGACAGTATCCTCCTGCCAAATACAAGAGGAATACTGCTTGAAAAAGTGTTTCTTGCCCAGTTAGCAGGGCAAATTAGTTGCCCCCAATTTAGCTATATCACCCTTATTATGTTTTAATGTATTGTATTGTTCTATATATTGGGAGTTTTTTTAAGTCTGAAATTATAAACCACCTTGGGCATTTGCTCCAGCAGAGGAAAAGCAGGGTGTAAATCTTTTAAAGAAATAAATAAATGCCTTTATAGCAGGGATGTTTAGTTTTTGTAGTTTCAGGTGCTGCTCTGTTCTCATTCTAGCCCAGGGACTAGCAGCAACTGTTGTCACCCCACCCTCATGCAGATAGTCATGTTATCATTAGGCACTAACAGCCTCACAATAATTTTGCTTATGTTCTTCTTGGAAAAAGCTGGAATATGTTTTGTTTTGCATACAAAACTCAAAAGAGAGATGTAACACTGAAGTGTAGAATCTTTCTCACATTCATGTAACTTTTGAAAACTATTTTCTGTTCCTTATGCATGAAAGCCTTACTCTGGGAGGGAAAAATTGGTGGGCCCACTGGGAGATGGAAAAATGGATGTGGTGGGGAGATCTGACCCACAGGATACCAGCTGAGTACTAGCTTTATAACAAACACACAAATGAGCAAAGCATCAGCAAATTATGAAACGGCCAAACACTGAAGGGAATAAACAGAAGCAATTACTATGCTTAAGTTTTCTGGATTCTTCCAAGTTCATGTAAGGCTTCCCCTGTTGGTTTATTGTTGTAGTTGTGGGCTAGCCTTTTCTTCCTTGCATGTGGTGTAAGTAGTTGCTTTTCTAACATTTCTTCTGGTTTTCTGTATCCTCTTTCACCTTTTCTTTTTTTGTTGGCTTGGGAGACATTTCCTGATGCCTCACAATGTTAGAACTGACAGTTCTTGCCCTTGCCTTTTAGTGCTCACCAAATGCTACCTTGAAAACTGTTCAAGGAAAGTAGCCTTAAAAGCCTTTGAAAAAAAAGTTAAGGCACATATTAACAATAATAATTACAGAATTTTTATACCACCTTTTTCACTGATTCTCGCAACACATTGTGAGAGTCTTACAGACTCAAGGTGGTTCACACAGGCAGGTTATACTAAACTCATCTTTATTTCAAATAAGTTTTTACCATAATTGTTCTACGAACACTTGTAGAACACTCCACTTCCATCATGGTGTGATCATCGTATTTGGCATCTGGGTATGCCTTCTGAGCTTCCAGCAGGAGCAGCTTCAGGTCGGCCAAGCTGTTAATTGTTCTTTCTTGGAAGCTGACTCTCTGTACTCCTCCACATTTCAGCAGGATCGCTTGCAACTCTGTCACCCTCTCACAATGAAGTCACAACAGCAACTCCTCCTAGCTCTGTCCTCTCAGGACAGCTAGTGTTTCTATGGGGGGGGGGGGTGAAAAAAGAAGTCAGCAGGCAGAACTCAACCACTGCCCACTTCACACTACTGCCACCTCCTTAAGAGTGAACTTAAAAAACAATAGAGAGCCCCTTGAGGACAGAACTTTGACTAAGTGTACATACTCATACAGGGGAGGAGAAAGGTGGGATAGAAATATTAATATTTTATAATAATAGTAAAATTTAAATAAGTTAGCCTACTTAACAGTCCCTGACTGTTAAAAAAATGAGAGAGCGCCTGTTCATATGTGCAGATTAGAATGGTTCCATGCATGTAGGCCTGCACAGCCACCAGCTACATGGAAGTAAAAGTGACTTTCCACATGTGTTAGACAACTTTATTCATATAAATAAAGGTTTTGTATTTTGCATAATTATTTGTAGCACTAGTATTTCCCCTTTTCATGTTTCAATTTCTTCAGCACACAATCTGATGAGGAATAGGGAACGGGACAGAATATAAGCAGCAGTGCATGCCTACCTATATTTCTTGCATAAAATTTCTTTCAGTGCTGCTGATGTCATTGTGGTATGCCATTGTATAGTTTTGCAAAATTGCTATCAAAAAATCTTACTGTAGCTAGCAACCTTAGTAGTATAGCGTCAGCACAGTAAATTGCTACACATTATGGGAAGCAAATGCATGTTTGACTTCTTGAGCTAGTAGAGGGCAGGCTAATGCCAGAGGTATGTCCTGAATGTTAAAGGTAAAAGCTGTATGCTTGTTGACAAATGTGTCCGCTTCATAATGCTACCTTCATAATATAGCAGAAACAGTCACTCAATAGCCGGCACTGGCAAAATCCTAAACTTTCTTCCAGCAAGGTTTCTTTAATGAGACGGAACATTTTCTTAAAACAGAGCATGATCTCTGCAAAAATTGCAGAACAGCACAGAACAGCAAAAATTAGGAAGATATTTTTAGTATATAAGCCTCAAAGATGGCCTTCCTTTATTTACAGGTACTTTTATTTCTTTAGTTACACTGCGTTTATATGCATTTGAAGGATCTAATATATTTTGTTCAGAGTACATTGCTGCATTTTTAAAAGTTTGGCATTTGAAAAAGAGAGGAAGGAAGATATTGCACCCCATTCCCACGGGTTCACAATCAAACTTATGAGGAAAAGAGCAAGGTAAGCCCCATCACAAACTATAGATATTTTGCTAAATGTTTATATTTTCACACTTTATTCTTAGATCTAGGACTGTAATTAGTGGCTGTATGATATTCATTCATTTATCTAAAAGGTTTATGTATCGCTTTTCCTATGTTCAAGATGGTGTACAATTAAAAAATAAAATACAATCATAAAAATGTCTAAATAAAAACCATTAATAGCAATTTAAAATTATGTTAAATGATAGAGATGAAAAACAGCAACAGCTTAAAAACAATGGCATAAAAGCATCAACCAAGGAGAAAAAAGAATTCCTAGCAGGTTCCTCCTCCCTCCTCAAAAGACAAGTAAAATAAATATTAGACCCCTCTAAAAACGATATAAAGAGGGGGCTGTTTTCAAATATTTTCAAATAATAGTGATGATTACCTATTTGGAGTGAGAAAAGGTCTAATGATTGGGGCCAGTGGCATACCGGGGGGGATCAGCAGGTGCAAGTTCTTTTTGGTGGCATGGCGGGAACGGCACCACTGCCTCCCCAGCCATGTCATCCCAAGGACCACCTGCACCTGCTGCTTTCCCATCCAGAGACACTCTGAGGACCAGAGAGGCTGTGCTCGGCCTCCCTGACCCTCAGAATGCCTTCTAAGGCCACCAGGGTGCATTAAAATGTTCCTTCCAGTTTTCTCTGAAAAATTGGAAGTAATATTTTAAGGCCCTCCAGAGAGAAGACCTCTGGATGTCATGCAACCTGTAGGGGAGGCACTTCCAGGCTTGCCCCAGTTTGGCACAGTGGCCATGCCTGCCACTGATTGGGCCTATAGTTCATTATACTGTAAATGGAAGAGTGCAGTAGGATGCACCTGGGTGGTACTTTGTAGGTGTCAAGAACCATGGGTGCAGCATCTGGTTGCATCCATGGCTCCTCATCCCGCTGAGGATGTGTGCACTGAAGCTGCCTTCCACACGTTAGCTGCTAACTAGGTTGGCACAAAAGGCTCCAATTCAGTGCACAGTTAAAATGCTTATGTCCCATTGACTTTCCATTGAACCTTGGTAAGGTTAGAAAGGCTCCAGAGGGAATCAATAAACTGGGATCTTCTTATTGCTTATTGGAATAGACAGTTTAATCAGAATCTTCCTGCTAGCTCTTGTTATTTTGAAATATCTAATTTTTTTGGATCTACTATACTTAATTTTTAATAACTATGAAATAGAAATAAAAATTGAATGCTTTCCTCCTTATTACACCTATTTAAAAACTTTAAATAAATCTTCATGGATATAATTAAGAAAAACTGGGAAATAGAAAACTCTTTTAAAACACATCTGTGCCTGTGGGTGTATACACACAACATATAGGTGCTGCCTGTAGGATGTGTGGGCAAGTATGGGTTAAATAAGCAGTAAACAATGCCTTGTATTTTGTAATAATGATTATTGTAATATAGATCTTGAAATTGTAGCACCACAATTATGGAATTCCCTGCTAGGGGAATTAAGAACTGCCCCCTCCCGCATGGCTTTTTGGCAAAGGTTCAAAATGTTTCAGTCTGGCGTTTGGGTGATAGGTTGGTGTTTGCCCTCTGTTTTCTGATTACCATAAGAAGTGATTAGAATATTGCATTTAGAACTACAGTGTATTTGATTTGAGAAGACTCATGGGCTTTGTCCACACTCCAAATTTTAATTCTTTCTGTTCCTTTGGGCATAGCCTTTGAATATGTTTAAAAGTTCTGTTAGAAGAATGAAAGACTATAGCACAGTCCCAGGTTCAAGACCTGACATCAGGTACGGTTATAAAAATTTTTTCTGATCCTCTGGATATCTACTGTCACTGTAGAATCATACTGAGTTAGATGTTCCAATCAGTATAAAGCAACTCCCTCTGTTCAATGGATTCAAGTATTTATTTTTTAAAAATTGTATCCTACCTTTCTCCTGCTAGGGCAGCCATTCTAAGAAGGAGCCATGCAGCCCCCTGAGAAGCCCTGGCACGTTTGAAGGGAGTCACAGATTAAAACTGTGTGATGGGGATTTTATGTTTGTGATGTTTGATGGGGGAGATTGGAGCAGCTTCAAGCTGCTTCGCTCTCCTCGGACTTTTGCCACCTCCGGAGGTGGCGCAAGTCCGGGGAGACCCTTAGGGGCCAGTGTGCTTTACCCAGAGGTAAGGGGAAAAGTTTCCCCTTGCCTGTGGCTGAGCCGCCTTGGGCCCCTATCCTGTGCTGGATACAGCACAAGCCTCTTGGGTTGCCTGTTCCAGCGCAGGGTAGGATTGCGCCCATAGATGAACAAGCCTTGCTGACGGAGAATCAGCATGGCTTCTGTAAGGGTAAATCTTGCCACACAAAACTTTTAGAATTTTTTGAAAAGGTCAACAGGCATGTGGATGCGGCAGAACCCGTGGATATTATATACCTTGATTTACAGAAAGCGTTTGACACAGTCCCTCACCAAAGGCTGCTGAGAACTCCACAGACAGAGAATTAGAGGGCAGGTCCTCTACTGGGAACTGGTTGAGGACAAGGAAACAGAGAGTGGTGTCAATGGACAATTTTCACAGTGGAGAGGGGTGCAAAGCAGTGTGCCCCAGGGTTCCATTCTGGGATCTGATTGAGGCATACAAAATTATGCAGAGGATGGCTACAGTGGCTAGAGAGATGCTCTTTTCCCCTCTCACATAACACCAGAACCAGGGGACATCCACTAAATTGAGTGTTGGGAGAGTTAGGACAGACAAAAGAAAATATTTCTTTACCCAGTTAGTCTGTGGAACACCTTGCCACAGGATGTGGTGATGACATCTGGCCTAGATGCCTTTAAAAGGTGATTGGACAAATTTCTGGAAGAAAGTCCATCACGGGCTACAAGCCACGATGGGTATGTGCAACCTCCTGATTTTAGAAGTAGGCTACCCCAGAATGCCAGATACAAGGGCACCAGGATTCAAGTCTCTTGTTGTCTTGTGTGCTTCCTAAGGCATTTGGTGGGCCACTGTGAGATTCAAGAAGCTGGACTAGATGGGCCTATGGCCTGATCCATTGGGGCTCATGTTCTTATGACCCCTACCAAAAAGCTGCTCTAACATCTCTGCCAATCGAACCTCAGAGGGTAGTGGGATGTGCAAAAAAGCCACCCTCCCAGATCTTGAAGGATAGGAAAAATTCATATAGAGGAAGGTAACTTGTTCCTATGCAATTTAGGGTTTAAAAATGAAATGTATATTTCTTTAAAAACATGTTAGTTATCCCAAGCCAGCAAGGACAGTGTGCACACAGAAGAGGAAGAACCTTCTGCATTCAGACTGCTTTCCTGGATGCAACTGTTGTATGCATAAAAAAATGCGCAAAAAACTTTGAACCCCCCCCCCAGGCGCCCTATGTGTAGGGGGTAGGAAAAGAGAATCTAGGGGGCTCTTTTCTTTTCCACCCTCTATAGGCCATTGGCACTGCCACAGCAATACGAGAGATCCATGTGTTCAGTGCATGGAAGTTTTTATATGCGTTAGCCTGCTGCTGTATGCAAAGACTGAATCAGGGCCAGAAAGTTTGAAGTGGAAACTGCAGGAAACTTTCATAGTATAACTTTGATAGAAACAAGGTGGCAGGTGTCACATTTGATAATCTCGAATTTGGGCTAGCAAACCACAATGCTGCTTCATTAAAAATGTGAGCAAATTGAAGCCTGTAGGGTTCTGCAACTGACCTTGATATATTCTTATAATGCTGTCTCGAAATTTCAGTGCATGTCTGCAGTACAATGAAATCAAAGGTAATGCCATGTTCAAGGTCTATTTTTGGTCTGGCATACAAATATCTGCTTGACAAATATTTTTGTTATATAACAATGTATGAGGCTTGAGTTTGGGAAACTAGAATGACGTGAAGGAACAGATTGTATTCTTTGGCACTTGCTCTGCAGTTCTTCACTAGTGGATCCATATATGTTTCCCTGCTGGATATGATGAGGCTTGTGCTTTAAAAGACACCCTGCGTTTGCCATCATTACACCTTTGTTCGTTGTTGATGCATTTCACTTGTGGCTTGCTGGTATTCATAAATACAGCAAAATGTGTGAACAGGTGGTTTTTGGAAATCTATCTGCCTTAAATCAATTTCTGCCCAACATTGCATATATGCAACAGGATCAAATGTGTATACCTATGGGCTGGGTAGAAATGGGTTAAAATGGTTTTGAACTCCTGGAGTTACCATGTGCCATTGAAAAGCAACATTTCTTGGTTGGAGACAAACTTAGCAGTATAAGCAAGTAACTTATAATAATAATAATAATAATAATAACTAGGTGTTTATATACCGCCTTTCTGGTCATCGGATTACTCCTCTGACTTTATTCAAGGTGGTTTACTTATGCTGACCATTGGCCATATACCTTGGACCGACTTATATCTCACCTTAGCAACCAGTGCATATGTTACCCCTGCCTTTGTGGCATTTGGGTTCACAGTCCCATATGTGAGGAATAATCAAAGATAAAGAGAGATGATTATTCAAAATTAGAGCTTTCCTCTGACCAAACCTAGCAGCATGTATCTGCCAACCTACCTGGGCTAGCTACCTATATGATGGGTTGCACAATATGGTTGCTTGTCAATTCACAAGCCCAGATTAGTGCATAAAAGACCACTAGGAATAGGAATCATCTATGAACATTTCACTTAGGGCTCTTCACAGCGTACTACCAAGTCATAGCCTTTGGATAAGACTTTACAATCCAAAAAAATTGACTAAAATGTGATGTTACTATTATTGAAGCCCAGAGCCAACCTAGCCATGAGGTGAGATGAGGCTAATGCCGGGCAGCCCAATCCTGAGCTGCCCAGCGTGTGGGACTGCAGCGGAGCTGAAAATGGCTGCCACTGCATCCAGTGCACCCCATACAGCCGCCACTTCCTCCTCGAGAGAAGGGGACGTTAGTCTTCTTCTCCTGGGTAAAGCCCCACAATAAGGCTACTCCAGTGGCATCAAGTCTAATATATTAAAAATAAAATATTGAAACAAATGGGAACCCACCTGAAATTGGTTTGTGACCCACCTAGTGGGTCCCAACCCACAATTTGAGAACTGCTGGGCTACTCGATTCTATGACGACCCTAAGGTCAACACAGAATGAAGAGTTTCCCTGTTGGGCAGCCTGCCAGACACGGATGCTCAGGATCCATTGGAGCAAAGCTCCACCATTCCTGCATCCCTCCTGCCCCTCTCCATCCCCCTGGAATGCCTCCTCCCCATCCTCCCTCCTTCACCTCCCCCCACCCCAGAACGCCTCCCCCCCATGTCCCCACCTACCTCTCTGCTGTTTGGCGGTCCACACGACCACTGAGCAGCGGAAGTATGGTGTTCCATCAGTGCTAGCCCAGCGCCAGCCAGCACTGGGTTAGCACCGGTGCTTCACCGGCACTAGGGCCCACAAACATGCCTTACGGCACGTTTGAAAGAGCGTGCACTGACAGTGAGCCAGTGTGCACTCTTTAGGATTGGGCCTCTAGGCAGCAAATGGAAGCAGGCAGCACCTTACATCTACTGGTCATGTTTCCTTCGGCTAGCATCCATTTACCCTCTTACCTCTTCCTCCTCTTTCTCCTGTGTATGGTTCACAATGGAGCAGTAGAGTTGGGCTGAACCAGTAAGTTGAGAGAAGCGCTACTCCACTTCTGCATCTCCCAGCTTCTCCCACATCTGTTCCACTCTACTGCTCTATTTTGAACCATACAGCAGGAGAGAGAGGAGGAAGGGGGTAAGCTGAGGGGGAGGAGGGAGGGAGGGAGGAAGGAAGGTGGCAGTGACAATACCTAATTGGGATGGGAGCTGCCACCAATGTTCAGTCATTGTCTACTTCTCATTTTTCTTCCTCCTCATATACTTATATGGGTAGATTGGCCAGGATGGGGATAGGATAGATTGGCCAGGATGGGGATAGGATTGATGGCACCAGCATGTGCCATTCCTATCCTATCCTTTTCCCAGATCTGATCTGCTCACACAGATCAACTTGGACTTGCACTAGCAGTATCACCAGCACAGATCTGAGTTGACCCCAGTGGCATAGCTAATGATTATGTAGCCCAGTGCCAAGTTCAAAATGTTGCCCCGGAAGTGATGTCACAACCAGAAGTGACGTCACACTTGGGCTTTTTCAAAAGTGAAAAGGCATCTATCTGCTACCTGGGGTCAAAGAAGATTTATAGCCCGCCCCCCCCCCCCAGACAAAATCAAATTAAGTAAATAAATAAAAAGTGTGCCCCTGATAGGTTTGAGATACTGTGTTGGGGTGAAGAGGAATGGTTATTCTTCTCTTGCTAAATATAAGAGGGGCACCTCTTGAACAACAATCATTCTCATAGGTCAGTTCTGAGTTAAGAAAATTCACTTTTTCTATAAGGCAATTGTGTTTTCATTTTCTGGTTAATTGGCCATAACTTTTGATAGAATACAGATATTCCAATGGGGTTTGTTTCATTGCATTCTACATTAAATTTCCTTTCCAGTTATATATAACATGTTGGTATTAATCATACATACCAAGATTTTCATAATTTTGTTCACTAGTGTCAAGTTCAGCTTGTTGCCCCCCTAAAGCTTGATGCCCGGTGCAACTGCTACCACCTGCACCGCCTTAGCTACACCACTGACCCATAGTGGCTGCTGGGACAAATGTCCCATTACCTGAAGGAGGCCACCTGCAGCTGCAATTTCCCCGTGCTGGCACAGCTGCATCACTGTATGGAGAGCTGCAGTGGATTCGGCTGTAAAGTCAGTGGGATTAGTTTCCAGGAAAGTGTTATAGGATTGAAGCCCAAGAGTCTCATTCAATATAAGGCAGCTTTCCATGCTCCAATACAAGAAGAGAAAATGATATAGGGTGCAAAGGAGGCAAGTGAGGGGCAGAGAGTTGTGTGTGGAGAAAAAAGGTATGAGATAAGAGAGTAGCTAAACTGAGTATTTAAAATATCATAATTACTTTGAAAAAGCATGATGAATAATTACTTGAGAAATGAATTTCTTTTTTTTCTCTTTAATGTTCATACAGAACAATATGCCCAAGTTATTTCAGTAAATTAAATGGCTAAATTCCCTAAACTGTTTTGCTTGACCGATCTCACAAAAACAAAATGTTTTGATTTTTAACCTGGGGGAGTAATTAGAAAAGAAATAGTTGAAACTACTGAACAATTTTAAAACATTAATATTTATATGGCACCATCTATGCATGTGGCACATGTGGAAAAAACAAAACCAAAGAAACAACTCAGACAACTCCCTGTCCCCAAAACTCACTGTCTTAAAAACTACATTTCAAACTATATAGCTGGAAGAGGTGAGTTCGTTGTTGTCTCTTCTTAGCCAGGTGTGCAGTGGACACTCTGTTCATTTGGATAATGACAATCCTGCATGGCAGGACTCTTAGAATCAAGTCAATCTAGTAAATAGCTAGATCAGTGGTTCTCACACATTTAGCACTGGGACCCACTTTTTAGAATGAGAATCTGTTCGGACCCACCAGAAGTGATTTTCTGACCAGAAGTGACATCATTAAGCAGGAAAATTTTTGACAATCCTAGGCTGCAATCCTACCCAGGATTAAGTCCTATTTGCTATCATTAAGAGAATATACATAGTAGCTTGTTAAAAAAATATTGAAATGAATGGGGACCCACCTGAAATTGGCTCACAACCCACCTAGTGGGTCCTGACCCACAGTTTGAGAAACATTGACCTAGATTTATTTTCTGCTGCCCGAAAATGTGTGTAATCTGAATCTCACACTCTGGAAGCCTCCTTTGGGTGCCTGTGGCTGAGGTGGAGGTTTTCCCCATACTTACTAACAAGGAATGTCTTTAATAACTATCTTAAGTAAATTAGGCTGCAATCCTAACCACACTTTCCTGAGAGTAAGCCCCATTGAACAAAATAGGACTTACTCCTCAGTAGACCTGGTTAGGATTGTGCTCTTACTTGTGCATGTTTGCTTGCTCACCAGAGAAACTTGGGCCCTGGATGAACCACTTTGAAGGGTTGGGTAAACAATTTGATAATTCAGTGATCAGGGGAAGTTCTGTGATCAGCACCCCCCTTTTTCCTCCTGCTGCTACAGCCTTGACAGGTGGAGAGGCACAGGCAAGAAAGAAAGGGGAAGCAACTGGAGGTGTGTGAAGATCTGGTGTATAATTGTGGGACTGGCTGTAATTGCAGCACCTGCTATACAGAGCCTTCATGTAACTTTCCTCCCAAGTACCCAGTTTTACAAGCAGTTATGTGGTAACTGGCTCACATCTAGGCATGGATTATTTTCAACACTGCACTGTAAAAGTATTCACTCTCTTCCAAACACTATTAAGTTGTTCTTCACCCAAATCTTTTTCACGGAATGGACTGATACCTCAAGAAGGAAGTGAAATCTAAGAAACTGAGATCACTGTGAGCATAAATAGTTCATTCAAGTCAGCACATTTCTTCAGCTTGACTTCAGTGGATCTGAAATTAGTACCAAGCAAAATGAATGAAAAGTTCCCTATAGCTATGCGTATGCAAAATTCTTGAAGTCAAGAGTATACAGAGAACCAGATTAAATCTCTTGAGTGAAAGAGAATTTGACATTGGAATACTAAATCTTACAATAAGAGAGAGTAACTATAGAGCAGAATGTCTTCTGGGAGTAGGTGTAAATCAGCTGTGATATTAAATCCATATGGCATGAGGGTCAGCATGTAAACCCCATTGCATATTGATTGAAGTCAATCAGTGCTGGCCTGTTTTCATCCGTATTGCATGTACGCTAATATAGGCACTGAGTGAAGGAAGAACTACAACAGGAAACAATTGAATATATAATTTAAGATCATTTTAATATATGCTTTATTGTTCAGGATCTCTACTAATTCCCCTCTCACAAATTCAGGAGAAATATGGACACAAAAAGAGAACAAGGCAGATTTAATAGGAGAATAATAAAGCTAGCAGTAAAATTACCTGGCTATGAAAGAGCAAAATCAATAGCAAAAATGTACATCCAGTAACTACTCTATTTCACTGGTACTGATATTTCATTCTAATACTAGTAAAGCAAGAAGTCTTTTTGATACAACTGTTCTTTATTCTTGCTGGCTTTCAGTTGGTAGGCAAGCATAAGCATATCATGACTCACGGCCCAATCTTGTGGGCCCACTGCATTGCAGGAACTCATATTCTGGCAGCACAGTGTGCTTTACAATGGTTGCAAAGCGTGGGCTACCGTTCTGTGCAGTCAGGCCACCACTGTAAGCAGCCTCCAGAAAAGCCCCAGTGATGGTAGGTCGGTGCAGGGGGCAGCTGGTGAGCAAGGGAGTGGGAGGAATGGGGTGGAGTGAGGTAGAGACCAGGGCTGGCACAGGTCCAAGTAGACCCATCAGGACAGTGGACAGCAGAGGCTTATCCCCAGGCAAGGGAACAAATGTTCTTTTACCTGTAGGAGACCTTAGGATTGCCCCCTCCCATGGGATGCAGCATGTGCTTCAGTGGCACAGCTGCATTGAGGGGCCAGGGCTGGCCTTGGGGCCAGTGGGGCCCAATGCAGGGTGCTTGTGCAGGCTCCCCACTCACCAGGCAGTCACGGCAACCATTTGGCTGTGGTGAGCCAAATGCTTGTGGTGCTGTGTACGAAGCATGGCACCTGGAAATAGTTGGCAGTAATGTATGTCACATATGTCACCGCCAACTACTTCTGGGAGGCCCATTTCAGGCCAAACAGTCCCAGGTGGAGGCAAGCAAGCCCACACTCTGCTTGCTGTGCTGCCCTCCCAGGCTGCCAGATGCTGGCTGCAGCACTGGGAGATCCACCCACTGCCCTAGTGTGGGGTCACAAGGTCACAACATAGGCCATATTGCCCTAAGGCTGGCCAGGAGGGGGATTGGATCGGGTTGGGCTGTTAGGCTGTAATCCTGAACACGCTTGTGACTGTACCATTGAACATAATGGGGCTCACTTCTGAGTGAATGTCAAAGTTGGCCCATCTATGAGGCCAACTGAAGCAGTTGCTTTAGGTAGCAGATTAGTGGGGAACACACATTTTTGCCCACCTACTGGTTTCTACTGTAGTACACTCCACTCTCTGAACTGAAAACAAAGAGAGAGACAGAAAGGGAGAGGAAATGTGGGGAGGGGGAGGTGCTGAGGTAGAAAATTGGAGAGTGGGAGAAGCAGAGACTGGCACATCACTGAGTAAGAGGGGGCAATATTTGTCATGCTGCCTCAGACATCAGGAGGTGTTGGGCCAGCCTTGACTGATGTGCATGTGCATAGGAATGTGCAGTTAGATAGGGAAAGTAAACTTGCGAAACAAAGTCAGTACAGTCTTGGTCTTCATATTTGATGTTGCCTTTACCTTTGAGATCCAGCTGGAATCAGGAATGCAGCTTGAAGAGACATTTGCCTAATTTTTGCAAGCCAGTGTATTGTAGCAGATAGACCATTTATGTTGGCAACCTTCAGTCTCGGAAGACTATGGTATTGCACTCTGGATGGTGGTTCTGGCACAGCATCTAGTGTGGCTGAAAAGGCCGATTCGGGAGTGACAATCCCTTCCACACTGGGAGCAAGTGTAGTGTGTCCCTGATCTGTCTCCCTGGCTATGGGCCTCCCTTCTTTGCCTCTTTGCCTCAGTCTGTTGGCCAAGAGTCTCTTCAAACTGGGAGAGGCCATGCTGCACAGCCTGCCTCCAAGCGGGCCACTCAGAGGCCAGGGTTTCCCATTTGTTGAGGTCCACTCCTAAGGCCTTCAGATCTCTCTTGCAAATATCCTTGTATCGCAGCTGTGGTCTACCTGTAGGGCGCTTACCTTGCACGAGTTCTCCATAGAGGAGATCTTTTGGGATCCGGCCTTCATCCATTCTCACAACATGGCCAAGCCAACGCAGGCGTCTCTGTTTCAGCAGTGCATACATGCTAGGGATTCCAGCTCATTCCAGGACTGTGTTGTTAGGAACTTTGTCCTGCCAGGTGATGCCGAGGATGCGTCGGAGGCAGCTCATGTGGAATGCGTTCAGTTTCCTCTCCTGTTGTAAGCGAAGAGTCCATGACTCGCTGCAGTACAGAAGTGTACTCAGGGCGCAAGCTCTGTAGACCTGGATCTTGGTATGTTCCGTCAGCTTCTTGTTGGACCAGACTCTCTTTGTGAGTCTGGAAAACGTGGTAGCTGCTTTACCGATGCGTTTGTTTAGCTCGGTATCGAGAGAAAGAGTGTCGGAGATCGTTGAGCCAAGGTACACAAAGTCATGGACAACCTCCAGTTCATGCGCAGAGATTGTAATGCAGGGAGGTAAGTCCACATCCTGAACCATGACCTGTGTTTTCTTAAGGCTGATCATCAGTCCAAAATCTTGGCAGGCCTTGTTAAAACGATCCATGAGCTGCTGGAGATCTTTGGCAGAGTGGGTAGTGACAGCTGCATCGTCTGCAAAGAAGAAGTCACACAGACATTTCAGCTGAACTTTGGACTTTGCTCTCAGTCTGGAGAGGTTGAAGAGCTTTCCGTCAGATCTGGTCCGGAGATAGATGCCTTCTGTTGCAGTTCCAAAAGCCTGCTTCAGCAGGACAGCAAAGAAAATCCCAAACAAGGTTGGCGCAAGAACACAGCCCTGCTTCACTCCGCTTCAGATGTCAAAGGGGTCTGATGTGGAGCTATCGAAGACAACAGTGCCTTTCATGTCCTTGTGGAAAGATCTGATGATGCTGAGGAGCCTGGGTGGACATCCAATCTTGAAGAGGCCGTCCCTGCTGACCAGGTCGAAAGCCTTCGTGAGATCTATGAAGGCTATAAAGAGTTGCTGTCGTTGTTCCCTACATTTCTCCTGCAGTTGTCTAAGGGAGAATACCATATCAGTGGTGGACCTGTTGGGTCGGAATCCGCACTGCAATTCTGGATAGACGCTCTCTGCAAGTACCTGGAGCTTCTTTAGTGCAGCTCGGGCAAACAGCTTTCCTATTACGCTAAGGAGAGTGATGCCGCGGTAGTTGTTGCAGTCATCCCTGTCGCCTTTGTTCTTGTACAGCGTGATGATGTTTGCATCCCTCATGTCTTAAGGTACTCCACCTTCTCTCCATCAAAGACAGAGGATTTCATGCAGCTCAGTGACGATGATCTCTTTGCAGCACTTTAGGACTTCAGCAGGGATGCTGTCTTTTCCAGGTGCCTTGCCAAAGGCAAGGGAGTCCAGGGCCATGTGAAGTTCTTCTAGGGTTGGTTCACTGTCAAGCTCCTCCAACACAGGCAGGCACTCAGTGTTGTTCAGCACTTCTTCGGTGACTACATTTTCTCTGGATTATAGCTCAGAGTAGTGCTGCACCCAGCGTTCCATCTGCTGCGCCCGATCCTGGATGACCTCGCCTGCTGCAGACTTCAGAGGGGCAATTTTCTTCTGTGTTGGACCTAGGGCCTGCTTGATACCATCATACATCCCCTTGATGTTGCCTGTGTCAGCTGCTATCTGTATCTGGGAACAGAGCTGGAGCCAGTAGTCGTTAGCACATCTCCTGGCAGCCTGCTGGACTTTGCTGCGAGCAGCTCGGAGGACCTGCAGGTTGCGCTCACTGGGACAGGCCTTGTGTGCTGCTTGAGCTCTCCTCTTTTCCTCAATGACTAGTGTCAACTCCTCAGAGTGGGCTTCAAACCAGTCTGCCGTCTTGTTGGTCTTCTTGCCGAATATGGACAAGGCGGTGTTGTAAACGGTATTCTTGAAATGTTCCCATCTGTTGGATGCGTTTGCATCGACCGGGCCTGGAAGAGATTCCTCAAGTGCTTGTGCAAATTCCTCCACTTTCCTCTGATCCCGGATCTTGCTGGTATCAATGCGAGGTCTTCCTTCCTTTTTTGTGTGATACAGTTGCTTTGCTTGCAGTTTCACTCTGCTGCACACCAGGGTGTGGTCAATGTCGCAGGCAGCACCGTGATAACTGCGTGTGATCTTGATGTTGGGAAGGCTGGAGCGTCTGGAGAGAATCAGGTCGAGCTGGTGCCAGTGCTTTGATCTTGGCTGTCTCCAAGAGACTCTATATTGGGGCTTCGTGTTGAAGAACGTGTTGCTGACACAGAGACCGTGATGACAGCAAAACTCTAGCAGGCGTTGGCCATTTTCATTCATCTTCCCAGTGCCAAACTGACCTAAGCAAGTGGGCTACGAACGGTGATCAGCACCAACTCTAGCATTGAAATCGCCGAGGATGAACAATAGCTCTTTTACAGGGATCTTCTTGATAGTGGTGGCCAGGTCATCGTAGAATTTGTCTTTAGCTTCTGCTGGAGACGACAGAGTTGGTCCATAAGCACTGATGAGTGTGACAGGTCCTGCTGATGACTGGAGCTGCAGGGACAAAATTCTTTCACTTCCCACAGTAGGTGGGATGATGGATTCCAGCAGGGTATTTCTGACCGCAAAGCCAACGCCATGTTCCCTGGTTTCGTTTGGTGGTTTTCCCTGCCAGAAAAATGAGAAATTTCTCTCCTTGACAGATCCGGAATCTGGCAGCCTAGTCTCTTGAAGGGCGACGATGTCCATCTGCAGTCTGCTCAGCTCCATGTCAATGACAGCTGTTTTGCGTGCGTTGTCTATTTCTTGCAGGTCATCAGAGAAGCCAGGTGTCATTGTCCTTACGTTCCAGGTGCCCAGTTTTAGGGCAGGAGTTTTCTGTTTTCTGTTGTATGGTGCAGAGTTGTCGATCCGCTTGTCGGTTTTCACCCTAAACCCCATGCACCCCATGAGGTTAACAGACCGTGGCGAGGCAACACCTTACTGGCTGGGGACTGCCCAGCTTAAGGCAGGCGGTAGCTGCCCAATGAGATGCAATGATCTCTCCCACTGTCGGAAGCAGCCCCTGGCGTCACGCTCTACGCCAATCGAGCGAAGACTTGTAACCGGTAAACTGCTGCTTCCCATGTTGTGCCGACGCCGTATGGCGAAGTTGGAGTGTCCTCTCCAGTGCGCGAAGCCTGGGTAAAGAAGGTATGGAGGATATGCTGTTACCCATGCAGCAAATCCCCCCTCTCCACGTCGCTGGAATGGTCCAATGGAAAGGCAGAAGCCAATACGGTTGGTTCCAGCAGCGTCGCAGGAGTTGCCAGAACGTGACTGTGTTCAGCCATGAACTGCCTCAGGGACTCCGGCTCCAGATTTTGCCTCGAAGTTGACTCCTGAAGCCTTTTCCATAACTGGATGTAGCCACAAGGCAGTGGAGGTTTGGGATCAGAGTTTTCCTTCTCTCAGATGAGCTGCCTTCCCAGGCTGACCAGTCCCATCTACCCGGTGGCTGTTTAGTCGCCTCTTATGGCACGTACAGCCAAACTGAGGGCCTATTCTTACCCCCGGCCCCTGGGGGATGACGCAGGAGTGGAGGGGCAGAAAGGAAGATTGTGGAAGCAGGGGTGGGGCTAATGGAGGATTGCAGAGAGAGAGGAGCTCCCTCCCTCTCTCTCTCAGATAGACCAAGGGCACCTGCATTCATATGCCATAAAATCTCCTGAGTGATGTTGGACCAGTTACTGTCAGCCTAGTCTCCATCACAGGGACAATCCTATGTATTCGACCCTAAACATTTTTCAATAAATGAGTAGAATACAGTTTGAATAAATAATTTTGCAACAGGATCCTAGTCATGGCTCATAATTAGACTGTGATCCAGTGTACTCATTGCTTTGCAATACTATGGCACAGCCAGCTTTATATGTGTTCTGCTTCGTCATTTACCGTGGCCTTTTTAAAATTTCATGTTGTTGCTGCTACTCTGATTTATAAAGGCAAACTTCTATTCTGTGGTATTAAACGTAGTCTCTAGGAAAATAACAAGGGTCTTATGTTACTTGAAGCAAGCCTACTCTACCTCTGCTCCCCTTGACTTGACCTTCATTTTACAGGAATGGTCAGCTGAATGTGATAGATGCATATCTGGCCACCAGCATAAATGATTACTGCAGCAATAAGATGTCTGGAGTGACCACAGAGAGTCCTATAAATCATTGCATCTGGTAAACAGATGCTTTCAATCATGGAGATACCTTCTTGTTCAGAAAGCTTAGCTGAAAATTCAAAATTCCTTCATTCCTCTTTAACACTCACTAGAACAATGTGCATGAAGAGCTAAGACATGCAAATTTTCAGTAAGCCACTCAAAGTTCAGGGAATGGGATAGGTTATAAATCAGACAAATAAATATGTGTACCTTTGCCACTTTTTAAAGACTGGAAGAAAAATAGTTTATTTGCATGACTGTCTGACTGACAAATTAGTCTTAAATTACTAGGGCCCAAATCCTAATCAACTTTCCATTACTGGCATAGCTGTGCCAATGGGACGTGTGCTGCATCCTGCTGTTGGGTGACACTCCTGGAGCGGCTTACTTGAGGTCTCCTCAAAGCAAGGGAATGTTTGTTCCCTTACATCAGAGCTGCATTGCCCTTATGTTGGTGCTGAAAAGTGGCTTAGGATTGCGCCCTAGGATCTGTAATGAGAACTAAAAAAAACTCAAAATGTGAAATCATGCAATTACTGTATTAATAAAAATATGTTTATCATTAAAATGAACTTTCCTACTAGACAACTGAATGATAGCCACTGCAACACCATTTTTTTTTTAAGTAGCCTGGGGGAAGCTCTTTGCTTGTCAGATTAACTCCTGCCAAAGGGACTGCATGAAAACAACCGTAAAGAGAGCTTTGTGAAACAGGAAGTTAAAACATCCCATGCTGAAGTAAAAGGTCATGCTTTCAAAGAGTCAGCATGCCTACATAGATAGTGCCTTGGGTTTTCAAGTAGCTCATGTCCCTGCAGACTTCTATAGAAACAGTGGATAAAAGGTGAATCAACTTATGTATTGGGTGTTAAAAGTCAAGAAACACGGGTGAAGCCATTTTTATGAAAAAGGAGTTGGATCCTACAGAGCAATATCCTAGAACCTAAAGAAAGGGCTGAATAGAGAGGGGTCTAGGTTTATGGAAGATGGTAGAGTATGTAAAATCTGAAGGAGGCTATGGAATTCATTTAACATACAGAGGAACTACCAGCCATCTCCATGGACACAAGACAAGTCCTAAGTGTCAAATCTGTGAAAAACCATTGTACATGCCACTTTAATGAAAGAACCCCCTTACTCCAGATAATGCAACTCAACAGCATCTGGGCTGTTAGAGTATACTTCAGTGACATGCAGTCAGGATAGGTAGAGCCTCACTTAACCCAGTAAGTAAAAAAATAAAGGACCCCAAAATTTATTTATTTTTTTAAAAAAACATACCTTTACCTCTCCCAAGCTGCTCCTTTCTTCTCTGTCCATTTAAAGCAACACACACACAAGGAGAGAATGAGAGCTGCTGATCAGCTCAGTTGCTATGGTGGTTTGCAAGGGACAAAACAGGCAGGAACGCCTGTGCAGTTAACCCATTTTTGCCCAGCCCACAGGCGTACACATTTGATCCCTGTTGCATCTATGCAACATTGAATAGAAATGGCTTAAAGCCACCAGGGAGAGCTACCTCCATTTGTCCAATAATAAAAAAGACAGTGCTTGTGTCATCAATCTCTGGGGAAGCAACCCGAAGATTTGCCTCTGGCAGCTTTGGCTAATCATGGGTGTCTTCCAATAAGAAAAAAAGCAGGGCAGTTGGCTAACCAATCAAAAAATAGCAGGCTGCCTGCATCAGCAAGCTCTGGGGAGACAGCAGGAAGGGTTGAGGCTCTTATGTTTAAAAAAACCCATCAAAAAAGCAGGGAGCCTGTGCAAATGACCCACTTTCTAAGAAGCCAGGAGAGGCAGCTTATCAGTTACTGCAGGAGACCTGTTCTGAGTTCTTCCCAGTGGAGGAAGTAGAGGTGAGGGGTTTTGTTGTTTTCGTTTGTTTGATATTTCTGGAGGGGAGCGAGAGACAGTGTTTGTGTGTGTGTTTCAGAAACTGAACTTCAGGGGGGAGGGGGAGCGCATGTGTATCATTGCCTCCCTTGGCCTGGATCTCATTGCACATGGCTTCTGGTTACAGCATGGCACTAGCATTTTCTGTGCTTTTCACTTATCTTCTTTTTACCGAACTGAATCAGTACAGAAACACAATGATAATTATTCTGAAACGCAGATGCATACTGTCACCATCAAAGGGAAATCAAATCACTATTAGCAGCAGAAGGCCTACCAATAGGATGTTCAAAATTACCAGCTCAAAATAATAATGTATCATTTCTAATACATCTTTAGCAAAGACATTTTAAGAAGAGGAAAAAATAGCATTCTAGATTCCCTTGTTTTGAAATTATATTACAGTGCACGTCTACTAAGAAGTAAGCCCTGCTGAGTTTAATGGGATTGACTACCTGGTAATTGTGCATATGATTGCAGCCTTATTTGCCTACCTTTTTATGGGTATAGGAGATCTTGGGGTATACAATTTCAGGAAAAGTATTCATCTTCAGTATCTTGGGATACCATAAAATAGCGGTTCTCAAATTTTTCAACACCTGGACCCACTTTTTAGAATAACAATCTGTTGAGAACCACTGGAAGTGATGTCATTAACCTGGAAGTGACATTGTCAATTTAGGCTTTAAACCTAAGCTGTAATCAGCCAAAGGTCCCATTACACAGTGCATTCATGCTGTTATTTTGCATAGTTTAGAATTCAAACATTCCAGCTCAGAAGTCAAACTAGAACACAGATTTGGATCCTTCTCCAACCACACACCCTTCCCCCTTTTCCAGCGTCCCATCTTCCCACTTACTCAGGGCAAATCACCAAGCCTCTCTCCCTCCAGGAGCTTGCCCTGCCCAGCAGCTCTGGACCCTCAATTTTCAACTCTCTATTTTCAGCGGTGGCTGAGCTAGGTGCTATCTGACCCACCTGAAATTGGCTTGCAACCCACCTAGTGGGTTCCAACCCACAGTTTGAGAAAAGCTGCCATAAAAGATGAATTTTATTGCCTGTTTCTCTTCAAAGACAACCAGGGAGCAGCTGGACTAAACTATTGAGTTGGAGGCTCAAGGAGGAGAGTAGACATGCACAAACATTTCTTTTCCCTCAAATATTACTGGTATTTTTTGGTGTGTGTTAATTATCCAGGTGCACCCATTGTTGAGAATTAACCAGCATGCATTCAGTTCATGGGGCAAGAGTGCTGCTGGCTATATTCCTTAAAATAAAAATTATAAGGAATGTATTTTGACCATAATAAATATTATTATTCATCTAGCTAGGAAATATCATGTCCAATCAAAAGAAGAAAAAGTAAATAAAAAATAATAGTTCTTACAACCACTCTATTTTAAGTGCAATCACATTAGGGTATATAAGTTTTTCACACAACATTCAAAATGTTGCTTCCAACTCAGTCAGATGGATATTGTTTGACTCCAAAAAAAAACTACCATTGTTCCATAAAATCTTCCTTAGTATTTTCCCTGTTCCAAATCCTTTAGTAATAGCTATCTGATTTTCTGCACCATCATTGCTTTCTTTCCTTAAGAGGTGTGTATGTGTGTATGTGTGGTGTAGGGGGTGGGGGCCCTTCACTGTTATGTATAGAGAGACACAATATAGCCAGTGTGATCCATAGCTCTATTGCAGTGGTTTCCAACCTTTATCGTCTCATGGCACACTGACAAGATACTAAAATGGTCAAGGCACATCATCAGTTTTTGACACTTGACAAGGCACACTATGCTGTTGATATGGGGCTCACATCCCCCAGTGGCCCTACTAATAGTAATAAATTACCCTCCCCCAAACTCCTGAAGCACACGTGCAGACCATTCACGGCACGCCGGTGTACCATGGCACAGTGGTTGAAAATGGCTGCTCTATTGGAACAAGGAATCTGAGACTAGATAACAAGCCAGCATATTGCACAAAACCCCCCTCCATTAAAAGAAAAAAAAAAAAAAGACTGAGAGAGATAACTTTACTCAAAGATCCAGTTTTATTATAAAAGAATAAAGACAGAAATATTGAATACAAAAATAGTAAAGATATGTTTTGTTTTTTGCCCTAAGATAGTGTAGTGTGTTCCTGTCATATGGTGGTGGTTGCTGGTAATGCAGAGTGTATTTGGTGCATCTGAAGAAAACAGGAAAAAGGGCCACTTTAAGGGAAAGGATTTTTAGGAGTCCCTGTCTTCAACCCAAGCTGCTAGCCACTAGAAGGCCTGATTCTATCCAATTTTCCAGGGCTGGTGCAGCCATGCCAATGGGGCATGCACTGCATCCTGTGGTGGGAAGAGAGTCACAGAGGCCTCCTCAATGTATGGGAACATTTGTTCACTTACTGTGGGGCTGCATTGCTGCTGCACTGGTGCTGGAAAATTGGATAGGATTGGGCACAGAGACAGGAAGAGGGGAAGGAAAGGGGGATGGAGAAAGAGAAAATGGAAGCGTTTCAGGTGCAATATAGCTACAGTTTTCAGAGTTGCCTTGCTTGGGATCCAGAGGCTTTTTGAGCAGCATGGAGACTCAATCCAGTGGCAACACACTTGAGGTGGTCTGAACAGAGAAAAGAATAACAGTTTAATGTCCAAAATCCTGCTATATTTAAGAAGTTTTGGAGTTACTTCTGTGTAACTGAGGATAAGCTAATTATGTTATCAAGATGGACAAATGGGAACTGAAGTGCCCTGATTTCTTTTGGAGATGTGTGACTTGGAAACTGAATGGGTTTGAGATTAGGGTTAATGTGTCCATTCCTGGCACACAATCAACAGAAGGACAGGTGATGTTGCCATTATATGCAGGATATTGGTAAACTAACATGCAAATGCTCCAGTGCCAAGGAGCATTGGAGGTAGGAGCAGGAGGTTACATTTAAACAGATAAAATGCAGATTTTTTACACCATGACAGGTAAAATGCATAGATAGCTTTCAGTGGTGGGGGCAGAGGCATCACTAGGGTTTGCATTACTCACTGCTAGAGCTCATTGCATCATCTCCATGATGGTCAGAATAAATTACAATATCATACACACAGCCTAAATGCAATGGCATCACTAGAGTTGGAGTAACTCCCATTAACTTTATTTATTTATGTATTTATATATAAGTACAGGTCACCGAAGAAATCAGTACCAACAAAAAAAACCCATGGCCAACTTGATGACATACACAATGGAATAAGAATTCTAGGATTTGATACATGGGAATGAGAACTGACTCATGCTATCATCTTATTGGTTGTCTGCTATGTTATAACAACACCTCATTGGCTCTTGGAGCATTCACCATGTGTCATCCGCAGAAGGGGGGGTGACACCACACCACCTGAGCCTCCGTTTGGCAATCTTTGGCCTTCTCCAGACCCAGCCGCCTTGAACTCCTGTCGATAATTGCAGCCCTGGGGTGCAATCCTATGCATATTTTTCTAGGAAAATATATATTTAAAATATATTTAAAATATAATTTTAAAAATTATGCAGGGGATGAACAGAGTGGATAGGGAGATGCTCTTTACACTCTCACATAATACCAGAACCAGGGGACATCCACTAAAATTGAGTGTTGGGCGGGTTAGGACAGACAAAAGAAAATATTTCTTTACTCAGCATGTGGTCGGTCTGTGGAACTCCTTGCCACAGGATGTGGTGATGGCGTCTAACCTAGATGCCTTTAAAAGGGGATTGGACAAGTTTAAGAACATAAGAACATAAGAACATAAGAACAGCCCCACTGGATCAGGCCATAGGCCCATCTAGTCCAGCTTCCTGTATCTCACAGCGGCCCACCAAATGCCCCAGGGAGCACACCAGATAACAAGAGACCTCATCCTGGTGCTCTCCCCTACATCTGGCATTCTGACTTAACCCATTCCTAAAATCAGGAGGTTGCGCATACACATCATGGCTTGTACCCCATAATGGATTTTTCCTCCAGAAACTCGTCCAATCCCCTTTTAAAGGCGTCTAGGCTAGACGCCAGCACCACATCCTGTGGCAAGGAGTTCCACAGACCGACCACGCGCTGAGTAAAGAAATATTTTCTTTTGTCTGTCCTAACCCGCCCAACACTCAATTTTAGTGAATGTCCCCTGGTTCTGGTATTATGTGAGAGTGTAAAGAGCATCTCCCTATCCACTCTGTCCATCCCCTGCATAATTTTGTATGTCTCAATCATGTCCCCCCTCAAGCGTCTCTTTTCTAGGCTGAAGAGGCCCAAACGCCGTAGCCTTTCCTCATAAGGAAGGTGCCCCAACCCCGTAATCATCTTAGTCGCTCTCTTTTGCACCTTTTCCATTTCCACTATGTCTTTTTTGAGATGCGGCGACCAGAACTGGACACAATACTCCAGGTGTGGCCTTACCATCGATTTGTACAACGGCATTATAATACTAACCGTTTTGTTCTCAATACCCTTCCTAATGATCCCAAGCATAGAATTGGCCTTCTTCACTGCCGCCGCACATTGGGTCGACACTTTCATCGACCTGTCCACCACCACCCCAAGATCTCTCTCCTGATCTGTCACAGACAGCTCAGAACCCATCAGCCTATATCTAAAGTTTTGATTTTTTGCCCCAATGTGCATGACTTTACACTTACTGACATTGAAGCGCATCTGCCATTTTGCTGCCCATTCTGCCAGTCTGGAGAGATCCTTCTGGAGCTCCTCACAATCACTTCTGGTCTTTACCACTCGGAAAAGTTTGGTGTCGTCTGCAAACTTAGCCACTTCACTGCTCAACCCTGTCTCCAGGTCATTTATGAAGAGGTTGAAAAGCACCGGTCCCAGGACAGATCCTTGGGGCACACCGCTTTTCACCTCTCTCCATTGTGAAAATTGCCCATTGACACCCACTCTCTGCTTCCTGGCCTCCAACCAGTTCTCAATCCACAAGAGGACCTGTCCTCTAATTCCCTGACTGTGGAGTTTTTTCAGTAGCCTTTGGTGAGGGACCGTGTCAAACGCCTTCTGAAAGTCCAGATATATAATGTCCACGGGTTCTCCCGCATCCACATGCCTGTTGACCTTTTCAAATAATTCTATAAGGTTCGTGAGGCAAGACTTACCCTTACAGAAGCCATGCTGATTCTCCCTCAGCAAGGCCTGTTCGTCTATGTGTTTTGAGATCCTATCTTTGATGAGGCATTCCACCATCTTACCCGGTATGGATGTTAGGCTGACCGGCCTATAGTTTCCCGGGTCCCCCCTCTTTCCCTTTTTAAAAATAGGCGTGACATTTGCTATCCTCCAATCTTCTGGCACCGTGGCCGTTTTGAGGGACAAGTTGCATACCTTAGTCAAGAGATCTGCAACTTCATTCTTCAATTCCTTAATAAGTTTCTGGAGGAAAAATCCGTTATGGGGTACAAGCACAATGATGTGTATGCGCAACGTCCTGATTTTAGAAATGGGTTATGTCAGAATGCTAGATGCAAGGGAGGGCACCAGGATGAGGTCTCTTGTTATCTGGTGTGCTCCCTGGGGCATTTGGTGGGCCGCTGTGAGATACAGGAAGCTGCACTAGATGGGCCTATGGCCTGATCCAGTGGGGCTGTTCTTATGTTCTTATGTTCTTAGGAATAACACTATTGAACACAGTAGGACTTACATTTGAGGCTCAGGCTACATTCAGTAATAAACAGTCATTTTAAAAATCAAATATTCTTTGCTAAGTAAAAGCAGTATATTATGAACTATGATGATTTAGAACTTGTTTCAGAAAATCTATAATGATGAATTTGGATATTTCAAAATTCCTGAAAGACTCGTATCATCAGGACTCCACCTGGGGCCATTTCTTGCATTAAACAACAGAAAACACAAGTTTACCAATTGAGACTTTTTACTGAAGTGTTATGTGCTGTACCAATAAATGTATTTTCCTCAGTATAAAATGCTGCAAATGCCCTTCAAGTGGCAACTTATTTATGCAAATGCACCAGAAACTCTGTAGCAATCATAATAAAGGTGTGATATCTTGTATTTTCCCCTGGGGGCTGGGGATAAGAATAGGCCCTCAGTTTGGCTGTACTTGTCGTAAGAGGCGACTAAACAGCCACCAGGTAGATGGGACTCATCAGCCTGGGAAGGCAGCTCATCTGAGAGAAGGAAAACTCTGATCCCAAACCTCCACTGCCTTGTGGCTACATCCAGTTATGGAAAAGGCTTCAGGAGTCAACTTCGAGGCAAAATCTGGAGCCGGAGTCCCTGAGGCAGTTCATGGCTGAACACAGTCACGTTTTGGCAACTCCTGCGACGCTGCTGGAACCAACCGTATTGGCCTCTGCCTTTCCATTGGACCATTTCAGCGACGTGGAGAGGGGGGATTTGCTGCATGGGTCACAGCCTATCCTCCATACCTACTTTACCCAGGCTTCGCGCACTGGAGAGGACACTGTGTTCCAGAACCACCATTCAGAGCGTGACACCATAGTCTTCCGAGACTGAAGGATGCCAACAACAACAATCTTGTATTACAGGCAAATCTGACCTGACGTTCTTATTATCAGCTGTAATGCTGCAGGGCTGTTATAGTCACTGGAAGTGGATTCTTACACTGCTTTTTTCTGCTTACCAAGACTCATGCATGTGTTTGCGCATAAAGTTATGTTACAATAGTCATATGATCATATTTTAGTCCCACTACATACACAGGAAAGCTGATCTCAGTGACTTCCCAATAGATATACTCAGACCAAAATATGTTTTAAATGTTCTTTGCAGTTGCTCAGTTTCAATGAACTAACTCTAAGGACTAATAATGATAAGCTTTTGTATTGTGCTTTTTGAGTGTTCAAAGCATTGCTGAGAGATAGCAGTCTGACTAAGGCCCCCTCCTGAATTAATGGCTGAGGAAAGATTTGAACTAGCTCCAAGCTCACATTTTTAGACACTACATTTCTGTCTTATCCAGACAACAGATTCTATCATGATGGCTTTGAACTGTAGCATTAAACTAGAAATGGAAGAAGAAATGCCACAAAGAGACAGGAATTTTAAAAAGTGAAATAGATATGTATGAATATGAATATTGATTTTTTTCACTTGACTTTCGTCACTTTGCTCTTTCAGCCATTATTATAACCATATTTCATACACGTGCCTTCCTCTTTCTTCTGATTTCATCCATTTCCATGAAATCTGTCAACATTTGTGTTTATTTTTCTTTATTTCTGTTAATTTAGATTTCACACACATTCACATGTGTTGTATACAGTGGGCCCTCAGTCTCTGCAGGGCATCAATTCCAGGAAACACAGCTGATATGGAATTCCACAGATAATGAAATTTGCGGGTGTGGGGAGGGGGAACAACAAACTGGGAGTGCCTTTAAGAAGCATCTGGGAGGCTTTCAGAGGTGCGGGGAGGCTGCATGAGGTCTCCCTGAGCTTTAGAAGACCTCCTGGATGAGAATGGAAGGCACTTTTGGTCATGTACAGCAGGTCCACTGTGGCCCTCCAACCATGGACTTGGATTCTGCAGATATTAAAACCTATGGATGCTAAGCCTGAGGATAAGGAAGGCCCACTGTAGTTAAGTTTTTTTGCCAGCCAAAAGAAATGTGCAAGCTAAATAAGGCTATGCTTTGACATTCATCCATTTTTGATTTTCATCCATGCTCTGGTCCCTAACCAGATGAAAGTGCAGGTAATGCTATATATCAATAGCCACAGATTGGTTGACAGTGACCAGAGTTTATTTTCTCAGACAATTTAGAGATCCTTTCAAAATAAAGAACAAAAAGTACCCCACAATTGAATGTTAACCAGTTTGCAGCATGAAAATCCCATTGCTCCAAATATTCCCAAGCAGTCAGTGCCCACTGAGAGCCCAATCCTGTGCTTGGCAGCACGGCTTTGTGCCACCGAGCACTGTGGCAAACGTGCTGTGAGGCATGTTTGCTCCGCAGGATCCAAGGAGGGTTCGGTGCCCTACACGAGTGCCTTTACCTTACCGCCGACCAAAAGGTCAGCGGTAAAGTGAGTAGCCCCATTGCGGGGCTACTTACCTTACCCGAGGGAAAGGGACAAAAGTCCCTTTCTCCCGAGACACCTCCCATGGTAGCCTGGGGCACACAGGATCTGGCGGCAGCCGTTCTCGGTGCCGCCGAGCCTGGGCGCCCTGGGCAGCTTAGGATTGGGCTGTTAGATGTCAGCTTCTGAATGGCTTCTGCAACTAGCAACAGCTGCCCCATTCATCTGCTCAGGTTGACATCTTCCTCTGAACAGCTACTCTCATACTAGTTAATGTGATATGGTATTTCTGATACTCAAATAATACTTTGACAATCTTCTTGCTGAGAAGTTAAGTATATACCAAATTCACACCTTTATTACTCTCTAAGTTTTACTCAGAAATTTTGTCTGTGTGTATATGATCCATGAGAATCCATAAATGCAGTGTTGGGTTTGAAATACTGTGTTATCCCAAGTGAAAATAATGTATTCTTAGAGAAACCAGTGAATTAAGAGTTAAATTTTAAAATCACAACACTCAATCAGAACAGGTGGAACCTGGGAGTGACAGTCCCAAAGTGTAGGTTTTAGGCAGGGGTTCCTCCCTCTCTGTGAAGCTGTGAGAAAAGCAGCTGGATTCCCTGCTGAACCTGCTTTTATTCGGGAAGGTGAGCCTCCTAAATACTTAATCAGAAGTGAATGGAAAGCTGATTGCTCACCCAGAGCTTTAGGTAGGAAGTCTCAGCAGGAGCAAGGCAACAAGAGACAGGAAAGAAAGACAACATGGCTCAAAAGAGGTCAGTATGTTCCTGCCACATGCTTAGGCCAAACACCTGAATAATTTGATTTGTCAATATTTTGTCTGCAGTAAACCATTTAAGCCAATTCATTTATATTACAAGTGCTGTGCTGCATTTACAGAATGTTCCACTAACCACTTCCCTTTGATAAAAACTTATATTGTGACAAATGTCTTTGATTCTAGGGCATTAAAGAAATGGACAATTTTCTTTTGTCCTCAGAAAAGCTTTCTATTAGCAATACCTATTTCATAAGAAGAGTTTTCCTGGATTGGACAAGGATTCCTTAGCCAATATTCTGTTTCCAACAGTGACCAGTCAGATTATCTCATAATTATCATCAATGACTAGTAATATTATTACAGCTATAGTCAAATATTTATGGCACTAGCGAATAGGATGAGGTCAAATGGAATAGTTATTCATTTTGCCCCCATGTAAATGCTCTCATTCAAAATAGTGTGGCTGTATTCTTGGGGAATAATTGGCTTGCTGAAGGTCTTCTGTGTGTGTGTGTGTGTGTGTGTGTGTGTGAGAGAGAGAGAGAGAGAGAGAGAGAGAGAGATCCAAGGCATCTCACAATCCTGTGTTAAAGCAGGAATGGACGAATTTTAGGATCTGTTAGAGAAAAATGTAGTGATCTCAGAAGGTGGGTGCTGAAAGAAACTTTTGTATCACAAAGTGAGGCAAAGGTTGCAATCCAGCCCTTGACTTGGGCTGGCGCAAGTCCCTTGCGCCGGCCCAGGAGGATCACAAAAATCCAATTCATTTTCTTTTTTGAAATTTTCTTCTACTGAAATTTCTTTTTTTGAAATTTTCTTTAAAGCTACCATGGATTGTCAAGTAAAAAGACAGGGCATACATTTTAAATAAAATGCATATCTAACAAATGCATCATCCACCAAGAACTTTGAGAGCTACTGGAGAAGCTTTTCCAGATGTACTGTCTATGTGCCAAGTCAGAATCTTCAGGGTATAAATGGAGATATGCTCAATGGCAGTTCCCAGGCTATAGAATCCACCCTTGTCTGTGTCCACGTCTGCATTCTAGACACAATATAACACTTCTTGTTTCACATTGCTTTCAGTCACTAGGGATAATGTGGAATAAAGATTATTTTGATGAGGGGTTGGTTAATTTCATTTTGGTTTTTTTTTTTTCTGTATTATTTTAGGTGCCTCTTTTGTGAGCACATCTCCCTGGGATGCCAGCTTTTTGATGCAATGGAGCAGTGACATATGCTGTTCTCTCAATTGTATTCTGAGGTAGTACTGTCTAATTAGAACTATACTATGCACATTTCCAGAATATATGAAACAAGTTTAAGATTAGTAAAAGAACAGAAAGCATATTGGAAATCTAGGGTGACTTTGTTGGGCAGCATATTCTGTAGTGGACAAAGCCCAATCCAAACAAGAGCAGTGCTTTATGGATTCTGTAACAGCAAGTGTTTCAAGAACTCCTGTTTAGTATCCCAAAACAGTCCACAGTTTTGGAATGGTAGCTAAAACAGTTCTCCCCACAAGTGGCCCCCTTTATTTTGAAGAAGAAGAAAAAATCATGTTGCAAGTGAACACCATATTTCACTAGATATCTTGCCCCACCTTCATTCTGTGGCAATGCAGGGAAACTGAACAAGTTTATAAAAATTTGCAAAGAATACTTTCATCTTGCCTAGCTTTAGAATTCAAAAACTTGGTTATTTATTTTTCACATTTTTTATTTTAAGTTCAAATATTTAAGTAGGAAAGACACTTCATTTTTTAAGGGTTGCGCTTGGCTATAGTGGGTGTTTCCTGCTTCAGTGCTCAATATCAAAAACAAGTCTAACAGGGCAATCTGATACATATTTACTCAGAAGTAAGTCCCATGGTTTTCAATAAGACCTACTCCCACATAAGTGTGCCTAAGGCTGCAATTCTATGTGCATTCGCAGGGGAGTAAATTTCCAGTCAATTTCCAATTTCATTTAGCACAGTAAAATTTACCTTTGAATAAACCAACAGAAGACTGCATTGCAAGCCATATATACTTTGAAAACATATGCATGTTTGAAAGAAAATTATTTAAAAAAAAAAATCAGGGGAGTGAGTCAGAAAGCTTCTGTTTTTTCTGGAACAAATAATTAAGAATTCAAAAGTATTTAAAATCCTTGTATGTCATAAATCTCACTTACAAAAGGAAAGCCATTGTTTTCAAGGTGGAAAAAAGATCTCCTTAGGTATGAATGTTTTCTAGAAGATGTAAAAATCCACAAGGAACTTAGCCTAGAAGAGCTTCCGTGACCAAACCACACATTATGTGGGATGTCCATGATTGTATTTGCCAACATTTTAGTGTTCACTTCAAAGTAAGTGTAGTATGTGTAAAACTTAAAATTTTATGTCATATGATAGTCAAAATGTGGGACCAGAATCAAAGTGTTTTTCAATATTCATAAAATATAGCAGCTCCATTATGAGATCCAGCTACTTAAAAATTAAACTCAATGGATACATGAGGAAAGGTGAAGATAGGACAGGTTGAAAAACCAAACTATGATATAATTGCTGTGGCAGGAAGAGATCAGCCATACAAGAGAAGAGCACCCATGCAATAGAGCGACAGGACATTGTGTTAGGGCTGGGCTTAGGATATATCATATGGGGTTTGTAGTCCCGTTATAGTGGGTGCAAATGACCAGACACAAAAAACACAAGTGTCCAGGGACACCAATGACCAAGATGAGTTTGATCAAGACTCAATTGTCCAGGATGCAAAATACATTACTACTGTGCACTAGTGTCTCTGCCATTCTGGACTCTCTTATACAGTGCAGTGCACCTGCCAACATTCCCTCTTCTACAGGGTGAACCAAAAGTAGGTGGACATTTTCTTGCATCAGTATTTAAATTATTTGCCATTATGGGTAATCTGATCTGAAAAGAAAAAAATATTAAATTTAAATAAATTTAGTTATAAAATTTAATATAATATAACACAAACGCCATAGTTATAATGAACACCATCATTATAGTATAACCCTAACACAAACCCTATTCCACCTACTGTCCACCTACTTTTGGTTCACCCTGTATACAGTACTTAAAGGGATAGGCATGGTGTCCTCCATTGTATCTGGTCACCCTGTGCCAATGGCATCTTGTGGAGGAAAACTTCCCAAGTCCAGTACTGGCCATGCAGGCTTCTGTTACAATCACAGTTCTCTGGATTGGGGCCAGTTTGTCTAAGACTGCAATCTGATACACATGTTCCTGTGAGTATACCCCACTGAACACATCTGAGTCAGGTTGACCAGATGTCATAACTGCAAATGAGGATCAGGCACCCCAAAATGTAGGACATGACAAAATAAAAGCTAAAAACACTTGCATATTGATTTCATGTGGTTAATTTAAACAACTATATTACTCATTATTAAATTAAAAACTATATTACATATAATTACATATAATGTACTAATTACAAAAAGGATATGTGCTACCTGCAGGGGCCCGCTCACCTGGAAAAGGAGGACATTTACAGCCCAATCCTATCCAACTTTCCAGCAGCAGTGCAACTGCAATGCAGCCCCAGGGTAAGAGAACAAATGTTCCCAAACCTTAAGGAGGCCTCTGTGACTGCACCCCCAACACAGGAAGCAGTGCTTCCCCCATAGGTACAGCAGCACTGGCACTGGAAAATTGGATAGAATTGGGCAGTCAGGCAGCAATTCTAAATACGAGTACATTTTCCTGGGAGTAAGCCCCACTGAATATAACAGGACTTAATTCTGAGTATTTAGGCGTAGGATTGGGCCAGCAGTTTTAAAACTCAGGCAGAGTTTGAACCAAAGTAAGTTCTTGCGGGGGGTGGGGGTGGGGGTGGGGGGAGGCAGGGACTGGGATGTGGGGGGGGGAAGTGTCAGGAGGGCTCCCCACAGCTTAAAAAGTGAAAGCACAGCGATCACACTCCACTTCTGGTTTTTTGTGCAAGGCCAATGCAAGGCCAATAAAAAGACAGTCTGAGGGAACAGACTGAATATCTACAAATTATTCAGCTTAACCTCTGTTACTTTGGAGTACAGGCGTCACCCCCCCCCCCCGTCCAAGTCCAAGGGAGATAGGTTCCTGCTGCTACCTGATACCTGAAACTGCAGAGAGCAGCGAACCCTATGTTTCAGAACCCTATGTTTCAGAACCCTATTTACAGAACAAAGAGAGATGGGTTCTCAGTGCAAGGCTAACAAGAAGCAGACAGCAGAGTAAGCTCTTTGGAAAAGGAAGCAGATGGCAAGAATGCTCATAGCTGCTAGAGAAATGCTATAGGGGGCGACAGTGAGACCGTTAACAGGAAGCAGAGTCTAGCATTCTTGCTGTCTCCTTTCTCTCCTGTCTGCTTCTTTTAGGGTTTTCATTGTCACTTCCTCTACCAGCTATGAGTCTAGCATTCTCACTGTCTATCTGCTTCCTCTGCTGTCTCTTCCTGTTAACAGCACTTTGCAAACAAAACATTTATAAACAGGTGAGTCCTGAGCATGACAGGAAGATGGGAATTTGAGAACAGCAGATAATTGAAACTGTGGAAACCAAGTCAGCAGATATGAGGGGGCTACTGTGTAAGTTTCACAAACATCAGTGATTGCTGCAGCATAACAGCACAATCCTATACATGTCAGAAGGAAGTCCCACTGAGTTCAATTGCACTTACTTCCATGCCTGTAGGCAGTGGTTCCCAAACTTTTTAACATCAGGACCCACCTTAAAAAAATAAGCTTTACCAACCACTCAAGACTAAGTCGCTCTAAAGGTTATTTGGCCATAGTGCTCCCCCCCCCCAAGTAGCAGATTGTTTAACCTTGATGCACATAGTTTAATCTAATTGTCTAGTCTAGGCACAGTCTAGTCCAGTGATTTTCAACCTTTTTTTGTCTAACAAGTTACTAAAATGGTCAAGGCATGCCATCTTTGAAAATTGACAAGGTACAGCACAGTGGTTGAAAATGGCTGCTCTAGTCTAATTGTCAATTTCGTGACCCATCAAAAATTGGTCAGGACCCACTGGTGGGCCGTGGGCCCACACTTTGGGAACCACTAGTGTACAGGATTGCAGCTTTACAGCACAATCCAATGCACCTCTACTCAAAAGTATGTCCTATTCAACCCAATGGGACTTACTCCCATTTAAGCATGTACAGGACTGAAGCCTAAGCAAATGATAATTCTCTGTTTGCTTGTAGTTATCCACATACAGTTGTACTGGATCTTGTTGCCATTTGTAATCTGGAGTATCACAGCACACTTTTGTACAGTATTTTATGCTAACCTTTCACCTTGGAACCCTGTATCTATGGAATCCATACCCCATCTTTGATCATTTTGGTTTGGTGCTCATGGTATATTAGATTCAGGACTGTAGCAGTAGCACATTTGAAATTGTTTTATTTTGAATGGGCCCACCTAGCTCAGTACGATTATACAATTCTGACAGGTAGCATCTTTCCCAAGATCTGTGCAACTCTAAATAACCTAGTAACCCAGTACCATGAACTCAGCACCTTATGCACACAAGACATGTGCTATCAGTAAACTATGTGCAAGCTAAGGTTGGAGGATAGGCGGGTAAGAGAGAACTTTGTACTTATGCACATTGGAGAGAGGCACACCTTTTAATTGCACACCTAGTTCTAGCCTTACACTTGTTAGTTTGATACTGTTCCAAGCCTGCCTCCTTGGATTGATTATGGTCCTACGTAGAGCCCAATCCTATGCATGTCTAGTCAGAAGTCAGTTCCATTATGGTCAATGGGGCTTACTCCCAAGTAAGTTTGGATAGGACTGCAGCCTCAAACAGCAAACAACCAGATTCAGAAAAAAAAGGCCCAAGAAAAGTTTCCTTCAAGAAAATTGCAAGGAGCAAAGAAAACCTGCCTCACAGTCCAATCCTCTGCATGTCTACTCAGAAGTAAGTCTCACTGAATTCAATGGGGCTTATTCCCAGGAAAGGGTCCGCTTTCCTGGGAGTAAGCCGCATTGACTATAATGGGACTTACTTCTAAGTAGACATGCATAGGATTGGGCTCTAAGGCTGCCATCCTTTCCACACTTTCCTGGGAGTAAGCCCCATTGACTATATGGAACTTACTTCTGAGTAGACATGCATAGGATTGGGCTCCTAGGGTGCAATCCTCTCCACACTTTCCTGGGAGTAAGTCCCATTGACTATAATGGGACTTACTTCTGAGTAGACATGCATAGGATTGGGCTCCTAGGGTGCAATCCTATCCACACTTTCCTGGGAGGAAGCCCCATGGACTATAATGGGGCTTACTTCTGAGTAGACATGAACAGGATTGGGCTCCTAGGGTGCAATCCTCTCCACACTTTCCTGGGAGTAAGTCCCATTGACTATAATGGGACTTACTTCTGAGTAGACATGCATAGGATTGGGCTCCTAGGGTGCAATCCTATCCACACTTTCCTGGGAGGAAGCCCCATGGACTATAATGGGGCTTACTTCTGAGTAGACAAGCGTAGGATTGGGATCAGAGTCTCTCAGATCCTTGCAGCAAGGGAGAGTTCGTGGCTCCCTGACCTTTCCATGAAGATTTTTCTGTGCACAGAGAGCAACCCAGCAGCACACGCGGGAGAATCTCTCCCCAGCACTAAAGCCTTGCGGCCACCATCTCCAAACACGGATGGCAGGAGCGGCGGCGGCTACTACAATGAAAACCCTACCGCCTGCCTCCTTTCGCCTTCCTATGATGTCAACACGCCTGCGCAGAGCAGAGCTGGTGTCTTTTTTTTGGCGCCCCTGAGGGGGCTTGTGGGCGTGGCTCTGCGCGCGCGGCTCTGGCAGGGGCTTGTCAAACGGGAAAGCAGAGAGTGAGAGAAGGGGGGAGGGGGGTCGCGCGCTTGTGTGTGGTGCGCGCGTGCGCGCGCGTAGCCTTTGAACGAATGCTGCGCGCGCTGCGTCGGGGCGGTTGCTTCGTAAGGTGGCCGCGCGGTGGGGCGCGTGCGCGCTTTCCCTCCCTCCTTCCAACAGCTTAACGCTGCCGTTGCTGGCGCGTGTGCGGAGCCGCGCCTGTCTCTCCCTTCCCTGCGCGCGCTCGCCTTTGGCCCCTTCGCGTGTGTGTGAGTGAGTGAGTGAGTGAGTGGGGGAGGGGGAGTGAATGAGGCGGCGCTGCCTTCTGCCGGTTCGTTTTCGTAGCCGTCCCCTCCATGGTCCCGGCTCCGCCTCGCCTGCCCGGGTAGCCGTCGCCTGCCGGGATTAGGCTCGCGGGGCCGCGACGGAGGGGGTGGGGGAAGGTGAGGACCTGGCGGCGGCAGGAGGCCGGCTGAGCGAGAGGAGGACACGCGGGAAGAAGGCTGAGGCCCGCAGGAGGAGTCGACGAGGAGCCACTGAAGGGCTTCCCAGCTCGGCCACCGGGGAGGACGGGGTGCGCTGCGCCCGAGGCAGCCGGGATTTAACGTGGTGCTGCTTGGCTGTGGCGGCGGCGGCGGCGCGTTGTGCGGGGAGCGCGGAGGGGACCGTGCCCGCGCCCCCCCCTCCCGCGCGGGCCGCCTGTGTGGCTAATTCCACCCCATCTGGACCATGGCCGACGACGACGTGCTGTTCGAGGATGTGTATGAGCTCTGCGAGGTGATCGGCAAGTAAGTTGGGGCGGCCGAAGGGGGGAGGGGGCGGCCAAGGCGGCGGCAGCAGCAGCGGCAGCCTCCTCCCCAACGGGAGAGGGAGATGCTGCTCAGGTGGGAGCGGAGCCGAGCACTAGCAGCTGCTGCTGCGGTGGCCGCCGCTGCTGTGCATGTCCGCCTGAAGGAGGGAGGAGAAGGAGACAGACCCGCTCCATGGCGGCGCTGGGACTGAGTGGAATGACAAGCGTGGCTCCCACGCGCTCTCCCTCGCTGGGAGAAGTGACTTGAGGGTCTCCCGCCCCGCTCCTGCCTCCTGTTGTTCAGCTGGGCGATCCCTTCTGCAGCTGTTGTAGCCCAGCTCCTGGCTGGCTTGTCTACCAGGAAGGCAGATAAGGAAAGACGGGGGAGGCATTTCCCCTACATCTCTCCCTCTCCCTCTCGCCCTGCGTTGTCTTTGTGCGCCAGGTGCCATCCTGTGCTCTGCTGCATAATAACCAGCTCTCGTTAGCGGCGATGTAAGTGACACTCAGGTAACGCCGAGCTTCTCTGTGAGTCTCTCTCCACCCACTTGGAATAATGATGGAGCGTTTGGCCTTCCAAGGCTTATTATGCAACTGCTGCTTCAATCTACCCTGAAAAGCTGTGCGGGAAACTGAAGCCCCCTTTGCTAACCTGCTGCCTCAGTCCTCCTATTGGAGTGATCAGTTTGGGAGACTGTTGGAGGAATGGCAGCTCCAGTCCTCTCAGGAAATGCCTTCTGTCACTGAGCACTAGAGGAAAATAAAATTAGTTATGATGCTGAACACAAAATGAGAACCCTGTTTGTTCTTTGGAAGTATCTAGTGTTGGCACTTGGTGTTTAAGGTTTTTCATCTGTTGTTTCTTGGCTGTTGGTTGTAAAGCAAACTTGAGATGGAGATTTGGCTTCTTAGACTAGATAACTTAAGACTTTGGAGTTAATTGAAGATGTTTTAGCAGTTAGGTAGATCTTCTGTTGCTTGCTTTGATGATTGTAAGGATATTTATATGTTGAGGAAAATGTCTCTGGATTCTGTCTGTTCTATTATTGTTTTAATACTTGTGTGTTAGATTCAAGATAGAAACTTATTTTGTAACAGTACAAGAGAAATAGATTTTTAAGCATAGGTTTATTTCAAGGTCTACTTCTATTAAGTCAAGGTACTGCATACTTGCTTTAGAAATTGGATCTTGTTATATTTACTAAACTCTTAGGTTTCAATTTTTGTCACTGTATTGTGAGTCTTATAAGTAGAGATGTTAGAAAATGGTATTTATTTTACTCAGAAGTAAACCCCTTGTGTTCAGTAAAACTTAGACTGTAAACCTATCTTACTAACCTGAAACAAACACCTCTACTTACAAGTGTTTCCCAACTCTAAATGATTCCGCTCTCTCTATGAGGGGAGAAAGAGTGAGGTAAGGTGAGTGATATGTGGCCAGAAATTAAGCACTGTTATCAAATTTCTGTCAGTTTCAGAGTTCTGATATGGGGGAGGGGACATTTATTTTCAGCGTAACATGTGATAGGTCTTTTTTGTAGTAAGTGTGTACAGCCTGTGGTATCTTTCCCTTTTGCTACAGGGATTTTACATTCAAACAACACTATTCTGTAATTGGGAAGATGCAATGATCCCCCTTAGTGATTCATTTGTTAATATGAAGTGTACTGTACTATTGTGGCTAAGAGTTTCAGTGATGAATGAAGAATTTAAGATTCAATCTCAGCTAAACCATAGCTTACTAGGACAGCCTTCTACAAGCCAATATGTATCAGATTTCAGTCTAGAAAGAATACAGGGATTTGAGCCTGCCCTACAAAACTGTTGCCTATCCACATTATACACTGGCAAGTGTCGGGGCATTAATTAGATGTTGTGTATGTGATGAATTGTTCCTTATTTTTTAACATTATTGAAGATTGGGCATTTCCAACTCTGTAGCTTCTACATGAGTGTTTATTTAGTGAAGTTTTTTTAAAAGAAAATTCTTGCAAAGCCATTGCCAAGACTTTTTGTGAGCCTTAAACTAATGATTTATATTTGGAGGTTCTGTACTGGAGCATACATCTACAATGTATAAGACAGGTGTGTGGAGGCTGGAGGAGCCTGGCCATCTTGGAGATATTCCAGATCCCCTACCTAGTTTTCAGCTTGCATTAAACTAGTTTTTAGTCTTTCTTTTACTTTCAAATATATCAGGAAAAATGTACAGGCAGTATTTTATTGTACCCAGTTTCTCAATTGGAAATAAATCTGCTCTGTCAGCTAGTGTTCTAGCTGATGAATGCAAAAAACTGGAGTGTCACATATATTTGAATTTTCATGAAATTATTTAAACTATTAACAGTAAACACATAAAATTATTTGTGCTTGGGTCACTGTTTTTTTCTCCTTGATGTATGATGGCCTTCACTGTTTACATTTAACCCCACCACAAAATTTTTGACAACAGGCCTCAGTATGGGGTGGCATATATGTAGAAGTTATATCCATCCAGCCATTCATCCAGCTATCCGCATTTTTATATCCCTCTTCCTCCAAGCAGCTCGATGTGGTATGGATAATTCTCCTCTTTTTGTCCTCACAACAACCCTGTGAGGTAGGGAAGGCTGATAGTGACTGACCCAAGGTCACCTAGGAAACTTCATGACTGAGCATGGATTTGAACCTGGATCTTCCAGGTCTATGTCTCTCCTGATTCATCCTGGCACTTTACTGTACTATTGGCATTAATAGGGGCATTATGGGAATATTGTCCAAAAGCTAAAATAGCTTAGAAACGTACTTTGGCAGATTGTAAGCCTGTTTTGAGGTTCTAAATGTGTTGCACACAAATAGCTTAGGATTTTAGACTTACATACTCTGATCCTAAGTGAAATCACTCTAAATTTGATGCTCTACCAATTCCAGTGGAACTTTCATAAGAACATAAGAACAGCCCCACTGGATCAGGCCATAGGCCCATCTAGTGCAGCTTCCTGTATCTCACAGCGGCCCACCAAATGCCCCAGGGAGCACACCAGATAACAAGAGACCTCATCCTGGTGCCCTCCCTTGCATCTGGCATTCTGACATAACCCATTTCTAAAATCAGGAGGTTGCGCATACACATCATGGCTTGTACCCCATAATGGATTTTTCCTCCAGAAACTTGTCCAATCCCCTTTTAAAGGCGTCTAGGCTAGACGCCATCACCACATCCTGTGGCAAGGAGTTCCACAGACCGACCACATGCTGAGTAAAGAAATATTTTCTTTTGTCTGTCCTAACTCGCCCAACACTCAATTTTAGTGGATGTCCCCTGGTTCTGGTATTATGTGAGAGTGTAAAGAGCATCTCCCTATCCACTCTGTCCATCCCCTGCATAATTTTGTATGTCTCAATCATGTCCCCCCTCAAGCGTCTCTTTTCTAGGCTGAAGAGGCCCAAACACCGCAGCCTTTCCTCATAAGGAAGGTGCCCCAGCCCCGTAATCATCTTAGTCGCTCTCTTTTGCACCTTTTCCATTTCCACTATGTCTTTTTTGAGATGCGGCGACCAGAACTGGACACAATACTCCAGGTGTTGCCTTACCATCGATTTGTACAACGGCATTATAATACTAGCCGTTGTGTTCTCAATACCCTTCCTAATGATCCCAAGCATAGAATTGGCCTTCTTTACTGCCGCCGCACGTTGGGTCGACACTTTCATCGACCTGTCCACCACCACCCCAAGATCTCTCTCCTGATGTGTCACAGACAGCTCAGAACCCATCAGCCTATATGTGAAGTTTTGATTTTTTGCCCCAATGTGCATGACTTTACACTTACTGACATTGAAGCGCATCTGCCACTTTGCTGCCCATTCTGCCAGTCTGGAGAGATCCTTCTGGAGCTCCTCACAATCACTTCTGGTCTTCACCACTCAGAAAAGTTTGGTGTCATCTGCAAACTTAGCCACTTCACTGCTCAACCCTGTCTCCAGGTCATTTATGAAGAGGTTGAAAAGCACCGGTCCCAGGACAGATCCTTGGGGCACACCGCTTTTCACCTCTCTCCATTGTGAAAATTGCCCATTGACACCCACTCTCTGCTTCCTGGCCTCCAACCAGTTCCCAATCCATGAGAGGACCTGTCCTCTAATTCCCTGACTGTGGAGTTTTTTCAGTAGTCTTTGGTGAGGGACCGTGTCAAACGCCTTCTGAAAGTCCAGATATACAATGTCCACGGGTTCTCCCGCATCCACATGCCTGTTGACCTTTTCAAAGAATTCTGTACGGTTCGTGAGGCAAGACTTACCCTTACAGAAGCCATGCTGACTCTCCCTCAGCAAGGCCTGTTTGTCTATGTGTTTTGAGATCCTATCTTTGATGAGGCATTCCACCATCTTACCCGGTATGAATGTTAGGCTGACTCTCCAATCTTCTGTCACTATGGCCGTTTTGAGGGACAAGTTGCATACCTTAGTCAAGAGGTCTGCAACTTCATTCTTCAATGAAGAATACTTCATGCCTGCATACTTAAAATTTATCTCAAGAATCTTTATATGAAAAGATGGCAGGCCATTAAAATGAAGTTGTTATTGTGTACACTTTAGAACTATGGGGGAAGTATAGGCTGAATAATGGAGAATCCAGGGTCCTCACACTTCTAGTTGTGATTTTTTTAAATCAAATTCATTTGACAGAGATCAGGAAAATCATTGTAATCGACTTGTTATATGCATATTCAATATTTTAGGTTCTGTTGGTGGTCATAGTTTTGGTTTCCTTTCTGTTAATTCAAATCTTTAGTTACTACTAATTGTTCAGTAGCTATTTACACATACAGTCGGCCCTTCTCATCTGTGAGTTTGGCCCCTGCAGATTTGACCCAATGCAGGTGCTGACCCTGTGTTGGAAGGATCTCCCAGATGTGACTGGAAGTGCTTTCTTGTCGCATCCAGGTGGTGTTCTGAGGCCATGTGTGGAGGCCTCTGAAAGGCATTTCTGAGTCTCCAGGAGTTCCTCTGAGGCTCAAGGGAGGTTGACCCCCTGACCCCCCAGGTCTCAGAACACCTCCTGGACGTGTCTGTAAGATGTTTCTGGTTGTGTCCCAGAGGCCCTTTGAGGACCCTCCGCATCTATGGGTATCCACGGGGTATACAGGAATGGATCCCCTGCAGATACTGAGGGCCAACTGTATAGGAATGGGCAGTAAACGTGAGGTTTGGCTTGATGTACTAATTTAGTTCTTAAATAGTTTGATCTTTTTGAACCAAAACATAGCTTGTGCAATGTAAGGTGTAAACATTCGGAACATACAAGAAAATATTTGTTGTTTACTTTGTAAAGAATATTATTTTCAGGAAGGTTGTTTTATGAGGGCTGGAAGAGTGATGCTTTTATCTAAGTGATAGCCACAAACTTTTTTATCTGTGAATAAAATGAATAAATAGGATTAAACTTTTCTGTACAGTGTAGTAGTATTTCAGCTGGCACTTAATAGTGCAACTAGAGTTTGTATCTTTTGATATCTGTACAGGTTGAGTCTCATTATTCGAGAGGGTTCCCTTCCCAGAACTCATGTGAATGGCAAAAAATAAAGCATATCCATTTCAAAAACAATGTCTCTTTGCTGGGCGATTTAAAAACAGCCTTGCTGCCTTTGTGATGTAGAACAGTAATTAGCCAGACAATCCATCAATCAGTCTCTCTCTAGATGCTTAGAAAGGCTTCACTCCAAGGAGGGCCAGTTACTCCCTCCCTTCACCGAGAACAAAGTGATTACCTTTCTTTCACCTGCTTAAGGGAAAGGGAGGCTTCTAAGTCCTTGAAGAGAGAATGATTGATGAATTGTCAGCTATCTCCCATTAATGGCTATTGTTAAACTACTGTTTTCCTTTAATTTAAGGCAGGGGTTGGCAACCTGCGGCTCTAGAGCCGCATGTGGCTCTTTCAGCTGTCTGCTGCGGCTCCTCCAGGTGAAAGTGGCAAAGAGTGTAATAGGAGGCACCTGTGTTGGGAGTCCAGGCTGCTTCCCTCCTCCCCCTGAGCTCGCTGCCCTCCTCTCCCTTCACCCCCACCTGTCCCTCATTGGTTTCCCTTTTCAATTTTGCCTGCTCTGCAGGCTTAAGGTCCCTGTTTTTCCCTTCCCCAACTCTCCAGCAGGCTCAGCCAATCAGCATCCAGCAGGCTCCTGGCTTTTTCTGTTGGAATGGCTCAGGGCCCTTCACTGGCTGACCACCAGCCAATCCTGAGCCGCCTTCCTCCTCAGCCATTGCGAGCCCTTGCAGCCTGCCTTTCCCTGAGCAGGTCCCCACTCAGTGCAAGGAGAGGCTTTTCCTCCACAGCAGAGGAGACATCCTGTGTGTCTACTCAGTAGTAAGCCCCATTACAGTGGATGAAGCTTGCTCCCAGGAAAGGGTGCCTGGGATTGCAGCCATGGAGCCTGCTCCTAGGCGTGTCTACTCAGTTGTAAGCCCCATTACAGAGGATGAAGCTTACTCCCAGGAAAGGGTGCCTGGGATGGCAGCCTTGAAGCCTGCTCAAGGCCAAGCGCAAGGACGGGTGAGTGGGAGCCTGCACAGGTCTGTTCGAGAGCAAGCCCTGATGTAGTCCCTGGGCTACTCCCAGGGAGGTGTGGAGGGCTGTATCCTCAGCCTCCTCCTGTGCATGTCTACTCACAAGTAAGCCCCGCTGTAGTCAGTGGGGCTTCCACCCAGGAAGGTGTGGAGGGCTGCAGCCTCAGCCCCCTCCTATGCAGGTCTACTCACAAGTAGTCAGTGAGGCTTCCTCCCAGGAAAGTGTGGAGAGGACTGCAACCTGAGAGCTCCAACCAACTTGTCTGCTCAAAAGTCCCATTGTAGCCAATGGGGCTTACTCCCAGGATAGTGTGGAGAGGGTTGCAGCCTGAGTGAGGGAGGACAGGCAGGCAGGGCGGGCGGAAGCTGGCCTGTGGCTGCCCCGCTCTGGCTTCTTCTCTTCCCCACCTCTAGAGTCTGTCCTTTTTTCCTTCCAGCAGGGTGCCTCTGGAAGGTGGGGGGAGTTCTTTACTATCCATGTAAGATAAGCAGATGTCATAACCGCCATATGTATTGGAATCCTGGAAGATCTGGTGAGGAAGTAGATGTGGTGTCAGCAGTGGCCCCTTTAAGGGTAAGGCCTGGGCATCCAGCAGAGTGTGCTGCACAGCTGCAGCCACTTGAAGGCAATAGGGCCCTCAGGGATATAAGGAACACCTGAGGAAGGGGGTGTGGGTTGTAGAAGGAGTGCAGGTTGGAGAGGAGGCTTGACTTATTGACTTTGACTTGGATACTCTGACTGATTTGACTGACTTACTTTGGAATCTGATCTTGGACTGTGACTTGGCTTATTGACTTTGGACTCTGCCCTGGATGCTCTGACTGACTTTGTGACTAATGGACTGCTGGAGACACTGGAGTTTGGTGTGTGGCTGCTGTGCCCAAGACCTGCTGAGGACCCAGAGTCTGCTGTAGTGGTGGGAGGCTGCTGGCAGGAGAGAGGACCTCTGCAGGTTGAACAGTCGAGCTACCCTGGAGGTGGGGTCCAGCAGGAGTGCAGGGCAGAACTAGGGTCATTTGTTGGGGGAAAGAAGGGGAGCTAATTTGCTTAAAGTGGGCCTAATTCTCCAGGCAGAGAATGGCCTTGGAATCAGGCAAAACACCATAGAGGACCAGGCATCTGAAAACACAGGACAAGAATGTATGATAAAACTAACTAAAAGCTACAAGAGGGGGCTACATTATAAAAACGGGACCTATAAGAGCATAAAGGTGAAAAAAAACTACATATGCAGTATTATCTTCATTTTAGATGTCAAAAGGGTTTTGTGGCTCCTGAGGTTCTTTTTCCTCCGGAAAATGGGTCCAAATGGCTCTTTGAGTGTTTAAGGTTGCCGACCCCTAATTTAAGGGACCCTTCTCATCTCAGTTGAGAAAGAAAAATCCATGAATTTTTCCATGGCTAAAAAAATCCACGGATAATTAGGTTATACTTGTAATCACTTGCATGACTGTCTCTACAACAGTAAGAAGAGCAGTTTTTTTTAACTGTGATTTTAAAGGGTTGCATTTTTCCCCTTCTTCAGGGATCAGCACATTCCTCCTCATTTGCAGTGGCAGCAACAACAAAAACAACTCTATACTGCTTTTCAATGAAAAGTTCACAAAATGGTTTACAGAGTAAATCAAACAAATAACTAATGGCTCCCTGTCCCAAAACGGATCACAGTCTAAAAAGATGCAAAAGAGCACCAGCAGACAGCAACTAGAAACGACACTGCTGGGGTGAGGAGGGCCAGCTACTCCCCCTACTAAATAAAAGAAGAGCGCCCACTTGAAAAGTGCATCTTGCCCAGTTAGCAGGCCTCTATGACTGCCTCCACACCACAGGATGCAGTGCATGCCCCATTGGCATGGCTGCACTGGTACTGGAGAATTGGATAGAATTGGGCTCATTCACAAACCAGGATCTGCCAATTCAAATGCAGCAACAAATTTTAGGACTAGGTTGTTTCAATTCAGGAATGGAAACAGCAAATTTTCTCACCTCAGATATGATGGGGAGAGCAATGCATGAATCTGCAGCTTGTGCTAGTAGTGGTAAACTACAGATTAGTATTATATCTGAACCATCTCTTGTTTGTTTGGGTACCATTTGATAATCTGAAACTGGAAATTACTGTTTTTGTCTCTATTACCTTTAGCTCCTTGTTGATAACCTTGCCCCTAAAGACCACGCAGCTGCTGGTTAGGAGGCTCCTACTTAGCTGAACTGTTGGATGTAAAAAAAAAAATGGATATAATGGTTACTACTTGACATTGGCCATTGTGGGCCATTTTGCACTGAGTAATGTTTGCCCTAGTGTTAAGTCATTACTTTGTTAACATCAGTTATTTAGCATTTCCAACATTGAATTGCTTCATTTGTGATGAAATCATTTAGGATATGCTGTTTACCTAAGCAGGGATGCGTATAGGTATGATCTCCTTCCATGCAAGTTTTTTGTAAAATGGTAGACTAATATGCATTTCTCAGATTATATTTTTGGTTTGGTGTTTCCAAAGGTGTTGTATACATTAACACCCCCTCCCCTCCCCCAGTAACAGTAGGGAATATGTTCCTACTGCTACTGCAGAAAGCAGTGAACCCTCTACTTACTGTTGTGCTGCAAGACATTCTGGGCAAGCGCTAATAGGAAGCAGTTTAGAGCTCCATCAGCAGCAACAGAAGTGGGCAGTGAGATGAAGGAGACAGCAGCTGGAGGGCAAACAAAAACAGATAAGTCATTCATACTGAGGCTTTCATGACCATAGTGTCCAGTAGTGCAATTATAAAAGTGTCCAAGTTTGAAGGCTATGGTCCAACAAAACATCTTTTGCCTGAAGTTTCTCCCCCTTCTGTGCAGAGCATTTTCAAATGTTCCATGATCCAAAGATCACAACATTCCTTTAATGGTGGTGATCTTTGGATCATGGAACCTTTGAAAATGCCCTCCACAGATGGGGCGAAACATAAGGTGGAATTTATTTTGTTGAACCATGGCCTTCAAGTCCAGAGACTTTTAATTGAACTGCTAGACTAGTCGTGAATGCAGTAGGGGAATTTGTAAATCGCAGATAACTAAAACAGCAGAAACTGAGTTCTCAGTTATGGGGGGGGGGGGGCTACTGTGTTTGACTTTATGAAGGACTTCTTTGACATGCTAGACCTCTAGTTCGAATTGAAATGCAACCAGGATTCTGTATTTGTGCTCTTTGTGAGAATCTGACAGAAAACGTGTACAAATTGGGTTTATTTTTAAACTAAACGTTTCTTTCAGGGCTCTTTACAAAAAAAGTGTGTGTGTACAGAGATTGAAAACAATTTTTACTGTATCAACATAGGCCGATTGTTGGATCAGAATTTGAAGTCAGTTAATTGAAGTCAAACTGACACCTGGCTGTAGCCTGGCTCACAGTACAATGCGATGCAATTACAGCTGGTGGGTTTCTGCTGTAAGTAGATGGACTAAGGACTGCCAATATGTCTGTGTTTACTTAACTACCTGATATAGTTAGTATGAGTGGATTGAGCTGTTCTTCCAAATGTGCTTGTACCAATCACAGAATGTGTTTGCATCATACAGTACTCTAGAGAAAACTACAGTTGAGTTACAGTTTTTGAGTTACATGATACAGTTTCTTCTGTGATTTACTAGAAAAACCCTTCATGACTTTGTGTCCCTGAGTTCATTTTTGCACTCACAGCTGTATACCATTTTGATTTAGGGCATATCTTAACAGTTGTTTTGCTAGTATGAGATAATTCATGCGTCTTGTTTAGAAGATTTGGTTAATTGCAATTAATAATCTTATTGTTTGAAAAAGGCAGCTTTTAGGAAACCTTAATTTTGCACAGCTCCTGGGGAAATTTTTTAGGCTTGATCTGTTTAGTATAGATTCTGAGTGTTACCTATAAAAGATGCTTGATAACGTGAACTTTGTTTTTTTAGAGTCTGAACCTATTCATTCTCTCCACCGATGCAGCGGTGCTGAAATGGCTACCATTGCATCCTACCTTTGATTGCAGAGGTGTCCTCTGAGTAAGCGAACATTTGTTCCCTAATCTGATGGTAAACCTCCGCAGTGTGGACTGGAGTCCCACCAGCGCATAGTACAATGACACTTGACAGGATTACCAGACTTAGTCTAAATGCAATCCTAAACACATTGGTAGAGAGTTTCTTTGAACATGGTGGGGTTTACTTCTAAGTAAACACACTTAGGATTGCACTGTTAGTGAAAGATGTTCAGTAATTCAACCTATAAAGTAATGTGGGGGGACAGAAAGTGCCATTTAACATATTACAACTACAGTAATTAGATCTGAGCACTAATCCTGAGTCTTGCCCTGTGGGAAGGGCACAGCCAATTTCAGTTGATCACCACTGGCTTCTTACATCTTCTCACCTGGTGTGTGTGGAATTGGGCTCTCACCCCACCACCTTTGTTTCATGGGGGGGGGGAATACCCTACTCACTACTTTGTGTCCCTGTCCTCCAGTGCTCTCCAACTCTGTATCTTCTCAACTTCTCATTAGTTGGTGATGCTGCACTGGGCTGGCATTGCTGCTTCTCCTTCATTCCTGGCCTTATCTGCCTGCTTCGTGCTCCTGATGATGAAGGCACATAGCTAGGCCCTGTTGTTGTGGTCCACTCTTTTTATGTCAGTGCTCTGGCTGAATGGGGGAGGGATGATAGAGAAAATGGAGATTTGGATGGCCCATATCTATTGTGAAGTGAGATGCTGCAGTATCTACTGCAATATCTACTGCACTTGGGGGCAATTTACTTTGCTAATAGACTGCAATCAGAAACCCAGCAGCTGAAACCTGATCATGCAGGAGCCATCCACAGAAGGAGGAGAGAGGGGAATACATCTGCCTGTCAACAAGTGCATCAAAGACTTCAGAATTTCTTCCATAGATACATTGCAAATCCCAGTTCATGTTAACAGCCCTAATGCAACCCTGTAAGGTTAGCCAGTTTTTATCATCACCATCTTGCAGATGAAGATGTTGAGACAGAAAAATAGGCAAGTGATTGATTCGATTTTCTCTGTAAACGGCTTTGTGAACTTCTTGTTGAAAAGCGTTATATAATAATAATAAGTATAAGTGATGTACATAATGAGCTAGTGGCTAAGATTTGGACTAGGAACTTCCTGGTTCTCATTCTCAGTCACAACTTTACACTAGCTTGATTCTTTGTTTGTTCTGAAGATTCTAAGATGTCCTGATGAGCTGTAAAATAAGGCAAACAACTATAACTCTTCAAGACAAATGAAGATAAAACATGGTCAGCTCAACTGATAGAATTAACATGCTCAGGTTTATGGGCAAATATTTCTTGGGTTTATGAGAGAAGAAAGAGATCAATAAGAGTGAGCCCATTGTATACTTTACATTTTGTGCTGCTGAAAGTTAGGGCTACATGCAATTTGGAAAGTGTTTATAGATACGCTACTGACTGAGGGCCAAATCCTGTCCAATTTTCCGGTGCTGGTGCAGTCAATGCCAGTGGGGCATATGCTGCATCCTGCAGTAGAGAAACAGTCATGGAGGCTTCATGTAGGTAAGGGAACATTTGTTCCCTTTCCTCAGGGCTGCACTGTGGTTGTACTGGCTCTGGAAAGTTGGATAGGATTGGGCCCTGAGTAGCTTCAGACTTTGTGTCATTTTTCATGGGGGGTAGCTGTGTTATACTGTTGCAGCAAAAACAGCCTTGGTGGTGCCATTAAAGACTACTGACGTTATTGTGGCATCAATTTGTGAGCCTCAGTCCACTTGGTCAGATAAAAGAATATGTGAGATGGGAGGAGGAATTTGATAACCAAAGGTACCTGGAAGGTCCAGGGAGAGGTGTGTACCTTTGCAATGCAGAGCATGGATATAAACATTTCAAAAGAATAAATCATCCAATCAGAGCAGTGGCGCTCAAACTCTGACGGCTATGCGGTTCCTGTCTGGACCACATCTGAGCATTCTGCCTGGGTGCCGCGCGATGTCCCCCTTGTTCGGAGGACAGGGACGCTCTGGCTAATCATGTCATCTACCTGGCATCCTGGAAGGCCACGCAACAGGATGTCTGGGCAGACACAAGACATGACTGCCCAGATTGTCCCTGTCTTCTGATTGAGGGGAACTTTGTGCAGCACTTGAGCAGAACCGAAAGGTCCATTCACCCAGACAGATCTGCCTAAACCCTTGGGCTGGGGTTCTTGCGGCCCTGAATCAGAGTGACCCACACCCAGCTCCTAATGAACTGGCAAATTTGATGGATTGTTTACATGAATGTGTAAGTGGGAAAATTACCTTCTGTGGTGAACTAATGACTCTCAATTCCTTGGGGTTAGATTTCCATCAGAATTCTAAATTAATAGGAAGAGCAACAGGTATTGGTCATGTTGACCGCATGTTCAGATGCAATACGTTACCAAATATTTGAATTGTGGTTAAGTTGTTGGGAGCAACTACAGGGAAGAACTTACTTTCTAGTATGCTATAATGCAGTGGTTCCCAAACTGTGTACCTCAATGAACTTACATGGGTGTTAGGGGTTGTCCCTGACTGCCTCTTCTAGCTCTCCCAGGAGCCGCAATCTTGGCTTGTTCAGTATTCTTGCAAGAGTCACACAATCCAATGTGGCTGCACCTGGGAGAGCTGAGAAGAAGCCACCCCAAAAGAAGGGTGCCATGACTATAGTAAGTTTGGCAACTGCTGCTGTACTGATGGACTGTTCTGTTCCCACTCTGTCATAAAGCTCACTTGGTGACCTTGGACTTGACCAGTTGCCATCTGTCAACCAAATGAGCCTCACAGTACAGTTATTAAAATAAAATGGGGCTGCTCTGAGCTCCTTCAAGGAAGAGTGACATAAAAATGTAATACAAAAAAAAAAAAATGCTCTGGTCTGGCTAATGTACCTCTTGGAATTGCTGGTTGACCCACTATGGGAGCCAGAGACTGATTGCTCTTATGTTCTCCTAAAGCTTTTGAAAAATGTCTTGTTTGTAAAGTACTTATAAACTTTGGTGTGTCCTAGCCTATATGATGCATTAGAAATTTGGACTGAGAGTTTGGTTTACAGCAGTGGTTCTCAAACATTTTAGAGGCCCTAGAGGCTGCCTGATTTATAAATGCCAGGGTGTGTGGCTATAATGGTGATTGGGCAGCAGTGCTCCCCCATGTAGCGCCTTGTTTAACGATTGATGTACATAGCCTAATCTGCCCTGTCACTTTCACGAACCAACAAAAATTGAGTCACAACCCACTGGCGGGTCTCAGATCCACAGTTTGAGAATGACTGGTTTAGAAAGACTCATCTCTTTCATGTTCATCTCTTTTCAGAAAGGCCCATTTTCCAATTTAAGAATAGAGTTATTTTATAAAAGCTTGGGTGCAATCTGTCTGTGCTTGAATTGGACTTAACTAACTTCGTAGAAATGCATACTTATGATCACAATCAATCCAAACAATTATGGTAGCTGGTAAGATTCTTTAATGATACAGTGATGCCTCGCAAGACGAATGCCTCGCGCAACGAAAAACTCGCAAGACGAAAGCGCTTTGTGATTTTTTTGGTGACTCGCAAGATGAATTTTTCTATGGCCATGCTTCGCAAGATGGTTTTTTTTGCTTTTTTTGTTTTGGTTTGTTTTAAATCGCGCTTCGCAAGACGAAAATTTCGCAATACGAAACGACTCACGGCACGAATTAATTTCATCTTGCGAGGCACCACTGTAATTTTATTTCCAATGCCATGATTTTGGAAGACATAATACTAACTTTAAAAAAAGGAAATACAAAACCACCAGTGTCAATATCCAAAACTGATCCAGTAGATGCTTTATAGTAGTAGCCATTAAATTGCGGCCTGTGGGCCAGATTGAGCATTAGGAAAAAGTCACCTGAGTGTACTGCTTTCTGTTTTGTGCCACATCATCTTTCCAGCTGAACGTGTCGAAAACTTGTACCAGGCTCTGCACCCCGATTTCCAGGCGGAACTGACTGCCTAGCACAAGTTTCTTACAAGATCTACTGGAATGAAACTGTGGTGTGAAATGGAAAGTGCCATGCTCTGATGACTTTTTCCTAGGTCCATGGTTTGGAGACCACTGCTTTATAGAAAAGAATATGTAAGTATGACCAAATAAAGTTTTGATTTTGATCAAGGTTAACTTTATTTTTGCACTGATGGGTGCATCGTTTTTAGCTTTTATGTGGTACCTTCTTTTTCAGAACTGGCCCAAGTCTGTTCTTTTCAACATTTTAGATCATTGCTTCCCAAAGTCCTACAGGGGAGTTAGGAGCACTGTGTGTGCAGGGTGGGAGGAGGCAGCAATGTGATCTGCAGGATTGCACTACTTTTGGGGGTGGGAGGGTTTTTTTACTTACCTGCAGCCAGCACTACAGTTCTGGGGGACTCGGGGAGCCCTCTGCAGGACTCCATGTGCCTGTAAAAGTAAAACAGAATAAACAGGCACTTCCAGTTTTTGCAGTGAAACCAGAAGTGCCTTTTTCAGACTTTTGCTGGCACCCTGCAGAGGGCTCTCTGGACACCCCAGGACTGCAGTGCTGGCTGCAGGTAAGTTTTTTAAAAAAGCCCTCTCATCCCCAGCAGTACCTGTGGATTTTGTTGCTGCCATCTCCTCTCCCCATCCCTTAAAGGGGCAGGGACAAGGGCTTCCCTGGCTGGTGCACTGCACCCCTCCAGTTTGGGAACCACTGTTTCAGATAAAGGGTGGGCAAACATTTTACCAAGAGGGCTACATCATCACTATGACACTGTGTCAGGGTCCGGGGGGGGGGGAAGAATTTACATTTCAAATTTGATTAAATTTGCATAAATGAGCATGTTAGAGACGGAACTTATATATGAATGAATTTTACTGAGCTTATTTATAATATGCATGAGAACTATAATACAGGCATGTAGAACAACATAAGAACTATGAACCATTTGCTACACACCTCTTGCACAGTAAAAACACACAGACCAGGTCAGACCAAGCCAGAAGCACATGGAGATGTAAGTTGTTCAGAGGCATTGTGGGGGGGGGGGGGACGGACAAAAAACCCATGGAGGTTATAAAAGGTCTTCCTCTAACTTGGCCTGCAGCTTGTGTTTGGCAGTCGTGACCATCAGTCATGAGCCAGCACAGTCACCGAAGGGCCAGAGGCTCATTGGAGACTCAGGATTTTCTGCAGGTTAGATTGGGGGTCCCAAGGGCTGCAAATGGTCTGTGGGCTGGGGTTTGCCCACCACTGTTTTAGATGAAACTTTGGATGTGGTGTTTTTAAAAACTTTGAGGGGGGAAATAGGATTTAAAAAAATTTCTGCGCTCACAGGTAAGATGTATTACAAATTTCTTCTAGATCATTGATTCCCAACCTTGGAGTTGCAAGCTCCTGGAGAACCAAAAACAAACCACTTAAGGGGATGGTGCCAAGGGGTGATGCACGGAGGGCAGCAAAGGCACCTCTGGGATTGTTTCACTGTTGCAAAAAAAGGTTTTTTTAAAAACATGTCTGGGGATCACTATGGCCAGAGGGTGTGGAGAGCCTTACAACCTTTACATGAAAGTTGGGACCACTGTGTTTGCAGAGGAGAAGCAATGGAACCTCCTAGATTGTGTTGCTGTAGTAAAAAGTTTTTTTAATATACCTGGGGGTCGCTATGGCCCTCTGGAGGATGCGAGGTTCCCGTGACCCCCTCTGCATGCCTCCCCACTCCTCAGAACAGCTCCCTAATGCGATTGAGACTCACTTCCAGTTTTTGTTGCAAAACTGAGAATGAGTAGCAATCACATTAGGGAGCCATTCTGAGGAGTGGGGAGGCATGCAGAGGGGGTCGCGGGAACCTCGCATCCTCCAGAGGGCCATAGCGACCCCCAGGTATATTAAAAAAACTTTTTACTACAGCAACACAATCGCATTAGGGAGCTGTTCTGAGGCGCAAGGAGGCCCTCAGAGTGGGGTCACGGGCTCCTCACTTCCTCCAGAGGGCAATAGTGACCCCAAGGTATGTTTTTTTAAAAAAAACTTTTTTACTGTGGCAGCATGTTCAAGGAGGTGCCATTGCCACCATTGCTCCTTGTCCATAAACATTTACAGTGGTACCAACCTTTGTGTAAATTTTATGAACCACTGTTCTAGATAAAGCGATACTGTCAGAAATGACATTGTTTTATTAGGTGAGCATGTAATGTGCTGTAATGTCTTAAACATTAATCTAGCATTTTAATACTAGGCTGCTCATCTTCTATTTCCACATTTAACAACAAACTATGGATTTACGTATGTCTTTCTCAATACACTGTTGGCAACCTTCAGTCTTGAAAGACTATGGTATCGCGCTCTGAAAGGTGGTTCTGGAACAGTGTCTAGTGTGGCTGAAAAGGCCAATTTGGGAGTGACAATCCCTTCCACACTGGGAGCAAGTGCAGTCTGTCCCTAGTCTGTCTCCCTGGCTATGAGCCTTCCTTCTTTGCCTCTTAACCTCAGACTGTTGGCCAAGTGTCTCCTTAAACTGGGAAAGGCCATGCTGCACAGCCTGCCTCCAAGCGGGCCGCTCAGAGGCCAGGGTTTCCCACTTGTTGAGGTCCACTCATTAATATTGTACCCAGCAGTGCTATTTGGGTGTCACTTGCAGTAGAAGACTGATAATTATGTTCTTAATAGCTAGTCCCTCTAAGATTGCATAAGAACATAAGAACAGACCCACTGGATCAGGCCATAGGCCCATCTAGTCCAGCTTCCTGTATCTCACAGCAGCCCACCGAATGCCCCAGGGAGCACACCAGATAACAAGAGACCTGCATCCTGGTGCCCTCCCTTGCATCTGGCATTCTGACATAACCCATTTCAAAAATCAGGAGGTTGCGCATACACATCATGGCTTTTACCCCGTAATGAATTTTTCCTCCAGAAACTTGTCCAATCCCGTTTTAAAGGCGTCCAGGCTAGACGCCATCACCACATCCTGTGGCAAGGAGTTCCACAGACCAACCACATGCTGAGTAAAGAAATATTTTCTTTTGTCTGTTCTAACTCTCCCAACACTCAATTTTAGTGGATGTCCCCTGGTTCTGGTGTTATGTGAAAGTGTAAAGAGCATCTTCCTATCCACTCTGTCCATCCCCTGCAAAATTTTGTATGTCTCAATCATTTCAGTAATAAACTTTTATATTCTTGATAGAAATGACTATTCTAGGAACCAGAATAGTCAATAACAGTAACTACAACTTAAGTACAGTCCTGCTGGATCAGGCCATAGGCCAGAGGTTTTCATACTGGGGCATTGCGATGCCCCAGCCTGTGGGTCCTGGCCTCTTTCCCCTTAAGGGGCAGGGTCAGCCAGGAGGCAGGGAGGAGGCAGTGGTGTGATCCCCAGGATTGTGCTGCTCAGGAGGCTGCAGGGGCTTGGCTGTACTTAACCACAGCCTTCTGCAGCCTTCCCGAGGGTATGGGAAGCCCTGCACAACTGTCCGCAGGATTCCCTGATGCTTCCAAAGTGAAAGTTGGATCGTGCCCTGCCTCCGCTAAACTGGAAGTCGAGCATTATTGCTCCACTTTCACTTCTGATGGGGCTGCAGGGACTGGGGTGCACCTACCAGTCCCTGCAGCAGCCTTCCCAGGGTGTGGGGAAGCTTTTGCGAGCCTTTGCAGGGCTCCCCAGGTCAGTGAAAGTGGAGCGATCACACTCTGCTTCCAGTTTTGCAGAGGCAGAGTGTGATAGCTCCACTTTCCCTGACCTGGGGAGCCCTGCAGGCACTCGCACAGGGCTCCTCACACCCCGGAAAGGCTGCAGCAGGGACTAGTGGGTGCATCCCAGTTCCTGCAGCCCCCCCGAGTTGCGCAATCCTGGGGATCGCACCTCTGCCTTCCCCCCACCCCCACTGCCTCCCTCCCCTCCCTTGCAAGAACTTACTGTGGGTTTCAAACTCATGGAGAGTTTGAAATCTGCAGCCATAGGCCCATCAGCTTTCTGTATCTCACAGTGGCCCACCAGATGCCTCAGGAAGCACACAAGACAACAAGAAATCTGCATCCCGGTGCCATCCCTTGCATCTGGCATTCTGAGGTAACCCACTTCTAAAATCAGAAGGTTGCACATACACATCATGGCTTATAACCCGTGATGGACTTTTCTTCCAGAAATTTGCTCAATCCCGTTTTAATGGCATCTATGCCAGATGCCATCACCACAGTCTGTGGAACTCCTTGCCACAGGATAACTACACACTGGATAAAGAAATATTTCTTTTTGGCTTTCCTAACTCTCTAGCAACCAGACTTAGCAATGTAACTTCTAGCAACCAGAATGAACTTACTCAGCTGCAGAATTTTTGTACAGATGGTATTATGTAGAACAGGGGTGTCCAAACGTTTTGGCAGGAGGGCCACATAATGTCTCTGACACTGTTTCGGGGCTGGAGAAAAAAAGAGTTAAATTTAAAATTTTGAATAAATTTACATAAATGAATATATTAGATATGGAACTTATGTGAATGAATGAAGGTCTCACAATAGCACAAGACCTATAAAAGACCTTGTGCAAAGCAAGACTGGCCTTTCCTTTGCTGCTGGTTCACACATATGAAGCAGCAAGCAGCGGAGGGAGCCCTTGGCCTGCAGCTCGCATCAGAGGTCAAACAGTTGGCCCTCAGAGTAAGAGTAATTGCGTTGGGTCATCCCAGGCTCCAGCAAGTCTCTGGAGGGCCAGAGACTCATTGGAGACTGGGGGCTCCCTGCAGGCTGGTTTGGGGGCCCCCGAGAGCTGCAAATGGGCCCCGGGCCGGGTTTTGGGCACCCCTGCTGTAGAACAAAGGCAGATGATGTCAAATTTCTGCTTTAATGAAAATTAGATATTCAAAGAGGTTATTTCTTTCCAAAATTTCATTTGAAATATTTTTCATATAAAACCATATAAAACTTCATATAAAACGTTCATAAAAAGTATATGCTTAACTTCTCAGATTGTGAAAAATGCTGGAGATGAAGCTTGTTCCTAAGTGACACCATTCACCAACTATTTCCTTAGTAGTCTTTTCTGGGAAGAACATTTCTGGCTGCTGTGGTAGGGAAGAAAGAAGGCAAGGGGAAAATCTGAGTGGATGTTCGTTGAATGAAAGGAATGCGTGTGTTCTGAATTCAGTTGTGGTACTGAAAATGGATTTCTGGACTAAGCCCTGGTATATGTGTAGTCCTGGACAGGGTCAAAGAATGAAAGTTTGCTTGTAAGGGAATTGAGAGGCCAAAAGTTGTGAAAAAAATTAAGACTTTTTAAACAGTGTTGCTAGATTGGGAGAGGTGATGAGAAAGTGTGGACTGGATTCTTTAATTGTGCATTATGCTGATAATGGAGGTGAGGTAGTGCTTTCTTTGTAAAAGAGGGAGATGCTTAGTCTCGGGCCTATGAGACAGTTATGGCATATGTCCTGAAAGTATTGATCCTTATTGTAAGAATGTTAGTATGGAGGGGGAGGAGTGGGGAGAATAATAATAATTGAGCCTGATATGTAAAGGGAAAAGTGGCAAGTGGGTCTAGAACCAGCCCTATTCAAATAATGAGCAAGTATGTTGATGTATGCAGTGGAATATCAGTCATGCTTGCCTGCTGAATCCATAGGTGTTTCCATGTAGAATCCAGTACATGCAGGTCTAATAATAAGTTAGTTACCTGCCAACATTTTGACATAAAGATAATGTTACTGAATCTATTTGTAGTGGAGGTGGAGAGCAACTGTCCCTATTTGCCCAAGCGTAATATCTTTTTCTGTGACTGTTTGTTTGCTGGTTTCTTCTGCATCTTAGATTGTGATTCCTTTTGGAACAGGGAATCATTTATTCATTCTGCTATATAAACCACTTTTCCTTTTTTGTCAAATAATGCTGTATATAAATATTAGTAATAGAATGCAGTAGAATAGTGTTTCTCAAACTGTGGGTAGTGGGTCGCGAGCCAATTTCAGATGGGTCCCCATTTCATTTCAATGTGTGTTTTATTTTTTAATTAGTCTTGATGCTACTGTGATATGTGACAGCATTTGGGGATATGTTACAGATGTGTACTTTTTCAGGCTACTATGTATATGCTTTTAACAATTATGGTCAATGGGTTTACTCCTGGGTAAGTGTGAATAGGATTGCAACCTTTGGGATGTTTGGGTTTTGTTTTTTTTAAAAACAGATGATCAGCTGCTTGGGAGGGTTACGAGGACTTTTTATTTTAATTAAATTTCTAAACTTGTTGTTGTTGGCAACCTTCAGTCTCGAAAGACTATGGTATCGCGCTCTGAAAGGTGGTTCTGGAGCAGCGTCTAGTGTGGCTGAAAAGGCCAATTTGGGAGTGACAATCCCTTCCACACTGGGAGCAAGTGCAGTCTGTCCCTGGTCTGTCTCCCTGGCTATGGGCCTTCCTTCTAGAGGCAAAGAAGAAACTTATTGTAGATTTTTTTAATTTGATCGTATAGGGGGTGTTAATTTTCCTGCTTGATGTCATTTCCAGCCATAACATCACTTCCAGACTAATGACATTACTTCCGGTGTCTCCCAGTAGAATGTCATTCTAAAAAGTGTGTCCCAGTTTGAGAAAGTTTGAGAACCACTGCAAATAGAATATACACTGAGACAGTTTTGTGAACTGGTCCAGAAATGAAGCTCTTTGTTTTGTACAAAACACAAACTCCACCCAAGCCATTTAGATGAACATCTGATTTGCTCAGATATACAGCAGTATGGAATACCAGTGTAAGATTTAATCAAGTGGCAGAACATAAATACAATGCTGAATTGATTTTTTGGGTAGATAACTTTCCTGTCAGGAAAGGGGTAGTGAAAAAGCAGTTGGTACCTGTGTATATGTGTGTAGAGCTGGAGATATGGATGTAGTTGCCAGGAATTGACTTTTGTGCAAGCAAGTATAAAAGAGAAAGAGAAGGGGAGTGAACTGTATTCTGGCAAAGAAGCTATAGGCATAACTTAAATAACTTTTTAAGAAAGGTGTAAGGACTCAAGCATGTGTGGAAGCCATGGTGATTTGTCCTGGAGCCTCCTTTTTCCCCCTAAAATGTATAGGTCCTTTGCATGTATAGCTGTATGTATAGTTGTCTAATAGTGAAGTACTTAAGTTTTCATTTTACCATATATATCACAGGACAAAGTTGTAGTACTGAAAACCGATTCTAGGGCTGAACCCTAATGACCTCTGGCACAAATCAAGCCCTGAGCAGGATACCATTTCTCTGTGGTTGGACCCCCCTTGCATTAAGCTCTCTCTGTTTTTGAACTGGCAGCAGGCACTACTTTATCTCTGGTTTGGAATTATATATATTAGGGATGGGGCTGTAGCTCAAGTGGCAGAGCATTTGCTTTGTGTACAGAAAGTTCCAGGTTTAATTCCTGAAATATCCAGGGATGGCCTAGAAACACCTTTGAAACTGCTACCAGTTAGTGTAGGAAATGGTCTGACTTGGTGTAAGGCAGCTTCACTTATTCCAGTATATTGTTTGATTTAAATTATCTGCTTATTGAAGGAGTGTAGTTGCAGCCCAAAATTGAAAGTGACATTGCCCAATATCTGCTGTTAAAAGATGGAGCAGCAGTTCAACAGTAACTGCAATACATTTTGATGTAGTTTGCAGGAGTGATGTACTGGAAATAACTTTGTGTTTTTGCTCTTCATAAAACTATTAATATTGTTGAATTTCAGTTGGTCTTCTATCAAATAATTTATTCAGGGCTTCATGTCTACGTTCATGTACCTTTTAAAATTTGTAGGTGTCGTTTTTAACATGATTCTCTCAAATAGTCCTCAAGTTTTTTTAAATAGTATTCTACTTCAAAACCTAACTCCATAAGTTAAACCTTGGAGAAAATTTTCAGTTTGAGCTATGCATTCTTAAACTGTATCTCAGATTTTGTGCTTGACCTTACAATTAATTTTTGATAGTTAGAGAGGAACTAATGCTCACTGAAGGAGCTCTAATATCTTTCTGTGGTTGTAACCATAATTCCACCCAGTGAAATCCAATAATTAACTAAAGTATTGTGTTCTGCTTCCACTTACTTAAATTGTTTGTTACACCTCAGTTCTAAAGATACTTTGAAGTTTAAGACATTAAGACTTCAGGAGGTTTGCTTTGTAAATTGTTGAATCCCTGCCAACTTTTTCTTAAGTTAAACCTGCATCCAGGACCATGACTGACTGGGAACTCCTGCAGACACTAGACATTTGAATCATCCACCTACAAATTTGGAGAAGGTGTAACAAACCTGTGCCTCTTGACCTGTGCCTCTGAAGGGTATCTCTGTTCATGGGTTCTATTAGATTTGGGGTCCAGAGCTCACTAGAGTCTGAGTCAGCAGATCCTTTTCTATTTCCAGATATAAAAGCAGTTGCAGGCGTACCCCCTTATCTGTGGGGGTTCTTTTCCGGAACTCTTTGTAGATAGCTGAACCATTGATACGGGCAAATGCAGGGCCTCCCAATGCCTTATAAAGCATTAAAAGGTCACTTCCAGTTTCACTGAGAAACAGGAAGTTGCTTTTTTATACTCGGAGCTCAGTATGAGCTCAGCAGTCTGGAGACAGACATCCTTGGCCTCTGCTAAGCTCAGAAGCCCCTCCTGAGGCAGGGTTTCACGGGGGGGGGGGGGAAGACAAGCCCAATCCACACATAAGTGAATCAGCGGATATGGGGGTCTCTGTAGTTCTGAATAACTTATTGGCACTGTGGTTAGAAGTAATCAGTCTTTTTGTGGTTTTACCTATCTTTTTCAAACTAGTTATCTTCCTTCTGATTACAAACTGCCCTAGAATACTTTGCTTTCTGAATACCCAGTAGCTCCCCATGAACTACATCTTGTTTCAAACAGCTATATCGTGACTATGAACTGGAAATGTTACTACAGTCCAAGGATCCTTGAGACTTGACTATTGCAATGGTGTTCTGTGTAAGATACTAAGGGCACAATCCTAACCAGGTCTACTCAGAAGTAAGCCCTATTTTGTTCAATGGGGCTTCCTCTCAGAAAAGTGTGGTTAGGATTGCAGCCTAAATCTGATGCCGGAAGTGATAGTCTGAGCAAGTGTGTTGGCTGCATTCCATTCTAGGCACAACTTGAGGGGCTGATTTTTACTGATAGTTGTTGGCAACCTTAAGTCTCGAAAGACGATGGTATCGTGCTCTGAATGTTGGTTCTGGAACAGTGTCTAGTGTGGCTGAAAAGGCCAATTTGGGAGTGACAATCCCTTCCACACTGGGAGCAAGTGCAGTCTGTCCCTAGTCTGTCCCCCTGGCTGTGGGCCTTCTTCTTTGCCTCTTTGCCGCAGACTGTTGGCCAAGTGTCTCTTCAAACTGGGAAAGGCCATGCTGCACAGCCTGCCTCCAAGCGGGCCGCTCAGAGGCCAGGGTTTCCCACCTGTTGAGGTCCACTCCTAAGGCCTTCAGATCCCTCTTGCAGATGTCCTTGTATCGCAGCTGTGGTCTACCTGTAGGGCGCTTTCCTTGCGCGAGTTCTTCATAGAGGAGATCCTTTGGGATCCGGCCACCATCCATTCTCACGACATGACCAAGCCAATGCAGGCGTCTCTGTTTCAGCAGTGCATACATGCTAGGGATTCCAGCATGTTCCAGGACTGTGTTGTTTGGAACTTTGTCCTGCCAGGTGATGCTGAGAATGCATCGGAGGCAGCGCATGTGGAAAGCGTTCAGTTTTCTCTCCTGTTTTTACTGATAACACCCTTAGAAAGTTTAGGTCAAGGCTTTCCAAACTATGACCTGGGAGCTATACCTGACCTGCCAGAAGATTTTATCCAGCCTGCAGTATGGTGGTGGGGAAACCTTATTCTGGCCTGCAGCAACCTGCTGGCAGCTGGGTAACTGCAGAGCTTTGCACCAGGGAGATGCTTCTGTGGAAGATAACCCCAGAAGGTTCTTTACCTGCAGATTCCTTTAAGGGTAGCCTTTGAGAGGTAGGCTTTTGAGCCTCATGCACCAAATGGGAGGTCGCCAAATGGAAGGAGGGAGAAGTATTTTCTACTCATGGGATCCTACTTTCTAGCCAGAGGAGAAACTGAGTGTGTGTTACCAAAGACCCTGCCACTATGTGTAATTTGGCATCCAAGTCCTTCAAAAAGTAGAATTGAACTGAAATCTACAGAGTGGGGAGATGGTCATGGTTTAACCTGTACTGTTGGTTACACTCATTAGTCTTGGACAATCTCTCTTAAAGCCCCATCCCATGCAGTGCTGGCACAGTGGGGCCACTGGCCTATACTTTATTCAGCACTGCAGTTGAGCACATGGGAAGTCTTCAGTGGGGCTACTTGGATCTGCTCCAGCTAAATCGCTGGTGCAAAACCAAGAAACCCAGTATAGGGCTTTCATACCCAAGATTGGGGCATGAGGATGCAACAGAGGTCTCTTCTGCCATCTCTGCCTCTCCCTGCCTCCAAAATGCCCTCCCCCATTGCTCCCACTGTGTGTCACCGCATTTACCTGCCCCAGTGGGCAGAATGTGGCACCTGTGGGACAGCAGAGGCCTTCCCGAGAAGGGCCTCTGGATGGTGAGGGAGGGAAAGGGGAGATAAAAGGAGACTTAGAGATGGCAGAGAAATTGAATTAGTTCTTTGCATCTGTCTTCACGGCAGAAGACCTCAGGCAGATAACGCTGCCCGAACGGCCCCTCCTGACCAAGGAATTAAGTTGGATAGAGGTTAAAAGAGAAGATGTTTCAGACCTCATTGATAAATTAAAGATCAATAAGTCACCAGGCCCTGATGGCATCCACCCAAGAGTTATTAAGGAATTGAAGAATGAAGTTGCTGATCTCTTGACTAAGATATGCAACTTGTCCCTCAAAACGGCCACGGTACCAGAAGATTGGAGGATAGCAAATGTCACACCTATCTTTAAAAAGGGAAAGAGGGGGGACCCGGGAAACTATAGGCGGGTCAGCCTAACATCTATACTGGGTAAGATGGTGGAATGCCTCATCAAAGATAGGATCTCAGAACACGTAGACAAACAGGCCTTGCTGAGGGAGAATCAGCATGGCTTCTGTAAGGGTAAGTCTTGCCTCACAAACCTTATAGAATTCTTTGAAAAGGTCAACAGGCATGTGGATGCGGGAGAACCTGTGGACATTATATATCTGGACTTTCAGAAGGCGTTTGACACGGTCCCTCACCAAAGGCTACTGAAAAAACTCCACAGTCAGGGAATTAGAGGACAGGTCCTCTCATGGATTGGGAACTGGTTGGAGGCCAGGAAGCAGAGAGTGGGGTAGGCAATTTTCACAGTGGAGAGAGGTGAAAAGCGGTGTGCCCCAAGGATCTGTCCTGGGACTGGTGCTCTTCAACCTCTTCATAAATGATCTGGAGACAGGGGTGAGCAGTGAGGTGGCAAAGTTTGCAGATGACACCAAACTTTTCTGAGTGGTTAAGGCCAGAAGTGATTGTAAGGAGATCTAGAAGGATCTCTCCAGACTGGCAGAATGGGCAGCAAAATGGCAGTTGCGCTTTAATGTCAGTAAGTGTAAAGTCATGCACATTGGGGCAAAAAATCAAAACTTCACATATAGGCTAATGTGTCTGAGCTGTCTGTGACAGATCAGGAGAGAGATCCTGGGGTGGTGGTGGACAGGTCGATGAAAGTGTCGACCCAATGTGCGGCGGCAATGAAGAAGGCCAATTCTATGCTTGGGATCATTAGAAAAGGTATTGAGAGCAAAATGGCTAATATTATAATGCCATTGTACAAATCTATGGTAAGGCCACACCTGGAGTATTGTGTCCAGTTCTGGTCGCCACATCTCAAAAAGGACATAGTGGAAATGGAAAAGGTGCAAAAGAGAGCGACTAAGATGATTACTGGGCTGGGGCACCTTCCTTATGAGGAAAGGCTACGGCGTTTGGGCCTCTTCAGCCTAGAAAAGAGGTGCCTGAGGAGGGACATGATTGAGACATAAAAAATTATGCACGGGAAGGACAGAGTGGATAGAGAGATGCTCTTTACTCCCTCACATAACACCAGAACCAGGGGACATCCACTAAAATTGAGTGTTGAGAGTTAGAACAGACAAAAGAAAATATTTCTTTACTCACCGTGTGGTTGGTCTGTGGAACTCCTTGCCACAGGATGTGGTGATGGCGTCTGGCCTTGACGCCTTTAAAAGGGGATTGGACAAGTTTCTGGAGGAAAAATTCGTTACGGGGTACAAGCCATGATGTACATGTGCAACCTCCTGATTTTAGAAATGGGCTATGTCAGAATGCCAGATGTAGGGGAGGGCACCAGGATGCAGGTCTCTTGTTATCTGGTGTGCTCCCTGGGGCATTTGGTGGGCTGCTGTGAGATACAGGAAGCTGGACTAGATGGGCCTATGGCCTGATTCAGTGGGGCTGTTCTTATGTTCCCACCAGCTTTGTATACTTGTGTGATGTTGAAAAGTGCTTTGTGTTACTTTCAGAACACTCGGTACCCAATGACAGGATTGTACTCTTAGCTTCTGTTCTTCTGTAAAATTAAACATGAGCAGTCTACTTCTCAGAATAACTGGGTGAAAATATTGTAAGAACTGCTAAGTGCTACTACTCTATATTGTGTTTTAAATTGGATATAAGTCATGGCTAATTGTGGTCATATACTTTGTGTAAGGAATATTAGTGTGGTCTACTAGATGGATGTGGACTTCCAAGCCTGGGTTGAAATTTCTCATCTCCACTGAGGCTCTTTGGGTGGTTTTGTATTAATCATTTCTCTGCATTACTCACCTTGATGCACTTTTTGAGGATATAATGAAATAGCCCCATTTGTACTGCCCGGAAGGTTTAGATATGATTGTGATAGCTGTCACAAATTCCTCCAATAATTTAAAAATTCTCAAATAAAAATGCTTACACGCATTTTTGATTTCTCATTTTTACTTTTTTCCTATGTAGTTGTAAAAGAAAAGACTTGACTGTTTTACAAGGCAAATATTCAATTCTATCAAATCACCAAAAATACAATTCACTAGTCAAATGTTTAATCAAGGATTCAAAACACATAAGAAATGTAGTCTCTGTCTTGTTTCAAATGGATGCTGCACAACATATGTAGTTGCAGCCTTGCACTTAAGCCCTCCAAATTTATCCACCCACAAAAATTCTTGATTCTCTACCTGGTGGTGGGGAGGAGCACTTTTTGCTCTGTTTGGTGGCAACAACTGGGCTTTTCTTAAACTTTTTTCCCACTGCATGGACAGCAAGGCATTAGAAGCGCTTAGAGCACTGATGGGGCATTGGGGTTATTTTTGTTTTTCATTTTTTGCTGCACTTTTGTGGGCAGCAGTACTTTTAACTGTGCTTTCCCAGTGACCAGCTGCTGCCGCTATTGTTCATGCTTCAAGTTGTGATATAATCTCCACTGCCCATGGATGATCGCAAAAAATGTTTCGAAAAAGGCTTACTGAAGCCACTCTTCTGGGCAGGGCTGACATTAGCAATGGAGCGAATCACAGACGTGATTGTATGTAGCAGAATACCTGTTTGTTTGCTACGTTTATATGCTGCCTTTCTGTTAATGCAATTGAGGCAATTTACTATCCAGATTATGGCTTCGGTGGCATACCTAGGGGGGTTCCATGGGTGCAAATGCTCCTGGGGGGCATGGCTGGGGGGTAATGCTGCATTCTGAGGGCAGGCCATGCACAGCCTTCCCAATCTTCAGAAGGTCTTCTAAATCTTCTGGAGTACCTTAAAATGTCATTTCCAGTTTCCTGAAAACTGGAAGTTATTTTAAGCCGCTCCCCCAGAGGCCTTAGAAGGCCAGGGAAGCACTTTCAGACTTGCCCCGGGGTAACACAGAGGCCAGGACCACTACTAGTTGACTTATAACCAAATAGGTGCAATATGTAAGGAAAAATGTTTTAAGAGGGAAGAGGAAAATAAACAACTACAGGATGGCCATTGTTATCTGCAGGGGTTCCATTCCTACAACCGCCTGCGGATACCGAAATCCCTGGATGTTAGAATCAATGGCTTTGGACCACCTGGACCCTCCAAATGTGGCCTGAACAGGGTTCTGGTCGTGTTGGATGTTCTTTTGAGTCCTGCAGAGCCCTTGTGCCTACAAGCCTCAGAAACCTCCCAGGTGTGGCTGGAACAAGGTTCCAGTTGTGTCTGGGAGGTCTTTAGTGGGGTCCTGCCATGGGTTCAGAACCCACAGGTATCTGCTTGGGTTCCAAATCTGAAGATATGGACAGCCTACCATACTGATGTCAAGTCTTGTATAATGTGACATTATGATCAGTGCAGATCATTCTGGGAGAGGAGGAGCCAAATGGCACTTGAAGCCTTCTGAATTGATAGTAGGGGCTACTTGTGTCACTTTTCTCTCTGAAATAGCCAGATCAAATGGATTTATGGTCTGTCATAATTTACTCTTCACGAGAAGACGAGTCAGTCTGGCAAAATGATAAGGCTTTGTCTACTATTGTGCTGACACTTGAGGATTCCCAGCTGGTGCACGTAGATGACATAACTTCAGCGAATGAGTGCTGCAATGAGTTGAGGAGAGTCCATGTGAGGGGCTCTGTAGCAGCGCAAATTCACCTCACGCGAAAACTGTTCCGGGCTCGGCTGAGCCAAGGAGGGGACCTTGTAGAGCATCTGGCTTACATGAGGCGCACCCTGCAAGCACTGCAACAACAGGATGTCGTCTTTCAGGAACTGCACCAGGTGTTCATTGTGCTGAGTTCCCTGGATGAATCCTTTGATATTTTCACCACCACACTTGAGTCTTTGCCTGAAGTTCAGCTCACCATGTCTTATGTCACAAGCTGCCTGCTGGAGGAATGGCAGAAGTGCAAGGTCAACTTGCTGCTTCATGGAATCAGTTCCAGGTCTTCGGACAAGCCCGGGTATGCTGCTGCTGAGGATGGCACCTAAGGTCCATGTCACCAGGAAATGTTTCCGTTGTGGGTCAGATCAGCATTTGATAAAGATCGCCTTGGCAGTGAGGAAGAAGGAGGGGGAGGAATGTCCCTGGCTGATTGACAGTGGTGCAACCCAGCACATCACCACCAGCGCTACCTTCTTCACGTCCCTGGAGCCTGCAGCCATGGAACACGTGAACTTGGCCAATGGTGTTCATGAGGCTGTGAAGGGAGAAGGGACAGTAAAACTGCCATGTTTGTACACTCCCCTGACTGAGGTACTGTATGTGCCTTCGCTCAAGTACAATTTGTTGAGCGTATCCTCCTTAAACAGGGCTGGGTATGAGGTAACATTTAAGGAGGGGAAATGTATGGTGAAAAGGGGAGGGGCAACTTTTGCCCAGGGTTTGCTGAAAGATAGCCTCTTTGAGCTGGATACTCAGACAAAGAGGGGGATTGTGCAAAGTGTCTATGACAGTCCTAAAGTGCATGACCACTGTATTCAGGAACTTCATGTAAAATTGGGTCATGCAGGTTTTCATGCTCTGAGGGAAACTATGCGGCTTGCGCAAGGGGTGGAGCTAAAACCATGTAGCCAGCACCTAGACTGCCCTGCTTGTAAGGTAACCAAATCAACGGCTGCCTCAGTAAACAAGCAAAGCCAGAGGCAGACTTCTGAGTGCCTGGAATTAGTTCATATGGATCTCATTGGTCCCCGACAGCCCTCACTGGGAGGAGCTAAATACGTCCTGAGCATTGCGGACGATTATTCAAGATTTGGTTTTGTTTTTCTGCTTAAATCGAAGGACCAAACCTTTGAGGAAGTCTCTCAGTGGATTATGTTTGTGGAGAGATGGTTTGCAAAGAAAGTTAAGCAGATCCAAACAGACAATGGGTCAGAATTTAACAATCATAGGTTCAGAGGGCTACTAAAGAAGGCTGGTATCAAACACCGTTTAACGACCCCTTATTTATCTGCTGAAAATGGGCTTATTGAAAGGAAAGGGGCGGCTCTTATGCAAATGTCAGATGTGATGTTACAGGGAAGCACACTGTTTCCCGGCTTCTGGGAGGAAAGTGTCCTGTGCGAATTATGTTCTAAATTGCCTGTGGCATTCTGGCATCAAAGCCATTCCCTATGAGCGGCTGCATGGAAAAGCCCCCAATTTAAACCATTTGCACCCCTTTGGAATTGAATCCCATGTTAATGTGCCTAGGGCAGGGGTCGGCAACCTTAAACATTCAAAGAGCCATTTGGACCCGTTTTCCAGAGAAAAGAAAACTTTGGGAGCCACAAAACCCTTTAGACATCTAAAATGAAGATAACATTGCATATATAGTTTTTTTTTACCTTTATGCTACGTATAAAAAAAACTATAGTGTGTTGCATTTTTTAATCCCACCAGGCACCCCTCAAGCACCACTGGTGGTACCACTGGGTATACTGGTGGAGAAACCCAGGAAGGCTGCATGTGCTGATCACTGTCCCAACCATGACTTGGTGCCTGTTTATGGCAGGTGCTGCCTCAGAAAGCACAGCCTTTGGGCCACCCAGGCACACAGACACCCCTGCCAAGGGCACTCACATGCAGTGGCGTAGCTGGTGGGGGGGCACAGCACTCAGCCTGGAGGGGAGGTGGGTGAGCTGTTACAGGCAGACCTCGAACGCAGCGTCGAGGATCCCACCCAAAGGGGCCTGAGCACTGCGCTCCGTGGGCGCTGGGCTGGAAGGAGAGGAGAGGCTCTTCTTGCCCGTGGAGGCTGCCCTCGTCTCCGCTGCTCTCTGCCTCTCCCCTGCTGCCTCTGGCTGCAGCCCGGGTGGGGCAGCATCCCTCGGCCAGTGAAGGGGGCAGCTATGCTGGATGCATCTCTGGTCTGGACGCATCTCTGGTCTGCAGCCCGGCTGAGCGGAGGATGGGGGTCCCGGAGGGAGTCCTGCAGCTGCCCCTCTGCCTCCTGGCACTCCTCACACTGCCTGGTGCTGCCGCCATCACAGGTGAGGGCGGAGGGTTCGTGGGCAGCAGGTTGGAGCTGTGCAGGGCAGCCTGAAGCGGCGGGGGGGGGGCTTGGGCAGGCGCTGGGGGTCCTTCCTCAGATCGTACCCCGCACAGGCATGCGTGCGGGAGCAGGGGAGCCTCTTCTGCGGGGGGGGGGGGGGTGCGACGTCGCTGTCCCGTGCTGGCGGCTTTGCGAGCAACCAAGCGCCCAGCCCCATGCCTGTCTACACAGAAGTAAGTTCCTTTGGAGTCAATGGGGCTTACTCCCAGGAAAGTGCGTATAGGATTGGGCTGTGAGAGCCCAGTCCTGTGCCTGTCTACTCAGAAGTAAGTCCCATTGGAGTCAATGGGGATTGTAATCAATGGAACTTACTCCCAGGAAAATGCAGATAGGATTGCAACCCCAGAGGCCCGGATCTCGGCCAGCCTCTCCGCCTCAGGCTGCGATCCTGTACACTTTCCTGGGAGTAAGCCCTTTGGAACACAGTGGGACTTCCTTCTGAGTAGGCTGGTGCCCTCCTTCCCCTGAGAGAGGAGTTCCGCTGGGCTGGGCAAGTCCGTGGCAATCAGCGGAGGGAGGGGTGCTGCCACGGCCAGGGCGGGGAGTGACGAGCCACCCTCCAGCTGGGCCCTTCGCCCGTCCCTCCCCGCCTGCGAGTCTCTTCTGTTAGGAGGCGCTTCTCCTTCGCTGCACGGGCTCTCCACCTCCACAAAATGGCCGCACTCTGGGAACAGCGAGTGCTGCCACTTTCACCCGAACTCTAGAGCCGCAGCAGATGGCTGAAAGAGCCGCTTGCGGCTCTAGAGCCGCGGGTTGCTGACCCCAGGCCTAGGGTTTTGTGCAGAAAAGGGGACATCAAAGCAAAAATGGCATTTTTCCTGGGTTATCAATCTGGATCAAAGGCGCGGCGTTTCTGGTGCCCAGAGACCAGGTCTGTTTTGATTAGCAGGAGTACAGATTTTAGCCAACAGCTTACTGGCAGAAGCTCCTGAAAGACCAGTTCATGCCTATGTGCAAGGAGGGTGATCAGCTAGCTCCTAGTCTGCTAAGCTGTCTCCAGGGAAACCAGATAAGGAGCCCAAAGCAGAGCTGGAAACAGAGAGGGAGGAATTAACCTCTGAAATGCCAAAACTGGAGGAGTCTGAGAGGCAGAGCCCTGTGATCCCCAGGAGATCAGAAAGGGCAACAAAAGGCGTGCCTCCAGACAGATATTCACCAGGCGAAGCTGTTGTTTCCAATGTAACAGTTCCACAAAGGTACCAGAAAGGTACCACAAAGAGCATAAAAGAACTGGGGGTGAACAAACACTCTCAGATGATGGTCTTACTTGGCATGCAAGATTGCAAACCACATCCTGGCTGAAACAATGGAGGGGTGTCAGGCCTTTGGCATCCCAGGCCCTGAATTGTTGTAAGCCAGGATGTGGCAGGAGGGGCCTTGATGTCCAGGCCTGGTATAAAATGTACTTAATGGAACAGCAGCACTGTATGCTGATTAGCAAACAGCTGCGCCTGTTACAGGAGTCGCATGACTTGTGGAGAGATGTGTGCAGAGTCATGTAGGCTATGGTGGAGTGGTGCAGTGCACCACTGGACAGCCAATCAGAGTGGGTCACAAGACTGTCTTGTGACTATGAGGTCGCCCTACTCTGATTGGCTGACCCTGGTATATAAGGGGCAAGCACAGACACCAAGGTGTGGGTTGTTGTGGTGGAGTGTCTGCGTGCTGCTGGTTTATGCACTGATTTGGACTGCCTTCACGTGACTGACCTGCTGTATCCCTGACTTCTGGACTGTTTGACTGACTACTCTTCTGCCTGCTCCTTAAACCAATACATGCTTCTGCAACAAACAAGCCTGTGTCTGCTTCTTTGGCTCTGTTTGGGATCGCCTGCTTCTTATACTGTCTTTCTACACTCCCATGCCACTTTGCTATCTGGAAAGCAAGGGCCATCCTCCCCTGCTGACCTGATAAGGAGCCAAATGGCACTTGAAGCCTTCTGCATTGGTAGTAGGGGCTACTTGTGTCACTTTTCTCTCTGACGTAGTCAGATCAAATGTCTGCTGATGGAAATCCTTGCTGTATTAGAAATACCAAGCTTGTTTTGCTGTACTTAATATACAGTATAGATCAGTGGTTCTCAGGCTGGTGAATTGCAACCCACCAGTTCGTGTAAAGGTTCCCCCATCCCTTTAAGGGGTGGGGGAAGGGTAGAGGTAGTGGTGCGATCCCCAGGATCGAACTGCTAAAGGAGTGAGGGGGGTTCTTTCACTTCCACTAATTTAGGGCTGCTGTAGAGTCTAGGCAGTGCAGGGAGCCCCGTGCAGCCCTCCGCAAGGCTTCCTGATGTTTGGAATGTTGAGAAATGAGCAAGGCAAAGCACTTCCTCTTTGCATTGCAACCAGGAAGTGCTTTGCGCTTGCTTATTTCTCTATATTCCAAGCATCAGGGAACCCTGCGGAGGGCTTTGTGGGGTTCCCCACACCTCCTGGAGCCTTCAGCAGCCCTAAATTAGTGAAAGTAAGTGAAAGCACCCCCTTTCCTCCCCTTAGCAATGTGATCCTTGCCCCTCCCCCTCAAAGACTTACTTAGGGAGTAAATCTCTCTAAAAGTTTGAGAACCACTGGTGTAAATAATCTGCAATTTGACAATAGTGACTCTTAGCTGGTTGTACCACTAGTTCTATGAAAGTCAGTGTAGTTCAGAGTCAGTCTTTTCTGTTTGTTTGCAGATAAAATATTCACAGTTGCCTTGTTCAGAACTACTTTTTTCTTGTGAAGTTGCTAATCCTCCTGGCTATGGCTGAGTGGAAGTGCTCTCCTTTCACAACATTGGTAAATTGAACTCTTGTGCTGCTTTGCACAATGTGGGGCAAAAGAAATCATGGTTTATGCTTGGAATAGAATTATCAAAGATATCATCATGCATTTCAGTAGATATCTGTGATTCTCACAGGCTATGTGAGTGAAGCCCTGCAGGTGGTGCTCTGGCTGGAAGCACCTGTCAGTGTCACGATTGGGCCAGCAGTGGAAAGAGCCAAGACATTCTGGTAAAGGATTGGCAGGGGAGGTGGGGTCATGGGGAGTGGAATGGAAAGCCACTAAGAGGACTGGGAGGAAAAGCTGAGGGAGAGGAGGAATGAGGGAAGAAGAGAGGCAAGGAAGTTGAATAGGAGCCCAGGAAATGGCGGAAGAGAAGAAAGAAGGTGACATCCAGGTGACATCACTTTGTGAAGAAGGTCTTTAAGGGCTGAGGGACGCCTGGGCTGCTCAGACTCCAGAAGGGTGTTGAGGGGGGGGGCAACTGCTGTGTTCCTGAGCAAGCAGAAGGAAGGATGACTCTTCAGTGAGTATTGTGCACCCTACACTGCCCTGGCAGAGATGCCTAAAGAGCATCCACATAAGGATACCTTGTATGTCCCAAGGAGAAAGGGAAATGGGGCTGAAAGGGCAAGCGAGATATACCCTTACAATCTTTCAGGGAATCTTGAAGTGATGCCATTAATACATGTTGATCTTAGTTGGACCTTGTCATTTAAGATGGAGTTTCAGGTCCTTAAGTTAAGCTACCAATCTTGGAGGGAGTAGACCCATGGTCAAATACCACATGGTAATTTCAAAAGCAGTATGTATGCTAAATGGCAAGAAAGCATGCTCTGTGTGCAAAATGTACATCATGCATTGGGAAAATGTAATACCTTCAAAACAGTGGTACAACTTAGAAGGAAAAGGTCTGGAGTGTGGATATAAGTAATTATATTTTTAGTAATTGATTTTTTTTACCTTTTATTCATAAATAATACAAGAAATACAATTTTAGAGCATAATAATGTCTATAAGAAAAGAAAAAAGTGAGAAAAATAAAATAGAATAAAAAAGACAGAATTAAAAAAAACTAGAAAAATATCTAAAAATGGTTTCCAAATGTCTAAAAATTTATCAACACAAAATTGTCTTCTATATGCAACAGATTCAAATCTACATAGCGCCAGGAGATCTTCCTTCCATTGGGTGATAGTGGGTGGGCATTTGTCCTTCCAGGATTTAAGTATAAGTCTTCTTGCAATAGTCAGGGTGCAGAAAGTCCATCTTTGTTGTCCTTCAGAAAGTTTCCATGAAGTTGGAATATAATTCAAAAGGATATACATATCTTTAAAAAAAAAATTGATTTCTCCAAAATCTGATTAATGTTATTAATGACTTCTCTCCAAAAACTTTGTATAATACAAGACCAAAACATGTGTTGAAATGATGCCTTATACTCACCACATCGCCAGCAATTTGATTCCTTGATAAATCCCTTATTAAACAAACATTTAGGAGTCTAATAAACTCTAAAAAGAATTTTTTGTTGGATCAAGTGTGGCTTAAGGTCCATAGATATTTTGGTTATATTTGCTACTGCAATCTTCCATGATAATCTAAAATGGGGTTTTCCAGCTCTTTATTTCACATATCCTGAAGACTATTAAGATTGTTTTTGTTCAATGACATTAAATGCTTATATAACACTATTGTAGGCTTCATTTTCTTATTAGAGTCAGCTAATGTTGATAAAATTGAAGGTACTTGAGATGCTGATACTGCAGCTGGGCCAAACTTAAGCACTAACAAATGCTGCAATTGTAAAAGTTGCCATTCTGCTGAGAGTGGCAATTTGTATTTACTGTGCAATTTGTCAAAGGGGAGAAACTCCTGATCATCGTTAACAAGCTGATCCAGAGTAAAAATTCCTCTGTCGACCCAACTCTTCCAAAAAAAAAAAAAAAAGGCTTTCCTCCAATTTTTAATTCGGGGTTATCCCAAAGTGTAGTCCAAGCATGACTGAATGGATCAAATCTATATTTCCTGGCCATACGGGACCAAAAATGCCTGATTGACAAAATTGTAAGTGGGGCTCCATCTATCTTAATCCATGAGGAACCTAAGACTGTTCACCTAGTCAGAGGAGTTAAATATGAGGCTTCCAATATAGCCCATGAAGGCTTGTCAAAATTCATAGAGTGGTCCCAATAATTAGTAGAAGAGAAAAGATATGTCTGATGGTATAAATCAAGATCTGGAAATCCAAATCCACCTTCATTGTAAGGAAACTGCATTCTCTTTAATGAAATTTGCAGTTGAGGGGAGCCCCAAATAAACTTTTTAAATATTACGTACAATTTGTGAGTATATTTATGGAGTATATAAAAGGGGATTGCGTGTAGTATGTATAAAACATGTGGAATAATATTCATTTTTATAGTATTTACTTTACCCCATAATGACAGATTCAAAGAGGTCCATCTGTCCAAATCAAGTGATCATTTGAGAGTTTATTAATGTTTAGTGCTGTACTCCGTGTTATATCGCTAGGAATTTGTATACCTAAGTACTTATAACATCCGGACACCGTTGGAATTGCCACTCACTGGACATGCTATGAAGATTATTATCACCAAGTGGCATAATTTCAGACTTGGTTCAGTTAATTGAATAGCCTGATAATTTTCCAAAGTCATTAATTACCTTCATTAGTTCTGCTATGGAAGATTGTGGACTTGAAATAAATGTCACCATATCTTTAGTAATTGATGTGTGCATATTCTACTCTCCAATGTATGAGTGCGTAGATGTTAATATCTTTACTTTTACTGTCTGTATGAACTCTGCTACCAATTTTCAGAATGCCAATCAGTCCTTTTGCTTTAATGAGAAAGGTATGCAAATTTTTAAATATGTACGTTTTACCTGTCTTTACTTTATCTAATGGTATGGTTTCTTTTCATGGGTACCTTTTAACCCCTGTAAAATACAGGGGATTAAACTGTGACTTTTGTAGGCGCATACATCTTTCTTTGACTCTTTGTACTGAACCTTCCTTTCTCCTTCCTCTCACCATGATGAGTGTAGAATCTAGCTATAGAGATGACTGGAGATGCCATTTTTGTTTTTAGTCAGCTTTGAAGTTGTGAGCTAATGGGTGAGTTTGAACGGATTAACACTGAATTCAGACAAGTTGGGAGTAATGCTTGGTGGCAAATTTTTGTATGAAGTGGCAAGGACAGTTGATGGTTGTTACCCATTTGCAAACTTGATGTCAGCTTGGACCCTCCTTCGTTTTTGTGGGCTGCTGTGATCTTTAGAGAAACATAAGTAACTGTCTTATACCGACAGACCATTGGTTCATCTGGATTAGTATTATTACACCAACTGAGCAGCAGTCAAAGTTTCAGACAGAAGGTTTTACAAGCTCTACCTGGACATGTTGAGAATAACTTTGGAGTTAAATACCCCCAGAAGACTAAGATACTAGTGTTCTCTAAATTCTGAATTACCTGGAATATTAATGCTGATAAAATCGAACAGATCAAGAGTTTTAAATATCTAGGGGTACACTTCCAACATAATTTATCTTGGTGCATCCATCGCAAATTGACAGTTAACTTCACCCATGCCTCTTTTCAAGCTGCTATTAGGTTTTTCCACAGGAAGGGTAACTGTTTCATTCTTGCAGCAGTTAAGATCTTTAATGCTAAGTTAGTTACACAATTATTATGATACTCCAATTTGGATTGGGGCAGCAAACCATGACTTGAAGCAAGTCAAGGCAAAATTTCTTAAGGCCATTTTGGGGTTATCTAGGTGTGCCCCCTATGCTGCCACATGTTTGGAAACGGCAAAAACTCCTTCTAGCCAGAGCCTGGCTATTGTCCATTCGATACTGGTTGCACATACATTACAATTCGTCACCGGGAAGTCTGGTATACTTGATGTCTGGCGAGCTTGACCTTTCTACCTGGTCAAGTTTCATAAGGGAGAAAATTGAGTCAATAGGGACTACCTGAACATGTGTTCGTACTTCAAGACCTACGGAAGGATTGCAGTTAAGTTGCTGGATAATGAAATTCAAAGTCTTTGTGAACTGGCAATGAAGGTTTGCTCTCCCTTAAATCATTTCATCCCATGCCTGTTTGGGAAAACGGCAACCTACCTTTCCTCATTGATAAATTCCAGAGAATGATGCAGTATAACTCTGGCAAGGTTCAACGTTATTCCCTCAAGGGTGACAGCTGGGAGATACTGCAAGATTTTACCAAGATTGTCTTTGCCCTTGCAATTGGGGGGATGGGGGTGGGGTGGGGTGGTTGAATCTCTTTTACACATACTAGTCTATTGTCTGTGGCATAACAGTGCCTGCTCCACCTATTTGATGCCCATCCTGGTTAATAGGGATGACCTATCATGTATGCCAAAAATAAAGCTTCTTTTTTGAAATTTATGATGGTGGTGATCAACTATGTTTATGATAGTGGTTCAAGCCCCTTGATGGTGTGGAAATTCCGTTAGCTAACTTAAGATTGATATTTCTGGTTTAAGATGAACTTCCCATTTTTCTTTTATTTTATGCTTTGTAGCTATTAAGGATAATTTTTTAGGCTTTGTTTAATCTTATTGATTTGATTAAGGAACAGTTCTGTTTTAATGACATAGCTGTATGATATTGTAACTGGGATGTGGTTATTGGGGTAAATGCCATAAAGGTTATTCTAATTCTGGATTTACAACCCATCTCTATATTTGCTGCATAGGCTGTGTCACCTTTTGGAGTCTGGGGATCTTGGTGCACTGCCATACTTTTTTAAATTCCAGGTCTTGAATATTGTAAGGTGCTTTAGAGAGCATCTCTCCCAGCATTGCCGTCCCCATCTTAGTTTGTCATATCAGGCCCTGCACTTCAGCTTGATGCAGTATGAACACCTGCTGTTTCAGAAACAGATCTGTGGCTCCAAGGCTGTGGAATGACCTCCTTCTGAAGCTGAAGAATTATTCTTTGTTGGGATTCTAGAAAGACTTTTCTGTCAGTCTTTGGGATTTCTCTGGCTGATGTGCTTTCTAGATATTTTATTGTGGTTCCATCTTTTTAAAATTGATTTTTTGTGATTGTAAAGTTCTGGTTTTTTTCCCGTTACAGACTAATTTGAACACATCCTGTAAAGGTTTAACATAAATAAAGGAGTGCCATCTGATTCACATTTTCCTAGAACAGTACAAACAAATTACTTTCATTTAGCAATTGTTTAGAATTCTTATGTTTTTTATGGGATAGTGCAAGTGAAAGGAAGTATATGTAAGGAACCTTTCTTTTCCACTGCAGCACTGAACACTTGCTTAAAAACTGGTCCTGAGGATTTGGGGATTCTTCAGAACGATTTTGGATTTGGCATAGGAGGGGTATTTTCCAGAATGGAGCAGGACTTGCAGTTCACCTCATGTTCTGTATCTCAAGTTATTTCAGAAGTTTTTATCTGCAGGAGCAGGTTGGGGGAAGGCACTGGGGTTGTAATAGGCAGAAGGAACAGGAAAATTCCCTTGCACACTTCCATTTGTGCTACCCAGGACACAAACTCTATGAAAGTATGAAGTAGCAAGCTGAATGCACACAGTCACTGCTGGACACTTATCCCAATTTTGCTTCTGTGGGATGCCTTATGTGTTTCTCTGCCCTTCCTTTCTTGTATATGAATTTAACTACCATGATCCCCCTTCTTCCTGGTTTTGGTGTTATGTAATCCTTGCATAAATGCTTTGACCACCTTGATTCTCAAATTGAGTCTATCAAAATTGAGTTCGGGGGTGAGGATGAGGATCTGTGCTTAGTTGGGACAGGTGCATGTAGTTCTACTCTTTAAACCTGATTTGAACCTGGTCTCAATCTTTGTTCCTAAAGCTGGTAGTGGTTCTTCTGTTATTGGGGTGGTGGTTGTTACACTAGACATGTGGTTACCTTAAATTAAAGCTGTGCTCAGTGGAAGACTGTACACATTGCATGCCGAATGATCTCAAGTTCAATCCCTGGCATCTCCAGTTTGAGTATGGAAAAATTTTTCATCTGAGATCCTTGAGAGCCACTGCTAGTATAGACAATGCTGAGTAAAATGGCCTGACTTTGTATAAGGCAGGTTCTGTGTCATTTGCAAATACAGTGGTGCCTCGCAAGACGAAATTAATTCGTTCCGCGAGTCGTTTCGTATTGCGAAATTTTTGTCTTGTGAAGCGCAATTTAAAACAAACCCCCCCCCCCCAAAAAAGCAAAAAAATTCGTCCCGCGAAGCACGGCCGTAGAAAAATTCGTCTTGTGAGTCACCAAAAAAAAAATCACAAAACGCTTTCGTCTTGCGAGTTTTTCATTGCGCGAGGCATTCGTCTTGCGAGGCATCACTGTAGCTTCCTGTACTGTGTTCTCCACCATTATGTGTAGAGTTAATTGCCCTGTGTTGTGGTGGTAATAAAGAATGCTGCCAGTGCAACTGATGATAGGCGATTATACAAACACATACATGCTATGGGACAGAGGGAAAAACATAGATACCCTTATTGGAGGAAACTCAATATTGAATTACTGGTTCCCTAAACGTTTCCCATCTTGGCCTGCTTATTTGCAGTATCTAGGGCAGGGGTGCCCAAACCCCGGCCCTGGGGCCACTTGCGGCCCTCAAGGCCTCTCAGTGTAGCCCTCAGGGAGCCCCCAGATTCCAATGAGCCTCTGGCCCTCCAGAGATTTGTTGGAGCCCACACTGGCCCAATGCAATTGCTCTCAGCTTGAGGGAGACTGTTTGACCTCTCGTGTGAGCTGTGGGATGAGAGCTCCCACCACTGCTTGTTGTTTCACGTCTGTAGTGGCATCACGTCTGTGATGTAGTGGCAGCAAAGAACAGGCCAGCCTTGCTTTGTGCAAGGCATTTTATAGGCCTTGAGCTATTGCAGGACCTTCATTCATTCATATAAGTTCATCTTTAATATATTCATTTATGTAAACTTATGTAGATTTATTCAAATTTTAAATGTAAATTTTCCCCCGGCCTCCGACACAGTGTCTGAGAGACAGTGTGACCCTCCTCCCAAAAACTTTGGACACCCCTGATCTAGAGCACTGGTCTATAACTCACAAGCAGATTGAACCCAAAGGCAGTGTGCAGTAGTGTCACGGCCATTTGGTTTTTTGCCTCGAGTTTTTCTGCCTTTGTGCAGAGGGGGAAAGATGGACAGTGTGTCGAGTCACAATTTTTGCCTCCCTTGTAATTAACTGCATTTCTCAAACGTTTTTTCTCTGTATACAGACCTCTGTTTCCTTTTCTCTGCTCATTTTAGAAAATAAATCAGAAAGAGAAATGTGTAGTTGATTTTTTAAAGTTGGTTCCATGTTGCATGGTTATGGTTAAAAAGTAAGCCATGACTTTGGCTTTTCCTGATCTGCATGCTCCTCAACTCTGGTGTGGATGCAGAAGTAGTTATTTTATTTCCCAAATGCTGTGTAACCTTGCTATTCCTTTTGAATCTCTCATTCTTCTTCAGAACATATGTTGAGCGCCAAATCTGCCATGATATTGCCAGAATCAGCACCTTTTAATGGAACCAAAATGTAGTAAACTCATATTGTTTAACTTTTATTTAGTATTAAACAGCTTGCTGGATGTCAGACATTTATATGATTTCTGGAATGATAATTTTTTTAAAATCTGAGCAAAAGAGATGCACTGTTGGTTTGGGGACTTGCAACTTAGATTGTCAGTTGGCTCTGGATGGGTTATACTACCCCTCCCCTGAAGGACCATGTTCACAATTTGGGTGTAGCCCTGAATCTTGCATTGTTTCTTGATAAGGTGGTGGCAGTAACCAAGGGGTCTTTGCCCAATTTAGGTTGATGTGCCAACTGCATCCTTATCTGAGTCACAGGCCATGATTATTTGTGTACTGGTGACATCGAAGTTGGATTACTGTAAGGTACACTGCATGTGGCTGCCCTTGAAGACTATCCAGAAACTGTCTGGTACAGAACAGCTGCATGTGGTATATCCAGTAGGAGACTGTGACTTTGTCACACCATTGCTTTCCCAACTGCACTGGTTTCTGGTTTGTTTCCAGATGCAATTTGAGGTACTGGTGGTCATCTTGAAAATTCTACACCAGGGATGCTCACACTTGTTTGGCTCGAGAGCTACTTTGAAACCCAGCAAGGCCCGGAGATCTACCAGGGGGAAAGGAAACGTCTGACAGACACCCCCTTTAATGTATGGAGCCCCTGCTGGAGTCTAGTCAGTTTCGTCAGTTTTGTTGCTGCATGCCTGAAGAGCAGCTAAAGTGTCAGTTTCAGTGTCAGTTTATTGTCTGCTAAATATGTCAGTTTCGTCTAGTCACTAGACAAAACTGACATATTAACAGTTTGGAGAGACAGGGCTCCACGATCTACTCATTTTGCCTTGCGATCTACCGGTAGATCGCGATCCACCTATTGAGCACCCCTGCTCTACACAGCTTGGGACCCGGGTAGGTGAAAGATTCAGAGGACTGCTTCAGAGGAAGCAGTCTGAAATAATCTATCTCAGCAGTTCCCAAACTGTGGGTCTGTGGCCCACCAGTGGATTGTGTGACCCAATTTTAGGTGGGTTGTAAAACTGGCATGGCAGATTAGGCTATGTCAGTGGTTCTCAAACTGGTGGGTCGCAACCCACCAGTTCGTGTAACACTTCCCCTGTCCCTTTAAGGGGTAGGGGAAGGGGAGGGAGGCAGCAACATGATCCCCAGGATCGCGTTGCTAAGGGGGGCAAGGGGGGTGCTTTGCACTTACTTCAAAAAGGCAGGGCTGCAGGAGGTGCAGGGAGCCCTGTGCAGGCCTGCACAGTGCTCCCTGGGCTTGGAACATTCACTGAAAGCGGGTGCAAAGCACTTCCATTTTGCAGGAGGTGCTTTGCACCCGCTTTTAGCAAATATTCCAAGCCTCAGGGAGTGCTGTGCAGGGTTGCGCACGGCTCCCTGCACCTGCTGCAGCCCTGCCTTCTTGAAGTAAGTGCAAAGCACCCCCCTTCGCCCCCCTTGGTGACGCCATCCTGGGGATCATGTCCCTACCCTAGCCCCTCCCCTGCAAGAACATACTGAGGGAGTAAAGTTACCTCAAAGTTTGAGAACCTCTGGGCTATGTGCCACAAAGGTTAAGTAACTTGCTACTTGAGGGGAGCACTGCTGCCCAATCACCATTATAGCCACAGCGGCTTGAGCAACTGGTAGAATGAAACTTTTTTTGGTGGGTCCTGATGCTAAAAAATTTGGGAACCACTGGTCTGATAAGATTGGCTCGGGGGCTGTTGTGAGAGCCACCACTTTCTGAGATTTGGATAGTGGTGACATGAGAGGTCTTCTCTGTACTATAGTGTTGGAACTCTCTCCCTCTTTAACTCATATTGATTTCTTCACTCCTGGCCTTCCAGCAGCACTGGAAGTCTTTTTATTTTCATCTTCCTTTCCCAGATCAGTATAATGATTGTTGTTTTTACAATATTTTATGATGGATTTTGTTTTATTTTTCTGAATTAATTGCCTTGGGCATCTCTTCCTTAGGGAGAAAAAGCAGGGTAGAAATTTTTTTTAAGTACTTGTACTGTGAAAACCCACTTGGTGGGTGTGTATGGGTAAATAAGATGAAAGTTGTCTTACTATCAAACATTCACTATTTAATTTCACCAAGAAAGACACAACATTCTGAGCAAAGAATAATAAGGATAAGGTCTTATTTCCAGCTTCAGCTGGTAGAACTGGAATTTCTGGTAACATAAATTAGAGTCTAAGGGCCCAATCTTAAACTGGGCCAATGCCAGCGCTGAGCACCAGCGCAGGGTCCAGACCGGCCCAGCACCGGCCAGACACTGTCCAGAGCTAGGTAAGAACTCTGGGCAGAGGTGAGGGCCTTGGGGTTGGGTGAGAGGAACCAGGGTGGGATAGGGGGGACTGGCGGAGCTCTGCTCCACCAGATTCAGAACTCCATGTTGAACCAAAAGGCCCGACACGTTGTCTCTCAAGTCTGTGTTGGCAAGATAACTGGCATAGACTTGAGAAGTCCCATTGTGGGGCTTCAGGCTTTCTCTGGGGGAAGGGGATGAAAGTCCTCTTCCCCTGAGGAGACCTCCGACTGCTTCTCAGTGCCCACTTGATGCAACTGTAGCCGCTTAGGTGCCACTGCTCCAGTGAGCACTGGAAAGCTCAGAATCATGCTTTAAGGCTACAATCCTATACATACTTTTCTGGTAGTAAGTCTCATTGAACACAATGGTATGTAGACATGCATTGGCTTGTATTGTACCTCACTGCTTAGTTGTCACATTACACATGTGTACACATTACACATTACTTATTGCAACTCAATTAGTTTTTAGTAAAATCATGTGTTCCTTATGGCAAAATAATTTCACTGCAGTTTGAGCAGTGAGAAAGTGGAATGTACTTGCAACTGATATTCCCTAAGGATCCCACACAGTTCTTTACAATAGTGGGGAGGGGGAAGTCTCTGCACAAAGGTTGAAGAGCCCAGTAATTATAAATCCACCTAGATTCTGTCAGATCAATAATATTGGAAAAATATAGAACAAATGCTTTCAGACTTCTGTTATTGTTTATAATACTGTGCTTACCGTATTTTTCGCTCCATAAGACGCACTTTTTCCCCGCAAAAAAGTGGGGGGAAAAGTGTGTGCGTCTTATGGAGCGAATACTGCGCCAAACAAACAAACAAACTCTGGCCCCGCCCCCTGCCCGCTCTGCTCGGCTTCCCCAGGCAGTCAGAGGCTGAGCTGGCTGGGGGGGCTCCTGCCTTCCCTCAGTGCCCGTGCGCGAGCGCGGTGAGCAGGGCTCCAAGGCGCCGCAGCCCGCCAGAGCCTGAGCCTTGCAAGCCCACGTGTCTACTCAGAAGTAAGTCTCAGAGTCACTGGGGCTCACTCCCAGGAAAGCGTGGGTGGGGTGGCAGTCTCGCTGCCCAATCCTGTGCACGCCTACTCTGAAGTAAGTCCCATTAGAGTCAGGGGGCTTACTCCCAGGAAAGCCTCTCTTTCCCCCCCCAAGCCTGGAGCATCACAGCCTCTCTTTCCCCCCACCCCAAGCCTGGAGCATCCCAGCTTCTCTCTTCTGCCCCCCAAACCTGGAGCATCACAGCCTCTCTCCCCCCCCCAAAGCCTGGAGCATCACAGTCTCTCTCTCCTCCCCCCAAGCCTGGAGCACCACAGCCTCTTTCTCTCTCCCCCCCAAGCCTGGAGCATCACAGCTTCTCTTCCCCCCCCAAGCCTGGAGCATCACAGCTTCTCTTCCCCCCCCAAGCCTGGAGCATCACAGACTCTTGCTCCCCCCCAAGCCTGGAGCATCACAGCTTCTCTCTCCCCCCCCCAAGCCTGGAGCATCAGACTCTTGCTCCCCCCCAAGACTGGAGCATCACAGACTCTTGCTTTCCCCCCCCCAAGCCTAGAGCATCACAGACTCTTCCCCCCCTCCAAGCCTGGAGCATCACAGCCTCTCTTTCCCCCCACCCCAAGCCTGGAGCATCACAACTTCTCTGCAACACAAACACTTTCCCCCCTCTCTCACACACACAGGCTGCCCCCTTCTCTTGCACACACAGATGCTCTGCCCCCCCCCACACACATGCTCACACAGCAGGGGAGGGGCACTTTCACTCACCTCATCCAGCATCTGAATGTAAGCCCCCCCCCCCCCAATCACAAAGAAAAAACTGTCTCCTTGGTCAGAATGCCAGTGTTTGCTTATTGCACAAGCCCCAGGTAAGGCTCGGTTCTCACCATAAATCCAGAGGTTTGTTGTGTCTTGAGAATTCAAGTTGTGGTTGGACTTTCCACTTGTTCATTTGTATTGTATTGTATGGGAACTGGCGAGGAGGTAGATGTGGTGTCAGCAGTGGCCCCTTTAAGGTTAAGGCCTGGGCATCCAGCAGAGTGTGCTGCACAGCTGCAGCCACTGGAAGGCAATAGGGCCCTCAGGGATATAAGGAGTACCTGAGGCAGAAAAGGTTTGTGGGTTTTGAAGGAGTGCAGGTTGGAGGTAGGAGAGGAGACTGACTTTATTGAATTTGGAATCTGACTGTGGATTGTGACTGGACTTGGATACCCTGATGGATTTGACTGACCTACCGTACCTGGAACCTGACCTTGGACTGTAATTTGGCTTATTGGCTCTGGACTCTGATTTGGCAACTCTGATTGATGGGACTGATTTACTTGGCATCTGTGGACTGGAACTGGACTCACTTTTGCTTGCTGCACTGGTGAGTTGCACAAGGGGGACTGATCAGCCTTAAGCGGGCACAAGGCCCAGTGGATTGGAATTTGGCAGAACATCATTGTAGCAGAAAGATAATGTGATCCCCTATTTGCGTGCACCTGCTTTTGTGAGCTTTATAAATTCTGAGTTCTTGGGGTTTCCAGAAAACTAGAGTACTCAAACCTTTAAGTCTCTCCATTTGTTAATGACAGTGATAATGGTTCTTAATGCCACTGTTGACTGCTGTTCACTTTACATGGTTCAAAAGTTATTCTGTTATAGTTTATTAAATATTTTATTACACTATTTGGTTCAGAATATTTTTTCCCCTCTTTTCCTCCTCTAAAAACTAGGTGCGTCTTACGGTCAGGTGCGTCTTATGGAGCGAAAAATACGGTATATACCTCTTATCATCAAGAATAGTTCACAAAGCAGCTTACACAGTAGAATAAATCAATAAATGGTTCCCTGTTCCCAAGGGGCTGACAAAGTTTTAAAAAAATAAAGCGACACCAGCAACAGCCAGTGGGAAAGACACCATGCTGGGATGAAGAGGACCAGTTCTCCCCCTGCTTAATTTAAGGGGGCACCACTTTAAAAGGTGCCTCTTTGCCCAATTGGCAGGGGTGTTTTCTTTGCCTAGTTAGCAGGCAATTGAAAGCTATACTAGAGAAACTGCATTTATTACTAGAAGTAGACAATCGGAGCTTACTGAACATACTTTGTCAGACAACATTACAGCATTTTTCACTACAGGACTGCATGAGTACTACATTTTTTCCCCTTTCAGTTGATACATTTATTGGTATCAAGGGTTCTGGAATGTGATAGTGTAAGAATCGCATATACAGTATCTGTTGGATTGTGCCTGTAACATTACTGGCAATGAGTGATAAAACACCTTTTCCATAGCACCCCATCATTTTGTGACCTTGATCTAGTTTTTAATGCCTCTGGGAAGCACATACTAGTGGGTCCTGACCACTTGAGAAACACTGGGCTGAAGGCTTCCATTGAAGTCAAGCAAGCTTTGTTCCATTTTGCAACTGCTTGCATTTTGCAGAGGTGTCTTTTTTTATAAAAAAAAAACAAACACCAGGTTGTCAACCTCATTTCAATGTGAAACAAAGTCCCAGGCTATAATTCAGTGCATTTTTAATTAAGAATAATGCCAATGGAAAGCAGTTGGTCTACTTCTGAGTAAATAGGGTTCCAACTATGTGCAGCTGCGTTTGCTCGCAGTTGCTTGTGGCTTGTCTCTGCTGTGAATTGAATTGCACACTCCCAGTTATGTGTTATATGTGGAGCTTCTGGCTTAACACATCAGGCACCTTAAAGATTCTCCTGCAGTGGTTCCCTAGCTTTTATCACTTGTATACCCCCTGGCAGCCCATTTCCATAAATTGTACCCCTGATTATTAGCTAAATGTTTGTAATTATTATTAATATAAGCCTTCATCTCCTCTGCATGAAAACTCATACTTCATGTATTCATCACAGTATTTTCTCTTTTTATCTGTTTGAAGAACTGATGCCTTTGCACTGTTTTGCGCCAGAATTGTCCTGAGAAGTTCTTGGTGATTGATCACTTTCCATGTTTCAGCTTTTCTACTGTGTTGGTTTTCAATCACTGATTCAAACATGAATTGATGACCGAAAACTAGCTATTGGTGGTGCTTTCACAGCCAATTAGCTACTTCCCTTCCTGCCTTTCTGGCCTTGCAGGCACCACCTGCCTTTTTCAGCCATTATTCAATTCTTTTTCAAATATCCCTAAAGAACCTGTCGAGTGCTGCTGGGGGTATGCATACCCCTGTTTGGGAACCACTGTTCTACTGTTATGTTGTTTACAGTACACTTACTCTGATAGCATTTACAAAAAGATCGTGAAGACCAGAATTTAAAAAGCTAAAGAATAGAAATGTATTTATCTTTAATAAATTAGAGACTGTACTGTTCTTGGGTAACAATTACTGGTAGGTTATTTTTCAGAATCTGGCCTTGGGGTAAAATCAAACAAAACTATAGTCAGACACGCCCCTAAGTTCCCCCCCCCCCAACTTATCCGTGGGTCGCAGAACATTCCATGATTTCTTGCTCAAAACCTGCCCTCGACTTATCTGTGAAATTGATTGTGGGCAAGTGTCTGCGGTCATCTCTAGCTCAGAGTTCCTAAGGTCAGTATCACCAATAGAAGGTGAAAAGCAGAAAGTAACAAGATGAAGATGGAAATCTTTGAACTTATACTAAGCTTGGCCAACTTGTTGTAGACAAGGGATGATGTTCCTTATTCCTTGGAGTGGTAAAGGCCTGGGGCAGACAGTCCTGGGTATCCCAGTAGGCTAAGTTTCTGACTTAGGCTCTGCAGTTCCTAGTGGAATCCTGCGAACTGTTGACAAATATAATTGGGATTTCCCACCCCCTCTTTTCAAAACTTATGAGCAAGACAAAATTCTGAGAGCCATCTTGGAGGAAGATACAGAAATGTATATACTACTATCTTATTCTTATGCAGGTTAAACCTGCTCCCAGTCATTCTTCCAAGCAGTACTTCATTGAGAGATATAAAGAATCAAGCCTCTACCTAGAAATAGCTCTGACTTGGTTCCCCTTCTTCTAATAAATGGGTAAGGCAGCACTACCCAAACTCTTGTGGTGCCCGTGGTGCTGCAGGTGCAAGTCTCGGAACCCAGGAGTAAGTGGCACTGATGCGATGAAGTCATCACCAGTTGCTTCTGGGTTGGAGACCATGGAGCAACCCTGAAAACAAAGATAAGAGGTTTGGGGTGGGCAGGTGGGCCCTTTCAGCAACAAAAACCTCATGCCTTCAGATACTTGCTGCAGGGTGGGGAGCTCACAACTCACAGATTAGGGACCACTGCAGTAAGGGAAAGACGCTTGTCATACACTCACAACCACTCCGACAAACTCCACTTTTGTTAGATGACATTTGGATAGCTTCTCTTGGACCTATTCTAGTCTGGCTTTAGGCTTTGTTTTTGCACAGAAACGACCTTGGTTGCCCTAATGAATAACCAATGCCAGGAAGTGGATAGGTGGTGCTCAACCCTGTTGATTGTCCTGAACCTCTCAACAGTTTTTGTTACCATCAGTCATTCCTTCTGAGTGGCTATGTGAAGTTGAGTACTTTATGACATGGTGGTTCCACTCCTATTTGTAGGACTGTTCCCAAAAAGCAGTGCTCTATCTTGCAGCATTTGTGATACAGGATCTAGCAGGGATCCATCTGTCCCCCATGCTTTCTAACATCTATATGAAGGTGCTAGTAGGTCATCTGAAGATTTGAGGAGAGATGTAGATTGTACTCAGCCTTTTTTCCTTAATGTGTAAGGCAGTAGAAATTCTTAGTTGCTGCCCAGATTAGAGCTAAATTTCTAATTTAGATTAGGATTAGATTAAATTTCTAATCTAGCTACTAATAAAGCTCATGTCTGACATGATAGGTTTCAACCTGTCTGGTCAGGGTTGCATACTCCCAGGTAGATTGGGTTCGTGGCCTGAAATGCTCCTAGATCAGTACTGTCACTGGAAACTTGGGTATTTTCAATGGCACAGAGTGCTTTTCATCAGCTTCAACTGGCTTAAGATAGCCTGGCCACTGCTATCCAAATTCTGGTGACCTTCTTTGTACTACAGTTCTTTAATATGTTATCTGCAGCTGCTCCTAAAAATGGTTTAAAAACTTCACTTAGGCCAGGATCCTAACTGTAACTGCATGTTGACAACATCTTTTGGCATTATTGAAAGCTTCACTTTCTGCTGCATTTCCAAGCTAAATTCAAGGTTCCAGACTGAGATCAGAGTACCTGAAGAAATGTCACTCTTATATCAACCTGCACACTGTGATCATTTATTAGTGTTCTCCTTTGGTTGCTCCTGCCTTGGAAATTGAGATTGATTGTTAGCGGGAAGAGGGTGTACTTTTTTTTTTTTACTGTGACACCCCCATTTCTAAGAGAGGCCTGTTTTCACTGTTAACCTAATGCCTAAGGATTTGGGAAGGGGGTATTTGTTTCTTTTTTAAATTGATTTTTAAGTTTTATTTGATTTGATGTTTTACTACCATTGTTCAAACTTGCTTATTTGTTGGTATTTTTTCAAAAATTATTACGTACCGTATTCTTTGTAATTCACTGTATGCTACCGTGATTGAAGGACTCTATATATAAACATTAATTTGATTTGTCATACTTGTGTATCATGGTGGATTCCTTTAACATTCCTCAGATCTGTCCAGTTTGGCTGTAACCAGCATGTTTCAAGATTTTAACATGAAGAGATCATTTGCATTTGGTGTAGAGCTGGGGTAATGCAGTGGCTAAGAGACTGACCTGTCAATCAGAATCTCAACTCTAATAATTCTCACTAGGCAACCTTAGGCAAGCCACTCATCCTCAGTTTCACTTCCCCAGCTGCAGTATGGGGATAATAATGCTTATTTACCTTATAAGTATGCAGTATGGGAGTAATAATGCTTATTTACCTTATAAGGTTGTAATAAAGACAATATAAAATAGTACATATGAAGCACTTTGCACACTAAGAAAATGCTATACTAATGCATATAAAGTATTTTTTAATGTTCATGGGGCTTGATTTCTGTTTAAAAAAGAAACTTGTAAGGTAGCGTGTTAATTTCATAGACGTTGATCCACTGTTTTGCCTGTGAGTTAATTTATTTTCTCAAGGCACTGTGCGGACTGTGGCACCAATGCACTTTATACAGGTATGTTTCACTTTAGAGCGTTTTGCTAATACAACACTTTTCAATTGTATTCATGTTATTTTTGGCACTAGAAGCACACTGACCATTCTGCAAAACTACTCTCTAACTTTCCAGCCACAGCAAGAGACAGGTGAAGAGCATCTCATGTGGCATTTAATATCTCACATCTCTACAAATAGGCACACCTAGCTGAGAGGCTATAGTGCATAGAACTCTGCATAGGCCAGTCTGTGGTTTGGCACATGACACAGAGCACTTGTCATAGTAACACACTAACCTAGCTATTGAATCATCACTGGCACCTGCCAGCGTGGCTGTTGGCATGCTTTCCTCCCTGACTCCTGCAACTGCCTGTCTCGTTGACTGTGGCAGCAGAATATGGAACTCGTATCTGCAGATGAGCCCCTTCACAGCTTGAACCCAAGGGATCTGAGAGTGAGGATGCTGCACACCCTAAGAGCAGAAAGTTCCCTTTTCTTGAAGAGTTCCACCTCTGGGGCCAGCTAAAGTAAGACACAGCTAGGTTGGTGAGAAGGGATCCCTAACTGCTAACATGATCACACTAATTACTAAGTTTAATGAAATGTATCAGTGACAGAGTAGCATCCAAAAGAGAATCTCACGAGCAGGGTTCCCAATAATCTCCTCTCAGCAGGGTTGTTGTGCCATTGCAAGTTTCCAACAAACAGCCAAGTAACAGTTGCCAGTGAGCTCTGGTTGCACCAGATGGTTTATTGTCTGCCATGGAGTTTGTAAAGGTGCAGGAGCTTGACTGGAACAGGAAGGTCAGTAATCTCACTGAGCAGCAGCTGGTCTCATACTGATTACTGCAGGCACTGACTGCGGGCTTTCCTTGGAGCCTGCAAAGGACTCTTCACTGCTGGGTCAGATGTCCATGGGGAGCAAGTTGAAGCACAGAGAGAGTAACACGATCATGACAGCAGCATCAGTAACACATGGTTTCTGGATGCATACTCAGTGTGTTTGAGTGGTGCCCTGTTAGGGCTAGAGCAAGGTGGCTCGCAACATAACCTTTCCATGTAGCATAGCTGGGGGGGAACTGTAACGATGCTGCAGTGCACTGTGTAAGTTCCACTCACCATGGGAGCCATTCTGGGCCGCAATGGCAACATGCAGGTGCTTGCTGTACCAAACTGTATCTCCTGTGCTTTGCTGTCACTGCTCAGAATGGCTCTGACAGAGAGTGGGAGGGGCTGCTTACATGGTGTGTTGTGACACCTACAGTAGTTACTGTTTTACTGCGTGTTGTGACCAAAACACAAAACTGGAAGTGGAGCGCCATCACTCCACTTTCACTTTTGGAAGCCTGGGGAGCCCTGCCAGACGCTCGTGCAGGGCTCTCCACACTCCGGGAAGGCTGCTGCAGGGACTGGTGAGTGTATCCCAGTTGCGACATGATCCTGGGTATCGCGTTGCTGCCTTCCCCCTGCCCCCGTCCTTAATGGGGCAGAGGCCATGACCTTCAGGCTGGGGTTTGTGATGCCCCATTTTGAATACCACTGCGCTAGGTTTTCCAGAAACCTAACCCTAGTGGATAACGAGAACTGACTATGTGTATATATAAAATAGGTAAGGAAATGCACTTCTTAGATCTTTGGGATGTTCAATGAGGCAAAAGTCTGATCAGCTCTGGACCAGCCACAGAAACCCCACTGTGATACAAACTTTAATATTCCAGAATTACCCTTCAGCGTGCAAAATGTATTTAGTACAAGCAACGTAGAATTTTTTTCTTTAAAAGAGACAAAAACTACTACAAAAGTTTGTTGCTTTGTGATCTGATCTATGCCAGTTACTGGAGGAGGAAATATTTAAAATGGATTTCTAAGACCAAGAAAACTTTTACTGAAACAATGATATTCTTGTAAAAATATCCTTCACTAGCCCACCTACGTGTGTGTGTGTGTACACAAGTGGGGCCTCAGTATCTGCGAGGGATCTGTTCTCAAACACCCTGCAGAAATGGAAAACTGCTATGGTTTTGGCCTCTTTTAAAGCCTCTGAAGGCATCCCAGTTGCATCCAGAGGGCTTTCTGAAGCCGATAGAGGCTGCATGCGTGTGCCTTTTCAGCTATTCTGAAACCCACAGGCTGCCACATGTGGCTTTGTGGGTTTCAGAAGGCCATCCGGGGGTGACTGGGGCACAGCTCTGGTCATCTTCAGAAGGTTCAGGAGGGGCAGAGTCTGGGTCAACGCAGGTCCAGGGTACCCACGTTGTGCCAGATCTGCAGATATAAAATCCGTGGATAAACAGGCTCCACCTCTAGTTTAGTGCCCTTGATCTTCTAGTATTAACCCTGATCTCATTTTTACCATTTCTTCTGGTGACTCTTCTTCTCTGCTGCTTGCTTTGTTCAGTGAACAACTCTGACCTCTGTCTTTTAGTAGCACTTATACGAAATAACTTGTTACCTTCACCATAATTTCTTAGCAGTCGATACAAGGATTTCTAATCACTTCTTCAATTCCCTGATCACAATTTTCTGTGTGTGTTTTTGTTTTGTTTTTAACTTCTTATGCATTTCACTCCTTTCCTTCCAGATGCTCAAGGCATAGCAAAGTACATGAGAGATATAGGCTCTCTCATCCAGGAACTGACTAGACCCAAACTTGCTTTGCTTTAGCAGGAAGGCATCATGTGTCTTCAGACTGCTGACTCATATTTTGGAGTTTTCCTATAGGCAAAAGCTTATTCCTTTTGCCTATATGATCTGGATATTATTTTTATGAACATGTTTGAATTTAATTTATGTTGCATCTGTTACAATCCTAAAACAAATTATTCGTCTTTGAATGGTACAAGAGAGAGAAATGGACTTAGGAAACTGACCCTGCTCCTTCTTACTTGAGTAGCAGTATAAATTGGTGGCTAGGAAGATAGTTCTTTAGGCAGATTCTCTTAGAATTAGTACAGTATTCACTATAGTTAGCCACTCTAACTACTCCGACTACTGTTATTAAACTTCATTCTGATGATCTGCAATGAGATTGAAGAATATTTGCTGCTTGCTTTTTATCTTATTAACTATATTTAAAGGTTTGTATAAATCCCTAGACTTGCCTCTCTGCCTAGGGGGGAAAAAACCGCAATGGGGCACAATCATGTTTAGTCCCGGTATACAGCTCCCAAAGTGGCTGCTGTAGGAAGGGGTCCATATCAGTTACCATTACCTTAAAACTAAACAAAAATCTGATTGTGTTCATTGTATGTTACCTTTATCTTATTATCACCCACTGTGGAAGCCTATCAGGCAGCGAGACATGATATAATTAGTCCAAATAAATAGCCACATCCAATTGATATGCTAAGTCTGCACATCCCATAGAAAGTAATGGGCAGCAGCATTACTGACTGTGGGCCCAATCCTATTCAATTTTCCAGTGCTGGTGCTGGTATGTCAGTGGAGTGTGTGCTGCATCCTGTGGTTGAGGGGCAGTCACTGGGGGCTTTTCAAGGTATGGGAACATGTATTCCCTTACTATGGGGCTGCATTGTAGCTACACTGGAGCTGGAAAGTTGAATAGGATTGGGCCTTGTGTCTCTTCTGTCAAGAAATGGTGGAAAAGTGGAGGGAAGAGGTCTGTTGAGGATCTTTTGCTGCAGATGCAGGGCTGGAAATTGTGAGCTAGGAAGGAGCTGAATCATACTCCATCTAAACGAATGAAATGTGTTGTGACAGTGTTTAGTAAAACAGAAGTGTCTGCTTCAGAAGTGCTTCCCTTAAGTGTCTGCTTCAGAAGTGCTTCCCATAATAAAGTGCATAATTGTGCAGGGCCCAGAGAATTGGGCCCAGCACAATTCTCACTGGGCTTGAGTGCAATCCTAGCAGTGAACTCCCTGTTACGCTCCCAACACTGGCGGAAGGTGTAACAAAGGTGCTATAAGGCACACTTGTGCACCCCATGAGTAAGCAGGGCCAGCAGAGTGGACTGTGCTGCCTCACCAGTATTGCATTTTGAGCCCCTGGTCACAGTGCAAGCAGGTAAGACCCTGAGCTGCACGGGTGTGGGGAAGGTGGTGGGGAGGGGGTATTTTTGTGTGGGGGAGGCAGAATGAGGGTGAATCAGGCCTGGGAGGAGGCGGGATTGGTGGAGACTACCTCTGCTGTGTCCTAACCTCGTTCCCAGGCCAGGCAGACCTACGTAAGTCTGCTTGAACTTCTGCCAGCTATATAGCTGACAGACATCAAAGTAGCCCCATAGGGCTAACTGAATTATACTCCTGGTAAGCAGAAAAATATCCCCTTAACCCCATGAGATCTCTAGGCAGCTCCCATGTAGCACTGGATATAGCCCAAGCCATGTGGCCTGGCTGTGCCAGCACTAATTAGGATTGGCTGCCAGTTGTATTATCCAGATGGTCATCCGATTCCAATCTCTGCATCTTTCACTTTTCCTCTCATCTTTCACTTCAATTTTTGAGTGCAACATACATCAGCTGTCTGAAAATCCGAGGCTTGGAGCTAGATGTCAGAAATAGACAGTGTTGCATTAAGTGAAATATCAAGCAAAAGAAGAGCGCTGTAGGTGGAGATATTTGCTGTTTTGAAAATCAAGTCAAACCCTGAAGTACCTTGAACATTTAACACTCTTCTTAGTGGTTAAACCAAACAAAAATATGGAAGTAACTCACAAATCATTTTAAACTGGAACTTCTTAATATGGGAAGTGATTTTTTGTTAGGGCTTCTCAGGCTATGGTGGCTAACCTACAGTACGCCATGTACCTCTTCTTATGTACATAATCTTAAATGAGCCACTCCACCTTATTTCACCCTCTCTGGACCTGCTCAGATGATTTTCACCAGCCCACATGATCTGCTGAGCCTTTGTGCAGTGAATTTGTCCTACTCTGGGCCTTTTCACTCCCTTTACGGACTTTACTTTAGTAGAAGTAATATACTCTCACTGCTGTGGAGCCCTGCATAGGCTGGTATGGCCGTGACAGTCAACGTTGTGTGTGCCACTTAGGAAGTGTCTTTTTGCCACTAATGGCATGCGTGCTACAGCTTGGCCACCCTTGGACTAGGGCATTGTGACACCCCAGTTTGAGGCCTATAGAATTGGCCTATAGCAGGGGTGCTCAATAGGTGGATCGCGAGGCAAAATGAGTAGATCACCGGAGTAGATCACCGCCCCCCTTCAGGTGCCTCTGGGAGGAAACACTGGGAGTAAGGCCCATTGTATTCAATGGGGCTTACTCCCAGGTAAGTGTGGCTAGGATTGCAGCCTCACAGCCTAATCCTAGGCATGTCTACTCAGGAGTAAGTCCTGTTATACTCAGTGGGGCTCAAGGTACACCAACATACATTGTACACATAAATGTTATATGTTATGATGGCGCGAACATTGTAAAAGAAACTCTGGTAGATCTCCGGGCCTTGCTGGGTTTTAAAGTAGCTCTCGAGCCAAAAAAGTGTGAGCACCCCTGGCCTATAGCCTGAAGAAGAACCTTTTGAAGCCGATACTCTTCACTCTTACTCAGTAGCCAAAAGGGATAATATTTTCTGCTTTTCTAGGTCTGCAAATCTCTGTAAGTCATCACACAGGAAGTACTTCTACTGAGGTGTGGAACATACTATTATGCAATATGCTTTTGACCAGATTTAAATAAAATGAATACATAATAAACTGTTGTGGGAATTTTTGTACCCCCTCTTCTCAAACTACTGTCAGTGTTTTTAATTACCAGGATTTTTAAGATCCTCACTTGATACATCTTTTCTGTATTTCCATCCTTAGGATTTTGTTTTGTTTGTATTTTGTTTGTGTTGCTTTTTCTAAAGTACTCTTTTATATAAATTATTATTTTAAGGAAGAAGAAACAAATAACAGTAGAGAGAGCCCAATAACCTCTTCATCCAGCTAGGTATTGTAAGAGATGAGAGAGACTAGTTGAGATAGCTATATATCCATGGTTGAAATATTAATTGAACCTCATCCTAAGTATTTTGCTTATCATTGGATCACTTTATTGCATATATACCTGCATGTTAAATACCTCTAAATGCCAGTGATACTGACACTTGGTTATTTTAAAGTTATTTTACTTTTAATAAAACCTCAAGTGACCATTAAATTGCTTAAAAAGCTTTATCTGACAATTGTCATTTTCAGCTATATATAGCTCTAAAGCCAATCCTTGGCAGTAGAATGCTTAACAAGCTTTAAGGGTGATTTTATTTTAGCTAGAGCTGGGAGACTGCATAGCAGAATTCAACTGATGAATAAGCTTTTCCCTTCAAATGAAAGGTTTAATGGTAAGCATTATGGAAATCATAATAAAATCCTGCATATAGAGTTAAAGTTGACAAAATCTGAAAAGGAAGGCTTCCACAATCTCAGCATAGCACTGTAAAAAAATTGTATAAAGAAATTTAAATTATGAGTTGCTTCTAAGCATAGGGCCACTTTCCCTACATAATTATGATGTGTAGGAAAAATTGTATGTACACTGTCATATATACACTGTGTACTTCAGAGCAGCATTGTGAACTGAAATTTAAGCTGTTGCTGTTGGTTTTTTTAAACTCTGTATTAAACCATCAACTTATTTGTTAACTGGAGAATGAGCTTGAAGTGTAGAGACAACTTGCTTTCCAGGCTGAAGTCCTCCAGTGTGTGTGTGTGTGTGAGAGTGAGAGTGAGAGAGAGAGAGAGAGAGACTGTGGTAGTGATAGGAAAAATATTTGTCTGGAGATAGGAAGAATAATTGGCTATCTAAATGACTTCTAAACACATTTAGCCCCAGGATCCACTTTTTAGAATGAAAATCTGTTGGGACCCACCAAAGTAATTTCATGTCCGGAAGTGACATCATCAAGCAGGAATGCAATTCTAGGTTGCAATCCTACTCACACTTACCCAGGAGTAAGTTCCATTGACTGTCATTGTTAAAAGAATATACATTGTAACTTGTTAAAAGTACAGGTCTGTTACATTTCCCCAAATGCAATCACTTACCATGGTAGCATCAAGTCTAATATATTATAAATAAAATATTGAAATGAATGGGAATCAACCTAGTGGGACCGGACTCACAGTTTGAGAAACACTGACTTTCACGGGTCTAATTGTTCTTGAGAGTTGGTATTAGAATAACCCTTTGTAGTAAGCAATGAAATATCTTGACAAATAAAGCAACTTTGACCTGTAGTTGAAAGTTATTTTTAATAGCTTGTTTTTGTTGGTTCTAATTATTATTGGGTTCTGTGATCACTCCTTCACCAGTGTATTGGGAAAAGATTTTTTTCAGAACATGGCGGTAGCAGGTGGTTAGTAAAGCAGTCCATAATTCTGAGGAAGAGACTTCCTTACATTTAGAATCCCCTTGCGATGCAGTTTCAGCCACTTCTGCCTGATGTTGCATATATGCAACAGGGACCAAATGTTCACAGCTGTGGGCTGGGCAAACATGGGTTTAAAGAACCGTGTGAGGGGGTAAAAAGGCAGGTATGTTGGTTCGTTTTGCCTGACCTGGCTGTTAAACTCATCCCCAGCCACTCATCTTCTCATTTTGCACATCATGCCTGCTTTCAAGACCACAGGAAAACATGCATTCGATACACGTTTTAACACCTTTTGAAATTTCAACACCACTCCATTTACCCCTTTTTCAAAGCAGAGCAATAAAGGCACACTATAATAGTGTCATGTGATATATTGAGATATTTTAGGATCTGGAGATTTAGATAGTGGAATGAAAGTTACTGGTGTTTAGGGTGCTGTTTTACATTTCCTAGTCAAACCTAAACCTGTTCCTTGAACACAAAGGGCCAGTACTGAGCAAAGTTTCTCAAATATAGTGTTTTCTAGGACAGTGGTACTCAAACTGGTGGGTCACAATCCACCAACTTGTGTAAGGATGTTCTCTTTAAGGGGCAGGGGGAAAGCAGTGAAGCGATCTCCAGGATTGTGCCCCTGCGGGCGAAGGGTGGCTATTTTTAAACTAAACATATGTGATCTCAGGGCCCCGGGGTGTGTGGGGAGCCCTGCAGAGTGCATTCGCTGTTCTAAATAGTGAAAGTTGCAAGTGCAATAAAACCAGAAGTGGAATTTCTGGTTTCGTTGTGCTTGCAACTTCCAGTATTTAAAAGCCACAGGGAGCCCTGCAAGCGCTCTCTGGGGCTTCCCACACCCCCTGGATCCTGAGAGCATGTACCGTATTTTTCACTCCATAAGACGCACTTCCCCCCCCCAAAAAAGTGGGAGTGAATACTGCAAAAAAGAGTGCACGTTGGGGACCTTAATGGTGCCGTGGGGAAGCCTGCAGCCAGATCAGAAAGGGAAGCTGGGGCTGGGTTGGGCTGGCTTCTGCCCTCATGCCTGCGAGAGCTCGCCTCCTGCCCGCCTCTCACTCCGCCCGCTGCCGGCTTGGCCGGGAGCCGCCGCTGCCAGGAGATGCGCTGCCGCCGAGGCCGGAGCGCCCGTCCCTCGCCCTGTAGCCCTCGCCCAGGTAAGACCGGTGGCGCCTCTCCGGGAGTGCCCGTCGAGCCACGGAACTTCTTCGCAGCTGCCGCGCTCTCGGGCTTCGCTGCGGAGGGGCTGCCGCCACGGAGCCACTGCTGGTCCTGCCACCCGGGGCGCCGGCGGGGCCGTGGGGTGAGCGGCGGCGCAAGTGCCCGGCCCGGCCCGCTCTCCACTCGCTGGTGCGCCTCCTCCTGCGGGCGTGCCTGGTCCCTGCACCAGGCGGGTTTTCTCGGAGCCGGCCGGGCATCCAGGGGAGGGACGCTGCCTGTCCGCCGGAAGAAGGGGGCTGGGGCGCTGCCGCTCCGCAGTCCCACCTTGCAGGGCTGTTGGGAGGAGGCAGCGCTTCTCCCTCACGGGGCGAGGATCCCTCCCTCCGCAGCAGCTCTGCGTACGAGTCACCCTTCACCTGCCACTGCCAGGACTGTGCGAGGCCTCGCCCACCCGGGCGGCACCCGCAGGATCCTGTTTTCCTCCTCTAAAAACTAGGTGCGTCTTATGGTCAGGTGCGTTTTATGAAGCGAAAAATACGGTATGTTTAGTTTAAAAATAGCCCCCTTTCCCTTGCAGGGACGTGATCCTGGGAGTTGCTTTGCTATCCCTCCCCCTGCAGTGACTTACCCCAGGAGTAAAGCTCCCAGGAAGTTTGAGAACCACTGTTCTAGGAGATATATAACAATAGCATTAAAAGCTTTGCAACCACTAAAATTACACATTTTAAAATAGAATTTGAATGTATGTACTAGTGTGTGTGTGTGTGTGTGATTATCTTAACAGAATTTTAACACAATGCATTAGGCTGAATTTGCAGGCAGAATTTACACTCTGTCATTGGTAATATTTTGGAGGGCTTACCCTCCTATGTTTTTTCACTTTTGTTTTTCGTCTACCGCTCTGTGCAGTCTTTTGCAGCCATAATTGCTGCACAATTTCCGTGTGCATGCAGCAGTGTGAATTCTTCTCATTTTCAGTTTTCTTCTATCACTTGGGGCTTTTTTATTCTCCCATGTGGAAAGCTATGTAGACAAACTAATCCCAGGAACCCAAAGCTCCTGTTCTACTTGTTTGAATTTTTCATTTGTGTTGCTCCTTGTTTTCACAGAAAGGTAAATGTCTTGTTTCAGGTTTGACCCATCCATGAGGCCATCTGAAGTGGTCTCTTCAGGCTGAAGATTGACTGGAATCTCCCACCTCCATCCATCCATTGCTCCTGCTCCTCTTCCTCCCACTCCCTGGATGGGAAAAAGGAAGAGGAGGAACAGAGTAGAAGTGGAAATGTGGAGGAGAGGCTTTACATTACCAGGAAAGGAGAAGCATTTGACACACTGCCTTAAGCACCAGGAAGCCTTGTGCTGGTCCTGACTGTATCAGCTGGGTTAACCCTAGCCCTGACTCTTAAAGCAGCTGTGATTCTAGTTTATATCCCTTTCATCTGCATTTCTCCTTCATGGAGTTTGATTATGAGTGTTTGCAGAAGCATACTTTTGAACCCAAAGCAATTGGGAGGAGGTGATTTGGGATGGTTGGTAGAAAAAGCTTAATAGCACCCCCCTGTCTGCCCAGTCATAAAACTTCTTTTCCCTAGGGAAAAATGTATTGAGCTTTAATTGCATACTTGCACATGTAATGTGTAGTTGAGCCCTGTGATTTACTTAGACAGGGTACCAGTCATGCTGAATTGGGCAGAAATTCGGATCTTGCTGAAATTTGTGGAAGCAGTGGTTCTAACTTGAATCTAGTTTTTGAGCTCTTATTAGATCTGACTCCTGTGCCTAATTCTGGGGTGGACAACTTCTTTCCAATCCGAAAACCTTCTCTGACCAAGCTGCTTGAGGGCTGGATCTCTGCCAGTGATATCCCTGCCAGCTCTGTACAACCTTTTCAGGAAGCTTTTGTGACAGCCATTTTCAGCCACTATGTCGTAGCACACTGGTGTGCCGTGAATGGTCTGCAGATGTGCCATGGGAGTTTGAGGAAAGGTCATTTATTAGTAGGGTCATTGGGGGAATACAAGTCCCCCACCAACAGCATGCCTTGTCAATTGTCAAAAAACTATGGTGTACCTTGGCAATTTTAGTGCCTTGTCAGTGTGCCATGAGATGAAAGAGGTTGAAAATCACTATTCTATGATAAATTGGCAGGCACAAAGTGACAGGATAGCACAGAAGTGTCCTGTCCATTTAGCACTGAGAATTGGCTGCCAGTGGAAAGGATGTCTTGGACCAGGCCTGTGGCAGCTTGCACATCCCTCCAAAGTGTCTCAGTAGTAGTAGTAGTAGTAGTAGTAGTAGTAGTAGTAGTAGTAACTTTACTGTCATTGTGCTGTAGCACAACAAAATTTATATACCTTTGAGATACAAGCATAAATATATACAACAATTCCAACAATCACACTCTACACACTCACCCACACATTCTATACAACATGCATCATAATATAAAAACAGTGTAACAGACCATAATGCCAAGGAGCATGGCAACAACTATATCGACTTATTCAGTGTAATTATGGCTGTGGGCTAAGAACTGTTCAGGAATCATGTGGTGCATACTCTAATAGTTCTGTATCGTCTACCCGAAGGCAACAGTTCAAAGAACTTATGAGCCTGATGGAAGGTGTCTCTCAGAATACTATGTGACTTCTGCAGACGGTGAGATGTATAGATGTCCTCCAAAGCTGGTAGATGGTTGATGATGTGCTGCACAATCTTAATAATTCTCTGCAGAGCTTTTTTGTCCCCTGCAGAGCAATTTCCGTACCACACCAAGATATCATAGGTTAGGACACTCTCAATGGTGCAACGATAGTAAGACACAAGCAGCTGCTGTGACAAATTTAACCTCAGCATTAACTGAAAGAACATGCAGTGCTTTGAGACCGTCTTAGAAATCCTTGAAGACGTAACCTCAAGAATGTCTCATGTCATGTGTTTTGTACTACTAAGCACTTCATAAAGTGCAGCCTCTGACTTGACAGGTGTCCTATAAATAAGAAGGTAGTCCAGGAACCCTGGAACGTTCTTTCATTTACTGAGAGGGGTATCTGTAGATCTGAAACCTGGCTTGGTGAAGACAGTTGAGAAGCAGTTGTAGCCAGGCCAGCCACTTCCGTCCTGGGTTGCGGTGGTAAGATACACAGGTTAAATTGCTGTAATAGAGTTCAGAAGCAGCCTATGTCTTTTTGACAATTTCTGCTCTAATAAAGGCTGTATGTATTGTGGCCCAAGGAGCTCTGCTAGAGCATCTGTGTCTCAAGAGGTGTGGTATGATATTTGGTCAGCCCATGTATGCCTTATAAGGCATTAAAAATACGACATGGTGGTTTTTTTAAAGGATTTCACATATTTTTAACTCTAAGAGTCAGTTTGAGCCTGGCAAAAGCTGCAGGCCGACGTATGCAGCCTCTGCTGGGCTCAGAAGACCCTCCAGAGGCGAGGGAAGCAGAACACAGGGCACATGGGGGGCCACAGATAAGTGAACCCACAGATACAGGGGCCCCGTGTATGTAGAAATGGATTGTCAAAAACTTTTGATGGTCTGTCTTCCTTTAAGTCATCTCTTCCATGGAACAACCACTCCCAAAAAGATTCTCAGTATGCAACCATTTATGCTATACAGTTACAGCCTTGTTATACACTGATTTTTTTATACATGGATTTGATTCAACACGAATGGTCACTGCAAATGAGAATGAATGTGCAGATCCCTGGAGAAGGGGAAAAATGCATCCCTTTAAAATCAGTTTTAAAAACTGAACAGTCCTTCTAACAATACCCTCCTTAATGAGAGAGAGAGTGAGGGCAGCTGGCTGACAATCCATCAATCCTTCTCTCTCTAGGCAACCAGTCCCTTCCCTTTGAGCACCTGGAAGAAAGGTGATCACTTTGCATTGGTGAAGGGAGGGGCTGAGTGAAGCGCCTCTCTGAGCGCTTGGAGGAGGACTGATTGATGGATTGTCGTCTTAAGGATTCTTATCTTACATCACAAAGGTCAGCAAGGCTGTTTTTAAATCACCAGAGCAAGGGAATTTTGTTTTTTAAATGGATTTGCTTTAGTGCATTTTTTTCATTCACGTGAGTTCTGGGAATGGAATCCACGTGAATAATGAGGCTCAACCTGTAATGAGTTCTCCACTATTAATACAATTTGTTGCAATTGTGCACCTGCAAAAGTCAAGCAGTCACCTTTTCAGATAGGCTGTAATGGTCATAAGCAATCCAATCTTTTATCCCCCTCCCCCATAAATCTGTTTAAGACCCTTTGCCAATCTTTTAGTACTATCTTTGGGATGTAGATAGGAGTACCTGAAAAATAAAAAATAAATCTTTGAAATACTGTCACTTATTCCCTGAATGCTGTCCATACACGATGGATGACCCTTGAAACCCTTTAAGTAGTCTTTGTAAAGAGTGTATTGTGGATATAGCCAAATATTGTTTCAATATGGTTTTAAGATTTTAGATAAATGGGTGTATGGCTTATATGCTGATCAACATAATAAACTTTGACTTTGAAACCCTTTTTGTTGTTCTTGATGTCACCTGTCTACCATTGTTGTTTTTAATTGTATTCTTAAGAACTGCTGAGATGCAAAATGCTTCTAAATGTCTTGCACCAATTTGTGTTGGAATGTGCATCAAAGCGATTGCTTAACCACTCCACCTTTTAGCAAGCAAAATTTCAGATTGAGAATAATTCACTGAGAAGCTTAGCTAGATTGTATATTGAAAATAAATGTTGAGCTGCTGATAGTTCTTCTCCACAGTTTCTGATGTATAGGACTGTGTTATCGAGGAATAAGCTGATCTCGTGTTGGGTTTTCATCCTCTTATTTTTGTATGCTCTTGCATGGTTTCTGCCAGTGGTTCAATTGAAAGATTAGTTATGAACTCATCTATCTGAAGTTATTAATTTTTACCTGATTCTGTGTTTTTTCAAATAAAGCTCCTGTTGCATGGGAACCTCTATCTCCACATTCCATCAATAGTTTTTAACTCTTTGGTTCATCTCCAATTAATACACTAACAGCACAATCCTGTACATGTTTACGCAGAAGTAAGTTCCACTGTGTTTACTGGTGCTTACGCTCAGGTGAGCATGTTTACAGTTGTGGCCTAACTTCAAAAAGCAGTTTGAATTCTTTGAACTGGTTTTGAAAATGGTTTAGATCCATTTTTTGCTGAATATCAAGTTTTTTTGTTTGCAGAGTGACTCTGTAAATTAATATACACACTGTTTAACTTGAGAAAAACAAACTATTTTTAAACTCTTTAAAAATTCTAAACAAAATTCTTTACATACAATGTGAGAATAACATTTTTATACAATTGAAAGCTAAGTTCCTAATTAGTTTTTTAAGTGATTGAACAATTGGTTTTGAACTAGTCATTTCATTTTATGTTTAAGACTTCAGTTCATAATTGAGACAATTTAAATTGTAGTTTCCAGTTCAGTTCCAGTTCACTGAAGAAAACTCTTTGATACTGATGCCCAAAACTGGTTCAGTTCGAATCCCTGGTTTCTACACATATGAACAATCCACCTGAACAGTTCTGCTCTTTGGCTTATATGCAGGAACACCAGGGTGAACCTGCAGATCCAGTTTTGTTTTTAGTTTCAAAGTAGGGACAACTAATTTTTTTTAAACAAATCAATTTTAAAGACAGCTGTAGCAGTAATCTGCCACCTACAAGGGAGCATTCTTGGCTCCATGGAATCTTTGATTGGTTAACTGTCCAGCATGCCAGCAACCCTAATATAAATTGTGCAAATTTATAACAGAGCAGCTTGTTCTTTGAAATATTCTGATTTCGCTTGTCATAGGGAAAGGTTAGGAATGGTGACTGACGTTCTTTTAGCACCTTACAATTCTATCTTTATAACCATAATGGTATGTAGTGATACCTGAGATTGTTGCAGTATAGGATTCTGTGCCCAGTGCTGTATAACAGGGGTATCCAAAGTTTTTGGCAGGGGGGCCACATCATCTCTCTGACACTGCGTCGGGGGCCGAATTAATTTACATTTCAAATTTGAATAAATTTACACAAATATATTAAAGATGAACTTATATGAATGAATGAAGGTCTTGCAATAACTCAAGGTCTATAAAAGGCCTTGCACAAAGCAAGGCTGGCCTTTCCTTTGCTGCTGCTACTGCATCACAGACATGAAACAACAAGCAGTGGAGGGAGCCCTCATCCCACAGCTCACTTGAGATGCCAAACAGTTGCCCTCACGCTGAGAGCAGTTGCGTCGGGCCAGTGTGGGCTCCAACAAATCTCCAGAGGGCCAGAGGCTCATTGGAGACTAGGGGCTCCCTGAGGGCCACATAGAGAGGCCTCTGTGCCGCAAGTGGCCCCAGGGCCGGGGTTTGGGCACCCTGCTGTATAATATAGGAGCTTGACACAGGCACTCAATACCACACTATCCTCGGTATTCTGGAAACACTGGGTTGAATTATAAGATGTCCATTTTCTAGGAGTCATGCTTGCTATGTAGGAGGCTCTTTTCTTTAGAGGCAACAAACTTTGGAATTGTTCAATTCATTATACCAAAACCTTTGGTATATAAGCAACCCATTGGTCAGGCTGTCTGACTGACAAAGTAGAAGGCAGAGAAGATACTAAAAATTCCTTTGCATATGGTAATAGTGACGTACTTCAAAACCAGAAAAAAAAAATAAACTTGTATTTTCAGTGGTGGAAATATGTCCATGCATGTTTTTAAAAACTGAATTTTAGGGAGTTTGGTGATAGTAGCAGAAAACTGTCTTGCATTTTTGAAATCTTTTCATTGTTGTCTGCTGGAATCTAACAAGGCAACAGAATAATAACAGAAATTTTTACTATCTTATCTTACCATCCAGTAGTTATAAAACCTGCCATTTGACAGACTAACAGTTTTGATGACTATAATGAATATTTTAACTGACTTTTTTTGAACACATGACTTCAAATCTCTTTCAATAGCCTGTTAATAGAAATTGGATTAACATTCAAATGGCAAAACTATATTTGAAGACAAGAAAATGCTATTTTGGAATTTTAAATAAAATTGTGTATTCCTTTCTAGGGGCCCATTCAGTGTTGTTCGGCGATGTATCAACAGAGAGACTGGGCAACAGTTTGCTGTAAAGATTGTCGATGTAGCAAAGTTCACTTCAAGTCCAGGATTAAGTACAGAAGGTAATCATATAGTGACTTTTTTGTTTCTGCTTCTCATTACCTGGTGTCCTTCTTATTTCTTTCAGTTTGGTCAAAAGTTTCTAAAGTTTGGTCAAAATTTATGATTTCTCTAACAAGGAAATTTGTGTGTGGGTGGGTAAAAGTTTTGTGCCTCCTTCAGAAATTCTGTTAAAGATATGAAGCTGTCAATTAAACAAAGGAAGTGAAAATGTTAAACACTATTTGAGTACTTAATACAGTCAAATAATAATTTGTTCTACTGTGTTAACTAACATAGCAAATTAAATTTCTATAAATTACACATGCCAATGGTGGGGCATCTGTTTCAGGAGCATGGGAGGGAATAAAGTAATCTTCTGCAGTCCTGATCCATGGGGTCCTGATCTGTTCCCTTTTTACCAAGAAAAATTAAATCATGTCGGCCAGTGTTGCATTTAACATTGCATGTAGTTTGACTCTTGTGATGTTATGAATAAAATATGTCACTTACCTATTTGTATGTTCAATACTGCTTTGTGGAAGAGTAGTCAGGAAGCATGGACACAGACAAACAAATGGAGACAGGGCAGCTTTAAGTTGCTTTCCTTATGAAGGCAGCTTTAAGTTGTTGCCTTCATAAGGTGAGATGTTTGGTCTGCAGCAACCCAAAGCCTGTTGAAGTCCTCTGTCTCTTTGCCACCTAATTCTTGTTTGTAAACTTCACAGTGATAAGTGGCTTCTCTGGTGATTGATGTATTTCTTTAGATAAACAGCTCACCATGTACTGGTTATCCATGCGGTAGATCCTATTTGACACTTTAAAACATATGTTAATGCACTGAGTATTTAACTCTGGAAAGCTGACTCCATTATAATGCTTGTTATGGTTTTTAAATTAACCCCCCCCCCCCCCCGAAAAGTCTTGTGGAAAGATTGAACCTTCTGACTGAATTTGCAGACAGAATAGCAACAAATGGAACATTGCTTTCTATGTGTAACTTATAGAATCTTAATAGCATTTTGCAGTATGTAGCAAGAGCTATTAGTAAAGTAGATATATGATGCTCAGAGATAATTAAATGAGAAAAAGGCTGGCCTTTAGGTATTAGTTTAGACTCATTAGCAAAATTTAATATATATTTCCAGCTGGTCTGTTTACAGTGGGTCCTCTTATCCGTAGATTCAATACTCATTGATTTGACTTGATGTGGGCACCCAGCCTGGAGGGCCTCCAGGACCTCCTGGACATGACTGGAAGTGCCTTCTATTTGCATCTCAGAAGTACTCTGTAGGGAGGTCACGCACGACATCTCCTTGCCTAAGAAGAACAGACATTTCTGATTGTCGATGTGGACCCCCCCCCAGTGGATTTAATTATCCATGGAATCGGTATCTGGAGGGTTGAGGACCGGATCCCCTGCAGATACTGATGGCCCACTGTAATTTGAGTTTTAACTTTTCTGAAGATGAGCAAATGGACTCCTTTCAAATGCAGTGCACACAAAGGTATTGGCAGGTGTGTCAAACACATTTTCTACAGCAGGCCAAATAGCATTCATGGTGCCTGCTGAGGAAATAGTGTCATTAAGCAGGAAGTGACATTATTGAGCAGGGGATGACCAGAAATAAATGCTTTTTCTCACTGACCAAATAGGATAAATTTTTACCCAATTTGTGCATCAGTGGGGGAAAGTAGAATGCTATCCACAGGCTATCTTTCCATTTTTTGCTTCCCTCCCGATCAGTACAGTCATGCAAACTCATGCTGTAGATCTGCACAACTCGCCCTTCTCCCCACACAATATCTCAGGTTGAAAACTACTTATAGCTCAATGTGCTTAAATTCATAGCCTTGTATCTCCATTCTTAGCATGTGTACTAAAAGTAATTCCATGAAACATGGAACAATTTAAACAAAAAACTGTATTTTGTATGCAAGTCAGAAGTTCATTTTCAGTGAACTTTGTGGTTAGTTTGAGATTTAAAGGTTCAAAGCCCGCTTACATGGCATAATTACTAGCTTTCATATGTAGCACAAATGCATTAACTAATGAGCCCATCTTATACAAAGACCCAATATTGACCCCAATCTAGCCCAATATTGTCTTCCCTGACTGGCAGCAGGTTTTCCAAGGCCTCAGGTAGAGGCCTTCCCTACTACCAGATAGTCTTTAATAGCAGATGCCAAGGATGGGATCTTGGATATTTGGAAAGCAACACATGTACTATATCACTGAGTTATGTGAAGAGCCTCTATCATCAGCCAGTAATAACCCTTCATTTTTGTCCCCACAAGGACCCTAATGGCTTACATAGTCAAATAACTTTTTAAAAAAGTAATCAAAACTAAAATAAGCAACAATATAACATGAAATAATTACACCAAAACAATTTATGACAGTACATATGGGGGGAAGGAGTCAACTAGAATACTTACTTGAACAGAAATTTGATGAGGCAAAAGGTTGTCAGTGAGGTCCTTGTCAATATACTTTCTGCTTGGAAATTGTCTCTAAGTATCTGTAATGTCGTTTTGTAGATGGAATTGACATTTGTTTGAGTTAAAGCCACAGTGATCCATGTTTTTAAAAAAGGTGATTCTAGCAAGCCGGATAATTACAGACCTATCAGCTTAATCTCTGTAATCAGCAAACTGTATGCAAAACTTCTTCTCCAGCGCCTCAATCAATGGAGGGCAGGTTTTGAGCCAACAATCATGGCATTTTCTATGACCCTCGGATAAGTCGGGGGTTAAACTTAGGGGGGTGTCTGACTATAGTTTTGTCTGATTTTACCTGAGGCCAGATCCTGAAAAATAACCTACCACTAATTGTTACCTAAGAACTGTAGCTTCTAATTTATTAAAAACACAGTAAAAGATCATAAAATACATTTTTATTCTTTTTTAAATTCTGGTCTTCACCACCTTTTTGTAAACACTGTTGGAGTAAGTGCACTGTAAACAACATACCAGTGGTTCCCAAGCTGGTATTCATGTACTCCCAGGGACACTCAACAGGACCTTTAGGGGTACTTGAAAAAGAATGGAATAATGGCAGAAAAAGGCAGGCCATGCTCCAGAATGCAAGGCCTGGAAGGGAGGTAGCTAGTTGACTGTGAAAGCCCCACCAACAGCTAGTTTTTGGTCATCAATTCATGTATGAACCAGTGATTGAAAACCAGCACAGTAAAAAAGCTGAAACTTAATATGTAACGTGATCAATCACCCAGAATTTCTCAGCACACTTCTGGTGCAAAACAGTGCAAAGGCAGAGTCTTCTGTTCTTCAAACAGATAAAAAGAGAAAATATGTGATGCATACATGAAGTCTGGGCTTTCATATGGAGGAGATGAGCGCTTGTCTAATTACAAACATTTTGCTAATATGAAGGGTACAATTTATGGAAATGGGCTGCCAAGGGATATGCCAGTGATAAAGGTTGAACCATGAATCAAATCCACCTTTAAGGTGTCCGGTGTGTTAAGCCAGAAGCTTTACATACAGCATATAACACATAACTGGGAGTGTGCAATTCAATTCACAGCAGAGAGATGCAACTGCATATATTTGCAGCCCTTTTTACTCAGAAGTAGACCCACTGCTTTCCATGGGTGTTGTTCTTAAGTAAGGGGGCACTGAATTGTAGCCTGGGAAGGAGGGTCCTATCCTGTTGTTTGAAAAAGCAGACCTGCTTTGTAAGCATTTGCCAAGCAGAATCAGGCTGCAGCAGAAGGAAGGAGATTAAAAGGTTAACTTTGGCTGGAATTTCCCAGTTGCCAGAAACTATCTCTGCCCTGCCTCCCTGGTGCCTGCCTGCCTGCTGCTTGAGAAACAAAACTTTTCAGAGTAGAAAGGCTTTGCCCTCTGATTGACCCAGAGATAAGGCGAAGTGAGAATTGGAGTTTGATTACTTGGCAAAAATTTCACGTATTTTACATGATACTCTAGGGTACTAGTAACACTCTCTCCATCTTCATACAGGTTGAGTCTTGGTATCCACGAGGATTATGTTCTCAGAACGCATGTGGATGCAAAAAATATTGTTAAAGGAAAGCCAATTAAAAAACAAAGTCCCTTTGCTCAGTGGTGACTGATTTTCTGCTGGCTGCTCTCTCCTGCATTAACAAGGCTGTTGTTAAATGACTTTTTCCCTTTAATTTAAAGGGCCCTTCTCATTGCATTGAGATAAAACTGCAGGTAAAAATCCGTGGATAGTAAGGTTATATCCATGGATAATAAGGTTATACCTGTGTATTCAGAATTAAGAATTCTTAGGATGTTTGGGTTCAAATACCTATAAACCAAAAGAAACTGGTCACTTGTTTTTAAACTCAGTAAATTGATTTGTATGTGTTTGGGCTATACCAATAGTTAGTAACGTGCGTTGGGGTCAAAGGCTGGGGAGGCGCTGTGCATAGAGCTCGGTGACCTGGAAGTATGTTGGTAACATGACAGTGGGTCACCGAGCTTCCACACTGTTTTACACTCACAATCCCTCTCTTCCAAGGTTTAAATTGCTTTTTCTTCACATTCACACACCTTACATCAGTTCCTTCGCTTAGCAGAAGGGAGGGTGTGATGGCTTTTCCTATTCCAAACACTCCAGAGAAATCTAACATTTCCCACAGAGAAATATCTACTGACCTTATGTAAAGGAACTTTTAACTTTCGTCACATTGTAGATCCTAATCAGGCATATCTTTAAGGCAGATCAATAACATGAACAATGGGGAGTTACGTACTAGAACAAACCACTAAAAGCCTGTTTTGCACAGTGCCCAGCACTAAAAAGAACAGAATTGGAAAGCTCCAAAATAAGATTCTTTCAATTGGATTTACTTCTTAGGTTGTCCAAGGATAAAACTAGGACTTCTCATTATTTAGGCTTAAGATTTCTCCCCTGTCTATACAATCTAATCGCATATCAACCTAGTTTAAGAATCCTTTTAAGTTTGATATAATATAGCAATTGATTTTTTGACTGGACCCATTTTTGTCAACATTTCCTATAGAAAGCAAACTCTGGAAAGAATATTTGCTAAAGTTAATCAGAAGCAAAGTAAATGAACTTTTTATTGATGGTCATTCAAGAACATGCAAATTTACACTCAAAGTATCTGGCATCTTAGTCATGTGAAAACATCCATGAAGTCCAGTTTTGAGAAGCTTTTAAAGTCACTCAGTTTCTTTGAACTGGAGTTAACTGGAGTTCTTTCAACTGAAACTGTCTGTTTCTCTGACTGCCAGAGCAATGTTTCATACTCTGCTAGGTGGTTCCCCTGGTGCACAAATGGAGGGTTCACCGCTTATGCAGGCTCCCTACTGTATTTTGCTTGCTGCCTCCCTGCTGTGCTAAGCAGGGTTGGTGCTCCACTTGTGTTGGCACCCTGCTGTATTTTATGTTGGATTTATTGTTAAAACTGTAGAGGCTCTGCTAGCTGCCTCCCTAGTGTGCTAAAAGGAGCAGAGGAAAGAAGGTGCTGAGCTGAGGCACAGGCACTGCTTGGCTCTGCAGCAAGCAATAGATCATCCTGATATATTTCATAATGGGTCCTTGTTTGCTTTGATTTGGCAGGTTGAGCTCTGCCTCCTCTAACCATATCATTGCCCTCAGTGTCCCACCAGATATCTCTGGAAGTAGACAGGACAACAAGATACCTGTACCCTGTTGCCACTCACTTGAATCTGGCATTCAGATATAGGCTACCCTTAAATTCAAAGGTTGCATGCAGTCATGATGTGTAACCTGTGATGGACCTTTCCTCCATAAATCTGTTCAATTCCTTATTAAAGGCATCTAGGCCAGGTGCATGACAATGCCATGTGGTAAGGGGTTCCAGAGATTTATTTATACAGGTATTTATATACCGCCTTGCTCCTCAGACTTTAATCCAAGGAGGTTTACATAGGCAGGCTGTTCTAAAACCCCATAGGGATTTTTACAATTGAATAGTTCTAGTCTTTCATAGAACTCCTCGTTCCAGCTGGATTCCTTCCTGGTCTGGCCTCTCTCTGGCCCTTCGCCTCCCATGCTCCACTTGACAGCAACTCCTCTCTGCCACCGAGGGTCAGCTCATCAGTATATCAGTGTGTCGTCAGTTCTCGGGTATTTCCGGTTGTTTCAAACTGGCAGCCTCAGATCTTCAGGCATACAAGGCGGCAGCTCTACCAACTGAGCCAGACCTCCTGCCCAGAGGATTATAATCCATAATCCAGAGATTATGCACTGGGTAAAGAAATATTTCATTTTGTGTCCTTACTCTCCCACTGATTGGTTCTAGTGAATGTCTCCTGGTTCTGGTGCTGTGCAAGAGGGAAAAGAACTTCCCTCTATCCATCGCATAATTGTATATATGTCAATCATTTCCCCCCTTGGTGCCTTCTTTGTAGACTGAGGAGCTTCTCCTAAGGCAGGTGCCCCAGCCCATTGATTTGTAAAATGGTATCATAATATCAGTAGTATTATTCCTTTTTAAACAATCCTGAGCATGGAATTGGCTTTCTTCACAGCTGCAGTGCAGCACACTGTGTCAGCATTTTCATTGAGCTGTCTACTACCACTCCAAGATCTAATCTATCACAGATAGTTTGGAACCCGTCAGCATATATGTGAAATTATGATTTCTTGCCCCAGTGTGCATTAGTTTCCATGTATTTACACTGAAGTGCATCTGCCCTTTTTCCATTCAGTTCCCCATTTTAGAGAGACTCTTCTGGAGCTCTTCACAATCCATTCTAGATTTTGCCACCTGAAAAAGTTTAGTGACATCCGCAAATGTGGTCACTTTGCTTCATATCCCCAACTCCAGGGGAACGAACAAATTGAAAAAAGCACCAGTCCCAAGACCGATTCTTAGGGCATACTTCTGTAAATGGAAGTCTCGCCTTAATGAGGATGATAAAAAGGAACTCAAAACTCCAGCAAAAGAAATGTAAGATGATGATACAGGTGGCCAGGAAAGACTATGGCCAGCAACATTGAAGGAAATAATAAAAGCTTCTTCAGATATGTTAGAAACAGGAAACTTGCCAGAGAAACGTTGGCCTGCTGAATGGTTACGGAAGGAATGGGGAGATTGCAGAGAAATTTAAACGAGTTCATTGCATCTGTCTTCACGGCAGAAGACCTTGGGCAGATACCGCAGCTTGAAAATGACTAAGAAATTAGAGTGCAGTCCAAAATGCCCATTGAGCAGGTGCAGATCCCTTTTGAGCAGGTGCAGGTGCAGGGAATTAGAGGGCAGGTCCTCTCATGGATTGAGAACTGGTTGAAGGCCAGGAAACAGAGAGTGGGTGTCAATGGGCAATTTTCACAATGGAGAGAAGTGAAAAGCGGTATGCCCCAAGGATCTGTCCTGGGACCGGTGCTTTTCAACCTCTTCATAAATGACCTGGAGACAGGGTTGAGCAGTGAGGTGGCAAAGTTTGCAGACGACACCAAACTTTTCTGAGTGGTGAAGACCAGAAGTGATTGTAAGGAGATCTAGAAGGATCTCTCCAGACTGGCAGAATGGGCAGCAAAATGGCAGATGCGCTTCAATGTCAGTAAGTGTAAAGTCATGCACATTGGGGCAAAAAATCAAAACTTTAGATATAGGCTGATGGGTTCTGAGCTGTCTGTGACAGATCAGGAGAGAGATCTTGGGGTGGTGGTGGACAGGTCAATGAAAGTGTCGACCCAGTGGGTGGTGGCAGTGAAGAAGGCCAATTTTATGCTTGGGATCATTAGGAAAGGTATTGAGAACAAAACAGCTAATATTATAATGCCATTGTACAAATCTATGGTAAGGCCACACCTGGAGTATTGTGTCCAGTTCTGGTCGGACATAGTGGAAATGGAAAAGGTGCAAAAGAGAGTGACTAAGATGATTACGGGGCTGGGGCACCTTCCTTATGAGGAAAGGCTACGGCGTTTGGGCCTCTTCAGCCTAGAAAAGAGGCACCTGAGGGGGGACATGATTGAGACATACAAAATTATGCACGGGATGGACAGAGTGGATAGGGAGATGCTCTTTACACTCTCACATAACACCAGAACCAGGGGACATCCACTAAAATTGATGTTGGGAGAGTTAGAATAGACAAAAGAAAATATTTCTTTACTCAGCATGTGGTTGGTCTGTGGAACTCCTTGCCACAGGATGTGCCACAGACGCAGGATGTATGCGTCTGGCCTGGATGCCTTTAAAAGGGGATTGGACAAGCTTCTGGAGGAAAAATCCATCACGGGTTATAAGCCATGATGTGTATGTGCAACCTCCTGATTTTAGAAATGGGCTATGTCAGAATGCCAGATGCAAGGGAGGGCACCAGGATGAGGTTATTTGGTGTGCTCCCTGGGGCATTTGGTGGGCTGCTGTGAGATACAGGAAGCTGGACTAGATGGGCCTAAGGCCTGATCCAGTGGGGCTGTTTTTATGTTCTTATGCTGGTTCCTGAGTGTTGGAAATATGCCATAAGGCATGTTTACGCTAACTCAGGAGTCCTCTTGGGCTGGTGCAGAGGCTTGCAGAGGCCAAATCCAGTCCCTGTGCCACCCGAAGAAGGTAAGTTTGTGCCGTTTGGTGTGGGAGTGGGTGGCGGGATGGTGGAATGGAGGCAGGGAGAGGGTGTTTCTGGGCAGGAGAAGGGCAGAACGGGAGGTGAATTGGGCCCAGGAGGGGATGGGATTGGTGTGCCGAATCCTAACCCCCACTTCCCCAGTTATGTAGGCTGCTCAGATTTGCACCCTTGAAATTGTTGGTGCAGATCCAAGTAACTCCATGGGGTGGCTGGAGCTCGACACAGTGGTAACCTCTAACTGGAGGTGACCTCCAGCTCCCTCCTAATATGTGCTGAATTCAGCGTAGGCCACGGTGGCCTGCCTGTTCCAGCGCAGTGTAGAATTTGACTGTAATTCAAATAGAAATAAAAAGAGAAGACATTTCAGTAAGTCACTGGATCCAAGTGGCATCCACCCAAGAGTACTTAAGGAAGAATGAAATTGCTGATCTTTGACTAAAATATGCAACATCCCTTAAACTTGCAACTTAAGTCCATAACACATATAGTAATGCATATAACACTGTGTATAATATACTGGAAAGCCCCCACCCCATTGCTGGCTTTCTCCTTTGATAGTTTTGTATTGGTGCTTCACTTTCTTGGTTGAATTTAGCAAAGGAGGCTTAATTTGTGTAATTCCCTTCCCAAGGGTTTGTTGCCCTGGTTCCCTTGCCCCACTGCTCAGCTTGCAGATGCTTCACTGGTCTGTGTCCCTGGCACTTGGTCCCAGAAAGCACAAGCTGCTCATGGAAAGAGTTTACTCGCAAACAATCCCTAGTTTTATACTCTTATCTAGCTCCTTCCCCTATGCTTCTGACTGACTGAAGAGGCATTCCTCCAAGGGTGTGGCTTCCAAGTAGGACAACTTTTCTGTGAGTCCTGCTCTTTTTTAAAAAGCTGACTTTTGACTGGACTGTATTTAAAGCCAAATTGTGACTTTATATCTAGCTTAAAGTTGGTACCTAAACTTACAATTCAAGGTAGAAATTAAACTCTGAAATTAACTATCCCCCTTGCACTTCAGAGGATAAATTTTTATTGTTTCCAAGTGCTTCTGTCCTGGGATCTTACTCACAAGTAGACTCTAGTCCTATTCAGGGTAGATATCCATTTAGATTTCAGTGATATCTAGTCAGGATTCACTTTCTTTGACTACAACCCCTTATGAGAATGCAGATGAAGTGAATATTAAAGGATGTACTCTTATTAGATAAACCTTGCATCCTAATGCACTGTTCGGAGCATCATTCAGTGACTACATGTGCTGCCTCCGGCGCATTCTCGGCATCACCTGGCAGGACAAAGTTCCTAACAACACAGTCCTGGAACGTGCTGGAATCCCTAGCATGTATGCACTGCTGAAACAGAGATGCCTGCGTTGGCTCAGTCATGTCGTGAGAATGGATGATGGCCGGATCCCAAAGGATCTCCTCTATGGAGAACTCATGCAAGGAAAGCACCCTACAGGTAGACCACAGCTGCGATACAAGGACATCTGCAAGAGAGATCTGAAGGCCTTAGGAGTGGACCTCAACAGGTGGGAAACCCTGGCCTCTGAGCGGCCCGCTTGGAGGCAGGCTGTGCAGCATGGCCTTTCCCAGTTTAAGGAGACACTTGGCCAACAGTCTGAGGCAAAGAGGCAAAGAAGGAAGGCCCATAGCCAGGGAGACAGACCAGGGACAGACTGCACTTGCTCCCGGTGTGGAAGGGATTGTCACTCCCGGATTGGCCTTTTCAGCCACACTAGACGCTGTGCCAGAACCACCTTTCAGAGCGCGATACCATAGTCTTTCGAGACTGAAGGTTGCCAATACCAATACCTGCATCCTAATCCTAATATTTTGTCAGACAAAAGTACCATTGATGTCACTTGTACTTATTCTTGAGTAAGTGTGCCTAGGAGCACTTTTCAAATGTCTCTCAGATTTACTATAGTGATATAAATTATGATCCTGAATTCCCTAGTAAACACTTGGAAGAATAAGACTGCAATGAACCCTCGATGTAACAGACCTTGATTTAACAGACATTGGAAACAATGCATGTTTTCTGCTTTGTTAAAAACTAATAATACATTCTGCATATGTGCATCCCCATTGACTGGTGTTTGCATTTCACTTGCATTTTGGATTTAACTGACTTCAGTCCTTAATGGATGCTGCTAACCCTATTTATCTGTTAAATCAAGGGTTCACTGTAAATGATTTTATTTTTTCACTATTGAAATGTTTCCTATCTTGAAAGCAGGGGTAATTTTCATTCAAGAAACTGATACTTCATAAGTAAAGAAAGTATTATTTCAGTGATCCTTCCACTAAACAGTGAAGGAGTGTGTGCATCTGTACATATAAAAAACCCTACAAATTAGTAAACAAAAATGAATCTGGTAACAGAACAAGAATTGTATTAAATACAGACATCGCCTGTTCATATGAGCAGTTCTGAGCTGTCTGTAACAGATCAGGAGAGAGAGATGAGGTGGTGGACAGCTCCATGAAGTGTCGACCCAATGTGCAGCGACAGTGAAGAAGGCCAATTCTATTGCTTGGGATCATTAGAAAGGTGTTGAGAATAAAACGCCTAATGTTATAATGCCTTTATACAAATCTATGGTAAGTCCTCACCTGGAGTATTGCTTCCAGTTCTAGTCGCCACATCTTAAAAAGGACATAGTGAAAATGGAAAAGGTGCAAAAGAGAGCAACTAAAATGATTACTGGGCTGGGGCACCTTCCTTATCAGGAAAGGCTACATAAGAACAGCCCATAGGCCCATCTAGTCCAGCTTCCTGTATCTCACAGCAGCCCACCAAATGCCCCAGGGAGCACACCAGATAACAAGAGACCTCATCCTGGTGCCCTCCCTTGCATTTGGCATTCTGACATAACCCATTTCAAAAATCAGGAGGTTGCGCATACACATCATGGCTTGTACCCCGTAATGGATCTTTCCTCCAGAAACTTGTCCAGTCCCCTTTTAAAGGCGTCCAGGCTAGACGCCAACACCACATCCTGTGGCAAGGCGTTCCACAGACCAACCACATGCTGAGTAAAGAAATATTTTCTTTTGTCTGTTCTAACTCTCCCAACACTCAATTTTAGTGGATGTCCCCTGGTTCTGGTGTTATGTGAGAGTGTAAAGAGCATCTCCCTATCCACTCTGTCTATCCCCTGCATAATTTTGTATGTCTCAATCATGTCCCCCCTCAGGCACCTCTTTTCTAGGCTGAAGAGGCCCAAACGCCGTAGCCTTTCCTCATAAGGAAGGTGCCCCAGCCCCGTAATCATCTTAGTCGCTCTCTTTTGCACCTTTTCCATTTCCACTATGTCTTTTTTGTGATACGGCAACCAGAACTGGACACAATACTCCAGGTGTGGCCTTACCATAGATTTGTACAATGGCATTATAATATTAGTCGCTTTGTTCTCAATACCCTTCCTAATGATCCCAAGCATAGAATTGGCCTTCTTAACTGCTGCCGCACATTGGGTCGACACTTTCATTGACCTGTCCACCCCCCCCCAAGATCTCTCTCCTGATCTGTCACAGACAGCTCAGAACCCATCAGCCTATATGTGTGTCATGAACATGTACAGTTCAAGCCTAGTAGCATTGCAAGGCCTGAACCAAGCTAAAACAGTAACACAGAAGTGGCTTGCATTTCCTAACTGCTAGGATTTACAACTCAATGGAGGGTGATTATGTAGCACCTAGACAGCCAGAAAGATGCCCATCAAGGATGGAATGCAGCTGCAGAACTCCAGGGGGAGGGAAGAGCTGAGAGGGTGAGCTTCCAGCCCCACTTCTGGAGGACAGGGTCTTTGTTCATTGTCTGAGAGAGGTGGTGGGTGCACATCCTGCCCCGCCAGGACCATGTGGCCATAGGTAACTGGCATGAGGATCTACAAAAGAAGCTGACCCCGGTGAGAGTCAGAGAATAATAGAGTTAGCAAGTTAGCTTTGTTTTATGCTGATATATTTCCTAGAAGTTTTTATGCCTCTAGCATTTGCTGCCTTTTGTAACCTTTTGTAACCCTATGTATTTAATAAAGTAGAAAATCTTTTTACCATGTTGGTTCATTGTCTGTTGGGGACAAAGGTTCAGAATCCTGCCTAGCCGTTCAGCAAGCTACCAAAAATCCTCTAGAAACTTGAGGACTGAGACTTTAAGTAAAGAAAGTGCTCAGTGCCTACAAGGGATATAGTTAAGCCTAGAGGGTCTCGGTACCCTGGACTGAGGCACTGGCTCTTGCAGGGTGGTGGCAGTACTACCGAACAGGGTTCTTTGAGGGCTCTAGGGTTCAGAACCAATGACTCTGAGCACTCAAAAGCCTGGGAGTGAGCTCAAGTGTACAACAATGTGAAGTTTTGATTTTTTGCCCCAATGTGCATGACTTTACACTTACTGACATTGAAACGCATCTGCCATTTTGCTGCCCATTCTGCCAGTCTGGAGAGATCCTTCTGGAGCTCCTCACAATCACTTCTGATCTTCACCACTCGGAAAAGTTTGGTGTCGTCTGCAAACTTTGCCACCTCACTGCTCAACCCTGTCTCCAGATCATTTATGAAGAGGTTGAAAAGCACCAGTCCCAGGACAGATCCTTGGGGCACACCGCTTTTCACTTCTCTCCATTGTGAAAATTGCCCATTGACACCCACTCTCTGTTTCCTGGCCTTCAACCAGTTCTCAATCCATGAGAGGACCTGTCCTCTAATTCCCTGACTGTGGAGTTTTTTCAGTAACCTTTGGTGAGGGACCATGTCGAACGCCTTCTGAAAGTCCAGATATATAATGTCCACGGGTTCTCCTGCATCCACATGCCTGTTGACCTTTTCAAAGAATTCTATAAGGTTCGTGAGGCAAGACCTACCCTTACAGAAGCCATGCTGACTCTCCCTCAGCAAGGCCTGTTCGTCTATGTGTTTTGAGATCCTATCTTTGATGAGGCATTCCACCATCTTACCCGGTATAGATGTTAGGCTGACCCGCCTATAGTTTCCCGGGTCCCCCCTCTTTCCCTTTTTAAAGATAGGCGTGACATTTGCTATCCTCCAATCTTCTGGCACCGTGGCCGTTTTGAGGGACAAGTTGTATATCTTAGTCAAGAGATCAGCAACTTCATTCTTCAATTCCTTAATAACTCTTGGGTGGATGCCATCAGGGCCCGGTGACTTATTGATCTTTAATTTATCAATGAGGTCTGAAACATCTTCTCTTTTAACCTCTATCTGACTTAACTCCTCGGTCAGGAGGGGCCGTTCGGGCAGCGGTATCTGCCCGAGGTCTTCTGCCGTGAAGACAGATGCAAAGAACTCATTTAATTTCTCTGTCATCTCTAAGTCTCCTTTTATCTCCCCTTTCCCTCCCTCACCATCCAGAGGGCCAACCGCTTCTCTGGCGGGTTTCCTGCTTCTAACATATTTGAAGAAGCTTTTATTATTCCCCTTAATGTTGCTGGCCATGCGTTCCTCATAGTCTCGCTTGGCCTTCCATATCACCTTCTTACATTTCTTTTGCCACAGTTTATGTTCCTTTTTATTCTCCTCATTAGGGCAAGACTTCCATTTACAGAAGGAAGCTTCCTTGCCCTTCACAGCCTCTCTAACTTGGCTCATTAGCCATGCGGGCACCCTCCTGGATTTAGTGGAACCCTTCTTTCTTTGCAGTATATACCTCTGCTTTTGGTGTATACACCTCTATTACTGTTGTTTTAAGCAGCCTCCATGCACTCTGGAGAGATTGGACTCTTTTTACCCTCCCTTTCAACCTCCTTCCAACCAGCCTCCTCATTTGAGGGAAGTTCGCCTGTCGAAAGTCAAGGGTTTTTGTTAGAGATTTGCCTGGTATTCTTTCCCCAACGTGCATGTTGAAATGGATCACAGCATGATCACTGTTTCCCAATGGCTCAGTAACATTTACATCTCTAACCAGGTCCTGTGTACCGCACAATATTAAATCCAGAGTCACCTGTCCTCTGGTGGGCTCTGTGACTAGCTGCTCTAAACCACAGTCATTTAGCACATCAAGAAATCCGGTCTCCTTATCGTGACCAGAACACAAATTGACCCCGTCTATATGAGGATAATTGAAGTCCCCCATGATTACAACCCTGTCCCTCCTTGTCACCTCCCTGATATGTTTCCTCATTTCAAGGTCCCCATCCGATTTCTGGTCTGGAGGACGATAGCACGCCCCCAGTATTACATTGCTGCACAAGCCTGGTAATTTAACCCACACAGATTCTATGGTGGAGTCGGACCCACCTTCAAGCTCTACTTTGCTGGATTCTATCCCTTCCTTAACATAAACGGCCACCCCACCTCCAACACGCCCCTGCCTGTCCCTCCTGTAGAGTTTATAGCCTGGGATTGCGGTATCCCACTGATTCTCCACATTCCACCAGGTTTCCATTATGCCCACTATGCCAATGTTTTCCCTTGTCACCAGACATTCCAGTTCTCCCATCTTTGCTCAGAGACTTTGGGCATTCGCATAAAAGCATTTGTACACGGAATGCCCCAGGATGGGCTGCTTATTCGCTCCTTTGTCCCCGCATCCTCTCATTGTGCCAGACCGTCTATCACATCCCATCACGCTACCTTTCCCAATTTCTTCTCCTACTCTGCCTTTGTCTTGTTGTTCTCTAACCTCCCCAACCTCATCCCATAGGGATGAGGAGTCCCGAACCGGATGCCCCTCGGCTCCTGTCAGCCTTCCCGCAGGGATCAGTTTAAAAGCTGCTCTGCCACCTTTTTAATGTTATGCACCAGCAGTCTGGTTCCATTCTGGTTCAAGTGGATCCCGTCCCTCTTGTACAGGCCCTGCTTGTCCCAAAACGTTCCCCAGTGCCTAACGAATCTCAACCCCTCCTCCCTACACCACCGTCTCATCCACGCATTGAGACCCCTGATGTCCGCCTGCCTAGCTGGCCCTGCACGTGGAACAGGTAGCACTTCAGAGAACGCTACCTTTGAAGTGCTGGCTTTCAGCTTCCTGCCTAAAAGCCTAAATTTGGCCTCCAGGACCTCCCAGCTACACTTGCCCACGTTGTTGGTGCCGACATAGCGACGGCTATAGCATTTGGCCCTCTTCAGCCTAGAAAAGAGATGCCTGAAGGGGAACATGATTGATACATACAAAATTATGCATGGGAAAGATAGAGTGAATACTGAGATACTCTTTTCCGTCTTTCAGAACACCAGAACCAGGGGACATCCACTAAAATTGAATGTTGTGAGAGTTAGGACAGACAAAAGAAAATACTCCTTTACTCAGTGTGTTAATCTGTAGAACTCCTTGCCACAGGATGTGGTGATGGCATCTGGCCTAGATTCCTTTAAAGGGGGATTGGACAAATTTCTGGAGCATAAATCCATCACAAGTTGCAAGTCATGATGTGTATGTGCCATCTTCTGATTTCGGAAATGGGCTGTGACAGAATGCCAGATGCAAGGGAGGGCACCAGGATGCAGGTGTCTTGTTGTCTTGTGTGCTCCGTGAGGCATTTGGTGGACCACTGTGAGATACCGGAAGCTGGAATAGATGGGCCTATGGCCTGATCCAGTGGGGCTGTTCCTCTGTTCTTATGACAGTTTGGGGACCGGAGTAGTTGTGGAGAGAAATTGTTGAAAAACGGAATATGGTCATTTTTTAGTTTGCAGAAGTTGATTCCCAATGCTTTTTAGTTAGCAAATTGCAAATACCTTTTTTATTTTGTTGATTCCTGCTGCGTCACCAAGATTTCTGCAAAGTGCCTCTCATTAATGCCTTCAGGAATGGGAATATAAGTGGAGCTAAATTTGGCCCATGTGTGCTCTCTCTCACAGTCACGCATATAGCAAAACAGTTTGAATTACCTTGTCATATGCATATCAAAATGGGGAGGGCAACTTTAGCCTTTAGAACAGCAGAGAGAGGTTGAAAGAGTAGAGCATGCATTGAATAAATGACTTCTGAGTATAATTGAAATGTGTAGAAAGAGCAGATCGTCAAAATGAACCATCAGAAAGCGGGAGAATACCTGTACTTGTTAATGGACTCTGACAACTAGCAAATCTAGTATAGGCAAATTCTATTGAAGCAAAGATTAGTATTCAGTGTGTCTTGTCCTCTGTATCATCAGTCTCTGTAGTGTTGTAATTTATCACTTCAAATGAAGGCTATTGATGCTTTGTCACTGTTCCAGAAATTTTCATGATCTGCTGGTTTACTAATAGGTATTGTGTGTGTTTGTTGCCAGACACCATTACAACATGTATCTTCTTTTGTGCAGTATTTCTAAACTATTTAGATTTCAGAATGTGGTTATCTTATGCTTTCAGAACTATTATTAAAAGAGTTCACTTTAATAAGTGTGTTAGTGCATCCACCACTATCTCAAGTGCTTTGCTAGCCTAGACATGAGAGTTATTGTAGGGAAGTTCAAAGAGAGGGGGTTAAAAACCAAATCTCATCTACTTGTGAAAAATCCCCTCATATGTCTTTCCCTTTAAATTTAGGTAACAAGATTATAGCAAGGTCATTTTGGAATACAGATTTTAGTTCCCTGTGACAGCAGCAGCCACTATAGTAATTCCCTCCTTTTCACACTTTTTGGCATGATTGCAACCAGTAGCCCTAATTGATAAATAGTTGCTGTATATGCCATGCTGCTAAGTTAAAAGGGCCAGCCCAAGATCTTACAGAAATTATTCTTAATCATATTATTCAGTACAAGTCTTAGTAGTATAATTTAACACAGCTAGTTCTGCACTAAATAGATGTTTTATATAGATACAGCTGTTCAGGAAATGTTAATTAAAATTTTTGACCACTACAGTAAAGCTGTCTATAAATAAATTTAATAGTTCTGATTTTAAGGAGCTGCAAGCTGCTTTTGGCCTGACAAACAAAAGGACAAACAGTATTTAAAAGAATAAAAAAAATACAAATGACAGTAAATTAGATAGGCTCCTGAATATAATGACATGGAATTCACAAATACATTAAAATTTAATGTGATTAAATCACTGATTAAATCACAGCAATGATGACTTTTGTTCAGTGAGGGCATGAAGAGAACTTTAGGGTCTTATTTCAGATTAGGAATTAGACACTGTGTTTAGATAATGGCTGAATATATCCATGCAAGGAAATGGGCATTTGCACAATAAAATGTGTCTAAGTTCATTTGTAGGATAATGATTTGGTTTGGATAATTTCTCAAACATAAGATTTTTTTTTTCCACTAGACAGATTTGTTCAACCAACTTTGTCCTTTTTTGTCATACAGCTATGGTGTCAAACATGCAAAAAATTTTGCAGACCCATGTTTACATGACTGGAAGTTACAAACTGCTGAGCTCAATCCTGTGTTCACATGGAGGCACACTCACAGGACTTAACATAGCCCTCTTTCTCCTTCTTATCCCTTGATGCACAGGTACTCGGTGCATCAGGCCATTTTTTTTTGCCGGACCATTAAGAGTCATGAGAGGCTTGTATGTACTTTCTGTATTTACTTCAGTCCTGCCCCCTCCACTTGGTAAAGAAACATGAGGTTTGAGCTTATGCTCCTTAACTGCTTGTGGATATGGTAAGGATGCATAGGCTTGCTGCATGTGCTCCTTGGAAAAAATGTGGAGGGAAATGTTTGACCCTAAAGAATCCCTCCCATGTGCAGGCACCTTGCCTGTGGTAGACAGATCAAATCTTCTCTGCATAGTTGGATATAGTGATGTGCATAACCAAAAAATGATTCATAAATTAGAAATGTTCACATTATGCAGTTGGATAACTTCTAATAGTCAGTACTTTTGAAATGATTAGTTTGATTTTTCTCTGTAAACGGCTTTGTGAATTTTTTTGTTGAAAACATATATAAATATTAATAATTTTAACACTCCAATGAAAATAACTAAAAACATTGAGCAAGTATGTCAAATGTCACAATTACTTTATCTGAATTGTGTTCTCTGTATAGAGGACAGTTTAATTTCAGGGGTCAGTAAAACAAAATAAAACTAAGTATCAGCGGTTAGAATCCAAATACCTGTGCTAGCTATACAAACTTTGTAGGCAAATCCAGTAGGATTTTTGATTACTTTATTGAATGTAGATTCCCATGTCATGATTTTAAACATCTCCATTACAGAACAGTTTTGTTGTGAAGTACAGGGCTTACTTTACTATTCAAGAAATGTCCAGATTTTCCTCTGGGTGCCGGAAACTCTGGGATGAGCTTCAAATGAACTTCACCTTTCTTGCATGTTATGATTAGGAAAATGTCAAATACATTTTGACATCATGTGCAATGGAATAGTTGAGAAAATGATAAGCTATATAATTTAAAGATGTACATTCCATATGAACATGATCAGAATAAAATAGAGTAGCATTGCTACTGAAAAGTTCTTCCATCGCTTAAACTTTGCTATTCTCTGAAAAAATGTTTACAAACACAGATTGCATTGTTTGAAATAGATCTTTAGATTACTATTTGTTTTCAGCTCTCTGAATAGTACAGTACTTTCTATCACAAACCTCTGCAAGAAACCGTTAATTACTCATATATATTTTAGCTCAAGTCTATGAGTGTTTAACCACAGCGCCCTCAAACAAGGAATACGGGGTGGGGGGGCCAATATCAGCAGATCCCGTATTCGTGGTTTCAGTTAACTGCGAACTGGGTCTGACTGCGCCCTCTCCAGAGGCAAAGCGAGCTGTGCACCCCTTGCTTCCTGAGGATCTTTTGAGCCTGGTAGAGGCTGCGCACATCCACCCATGACCTCTACCGGGTTCAGAATAACTGATAGAGTGGAAAAAAGTCACTCCTGGTTTTGACAAAAAATGTTAACTTGCGGTTTTGGTTGAAAAACTGGAAGTGACTTTTTTCTGCTCTGTCGGTCATTGTGAGCCCGGCAGAGTCTGCGGGTGGATGCAGCTTCTCTCACCTACAGGAGGAGATGCCACCCCACCCCCTGGATCTGCAGATTCAGGTATCCACGGGTGGGGGGTGTGGTGGTTCCGGAATTGATCACACCTGTAATTAGGAGAGATTACCTGAGAAGTTGAATCCTCATCCTTAGCATCCCCAAGCTACTACATAAAGTTCCTGATTTATAAAATTCATTTAGTTATTTGATTCGCTCTGTAAACCGCTTTGTGAACTTTTGTTTGAAAATGGTACATTAATTAATAATAAAAATAAAAGCTTTTCAGAGAGAAGGTGCTGGTGGTGTTTTCCTTAAAAAGTAGTTTTAAAGTAGTTTTCACTTTAAAAAGTGAAAATTACCTTTAAAGTAGTCTTGGAAAAATTGAAAGCATATGTACGTGTATATGATGTGTTTACTTTTCTTGGACTTGTGTCCATTCTGTCAAATTCAATATTTTTGTAACATAATCAGTTGTTTATGAAGTTTAGAAACACTATTTTGAACATTAATGTATCTTGTTCCTTCTTTTCTCATAACAATAACAATGGGTTTTAATAATAAAATATGAATGTTTTTAGATAAAATCTAAACTTTCTATGTTTATTTATTTTTCATTTTATTTGTATTCATTTTTATTTCATGAGTGGAAAAATGTGTGAAAGCATTGGCCACCAGACCTGCCTGTACACGGAGTACTTCAGATGAATCCCTGATCTAGTGTTGTAGCAAGCAGCAACATGGGGCAGTAAGAGACAAATCAGGCCCTTTCAGTGAAGGTGCTAAATTGTGGGACTCTGTGGTAGAGATCCATCTGAGTCCCTTATTATAAGAACATAAGAACAGCCCCACTGGATCAGGCCATAGGCCCATCTAGTCCAGCTTCCTGTATCTCACAGTGGCCCACCAAATGCCCCAGGGAGCACACCAGATAACAAGAGACCTCATCCTGGTGCCCTCCCCTGCATCTGGCATTCTGACATTATTTCCTTAGGTGACAAGTAAAAAATCTTTCTATTCCAGTTTGTGATCTGTTTTGTTTTATTTTATAAGCCTCTATTCCATCCAGAATTGTGTACATTAGACAGAAATCAAAATAACTGATTACAACGTTAAACCAGATAGCAGCAAAACACATAAAATAACCCTAGCCATACATCAGCAGGCAAATTCTTTTCTAAACATGTTTTAGTCAGGCAGAAGAAAAAGACCACTGATGGGACCTTTATAGGCCTCTGAGGAAAGGCATTCTATAACTCAAGCCCAGACTATTTTTCATTATGGGCAAATATGTCGTTGAGTCATGTCCTTGAATTTTCAGCCATGTAGGATTTGTAACCAAGAGTTCACTGCAATTCAGGGCCTTTTTTTGTGGCAAAAGTTGTGCTTGTCCCTCCTCCTGCACTACCAGTTGTCCTTAGCAGACTTCCTGTGTTTACTGAAATTGTTCTCCATCTGAGATTACAATTGCCTATTCAGGTGTGCATCGCTTAGCAGCATTCCAACCAACAACGTATATGGCCGTCGTTTATTGTATGGTAAACTATACAATAGAAAAACTTTGTGATGGCGATGCTGGAATTCCTCATTGGAAGACCCTGAAAGCCTCTTTTCAGGTTGCACTGGGCACAGGACTCGCTTTATTGGGCTCTGTGGGCCCCAAAATGGCCTGCAGAAGCCTCCAGAACCTACTTCTGGTTTACTTTCAAAAACTAGAAGTAGCTTTTGGAGGTTTTTTGCAGGCCATTCTGAGCCCTGTGGGGTGAGCCATGGGCCTAGAGCGGTGGTGGTGAACCTATGGCATGCATGCCAGAGGGGGTACTCAGAGCCCTCTCTGTGGGCACGTGCACCGTTGCCCCAGCACAGAGTTCGCCAGAGCCTCCAGGAGGAACACCAGGAGGAGAGAATCTGAGGGGAGGCGGCGCCTCTGAGGACTCCAGCAAGCAGGTGCCTGAGCAGGGCCAGGACTGAGCCGCCTGCAACTCTGGAGGGCCCAGCTGGTGCAGTGCACCCAGGCCAGGAGGCTTCCGGGGCTGCAACTCTCTCCAGCCCGTGTTCGTGCAGGCCCCGGGCTGCTCCTGAGCATGCACTCTTCCCCGGCTTGGCTGGGTGCAGCACTAGCGCAGCCCCCCGCTGGACACGACTTTTGGGGCTACGATGCAATTGGCAGAGGCGAGGCTGCAGCTGCACTAGAGTGTAGTGTTTGCTTGCAGCGCGCAGAATCACCAAGGCAGAGGAGGAGGGAGGCGGCGCTGGCAGGGCAGAGCAGAGGAGGGCCTCACCCAGGGCAGGCAACAGGGTTCTGCCCACACAGGCGTTCCGAGGCAGAGCGGTGCCCCATCCAGGGACGGGCACACTCCCCTCCTCCCTCGCTTGCAACCGGGCAGCGAGGAGGGGAGACGCCACCCATTGTGTGTCTAGACCCCGTGGGAAAGCGCAGACACACATTCAAGGCTCTCGATCCGGAGCCAGCTCTGCTGGCAGGAGCAGCTTCCACACTTCGCCGGATGACAGCCCAATCCTAGCCATGTTTTCCTGGGAGTAAGCCCCATTGACTCAAATGGGACTTACTTCTGAGTAGACATGCATAGGATTGGCTGTGATCCCGTGCACAGGCTCGAGGTGCAGAAGCACCGCTTCAAGTGATCTTCTCCCCTCTCACTGGGCCACTCTTGGAAGCACCGCTGCGCCAACCTCCTCCGCTGGTCCCAGCACAGCTCTTTGCACCCTTTAAAAACCTGTGTGTAGGCTCCTGGGGCAGAGATATGTCCTCCTGCACCTGGAAAAGTTCTGTGCTGGGGCCCCTTCTGGTTGGCTGGGCCATGTGCCATGGCCTCATGCAGATGCGGTGCCTATTAATGTACTGAGCAAGGGGGGAGTGCAGCTCCCCCCCAGCACCCATCCATAGATGGAGAGCTGCTCGGAGAGAACCAGCCTCCAGTTCCTTTGGCTACGCAAAACAGTTTGTCAACATGTAAAGATTTTTAATCAAAATGCTTCCCCTCTGTCATTGTCACTTGTTAACAACAATTGTGTAATGTGACTCAGGGCCCAATCCTATCCAATTTTCCAGGCGCGGACGGCAGTCTGTTAAGTCTGTGGCGAAGGTGATTCCCATGGTGGGGTTGGAGAGGAGTTAGGTTGGAGGAGAGCATAGCTCACAGCGTGGCATAGCTGGAGTGAAGCAGAGCGCTAGGGCATAGCAAAGCTGCTGCGGGCTTTGGGGTGCCAGCCCTGCACGTGATGCTGGTCCTGCCTTACTAAGAAGTCCCATTGAAGTCAATGGAGCTTACTCCCAGGAAAGTGTGGATAGGATTGGACTTCCAGACACCAATCCTATGCATGTCTACTCAAAAGTAAGTCCATTGTAGTCAGTGGGGCTTATTCCCAGGAAAGTGAGGGTAAGATTGCAGCCTGAGTGCGCAGCATGAGTGCGTGGCGGGGACATTCTTGTGGTGGGGTTGGAGAGGAGCTAGGTTGGAGGGGAGCATAGCTCACAGCGTGGCATAGCTAGAGGGAAGTGGAGCTGGAAGGGAGCAGAGCACTCGGGCCACAGCGCGGGCTTTGCAGCGCCAGCCCTGCATGTGTCACTGGCCCTGCCTTGTTGCCCACTGGAGGCTTATCTATAAGAACATCACACAAAACTAATTTTTATATGATCTTAAAGGTAAACCACAGAATTGCTTCTCCGATCCTATTGGAAAAGAAGTGCATGCAGAATTTCACATAGCTGTGAGTGTTCATGAAATACAGCATGATGCAGCCATCCATCTAGGATACTGCTGGCTTAATAAAAAAATAAATGCAATCTTGCACAGTTTTACTATTATTGACAGTATTTATATTTCACTTTTCTAACTGTTCCCTGTCCTAAGGCTCTCACAATGTAAAAAAAAAGCAAAGGAACACCAACAGTCAGCCACCAGAAAAGACACTGCTGGGGGATTGCTTTCCTTACTTTGTTTGGATCATCTTATGCTTGTGAGCAGCTGTTTTCAGCTTTGAATTATATCAAATCTGACACCAGAAACAGACTAACAGATGACCTGAGTGCTGCATGTGTTGCTTTCAAAGTATGAGCCAAGGTTAGACAAATTATCAGCATGCATACAACAGCAAAAATCACATTAATTGTTCAAAAACATGCGAAATGCAAACTTTTACTTTTCAATAAAATCTGAAAGTTTTTTTATTGAAAGCTCATTGAAAGCTCTGTTATTGTGTATTAGGAGGAGGAGGAGTCAACAGTGGATGAACAGACATGTCTCCAGGGGCTCCTGAGAGACAGTCTGTTTCCCCCCCAAAAAACTGCAGGTCTGAAGAGGATCTGAAGATCTTTATCAGCAGAGACAAGATCTTTCCACTATCATGAGGCAAAGCAATGTAAAGATTCGCAGACCACAATTCAAACACACATCACATTCATGCCTATCTCTCCTACTTGCCACAAGTGAGGAGACAGCTGCTCTTCAAAACCGAAAACAAGAAGAGAAGTTGTGGTGAAGTTGTGGTACCATATTCACGGGTATCAAAAACTACATTGGTTTTTGCAGCTATACATTCAGAAACCTACGTTGGACTGCATTTACAGATTAAGAGGTGGAAAAGTGGGGAAAAGTTGCTTGCATATTCCATGGTAAAAACTTAGTTGTCTCATAGATATGGAAACCCAAGTGGGTTTTGCATCTAAACATGCGCTTATTCCATGGCAAATGACCATTTCTGCTTTTTGCGTGTTTGCTCTGGGCCTTGGGTACCATCATTGAAAACACCCTGCCCCATGTTGCTGCTTGCTACAAAACTAGATCAAGAATTCAGCTGAAGTACTTCCATGTACAGGCAGGTTTGGTGGTCAAAAGTAGTTCTTAATGAACCCTAGTCCAAGGTCATCTAAAGCTTTATTGAACGAGGTCTGGAAATGAATTGGGAAGTCGGCACAGATTATTAGGGTTTATCTCAGTAATGATCTGAGATCTCAGTAATGAATTCCTTATTATGATTTTAGCTGTGACTGACTTTTAGTGTTATACAGCTGTCAATTTTGTTTTAATTAGTCCAGGTTTTTTATTATGTTTTGTGGTTTTTTAAATTTCACTTTATTGTATTTCTTGTTGTATTTTATTTATTTACAAGGCAATTCGACAACTTTATCTTAAAATGTAGGTGAAATATACTTAACTTTGGCTGGATTCCCCCCCCCCCCTTGTTTTATTGTTTTCTTTAGCAGTGTTACTTTACAAATTAGGTCTTTCTGTGGCTTTTGAAATCTATCTGAAGCTGAAACTGAAACTTCTAGCTATTTTATTGTCCATCTTTGCTTCTGAAAGGCTTTGATTAGTTCTGAGTAAAGATGTACTGCTCAGTAATTTGGCCCTTTGTTTTTAGGAGGGTGTGGTGAGTCAGAAGTTATATTTGTAAAATTCTCTTTGCAAATGAGTCTAATTATGTAAAAATCGCTTTACTGTTTCTTCTCTTGTGTCTTACTCTTCAGTTGTATTAGTTGCTTGAAAGGAAAATACATTTTAAAACCAGCAAGTTATATATGTATGTATGCATAACTCATTTGTGTGTTTTTGCGCTTCCTGGTTCATTGCTCTTAACATACTGTAATGACTGCTGGTTGACTACTTCTCTTTGTTAAGTAAATTTGTGGCTAATAGCCCAGGATACTGAGTCAGTATTCCTTAATGTCACCCCTCTCAAGCCTAATGGGGATATGAGGATCATCGGGGATTACAAATGTACAACAGCAAGGCTCTCCAGCAGCATGCGTACCTGGTGCCGGTTATCAGCCATCTCCTCATCTTCCTTGCAGGTTCCAAGGTTTTCGGAAAATTGGACTTAGCCCAGGCTTATCAGCAGTTGCCAGTGGATAATGACACAGCAGAGGCACAGACAATAGTTACCCACCAGGGTGCCTTTAGGGTCAAGCGCTTACAGTTTGGCTTCTGTGTGGCACCAGGAATTTTTCAGGGCCTCATGGACACTCTCTTCAAAGGAATTCCTAGGGTCATTCCCTTCTTTGACACATGCGGATTGCCAGGGCATCAGATTCGGAATTCGCCAGTCACCTTCGCAAGGTCCTTCGCCGCTTCCAGTCTGCTGGACTTAAGATAAAGAAAGAGAAGTGCATCTTGGGAACCCCAAAAGTTGAGTTCCTCGGATACCTCATCGATGCTAATGGTATCCATCCTGTACCAGAAAAGGTTCGAGCTATCGTGAATGCCCCACCTCCAACCTCCAGGCAGGAGCTACAGGAATTTTTAGGACTTGTGAACTTTTACTATTCCTTTTTGCCACATAAGGCAGTGTTAGCAGAGCCACTCCATCACCTCCTGGACAAGAGGACCCGCTGGGTCTGGGGCCGCTGCGAGGATGCTGCCTTTCGAGAGGTAAAGAATTTACTCACTTCCAACTCCATACTGGCTGACTTTGATGAGTCACTTCCTGTTGTCCTTGCATGCGACGCCTCTCCATACAGTATTGGTGCAGTCCTCAGCCACACACTCCCAGATGGAAGAGAGGCTCCAGTAGCCTATTATTCGCACACCTTGTCTCCTGCTGAACGGAATGATGCACAGATAGACAGAGAGACTCTGGCTATAGTGGCGGGCATCAAAAAATTCCATGACTATCTTTATGGTTGACGATTTTTGATATTCACAGACCATAAGCCTCTGCTGGGTCTTTTCGCCCCAAATGAACAGACGCCACAGATTCTGTCTCCCCGCATCCTGCGTTGGTCCATATTCCTGGCAGCATATCAGTACTCCCTGAATTATAGGCCTGGCAAAGTGATGGGCCACGCAGGTGCCCTCAGTTGCCTTCCGCTGCCTGCTCATGGACCCGATTCGGCTCCAGCACAAGGCATCATGCTCCTGGAATCGCTCCCAGAACCGCCACTCCATGCGTCGGGCGTGGCTTCATGCTCAGCCAAGGACCGTATCCTTTCCCGTGTTCTCAACTGGGTGTGGAGGGGGTGACCTATGGACCGCATGCACGGAGAGTTCACTGCATATGTCTCCCGCCAGCACGAACTCTCAGCCCATGAGGGAAGCCAGGTCGTCATTCCAGCTAAGCTCTGTCACTGGGTCCTAGAAGCCCTACACGAAAACCATCCGGGCATCATACGAATGAAGGCACTGGCCAGGAGCTACGTCTGGTGGCCCAGAATTGATGCGGCCGTCGAAGAATGGGTGAATCGATGCAACACCTGCCAGAAGTCTCGGCCAGAAGCACCTAGAGTGCCTGTCCAACAGTGGGAGTCCACTCGCATCCCGTGGTTCCAACTACATATAGACTTTGCAGGGTCCTTTCACAGCCAAAATTTCTTCATTCTAGTGGACTCCTACACCAAATGGCTAAAAGTTGTCCCAGTAGCAGCTATGACATCCCGGGCAGTCGTCAAGGCTCTCAGCAAGATCTTTGCTACCTACGGCCTACCTGATACGATCGTGTCTGATAACGCTGCCCAGTTCACATCAGCAGAATTCAAGGAGTTCATCGGCAGGTATTTGATCCGCCATGTGACATCAGCTCCCTTCCATCCATCCACGAATGGTCAAGCTGAATGCATAGTGAGAACCACAAAAGAAGCACTCACCCGCATCATCCAGGGTAAGTGGGACCATCGGCTGGCAGTGTTCCTTTTCAGCCAGCGAGTCACACCATGCACTGCCACAGGCCGCAGTCCAGCAGAACTTCATAAGGGGCGGTGCCTGACAATGCATCTTGACTGGCTGCACCCAGACAGGACTTCGGAAAGACCACCGACCTCCGAGATACGAAAGGGTGCGCGTGGGTTCAGCCCAAACGACCCAGTGCATGTACGGAACGATGCAAATGGTCCAGCGTCGATCCCAGCAACCGTCATTAGAATCACAGGCCCCGTCTCATACGAGGTGGTCATTCCAGACGGCCGGACCTTCCGCCGTCATGTGAACCAGATGTGTCGCTGCCTGACTGACTCAGCACCCACCACACCAGTTCCAGTCCCCGGTAGAGAGCATCAGCTCTTGCCACAGTCTGGAGAGGCCATCAGTCCAGACGTAATACTGCAGGAACCGGAGACTTCCCTGGACTTACCTTAACCACCAGATGTCAGCGCACCTATGGGGAGTCCATCTGCCATAGATGTGCCAACCCCAGAGCTGACTGAGGAACCAGAGGTCCGGATACCGACACCGCGCTGTTCTTTGCGAATGCGGGTACAGCCCTGTCACTTACAGGACTTTGTTGGTTAATCTTGAACTGTACTTAGGGGGGAGGGGTGTTATGTATGTAAGTAATGCAGGATCGAAATCCTGCATAACTGATTAGCCCAGACTTATGGCTAGCCAATCAGGTGATGGATTGAAATCCTACCATCCAATTGGCCCTCTAGTTAATGTAAGTTCTGGCCAATTGGGTGATGGATCGAAATCCTACCACCCGGTTGGCCCTCTAATTAAAGCTTCAGTTGCACCAGTCATGGGAAGTCTGGGTGGAGTTAAAGGCTATAAAAAGCCAGGGGTTTGCCTTGTTTTATGCCAGGTTCTGTTCTGAAGATGGAATAAACATATTGAATTGTTATCACTATGCCTTCCTTGATTCACACGGACCCACTATATAACAGTTCCACTAAAATTGAGTGTTGGGAGGGTTAGAACAGACAAAAGAAAATATTTCTTTACTCAGTGTGTGGTCGGTCTGTGGAACTCCTTGCCGCAGGATGTGGTGACAGCATCTGGCCTGGATGCCATTAAAAGCGTATTGGACAAGTTTCTGGAGGAAAAATCCAATATGGGTTACAAGCCATGATGTGTATGTGCAACTTCCTGATTTTAGAAATGGGCTATGTCAGAATGCCAATGCAAGGGAGGGCACCAGGATGCAGGTCTCTTGTTATCTGATGTGTTCCCTGGGGCATTTGATGGGCCGCTGTGAGATACAGGAAGCTTGACTAGATGGGCCTATGGCCTGATCCAGTGGGGCTGTTCTTATGTTCTTATGTCTTAGCGCTGAACAACATTGAGTGCCTGCCTGTGCTGGAGGAGCTTGACAGTGAACCAACCCTAGAAGAACTTCACGTGGCCCTGGACTCCCTTGCCTTTGGCAAGGCACCTGGAAAAGACAGCATTCCTGCTGAAGTTCTAAAGTGCTGCAAAAAGATCTCCGGTCCAGATCAGACGGAAAGCTCTTCAACCTCTCCAGACTGAGAGCAAAGTCCAGCTGAAATGTCTGCGTGACTTCCTTTTTGCCGACGACGCAGCTGTCACTACCCACTCTGCCAAAGATCTCCAGCAGCTCATGGATTGTTTTAGCAAGGCCTGTCAAGATTTTGGTGACGATCAGCCTGAAGAAAACACAGGTCATAGTTCAGGATGTGGACTCACCTCCCTGTTAGAGAGATGCCTTCTGTTGCAGTTCCAAAGGCATGCTTCAGCAGGACAGCGAAGAAAATCCCAAACAAGGTTGGCACAAGAACACAGCCCTGCTTCACTCCGCTTCGGATGTCAAAGGGGTCTGATGTGGAGCCATCAAAGACTACAGTGCCCTTCATGTCCTTGTGGAAAGACCTGATGATGCTGAGGAGCCTGGGTGGACATCCAATCTTGGGGAGAATCTTGAAGAGGCCGTCCCTGCTGACCAGGTCGAAAGCCTTCCTGAGATCTATGAAGGCTATAAAGAGTGGCTGTTGCTGTTCTCTGCATTTCTCCTGCAGCTGTCTAAGGGAGAATACCATATCGGTGGTGGACCTGTTGGCTCAGAATCTGCATTGCGATTCTGGGTAGACGCTCTCTTCAAGTACCTGGAGCCTCTTCCGTGCAACTCGGGCAAACAGCTTTCCTACAACGCTAAGGAGAGAGATGCTGCGGTAGTTATCGCAGTCACCCCTGTTGCCTTTGTTCTTGTACAGCGTGATGATGTTTGCATCCCTCATGTCCTGAGATACTCCACCTTCTCTTCAGCAAAGGCAGAGGATTTCATGCAGCTCAGTGACAATGATCTCTTTGCAGCACTTTAGGACTTCAGCAGGGATGCTGTCTTTTCCAAGTGCCTTGCCAGAGGCAAGGGAGTTCAGGGCCACGTGAAGTTCTGCTAGGGTTGGTTCACTGTCAAGCTCCTCCAACACAGGCAGGCACTCAATGTTGTTCAGCACTTCCTCGGTTACTGCATTTTCTTGGGAATATAGCTCAGAGTCGTGCTGCACCCAGCGTTCCATCTGCTGCGCCCGGTCCTGGATGACCTCGCCTGCTGCAGACTTCAGAGGGGCAATTTTCTTCTGTGTTGGACCTAGGGCCAACTTGATACCGTCATACATCCCCTTGATGTTGCCCATGTCAGCTGCTATCTGTATCTGGGAACAGAGTTGGAGCCAGTAATCGTTAGCATATCTCCTGGCAGTCTGCTGGACTTTGCTGCGAGCAGCTCGGAGGACCTGCAGGTTGCGCTCACTGGGACAGGCTTTGTATGCTGCTAGAGCTCTCCTCTTTTCCTCAGTGACTGGTGTCAACTCCTCAAAGTGGGCTTCAAACCAGTCTGCTGTCTTGTTGGTCGTCTTGCCAAATATGGACAAGATGGTGTTGTAAACGGCATTTTTAAAATGTTTCCATCTGTTGGATGCATAAGAACATAAGAACAGCCCCACTGGATCAGGCCATAAGCCCATCTAGTCCATTTTCCTGTATCTCACAGCGGCCCACCAAATGCCCCAGGGAGCACACCAGATAACAAGAGACCTCATCCTGGTGCCCTCCCCTACATCTGGCATTCTGACTTAACCCATTCCTAAAATCAGGAGGTTGCGCATACACATCATGGTTTGTACCCCATAATGGATTTTTCCTCCAGAAACTCGTCCAATCCCCTTTTAAAGGCGTCTAGGCTAGACGCCAGCACCACATCCTGTGGCAAGGAGTTCCACAGACCGACCACGCGCTGAGTAAAGAAATATTTTCTTTTGTCTGTCCTAACCCGCCCAACACTCAATTTTAGTGAATGTCCCCTGGTTCTGGTATTATGTGAGAGTGTAAAGAGCATCTCCCTATCCACTCTGTCCATCCCCTGCATAATTTTGTATGTCTCAATCATGTCCCCCCTCAAGCGTCTCTTTTCTAGGCTGAAGAGGCCCAAACGCCGTAGCCTTTCCTCATAAGGAAGGTGCCCCAGCCCCGTATCAGCTGGACCTGGAAGAGATTCCTTAAGCTTTACCTGTATATTTGTAAATAAACCATGTATTACCAAACCACCAAAGGCTGTATCCAAAACAGGTAATGACTAAGCACTACTGAAATTGGTGAGACAAGTTTAGTTATAAAGTGGTATCTGAAGAAATCAGTCATAAGTCTCCTTTCCATAAAATGAAGCCAAACTCAGATAGTGCTGCCTCTGCTGCTTGGGGAAGCGGAGAGCCTGTAATGACACTTTGCTACCTGACTGCCTTGTGCAAGTTGTGCAAACTGGCTCTAATAATACCCTACAATATGAACCATATTACCAGACCATACTAAGACCCAATTAACCCATTATGCAGAGTGTGAAGGTATGTTGAAGTGGTAGAATTCTGGATTGTACCATTTCAGTCTTTGGGGAACCCCTGGTGGTTCATGCACAGGTGGATGATTTGAAAAAGTAAATTTTGGGGGGTAGTTCTTCATTCAAAGAACATACAGGATGTAGTAAACCAGGAAATCAAGGAAAGATTTGTACGAAACCTTTCCTTCAGTAGGCTTGCTGCCTACAATTTTTTGCATGAGAAGCATTCTAAAATATGAACCTGTACCTACAATCAGAAGTTACTCTGCTAACTGGGTAAGAGGCACTTTTTCAAGTAGGTGCTCCTCTTATATGGGGGAGAGTAACTGGCCATCCTCCACCCCAGCAGTGTCTTTTCTAGTGGCTTTCTGGTGTTTTTTTGCATCTTTTTAGATCAGCCATTTTCAGCCACTGTGCCGTGGCACACTGGTGTGTCACGAGTGGTCCACAGGTCTGCCACAGGAATTTGGGGGAAGGTAATTTATTAATAGGGCCAAAGGGAGATGCAAGCCCCCACTGGCATCATGGTGTGCCTTGTCAATTGTCAAAAATTTGGTGGTGTGCCTTGATCATTTTAGTGCCTTGTCTGTGTGCCGTGAGATGTAAAAGGTTGAAAATCACTGTTTTAGATTTTGAGCCCTTTTGGGACAGGGAGCTATTAGTTATTTGATTTTCTCTGTAAACCACTTTGTGAACTTTTAATTGAAAAGTGGTATATAAATACTGTTAATAATAATAATAGTAATAATGTTAGCAATTCTACCACCTCAACTTATCTCACTCTATGTAACATGAAGATTGTATCTAACCTTAGTGTCTGAGTAAGTCTAAGGGAAAGTTTTATATACAAGTGTCTCCCCATATATGTGGATCTGAGGGGCTCTCCACACTCATTACAGTACCTTTGTTTTTTGGTAGTAGTGCTGGAAGCAGGGAACATTCTTCTTAACTGAATGTGCAGGCAATCAGCCTGCATACTAGAGGGAGATCTGACAGAATGTTAATAGGAAGCAGAACAGTTCCTGCTAGTCTCCCTCCCTCTAGCATGCAGGCTGGTTGCCTGCACGTTTAGTTAAGCAAGAACATTCCTTGTTAAGCAAGAAGCACCCATGTTTTCAGCTCTACTAAACTAAAACAAAGGTAATGGGTGCAGTGGTGTGTGGGAGCTGCTCTTAACATAGAAGTCCTCTGTATCTGCAGTTTCCATATCTGTGGGTGGGTGGGGGTCAGAATTGAAACCCCACAGATATGAGAGGATGCCTGTGTTATGAACAATAGAAGTTCAGTGAATAGAAATTGAAAGCAGTTTGATAAAAGGTATCTAATTCCAATCTATTTTCTTCATCAGGGTATTAGAAACAATTTTAAATCTAGTCCTGGGATAGATTGCTACCCTAAGGCATATCTCTTTTAAAAGTTAATGGTTCTACACAACATTATCACCAGCACATTCTTACACAACACATTCAAGCAATAACTAGGTACCATTTTGCTAGTTATTTTTTGTGAATAAAGCAAGTGTATCCCAGACACAATTTACATTAACACATGTAATACCTTGGTCAACATTAAGTAATTGGTATACAAAACTTCCATTCCCCAGTTATTTTAAGTTGTTTTTCCAAACTAAAGCTTTGGAAAAGTCTGGATGTTGTTTGTCTTTTACAATTCTTATCGGTGTTTAACCACAGCAGGTAGTTGATCTGCAGCTACTAAGTTATGTAGTTGAAAGGTTTGCATAGGCCTATGCATTACTCTCAGATTATCTTTAGTTCCTGGGCCCTGATCAAGCCTGGAATAAGATCTAAATTTCAAAAAAGCTAGTGGGGAGGGAGAGAGATAAGTCTGTCTTAAGCATGTACGGGTTTTACCTCTGATTATGAAATTCCATGATTTTCCAGCTCGCTGGGGCTCCAAACATTACCCAAGCCTCACTCTGGTCATGTCTGGAGCCATTCTGAGACCAGTAGAGGCCAATGTGAAACCAGAAGTGCCCTTCTAGGACCCCTGGATGCCATTCTGAGGCCAGCAGAGGCCATGCAACCTGAGAGTCTCCAGAAGCAACTGGAGCACAGCTTGAGGCTTCAGGCTGGTGCACAGCCTTTGGAGGCTTCAGGCTGGGCAAAATCTGATGAAGTGCCGGGTGCAGGGGACCACGTTGAGCCAGATACAAAATCTGCAGATAAGTGGGCTCAAGTAGTGATCCAGTAAGTCCCAAAATGGGAGCCATGGAAACCTATGAGAGGAGCAGCAGAATCCTTAATGAAAACGCGCCACCCTCACTGGCAGACCGGGGGGGGGGCAGATGGGGAAAAAAACCCAGGCACTGAAGCTGCGATTCTCCCCTGCGTGTGTCACTTTAAAAAATATTGTCGCGTTGGCAGCTCCTTTGAGGCTTTTTTCAGAGCCTTGGTGTGTGGGGCGGGTGGGTTGGCTTTCCTCTGCCCCCTGAGCTCCCTGACAATCCCGCCAGCTGCTGCCCTCCTGTCCTGTTGCTCCGTCGCCGCCCCCACATGCTCGTGTCTTTGTTCCTTTTGAATTCTGCGGGCTCTGCTGAGGTTCCTGCCTTGTTCCCTTTCCAAGTCTCCAACCGGCTCAGCCAATCACCATCCTGCAAGCTCCTGGCTTTTTCTTTTGGAATGGCTCAGGGCACTTCACTGGCTGACCATCAGCCTAGCATGAGCTGCCCTCCTTCTGCAGCCATTGTGAGAAAAAAACAGAGCCTTTGCAGACTGCCTTTCCTGTGCGCAGCTCCCCATTCAGCGCCAGGAATGGAGGCTTTTCCTCCACAGCAGAGGTGCAGCTGGGGGTGTGCAGCAGAAGCTGAGTGTCTCAGAACCCCCTCCTGTGTGTGTCTACTCAGAAGTAAGCCCCATTATAGTCAGTGAGGCTTACTCCCAGGAAAATGTGGCTGGGATTGCAGCCTTAGAGCCCATTTCTGTGCGTGGGACTTAAAAAAATTTTTTTTTCTTGTTTGAGAAAATGAGCAGTGGCAAGGGCTTGCAGCCACTCCCTCCCTGCCAATATTTCTTTATCCATCTTGTAATTAGTCTGTGGAATTCTTTGCCACAGGAAGTAGTGATGGCAACTTGCCTAGATGCCTTTAAGAGGGGATTGGACAAATTTATAGACGAAAAGTTCATTATGGGTAACAAGTCATAGTAGGTATGTGCAAGCTCTTGGTTTTAGAGGCAGGCTTCCAGTGATTGCCAGATGCAGGGCACCAGGACGCAGGTTGTGCTGTTGTCTTGTGTGCTCCCTGAAGCATTTGGTGGGCCACTGTGAGATACAGGAAGCTGGACTAGATGGGCCTTTGGCCTGATCCAGATCTTAGGGTTCTTCTTGTGTTCTTAATAATAGAAGCCACTAAACATTTATAATCTGCTGAGAGGCAGGGAATTGGGTATCTATTATTACACTGCAATTCTGTGCTGCTGTTAATAATAATAATAAATATATATGCAGTAAAAAATGAAGACCTGAACTTAGTGAGTACTGCTGCTGATGCTTTATTTCAGGGGTGTCCAAAGTTTTTGGCAGGAGGGCCACATCATCTCTCTGACATTGTATCAGGGGCCGGGGGAAAAAATAATTAATTTCCATTTAAAATTTGAATAAATTTATATAAGTTTACATAAATGAATATATTAAAGATGAACTTATATGAATAAATGGAGGTCTTGCAATAGCTCAAGTACTATAGAAGTCCTTACACAAAGCAAGACCAGCCTTTCCTTTGCTGCTGCTACTGCATCACGGATGTGAAACAGCAAGCAGTGGAGGGAGCCCTCATCCCACACAGCTCACGTGAGAAGCCAAACAGTTGCCCTCATGCTGAGAGCAGTTGTGTCAGGCCAGTGCGGGCTCCAACAAATCTCCAGAGGACCAGAGGCTCATTGGAGACTGGGGGTTCCCTGAGGGCCGCAAGTGGCCCCAGGGCCGGGGTTTGGGCACCCCTGCTTTATTCTAATGCTCTAACTCCAATGCTCCTTACTGTTGTTTAACATAAACAAATCATGCATTTGCTTGCTATAGTGCTGTGTTCAGTAAATTGCTATTGTGCTATCCTGGCCTTCACTGTTTAGTCTACCACTTAGGCAGCTATCTGTAGGAAACAGAGATAAAGAAAGCAGGGCTAAATTTGCCTTGCCTTAGGTTGATTCACACATGTCTCTTTTGCTGGCCTTGTGGTTTTCACCATGCCCAGACATATGTATTTGCTTGCTACAGTGGTGTAGCCTTGAAATCATTTATCAGATGTGAGATGGCTAATGCTGCTGTGTTGTGCTGCTTCTCCAATGTAGTGGTGTCCACCTTACGCTGCTTTCTGTGGGAAACAGAGATGCAGAAAGCTGGGCTAGATAGGCCAAGGCAAGGCCAGTTTCCAGTATGACTTGTTTCCATGCTCTCTTGTGAACCACTCACACAAGTCTCTTTTGCTTTCAGTGAACTCACATGCACATGTCTGTTTTGCTATAAGTTTCTCACTAACACTGCAAATCTGGTCTTGTGGTTTTATGCCATAAATATCTATGTTGCTTTCAGTGTGTTCAGCAGGGTTCTTACATGTACTCTCAAGCAGTCCAGTGCTGCAAATCGAACCTTTTGTGCAACATTAATATGCTGCTGTGCTGCTTGTCCAATGTGATGCTGTCTATATTCAGCAGCTGTGTGTAGGCAGCTTTTAAAAATCACATAGTTTTGCAAATAATAAATTTAATTAATTGAATTGTGGACGCCAAAATATGTTTGCCCCAGGTGACAGATGGCCTAGGTATGCCACTGGCCACCCTATACAACGTATAGGATTGTGGCCCTAATGGGAGCCACGGCCAATTGCCCCATAGGTCGAGGGAGCCACCAGTAAAAAAAAATTTAGGAACCACTTATGTAACTATTACAGCAAAAAACAAGCTTACGTCTTGAAGACATAAAAAAAGTCTTTTTCACAGACGACCAGAACTAAAAGAACACTCCACTCTTAAGTTTGTGATCCTACCCTTTTGGCCCCTACAAGATTCAAGACAGAGAAGATTGGGCTTGCCTTCCTTCACGTCTCTTTGTATAATGAAATATGCGCTTTGTATCTTTTTTATTAAACTGTTCAGAAATCTTACTGAGCTTCTGTGCTTACCTAGGAAATAATTTTGTGACTCAGGTAACCTATTTTTGAACACCTGGGCAGGGTTCTCAGTGGCCAATTCACAGCTATGGAATTCCTTTCTTCCTGGGGGATCATTTTCTCTCACACAGAACCAGTTTTGCACCAGTATAGGCCAGTTTTGTACCATCTCTATTAATGTGATATAATGTAATGTCCCCTCACTATTAATGTTTTGGTAGCTAGCAAATAATTTTTTGTTTCTCTAGGCCAGGGGTGCCCAAACCCCAGCTCAGGGGCCACCTGCTGCCCTTGTGGACTCCAGTATGGCCTGTGGGGAACCCCCAGTCTCCAATGAACCTCTGGCTCTCTGGAGACTTGTTGGAGCCCGCACTAGCCCGATGCAACAGCTCTCAGTGTGAGGGTGATTATTTGATCAATTGAGTGAGCTGTGGGATGAGGACTCCCTCCACTGCTTGCTGTTTCATGTGTGTGATGCAGCAGTAGCAGTGAAGGAAAGGTTGGCCTTGCTTTGTGCAAGGCCTTTTTTAGGCTCTGTGCTATATTTCAAGACCTTCATTCATTCATGTAAGTTCCATCTCTAATATAAATGTAAATTTATTCACAGTTGAAATGTAAATTCTTTTTTTCCTGGCTCCCATCACAGATGGTGCGGTCCTTCTGCCAAAAGGTTTGGACACTCCTGCTCTAGGTGTTTTAGTGGCATTGATTTTTCAATCATCTCTTAATCAGTTCTTAACTTGTTGGCTATTTTTAATATGTTTTCTTTTTATATTTGAGATGTCAGGTTTATTTTTTGTGCTCTGAATTGCTTTAGATACAAAAAGGTGGGGTATAATTCTTAAATAAATTTTTGTTTCATGAATTGAATATGAATGTGTCATTGGTACACATTCAGAAACATCTGAATGTTGTGGTTTCTTGAAAGATAGAAATCTTTCAAATTGTAAAAATCCCTACGGGGATTTAAAATGCCTGCCTATGTAAACCTCCTTGAATAAAGTCTGAGAAATCTAAGGACCAAGAAAGGCGGTATAGAAATACCTGTATTATTATTATTATTACTATTGGTAGACTCTGGCAGGGGATATCAGCTTTCTCTGACTTAGAACAACAACAACAACAACAACAACAACAGTATTTATATACTGCTTTTCAACAAAAAGTTCACAAAGCGGTTTACAGAGAAAATCAAATATCTAATGGCTCCCTGTCCCAAAAGGGCTCACAATCTAAAAAGATGCAACACCAGCAGACAGCCACTAGAACAGACAGTGCTGGGTTGAGGTGGGCCAGAACAGAGCCTATCCAAGAGATGTGATCACATGGGCCCTTGGAAAATCACTTCCTTTGTCTGGAAGTACCAACTGTCTTAATAATTTTTCATAAATTCAAAGACATTTAGCTTTTTATTTTCTCTTACAATTGAAATAATTACTTTAAATATTTAATCTAAAAATATGTATTAATAAATTATTAAGAAAATTACAATTTGTATAGTTCACTACAGAAAGTCATTCACATAATTATGTTCGCAGTTCTGTTATTGTATTCCATCAAGGAATGGTCTGTTTTATAGTGTTATATTTGTGCCTCTATTCTTTTCTCATCTGTGAAATGTTGCATTAATCCTAGATCTGAAGAGAGAAGCCAGTATCTGTCACATGCTGAAGCATCCTCATATTGTTGAACTTTTGGAGACGTACAGTTCTGATGGAATGCTTTATATGGTTTTCGAATTGTAAGTTTTATTTCTTTCATAATACTTTGCTTATTGTGCATGAATGTTTTAAGGAGGTTTACAATTAAATCTAACCAAACTGAATTAGCATACTGTTTTAGGCTGCCAGTTAGCATTCTCTTTCATAATATTTAGGCTTAGAATTAAATAATACTAAGCAGTTCTCTAAACCATTTCTCTGAATATATAGAATATAGAATAATGATATATTTTAGAAAATGGAACAGGATTAATTTTCTTCCGCTATGTGTGGAATTCTTGGCACTCATATGTGGGACTTTTTGAATTCTAGCCAATATCTTTATTATGTAGATCTATATGCAGAAATACAGTCATGTCTTGGCATTCTTTTCCAATAACCCCCACAGATGTCAAAACCCGCATCTAAACAAATTCATGGGGCAGGGCACCCAGACCTCCAAACGCAACTGGAGCTATGCTCTGGTCCTGTTTGGAAAGGTACAGGTTGGACCTCAGTGTGGTTTGGGGGACCCATGTTGAAACAAATCTGAAGTTACAAAATCTGCGGATGCCAAGGTTCTACCTGTAGTAGATTTTATGAACCTCATTGCAGGGTGGATAATGTAAAACTACTTTGCTCTGCAAACCATCTATATTTTTAAAGTCTACACAGATTAATTTAAAATCAAATATCGGTATAAAAATATTTGCCTTTTTAAAAACTGAAATAGTGACTGACCCTGTGAAAACTTGTAATTTTTTATGAAGGTTTTGTGACTATAAAAATATTGACTCATTAAAATATTTCACCTCTGCAGTTAGATTATAGACATAAATGTTTGGAGACACTCCAGTGTATAGATGTTTTTACATTCCTGAATAGTAATTTTGTTTGACTGTTGTCTCCAGTTCACTGGTAACTGAGGAAATTAAGGTGCATAATTGGTCCTGATGTGACGATTAGGAAGATTTCACCAGTTAGTAATCTTCTAAATGGATTTCCATCACATACTAAACAATTTATTAGCTGTGCAATGTCATACATAGGTCCCAGCTCTCTTTTAAAGAAGCATGAACTTCTCAGTCTAATGATGTTTTAAAAGTTGTCTCCTTTTTCTTTCCCTGATAAAACATGTATGAGAAAGGAGTAAAGAATTAAAATTTTTTAAACCTAACTAAGGCATCTAGTCCCTGGATAAGTCTGTAAAGTGCATTTTCTTATTTCTGGGAAATACTTTGAGAATTCTCATGTGGAAGGAAAACTACTGGTTAATTGCTCTTGATAATTTACTGAGAGTCTGTCTCCATCTACTGGTGAGAAATTAATCACACCACCAGATTTTAGTTTACTATAAATGTTCTTACTTCTTTGTAGTATGTATATATCGTTTTTGGTTAACTATATCGTGCATTGTCTAGTACTTCAATAGAGGAAAAGTATTTTTGATGTTGGATACAATGTTTATTCTACAGACAATTGTCAAAACAATCAAATATTTAGAAAGCAATTGTGGTCTACGAGGTTTCACAGCTGGCAGAAACAAGGCACATAAACATGTATTTGAGATATATTCTATAAATAGAGAGAGAGTTTTTTAAAAAAATATTCTTAATACAGATGCAGCCTATTTATCCACGGATTTTTTATCTGCGGATTTGTCTCAACGAGAATGGGGTGGGGCTACTGAAAGTCACACACACCTTTGCCTCCTTTGCCCTGAGCTGGCATCTCGATCCATTTCCAGGCAGCCCAAATCACTGCAAAAAGTCTCTGTTTTGCCCAGGCAGGGAAATAGCCCTGGAGCCATGGAAGAGGCTCCCCTTGCAAAGGAACAGTAACATTCCTGGAGCCTGTGAGCCAGCCGACGCTGAAGAGGGGAAGGGAGGGACCAAAAACCTCTGTAGCTAGAACACATACAGCAAGGTGGAGCACTCTCTCACACACACACACACACACATGTGCGCAGTAGCAACAGAGGGGATTGCTTTAAAAAAAACCGGGAGTGTTTACCGAGCCTTGGAGAGACAGGTGAGGGTGAGCAGAGAGCCAGAGTACAAGTCCCAGAATGCTCTGGGGCAGAGGAGTTTTCACAATGGCTGCAGCCAGGGAGGCCTGCAAGAGTGGCAGCAGCGAAGAGGAGGAGGAGAACCTACAGTGCTGTCGGGAGGCTGCCTGGGACACAGAGGGCTCCCAAGCAAGCTCAGGATCCCACCTGTGAAAGGGGAAGGGGGGGAGGGGAGGGGATTGATAACAGCTGCCTTAGTTTCCTTCCATCCAGAAGTGTCAGGCTGCAAGCTGTATTTGCGTGACTATGGGATTTAGCACAATGTGTTTTTTGTTAATCACGCCGAGTCATGAAACAGAACTAATGTGGATAAATAGTCTGTACCTGTAATCACATATTGGGCAAAATTTTTAGATAATACAACTTCACAATTTTGAAAACACTTCTTTTTGTGACTTGCCACACAACTGATATGTAACTATTGCTTATAACCATATGTTATATAACCATTTCTTATATGGATTTTCTACTTACCATGGAAAGCAGTGACCCTAATAATCCATGAAGTTGGAGTCTAGTGCTTGTGTGTACATACACATGCAGCTGTTGCAAACAGTAATACTTCTGTAACATTTCACTATGATTTATGGCAATAGATATAAAATGCTTTTTATTGTATTCATGTACTTTACATAAAGAGAGCAATAGGAAAATAGTAATGTGGCCTGTGACTAGGCCATGCTTAGTTCTAAATTCTAGAATAGTTGCTTACATGGGAACTTATGAGTGTCTTCTAAAATTTGGAACTATGCAGAGGAAGATGGGATAGAAATTAATGAATTAATAATAAATATTGGGTGCCAGTACAGAGTTTAGATTTGACTATTTCAATACTCACCCAGAAATTATGACCCAATCTTTTGGATTTCTTTTCATTTTATATTACCTCATGCTTATGAGTGTATAAGGCTTATACAGTTTGATATTTCAAGATATGCAGTCACCCCTCCTTGTGCATAGATTACATTCCAGAGTTGGCATGCAGATGCAAAACTGTGGATGCAGGGGTATCCCCCCCCCACCCGTGGCGAATACATTCTCGGTTCCACCACAGATAAAAGCAAACTCTGGCACCAAGCATTGTTTCTCATGACTCTTCCTTTGCAGGATTCTTCATTTGCAGCCCTTCCTGTTAGAGAATGCTAGAGGAGAAAAGTGAGAAGCAGTCAGCCAGAATGCTAGAGGAGGGAGACAGCCAGAATGGTAATGGGACATGAACAGCTGACTACTTCTTTCATTCATCCTCTGTTCTGTGACAAGAAGGGCTGCAAACAAAGACCATGCAAAGGAAGACAGATAAGTAAAGAGCGTGATGGAGGTGGAGAACCATGGATGGGGGACGAGGATACCTATACTCAGAATTGCCTTGAAAATTAATGAAATGGCAGGCATAATCGCTTGCACTATTTAAAGTGTTTTTCTCTGGATTTTTTTTCCTTATCTTTGGTTTGCCAAGTGTGTATAGTTGCATTTGCACAAGTAAAGTTTGCCCAAGATGAGGGGCACTGTATTGTTAGTTCTCAAAACTGTTCTTGATAGGGAAATACACATAGAGGAATACATGTAGGGAATGTATTAGAATGCAGAATCATATGGATTCTCATTTTTATTTTATTCTTTCTCAGTTTACTCCTTGCACGCAAACCAGATACCTTTGTTTCTAATAGTCGCTCATAAGCATTCAGAAATATTATTGTTCAATATTCATTTCTGAGACCATTTTGCCAGTACTCTATTATATTTTGATCTGAAATATACTGATTGCTAGTTGTATTGTAAAATCTGCCTGTTATTAGTCTTCCCAGTAGGAAATAGGTTGGAATGGCAACATTATTATTTAAATACATTGAAAACATTATAATAATAATTAATAATAATAATTGCAACAAACTTGAGTTTTATATTTATAGTGTTAGCTTAATTACAGGGCTGCTGTAGTAATGGCCAAGAGATTGAGGTACAGCACAGTCTTGTTCAAATCTTGTCTCTGCCTTGGTAACCTCAGGCCACCAACCAACCTTGGTTTACTCCTTTTCATCAGCTCCCCTTCCCGCAATTTGGGGACAATGCTTCCATTACAGTATTGTGGTAAGGATAGCAGTATGAAATATTTTGAACACTTGAATGTGCAAATACTTAATACTATGCAAATACTTAATAGTAATAGTAGCATTAGGCCTGCAATCCAGCACACATTTACCTGGAAGTACCTGATCCCACTGAACTCAATGAGTCTTATTTCTAAGTAGATATGCCTAAACTTGCTCTATTAATAGTGGAGTTTTAAACCAAATTTTGAAAGTGTAAAATTGATGCAGCATTAGTTTTGGAAGAGCTATTTCTGATCTTACAAAAATATTTTTTTCACATATATACTCTTTTTACCTGTAGTATGGATGGTGCAGATCTCTGCTTTGAAATTGTAAAGAGAGCTGATGCTGGTTTTGTATACAGTGAAGCTGTAGCCAGGTATGTATTATTTTAATCTGTTGGGGTAATGAGGGGGATTAATAATTTCTGAAGAACTACCTAATATGTATTTAGTTATTTGTAAGCAACTTTATAAATAACTGAACTAAAACATATCAGGATTCAAAATCTACTTGTACTGGTATAATTTTGAGCTTCAAACCAATTCCCTTGGCATTAAAAGATTTTGTTCTGGTACTGGCTCAGCATTGTATAGATAAATCACAATTACTAACATTCTGTTATCAGCTGCACTTCATTTTAAAACTATGTAAACCAGGAATTGTAAAAGGTTTGAAGGCCATGATCCAGCCAAAGTTCAGCAGATTTAGAACAGCAGAGGGAGCAGACCAAGGCCTTCTTTACTCAGCATCCTTTGCATGAGTCAAGTGTGTCCAAGACAAGTTTCCCTTTCTTCTGCACATTTATAGGTTATAGGATAAGTTTTTTTCCCCCTTTTAGTGGGAATATGTTCATGTATTAGTCACGCTTTATGATTATATTTTATTATCTAGGTGTTCAAGAGTTGAGAATATCTGACACTGGGACTATTTTCAAGTTGTCCAAAGGGTATGTGGGTAAGGATTAATGAATCACAGGTATTACAGAGAGAGCTTTTCAAGGGTATTTAGTTTGTGACAACAGAAAGGAGTGGTAAGAAGAGAATATTCTGTAGGAATTAAGTGTAGTGTGTATAAAAATGATTGGGGTGCGTAGGTCATATAGTAAAGTGAAGAAGTGAGTTAGAGAGGGTAGGAGTGTTGAATAAAGCAAATGGGTTGCAGAACAGAATGAGACTAATGATGTGACTTTAGGAGGAACAAGCGGGGCCTCTAAAAAGGTTGCAGTGGAATGGGGAGGGTTGACAGCTCTTGTGAGCTGTGGTTTTAATCCTCAAAAAAATGAAATTTCTCTTCAATGGCACATGAAGGAATAATGCAACAAAGCTGCAGACTTATTTTCAGTCTTCATTTCTGCAGAAATTATTTAGTGTCTCATTCCCAGTTTAGAATTGCCTCCCTCTTTTCAGTTTGTACGTGCACTTCTAAAACAGACTTCTCAGTGTTCTGTTTTGCAGTTTGCCCTCAACCTTTCTCTACCCCAATTGTACTTTGCACTTGCATTGAAAATGAAAATCTGTGTTCCTAGGGAAGGGGTCTATACAGAATATGAGTGTTCTATGGATAATCCTTCCACTTTCGACACCTCTTTAGGAGTTCAGACTTTCTCCCTTTAACACTTGCACTGATTCTCCCCAGGAAACAAATGGGACGCGCCCTTGTTAATCTCTCATTTTTCAAAAACAAAGGAAGAAATGGTCTGGGAATTTGGCTCCCTATCTTACAAGACTATCCAAGCAACAGTGCCAGCAAGGAAGATTTCTCTGCCCTTCCTTCACCTCAAGAGGAGAATGGTGGCATCTCTCTCAGTGGCAGCCAAGCACTCATGATCATGTAGATGCCCTCTTCCTCTTTGACTAAACTCAGCTTCTCTTCTCTGTCATCAGCTAACCAACCACCCACAGCCTTAATATTCTTGCTCATACTATACAACTTGCACTGTTTTAGATTTTTCATTCTTCCTTGCCTCCTCTTCCAGGTGCCTGCAGTTTGTCCAGGCAACAGGGAGCAGTACAATTGTGGGGAGATATAGTGCAGCTCACAAATCTCCAGAGCAACAGAGGCTGTACTGAAGAGAATACAGGTCGGCCCTCCTTATCTTCGGGCTTGGTACCTGCGGATTTGACCCAACTCAAGTCTGGAGGGCCTCACTGTGCCTCCCAGACGTGACTGGAAGAATCTTCCTGTTTTTTTGCATCTGGAAGCGCATCTCAGAAGGCTCCAGCAGGCCTTCTGAGGCATGGGGAGGCTGCGTGCAGCCTCCTTGTGACTCAGAACACCTCTGGATGAAACTGGAAAGCACTTCTGATCATGTCTGGAGATCCTCTGATGGCCCCAACCCGCAGATTCGGTTATTCACTGCTTGTGGTATATGGGGGGGTGGTCTGGGAATGGACCCCCCCATGGATACATTCATTGACTATAGCCAAGGCTACATCCCAGTTCGTTCAGAGCTCTCATGGCTAAGGTTTGCTAGGCTTATATGTGCGTTCTCACTCACCAAGTAAGTCCACACATGTGCAGCCCTGTTTCCCATTTGGGAGGATTTTGCTTTCTTGAGGTGCATAATGGTTGATGAAGAGATTTTCTCCCAAGTATGGTGGAAATTTTGCTCTATCAGCAGCCCTGTTGTGCCAGCAGCTTATGAATCCGGGATCGCCAACTTTGCTGTTGGAGAGAATAATAGAGTTCTTGCATTTGGGCATTCCAATTTTAGGAATGGTGAAGGGCTTTCAGAACATGTTTCTGAGGGGAATCTGGTGGATATTTTTGGAAATTATCTGAGTTTAGCACTCTTCTGATACAGTACAGTCAATTCTCTTTATGCGCAAATTCGCCATCTGCAAATTCATTTATCTGCGAGGGACAGAATTACCACCTACTTGTTATCTGTGACTACTGTGCTGGATCACTCAGGATGGGGGTCTCAGCGCAGTTACAAGCAGGCAGGCAGGAGTGAGAGAGGTTATAGGATGAGGAGGAGGAGAAGAGATAGTTGCTGCCTCATGAGCAGAAGGCCGCACCAGTACAATGCAGGGGCAGAGGAAAACACGCCTATACAGTATATGGCTGTTGGGGGAGGGGGTTGCAGTAATCATCTCCAGCCAATTATGCATCTCATTTTTTGTAAAGTTGTCTGGATTGGGTCAGTTTTCTTCATCAAATGGGCATTGATATTGGCCCATGGAGAATCATCAGACACAATTTGTGTCTGCTTCCAGACTTTCCCCACCATCTTGGGTACCATCTCAGAGACTCCAGCTGAACCTTCACAATCTTGGTAATAAGAGGCCAGGACTTGCCTGGATCCTGACAGAAGTTGTCTCTGAAAGGCAACATGAGGGTTGCTGTGGAGCTGGGGCAAGCCCAGGGAAGGAACCAAGAAACACGTGGAGGAGGAGGAGGACTTGAAGCAACCCCTCCTCACTGCTGAACTTGAGGCCTCGTCATTGGGCCAGCAACCTTCTCCAAGGGATAGCCAGCATGGAAGAAGAAGTATCAGATGTTGAAGAACCCTCATTATCACCCAGCTCCATAGACCAAGTTAAGATTCAGGCTCATAATGTTCATAGAGTGTATGGTGAAGAGGATCCCCTGGAACCTCCTTCCATTTTCCCCATGGGCTCAGCGATTCAGTATCTGCTAATTTAGTATCCACTAGTTTTTCCTGGAACCTAACCTAACCCTAGTTAGGTTAACCCTAGTGAATAACGCGAACTAACTGTATTTGCCTACCTACAGAAACAAGACAAAGTGGAGACAGTGTGTGTTTTCAGGTATGCCAAACCGAGGCAATTGTTCTAAAGAGCCTGCTGCTGTAGAAATTGGCAATGGAGATTGACATATGGTCATTGTGAAGATTAAAGAATTCTATATAGGCAGTAACTATAGAATAGTTTAGTAGGAGTCCCATTTAGTAGTTTAGTCCCATTTTCAGTGGGAGCCATATGGCCCCCAGGGCACATTTGTGGGAGGGGTTAATAGATGTTTAATTTCATACAATCTTTTTTCCTTGTTTGACAAGGGGGCCCTAAAACCTGAGGTGAGGGGCTGTAGCATGAAAAAAGGTTGAGAATGGCTGGGATAGAGGATGGAAAGGCAGTCTCTCCCCTTTCTATAGTTATTGCATTCCTTATCACTAGGAAATTTCTTGGCAAAACTCAGATTATCCTATGAAAAGTGCCAAGGATCTCTTGCTACCTCAGCGTTACAAGTTTTTTGTCGGGGCATGTCATTCTATGTAGTTGTGTAGATCTGCTTTCATAAATGACACTGCCATCTCCTTTCTTTTCCAAAAAGCCTGCATTTGAAACATAAAGACAAACCATGGTTTGGCGCTATGCAAGCAAGACCTGTACTCATCCTCTCCCTCCTCCACTTTACACTCTGATTTTGTTTCTGATTTTGCAGCAAATTGCAGAATGCTTTTGCATCCAAACTGAACAAAATCGTAATCTGCTCCCAAATCAGAATTGCAAAGTTTAGTTTGAACATTATTGATTAATGTAACGATGCAATAATTTTTTTAAAAGGAAATCGTATTTGCTTCAAACTCTTGCACCAGATGTTCAGTTTTTATTGCATAGCAATTATGCGATATTTCTTAAAATCTCATTTCTAACTTTTTGAAAACCAAAATAGATTAGACTTGCAGAGAAAATGAAGTATTAAAACAAAGATTGCAGTTAATTTGTAAGGAGGTTTCACTGAACTCAGTAGAACTTCCTTGGTAGACATGGATAGGATTACACTGTAAGTTGCCTATCAGTATAGTGCAGATGTTCCCAAACTGGAGCATCAAGAAGCCCTAACCTGGGAAGCTCTGTCTCTGCCCTCGTAAGGGGCAGGGCAGGGGGATGGCAGTGATGTGATCACCATGATTGCACCACCACTGGTGACAGAAGGGGGTTTAAAGTTACACAAGCCAACACCAGCATCTGGGGGCTGCAGGGAGCTCCGTGGACCCCTCTGCAGACCTCCCCACACCTCAGAAGTGTTAAAAATAGCTATCACAACCCACTTCCGGTTAGTTTCGTGATTGTAAAACTTGAAATGGGTCACAATCGCAATTTTTAGAATAAGTTGGGGTAATGCTGGTTTAGTGTGGAAACCAGGTAATATATTTACTCTTCAGATAAAATTTGAATTTTGTGATCAACTATAAATCCTTTTTTACTTTTTAGCTCTGCATGTTTTTAGCTCCGCATGTTTTGACTTAATTTCATAAATAGTTTTTTCAGGAGTATCTATTTTTCAAAATGTTCACAAAATCCAGATTCTGTACACCAGTCTAAATGTAGCAACACTTATTTTGGCATTTTGTTTAGAAAAGACTGCCATCTACTGGGCTATATATAATCCTTTATTGGCATAAAAAACAAACAAATCTACAACTATATACATTTGGTCAGCCAGATAACAAATCAACTTCTCAATTGCGCAGCTCAATTAGCTGATATAGGAAAGTTGCCACAGTGTCTGTTATTTCCTCAGAAGAATCAGTTAGGAGGTAGTGTATTCTTGCCATGTCTGTAAGTCCTCCCCTTGTTCTCAGTATAGGATCCAAATATCTTTGACGGATCTTGGAGTAGAAAGGACGATAAAGAAGGGAATGGACAATGGTTTCAACACAACCCAGCCCACAAGGGCATCACCTTTCAGAATGAGCTATTTTATGAAATTTCCCAAAAAGGACGGCTGACAGGAGCACATTAAATCTAGCAAGGGAGAAAGGAGAGCCCAACTGATTAAATTTTCTTTTCCAAAGTGGTTATAGCAAGGGGCCGATTAGATTCAAAGAACATCATGTATAGCAGGCTTCAAGTTGTCATAGTTGTAATATATGCGTAGCCAATATTTGATGGCCATCAGCCAGGCCCTGGTTTCTAACAATGATTGGACCATTTCTAGACATAGGGCTGAATAAGCTACACAATTTGGAAGACAGAAATTTACCTTGGACAGACTCCAGGGCTTTGTTTAACACCCCAATCCAAAGGGGAATTCCATAAAATAATTGGGGAATCACCTTGGCATTGAAGGTCTTCAAGGCTGCTGGTATGTGGTTCCCTCTCGCATAGAAAAAGTGAGAAAAAGCCTACACCCTGGCTTCCTCATGAGGAAGCTGCTTGAACCATTCACTAATAAGGCTATACTATATCTCCAAAACTAGACGTGATAGGGCAAAATGGATGCCATTTTTGGAATTGGCACCCCAAATTCATATCAAACCACCATAAAGTTTGGGAAAACCTGAAAACTCCATTTGGAGTGCTTACCTTCAGTGCATACCCTGCCCATAGCCATGCATATAATGACAATTATTGTCTTCAGGGCATCACACTTGGCAGGGTCTTGTGCAAAAAGAGACCTGGTCCAAACCTGGTGGTAAGCTATCTTTCAGAGATGTCTGTTGGTTATGTGAATGTGTCCCAAAGCTTAGGGTCCAGTCCTATCCAATTTTCCACCACTGATGCAGCCATGGCAATGGAGTGTGCGCTGCATCCAGGCAGTTGCAGAGGTCTTCTCAAGGTAAGGGAACCTTTGTTCCCTTTGTTCTCAAGGGCTGCATTGTGGCTGCATCAGCACTGGAAAGTTGGATAAGATTGGGCCTTTTGTGTATTATAAAAGAGATTCAAACTTAAATTCCTTGTTCATGCTGTTTGTGTAGCACGATGTGATTGGTAGTTCAATCCTTTATATGCCCTTTTAAAAACAACTCAAAACTAATGTAACCACATGTACTTTAGAGAGCATGCACAAAAGCATTATGAAAAAAAAAATACCCAATGGGTAACATTAACCATAGTGTGCATTTTAAAAAAATTATTTAATATTTATATTACTCATGTTAATGTTATAAAACTTCTTATTGTTTCCATAGAGATGTTACTTAGATTTCAAATGGCATCTTAGATAATTTTTCAGAAATAAAGTAGCACTAGGATAATATGCCCTGAGAGAATTGGAAATTCTATTTTTTTTCATTATTATGTTGAAAACACCTTCCTTGATTTGTTTGATCAAGAAAGCTTTAACCATCAAGTTTCTTTATCATACTGAGAAGTATGAACTTTATCATACTTTATCATACTTAGAAGTATAGTTGTCTTGTCCAAAGCAGCCCCTTGGGTTTTGTACAACAAATGGTGAAGTCTACTCAAATTGTTTTTGTTTTACTCTTTCCTGTATGTTCTCTTTAGTACCTGTGATCTTAGTCTGTTTCGAGTTTCCTACACAGTTCTATGCCAGGACAGACTACTTGTTCCCCATCAAAATAGCACTGACCCTCAGACTGCAAATTTATCCATTAGATGAATGTTCTTTTTGATAGTGCAGTGTGTTCCTGAGATGGCCTCCCTTTTACTTAACCCAAACCTGATAGAATTTCTTGCATGTTAGATGAGCCTTCTGAATATACTTGATTGTGGCACAACCCCTAAGGCAGTGGTTCCCAAACTTTTTCAACTGGTGGCTTCCTTGACCTACAGGGGCATTGGCCATGGCTCCCCATTAGGGCTACAATCCTAGACTTTGTATTGGACGGCAAGTTTTTCACAAGAATTCCATGGCTCCTCTGGATGGTTTCCATGGCTCCCCAGGCAATGTCTCACAGGGAGCTACGAATCACTGTTTGGGAACCACTGCCTTTAGGATTGATAGAGAAGCTCAGACTCAGCTTTCTGAGAAAAAATGAGTTTCTAGAGCTAGTATCGGGTACTGAAAGAGAGGGGGAAAATGAATAAAGGAGAAGCCTATACATCTGTATGTGTCCTGATCTTGAGGGCATCCTATACAGTTCTGCTTGAAGTATAGCACCTTCGACAGCATTGTAATGGTTGCCTCCGAAAACATTTTTAGGATAGCACCCTGATTTTAATGGCTCACCTCTCTCTTCCGTAATAGTCAACACCTCAACTTTCACAGAGGCATCATATGACACGGTTGCTTTTGTTGTAAAAAGTGCTTTTAGAGGATCAGCGTTCTAATCAAAGTATCCTCTAGAAGAGTGTTTATCAAACACTTGTATAGAGTTTGAACCTCTATAAGTGTTTGCAGGAACAGGGGGATGGTGATGTGATTGGAACAATCGCATCACCAGCAGGGACCCAGGGGCTTGATTTCTACTCACCCCTGAGTAGAACTGCTGCATCCGAGGGATGTGGGAAGCCCCACAGAGCCCTTTGCAGAACTCCTCACACCTCAAAACGTTGAAGAAATGCGATCATGATCCACTTCTGGTTTTGCGATTGCAACCTGGAAGTGGGTCGCGATTGCATTTCTTCTTGAGGCGCAGGGAGCCCTGCAGAGGTCTCTGTGGGGCTCCCTGCACGCTTCCAATGCTGCAGCAGACAAGGGTGAGTAGAAATCAAGCCCCTGGTGTGGCGATCATTCCGATCTCATCACCATCATCCCTCCTGCCACTTAGGAGGACAAATGCAGAACTTTTCTAGCTGGGGCATCATGATGCTGCAGTTTGAGAGAAACTGCTATAAAACTTGTTTCTTGAGTTGTGTGTGCTTTGACATATCTCAAGTGACCAGATTAGCCTTAAAGCTATGTCGGTTGACAAACTAATAATGTTTCTCAATGACCAATAGATGTTTCTGTATGGAAGTCAATTGTTAGGAAACTACATCTGAATACAAAGGTATGTTTTTTCTGTTTTGGAGTGTCAAAAGCAACTTGAACAATACTGAAAATATTTTCTTTATAAGGTTGTAGTAATCTTATGTATATTTTGTTTTGCAGTCATTACATGAGACAGATACTGGAAGCACTACGCTATTGTCATGATAATAATATAATTCACAGGGATGTGAAGGTGAGTCATATATTAACAGCACAAAAATATCCTTTGTTACCATGCTGATGGTACAGTAACGCAGTCATTTTTTTCTGCCTCCTTCATTGTTGCAATTATCTTAACTGATAGTTGAGACAGAGTCAAAAACCTATCAACAATACCAGTGATTTAGGTAATCGCTGCTAACAAAATATTAAAAATTGTGTCTTGAATCCAGAGGTGTCCTTCCACCATCTGAAAGTAAATTACAAAGGGAGGAGAGGGACAGGACTGTACAGGTCCAGCCTATTTATACACGGATTTTTTATACATGGATTTGACTCAACACGAATGGCCCCTGCAAATGAGAAGGAATGTGCTGATCCCTGGAGAAGGGGAAAATGGGAGAAGGGGAAGGACTGTTTAAAAAACTGAACAGTCCTTTAACAATAGCCTCCTTAATGAGAGAGAGAGAGAGGGCAGCTGGCTGACAATCCATCAATCATTCTCTCTCCAGCAGACCCCTGCCTCCCCCTGAGCAGTGAAAGAAAGGTGATCATTTTGCATTGGTGCAGGGAGGGGCTGAGTGAAGCTTTCTAAGCTCTTGGAGGAGGACTGGTTGATGGATTGTCTTCTTAATGACTCTTATCTTAGAGTCAAAAGGTCAGCAAGGCTGTTTTTAAATCACCAGAGCAAAGAAACTTTGTTTTTTAAATTGATTTGCTATAGTGCGTTTTTGCCATCCATGTGAGTGCTTGGAACAGAACCCATGTGAGTAATTAGTCTCAACCTGTAGTTCAGCGACAGAGTTTATGCTTTACATCAGGGATCTCCAAACTTTTTGGCCAGAGGGCCACATCAAATATCTGGCGTGGTGTGGAGGGCAGGAAAAAAAAATTTAAATATAAAATTTAAACAAATAAATTAGAGATGGAACTTAGATGAGTGAATAAATGAATGAATGGGCTCATTCATTCAACTTCTCTGGCCCTCAGAACACCCTCCAGACACAATTCTGATCAGGTTCAGTTGAGTGGGTCAGAGGTCACAATTCTGGACACAGTTCTGGTCAGGTTCAGTTGAGTGGGTGAGAGGCTTTCAGGGGACAAGAGGTTGGCCATGGGCCGGAAAGAGGCTTGCTGCGGGCCACATCTGCCCCCCGGGCCAAGGTTTGGAGACCCTTGCTTTACATGCAGAAAATTCTAAATGTAATCCTTAGGATCAAGTAGGGATGAGAAAGCTCTGTCTAAAACCATGGAGAGCCATTGCCAATTAGTAGAGACAATACTGAGCTAGATGGTAATGTTTATGTATAAGGCAGTTTCATATGTGTATATGCTATATGCATGTAACTTCCTCGTTCACCCTGTGTATTGTACTGTAATGCAGTCCCTAGTACACTGCAGCTCTTCACTGGAAAGTCTTCCACTGGTGTCTGTGCAAGAGTTAATGAAGCAGCACTCGGTCTTTTTCTTCTTCTAGTCATGTTGTTTGAACATAAACCACTGACATTAAAAAATATCTAATCCACCTTATTTACTTTGTCTATCCTTATCTGATCTGTTCAGTCTATCCTAACCTAGCACACAGCTCTTATTTTGTCTTAAATGAGCCTTTAGAATACATTGCCATTTGTACTTTTATCCACGAGCGAAACATTTTATTTTCTTTGAAATAGAAGCAAGGGAAAAAAGCCATGGACAATGTGCATGTTTCATAGGCTATATGCTCCATTCCAGGACATACGTTGTTAACCTTATGCTGATAAATTCTAAAGGTACCTTTTCAGCGATGGCTAGGTGGGTGCATAGGAGTCCAGATGATAAAATTATCAATAAAGCTATTTTGTTAAAGCTGTTGTAATTTATGAGGTACGGCTATACGTATGGTTTCTTGCTGCTTCCTTGGTTTTTTTTTCTTGTTATATTCTGGGGTTAGGTTCTTGGAAAACCAGCAGATGCAGAATTGGCAGATACCAAATCATTGATCCTATAGGATCATTGTAGTTAGGGGGAGGGGTAGCAAATCTGGTCAGGAATGCCAGCAGCAGATAGCTTCACTATGGTCACAGATAGTCGCAGATGGCATGATCTAAGTTACAATTTTGTTCCTGCAGATAAGCAAATCCACACATACAGTTTGTGGTTACTAAGGATTTAATGTATATGCCTCCAGACAAAATTCCAGTTGTTTCCATATACCTCAACAAAATATTGCTTTTGTGAAACAATGGAACTTACAGGGTTCCATTGACTTGCATTGTAGCTGTCAGAGAATTTTACTCTGACTTACTTTGGAACAATCCAGTTGTACAAAAGAGGTTTTGTAGCACTGATGTATGTCTACCCAGGAGCAGGTCCCATTGGCCAATAGGGCTTCCTTCATGAAAGTATGTAGGATTGTAGCCTTGTTTACTACAAGAAAGAACAGACCTAAATAATGAAAGATAAGACAGATCCAGTAGTTCCTCCAACAAGTTGCCCATCTCTCCCCCTCAACTCCTTCTTCAAGAGAAGGTGAGTGTATCTCACTCACACCTGGGTCATCTTGGATAGGTGCATATCTTCCACATGTCCCTTGTTCCCTTCCATTGGGAATGTGATTTGGGCGGTACCATCTTGTTTCACTGAGATACATTCAATTTTCCAGAATCATTTCAGGTGTACAGTTCAAGGAATTTGACCTGAGGCACTTCAACAGTTAACATTAAAATAAAATATTTTTAAAAAATTAACATTTAAAAAACTAAAATCATGGCATGAGGTTCCTTCATGGCAAACATGGCATTACTTCATGGCAAACATAAGGGGAAGAACTGGAAGCCATGACAGAGTTTATCTTCTTGGGCTATAAGATCACTGCAGACGGAGATTGTAGCCATGAAATTAAAAGACGCCTACTTCTTGGAAGGGAAGCTATGGTAAGGCTAGACAACTTAATGAAAAGCCGACACATCACCTTGTCAACAAAGGTTCATGTAGTCAAAGCGGTTTTGACTACAGTTTTCCCAGTAGTAATGTATGGCTATGACAGCTGGACCATAAGGATGACTGAGCACTGAAGAATAGATGTTTTTGAATTATGGTGTTAGAGAAGACTTTTGAGAGTTCCCTTGACTGCTAGGAGATCAAATCAGTCAATCTTACAAGAAATCAACCCTGACTATTCATTGGAAGGACAGATACTGAAGCTGAAGTTTAAATACTTTGGTCATCTCATGAGAAGGGATAACTCCTTAGTAAAGATCCTGATGCTGGGAAAAATTGAAAGCAAAAGAAGAAGGGGGATAGCAAAGGATGAAATGGTTTGATATTGTCACCGAGGCAATTAACATGACTGGACAAACTCGAGAAGTTAGTGTAGACAGGGAGGCCTGGCGTGCTGTTGTCCATGGAGTCACGAAGAGTCAGTCATGACTTAATGACTGAACAACAACAACTTTAGCAGTTGGATAGCTCACTTTCACCCTCAACATTGTGTATTCTAACTCTCCTGAAAGACAATTTTAGTGGATGACCCCTGGTTCTGGTATTGTATGAGAGGGAAAAGAAGTTCTTCTGTCCATCCCAAGCATAATTTTATGCATCTCAGTAATTTGTCTCCTCAGGCACCTTCTTAGACTGAACAACCTTAAACATTGTAGCCCTTCCTGATAAGGAAGGTGTCCCAGCCCACTAATCATTTTGGTTGCTCTCTTCTGCACCTTTTCCAGTTCCACTATTTTTGAGATGAATCCAAGCACCCTTCCTGGTCCTTATCCTGCAGTGCAGGTTATGAGGACCTATGCCAGCTATTTAGCTAGCAGTGGTCCAAGTGGATCTTCCTACATTGCAAAACCTTTCTCCTGGGTAAGGGAACAATTGTTTACATACACAAAGACTTCCTGGACCACCCCCCCCTCGCTGCAGGATGCAGTGGTAGCCATTTTGCCACTAGTGCATCAGTCGTGGCGGGGGGGAACAATGGGACTGGGCTCTTACTTAAAGTACTGTATGTGCTTTACTTAAAGCTTTTTTCTAAGAAAAGGTTTACAAGGGGTTCTTAAAAAAACTGAGGAAATTAAAACCACTAAATAGTTACTACATCTTGCAGCTTATTGTTTATTACATTAAGAAAGAAAATAGTTAATGCAGTTTGAATGGCAAAAATATTCCTTTTAATTCCACTTATAAATCAAGTTCTTCTTTTCAGTAATGAATGTATGCTTCTGCATTTTAGTTATATAGTTGACAGATACTTTAAAAGCAATACTGCTTTTAAATACTGCTATAAAAATAGGGGGGAAGAATGTAGTAGCAACAAGAAAGAAAATAGCAACATTAGGGTAGTCTGCGTATTCAACTTTCCAGCTATAGCACTTAAATTCTTGATTATTCAGAGGGTGAGTGTTAGCTACAATTGCTGGAATGTATCCATATACTAATGCAGTGGTATTCTGCAAACATTAGCTAAACCTTTTCAGAAGAAATCCCCTACAAAAGTTGGTCATTATCTGAGTATTGTCCATTATTCATAGAAAGAAACAATAATAAAATACTTTTGCATAGATTAAAATCTCCATATGCATAGTTTCCAGCCAAAAATGGCATTGTAATATCAGTACATTTGTAAATTTATTTGGTAGATGTGGTGTGATTTTTTTTTAGTTTAGTTTTGAAACTAAACTTGCACATGGAAAGAGCCTTCCAGAGCTGCCAATAAGAAATAGAAAGCAGGTGATAGCTCATGCACTAATAGTAGAATGTCTCTGAGCATAAATAAAGTTCTTTCTCAGACTTTAAGCAATTGCAGCTTTCCCTTTCTGGGTATACTTACCATTACAAAAAGTGATTGCAGAGTGATATCTCCTACAGACTTAGGTCCTAGCACTTCTTTCCTTAGAAATTAAACACTGCCCTTTTTCTGTTGCCAGCAAACTACAATCTGAAAATAATTCTAAATAAGATTTTGTTCCCTTTTGCATAGCAATCTGTTAGTGTTTACCCTTCCTACCAGCAACTCTGATAAGGTAAAGCAGGTTATTTTTATATCCTACCACCTTGCGATAGATTATCAATAGCATCTATCCTGTTTTGGGAAGACCATCAGGCAAAGGCCCTACAGTGGTGAACTTTCCCCACTTAGGATATATAGACACACTGAAAGAAAGCTACCATCTATGCTGCCTGGGAACCAGCAGTGATAGGTGACAGTTATAGATGGCAGTGTGAAGGATGACCTGTGTCTTCTGCTGTCATCTACTCCTTGCAGATAAGGTTTCCCCCACCACCAGGAAAAAAAATGTTCCTTCTGGCTTTGGATTATTGCAGTAGGTGGGATGGGGTATGCACATACAGTTAGTGTAGCATAAATTGTGTTGATCTTGCTGAAATTAGTTACTAAACATATTGACCTGTACATGTGTATATATAGAGTGAGCATTAAATTATATGTGTTAAAGCTTTAAACCAGGGGTGTCCAAACCCTGGCCAGATCTGGCCCTCAGAAGATTCCTCAGCCTCTCAGGGCTAAAGATAACTCAAAAGACGCACTTACAGGTATATACTGCATTCAGCTACTACAGGTGTTGAATGTAATGAAATGTAATAGAAAGAAATTATTCTGTAATGGAAAGAGATTATTCCATTATACCCCATTGTCTATAACTAAGAGCACATACAAAGTAGCTGTTAAAACCACAGTTCTGTAACATTTTCCCAAATGCAGTCACATACCATGGTAGCATCAAGTCTAATATATTAAAAATAAAATATACATTGAAATGAATGGGGGACCCTCCCTAAAATTGGCTTGTAGCCCACTTATCGGGTCACAATCCACAGTTTGAGAAACACTGGTCTAGGCTATTTAATATATGCTATGAGAATCTGTTAAATAAATGGCTTATCTCATGGATTTCTTGCTAAAAGAAAAACTGGTGTGATAGCTGAAGTTTGTTGGATTATCATTAAAACAATGTCCTGGTTTCATTTCTGAAGTACTGTCACTCATGCTAGGATCCAAATGAAGTTTCTTACAAATCAGTTGACATATGGTCTTACGGATGCTCCTGGACATTAAGAAATACATAACTCCTCGGCGAGAGGGGGGTCGGGGGTTTCTTGTAGTGGGGGATTCAATTATTAGAAACATAGAGAGGGGGGTTTGCGACAGATGTGAGGACCGCATTGTGACTTGCCTGCCTGGTGCAAAGGTTGCGGACATCACTTCTCGTCTAGACAGGCTGGTAGACAGTGCTGGGGGAGAGGTAGCGGTTATGGTGCATGTCGGCACCAACAACGTGGGCAAGTGTAGCTGGGAGGTCCTGGAGGCCAAATTTAGGCTTTTAGGCAGGAAGCTGAAAGCCAGGACCTCAAAGGTAGCGTTCTCTGAAGTGCTACCTGTTCCACGCGCAGGGCCAGCTAGGCAGGCGGACATTAGATTTCCCAATGCATGGATGAGACGGTGGTGTAGGGAGGAGGGGCTTAGATTTGTTAGGCACTGGGGAACGTTTTGGGACAAGCGGGACCTGTACAAGAGGGACGGGCTCCACTTGAACCAGAATGGAACCAGACTGCTGGCGCAGAACATTAAGAAGGTGGCAGAGCAGCTTTTAAACTGATCCCTGGGGGAAGGCTGACAGGAGCCGAGGGGCATCCGGTTCGGGACTCCTCATCCCTATGGGATGAGGATGGGGAGGTTAGAGAACAGCAAGACAAAGGTAGAGTAGGAGAAGAAATTGGGAAAGGTAGCGTGATGGGATGTGATAGATGGTTTGGCACAATGAGAGGATGCCGGGACAAAGGAGCGAATAAGCAGCCCATCCTGGGGCATTCCGTGTACAAATGCTTTTATGCGAATGCCCAAAGTCTCTGAGCAAAGATGGAAGAACTGGAATGTCTGGTGACAAGGGAAAACATTGACATAGTGGGCATAATGGAAACCTGGTGGAATGTGGAGAATCAGTGGGATACCGCAATCCCAGGCTATAAACTCTACAGGAGGGACAGGCAGGGGCGTGTTGGAGGTGGGGTGGCGGTTTATGTTAAGGAAGGGATAGAATCCAGCAAAGTAGAGATTGAAGGTGGGTCCGACTCCACCGTAGAATCTGTGTGGGTTAAATTACCAGGCTTGTGCAGCAATGTAATACTGGGGGCGTGCTATCATCCTCCAGACCAGAAATCGGATGGGGACCTTGAAATGAGGAAACAGATCAGGGAGGTGACAAGGAGGGACAGGGTTGTAATCATGGGGGACTTCAATTATCCTCATATAGACGGGGTCAATTTGAGTTCTGGTCACGATAAGGAGACCGGATTTCTTGATGTGCTAAATGACTGTGGTTTAGAGCAGCTAGTCACGGAGCCCACCAGAGGACAGGTGACTCTGTATTTAATATTGTGCGGTACACAGGACCTGGTTAGAGATGTAAATATTACTGAGCCACTGGGGAACAGTGATCATGCTGTGATCCATTTCAACATGCACGTTGGGGAAAGAATACCAGGCAAATCTCTAACAAAAACCCTTGACTTCCGACAGGCGGACTTCCCTCAAATGAGGAGGCTGGTTGGAAGGAGGTTGAAAGGGAGGGTAAAAAGAGTCCAATCTCTCCAGAGTGCATGGAGGCTGCTTAAAACAACAGTAATAGAGGCCCAGCAGAGATGTATACCGCATAGAAAGAAGGGTTCCACTAAATCCAGGAGGGTGCCCGCATGGCTAACGAGCCAAGTTAGAGACGCTGTGAAGGGCAAGGAAGCTTCTTTCCGTAAATGGAAGTCTTGCCCTAATGAGGAGAATAAAAAGGAACATAAACTGTGGCAAAAGAAATGTAAGAAGCTGATATGGGAGGCCAAGCGATACTATAAGGAACGCATGGCCAGCAGCTTTAAGGGGAATAATAAAAACTTCTTCAAATATGTTAGAAGCAGGAAACCCGCCAGAGAAGCGGTTGGCCCTCTGGATGGTGAGGGAGGGAAAGGGGAGATAAAAGAGATGGCAGAGAAATTAAATGAGTTCTTTGCATCTGTCTTCACGGCAGAAGACCTTGGGCAGATACCGCTGCCCGAACGCCCCCTCCTGACCGAGGAGTTAAGTCAGATAGAGGTTAAAAGAGAAGATGTTTCAGACCTCATTGATAAATTAAAGATCAATAAGTCACCGGGCCCTGATGGCATCCACCCAAGAGTTATTAAGGAATTGAAGAATGAAGTTGCTGATCTCTTGACTAAGATATGCAACTTGTCCCTCAAAACGGCCACGGTGCCAGAAGATTGGAGGATAGCAAATGTCACGCCTATCTTTAAAAAGGGAAAGAGGGGGGACCTGGGAAACTATAGGCTGGTCAGCCTAACATCTATACCGGGTAAGATGGTGGAATGCCTCATCAAAGATGGGATCTCAAAACACATAGATCAGGGATGCTCAATAGGTGGATCGCGATCTACCGGTAGATCGCAAGGCAAAATGAGTAGATCGCGGAGCCCTGTCTCTCCAAACTGTTAATATGTCAGTTTTGTCTAGTGACTAGATGAAACTGACATATTTAGCTGACACTAAACTGACACTGAAATTGACTTTAGCTGCTCTTCAGGCATGCAGCAACAAAACTGACGAAACTGACTAGACTCCAGCAGGGGCTCCATACATTAAAGGGGGTGTCTGTCAGATGCTTCCTTCCCCCCTGGTAGATCTCCGGGCCTTGCTGGGTTTCAAAGTAGCTCTCGAGCCAAAAAAGTGTGAGCACCCCTGACATAGATGAACAGGCCTTGCTGAGGGAGAATCAGCATGGCTTCTGTAAGGGTAAGTCTTGCCTCACGAACCTTATAGAATTCTTTGAAAAGGTCAACAGGCATGTGGATGCGGGAGAACCCGTGGACATTATATATCTGGACTTTCAGAAGGCGTTTGACACGGTCCCTCACCAAAGGCTACTGAAAAAACTCCACAGTCAGGGAATTAGAGGACAGGTCCTCTCATGGATTGAGAACTGGTTGGAGGCCAGGAAGCAGAGAGTGGGTGTCAATGGGCAATTTTCACAGTGGAGAGAGGTGAAAAGCGGTGTACCCCATAATGTACCCCATAAATGACCTGGAGACAGGGGTGAGCAGTGAGGTTGCAAAGTTTGCAGACGACACCAAACTTTTCCGAGTGGTGAAGACCAGAAGTGATTGTGAGGTGCTCCAGAAGGATCTCTCCAGACTGGCAGAATGGGCAGCAAAATGGCAGATGCGCTTCAATGTCAGTAAGTGTAAAGTCATGCACATTGGGGCAAAAAATCAAAACTTCACATTGTCGTACACTTGACCTCACTCCCAGAGTGGGCAACAAAATGGCAGGTGCGCTTCAATGTCAGTAAGTTTAAGGTCATGCACATTGGGGCAAAAAATCAAAACTTTAGATATAGGTTGATGGGTTCTGAGCTGTCTGTGACACATCAGGAGAGATATCTTGGGGTGGTGGTGGACAGGTCTATGAAAGTGTCGACCCAATGTGCGGTGGCAGTTAAGAGGGCCAATTCTATGCTTGGGATCATTAGGAAAGGTATTGAGAACAAAACGGCTAATATTATAATGCCGTTGTACAAATCGATGGTAAGACCACACCTGGAGTATTGTGTCCAGTTCTGGTCGCCGTATCTCAAAAAAACATAGTGGAAATGGAAAAGGTGCAAAAGAGAGCGACTAAGATGATTACGGGGCTGGGGCACCTTCCTTACGAGGAAAGGCTACAGCGTTTGGGCCTCTTCAGCCTAGAAAAGAGACATCTGAGGGGGGACATGATTGAGACATAAAAAATTATGCAGGGGATGGACAGAGTGGATAGGGAGATGCTCTTTACACTCTCACATAACACCAGAACCAGGGGACATCCACTAAAATTGAGTGTTGGGAGAGTTAGAACAGACAAGAGAAAATATTTCTTTACTCAGTTTGTGGTTGGTCTGTGGAACGCCTTGCCACAGGATGTGACGGCATCTGGTCTGGACGCCTTTAAAAGGGGAGTGGACGAGTTTCTGGAGGAAAAATCCATTACGGGGTACAAGCCATGATGTGTATGCGCAACCTCCTGATTTTTGAAATGGGTTATGTCAGAAGGCCAGATGCAAAGGAGGGCACCAGGATGAGGTCTCTTGTTATCTGGTGTGCTCCCTGGGGCATTTGGTGGGCCGCTGTGAGATACAGGAAAATGGACTAGATGGGCCTATGGCCTGATCCAGTGGGGCTGTTCTTATGTTCTTAACTGAGTCTAGGCAGCTATTAAAGGGTGACAAGACAAGCATAATCTCATTACATTTGTGAATGAACTGCTTCCAGTAACAGGAGGTATCTTGCAGCTGTGAAGTAATGTGAATAAATCTGAAAACATGATAAGGAACAAGACATAATGTAAAAATAACAAGTACAATAAAGTAGTTCTTGGCCATAGTAGCATACTTTCCATTATTTGGCAAACTTGTTCTCTTCTTAGAAATTTTCAGAAGATTGTTTGCAATTTTAATGTATGACAGAATCAGTAAAATGAAAGTGATCCAAAATATTAAAACAAGAATATAATTGAAACCTGCTTCTATTTTTGCATTTTGTTTTTCCTGTAGTGGAAACACATTACGGAGTTCTTATCTTCCTTTCTGATAGACTGAACAACCATCACAATAAGTCCTATTGTTGCGGCAGTCCACAGTGTACAACATACACTGCTCTGTTTTGTTGTCAACACTTTAGGGCGCTGTATAGATCTGTTAACTTTGACATAACAGTCCAAACTAATCTGTCCTAGCAGTACTATTTAAGAGAGGGGGCAGTTTGGTTAAGTTCCCCCCCCCCCCCATCTTTACCAATTGGCATGATTTTAGCTTTTTTTTGCACCTAGTCTAGCATGAGCTCACCATCCACTGATACATTATTCCAGTCTTCTTCCCTATTGAGAATTAATAACACATCTGGCCTTTTATTTGAGACCTCTGTCCTTAAAAGAAATATGTATTAAATAGGGAAAATACCATCTACATAGCTATAACTAGTTACTGCATTTTTGTATTGGATTGTATAATTCTAGCTAGTAATCACGGACATTCTTCCTTTTTATAAATCTAATTTATATGTTGGAAATTTGTTTTGATTTAAGCACGTGCCAAAATGTGAAATCAAACTGACTACAAACAGAATATGATCCAATTTTTGAACAACACAGTGTAAATCTTTGAAGGGTTTAGAATTATACAATGTTTTAGTATAAATGTAGTTTATACTTGTTTTTAAACTAGAGAAGTGTAATGATTTGCACTTTCCTGTGAGTAAGCCCCATTGTACTTAGTGGGATTTAGATTAGATTAAACAAGAATAAAATTGACTTGGAAATTTAGAAATTTCCAATTGGGAAATACTCAATTAATATATTGGGTAATATATTGAACTTATCTAAGTATCTCATTACTTTTTCTTATTAGATTTGTATAGACAAGTAGTTCCCAAACCTTTTAGCACTGGGACTCACTTTTTAAAACCACGCTCTGTTGGGTTTACCTAGGGGTCTACCTAGGTTTACCAGACTTTAAAAAAAAAAGATCAAGAAAGAAATATTTTGTTTATAATAATTATATTTTATATACAAATTTATATTTTGTAATAATAATAATAATAATACAGGTATTTATATACCGCCTTTCTTGGTCTTTATTCAAGACTTTACTCAAGGCGGTTTACATAGGCAGGCTATTTAAATCCCCGTAGGGATTTTTACAATTGAAAGAAGGTTCTACATTACAAGAACCACAACATTCAGATGTTTCTTTCTGATCTGGTTTCACATTCTGGCCTCCATCCTCCCACGCTCAGAGCAGATGGAATAACTCGGCTCAGCTTGTCAGCTGCTTCAAGGTCGTACGGTTCCGGTGGCCTCGAACTGGCGACCTTGTGGATGTCATCTTCAGGCAAATGGAGGCTCTACCCTCTAGACCAGACCTCCTGCCCTTATTATTATAAATATTTTTATTTAAATATTATAAATAATAATAAACAGAAAAAAGACCCTGAAACATTTATCTCCCTATATGTACACATGCTTGCAAACTGCAGGAGCTGAGCTCTTTGCAGGGTAATTAGCAGCTACAGTATCTGAATTTTGAATAGCCTCAGGGTTTGAGGCAATTAGTTATCTGATCCTTCCATCACCCTTGGGTGACCCGCCAAAAATCAGGTTGCAACCTACCAATGGGTCCTGACCCACAGTTTGGCAACCACTGACATTACATAATTTACACAATATTGGGCAAGGGAAAGTGATCAAAATTGGCCTAGTGTCAGGTGAACTACAGCTTTTATAAAGTTCCTTTTAATATTATTCTTTTAATATTATGATATTAATATTAAAATATTTTTATTATTTTATTATATTATTTATTATTATTCTTTTAATATTATCCTTTAATATTATGGGGGAGGGGCAGGAGAGGGGTTTGTGTGTATCAGGAAGTTGAACAGGGAGCAGTGGTGAGGCAGACGGGATGCAGGGGGGAGGGGCAGGAGAGGGGTTTGTGTGTATCAGGAAGTTGAACAGGGAGCAGTGGTGAGGCAGACGGGATGCAGGGGGGAGGGGCAGGAGAGGGGTTTGTGTGTATCAGGAAGTTGAACAGGGAGCAGTGGTGAGGCAGACGGGATGCAGGGGGAGGGGCAGGAGAGGGGTTTGTGTCTATCAGGAAGTTGAACAGGGAGCAGTGGTGAGGCAGACGGGATGCAGGGGGAGGGGCAGGAGAGGGGTTTGTGTGTATCAGGAAGTTGAACAGGGAGCAGTGGTGAGGCAGACGGGATGCAGGGGGAGGGGCAGGAGAGGGGTTTGTGTGTATCAGGAAGTTGAACAGGGAGCAGTGGTGAGGCAGACGGGATGCAGGGGGGAGGGGCAGGAGAGGGGTTTGTGTGTATCAGGAAGTTGAACAGGGAGCAGTGGTGAGGCAGACGGGATGCAGGGGGAGGGGCAGGAGAGGGGTTTGTGTGTATCAGGAAGTTGAACAGGGAGCAGTGGTGAGGCAGACGGGATGCAGGGGGGAGGGGCAGGAGAGGGGTTTGTGTGTATCAGGAAGTTGAACAGGGAGCAGTGGTGAGGCAGATGGGATGCAGGGGGAGGGGCAGGAGAGGGGTTTGTGTGTATCAGGAAGTTGAACAGGGAGCAGTGGTGAGGCAGACGGGATGCAGGGGGAGGGGCAGGAGAGGGGTTTGTGTGTATCAGGAAGTTGAACAGGGAGCAGTGGTGAGGCAGACGGGATGCAGGGGGAGGGGCAGGAGAGGGGTTTGTGTGTATCAGGAAGTTGAACAGGGAGCAGTGGTGAGGCAGACGGGATGCAGGGGGAGGGGCAGGAGAGGGGTTTGTGTGTATCAGGAAGTTGAACAGGGAGCAGTGGTGAGGCAGACGGGATGCAGGGGGAGGGGCAGGAGAGGGGTTTGTGTGTATCAGGAAGTTGAACAGGGAGCAGTGGTGAGGCAGACGGGATGCAGGGGGGAGGGGCAGGAGAGGGGTTTGTGTGTATCAGGAAGTTGAACAGGGAGCAGTGGTGAGGCAGACGGGATGCAGGGGGGAGGGGCAGGAGAGGGGTTTGTGTGTATCAGGAAGTTGAACAGGGAGCAGTGGTGAGGCAGACGGGATGCAGGGGGAGGGGCAGGAGAGGGGTTTGTGTGTATCAGGAAGTTGAACAGGGAGCAGTGGTGAGGCAGACGGGATGCAGGGGGGAGGGGCAGGAGAGGGGTTTGTGTGTATCAGGAAGTTGAACAGGGAGCAGTGGTGAGGCAGACGGGATGCAGGGGGAGGGGCAGGTGAGGGGTTTGTGTGTATCAGGAAGTTGAACAGGGAGCAGTGGTGAGGCAGACGGGATGCAGGGGGAGGGGCAGGAGAGGGGTTTGTGTGTATCAGGAAGTTGAACAGGGAGCAGTGGTGAGGCAGACGGGATGCAGGGGGAGGGGCAGGAGAGGGGTTTGTGTGTATCAGGAAGTTGAACAGGGAGCAGTGGTGAGGCAGACGGGATGCAGGGGGAGGGGCAGGTGAGGGGTTTGTGTGTATCAGGAAGTTGAACAGGGAGCAGTGGTGAGGCAGACGGGATGCAGGGGGAGGGGCAGGAGAGGGGTTTGTGTGTATCAGGAAGTTGAACAGGGAGCAGTGGTGAGGCAGACGGGATGCAGGGGGAGGGGCACGAGAGGGGTTTCCATCTAAGAGAAGGAAAACTCTGATTCCAAACCTCCACTGCCTTGTGGCTACATCCAGTTGTGGAAAAGGCTTCAGGAGTCAACCTCGAGGCAAAATCAGGAGCCGGAGTCCCTCAGGCGGTTCATGGCTGCACACAGTCATGTTCTGGCAACTCCTGCGACGCCGCTGGAACCAACCGTATTGGTTTCTGCCTTTCCATTGGATCATTCCAGCGACGTGGAGAGGGGGGATTTGCTGCATGGGTAACAGCCTATCCTCCATACCTTCTTTACCCAGGCTTCGCGTATACCATAGTCTTTCGAGACTGAAGGTTGCCAACTAACTTAATATTATTCAGGTGGAACAATCTGAAAGTCCCTGCCTTTTAAAAGGGAAAACAAAGATGCAAGATAAGTTGCTTATGATGAAAAAAAAACTGCTTGCCAGTTAGTATTAGTACTGTCAGTTGCAATTAACTGATATTTTAAAATTGGCTTATTCTTCTACTAAAATACATGGACATTAACTGAACAAAAATTTGTTTTGCTTTGAATTAATAAAATAAAAGTGCAATAATAAAAGGGAAATACTCACTTTCAAGTTAGTGCAGAAGTATCTTCTACTGAATCTTTTCTTCAGTGCTTGTTTGAAGCAAAGAGGGGAAGTGTGTGTCTTCTTAGAATGTTGTGCCTGCTGTAAATATGGTAAGAATCAGCTGCATCAGCTAACCAGTTTTTCATGTTTTCCTGTGTACAGCTGAAAGAGGTTTGAGTAACTGAATGAGATGACATGTGGTTCCAACAAATAAAATTGACACTTCTTGGCTTTACAAAATCCAGTCCACAGGCAAAAGGAACTCTGGCATCTTAGGTTCTAAAGTGAGACTGCATTATTATGGAATGGTATTACTTGATTGGGTATGTTACTATGCATTGAGAAAGTTGGAATATAGACACACAAGTTGAGGTGTAATGGAGAATAAATTATGTGAACACTCAAGATAGTGAGAATGCAAAAACACATCATTTTAGTTGCATCTGATAAAGTGACCTCTAGCCCAGTGGTTCCCAAAGTCCTCCTTAGGAGAAGGAAACCACGTAATTATTTACTGGGGTGGGGGTGGGGAGTAATGTGATCTCAAGGATTTTGTTGCGGCCAGGGATGTGAGGGGTTTTTTTAACTTACCTCCAGCCAAGTGCTGGAGGCCTTAGACTTACAGAGGTCCTGGGGAACCTTCCACAGGGTTTCCCAAGCCTTTGTGTGGGGGAAAAAGGGGGCACTTCAGGTTTCTCAAAGAAAACCAGAAATGGCCTTTTTTTCCTTTTTTTCCACACTTACAGAAGCTTGGGAAGCTCTGTGGAGGGTTCCCCAGATCCCCTGGACATCCCAGGCTTCCCAGCGCTGGCTGGAGGTAAGTGTAAAAAACAACCCTCCCATTTCTGGCAGCAGTGTATTCCTGGGGATTGTGTTGCTGCCTTCCCATCCCACCCCTTGAAGGAGCAGCAATAAGTGCTTCCCTGGCTAATGGGTCACGACCCACTAGTTTGGGAATGACTGCTCTAGCCTATAAATGGTTATACTACCATAAATCTGTTAATTCTTTTAAGGTGCAATAAGATTCTGTTTTTGTTGCATCAGACAAGCCCAGCTATTCCTCTTGAAACTATAGAAAGGATATGAAGATTGCTTGCACAGTACTTTTGTTAGATGGTTTGCATACAGAGCCCTTTCTATACATCAGTGGTTCTCACACATTTGGCACTGGGACCCACCGGGACAGAATGAGAATCTGTCGGGATCCACCAGAAGTGATGTCATGACCGGAAGTGACATCATCAAGCAGGAAAAATTTTAACTATCCTAGGCTGCAATCCTATCCACACTTACCCAGGAGTAAGTTTCCTTTACTATCATTGTTAAAAGAGTATACATAGTAGTTTGTTAAAAGTACAGGTCTATAACATTTCCCCCAATGCAGTCACATATCATGGTAGCATCAAGTCTAATATATTAAAAATAAAATATTGAAATGAATGGGGACCCACCTGAAATTGGCTCGCGACCCACCTAGTGGGTCCCGACCCACAGTTTGAGAAACACTGCTATACATCATATAGAAAGATTGATCTTGCCTTTTGTAATATTCTGCCATGATAGATCCAGAACACAGACTGTTAAACTGATAGATCAATTAGTGTGAACTGAATTCCTACTTTTATTACCATTACAGTTATGTGTGGTGTTTTCTACATGCTGAAAGGCCTATAAATTTGTTTGTGGAAGACCAGTACCAGAAAATACATTGCCAATAGTGCATTGTAACTGTTGTACAGGCATAATCATTTAGCATCTTCGCTACTGCCATAACTGCAGAAAAAGGCATAACAGTATTTTCTTTATACAGTATTGTGGTTTTTAATTAAATGTGAGGGATGTTTTGTCTTTTCAGCCACACTGTGTGCTACTTGCCTCAAAGGAAAATTCCGCACCTGTAAAACTTGGAGGTTTTGGTGTTGCTATTCAATTAGGGGAATCTGGACTTGTTGCTGGAGGTAAGAAAAGACTGTGCTTTCTACTCTGTTGCTCAAATGCAATGGTTTTTCTTTACATAAAAAGTTTAAAAAAGTTTAAGGATTCATTCAGGATCAGCTCAGAAAAACAGCACGTCTATAGGAAAGCAAGAAAAATCTGTGTAGCTTGAACATTCTGCATAAGTCCACTAAAATGTAGTTAAAATAAGATAAATGCCATCATAAATCACTAGAACGTAAGTAGGCAACCAGTCACTCTGTAGTTTCAACAATATGGAAAAATATGCAGAAACAGTAATGGGACTTGTTAAAATGTGTACGGTAGATCTGTTAATTTCATCGATAATTTTTTCCAGGATGGTTTACAATATTTACAGCCCAGTCCTAACCCATGCTGGAACGGGCAGGCCAGCTGGCTTGCCCCATATCCAGCGCAGAGTTGGGACTGCCTGGGGCTCAACCCAGGGCAAGGGCACTGAATCCCCACCCCAGAATGCCTCAGTTCCACCCCCCCACCCTCTCCAGACCCCCATGCCAGCTGAACATGGCAGGCATGCACTCACCTTTCCTCTGGCACAGTGGCACCAAAGGTGGCCTCCCAACTCTCATGGTGATGTGAAAGTGCTGTAAGGCATTTTCACGACATCCTTGTGCTGGCACAAGTACCCAAGGGTCGGTTAGGATTGGGCCCTTAAATCATTTTTATATACTGCATGTGTTCCTAATGAGAAACACATAAAACTTCAATCTAGTCTCTCTGTCTTACCCTCAAGCTCTGACAATGTACTTCCTTTCCTTCCATCTATATTCACCCCAATTCATTTTCTAGACTTGGGTGTCTACGACTGTGCTTACTCCATATATGTAACTGCAGTTGGGAGCTTTTACTTGCAACAGACGTTGCAACAGACGTTGTTGCAGTCACCATCAAGTGCTTGTATATTCTCCAACCTGAGGCAGCTCTCAGGCCTAGTGCAGACTGAAGGAGAGGATAAATGTGCCCTAATTTTCATTTCATCAGCTTTTGTCAGCTGACATGTAGAGGGAAATAACCATTGCCACCTTCCTGTTCCGCTTGCAAAGCTAGTTCCTTAAAATGGGGGGGGGGAATGGAGGAGAGAGAAGCAATGATTTTGATAGTCTGTTCCCTTCAGGACAAGATCCCAACCCAGGACCTAGCCTGTGAAAGGTCAGGAGAGATGAAAGCATTACCTCCTCCCACCACAAAGTAGTTCTGAGTGGGGTTTGGTAGGTACAGTTCATCACTAGGGTTTCCTGTAACCCTGTCCTAATTTAGAAACATATGTTGCCTCCTCTCTCAACTCCCAAAAAGCCAGTTGGGTTAAGAAGAGTCCATCTTCTTCGAAGCATTGCTTTGCTCACTGGGTAAGACGCACTTTTTAAGTGGGTGCTTCTCTTTTATTTCGCAGGGAGAGAGTAACTGGCACTCCTCATCCCAGCAGTTGCCTTTTCTGGTGACTGTCTGCTGGTGTTCTTTTGCATCTTTTTAGATTGTGAGCCCTTTGGGGACAGGGAGCCATTAGTTATTTGATTTTTCTCTGTAAACCACTTTGTGAACTTTTTTTGAAAAGTGGTATATAAATACTGATAATAATAGTAATTTTTCCTTCTTCCTGGGCACCAGTTTTGTAAACCTAGTTTCCTAGTTGTGCTAGACCAGTGATTTTCAATCTTTTTCATTTCATGGTACACCGAGAAGACAATAAAATTGTCAAGGCACACTATCAGTTTTTTGACAATTGATAAGGCACAGTGCACTGCTGGGCCAGGGGCTCACATCCCCCAATGGCCCTACTAATATATGGCCCTCCTGCAAACTCCCACGGCACACCTGCAGACCATTCATAGCACACTAGTGTGCCATTGCACAGTGGTTGAAAATAGCTGTGCTAGACTGTGATGCTACTTTGTGACAAGGACTAATTCATGAACTGACTTTTATCTTCCATAGCTATAAAGAGTAGCTTGTATTTGGTTAGTGAGGAGACACAAGTGAAATGCAGAGCTGAAGTCCTTTCCACAGTCTCATTCATGTATTTCTTCACCTTCCCGTCCTTTACTAAAGCCAATTCCTCAGATGAAACAATAGGTAGATTTGCTTTTGCGGATCTGGCCCTGGCCTTGTTTCACTAAACCAAATGTGGACTCCATGCCCTGAAGAGAAAGGAATGGATACTTCTCCCTCAACTTACAAGCAAGTAGTCTTTCCCTGCCTGTACCGGGCATCTGCCTCCTTCATTCTCCAGAACCCAGTTCTTGGTTGTGTTTTTTAAGGAAAGCATATTTTTCCCTTCCATCATAAGAAGAGCCCATCTAGTCTAGCTTCCTGCAACTCACAGCAGCCCATCAGATGCCTCAGGGAGCACACAAGATAGCAAGAGACCTGCATCCTGGTGCCACAGCCTTGCACCTGGCATTCTGAGGTAGTCTACTTCTTAAACCAGGATGTTGCACATAGCCATCATGGCTTGTAACCTGTGTTGAACTTTTACTCCAGAAATCTGTCCAATCCCCCTTTAAAGTCATCAAGGCCAGACGCCATCACCACATTCTGTGGTAAAGAGTTCCACAGACTAACTACTGTCTGGGTAAAGAAATATTTTGTCTGTCGGAACTCTCCCAACAGTTTTAGTTTACGTTCCCTCGTTCTGGTGTTGTGTGAGAAGGAAAAGAATATCCTTCAATCCACTCTATCTCCCCTGCATAATTTTGTATTTTTTATTAATTTTATTAACAACAAATAAAAAGAAAAATTTAAAAGTAAAGGTAAAGCAAGTTGTGTGGCAAGTGCAAAGATCTTGATCTACATTTCTTTATTCTACTACAAAATCATACAACATATTAACTATCAGATCTTAAACAGTTATTACATATTGAAAAGTACATTTTTAACACAAAAGAAAAATGAGAAAATAAAAATCAAATCCCTTATCTACTCATCGAATCCATAGGCTATTTGGCCCATTTTCCCCTCAATGAGAAGGAAGTCAATGAATGGTTTCCAATTGTCCGTAAAAGTTTATACTGACTTGTCCTTAAGAAAAATGGTAAGTTTATCAATTTCTGCCAAATCCAATTCCTTTAGTCTCCATTCTTCCAATGCAGGTAGCTCTGGAACTTTCCAGTATTTGGCGTACAATATTCTTGCAGCAGTTGTTATATATAGAAACATAGTTTCATAGTCTTTCTGAATTGAATCATCCAATATTCCCAACAAAAAAACTTCTGGTTTCGTTTGTAAATTTATCTTAAATACCATCTGCATTTGCTGGTGTATCAAAGTCCAATATTTTTTTTGCTTTAGTACAGATCCACCACATATGTCTTTTACCCTTCCAACATCTATTTGGTACTTTTGCCCATTGACCTGGGGTCAGATACTATCTCAACATCATTTTATAAAAGTTCTCTTTCAGATTTACATTAAATGTAAATTTTAATCTTTTAATCCACAAGCTCTCCCATTGTTCCATTGATATCTCATGACCAAAATTTCTTACCCAATGTATCATATGCACCTTAATCTGTTCCTCTTCTGTCTCATATTTTAACAATGACTTATACATAACTTATACACCATGCATAATTTTGTAGGTCTCAATCATGTCCCCCCTCAGGTGTCTTTTTCTAAACTCTGAAGAGCCCCAAATGCTGTAGCCTTTCCTCATAAGAGAGGTGCCCCAGCCCAGTAAACATTTTGGTTTCTCTGTTCTGTACCTTTTAATTTCCACTATAAACCTGGAGTTGTCTTTAGGAGGCATAAGAAGAGCATTGCTTTTCTGCTAGGTTCCTGATGGTGGTGGCTGGGTCATCCAATGTCAGGGATAGTGGATGGGGGTCCATTAGCCACATGTAAGTAGATAAAGTACATGTAAGAAAATAAAGTCACTCAGAAAATCTGTTAGGGTGGGAGCTCATGGCTTCGTTCCTAGTGATACCAGTGTTTGAGAAGAGAAGCAGGTTTTGCACCTTCCAAACTCCCATATTACTTCTAATTTACTTTGGGTAACAATTGAATCCATTGTGAACTAATCCAACCCTTATCTGCCTTCTCCAGCTTTTGTTCTGTTTTTTGATCATATTAAAATGTACACAATGTTGAAAACTGGCATATAGAAAAACACTATTAAAATACAGTACATCAGTATCACAGACATGTCATATCTGCATTTTGACTTGAAGGTGCTTAGTTACCAAAATTTAGACAACTAACATACTAAGGGATCTATCCAAAGAAAGTGAGTCCAGTCTGAGCACCACTGAAATCAGTGAGAAAAGTTAGTCATTATTAACTTATACATTAATGAAGTTTTTAATCAGTTTTTGTAAGTAAATACATATTAACTTAAATATGCAGAGTTTTTATGCAACCCTCACATTTTAATAACATTGGTAAATGTGTTAGTGCAAAACAATTGATTGAAAGTAATGTGTCATCTTGCATTGCAACCATTAAGTTATCGGGTCCACTCTTGAAAACTGAAGTTTCATTTTTGTGTTTTCCTTCAGGACGAGTAGGGACACCTCATTTTATGGCCCCAGAAGTAGTAAAAAGAGAGCCTTATGGAAAGCCTGTAGATGTGTGGGGCTGTGGAGTGATCCTTTTTATTCTACTTAGTGGTTGTTTGCCTTTTTATGGAACAAAGGAAAGACTATTTGAGGGTATTATCAAAGGAAAATACAAGGTATGTGATTGCTTTTCTCTGAAAATACTGTTGATAAACTTTATTAAATCTATTTTGTTACAAAAAAATCCACATATTTTGCAAGCAAGTAGTGAAGATGCAGGTTCAATTTTCCATCTTATGGTTACTTTACAATTACTAGCATTTAATTTGACTGCCTTGTGGAGAGAGAAGGCGGGGTATAAATTTTATAAATAAATAAATATGGGGTTTAAAAGTTTGTGCAGATTAAACCTTCTAGTTCACTAGTGATCACCAGTGAACAGACAGTAAGAACAGCAACAGCAGGATGATTTGCCAGTACTAAGTCACAGCATTACACAGCATGTTTAGAAGGCTTAGAAAGCCTGTTAGGGTGGCAGTAAGCAAAAACTATGATGTCTGTTTTAAAAATGTTTTAGTTGGAAATCATCTGAAGGTGCAAGGTAAAGACTCTGGGTAAAACCTCAGTTTGACCCCAGAATGTCACTACACCCGTAGTGCTTGAAGCCCTAAAAGAAGAGTTGTGGGCTAAATTGCTTATGCTTTCTGTAATTTTCCTGCTCATGCCATTGGAAGCTCCCCCCTGTTTTCAACCTGTTTCAAGCTACACCCTGTTTTCAAAGCCAGCACAAGGGTGTAAAGTATGTGGTTATTCAATTTTTTTGAAAGCAGGTTTTGAAAACACGTTCTAGAAGCAACAAAAGGGGGGGGCTCCAATGGCATGAGCAGGAAAATTATCACTCTAGAAACTTAAGAGGTGAGAAAGGGTGCCTGGGTAGATGTTGAAGCAAATTCAGACTCTCTCTGAACTTGCTTCAAAATCCACTCATCCACCCTTCCTCACCTCTTAAGTTTCCAGAATGGTTTTAAAGCTCTTTCGATATGCTATGTGAGGTTTGTTTTCTTTCCAAATATAGCTTGCAAAATTTTAACTGTATTTGGGATGGAGTTCAGCCATCTTTAATTACTTCTCCTGACTTAGTTCTCCCCCTGTCCAGTCCCTGGCGTAGGTCATCTAGCAAGGTGACCAAGGCTGTTTCTGTCCGAAAACCCGGCCTAAAACTAGATTGAAAGGGATGCAGATAATCTGCTTCTTCCAAGACCTTCTGGAATTGAGATGCCACCACCCACTCAATCACCTTGCCCAGAAACGGAATGTTCGAGACTGGCCAGTAGTTGCCCCAGCCTGAGGGCCCTGGTCACTGCCCCCTTAAGGGCCAGGGGCAGCTTAGAGGTGGGGGGAAGGCAGTGGCATGATCCCCAGGATCGTGCCACTCAGGGAGCTGCAGGGGCTTGGGTGCGCAACATCTGGCAGGGCTCCCCGCAGCAGGGCAAGTAGATGCGGAGTGATCACACTCCACTTCCGCTTTAGTGGGGGCGGGGCGTGATCACTCGGCATCCACTTTCCCTGCTGCAGGGAGCCCTGCCAGAAGTCGTGCCGGGCTCCCCAGACCCCGGGGAGGCTGCAGGAGGCTTGGGTAAGTGCACCCAAGCCCCTGCAGCCCCCTGAGTGGCGCGATCCTGGGGATCGTGTTGCTGCCTTCCCCCCGCCCCCGCTGCCTCCTGCCCCTGCCCCTGCAAGGATTTACTGGCTCTCAAACGTTCCCAGAGAGTTTGAGAACCACTGCCATAGTCTTTCGAGACTGAAGGTTGCCAACCAAGTAACAAAACATGGTATTGAGTGGCACATCTTTTTAATGAGTTTTGTAGTTAAAGCTAAGGACTTGGCAGTCTCTTAACTCTTTTGATAGGAATCTTGCAACCAAAAGTATTTGTTTTTTGAAATGTTCATATTAAAACATGTATGTGTGAAGCGTACTTCTCTGTTGGAGGATGGGGGAAATCTTTGACGTTTTAACTACAATGCATGTCATAAGTAGTGTTTCTCTAAAGCCGGTACTTTAGTTGCAGTAATCCCTTTAAGAGCACTGGAATAGTGGCAGAATTCCCAATAAGCAATCTTACTGCCATCTTTCCTGTGCCTCCCCCAATGTCAAGCCACTTCATACCTTTTTTTCCCTCCTCAGGAACCCTGATATTTAACACAGATACATTTCACACACAAATCAGCAACAACACCATTTTTATCATGTGTATTCTTATCTGAATTCTGTGGCCAGTATCATTTTGTGGGGTTTTTCTTCAGAATACAGCCCCTATCATATGTGTATCATGTGTGCCTAACAGCAGCATCTTGGTTTAGAGCAGGGATGTCAAACCCAGAGTGGACCAAATAGTATTTATGATGACTACTGAGGCCAGAAGTGATGTCATTTAGCAGAAAATGACATTGTTAAGCAGGTGATGGCCAGAAATAAGCACTTTTTTCTCACTTAGAATTTGTCAGCGGCAAATAGCAGAAGAGTAAATATGCAAATCTTGATCATTTTTTCAAGATGAGGAAAACCCAATTATCAAGTTCTGAGCACTGCTGCATCTACTGAGGCATTACTTCTCAGCTTAGCAACTGAGAGGTACTCTGCAAAGTGATGCCTTGACAGAAGCAGCACTGCTGAAAGGGTAGCCTGTGTGATAACTGGGAGGTCCCAGCACTGCCCTTTCAACAGTGCTGCTTCTGCCAATGTGTCACTTCACTGCTCAGCAGCTGAGAGCAGCTGACTGGTGGTGGGAGAGCACTAGTATATGTGGTGGCCACATGGCCACCAGGGGGCCACATGGTCCAGGGCAGCAGATGCCTAGGGGTGGCATTCACCACCCCGCACCTGCTGCCTCCCTCTTGGAGGCATTCTGAGGGCCAGGGAAGTTGTGCATGACCTCTTTAAGGCCTTCTGGAGGCTGAAAATCGTCACTTTGGCTTTTGGCCTCCAGAAGGCCTTGCAAGGCCTTCTGAGGACCAGGGAGTTCACGTGCACCTTCTCTGGCTCTCAGAACAGCTCCAGAGGGAAGGCAGCAGGTGCAGGGGAGGGAGTGGCAAATGCTGTCTCAAGGTATCTTCCACCTGGAGGAGGGGAGGCAGTGGGTGTGAGAGTTGGCGCCCTAGGTGGGAGGCACCACCCCTGGAGGTGGGAGAGCCCACATATCAGGTGGACTGGTTAAAGAGCTTGACCAAGAAACAAATAACAATTCTCTAAAACAATTTCTTTGAAACCATGGTTGTGTATTTGCTTATCTTATTGCATCTCAGAAGTGACACTTAATTAAACATTACTTCGAAAGCGAGCATGATGAAGGATTTGTAATGGAAAAGAAATGACTGGAAAAGGGTTGACATGTATTCAACAATGAAAATGTACATCTGTCTGCATTCTGTTTCTGGAGCTCTCATTGTTGAAAATTTTCAGATAGTAGTCCTATTATATTCCTAGGCTTAATTTACATTTTTTTTTCACATAGATGAATCCTAGGCAATGGAGCCATATCTCTGAAAGTGCCAAAGATTTGGTACGGCGCATGCTTATGCTGGACCCAGCTGAAAGAATAACTGTTTATGAGGCACTGAACCATCCTTGGCTGAAGGTAAGCTGTATAAATCATGTAAAAGATCAAAAATTCTAATATTTATTTATTTAATAGATCCTGCCTTTTCATAAAAAGTCAGGGTAGCTAAAAATATTCATAAATATGCAATTTGCTTCATAATAAATTTTACAAATTCAAAGATTGCAGTAAAAGCAAAATAGCCCATCAATTAATCCAATAAAGTATTTTATAATCTTTCCCTTCTTACACCTGTTTGTTGCTTGGTTGTATAGCTGATATTGTGCACTCAGAATCTCTGATAATTTAAAAAGTCATTATTATTATTATTATTATTATTATTATTATTATTATTATTATTATTATTATTAACAGTATTTATATACCACTTTTCAACAGAAAGTTTACAAAGCAATTTACAGAGAAAATCAAACAAACTAATGGCTCCCTGTCCCCAAAGGACTCACAATCTAAAAAGATGCAAAAGAACACCAGCAGGCAGCCACTAGAAAAGACACTGCTGGGTGAGGAGGGCCAGTTACTCTCCCTCTGCTAAATAAAAGAGAAGCACCCATTTAAAAACTGCCTCTTACCTAGTTAGTAGGGGTTATCAGTTCAGTATTTGCTGAAGTAATTGTCACACTCTGTTTTATTCACGGACAAATTTTTCCTCACATATTTTTTAACATTCGTTACTTGTTAGTTTTAATTTTCTCTCCCCCTTTTTTCTGTAACTATTAAAAAGCAAGATTATTCCCTGTGCCGGCATGCCATTTATATTAATCTGACATGTTTAGATGACTGAAATTTTATATTTGTGCTTACTGTCCATTTTGGCTTTTTTCAACAGTTCATCTTCCTAGTTATGTTTTTGTATTTTTTTTTAGCCTGTATTGAAGCTCAGGGATTACCATGTTTGCAATTTTTGCCACTAGTTTACTTTATTCGTGGAATGAATTCCTGGGTCCTTGAGTACTGTTTCTTCAAATTTAATGTAAAGTGCCCTCTCCCCTCTACTTAAAGCACATGTATGCATTAGGAAATATCTCAGTGAAAATACAACAGAAACTTCTGCATTTTGTTCAGTTACCATAATAAATAACCAGAGGAAGTGGGGAATATACATGTGGTCCAGACATGAATCAAAATCGTTCTAGACTTTAGCTAAGGCTATATTGTTCTATCCTGGATCTTTCAGTTTACCTTTTTGGAATGCTCTGCCCATTATCTCTACAGTGTATAAGGGGGGGATGTAAAATAAAGAGTTTCCCCCAAATGGAACAAAATAGCCAGAATCATCACCTGCTTTCTCTGCTTGCTAGAAGCTCTGAGTTCCTTTGTCAGGTGGGACAATGTTGTGATGTTCTCTTTCTCAAAGAGGTTTGAATATTTTTATTCCATTATTTGTTTGTAGGAACGTGATCGCTATGCATACAAGATTCACCTTCCAGAAACTGTGGAACAGCTGAGGAAATTCAATGCGAGAAGGAAATTGAAGGTACAAGAGCAACAGGCCAGCTATTGCTATTAATAGCTAATAGTTAAAACAGCTAATTCAATACAGTATTTCAGTTAGTGGTTTTCCTACCTGATAAATATTTTTGGTGGAAATACATCTTCATGAAAGCCCTTGAAAAGCCAAAGAATTTAAGCTACTTTAACTCAGAAAATAAAAAACCAACACTGGGCGGGGGGAGGGAGGGAGAGTAAAGGAGTATTAAGTGCATAGCTATAGTGATAACTATTTCAAAAATAGTGAAGGACAGGTCTTCTACCTGTTCTTCCACATCTGGATAGAACAAGCATCCATGATGGAATGGTGCAGCGGACCCCTCCCAACTGAAGGGTTCCTCTTACCTTCCTGAGATTGCTACCAGCCAATTAGAAGCTGACCCTTCCAGAAGGATGACACTGATCAGGCTACTGATGGCCACTCATCCCAACCCCTCCCAACCAGACAACTGCAGGTGCTGCCATTCTTAATTACACAACCTTGGCAGACTAGTTTTGCTAGGATATCTTCTCTCTCACTGGCCAACTGAGGAGAAAGTTAACCAGGATTCTTTCCCACCTTCCAGTTAGCTAAAGTTCTCACAGCTGTTTGGAAGATGCCTGCTGGCTCCAAGATGGAGTCAGACTGAGACCTTAGATTTCATCTGATCTTCACACCTGGCTTGTGATCATTACATCATCATCAAACCTTTATTGCTTAACCATAGGTCATTACATTAGGAAAGAAAAATAAAATATAAAATATATAAAATCTTTAGTAGTAGTAGTAGTAAACCTTTAATGGCATAAATACATCAATAAATAATAAATTACAAGACAATAATACCATAAAATATGTAACATAAGCGACATGAATTGAAAGAGAAATTTACAAAGAGAAAAACTGTTTGTCCAAACAGGACTATAACTAAGGATTCACAACTTGAAACCAGCTATGGGTACAATGAAGAAATACCCAATGCTGGGAAAAGATTGGACGAATCACACATTTTGGGAGGACAATTTGACTTGTCTGAAAGCAGGAGTTTTGGATAGAACGGAGGCCAGAAATCTGGCTAAATCTTTAGTATAATAGTGCCTTACAGTAAAAAACATCATTTATTGACAGATTGAATAAAACAAGATCTTATCTTTTTGGCCGCTAGAGCAAAATGTGCCACAGCAAATGTAACCTTTGATTGTAAATCCTCAAGTAAATAATAAACTAATTGTTCAGGGGAATAACCACACAGGGGTTTTATTATTGGTTCCAAAAAATGGCTTCTCGGATTCTCATATAAGGGGCAAATCAATAAATAATGTAACACATCTTCAACCTGCCCACATCCATAAACACATAGACGCTTTGCTATTGGGATTTTTTTATATCTACCCTCTAAATAAGCTGAAGGCATTTGTTGAAATCTCAGTTCAGTAAAAGCTCTTCTTAGCTGTGGGAAAGTCAGGGTCTCAAAATACATGGACATTGCATACTGGATGTTAATATGGGAATACCAGCTTGAATAACGAGATTCCCATAAAGAAACTTTGTCTTGGTGTGATTCCCAGTCATAAATCCATCCCTGAGCTCTTTAGGACTCAGGCAGAGAAACTTGTCAAACTCTAGATTAAAATACTTTAACTTAAGAAAAACCTGATTGGCCCAACCTCCAATAAGCATCTGTTCGTTCCAGCATTCTTTTACCAGAGCTGACTCTTCCATAGCATTGGTGATCATTACAAACAAGAGAGGGACCAAGCAGGGAGCTGCCTTGAGGACTCTTAAGCGGGGTGGAAAGGTGGGGTATAAATCTCTTAAATAAATAAAAATATTCAACAATCTTTGTGTAAGTAAAGGGAAGGGACAAACAGGCTCCAGATTGCTGTTCCCTGCTTACTTTGTAAGAACCAAGTAAGTGAAGAGAAGTGATTTGGAACCATAGTAATTTTTTTATTACTGCTTCTTCCTGCAGCAGTGTTGGAGGTAGAAGGCTGCAGCCGCCCTCTTCCAACTTGGTTCCAGCAAGTTGGAAGAAAATTGGAATGCCCAATGGATTGTTGGGCTAGACAGGATAGCAGACGACCTGATGCCTTAACTGTTTACCTTTCCTCTAAGGATGCTGAAGCGTGCCATTCCACATGAACACTATAGATGGCCTTGTGATTAGGTTTCTTGACCCTCTCAAAAAACAAGATACAAATTGCCTGTTATGCCTCAAGGTTAGAACTAGTGACTACTATTTGGCTTCTTGTGATCATCTTGTTAGCAGCAATTCAAGGAACATTCTCTGCAATTTCTTTTTACTATGAATTTCAGTATCTTTCTTGCCTTTTCTTAGATTTTGTATTCTTCTGATCTTAGCATAGTTGATCATATGTCCCACAATTTTTGTTTAATTGGATATCTTTTGAACCATGCTCTTAACATCTTTAGAATAGCAGGGTCCTTTAAGGCACTTCATTTAAGAAGTGCTGTGACTGTGCCAAGGCAAAACTCCACACTATAGGCAGTCATGATCAGTGCTTGAAATGAAATTAATGTTTGTATACATTGTCTAAAATCCACCAAACAAGCTTATCACAGTCCTATAAGCTCTGAAAATTTTGACAGGGAGTGGTGCTGATAGCCACCATTGCAGACCACACTATAAGCCTAGAGCCCCAGTAAGTATGGAAAAGACTTGCCTGCTCAGTCTTGCTTCCACTGATCAGTTTCTGCCACCAGTCTCAGTGCAGTGCCTGCTCTCGTAGCTTTGGTATCCCAACACCCATCCAAGACATTCAAAGATCAAAGCTGTAGACTTCAGTTGGTTTTGTCATCCACAACACATGTGGAATAATAGTTGGCAATCTTCAGTCTCGAGAGACTATGGTATCGCGCTCTGAATGGTGGTTCTGGCACAGCGTCTAGTGTGGCTGAAAAGGCCAATTCGGGAGTGACAATCCCTTCCACATTGGGAGCAAGTGCAGTCTGTCCCTGGTCTGTCTCCCTGGCTATGGGCCTTCCTTCTTTGCCTCTTTGCCTCAGTCTGTTGGCCAAGTGTTTCTTCAAACTGGGAAAGGCCATGCTGCACAACCTGCCTCCAAGCTGGCTGCTCAGAGGCCAGGGTTTCCCACCTGTTGAGGTCCACTCCTAAGGCCTTCAGATCCCTCTTGCAAATGTCCTTGTATCACAGCTGTGGAACAGGAACCAAAGAAACAAATGCACCACACTGTGACTACACCTCATTATTCAAGATTCTCATAGTGACGGTCCATCTGTAATAAGTACCTTTTTCTTTTTTCTCTTCTACCATTATTGATGATTAAAGCAGATCAAGGACAAAGTTGGCAGGCCCTTTTATTGTTACCCAAGGCTAAAAGCTTGATTTGGGAATAAATTTTTATTTTATCCACCTTTCTCACTGCTGATGGTTACCATGGGTGCATCCTGATATGTCCCTGATGGGCATCACCAGCCTTAATGAAGCAGCATCTCCAGTTACAAACCAGTGTATATGCCTGCACTGGAAACTTGTGTGCTCCCCAGTGAAGTGGTAGAGTGTTCTACCACTATGTGTGTGCACTGAATCTGACACCTTGGAAGACCCAACTCTCTTATAAGCATCTCAGACACTGGGATATTCTGTTAAACATGATGAGCATTACAAGAAAATCTTCCAGAAGCAAATGGACTCTCCTTGTTCATTTCACATACCACCATGATTCTGATTCATATTTGAGCCCATTACATTCCAATATTGGGCTGGCTACCATCACATTAAGGAGTCTGGTTTGGCTCTTTCATTATTGCAGGTTTACATGGCTCTTGTTTTTTTCTCAATTTTTAGTGAAACACTGCTTCACGGTCTTCAGAACGCATATCTTTTAATATACTCTGTAAAAGGAAATGTTTATCTTGAACTGTTTCTGTTAGTACACAAATCTTTTGAGCTTGTAGCATCTTGTGACTTGTGTCTTTCTTACTATTCTTAGCCAGGTGCATGAGTAAGTTGTGCACTTCACACTTTTTACAAAAGACATGCAAAAGATTTGCAAAAAGACAAAGTGGTACAGTTGGCCCTCCTTATCTGTGAGTTGGACACCTGTGTATTTGAGTCAATGTGGATGCCAAACCCATGTCTGAAGGGCCTTGGGGACCTCCTGGATGCAACCAATAACATCTGAGAGATTCTGTGAGGCCTTTCCATGGATTTCACTAGGCACATAAATGGGTATCTGCATGTGGTTCTGGAATTGATTCCCCCATGAATACTGAGGGCCCACTGTACAGGTATAACCTAATTATCCATGGATTTTTCACCCGAAGTTTTATCTCAACGCTATAAGAAGCGCCCTCTAAATTAAAGGAAAAAAGTCATTTAACAATAGCCTCATTAATGCAAGACTGCCCGGCTGATAATCCATCAATCATTTTCTCTCCAAGCACTTAGAACTGCTTCAAGCGACCTCTCCCTTCCCTCTGAGCTCATGAAAGAAAATCACTTTGCATTGGTGAAGGAAGGAATCGCTGGCTCAGAGTGAAGCCCTTCAAAGTACTTGGAGAGAGACTGATTGAAGAATTTTCTGCCTAGTGACTCTGTCTTACATCACAAAGATCAGCAAGGCTGTTTTTAAATTGCCTAGCAAAGGGGCATTGTTTTTTAACTAGATTTGCTTTAATGTGATTTTTGCCATCCACGTGAGTTCAGGGAACGGAACCCTCGCAAATAACGAGATTCAACCTGACTACACTTTTCTTTCTACTGACATTTCAGTAGACTTTTGACTTTGCTTTCTACTATTGTTTTGAACTTTCACTTCCACAGGATTCCTCCTGTTTTGTTTGTTTTCTACCTTTCTATCAACAATGCACATAATTATCAGGAACATGCCCTGCACACTTAACTTATCATAGACACTTGCCTGTAAGCTGATCTCACAGATAAGTCAAGGGCAGGTTTTGAGGCAAAAATCAGAGAATTTTCAATGACCCTCAGATAGGGTTAACCGGGGGGGGGGGTATCTGACTATAGTTTTGTCTGATTTTACCCAAGATCCTGAAATATAACCTACCAGTAATTGTTACCAAAGAACTATACAGTCTCTAATGTATTAAAAATATAATAAAAATAAGATACATTTTATTCCTTAACTGTTTAAATTCTGGTCTTCACCACCTTTTTGTAAACGCTATCAGAGTACGTGCCCATAAACAACATTCCAGTAGAACCATTAATCAAATCCTTCTTTAAGATGCCTGGTAAATTAAGCCAGAGGCTGAGCATGTAACATATAACTTATAACACATAACTGGGAGTGTGCAGTTCAGTTCACAACAGAGAGACAACCAACAAGGAATGAGCATGAGCAAGCACAGCTACACATAGTTGCAACTTATTTACTCAGAAGTACATAAGAACATAAGAAGAGCCCTGCTGGATCAGGCCAAAGGTCCATCTAGTCCAGCTTCCTGTATTTCACAGTGGCCCACCAAATGCTTCAGGGAACACACTAGACCACAGACACAACCTGCGTCCTGGTGCCCTCCCCTGAATCTTGCAATCTGAGGCAGCCTACCTCTACTTTACACATACCTACCATGACTTGTAACCCTTGATGAACTTTTCATCCAAATTTTGAAGTAATGGTGCTCTGAATTGTAGCCTGGGACTTTATTTCTTATGGAGAGTATTGCAATCTGGTTTTTTAAAACCAGAGCCCTAAACTGAGGGGGGGTGTGAAATTCTTTGACCAGGAATTGTTCTGAGGCAGCAGCAAAAGGGGGAAAAAAAGGAGGCATTTTACCTTCTTCTCCAAGCTGGAAGGGGGTTGAAGTTGTAAGGAGGCTTTGTGAGGAGTAAGTGCTGCACTTCCATAGCAGCAGCTCTCATGCAGACTAGAATTCCCATAATTGCCTTCACTTCTCTTCCTGTTTGGAGAAAAAGTCAAAATGGCTGCCTCTAAATACTGCAATTACTAGTAAAAATTATCCTTTTTTTCTTCTACCACTGTGTCCTGCTTCTCAGCCCAGTTCCTCCACCACCCCCACTTCACCAGACAGCTCTTAAGCTTCCCAGAGGCTTCTGCTTCATTTACTGTATTGACCCATGTGTAAGTCGACCCAGGGTTTCAGGGTCAAATTTTTGGGCATAAATTTTGACATATATGCAAGTATATATGGTATATCTGGTTATGGTAACTTCCCAATGGATAGTCAACACCTTTTCATGTGTTTTGCTGTACTCAAGAAAGGTCTCTACATATCTCCTCAAGACGTTTTGCCACTGGCTTATTCCTGGCCTGTTAAAGACCAGTTCACAAGAAATGCAGTCTCTTTTCCTGTGCTTTCTTCTATCATATCTTGTATTGTGTAAAACTGCCATTGGCCCAGAACTTTTGGGTTTCTCAAACATTATTCTTTGATTGTGTGGGCAAGCTTAGATGATCCTTTTGTTTTCTGAGGGCAACACCATCCTCTTTAGTTATCTTAACTAACGCAGACACCTGCCTATAAGTCAATCTCGCAGATAAGACGAGGGCAGGTTTTGAGCCCAAAATCACAGAATTTGCTATGACCCTTGGATAAGTCAGGGGTTTAACTTAGGGAGGTGTCTGACTATAATTTTGTCTGATTCTACCCGAGGCCAGATCCTGAAAAATGTCCCAGTAATTGTTATCTAAGAGTTGTACCATCTAATTTATTAAAAATAAAGTAAAATCATAAAATACATTTGTGTACATGGAAGTGGGGGGGCAGATCTCCATACATACTAGTGCAAAAACAGGAAAGGTGAGAGGGAGGGAAGATCTCTATATAGACATCACAGCAGCACCAGTGCAAAACCCCTTGCACACTCAGAACCAACAGATGGAAGTGAGGGGAGGCAGATCTCCATACAGACCAGTGCAAAAACAGGGGGAAGGTGTGAGGGATGGAAGATCTCTATATAGACATCACAGCACAGTGATGTGCAAAAGCCCAGTGCAAAGGGCCCAGTGCAAAAGCCCTTGGAGCCTAATCCTATGCATGCCTACTCAGAAGTAAGTCTCATTATAGTCATTGGGGCTTACTCCTAGGAAAGTGTGGGTATGTAGTACATAGTTGGCAACCTTCAATCTCAAAAGACTATGGTATTGCGCTCTGAATGGTGGTTCTGGAACAGCATCTAGTGTGACTGAAAAGGCCGATTCGGGAGTGACAGTCCCTTTCACACTGAGCGCAAGTGCAGTCTGTCCCTGGTCTATCTCCCTGGCTATGGGCCTTCCTTCTTTGCCTCAGTCTGTTGGCCAAGTGTCTCTTCAAACTGGGAAAGGCTATGCTGCATAGCCTGCCTCCAAGCAGGCCGCTCAGAGGCCAGGGTTTCCCACCTGTTGAGGTCCACTCCTAAGGCCTTCAGATCCCTCTTGCAGATGTCCTTGTATTGCAGCTGTGGTCTACCTGTAGGGCGCTTTCCTTGCACGCGTTCTCCATAGAGCACATCCTTTGGGATCTGGCCTTCATCCATTCTCATGACATGACCAAGCCAATGCAGGCATCTCTGTTTCAGCAGTGCATACATGCTAGGGATTCCAGCTCGTTTCAGGACTGTGTTGTTTGAAACTTTGTCCTACCAGGTGATGCCGAAAATGCGTCGGAGACAGCGCATGTGGAAAGCATTCAGTTTCCTCTCCTGTTGTTAGCGAAGAGTCAATGACTTGCCGCAGTACAGAAGTGTACTCAGGCTCTGTAGACCTGGATCTTGGTATGTTCCGTCAGCTTCTTGTTGGACCAGACTCTCTTTGTGAGTCTGGAAAACGTGGTAGCTGCTTTACCGATGCATTTGTTTAGCTCGGTATCAAGAGAAAGAGTGTCGGAGATCGTTGAGCCAAGGTACACAAAGTCATGGACAACTTCCAGTTCATGCGCAGAGATTGTAATGCAGGGAGGTGAGTCCACATCCTGAACCATGAACTGTGTTTTCTTCAGGCTGATTGTCAGTCCAAAATCTTGGCAGGCCGTGCTAAAATGATCCATGAGCTGCTGGAGATCTTTGGCAGAGTAGGTAGTGACAGCTGCATCGTCAGCAAAGAGGAAGTCACACAGACATTTCAGCTGGACTTTGGACTTTGCTCTCAGTCTGGAGAGGTTGAAGAGCTTTCCGTCTGTTCTGGTCCAGAGATAGACGCCCTCTGTTGCAGTTCCAAAGGCATGCTTCAGCAGGACAGCAAAGAAAATCCCAAACAAGGTTGGCGCAAGAACCTTGCTTCACTCCACTTGCTTCACTCCACTTCGAATGTCAAAGGGGTCTGATGTGCCCATCGAAGACAACAGTGCCCTTCATGTCCTTGTGGAAAGACCTGATGATGCTGAGGAGCGTGGGTGGACATCCAATCTTGGGGAGAATCTTGAAGAGGCCGTCCCTGCTGACCAGGTCGAAAGACTTCGTGAGATCTATGTGAAGGCTATAAAGAGTGGCTGTCGTTGTTCCCTGCATTTCTCCTGCAGTTGTCTAAGGGAGAATACCATATCAGTGGTGGACCGGTTGGGTCGGAATCCGCACTGCGATTTGGGATAGATGCTCTCTGCAAGTACCTGGAGCCTCTTTAGTGCAACTCGGGGAAACAGCTCTCCTATAACGCTAAGGAGAGAGATGCGCGCAGTAGTTGTTGCAGTCACCCCTGTCACCCTTGTTCTTGTACAGCGTGATGATGTTTGCATCCCTCATGTCTTGAGGTACTCCACCTTCTCTCCAGCAGAGACAGAGGATTTCATGCAGCTCAGTGACGATGATCTCTTTGCAGCACTTTAGGACTTCAGCAGGGATGCTGTCTTTTCCAGGTGCCTTGCCAAAGGCAAGGGAATCCAGGGCCACATGAAGTTCTTCTAGGGTTGGTTCACTGTCAGGCTCCTCCAGCACAGGCAGGCACTCAATGTTGTTCAGCACTTCTTCGGTGACTACATTTTCCCACATTTACATGTTGGTATGTACCTCTTTAAAATACAGATAGACTTTATCTTATCTTTACAGTTCAAATAACCAGAACAAAAGCACAAGGGAGGAACACTGAGTGGAAGGAAAAGCGATTGCCATACCCTGCCTTCCAAGCTGAAAGAACAAACTGCAGAGATTTCTAATGCAGCCACCGCTGCTACCATGTGTAGCTCCTCAGTTTCTCCTTCGGCAAGTCTGTTCACATGGTGCTCCCAGTCCCGCGCTCCTGCAAAATCTTGCAAAGCAAGGCTTTGCAGCTTGCGTCCATGCTGGGGCTGCAGCCTGTTTCTTTTGCAGAACACGGGAGAGCTCCAGGCTCCATGACTTGCTCCTGTCATGCCCTCAAGTATAGGCTGCAATCTCTAGCAGCCAAAGAAGCACAGCAGCAAACAGAGGGGCGCTGCAAGCCAGATGGAAGCTCCTCTGGGCTTCTGATAGCTGCCGCAATACCCTGAAACCACCCCAGCTCATTAGTGACCCGGAGAGAAGACGAAGAGGCAATCCACACTGGATTTCAAGGCATGAATTTTTTGCCTTATAGGCAAGTATCTGCAGTAAATATGCAGAGCTGAACAAACATCATGAAAAAGAAAAACAGAATCCTTACATCACCTATTTTCATACTTTCATCTCACAGTACACTGAGAAGGTGCTAAAATTGTCAAAGCACACCACACTGCTGTCCTTACATGAAATAGGTAGTGTTTACATGATCATTTGCGCAGTTGTCTAGCTTACCCTAGTACTCTTCTTCAGGTGTCTCTCTTAGTTTTGAACAGATACCTTCTGATGTGGTTACAAAGGAACTAAGCAACAAAACACTCCCTATAATCCTTGAGATCTGCAAAGTATTCCTATTTCTAGTCAATTTCTTGACTAGAGAGGAGATATGAATACTTTGGATGCTTCAAGATCCCTGACTAGAGTTCAGAATTGTTCGTGGCACTGGTTTTGTGCACGTAGTAAATTCATGTGTGTGACTGTACAGATGACTACTTGAACAATACCAGTGAGAGGTAAGCAACTTGTTCATACATGCAGGTACAATCTGGCTTTTTCTAAACCATTGAAACAGTCATGACTTGAGGGTCTGATCATATTTGTGGAAATAATACTGATATGCATTTTGTGAGATAAACTTTTTATTTCTTCAGGGTGCAGTACTAGCAGCAGTATCAAGCCACAAATTCAATTCTTTCTATGGTGATCCCCCTGAAGAACTGCCAGACTTCTCTGAAGACCCTACCTCCTCAGGTATTTCCACTGATAGGTTATTAATCTATTACATACAGTTTTCATTAATAATGACCAGGTACAGACATTTGGTTATTATAATTTTCATTTGGCAATTTCAATTCAGTTTGATTTGTAGTGGTTTTAGTTAATTGATTCTTTTAAACTGCTACAACTTTATGTGAATTTGATGCCGTTTTTGTTCTTACTTACATACTTTTTTGGCTTCCCCAGCTTTCATTTTTTAATGAAAAATTAAAATTTTTAACTTTGGAGTTGAGTACAGATGCTTTCTAATAAAGATGATGCAATTTCTTGTTGCTTGGCATTTCCCGAGAATAAGACACTTTTATTTATATGCTTGAAGATGAATCACACTAGTGATTCATCTAGTGATAGTGTAAAAATATCACACTATCTAAGGACAGCAAATAGATATATACATCCTTAGAAACTTTCTTTTTGTTTCTAATTATTACACATTTTAATATGTGTTATACAGCTGCTGTAGTGAATTTAATATAAATTACTATAACTAGGTATTCACAGATCTACTCTCTAAAGCAAGCTCACCTGCCCTCTGAGCAGAAGAATGCACAGCAACTTTTCACAGGTTTGTATGTACTTGCGATGCAGTTTGGAGAAAGTAACAGAGCAAGAGTACCTTCAATTTTTTCTGACATTCTTCAAATGTCAGCACAAATGACAAGAATTCCTGCCCTTATTTCCTGCCCTAGTACGTTCAGGAGACTTGAGGGAGAGGAAGGATCTTTTCCATAAAGGTTTGGATAACATTAGAAACAGAGACTCTTGCTGTTTCTTACTTTCTCCACATTCCAGCACAGATAAGAGAAATTCTTACCTTTCCAGCACCCTCTGCACTTTCCAGAAGATTGGGAAATGGGGGGGGGAGGGGAGAGAGCTGGTGACAGGGAGATATTGAGGTTGACTGGTTAACCAAGCTGATACTTGTGGACACCTAGATACAACAGATCAAAGCAAATCTCAAAAACAAAGAGAGAACTCCTTACAAAAACAAAAGTCCAACCATAGCACTGAGATTAACATAACAAATATCCAAATTAGATTGGACACTTCAGAAAAGGTTTAGTCAGCTGACCTGTCAAAGAAAGTGAAAGCATTAACCTCCAAAAAGATGCTGTAAATAACAGGCTGTTTACTTATGCTACCTATGTAAAGAAATTAACTGTTACTGTGAAGCTATGAAATCAACTTTTCAAATACATATAATGCTTTCAATGTGCATGGTACTTTATAATAGAAGACAGGTTCTTGTTCTAAGGGGCTGGCAATCTAAAATAAAGAGACACAACAGAAGAAGAGACAGGATGATGCCAGGGTAGATGGGGGTGGAGAAACATGCTATTTCATGTGCATGCAGTTAGTCTTAGTTGCAGTAAAGTTGGGGGACTAAAGCAGCAGTTCTCAAACTCTCAGGGAGAGTTTGATCTGCAGTAAGTGTGTTCGGAGACAACAGGAAGGCAGTGACGTGATCAGCTGGATCGCACTACTTTGGAGGGGCTCAGGGGCTTGCTGCCACTTATCAGAGCTGCAGCAGGCTCCCGGGGGTGAGGGGAGCCCTTGTGTCAGCCTTCACAGGACTCCCCATGCTGCAGTGTCAGTAAAAATTGCAACCACTTCCTGTTTTGTGATTGTGAAACTGGAAGTGGTTGTGATTGCTATTTTTACTGATTTTGCAGTGTGGGGAGCCCTGCTGAGGCTGGCGCTGGGGCTCCCTGCACCCCTGGGAGGCTGCTGCAGGCTCTAGTAAGTGGCATCAAGCCCCTGCGCCCCTCCAAAGCGGTGTGATCCAGTGTATCGCGTCGCTGCCTTTCCCCTCCCTGACCCTTAAGGGGGCTGAGGCCAGAGCTCTCTGACTGGTGTCTTGCGACGCCCCAGTTTGAGAACCACTAGACTAAGGGATAGCGCCAAAGGTTTCTCGAAGGTGGGTTTTGTGGAAGGATTTGACTATGAAAGAAAGGAGGCATCCTTCAAGTGATGTGGGAGCTCAAAGCAGATGATGCAGTATGAGTGGAATTGTTTGAGGGAACAGGTGATCTTCTGACAGGCTGTGAGTAGTGGAACAGATAACAAAGTAGAGAGAGAAGTAAGGAAAAGGTCTTGAAGAACCCTATAGGTAAGGACCTGGAGCTTGTGCTAGTTCTGGGAGTAGCCAGTGCAGGGTTTTAAGGAGTTGCATGATATGATTAGAGCGATGATTTATTTTGGTAATAGAATGCTGAATGGGCTGAGGGTGACCTAAGACAAGACCAGAAAGGAGTAGGTTGCAGTGGTCAATGAAGAGGATGATCAAGGTGTGATGAAATCATGGCCAATCCTAAGCAATGACATTTGCCATTATTGACTGCTAGTGTGCTGTTTAGATTTGGCTACACCTATAGCAAGTGGGTAGTAGGAGAAGCTTTGCCAAGCTGCTAGGTTTGCCTTTGACTGCTGTTGGACTGTGGGACAAGCAGCCCTAATTTCTGCCCTTGCCAACATATGATTCCGTAATGAAATTGAATGGCAAGCTGGCATAACAACATAGCCAGTCTTGGCATCATGGAATATTTTCTACAATAATTTACTGCTGTCAGTTAGGGGATGCCAGCCCTACTTCCGATTGCTCAGATTATGCTCAGCCCTACTTCCGATTGCTCCAGTCAGTATATTATAAATAGCTCTAGTTTGCATAAAAATTACCTTTCCTCAAAATAATTGTTGGTAATATGGACAAAATTTTTTCACTTAGACAATCTTTGCTGCATGTCATCTCTTTGTATGCCATACTGCCACCAAGGGGGCATCTTCTCCATTTGCTAACTTTTCCATTTCAGTCAACTTTTTTCATTTATTGTCACATCCTATCTTAGTGATGACCTTTACCCAAATATTGTTACATTGTTTTGAGATTTAGCTTTTAATGTACTCCTTTCTCTGAAGAAGTCTTTTCAATTTGTCTAATTAGGCTTCAGCAAGGATTCCTTTACAACAGGGGTGGGCAAACTTTGAACTTTAGGGATCCTGGACCTTAAACAATTTTATAGAAGTGGGAATTTCAGCAGGTGCAAATTGTGATCTCACAGATGACAAGCTGTACTTTCTGAAATTCTCTCTGACACAATTCTTAAAGGTCTAGGATTCCTAAAGTTGAAAGTTTGCCCACCCCTGCTTTACAAGATAAAGGGTTTGCATCTGGTATTGGTTCCTCAATCTTGATAGTAGACACGAACCATTTGAATGATTGCATTGTCTCATTTCCTGTTCTAAAACTTGCCCAGTTCCTTTCTTTTCTTTACAATGTCAGCATGATCTTTCTTCTTCATTTGGAAAGTTGAAGGTGTCAGACTGTCAAAATAAAATTCTTCTTATATCTCATATCTCCACAGATCCCAGAAAGTGATGCTGGGGGATGCCTGTTCGGCACCCCGACCTCTTAGGTTTGGGGTGCCGCAGGGTTCCATCTTATCCCCCATGCTTTTTAACATCTACATGAAGCCGCTGGGAGAGGTCATCCGGGGGTTTGGAGTGGGTTGCCACCAGTACGCTGATGACACCCAGCTTTATCTCTCCTTTCCCCCTGATTCTGAGGAGGCGGTTGGGGTCCTGGATCGCTGTCTGGAGGCAGTTAGGGACTGGATGTGGGCGAACAAGCTGAAATTAAATCCGGATAAGACAGAGGTGCTCTTGGTTCGGAAATCCACAGCTCGGGTGCTGGACTATCGTCCTGCTCTGAATGGGGTTGCACTCCCTCTGAAGGAGCAGGTCCGCAGCTTGGGGGTTCTCCTGGATCCACAGCTGCTCCTGGAGTCCCAGGTGGTGGCGGTGGCCAGGGGAGCCTTTGCTCAGCTTCGGCTGATTCGCCAGCTGCGACCGTACCTGAGCTGCGCGGACCTGGCCACAGTAACCCATGCCCTAGTGACATCTAGATTAGATTATTGCAATGCGCTCTACGTGGGGCTGCCTTTGAAGACGGTCCGGAAATTACAACTAGTACAGAACGCAGCTGCTCGTGTGGTTGCCGGGGCACGTCAGTTTGACTCTGTTGAGCTGTTGCTCCGGCGGCTACACTGGTTGCTGGTTCTGTTCCGGGCCCAATTCAAGGTGCTAGTTTTAACTTTTAAAGCCCTATACGGCTCGGGTCCGGGGTATTTGAGGGACCGCCTCCTTCCCTACAATCCGGCCCGTGCTCTTAGATCTTCTGGGGGGGCCCTTTTGACTGTGCCGCCACTAAGAGATGTGAGAGGGGTGGCGGCCAGGAAGAGGGCCTTCTTGGTGGTGGCCCCCGAACTGTGGAATACCCTCCCCTTAGAACTGAGAACTGCTCCCTCGTTACTAACATTTCAGCGTGGACTGAAGACCTTTTTATTTCAAAAAGCTTTTAATTGTTGACAGGCTGGCTGGCGTTCTTGCTTTTTATTTGAAAATCCATGGGGTTTGTTTTGTTTTTAGCTTTTTAATCATTGTAAATTGTTTTTAACTGTCTTTCATGCTGTATTTTTAAATTGTTTGTTAGCCGCCTTGTGTGCCCGTTGGGCAAAAAGGCGGGGTACAAATTAATAATAATAATAATAATAATAATAATAATGTGTTTGTATGCACAAGTTTTGATAATGAATCTGGCCTGATAGAAAAGATTTAATGTGGAACTTTTTGTTCTTAAACTTGAGTTTAAGCCCATTTAGTGTGCTGACTGAGAATGCATTGTGAGCCAGGAAGTCCTGGTTAAAATCTCTGAGCCACAAACTTGGTCTTTGTTGAGGCCTTTCCAGTAAGTCACTATTTCACAACCTTGGACTGACATCTGTAGTTGGTGTTATTGGTACTAAACCAGTTATTAGTGCAACCTTTTATAGTCATCTTCTAAAAGTGTGAGATTGGTAAAAATGCAAATGGTCCATTAAATAGCAGTTTCAGAAGTCTAATTTCAACTCCTCTTTGCTGCTATACTTAAGGCTGTTTGCTTGATAGTCATACAAAAACTGAAATCTAAAAATCGCTTCTCTAATACTGAAAAAACTATGAAACACCATGTGCACACTGTGTACTTCTAGTTTATCCCATAATGTGAGCATGCTGCACATCTGTTGTATTTACCTCATGTACTCTGTATGAATATTTACCTAGAGGGAATGGTTCCTTTGTGTACATACAGTCACAAAATACTTATAGCATTTCTGCATTATTGGGAATACATTGTGTGTACACAGTATTGCTTATTTGTTGCCAATTTCATAATGCATGAAGTATCTATTTTTCGCTCCATAAGACGCACCTGACCATAAGACGCACCTAGTTTTTAGAGGAGGAAAACAGGAAAAAAAATATTCTGAACCAAATAGTGTAATAAAATATTTAATAAACTATAACAGAATAACATTTGAAGCATGTAAAGTGAACAGCAGTCAACAGTGGCATTAAGAACCATTATCACTGTCATTAACAAATGGAGAGACTTAAAGGTTTGAGTACTCTAGTTTTCTGGAAACCCCAAGAACTCATCATCGCTAGAGTCAGAATTTATGAAGCTCATTTGCTCACAATCACTGACATCACTTTCTTTGCTGTCTTCATATAAGATACCGTCTTCACTTCCATCTAAGGCATTGCTAATGCCACATTTTTTGAATGACTGTACAACGATCTCCTCCTTTACTGAGTCCCATGATGTTTTCACCCATTCACAAACTTGAGTGACGGTGGGCCTCTTCATTCGTCCAGTAGATGTCAGATCATGATTACCAGCAGCCATCCATTTGTTCCACTCTTCTCTCATTAAGACCTTAAATGGCTTGTTGATGGAAACATCAAGAGGTTGCAACTGGCTGGTAAGACCTCCAGGAATTACAGCTAGATGAGTCTTCACTTCTTTGAAGCATTTTTTTGTTGGTTCGCTAATATGTGCTCTAAACTGTATAAGCGGTATATAAATACTGTTAATAATAATAATAATAATAATGATCATAATAATAATAATAATAATAACAATAATAATAACTGGTCAAGCACTAATAAGGCAGGTTTTTTCAGAAATCCTCCAGGACGTTTGGACCACACCTTTTCAACCCATATTCTCATTCCATTTTCATCCATCCATCCTTTCTCATGTACATGTACAACAACTCCTCGCGGAATCACTTCTTTTGGAAATGTTTTCCTTTTGAAAATCAACATGGGTGGCAATTTGGTGTCATCGGCACAGCAGGACAACACAGCTGTGTAATGGGTCGTCTCATGCCCTGAAGTTTTCACAGTGATGGTTTTGGCACCCTTCAGATCTACAGTCCTATTAGATGGCACATCAAAGGTTAGCGGGACTTCATCCGTATTCCCAATCTGGCCAATTTCAAAGCCATTTTTCTTCCTAGCATCAATAGCAAATTTATGAAAGGACAGAATCTTAGATTCATATTCTTTTGGCATTTTTTGCGCAATTCTAGCTTTGGTCCGCATAGCAAGATCACATCGCCTCATAAATCTGTAGCACCATGATGGTGATCCTGTAAAATCCTGAATGCCTTTCTCTATAGAAATGCGTTTTGTTTCAAATATGATCATTTTTATCGAGACAGAGAAGCCATTATTCCGGTGACGTATGATCCATTCTTTCATGTCCACCTCCAACTGTGGCCACTTTGCAGCATGCCCATGGAAAGTGTGCTTACCGGTACTTTTATCTGCTTTTTGCAGCTGATCCTCCTGTTTCCTCCACTCTCTAATCATTTTTTCAGTTGGAGGAGGCCCAAAATGTCTCTCCGCTGCTCTGTTTCCATGCTCCTTAGCATATTTTACTACCTCTAGTTTAAAAGGAATTTTATATGCTAGCCTTTTCTGCTTTATCATCCTTGCACTGGTAGAATGAGGTACTGTAGTATTTTTCTGCAAGAAATGAAGGAACTGTCAGTATCATTTCTTCAATGTTTACCATTGAGCACTAACCATTTGCTTTAACTTTTTTGCTGCAGTCCTATACACAACTTTCCTAGGAGTAAAGCCCATTAAACACAACGGGGCTTACTTCTGAGTAGACATGCATAGACTCATGCTGTTCTGACGTGTGCCTGGGCTCCTGCGTGTGTAGGACACTAGAAGGATAATCCCCTTGATTCTTTCTAATTGGGTTGCAGGAGGGACAGGGCTCTGTTTCAAAACAGGGATCTGAGTTCAGATTCTGCAGAGGCCCCTCCTGAGCCACCCTCTTTGAGTTCTGGACAGTCTCATGGTTTATCCCAGTTTGGGATGAGGCGATCACATTCCGACGTGCTCCCACACTTTACGTATCAGCAGGGTCGATGGGAACTAAGGGGCTTCCACGACGTGGCCCCAATCCTGCACGAAGTGAGGATTGCTGATGTAGCACCTGAAGAGCTTCCTCCTTCAACAGAAAGCCTCATTGGAAGCAAATTTACACAGAGGTAAATTCCATGCAAAGAAACCGAGACAGTGTGTTTAGGACCAGGGCCTTAGTTCCAAGCAAGGTCTGAGTTAGCATCTGGCAACTGTGCCCTCGACACCTATACTTGGAAGTAAGTCTGTCCCCCCCCTTCGATGGAAAGTGTTTCCCAACGAAGGCTCCTCTCCCACGTACACTTACTAGCAGTGAAGTACTATCCCAGTCATTCAGATTTACTTCCGAGTAAGCGTTCTTAGGATCGCATCTCACGCCATCCTGCAATCCTATCCACACTCACCTATTGTAAGTCCTGTTGACTATAGTGGGGCCTGCTTCTGAGTAGACATACGTAGGATTGGGCTGTAAGACCGCTGCCATCACACACTCCGCATTGCAATCCTATAGGAATGTTTACTCGGAGAGAAATTCCACTGTGTTCAGTGGGGCTTACTCCCTAGTAAGTGTTTCAGGCATCCAACATTAGGGTGTGATCCTATGCACCTTTTTGAGGGGGGGGGTAAAGTATTGAATTTGGGAGAGGGTTTACTTTGGAGTAATAGTGCTTAGGTCAGACAACAGGCTGGACAAAGACCTGCCACTGATTTCACTGATTCTCCCCCTTTCTCCCGAGTAGGCTTTTTTTCACAATTTCCTTCTGTCAGCTGCTTTGGCTCTCAGTCGGATCCCAAGCAGTGTCTACTCGCAAGTCAGTTCCCCGGAGATCCCTGAAGCCTTTGAGCACAATCCTCTGCTTGTCAGAAGTCCAACTTCAATGGGGCTTACTCTCAGGAAAGCGTGCACAGGATTGCAGCCTTGCCGTCCAGCTCCTGTGCTTAGAATGACACCGTCGGTTGGCCTGTGGATCGGGACCATTGAACAACAGAGAAGGCTCCAGATGTCCGGCTCTACAGTTATTATTGTTATTAAAGCCTGTGTGATCCACAGACTTGATGCCACACCAAGAAATGCAGTGTCACACTGTTTATCCCCACCACCACCACCTAGTGTCACAGTTTAGGAATGTCACTGTCAACACTGCTAGGGTCTAGCTACACAACACCTAACAGATTCAGCCCAATATTATGCCTATCAACTCAGGCATAAGTCCCATTATAGTCAATGGGACTTACTCCCAGGTCAGCGTGGATAGGATTGCAACCTCCGGTTATAATCGCATGCACACTTTCCTGGGAGCAAGCCCCACTCAACATAATGGGACTTCCTTTTGAGTAGACCTGCTGAGGATTGGGCTGTCAGGCTGCAATCCTACAACAGGGGGTAGGTCCCGTTTCACACAAGGGGACTTACTTCTGAGTAGCTGTGCATAGGCTCGAGCTTTTAGGCCATGGCCGCCAGAAGGGCTCTGCACGGGAGAACGAGGGATCCCAGGACAGTCGGGGAGGGGGTGGGCCAACCCCCCAGAGACTACTGCCACCCACCCACACACGTGTCGCAAACTGGGTGTGTGGAGTGCGCATGGGAGGGCGTAAGCGAGGGAAATTTGAACCAGAAAGCACGCAAGATGAGTCGGCATCGCCTCCTCCCGCAGCTCGATGCCTCCACTCCCCCGGCAGCGGGAGCGAGCAACAAACAGGAGCCTGGCTAGGCGCGCCGAGCCAGGCTCAGGGCGGAGACACACGAGCCGCCACCCCCAGGGGACCGGCCAGCGCCCGACTGAGAGCCCAGTCCGCGCCTTGGCAGGTCTCCTCGGAAGTAAGTCCCGCCGCAGTCAACGTGGCGAGCTCCTGGGACAGTGTGGGCAGGGCTGCAGCCGGAGGCGCCGGAGAGGACCCTGAGCGCCGCCTGGAGCTGCTTCCTCCCCAGCGGCAGCTGAGGGAGGTGCACTCCACTCCCACCGCGATGGCGGAGGCCACGATCCCAGCCGCGCTTACCCGGTAGTAAGCCCCGCTGACGAGAACAGGGCTTATTTCCGAGTAGATGTGCCCAGGCCACGGCTCTGTCCCTGCCGAAGTGCGCCCAACTCTGCCGGGCGGTGCCTACGGGGCTCCCCACCTGGCCGGCGGCTCCTCCACCCGCCTGGCTTCCTACCGTCTCCAATCTCCTTGCCGTGCCGCGCACCGCAGTATTCGCTCCATAAGACACACACACTTTCCCCCCCACTTTTTTGGGGGGAAAAAGTGCGTCTTATGGAGCGAAAAATACGGTAATTCTGCAAGTATATCCAGACCAGCACTCATTGTCTCAATTTCATTTTATTCCACTCACTCCCTTATAATCTGGTACTGTTCTTCATGCATTTCCTGATAATTTGCTGTATTTTCTCCTTGAATTTCAGGATGTTTTTCATCCACCCTTAAAAATGAACACAAATTGTACACTTGCAACTATACATAGCATAGTAAGTTAGATTCAATGTGCCAGAGAGGAGGTACTATCTCAATACTGTGATTCCATAGTGCTTTTACCTATAGCTGCTGTTACCCACCTTGAACCTTTCCAAATAGTGTGGAATATAAAATACATACTCAAGTTTATTTAAAAATGACAGCATGGATACTTATCCTGATAAATGAATACTTAAGGGTGTATTTCAGGAACTTATATGCTTTAACTTTGTTTAATTTCAGTCATAACTCTGTTCCAAGAGGGGCGTGTTATGAGTTGAACTTCCGTGAATTGAAAGTCCTGATAAGGAAGAAGGGTAGCTCTTTTGGGCATGCAAACATAATCTATAGCAAATAGAAGAGTGATTTTCAACCACTGTGTCGCGGTGCATTGATGTGCCACAAATGGTCCACAGTTGTGCTGCAGGAGTTTGGGGGAGGGTCCTTTATTAGTAGGTATATTAGTAGTGACCTTTTCTAGAAAAAGAACACACACAAGTTTTGACCCAGGTGGCTGTCTTCTTTGCTTCACCATGTTATTTCCAAGCCCATGTGAAACTCTGAGTGGATCAACCGTGCCAAGCTTCCCATCCAAACAGGGACAGGAGTAGCTATTCAGTATACACCAACTGAAGTCAGGAAATGCATGAGTGGCAGCCAAGAAACCCGAAAGAGGCACAGTTGTAGCTTTTTGGAAGCAATTCGTTGCATTGGGAGACTGGACAAAAATCTTGTCAATTTTAATTCTACAAAGTTTGGCATTGCTGAGTAAAAAAGTATTTTCAACATTGACAAGCCTTTCCCATCACTTGATATATCTTCCTTGGAGATCCGTCTGTTAAGTACGCGTACATGCAAGTTGGCAGAATTAACTGTTGCAGAAGAAGAGTTGACAGAAATCAGAAATAATTAAGGATTGAAATATTCATCAACACATGATTAAACTTTTAGTTATTGAACTTTAAACACAATCTTAATATGCTTTTATAAAATAATAAATATATACTTTAAAATGGTATGCTTTAACAATGTTAGCTCATTGTCAGTGTACCATGAGATGAAAAAAGTTGAAAATCGCTGATATAGGGCATACAAAGACTTACGTCAAGTGTTGGTATTACCAGATCCAAGGAGGCCCTTCTTCCACAAAACAATATCTAGATTTAAATATGTGTGACAAAGGGAAGAATTTTATAGCTTCACATACAATAATCTGTGGGATTATTTAAATGTTGAAGAAACATAAGATAATCATTGGACAGTGAATACAGAGACTTGATCAGCCTATAAAAGGGGGTCTTTTGACTTTGAAGTCGTTCTTGTGCTTCTTTTATAACATCTTATATTTTTCATATAACTAAAAGTCTATGAATTTCTTACAACAAGCAATTACACATAAAGTAGAAGTGAACTGAAGATTTTAGGTGGGAAACCAGCTTGCCATGTAGATGATATTATTCTTTACTTTATTTATATCCCGCCTTTCTCCTCAAAGGGACCCAAGGCAGCTTAATAAATGCTTTTTTATGCATTTATTTATTTAAAGCCACTTTTATCCCATCTTTTCTCCCCAAAATGGGATGCCAAGCTCAACAAAAGTCAAAACACATAATAAAATAAAAAACGAATAATTCCCTCCAAAGAAAAACCAGCAGCTAAAAAGACACAGAAAAATAAAAACAGTAGCAAGAAACCAAGGTATAATGATAACATAACTTAGGGCCCAATCCTAACCAACTTTCCAACACCAAAGTAACCCTGAAGTAAAGGATCATTAGGTCTCCGTAAGTGTCCCCCATCACAGCATGGGGTGCTGTGGTGGAATTGGAATTGGTGCTGGAAGTTTGATAGGATTAGGCCCTAATCAGCATCTAAGCAACAACTAAAGCAACAGAAGTCCTTACTAGAAGGTTAACTGGGAAGGCACAGATCTTCACTTAAAAGGGAGTTCCAAAGTTGTGGCACTGCTATGGAGGAGGCACTACCCCTGTGGCCCCCAGCATGGTCTCAGCTAGGGATGGCACATACAGAAGTGTGCATGCATATGTACAAGCCTCCCCCCAAAATGACCTTAGGGCAGTGGTTCCCAGACTCTGGGAGTTCAGGAACCACTGTAAGTGCTTGCGGGGAAGGGGTGAAAGCAGCAACATTATCACCATGATCACACTGCTATTGGGGACAGAAGTGTGATTTTTTTACTTACCTGTGACAACACCGGCCTCCAAATGTTCTGGGGGGCCTGCACACCCCTCTGCAAGGTTCTCTGTGCCTCTGAACTGCTGTAAATAGTGAAAGAAGCCCAGTTTTGTGATGAAAACGGAAGTGGTCTTTTTCACTACTTACAGCAGTTTGAATGCCTCCAAGGTAGCATTCCAGAGTTTCAGCAGCCACCCTGGGATCATGCTGATTTTGTACTACTTTGATGACATTCCATAGCAGCAACTTCAACTACAGGGGTCATTGTCAACATCACGTGCAGACTGAGGGAGAAACCAAAAAGGAGGATAGTTCATCTATGATTCACCCCCTTCCCCAGAATGGCTAGCCCATCATTGTATCTTCCAAGGCCCGTCACCCTTCCTATAGTGGTGCTATTCCATTACTCCCTCTCTGTTTGAGACATACAAATCTCCCCCAGCAGGAGCCACCTAGAAAGCAACCCATCGCCCAAACAAAGTTGGTCCAGCTGAAACCACCTAGCAAATGACCTAACAAAATGGTGATAGGGAAAACTGGGGAAGATAAAAACAACCCTCCACCCACTCACAACTACCTACTAGGAAAGGGAAAGGAGCCATCTGGTCTGCAGCAAGGCCCTCTCTCATCTGGACCAGGTTCTGGATGTCCCCCAGTCCTAGCATTCAAAGATAAAACTGATCAGCAGTAGGGTCCTTGGCTTTTGTAATATCCCCGCAGGTTGGCCCAGATAAATGTGTCTGCCTCAGAAGATATAAAGTCCAATGGGGCAGGCTTACCAGCTGCCACTGCTGATGCTCCCTCTCCAGCAAAGCATAGAGCAAAGTCCAAGCCCTATGCAGATGGCAAAAATGGTGGGTGGTAGAAAACTGGCAGTGCTTCTCAAGTATTGTTGCTGTTCTCTTCTCCCCTGCAAGAGGTGGAAGGCAGTGACAGAACCCTCTGCCAGTGTCCGGTTGCTGTGGGACACAGCATTAAGCTGTACCAGGAAAAATACCCCATCTCAGAAGATGAACAAGACCATGGGAGTGGAATCATCATCAGGCTGGAGGTGATCCTGCTGCTACTCTACTTCCAGAAAGAAGCAGAGAGTGATGACAAAGCCAATGTCGAAGCGCTGGGGTCACACAAGTTTTTTTTGTTGTTTGTGTCAAGTCACCTGGCCATGCTGATTTCTCTGTGGGGTTGTCTCTGAGCTCTTTTTCCTCCGCCCATGCCTCTGGCCAGCATAGGCTCAAGTTACCTCGAAACAAGAGGGAGTAGAGCGACAAGCTGAGTTAGCCCAAGTGTTTTCAGATACTCTCCCTTTCTAGCCTTCTCTTCTGATAGAATAGTAGAATTATAGCTCTGGATCAATTGCTGTCAAATTGGCCTTTAACTGAAATATACATGTTGGTTGGTAATGTAGTTTGCACCCCTACCCTTCCCAATGGTTCTGCAGATTCTGAGTGCATATTTTTTTCTCCAGACAATGCAGCAATGTTACTTTACATATGAAGAAAGCAAGGTTTATAGACTCTATAATCCTGAAAATTGATTGAAAAACTTGGCCCTCTCTAGCTTCCATTTCCATCCTGAAGCTGGAGTGGGGGGGGGGGCTGTCAAATGTCTTTCTTCATCTTCCTATGTGTAGATACAGCTGCTCACAGTCATTCCTTGTTGCTTGTCTCTCTGCTGTGAACTGAATTGCACGCTCCCGGTTATGTGTTATAAGTTGTATATTATATGTAGAGCCTCTGGCTTAATACATCAGGCGCCTTAAAGAAGGATTTGATTAATGGTTCTATGTTGTGGGTAGGGTGTAGGAGTTTCTAGCAGAGTGAAAAACAAACGGCAGTGCAGCAGAAACTCGAGGCTAATGTCCAAGGCTTTGTAAATTGCAAAGAAGCACTCGACACGAAAAGCTGGGTTCCATCACCAAGGTACAGTGGTGCCTCGCATAACGAATGCCCCGTGCAGTGAAAAACTCGCATAACGAAAGAGTTTTTCGATTGAGTTTGGTAACTTGCATAACGAAAATTTCTGGCCTTGCTTCGCATAACGAAAACTTTTTAGGTCCGTGCTTCGCATAATGAATTTTTTAAAAATTAAAAGTTTCGTGTATGCTTCAAATTTTAAAAATCCTCTGTGCAGTATGTATGCCTTTAAAGAGCACATAATAAACACTTTGTAAACCAAATTTGACTTAGTTTTGACCTTTTTTGCCCATAGGAACACATTAATTAGATTTCAATGCATTCCTATGGGAAAACGTGATTCGCAACAAAAATTTCGCATAACGAAAGGATTCGCGGAACAGATTAATTTCATTATGCGAGGCACCACTGTATATTATATACATAGGATATTTACCATAACATGGTCGAACATACAGCAACACACATATGGCTTCTCAGTTCCTATGCCCCCGCACAGACAGACATGAGCTTGTTTTATGCAGGCTTGTTTTAGGCACAAGGCACGCCCACAATCAGGTGCACAGAGTTAGCAATCAGTAACAGCTGCTACATGTAAAAACAGGCTATTCAAACATAGCGTTTGTCACATTTCCTCCTGTGCACAGGATCTGAGTGATTTCACTGGGTTCAGACCTCAACAGTTGTTTACAGTGCACCTACTCTGAGAGTCTTTATCAAAAGATTGTGAAGACCAGAATTTAAAAGTTAATGAATAAAGTGTATCATAGGATCTTTTACTACATTTTTAATACATTAGACCAGTGATTTTCAACCTTTTTCATCTCATGGCACACTGATAAGGCACTAAAATGGTCAAGGCACACCATTAGGTTTTTGACAATTGACAAGGCACACTATGCTGCCAGTGGGGGCTCATATCTCCCATTGGCCCTATTAATAAATGACCTTCCCCCAAATTCCTGTGGCACACCACTGTGCCACGGCACAGTGGTTGAAAATGGCTGCATTAGATTGTACAGTCGTTGGGTAACAATTATTGGTAGGTTATTTTTCAGGATCTGACCTTGGGTAAAATCAGACAAAACTAGTCAGACACCCCCTAAGTTTAAACCCCCTCCCCACTTATCTGAGGGTCACAGAACATTCCATGATTTTGCCTCACAAAGCCCTTGACTTTTCTGTGAGATTGACTTATAGGTGAGTGTTTGCAGTGGTTGAGGAGGGAGTCTTGATAGCCCATTAATATCTTTGTACTACATATGGCTTAGCTAGCATGTATTTTGAGTGTGCTGCTTGCTTAAAATTGTATTGAACTGATGCAGCCAAACATTCCTATTTATATGTTTTTAATTCCTTCCCTCCTTTCCCCCCTTCATAGCAAGTGTTTAGTTATTCTAATAACCAAACGTAATTGTTGATGTTACTCTCTTTTTAAGATAAAGAGTAGAATTCTCCCCCAGTAGAACAGATCTTATTTGTAGTTTCTTTGTATATCTTGTATGTAATGCATTTGTATTAATAATAGATATAAGAAAATACATTGGATTATATTTTAAGATTACTTGATGCTCAGCTCTTTCACACTGCTCACAGAAGGACCCTTGTGCATATGAGTGCAATATCCTTCCACTTGCTGAAGAAGCTTCCAGCAACAGCTGACCTATGCATGAATGTTGGATATAGTCCTTTGGGTTTAGAGCAGGGGTCTCCAAACGCCTGCGCAGGGGCCAGATGCAGCCCACAGCAAGCCTCTATCCAGCCCACAGCCAGCCTCTGGCCCAGTTGACCAAATACTTAAGTGTGTGCTTTATTTCTTGGGCTGTGTTTGTGCTTGGAGAAGTCCTGGACATTTGAGCCCATTCATTTATTCATTCATCTAAGTTCCATCTCTAATGTATTTATTTAAATGTTATATTAAGTTTTTTTTTCCCCAGCCCTCGACACTGTGCCAGATATTTGATGTGGCCCTTCAGCCAAAAAGTTTAGAACCCCTGGTTTAGAGTAAGAACATGCAGGCACAATGATGCTTGTTGTTAGCTGAACATAGTGTCATTAGATAAGTTATATTTTTGATTGTTGGCGGTTATGGCTTAATAGACAGCTGAGGCCTATGAAGCTGGAATTGCATGTGTTTTATACTCTCCAATGTCTGAATGTACTAGCATGAGGAATAGACCTATCAAAAGCTGTTTGGTTTTGTTTCTTTAAGGTGCTAAAGCAATAAACAAAGACAACTTAGTCTGCATAGAAATATCAGAACGTCCATGTTCAGTAGCTGTATATGAGGCAAACGATCGCCATTCTCTTTCCATCAGTGTAAAAGAAATTTGAACATAATTTTTATTTCACGTAATGTATGAAGAAATAAGTTTTGACTCTGAATGTTTACTGCCTTGACTTGCCTCTAGATGGCAGACAACTTGTACCTTCTAGGAGCATTACTGAATAGGTAGGCAAAAACTGTGCAACTGCTATTTTTTCATTAGATAAATATAATATACAAAGTTTAATGTGCACCACCTTTTGCACTAAAATTATATTTCTGTGTGTTACAGTTTCCTCTCCCCTCCAAATCTTACATTCTTCAGTGTGATCATGATCTTTCTGAAAATTGATTAATTGCAAAACTCAAATAAAAACATATAGTATGCTGAAGTATTGGGGAACTCTTACCCAAGATCTTTCCATAGGCCTTCTATAAGCATTGTGAAATCTTCCAAATTAAAAAAGCTTATAAAAAGCATAAATAACTACAATTTATTAAGGGATCTGAGACTTTTTGATTTCCTATTTTAATTTATCTGTATCTTATGTTGTGGTGTAGTAGTTGCTTTCATAAGCTGAAAGAAAGGATTTGGTTTCCTAAAAAATAAATAGGCTCAAGTTATAGCTGTTTTTCCTGCATTTGAAAGTTAGACTGTTGTTGGGAGGCTTTAAACCTAGAACTTTCAGCCATAACAAGAGGTTTCATGCTTCAGCTGTGACCTCTTCCCACTGTTTGGTAATTCACTGAGCATTAGGTGGGAGAAGCAGCTCCCATGTGAAACAAAACTCTCCTCCACCCCATCTGCTTTTGACCAGGAGACAGAAGAAGAGTTTTCCTTCACTCTGCAACTGCAATCCAAAGGAAGACTTTCTTCCAGTTCCGCTGCTGCTGCTTTAATGTTAATTAAGGGTCAGGGCATCTGGGAGTATTGAAATGCCCTTCACCCAAGGAAGGTGGACCTTGGTGGGTGTTGTTGCACTTCCCATCACCCAGTATGGCATGGAATGTTTTTCATGTGATTGGGAACAGGGCCAGTGCTAGGCTATTTTGCACCTTAGGCAAGGCTAACTACTTGCAATCCCCCCCCAAATTACCATATTCCGTAGCTCTGTTGTGGTATTTATCATAAAATAAAAAATATAAATTATCAGTTGCATTTTTACATGGATTAAAAAAACTAATCTGTATAAAACTGTGCCCCTCAAAAGTTCCTGCTGGTCCCCTCTGAGATCTGCACCCTTGTCAGCTACCTAGTTAGCCTAATGATAGCACTAGCCCTAATAGGGGGAGAGCAGGAGCCAGATGGCGCATGGCCAGCTTTTGCTGCCTGGCCTTCATGAAATAATCTCAATTCTTCCAGAAGTATCTTGCCCTTCTGCTTTCTATCATCTAGATTCTAGCGTATCCTGCAGATTGTGATGGTGTTATTGTTTAATGGGTGTGTCACTTTAGGGACGGTGAAAAGAGAGGTCCCTACGATGAAGGACTCACATGCTAGATATTGATACAAGGGCGACAAAAGATAGATGCAGGAGTAAATAGTAGAAAAATATTTGATTATTTCAGTTATACAGGGGGCCCCCATTATCCGTGAGGTTTCATTCCTGGAACCTCCACAGATATATGGAAAACCACAGGTATTGAAACCCATGGTTTTCGCACCCCCACCTCCAGTCAGGCCCAGAGGTGTCCCACAGGCTTTCTGAGACCCACGGAAGCCACCTGAACATTTTTTAAATCACAACTTCTGGTTTTTCCAATAAAACTGAAAGTGATGTTTTAAGTGCTTTTATAGGCATTTTTGGCCATTCTGAGACCTGCAGCGGCTACGGGCCTCTGCAGGTCTTAGAACAACACTGGATGAGACTGAAGAACATCTCCAACTGTGTCTAGAGGTCCTATGGACCAGACCCACAGATTTGCTTATCCACAGGTTTTGGTATCCATGGGGGGTCTGGGAACAGATCCTGCGAATACCAAGATCCAGTTGTATCTCAACCTCTCTTCAAGACTGGTCTCAGTATGCATCTCTCTTCCTGTGTTTTAGTAAGTCTCCAACCACGTAACATTCTGTCTCCTTTATTCAGTTCTTCCTTTCTCCTTCCTTTCTTTGTCTTTCTTTTGTATGTGTCTTTTTAGATTTTAAGTCTATGAGCCAAGTACTATGTTTTAATTTTGTTTCTCAAAATATAGTTTAGCAACTATCAAAGCAAGTTTTAGGAATTAGTGTCAAGATGTGAAATTTTTCTGGTTTGATCCTTTCTTTTGGATGCTTTGTATGATGAAAATGTTTTATTTATGTCACCCTAATTGTGAAAAAGTTTTTGCTGATGGTTGAACACATCTTTTCATAATAACCTATTAATTCAACAAGCTTGCTTTTTTCCTTTTTGCACTATTCTAATATTTTTATAAACCACAGTGCTACTACTGCTAACTGCAAAAATTATAACCCTTAATATCTCTTAATTTAATCATAGATAAATTCTTTGGAGTTGATTGCACTGCCTGAAAGACTAACAACGCGATCCTATGCATGTCTATTCAGAAGTCAATCCCATTGTATTCAGTGGGGCTTATTCCTAGGAAAGTGTGCATAGGATTGTAGCCTTAGTTTGCTAAGTATATATATATATATCACTGATACGTTTGTGTCACAAACATGTTTTCATAATACTGTGCCAGTTGGCATAATTGGTAGCAAAGGTATTGTGGCTGCAATGCTAACCACACTTTTCTGAGAGCAAGACCCATTGAACAAAATAGGACTTACTTCTGAGTAGACCTGTTTAGGATTGTGCCCTGTGTGTGTTAATTTCAGAAACAAAGGCACTGCATGACAGTTGGCTGCTGAGAACAGTGAAAATATACTATTCGATCCAAATGTCAGTGTTTCTTTTGCACTTAATTTGACTAACATATTAAAATATAATTATGTAAATAAAAAAGTGTTTGTGTGTTTGTGTTATTTGTGGCTAACCTAGTGTGCCAAGTTGCAGCTTTAATAATTGCTTATTTTGAAATCTTCATGCTGTTTGTTGTTTGTCCAAATGCTGCCTTCCTGCTAGGACTTCTAGCCGCAGAAAGTAGGTATCCCTTTGTTTTCCTCTAAAGCTTTGCACTTGGCTACTGTGTTTTGCCTTGCATGTGTAAATCTCTTGCTTTTTTTTTTTTAAGTGTCCCAGTTTTAATACTGCCTCTGTTTTGTTTTGTTTTTGCTGGTAAAAAACCATAACTTAAATGTAAACATTTAACATTGTTATTCCAGAAAAATATTTGAAATCTATTTTTGTAGCAGTATTAAAATGAAGGGCACGATCCCTTTCCAAATAATGGTGTGTCATCTATGCATGAAAGAATCTTTCACTCCTCCTCAGTTAAGCCTCGTTCTTTCCTTCTGTCACTTCTGCCTGTTTGTGTCTCCTGTATCTCTCTCCATAATGTTTAGGTTGAATCTAACTTCAGATTTGCACCATGAGTAACTTTTAGTGCACAGGGGAGGAAGACTGGATGGGTATATAGGACTTACACATAAATGCACACACTCTTTTTCTCTCTACGTATATAATTTTAAAGCACAACATGTTTACTATGCGTGACAAAAAGGATTTAGTTACCTTTACCCCTGCTAATAACCCCTGCTAATTGGGTAAGAGGCACTTTTTCAAGTGAGTGCTCCTTTTTTTTTTTTAGCAGGGGGAGAGTAACTGGCCCACCTCACCCCAGCAGTGTCTGTTTTAGTGGCTGTCTGCTGGTATTCTTTTTGCATCTTTTTAGATTGTGAGCCCTTTTGGGACAGGGAGCCATTTTGTTATTTGATTTTTCTCTGTAAACCGCTTTGTGAACTTTTAGTTGAAAAGCGGTATATAAATACTGTTAATAATAATAATAGTTGAGAACCCTGGGATGTCCCTGAGAACTAAATATCTCTAGTAAGATTGAACAGATATTTCAAGTATTACTTCATTATAACTGCATGGCAGCTTTCATGGAAATTGCATGTGAAACCACTAACAAAATTATCTCTATAAATACTGATGCCTCTGTTTCCCAAGTGCCAAATTAACCACAATCACTACCATCATCCCATATGAAGAAGTTATACAGCACTTGCCCAAAGTGTTTAAGTTCTGGTTGAAGAAGCAGTTGGGGGAAACGCCTCTCCATGTGCACTGGTTGTACAAAATTGCTATGCATATGGTTACTGTTAAGAAAGTGAAGTGCCAGGATAGTACAGAGAGATTTACAATACGGGAGATAAGTGTTAGTAAGTGTTCTTTCAGTTCAGATTGCAATTCATTCCCTTGTGATCTAGAGTGATACAATCTTTGTGAACCCTTAAAGTTTGTTTTGGAAGCTGTAGCAGCAGTGGAGTGATTTGGAAATTGGGAACCACATGGAGTTTGTTTTCCTTCTTCCTTGTTTGCAATAACCAGAGTTTGCCATTATGTCCAAATTACTTAGCATAGACCAACACTGCTTTCAAAACATAGTTTAGATGCAGTTTCTGGATGGCAATAACCATAGTTTGCTTGATAAGCATTACATCGTAATCTTCAAACTGAGGTTTGGACATATAAATGCATGAAACTGCCTTATACCAAGCTAGACTATTGGTCCATTTAGCCTCTCTTGTGTATTCTGACTGGTAGCAACTCTTGGGTTTCAAACAAGGATCTGTCCCAGCCCTACTTGAAGATGTTGTGAATTGAACCTGGGACCTTCTACATACAGACAAGGTGTTCTATCGTTAAGCTAAGCTCCTCCCTCTAGAGCAGGGCTTGCCAAACCATGGCCCTTGGAGGCGTCCCTATTGTGAGCGGTGCTTACTGTGCCACGTCATCTTCCCAGCCGATCTCTGCATTCATTGGCATCCTTCAGTCTTGGAAGACTATGGTATCGCGCTCTGGAAAGTGGTTCTGTAACAACGTCTAGTGTGGCTGAAAAGGCCGATTCGAGAGTGACAATCCCTTCCACACTGGGAGCAAGTGCAGTCTGTCCCTGGTCTATCTCCCTGGCTATGGGCCTTCCTTCTTTGCCTCAGTCTGTTGGGCAAGTGTCTCTTCAAACTGGGAGAGGCCATGCTGCACAGCCTGCCTCCAAGCGGGCCGCTCAGAGGCCAGGGTTTCCCACCTGTTGAGGTCCATTCCTGAGACCTTCCCTCTTGCAGATAAACTTGTATCGCAGCTGTGGTCTACCTGTAGGGAGCTTTCCCTGCATGAGTTGTCCATAGAGGAGATCCTTTAGGATCTGGCCATCGCCCATTCTCATGACATGACCAAGCCAACACAGGCGTCTCTGTTTCAGCAGTGCATACATGCTAGGGTTTCTAGCATGTTCCAGGACTGTTGTTTGGAACTTTGTCCTGCCAGGTGATACCGAGGATGCGTCAGAGACAGCGAATGTGGAAAGCATTCAGTTTGCTCTCGTTTTGTGAGCGAAGAGTCCATGACTCACTGCAGTACAGAAGTATACTCAAGACACAAGCTCTGTAGACCTGGATCTTGGTATGTTCCGTCAGCTTCTTGTTGGACCAGACTCTCTTTGTGAGTCTGGAAAACGTGGTAGCTGCTTTACCGATGCGTTTGTTTAGCTCGGTATCAAGAGAAAGAGTGTTGGAGATCGTTGAGCCAAGGTACACAAAGTCATGGACAACCTCCAGTTCATGCGCAGAGACTGTAATGCAGGGAGGTGAGTCCACATCCTGAACCATGACCTGTGTTTTCTTCAGGCTGATTGTCAGTCCAAAATCTTGGCAGGCCGTGCTAAAATGATCCATGAGCTGCTGGAGATCTTTGGCAGAGTAGGTAGTGACAGCTGCATTGTCTGCAAAGAGGAAGTCACACAGACATTTCAGCTGGACTTTGGACTTTGCTCTTAGTGTGAAGAGGTTGAAGAGCTTTCCGTCTGATCTGGTCCAGAGATAGACGCCTTCTGTTGCAGTTCCAAAGGCATGCTTCAGCAGGACAGCAAAGAAAATCCCAAACAAGGTCAGCGCAAGAACACAGCCCTGCTTCACTCCGCTTCGGATGTCAAAGGGGTCTGATGTGGAGCCATCAAAGACTACAGTGCCCTTCATGTCCTTGTGGAAAGACCTGATGATGCTGAGGAGCCTGGGTGGACATCCGATCTTGGGGAGAAACTTGAAGGTGCGATCCCTGCTGACCAGGTCAAAAGCCTTCGTGAGATCTATGAAGGCTATAAAGAGTGGCTGTCGTTGTTCCCTGCATTTCTCCTGCAGCTGTCTAAGGGAGAATACCATAGCAGTGGTGGACCTGTTGGGTCAGAATCCGCACTGCGATTCGGGTTAGATGCTCTCTGCAAGTACCTGGAGCCTCTTCCGTGCAACTCGGGCAAACAGCTTTCCTACAACGCTAAGGAGAGTGATGCCGCAGTAGTTGTTGCAGTCACCCCTGTCGCCTTTGTTCTTGTATAGCGTGATGATGTTTACATCCCTCATGTCCTGGGGTACTCCACCTTCTCTCCAGCAGAGACAGAGGATTTCATGCAGCTCAGTGACGATGATCTCTTTGCAGCAGTTTAGGACTTTAGCAGGGATGCTGTCTTTTCCAGGTGCCTTGCCAGAGGCAAGGGAGTCCAGGGTCACGTTTAGTTCTTCTAGGGTTGGTTCACTGTCAAGCTCCTGTTGATCTCTGCAGCAAGTCGCTAAGGACAGTCACTTCCGTTGCCTGTTGCCCCAGCAGCCGCTGTGCCCCAATTTCTGGGCAGACATGGCTGCCCGGAGCAACTCACTCCAAAGATTGACTGGAAAGATGAGACGCAGCGTGGCAGAATGGTAAGTGCCCCAATTTCCAGGCAGACGCGACTGCCAAGAGCAACTTGTTGCAGAGATTGGTAGGAAAAATAAGGCACACTGGAACAGTAAATGCCGCTAACAATGGAGACAACTTTTTCATAACATAGCAGTCCCACCTCTGCTGCTATAAAGAAGGCTTCAATTCAGACATGTCATAATGTCTGACTTGAGTCAGGTTCTGGCTAAAGGCTCTGATTTCAGTGACTAATGGCCCAATCCTAAGGGCGCACTGTGTTGGCAGAATACATTTTCCGCCAGCATAGCATGGTTTCCAACTGTTGCAAATGCAGCTCAGCTGAAGAGTGTGACCTGGCTGCTGCCAGAAGAAGCAAGCAGCCAAGTCTGTGTGGCAGCAGACAGCAGGTGCCCACAACTGAAGGTAAACTTGAACGAGGGGTGGAAGGGACGCAGAGGTGATGATGGGAGCAGAGAGGAGGGCAGATTTGGCCTGGGAAGGGAGCAAGTTCAGCAACAGTGGTGCCCACCGAATCCTAACTCCCTTATCAGGCCCAATCCACCTTCACAGATAAACACAGAATTATGCCAGTGGGTATTGCTCACTCAAGTCCAACTTGACCCACTGGGCTCACAGGAGCTTACCCCACGACAAGGGAACAAATGTTCCCTTCCCCTGAGGTGGCTCCTCTTTCTGTTCTAAAAGTTTATAGTCTTGTTAGCACTCAAGTTGCAATTGTTCCAGGCTGTGTGCTTTCTGCATGACTATAGGTTTGCCCATGTAATCATGGAATTAGATAATCTGCTATAGAATTGGTGTCCCAAGTGAATAACTTCTTGTCCTGGAACAGGGATACTGGATGAGTTCAACTTGTTACCATATTCTGAAATTTTCTTTTGAAAGATTGATACCTCTGTATTGTGCTAACTTGAATTTACTTACATACATGTATGCCATTATTTAGTTATATGGTCTGATGAGTTCTACTTGGCATGACTTCAGTGAAAAAAGTCTTTTAATGCTATTTTGTTTTCAGAATTTAAAAGAAAAACAATCGGAGAAATTATTAAGATATACCACTTTTCAACAAGAGTAGTTCACAAATCTGTTTACATAGTAAAATAAACCCATGATTCCCTGTCCCCGAAGGGCTCGCAACCTTAAAATATAAAATACAGAAGAAACACCAGCAACCAACCCCAGCATGGGGTAAAAAGGGACATTTGCTCTTTCCTGCTAAATATAAATATATTTGCGCCGGCCTAACTCCCACTTAGAATTGTGTCCTTAGACCTTTTTCATTTGGTTTAAGGTTATGAGAGAGATGTTTCCTTGTTTGTGCATACAGAAATGCAGTTCAAGGTTTTTGTGTATTTCATTTTGAATAAGTACAAAAAGCAGCTCAAAGTTCCATAGCTGAGAACATGTTTTGACACTTGTGAATGAAATACTTCTTGTCAGATATAGCATTTCATATAATGTCCAAAAAAAAATTGCTAAAAAAACAACTAAACGTCTGGCAAAACATAGTGGCTGGATCCCAAGCTACTGCTATAGTGACACCTGGAGGAGTTTTTGATTTTTTTTTCTTAGAATAGCAGACTTCATGCCATTCACAAACTGCTTTTGAAATTTCTTGCCAGTGACAAACACTTGTACAAAAGACCAAACTACTGTTGAATAACAATATTGGACCTGTCTGCTTTTAAAAAAAATACTAGCATATAGTATGTGCAGAGCGCTTTAGAATCTTCAACTTGCTTATATTCAGTCATTGCTTAGCAATGGGATAGTCATTATTACATGCATTTTGTAGATGTACGAAGGGGTGTTCCCAGTTGTACTACTGCCTGAATTGGGGCAGATCCAGCACCCCTGCCAGCTATAACAACTTTTTTCCTTGATTCATGCGCACCCCATTCCAAATGCTTCTAAATTGTCCAACTGCTTAGGGAAGCAGCCAAGTCGGCAAGGAAAGGGGGCAAAGTGCTGCACACAAAGTGTTCTGGAGCCTAACCCTAAGCATCCCCACACTTCTTCTTTTTCTTACCTTAAAGGCCATCAATCCATCATTGCATCTTTTCATTTGTTCTTGCCCTCCCCTATTGATACAAATAGGAAGAGTGCACCTGCTCCACCCTTCGTGTTTGTTTCAAAAGGGCCTGGAGCGAACAAACAAGAAGAGGTGGCACCACTAGGATTGGTCCTTAGCTTGCCCAAGACTTCCATTGTTGTTTTTTTAATTATATGCCATTTTAAAAATTTAATGTCACAAAGCAGTGAATATAGCACTATAAACATTTAAAAGAAGAATGAAAATAGATTTTAATATAAAACCAACAGATACTAAAACATTTGAACAGCAGGGTAAAGTCCACTGAAACCAACATTAAAACCAGCAGTCAGGTAAATGTCAATTTAAAAGTAAAGGTGAAGTAGCATCAACATTAAAAGTAGCCAGTGCAGGGAACTGATACAAATCTCTGAAAATGGAGTTTCATAATCACAGCAAAAGTGACTGACTGACATTGTATATAAGATGGGCAGCCCATCTTCAAAGCAAAATTACTTCAAAGCATGCTTGAATTACAGTACAAAATGTAAGCACAGTTCCTTAGCAAAAATGAGTTTCTTAGCATTCTTGTTTTAGTCAGAATTAATGAAGTGAAGTTTCAGTTTACCATCAGTTTTTTATCTAACTAATTTCTTTATTTCCCCCCCCCCCCCAATTAGGAGCAGTCTCACAGGTGCTGGACAGCCTAGAGGAAATCCATGCACTTACAGATTGCAGTGAAAAAGACTTAGATTTTCTACATAGTGTTTTCCAAGATCAGCATCTTCATACGTTACTAGATGTAAGTATTCATCTATGGTTCACTGAATTATTTGAAACTACTAATATTTACTTGTTGCAGACAATTTTAGAACAATTTTGCTTTTCTGTACTCAAATTTTAAAACTTATGTTAAAGGTAGGTGTGTGTGTAATATAGTATAAAAAGTAGTCAAATGAACTAATCTCAAGCAGTGCCTCTGAAATGACCTGTATCTGTAAACAATCACTTAATCACCAGTTTCCTGAAAGCAGTACAGAACATGCCTAGCAGACCTCTTCGGGGAGAGAGAGTTCCACAGAAAGGCGGACAGCTACCAAGGAATTCTTATTTCTTGTACCCATTCTCCTGTCTTCAATTTGCTTTCCTTAATTTTACTGAGCTTAAGTACATGTTACTGAAACAGTAGCATAAAGCTAGTCATTTCCAAAAAGGCTTTGATAGCACATCTTAGAGCACAATCCTGAGCTCTGCACGCTGGCTTACCACTGGAGCAAACATACCATAAGTAGCCCTTTGCAGAGCTACTTTCATTACCTGGGGGAGGGGGAAGATCATCCTCTTCCCTCGCGGAGCCACCACCAGCTGCCCATTTGTGCTTAGGATGCCGTGGCAGCCATTTTCAGCACCGCAGCAACCCCATGCTCTGGACAGCTCAGGATTGGGCTGTTAGTTCACATTCCCTTCTGTAATTAAGATTATGCATAACTGAAACAATTGCATATGCTTTTCCTGCTGTGTTGCATATGGTTCTTCTGTGTTGTCATCCTTGTGTTAGTGCAGTGGTTCTCGAACTTTTCTGGCCCCTGATCCTTGTGGCCATTGGCCAAGGCTCCCCAGTACATCACCTCACCTCAGTTACCCCCAAAATGGGGATGAAGGTGTTATAATTATACACTAGAAACAAGGCTGCCAGCAATCTGAGGCTGCAATCCTAACCATACTTACCTGAGAGTAAGCCCCATTGAACAAAATAGGACTTACTTCTGAGTAGACCTGATTAGGATTGTGCCCTGAGCTTGTTAGCAGCACACCTGGATGGTATTGGAAAGGGAGGGGGGAGAGAGAGAAGTGATGAATTTGCTGGGGGAGGGGAAGACTTTGTTTTGTGTGTATCTGCTAATTGCAAACTGATGTGAAACTGAGACCCAGAGACAGTTTGGCTGCAGTCCTAACCTCACTTTCCTGGGAGTAATTCCCAATGAAAACAATAGGACTTACTTTTAAGTAGACCTAGCTAGGATTGTGCCTTTTGTCCTATAATAGCAGCCAACTTGGGAAGTACCCCCCCCCAAAGGAGGCAGGAGGAAAAAGGGGGGATGGCTGAAAAGGAATGAGTATTTTTATTTTTTAATCCATTTTTGGAGACAAATCTTGACTGATCAAGAGTGACTTTTTTTTCTTTTTTGAAGAAGAGGAAAAAGAGAAAGGTGAAGATCCTTGGTTAAACTGACACAGACCCCGAGCCTATGTAGGTCTACTCAGAAGTAAGTCCCATTTGAGTCAATGGGGCTTACTCCCAGGAAAGTGTGGATAGGATTGCAGCCACACAGAGCAAGATTACAACTCACCCCCAAAGTAGATGGGGGCATACTCACACACATACACCCCAACATGCAGATGTCACCCCTATTCCCCCCCCCCCAGGCAAGACGGAGGAATGCAGGCTGTGGCATTTGGACACACACACCCCCACTAAGAGCAGGCTGGGCTCCCTCTTTCCTAAGTGGAGGAAAGCGCTGCGCTGCTCTCTCTAGGTCAGGCTTGCCTCCCAGTTTGAAGCCTGCCAGGAGTGTGCCCCATGCTGATGAGATGCAGCACCAGTGCCGCTGCCCAGCCAGCCTTCTTTCGGTTTGGCTGGGAGGCTGCACCACCTCCCCCCACCATGTTTCACACACTCTCCCCACCTCACACTGCCCCACCCACCTCCTTCACAGCAAGTAGGGAGGCAGCATGTGCAGCTGAGCTGAGCAGCTACAGCCACCTCTCTCCCCTCATCCCTGGAGGCTAGCCACGCCTCCTTAGGGAGCCCCGAAGCACAGATTGAATACCTCAGTGTTAGTGGTTAAAATTATAAATTCCTCTGAAAAAGGCTCTGTCTCTTCATTCTGTGTAAAGTGCTTTGTATGTTTTTGGCACTATATAAATAACATGCAAGCATTTTAAAGCACAGTGTCATCAGAGTATCTTAAAGCCCTTGGAGGAGGCAATTATTAAACTCTTTTGACTTCTAAGTTTCCAGAAGACCTTAATGGTCAAACTGTGTACAGTGCTTAGACTACTTTAACTGGTTTTTAAATAATAGTTGTGATAAAGAAAATCAGCATTTTGAATTGAACGAGGACACAAATTGGAAGCCAATAAAACTCTTTGGAAAGTGTTGTTAATGTGTTATTTTTAGCTTGATGAAAACCTGGCCGCCATATTCTGTATCAGTTACAGGTTCCAAGTACCATTGATGGCCTGATGCAGGAGTTTAGTAGTCCAATCAGAAACATAACAAGACAGGTATCACAATAGTTATCTGGGTAAACCTTAAACAAGTGCAATCTCTGAAGTCTTGTGAAGTGTAAAAATACCATTGATTTTAGTGGTACTTAGATAATCAGTTCTTAGTTTTATAATGTGTACCTTTTAGAAAACATTAGTCATGGAAATACAGCATACAGATCAGATTAATTTTATGGAACCTGTGACTCAAGAAACCCTTCCTTAATTTTTCAAAAGAAAGTGACATTTGGTACATGTTGACATGCAACATAAGTGCTTCTTCAAGGAATGTCTTTGTAAGGCGGTTGCTTGGAAATTGTTCTTGATGACAGTTTCAAGGGATTACAGGTCATGAATGAGAGAAACATACAGTTCATAGAAGCACCACTGTTTGAGCCTCTATGAACTATAGCCTTTTGAGCCTCTTCACACCACCATGTCTTAGAGACATTGCCTGCATATTAACAGTTCTAAAGGAATGAAAGCTAAGGTCAGAATTCCACCTGCATGAAAACTCAGAACCCTTACTAATTAAGTAGTAAGGAGAAGGTGACAAACATTCCTTGAATGAGAATACAGAATGAAATTTGGCATTGTAAAGGTTATTTTTCCTGTTAACAAGTTTTAGTATTATGATTTAATTTGGCATTAAGACTATAATTCAGCCAAGAAATTGATTGATTAAAAATGTACAGCAAAATGTACAGCAAAAAAATGTTTTTGTTATCAGTCTAATAGTCCATCTGCGCACCACTTACTTCTCTACAGGCCATCCCTCAGATGCTTTTTGCCCAGCATGGCTCTCTACAGAGCCCTCCTGAGGGAACAGTGATGTTGAGGGATTGACTGTAGGGAGGTAAGCTTGAAGGGGAGGGAGAGAGGATTTGACACACACACATTCATGTACTCCTTTTTCTCTTTAAACCTCATCTGCCCCCAGTTTTAACAATAAGGTCTTCTGCCATCACATACAGTTTAGCAGATGAGTATGCAGATGGTGTGCTTCCTGGGGCATTTGGTGGGCCACTGTGAGATACAGAAAGCTGGACTAGATGGACCTATGGCCTGATCCAGCAGGGCTGCTCTTATGTTCTTAGTAGTTTTATTGAAGGAAGATAGCAGAAATAGGTTGATCTGTGAAGTAGATGAATGCTAGCCAAACTTGCTCAAAATGAATGCAACAGCAACCAAAGCTCAGCTTCCTAGAAATTGCCATTATACTGCTACCTGCCTTAATGGATACAAGTGAAATCTCTCTTATGGAGTCAAGCACCTCTCAGCAGACTCAGCAGCAGGTGTGAGTGATTGTGAATATAGATGACACTCAATTTGCAAGTTAAATTACTACTAAGTGACAGAACAGTATCAGCTTTTGTATGTCTGAAGCCAATCTGTGTTGCCAGCTTTTCTGTCCTGTGAGCCATAACTATGATCAGAAGTGTTTGAACTATCTGCCAATTTGTGCTATGTTATTCCACACATACACATTATAAGGTAAGTAAGTGATGGTATTTCTGTTCTATGTATGTACTTAGCAAAACAAAAGTACTAGAATATTGTGAGTATTCAAAAGGCAGATCTACTTAAATTTTTATGAAAACTATTTTGTGAACTTTGTCTATATTTTTTGTTTTGAATAAATATTCCTTAGTAATTACATTCCAATGTGTATGACTATTTTATATAGAAAAATAGAAAAACTTTATTTTGTTCATGTTTCTTCAAAATCTGTCTTATGTATATGTGTGCTTTTAAAAAAATATTTAGGTAAAAACAAACACACAAAAGAAATAAAAACAGTGAATGTCTAAGGGCGCAATCCTAACCCCTTATGTCAGTGCTTTCCAGCACTGGCATAGTGGTGCCAGTGGGACATGTGCTGCATCCTGCAGTTGGGTGTCACTCAACTCAAAGTAAGGGAATGTTTGTTCGATTATCTTGGAGCTTCATTGCCCTTACATCAGTGCTTATGTCAGGGGTTAGGATTGCGCCCTAAGACTGTAATTAGCTGTTATTGGTTTGGTTTTTTTTCCCAACAATGGCTAGCCTCCACAGATTTTAACAATGTTTAGTAGCTGCTCTAAAAAAAAAACTCATTTTAATGTCCAAACATTTCCTTTTTGTATAAAGCCTTTATACCTTATAGTGAACATAATCTTACAGCCCAGTTCTAAGCATGTTTATTTGAAAGCAAGTCTCTCAGATAGGACATTCTTGCAAGTGTATTCCAGGTTGCAGCCTTTCAAACCAGTCTGCCAAGTAATGTATCTGAATAGAGACAAAGATAAAGTGTTTATTATTCCTCCAGTAGAGGAAGGTTGGGGGGGGTGGTTCCCCCTTTTTTGCCTCTTTAACTATTTAATATTTTTTGTGCATTGTTCTGGATTAATGAGTAGAACCAGTGTACAGTGGGCCCTTGGTTTCCACTGGGGAATCTGTTCCATGACCCGCCGTGGATACCAAATTCCACAGATAATGAAATCTGTGGAGGAACTCTGGGGGAAAGTGCCTTCTAGTTGTGTCTGGGAGGGCTTCTGAGGCGGGGGACGCAACTGGAAGGCACTTCCTGATCTCATCCAAGAGGACCTCTGAAGTCCTCCAGTTGTGGTCTCAGCATCTGCAGATATTCAGATCCGCCAATGCAAAACCCACAGATAAAGAGGGCCCACTGTATACAAGGTTGTTTCACTATAGTTATACTGTGTATCTTACTAATTAGTTCAGTATTTTTCAGGGATATGCTGGAGTCACTTCCCTGAGTTCCGAGTTGAGTCCCAAGTCTCTGCCCTCCTTGTCTCAAGTCACCCACAAGTCATAATGGGTGCCTAACAACTTGTCCAGAGCTATTTTTTGAGTCATTTTGACTTGAGTCAGAGTCTTTTTGAAAAAAGAGTCAAGTCATGGAAGTGGCAAAAAAACAAACAAGCACACACACAAAACAGAGTTGCAGGCACACACAGAAGCAAGTCTTGACTTGAGTCTGATTGAGTCTTTTCATTATTAGGGGTCCCGAGTCAGTGCCAGCATTTTTGACACGCATGACTCGAGTTGCCACACGTCGCGAAAAACGTGTTTTGGCAACTCAAGTTCCAGTCATCCAAGTTGTGGCCCATCCCTGATATTTTTATACATTGTTCAGGTAATAAATGATTCTGAAGCCATATTTGAAAAGCTCACTGGTGTTCTTTTAATAGATTACTTTGCATATTGCAACATTAAGGGACAAGCAGATGTGCAAGTAATGCAAGGAGCAATTTGTGTTTCCACTCTCTGTCACAAGTTAAATCTGTAAAAAGCAACTTTATCTCTCCACATCTGGAGCCTGTAGATTTCCCTCATTTTTGTAGGTTCCAGTACTGCTCTTGCATATTTGTTCTATATGTTCTTAAAAGCAAAAATTTGCTAGTAAGCAAGTCCCTTCAGGCTGCCAATTAAAATGACAGGTTGTGAAGTTTACTCTTAAAAAATCTTGCTAGTGAGGAGAACTCCAGCTGCTGCCTGACATAACAGAACTAACTCTTCAAATACAGCAAGCCAAAAGAGGCTTGAGGTGGTGGACTACATTCATCGACACCTCTTCCTGTGTCTCTCTGCAAGGAAGTAGGAGAATTGGAATGAAAACACCAAGGCAGCAGCATGAAAAAGAGAAGGGAGGTAGCAGCAGTGCACTGCCTCTTACTCCTTCACCACCCACTACCTTTGTGTTCCCATCCTGAACTCCTGAAGTGGAATTTTTGGCACGACTGCATGGGGGTGGGGGAATAGGATTGGGCTCTGAATGATGTAGACCAGTGTTTCCCAATGTTTGTCCTGCACCATACTACTTCACACTGTCCATCTATCTGAAGTACCTTTGGAAGAAAATGACATCAACAGTTACTTTTGGGTTGGGAGGCCAGATGCAGTGTGACAAACACCAGTAAGAAGCTCAAGGAGGTTGGGGGGGGGGCTTTTTTGAAAGTGGGAAAGCATGCCTTGGAGCTCTGCCTGCCAAGCCTAGCATCCTACTGCTGTTCGTTGTGTTGTGGTTTTGGTCTTGCTGCTGGGCAGCAAGTGTCCAGGAGTCCCACAAGTACCACCAGACACCACCTCAAGTACCACTGGTGTACCTTTACTACTGGTTGAGAAACACTGATGTGGACTAGAAAACAAGATTTGTGCCTTCTTGGCATGGACATAAATTTAAAAAAAAAAACAACCATGAGAAAATCAACACCTAGAAAAGCATGGTAACAAGTACAACTTTTTAGATTTCTCCTAATACTCAGACAATTGGCTTTCTACTCCAAGGCAGATTTACTTTAAATGACAAATACCTACAGTGTCCAATATATTTTTTTCCAGAATGGTATCTGATTCTATCTTGTTCATGCACATTTCTCAGAAAAAGTATGAGAAAAAGAAGTCTGAGAAACCCTCAGATGCAGCCTTATGTGGGGATGGACTATGTTAAAGGAAAATAATAGTTTCTCTGCAGAAATGAACAAGACCACCAAACACAGATGGAAACTGTAATGTGAGCTGAGAAAGTGGGTGCATCTACATTTGCTGTCTTTTTTCCAGAGATACATGAAATCACACTGATTAGGATTCCCAAGAACCAAAAATGAGTTCCTTAATAGACACACTTAATAGAACTGGGAATATTGCCCGCAGCAAGTCTGCCACATGAACCAGTAGGCTAGAGTACTTACCCATGAGTAGGTGATTCACTCTGTAATTGAAAATTGTAGATTGACTGAAATCCTTTCCATCAGCAGATGTTCTTGAGAGAAAGGGCACCACCCTGATAATTTAAAGTTGCATGTTCCTGGCAAGTATCATCTGATCTAGTTAATTTCATTTCTGAGGGAAACCCTACATTGTTTTTCCTTTGGAGCAAAATTCATACACAGTTTATTAGGAAGAGTTCCAGCCTGCAGACATAGCCTAAACTCAACTCAAAAGCCTAGCAGCCACTTCTGCTTCCTGGGATGGTGGCTCCTAGCGTCATTCTTCCCCCAGCACACAGACGCAGAAGTCATTGGCAATTATGTCACTCCATTACTGTCGATTACTTCAAGGTTACCAATTCTGGTGGTGGAGTTGTGGCGCTGCATTTTGCAGCAGAACACACAAAATGTCTCTGCTGTCCATCAGCAGCCATTTTATGACAGCAAATGTCACTTTTGCTGTCATAATGGGCTCCACATGGCAGTCCAGTCCTCAGTAGGATTGAACTGATAGTTTCTTTCCCTTTAAGTATTTTACATGCATATTATAGATGCCTGTATTCACTCATGCGTCCATGCAAAGATCACTCTTACACATGTACTTCACCCTTAATAATATGGAAAATTATTGAGCACCATGCAATACTAAAATGATTTCCAACAGATCATTTCAGGCTGTAGTTATGTTGTTGAAACCAGGTTTTTGTTGTTTGTGATTTTGTGTTCCATGGAAGCTGCAATGAGTTTGGAATGAAATATGTTCCTTGTGCTATTTGATAAAGAGTTCTGGCAGGCTTGTTTGTTCTGCATTTTAAAATTTTTATCTGTCTCTAAAAATCTATAGACTTGCAGTAAGCAGATAAAAACATAACCAACTAATTTTAAAGACCAGTCTAATGAAGTAGCAGCAGCAACATTATATACAATCCATAAGGAGTATATTAAAGGCATATAGTATGGCATATTTTAAAGGCACATAATATGGCATTCATGGAAGGCTAGGGAAGATCTGTTGAAACAAAAAGATCTTCAGACAGCACAGGAAAACTGGCAAGAAGTGTGCCAACTGCACCTCACAGCTGTTTTCATTCCATGAGGCAAGGAGTGGTTTAATACTAGAAAAAATTTAAGTGGATATGTTTTCTTGGTACAGATGCAGGAGGCATCAATTTTACGTGCTGAAATTTGCTAGTTATATATAAGATATGTTGGTGAAATATTTCAAAGATTAATTTTGTAGAATGACAAACTGATATTAATAAAAATGCAGTTATAGTATTTGTTTTGTTTCAGCTATATGACAAAATTAACACAAAATCTTCACCACAAATCAGGAATCCACCAAGTGATGCTGTACAGAGAGCCAAAGAGGTCAGTATTTTAAAGCCAACTTTTAACTCTGTTGAATAAGGAATACTAATAAATATATTACAGTAATTCATTTAAGAATTGAGAATACATTTTCCTTGGTATTGTGGCATCTGCACATTATTCTTGAATTCAGCTTAATTGCACAATTGCTGTGGTGCAGGGTTTCTCACATACTCGATGTGCGTGGTTATCTTACTAGGGCTTGCCCCCTATGAAAACTCTGAAGAACTGAAACATTTATGCTGGGCCAACTCCTTTAAAACAAAATACTATTGCCTAGAGTCTAGACTGATAGGAATTACTTAGGTGCTTTTGTTTTCCTCCAAACCATCGCCTACGCAAACTGTAATTTAACGCAAATCGCTCAAAACAATCAATAGATGCAAAACCAATAATGTTATACAGTATTTGTCAGAGTAAATTATAAATAAATTACACTGTATAGTTTTAATCAGAAAAAATCTTTTTAGAATTGCCCTTGCTTGCAAGTATTTGAAGCATTAGTCTTCAACTGGTAGTTCGTACCACCATTTAGTGTTTTGTTTACAGCTTCATTTTTAAGTGAAAAAGAGAGGCAGGGAGGAGAAAGAAAAACAGAGAAGCAGATAGAATGAGAAGAAAAGTTGACACATCCAATAAGTAGGGGTGGGAGAATTTATTTATTTATTTTGCAAATTTCAGTGATTAACAAAGGTTACAGAAAGTGGTATTATGTGTTTTTATTCAAAATTTACATTAAATCACTTTAAAATTGTACTAAGTAGGTGATGTAGGTGGCATAGTGACAGTAGATGAACCACAGTCATTATCCATACACCCCAATAAATAAAAACCAAATGAAACGGTTTTATTTTTTCAGATTTGGGCTTGTGGCGTGGTTTTTGCTTTTTTCCACATAAATGAGAAATGCAGAAAGTGGTGTTATGGGTTTTTATTTTGTTATCACCATTTTCTCTACCAATAAGAAAAATGTAAAATGGGTCCCATGTTGCAGGTTGGGGTTACAGAGAGGTTCCAAGTTTTGACGAAGTTGAATGAACTGCTGCATTAAATTATTAATTCCTTTAGATATAAGCAAGAATACTTGCTAGTCTGTGCAGTAGAGATCTTTCAGTGCTGATTGTATGACTGGGGGAGGGCACCAGCCCATTTAAAGTTCCTCATAGTGACTAGACAAGCCTAAGGATGAACCCAAAGGTCCATCAAGCTTTCTTTCCTCTGTCCATTGCTGTTCTCCTTTTCATGTGTGTGCCTATCACTGGCCATCTTGGAGTTGCGTTCAGTCTGAACAGCCACCCATCTTTTCTGTGGATGTGATGTGAAGAGGACTCTAGCAGGTTCCTCACCTGGACCCAAGGAAGTTTTAAAATATCTGAAACAAGATGCTGCATAATTAGCATTGCCAAAGAGTAACTTTTTGAGTGTTCTTCAGTGGAGATACTCTGCTCTGACTTTTCTTATTCTGCTTATTGCTCTTATATTTTTCATTTATTTTTTTCATGGTTTTCTATCTTTGAAGAGGTATACCTGTGTCTGGTGTAATCATGTCTGCAATATTGCATTTCCGTCTTCTCCTTTCTGGTGATAATTGCTCTAAAGCCAGACCCTGCTCTCACTATCCACATCTAATTTTAGTTTCTTGTTCAGCCTCCTTTTTCTCCTGTGCTCCTCTGCTCAGCTCAAGGAAGAATCTCCAGGATTTTTCAATTTCATGAACTACCTTTTTGAGCGTCTTCTAAAAAATTTTCCTTTGTGTAACTGCTTCATAGGAAAGGACTATTCCCTAAAATTACCCCTGGACTGCCATTTGGAATATCTTTCTTTTTTCTATTTCCCCCAATTTTTCCTGAAGAGCTTTTGAAGGGGGATCATTGTTTTTAATTTCTTAGTTCTTGTCTAAGTACAAGTTAAAAAAATTTTTTTAGTAATATTCACCATATTGCTCCCTGGGGTAGAATGGCAATGGCAACAAAGAGAGACTAACATAATGGAATGATTCCTGACTATTCCTCAGTCTGTCTTTAAACTGAAGAAAATACATAGACCAGGGGTTCTCAACTGGTGGTATACATGCCACTAGTGGAATGACGGCAGTAATTGGCTGGTACACATGGCACTCTGCCTCCCAGCAGCAAGACTGTGACGGGAGATTCCAGTGCTGATAGGAGGCTAGGCCTGGCAGACAGAGATCTAGAGTGCAGTTTTTGCATGCAAGAAAAAGCCCTCCTGCCTGCCTAGAGCCTCTTAATTCCCTTCCCATTGTGCTCTCCAAACCCAGAAGTAACTGGCAATGTCATTGTCAGTTATTTATGATGGTACCTCCAAGCCGAGTGCAGTGGCAAGTGATTCGTCGGGGGAGGTGTGCTGAGAATTGCTCACGTAGACAACTTTTAATCTCTTACCATAAAAGGCTGAAGTTTCCTAGGTTTAATTTTCAGCTGTTGTGCTCCAGAATGGCAATTTAAAAACAGTTTATAAATATAACATGAAACTACTTTACAGGAGGGCCCCTGTATCCATGGATTCACTTTTCTGTGGATAGGGTCTGCAAGCCCCCTGCCCCATGTGCACACCACTTCCCCCAACGTATCACCACTGCACTCTGCTTGGAGGTACCACCATAAATAACTGGCAATGACATCATTGCCAGTTACTTCTGGGTTTGGAGACCACGATGAGAACATCCAAGGGAAGTAAGAGGCAATGGGAACTCAGAAGGAGGTCCTCTGAGCCCAGCAGAGGCCACACATGTCCATCCGCAGCCTCTGTTGGGCTCAGACTGAGCCTTGGAGTAGAAAAAAGTCACTTAGATTTTTTTCATAAAAAATCAATGGGAACTTCCATCAATTTTTTTCATTAAAAAATTGATGGGAACTGTGACGTTTTAAATGCCTTACAAGGCATTAGGAGGCCCAAGGAAGCCTTGTAATGCCTTAAAAGGCATTAAAAACTTCACTTCCAGTTTTACGGGAAAAATCTCTCACCTCCCGAAGGGGGGGCATTCCCTGGTATCCACGGTTTCAGTTAACTGTGTGGGGCGCTGAAATGGAACCCCTGCAGATACTGGGACACACCTGTATTTTGAATAACACTAAGTTTTTCTTTTCAACAAAATAACTTGTATGCAATACAAAAAGAAGAGACCTTGGAATCCCAAATCTAAAACTCTGTTATGATGCATATCATCTCTGTCAGTTGATGTGTCTGATCTAGGTCTCTGATTCCCCATAGGTAGACCTGGAAAAGTTATAAAGCAGAAGTGATTCAACTTATGTGATTCCATTTTATGCCTATCATCCTTAGCAGCATGTACCAGAGTGGCAGTCCTTTTACGTTGCCTATGATGTGCATAAGGGAAAAAAATGGGTTAGTTTTGAGCAATTGTTAGTTTTTGCCAGAAAAATAATAGGTTAAGATCTTAAAGATGCAATGCTACTCCTAAAGGAGCCCAAAATCTTCAATTTTAGATCAGTTCAACTATTGAAGAGGATGTCATGGGCCTGGAACATTCATCCACATCTGGTGATCTTGTTGAGTTGTTATGGGTTTTTTGGGGGGGGATGTGTGAGGCTGTTTTTTTTGGGGGGGGGGAGATGTTTGAGACTGTTGATACCATCCCATGATAGTTAGCCTTTGTCAGCTCAAGTGGAGCATTGCTAGACATTTTTTCAGAGGCACAAGCAGAGATATTACACAAAGGGCGCAATCCTATCCGGTGCTGGAACAGGCAAGCCAAGAGACTTGCGCTGTATCCAGCACAGGTTAGTGGCCAGAAGCGGCTTAGCCAGAGGCAAGGGGAAACTTTTCCCCTTACCCCGGGTAAGGGCCACTGACCCCTATGGGTCTTCTCAGATTTGCACCACCTCTGGAGGTGGCACAAGTTTGAGGAGAACAGAGCAGCTTGAAGTTGCTCTGCTCTCCCTGGGAACGGGGGTTGGGATCCGGCATAACTGCCAGATCCAAGCCCCACCGCCCGCCCTCCCCCTGCCCAAGAACGCCTCCTTTCCTCCTCATCCCCCCGCCTACCTTTGCAGCTTGCGTCGGCCCAACCGGACCAACGCAAGCTTCAGAGAGGAAGCTGGCGTGGAGGCTTATGTCAGCCTCTGCAGGCCGGTGCTTCTTAGAACGCTGGCCTGGGTTCCTCTCAAGGAGGCACAAATGTGCAATCGTTTCTAGGATTGCGCCCAAAATTTCTTCATCTTCTGACATTTTCCAGAGTAGAAGTTGCAGTGCCTTGGAAAAACTAAGCACACCCCTAGGATACATACAAAATGGCAAAAATTAAATCTCCTAATCCCAAATATTCACGTGTGTGCATAGTGGAGAATTTATGCCTACTGTATAGTGACAAGCAAAATTTCAGAACAGTGATACTTTTTGTAATATGGACTAATGACATGTTACTTTGCCATTAGTAAGGGGGGGGAAAGGAATCTTGGATAACAGTTTCCCACCATATTGCCACAGTGGGTAAAATATAAGATAATATGTAGTTAGGTTTGGCTATGTGCTCCTGTGTTAGGGTGTGCATGGGTGTCATAGCAGTTGAGACTAGTGCCTTCCAGCTGTCATTCTCAACCACCCTGTGGTGCTCCAGAGGAAGTCTCACAGCCTTCTGTGCAAGGGAAGAAGCAAGGCACACAGTCCATGAACCCGACCTCTCCATGCGACCCTGGGTCCTTATTAAAGCAAAACCAGATAGGAAATTTGGCCTTGTAATGCCCTTTCTCACACCATTTCTCATTTGGGTATACCCAGTAGACTGCAGCATGGAAGTTAGTGACTAGAGGAGCAATCTGGAGACTTGGTTGACCAAGTTGAACCCCAACTCCTTGGCACCCAAATTTACCCTGGATAGTGGAAGTTCTGTGCAGCCATCGGGGTGAAGGGAATTAGCTCTTTGCTGTATGCCAGCAATTTTCAACCAATGTGGTACGGCACGTTGGTGTACCGTGAATGGTCAGCACGTGTGCCACAGGAGTTTGGGGGAGGATCAAATATTAGTAGGACTGTTGGGAGGTGTGAGCCCCCACCGGCAGTGCAGTATATCTTGTCAGTTGTCAAAAAACTGATGGTGTGCCTTGACAATTTTAGTGCTTCTTCAATGTGTCATGAAATGAAAAAAGAGTGAAAATTGCTTGAAAGCCAGAAAGAAACAGGCACGTTCTTTATAAAAAGAGCAAGAGTTTTTAATAAAAAGCTAAAGAGGTAAATGGTTATAGGTAAAATGTATAAAACAGATACTTTTAATTGTTTACACACTGATTTCAGTGTTGGAGGCAAAATTAAAAGAAATTTTGACATGACTAGCTAGACCAGGGGTGTCAAACATAAGACCCGGGGGCCGGATGCGGCCTGCAGAAGCTTTTTATGAGACCCTCAGACTCTCAGCTGCTGAGCCATGCTGAGGTGTTATTGCTGAAAGGGCAGGCCACTTAAAAATTGAGCTCTCCCATATCTTGAATATGATCAAGATATGTATATTTTCTCTTCTGTCATTTGCAGCTAATGAGTTCTCAAGTGAGAAAAAGTGCCTATTTTTGGTCATGGCCTGTTTAATGACATCACTTCCTGCCTAATGACATCACTTCCAGCCCTCAGCAGGCATCATGAATGCTGTTTGGCCCTCTGTATGAAATGAGTTTGACACCCCTGAGCTAGACTTAGAAATGTATTCACTTAGATACAGTTTCCTCATTCACGCCTCCAGAGGGAGCCTGAGAGTGGTCAACAGTGGATAAGTAACTTTTGTTCAGAACTGGCATTAAAATGCACTGAGATCAAATTAGCCATTTCTTTTTATGATTACTCCTGGCCTCAAAATCCTACTGTTCTGATTGATTGCTCAGAGGCAAGAAACTCTAGGACAGCCTTCAGGATCTCCTTTTTGCCACATGGATAAACTTTACCAGTGCAAAGGCAGATGCCAAATTCAGTGGACTACTGTTGCTCAGAGGTGTCACTAGGTGCCTGCGGGGAAAGCATTATGCCCCCAGTGATACCAATCAAGGGGCGACACAACAGGAAAAGCCCAGGTTCGGTGGTCTTCCACCTGTTCTGAGCTGCATCATGTTCTTGGGAGAACACTGAAGGATAAGACCCCCTGCATACTAAGTTGTCTTCCAGCGAGGAGGCCTTCCTCTTGCCCACAGCATCTAGTCCTCTGCGCCTGACCTCCATTGTGGCCTCCAGGGACCTCATGCTGGGTATGCTTGCAGACAGTGTTCTTGCCAGACCTCCAGGTAAGTGTGCCCATCTAGCTCCCACCCAGCCTTTGTGGTAGCCTCCTGAAACCTTGTACTGAGAGTGTTCCCAAGGACGCAGGTGGTTGTGGGCAAGAGAAAGGCCTCCTTGCTTACCTAGCAGGTTTTTCTCTCTCTCAAAAAAAAGTGTAAAGCTAGACCAGTACTTCCCAAGGTGCTCCTCAGGAGAAGGGCACTACATAAGGATTTGCTGGGGTGGGGGGATTGCAGCAACATGATCCCTAGGACCGCGCTGCTGCCAGGGAGGGGAGGGGGTTTCACTTTCCTCCAGCCAGTGCTGGTGTCCTGGGAGGTCCAGGGTTCTGGTGAGACCTCCACAGGGCTCCCTAAATCTCGGTAACTCTGAAAAATAGGGGGAAAGGACACTTCCAGTTTTGTCGTGAAAACTGGAAGTGCCCTTTTTCCCTATTTCTCAGACTTACAGAGACTTGGGAAGCCCTGCAGATGGCTCTCCAGACCTCCCAAGACTCCAGCACTGGCTGGAGGTAAGTGAATACCCCCCTTGCCCTCCCTGACAGCAGCGCAATCCTAGGGATTGCGTTACAGCCTTCCCTTCTCCCTGTCCCTTAAAGGGACATAGGCCAGTGCTTCCCTGGTTGGTAGGTCACGACCCACCAGTTTGTGTACCGCTGAGCTAAGCAATGTGAAGCTAGGCAACTTGGAAGTAATTGGCAGTGACATTATTTCATCACATCACCACCAATTATTTCTGGAACACTTAGCTTTACATTTTTTGAGAGAGAAAAAAGCCTGCCCTGAGCCTCTGTTCATCCACTCCAGACCTCGGTCCCTGCAAGAGGCCCGTTTGGAGAGGTGGGGTAGTGGATATGAGTAGAGTGGTTATGGGAGGAGGGGGTGACACCATGAGTTCTCGCCCTGGGTATTACCAGGTGTAGCGATGTCATTGTTGTTGCTAGCCTCTTGGTCCTTTGTTTAATTAGAGACAGATGTCAGTCATACTGGTACTTACAACCCACATCTCAGACAAGCTGCTCGCTGTGCATTCTAAGTTCAGAATGGCAGAAATGAACAATGCTGCTTCATCCTAGTCGACACCATCTTGTTGAGATGAGGTTGTTGCTGTTATGGTGGAGAATTCCTATTCAGCATACCTCCCTTTCCAAGGACCTGCTTTGTCCAAGATTCCTTTAAAAGTCCCACTTGGTGAACTCAGATTTAGCAGGAAATACTAAAAACATCCAGACCCTATTCATTCAATAGATGGCCCAAGACAATGGCACCCTGGAGTTAGAAAAACTTCTACCAAGCATGTGTGAAATTTGTGGGAGGTAAGTGTCTGTGCATTGAACAATCAACCAGTTTATCCAGAAATCTTTCCTCTAGGAATATTAAAAAGAGTATTAGGCTTTCTAGATTTTTGGTGTGATATGAAAACTATAAACAAAGAAAATATGCCAAGAAGAAGGAAAGGTCTAGATAACACAAACAAGTAAGGTGGCTGACCATAATTTTTTTTTTTTTAAGAATTTACTCAGATTTCAGATGACTTAATTTTTATTTTTAACACTTTGGTTCACAGGTATTGGAAGAAATTTCATGTTACCCAGAAAACAGTGATGCAAAAGAACTTAAACGTATTTTAACACAACCTCATTTCATGGTAAGAAATGTTGTGATAGTAGTTCTTAATATTTTTTACAAAAGCTTTTGCTTTGTTGGAGTAATTATTATCTGAAACATATAAGTGTTAGAACAAAAATCTAGTTACTGCATGAACTTGGCTAATGTGCTTAATAATGCCCATACTGAAGACAAATAGTCTTCAATAATACAATCTTTTAATCATACTGTACTGTTTAGACACAATTATTTGTGAGCCTGGTTAATTGAATTGAAGGATTTTAAAAGTCAAATCCAGTGAGAGAAGTCTAATATTACAGAATTATCAACCCCCTGTGACTTCAGATCAGCATTTGTAATAATATTTAATTAGCAAAACATTATGAAAACTGTAGTAGAGAAAAGGATGATACATTGCATGGAGAGACAATGCTTATCTGTGTACCCTAAATGCCCAGATTACATCCCCATTTGATTCCTCTTCATAAATTACCCACCCACGTCAAATGGGCAGATTATGTCCCCACAGGCAGTAGTTTTGTCTCACTGAAAAGAATGACAGCCATTCTTAGTAAGGTAAAGGTTTGTACTGGGAATAAGCCAATGGGGTGGAGCTAAGCCTATCTCTAATGGCCCCAGTTTTTTTAGGAATGACCACAAGTTGAGTCAATTAGGCTACAGCTTTATCAAACAATCTGCAAAGGGTTATTGGGAGTGTTAATTGTAATCTCAAGTGGGGATTCTAAACAAGGTTGCCCTTTATCACCTCTTTTATTTGACATGTCTATAGAATGTGTGTGGTTTTTATAATCCATTTGCTTATGGTAATCAGAACATTAGATAACATACTAATTAATTTAGATTACCGCAGGCACCCCCATAAGTCGACCCACAGATAAGTGGAGGGCAGGTTTTGAGTCAACAATCATGGAATTTTCTATGACCCTCGGATAAGTTGGAGGTTAAACTTAGAGGGGTGTCTGACAATAGTTTTGTCTGATTTTACCCCAGGCCAGATCCTGAAAAATAACCTACCACTAATTGTTACCTAAGAACTGTAGCTTCTAATTTATTAAAAACATAGTAAAAGATCATAAGATACATTTTTATTCTTTTTAAATTCTGGTCTTCATCACCTTTTTGTAAGCACTATCAGAGTAAGTGCACTGTAAACAACATACCAGTAAATCAGTGGTCCCCAACCTGGTATTCATGTAATCCCAGGGACACTCAACAGGACCTTTAGGGGTACTTGAAAAAGAATGGAATAATGGTAGAAAAAGGCAGGTCATGCTACAGAATGCCTTGCAAGGACCAGCAAGGCAGGAAGGGAGGTAGCTAGCTGGCTTTGAAAGCCCCACCAACAGCTAGTTTTTGGTCATCAATTCATGCATGAACCAGTGATTGAAAACCAGCACAGTAAAAAAGCTGAAACATAATATGTAAAGTGATCAATCACCCAGAATTTCTCAGCACACTTCTGGTGCAAAACAGTGCAAAGGCAGAGTCTTCTGTTCCTCAAACAGATAAAAAGAGAAAACACTGTGATGAATACATGAAGTCTGGGTTTTCATAGAGAGGAGATGAGGGCTTGTATTATTACAAACATTTTGCTAATATGAAGTCTACAATTTATTATTGCCAAGGGATATGCAAGTGAAAAAGGTTGGGAACCACTGCAGGAGAACCATGAATCAAATCCACCTTTAAGGTGTCTGGTGTGTTAAGCCAGAAGATCTACATACAACATACAACCCATAACACATAACTGAGAGTGTGCAATTCAATTCACAGCAGAGAGATGCAGCTGCATATATTTGCAATCCTTTTTACTCAGAAGTAGACTCACTGCTTTCCATGGGTGTTATTCTTAGGTAATGCTGCATTGAATTGTAGCCTGGGAATTGTTGCTTCAAATGGAAAGGGGATCCCATCCTGGTGTTGAAAAAAAAGACCTCTGCCAAATGCAAAGCCTTTGCAAAAGGGAATCAGATTGCAGCAGCAAAGGGAACGGAGGGGAATAAAAGGTTAACTTTGGCTGAAATGTCCCAGGAAATTAACTATAGCAACTAACCAACTGCCTGCCTAAGCTTAACAGAGAAAGAACCTGTTCAGAGTTGAAAGGCTCTGCCCTCTGATTGACCCGGAGATAAGGCGAAGTGAGAATTAGAGCTTGATTACTTGGCAAAAATTTCACATACTATACCTGAGTATCTACGGTAATATAGGGCACAGTCTGTTTTTAAAATTTAGTTACACTAAATCTATAGTCTTGGCTTTAAGTATCTCTGAAGAGATACAAACATGAGTTGATCCAAACTTCAGTCTGCATGAACACTCATAACATGGAATAGTATTAATAGGAATTAATATTATCCCAGAATTGGAAGTGATCATAGTCATTAAATCACTTAGAAGTCCAGAGCATTAATATGTGAAAGGAAACAAGTCTGACATGGTTTGGTTAAACTGCAGCTATTAGTATTCAGTGGTTCTCAGACTTTTTAGCATCAGGACCCACCTAAAAAAAGTTTCACTTCACCAGCCGCTCAAGCCTCTGTGGCTATAATGGTGATTGAACAGCAATGTGCCCTCCATGTAGCAGGTTTTTAACCTGTGATGCATATAGCCTAATTACCAGTTTCACAAACCACCAAAAGTTGACCACTGGGGCTACAGACCCGCAGTTTGAGAACCAATGTTCAAAATGTTTTCTTTTGAGCCATTCTTTTAAATCCAAAAGAAAAATATATAGTTAGATGACAACACATAATCAATAAATCATGCAAAACCTGTTCCAGTCAGCAGTCTAGCTGCTATAATTTAAACCAAGTGAAGTTTTCAGAAGGTCTTACAGGTCAATCCTATGTAAGTACTCTCCAAACATAAGAACAGCCCCACTGGATCAGGCCATTAACCCATCTAGTCCAGCTTCCTGTATCTCACAGTGGCCCATCAAATGCCCTAGGGAGCACACCTGATAACAAGAGACCTGCATCCTGCTGCCCTCCCTTGCATCTGGCATTCTGATAGCTCATTTCTGTTAGTGAAACACTCAGTGTTGCCCGAGTTGCACTAAAGAGGCTCGAGGTACTTGCAGAGAGCGTCTATCCAGAATCGCAGTGCGGATTCCGACCCAACAGGTCCACCACTGATATGGTATTCTCCCTTAGACAACTGCAGGAGAAATGCAGGGAACAACGACAGCCACTCTTTATAGCCTTCATAGATCACACAAAGGCTTTCGACCTGGTCAGCAGGGACGGCCTCTTCAAGATTCTCCCCAAGATCGGATGTCCACCCAGGCTCCTCAGCATCATCAGATCCTTCCACAAGGACATGAAGGGCACTGTTTTCTTCGATGGCTCCACATCAGACCCTTTTGACATCCAAAGTGGCGTGAAGCAGGGCTGTGTTCTTGCACCAACCTTGTTTGGGATTTTCTTTGCTGTCATGCTGAAGCAGTCCTTTGGAACTGCAACAGAAGGCATCTATCTCCGGACCAGATCTGACGGAAAGCTCTTCAACCTCTCCAGACTGAGAGCAAAGTCCAAAGTCCAGCTGAAATGTCTGCGTGACTTCCTCTTTGCCGACGATGCAGCTGTCACTGCCTACTCTGCCAAAGATCTCTAGCAGCTCATGGATCGTTTTAGCAAGGCCTGCCAAGATTTTGGACTGACGATCAGCTTAAAGAAAACACAGGTCATGGTTCAGGATGTGGACTCACCTCCCAGCATTACAATCTCTGCGCATGAACTGGAGGTTGTCCATGACTTTGTGTACCTTGGCTCAACGATCTCCGACACTCTTTCTCTCGATACCGAGCTAAACAAATGCATCGGTAAAGCAGCTACCACGTTTTCCAGACTCACAAAGAGAGTCTGGTCCAACAAGAAGCTGACGGAACATACCAAGATCCAGGTCTACAGAGCCTGCATCCTGAGTACACTTCTGTACTGCAGCGAGTCATGGACTCTCCGCTCACAACAGGAGAGGAAACTGAACGCTTTCCACATGCGCTGCCTCCGACGCATTCTCGGCATCACCTGGCAGGACAAAGTTCCTAACAACACAGTCCTGGAACGTGCTGGAATCCCTAGCATGTATGCACTGCTGAAACAGAGACGCCTGCGTTGGCTCGGTCATGTCGTGAGAATGGATGATGGGCGGATCCCAAAGGATCTCCTCTATGGAGAACTCGTGCAAGGAAAGCGCCCTACAGGTAGACCACAGCTGCGATACAAGGACATCTGCAAGAGGGATCTGAAGGCCTTAGGAATGGACCTCAACAAGTCGGAAACCCTGGCCTCTGAGCGGCCTGCTTGGAGGCAGGCTGTGCAGCATGGCCTTTCCCAGGTTGAAGAGACACTTGGCTAACAATCTGAGGCAAAGAGGCAAAGAAGGAAGGCCCATAGCCAGGGAGACAGACCAGGGACAGACTGCACTTGCTCCTGGTGTGGAAGGGATTGTCACTCCCAGATTGGCCTTTTCAGCCACACTAGACGCTGTGCCAGAACCACCTTTCAGAGCGCGATACCATAGTCTTTCGAGACTGAAGGTTGCCAATATAGTAATATATTTCTAAAATCAGGAGGTTGCACATACACATCATGGCTTGTAACCCATAATGGATTTTTCCTCCAGAAACTTGTCCAATCCCCTTTTAAAGGCATCCAGGCCAGATGCCGTCAACACATCCTGCGGCAAGGAGTTCCACAGACCAACCACACGCTGAGTAAAGAAATATTTTCTTTTGTCTGTCCTAACTCTCCCAACACTCAATTTTAGTGGATGTCCCCTGGTTCTGGTGTTATGTGAGAGTGTAAAGAGCATCTCTCTATCCACTTTATCCTTCCCATGCATAATTTTGTATGTCTCAGTCATGTCCCCCCTCAGGCATCTCTTTTCTAGGCTGAAGAGGCCCAAACGCCGTAGCCTTTCCTCATAAGGAAGGTGCCCCAGCCCAGTAATCATCTTAGTCGCTCTCTTTTGCACCTTTTCCATTTCCACTATGTCCTTTTTGAGATGCGGCGACCAGAACTGGACACAATACTCCAGGTGTGGCCTTACCATCGATTTGTACAGTGGCATTATAATATTAGCCGTTTTGTTCTCAATACCTTTTCTAATGATCCCAAGCATAGAATTGGCCTTCTTCACTGCCGCCGCACATTGGGTCAACACTTTCATCGACCTGTCCACCACCACCCCAAGAACTTTCTCTTGATCTGTCTCAGACAGCTCAGAACCCATTAGCCTATATGTGAAGTTTTGATTTTTTGCCCCAATGTGCATGACTTTACACTTACTGACATTGAAGCGCATCTACCATTTTGCTGCCCATTCTGCCAGTTTGGAGAGATTCTTCTGGAGCTCCTCACAATCACTTCTGATCTTCACCACTTGGAAAAGTTTGGTGTCGTCTGCAAGCTTAGCCACCTGACTGCTCAGGACAGATCCTTGGGGCACACTACCTTTCACCTCTCTCCATTGTGAAAATTGCCCATTGACACCCACTCTCTGTTTCCTGGTCTTCAACCAGGTTTCAATCCAGGAGAGGAACTGTCCACTAATTCCCTGACTGTGGAGTTTTTTCAGTAGCCTTTGGTGAGGGACCATGTCGAACGCCTTCTGAAAGTCCAGATATATAATGTCCATGGGTTCTCCCGCATCCACATGCCTGATGACCTTTTCAAAGAATTCTATAAGGTTCGTGAGGCAAGACTTACCCTTACAGAAGCCATGCTGATTCTCCCTCAGCAAGGCCTGTTCATCTATGTGTTTTGAGATCCTATCTTTGATGAGGCATTCCGCCATCTTACCTGGTATAGATGTTTGGCTGATCGGTCTATAGTTTCCCGGTACCCCCCTCTTTCCCTTTTTAAAGATTGGTATGACATTTGCTATCCTCCAATACTCTGGCACTGTGGCCATTTTGAGGGACAAGTTGCATATTTTAGTCAAGAGATCAGCAACTTCATTCTTTAATGCCTTAATAACTCTTGGGTGGATGCCATCTGGGCCCGGTGACTTATTGATCTTTAATTTTTCAACGAGATCTGAAACATCTTCTCTTTCAACCTCTATCTGACGTAATTCCTTGGTCAGGAGCGGCCATTTGGACAGCGATATTTGCCCGAGGTCTTTTGCCATGAAGACAGATGCGAAGAACTCATTTAATTTCTCTGCCATCTCTAAGTCTCCTTTTATCTCCCCTTTCCCTCCCTCACCATCCAGAGGGCCAACCACTTCTCTGGTGGGTTTCCTGCTTCTAACATATTTGAAGAAGCTTTTATTATTCCCCTTAATGTTGCTGGCCATGCGTTCCTCATAGTCTCACTTGGCCTCCCGTATCACCTTCTTACATTTCTTTTGCTACTGTTTATGTTCCTTTTTATTCTCCTCATTAGGGCAGGACTTCCATTTATGGAAGGAAGCTTCCTTGCCCTTTATGGCCTCTCTAACTTGGCTCCTTAGCCATGCGGGCACCCTCCTGGACTTAGTCGAGCCCTTCTTCCTTTGCGGTATACACTTCCACTGGGCCTCTATTACTGTTGTTTTAAGCAACCTCCATGCACTCTGGAGAGATTGGACTCTTTTTACCTTCCCTTTCAACCTCCTTCTAACCAGTCACCTCATTTGAGGGAAGTCCACTCGTCGGAAGTCAAGGGTTTTTGTAAGAGATTTTCCCAGTATTCTTCCCCCAACGTGCATGTTGAAATGGATCACAGCATGATCACTGTTCTCCAATGGCTCAGTAACATTTACATCTCTAACCAGGTCCTGAGTACCGCACAATATTAAATCCAGTGTCACCTATCCTCTGATGGGCTCCATGACGAGCTGCTGTACGGCACCCATTAAACATGTCAAGAAATCTGGTCTCCTTTTCGTGACCAGAACACAAATTGACCCAGTCTATATGAGGATAATTGAAGTCCCCCATGATTACAACCCTGTCCCTCCTTGTAACCTCCCTGATCTGTTTCCTCATTTCAAGGTCCTCTTCCGGTTTCTGGTCTGGAAGACGATAGTATGCCCCCAGTATTACATCGCTCCTCAGGCCTGGTAATTTAACCCACAGAGATTCTATGGTGGAGTCGGACCCACCTTCAATCTCTACTTTGCTGGATTCTATCCCTTCCTTACATAAATGGCCACCCCACCTCCAACATAGCCCTCCCTGTCCCTCCTGTAGAGTTTATAGCCTGGGATTGCGGTATCCCACTGATTTTCCGCATTCCACCAGGTTTCCATTATGCCCACTATGTCAATGTTTTCCTTTGTCACCAGACATTCCAATTCTCCTATCTTTGCTCAGAGACTTCGGGCATTTGCATAAAAGCATTTGTACATGGAATTCTTCAGGATGGGCTGCTTATTAGCTCGTTTGTCCCCGCATCCTCTCACTGTGCCAAACCATCTATCACATCCCATTATGCTACCATTCCCAATTTCTTCTCCTACTCTGTCTTTACCTTGTTGTTCTCTAACCTCCCCATCCTCGTCCAATAGGGATGAGGAGTTCCGAACCGGATGCCCCTCAGCTCTTGTCAGCCTTCCCCCAGGGATCAGTTTAAAAGCTGCTCTGCCACTTTTTTAATGTTATGCGCCAGCAGTCTGGTTCCATTCTGGTTCAAGTGAAGCCCATCCCTCTTTTACAGGCCCCTCTTGTCCCAAACCGTTCCCCAGTGCCTAACAAATCTGAACCCCTCCTCCCTACACCACCGTCTCATCCACGCATTGAGACCCCTGATCTCCGCCTGCCTAGCTGGCCCTGTGCGTGGAACAGGTAGCGCTTCCGAGAATGCTACCTTTGACGTCCTAGCTTTCAGCTTCCTACCTAATAGCCTAAATTTGGCCTCCAGGACCTCCCAGCTACACTTGCCCACGTCGTTGGTGCCAACATGCACCACAACCGCTACCTCCTCCCCAGCACTATCTGCCAGCCTATCTAGACGAGAAGTGATGCCTGCAACCTTCGCACCAAGCTGGCAAGTTGTCATGTGGTCCTCACATCCGTCGCAAACCCCCCTCTCTGTTTCTAATAATCGAATCCCCCACTACAAGATGCCCCCAAACCCCCTCCCGCCGAGGAGTATCCTGAGTGTATTCAGATACGAGCCCGTCCTCTGGAGAAGGGGTCCCCCCTAGGGGATTGTTTCCCTCCTCTCCAGGATTATGTCCTCCAGCCCCTAGACTTCCCACCCAGGCAGCTGAGGAGCTGCACGCCTGAGGTTGGGACGAAGCCTGATCTTCCCCAGAAGTCTCCCCACAGTCCTCCTCTGCCTGCCTCTGCTTCTCTAGGTCGGCCACCAAGGCTTCAAGGGAGCGGACGCATTCCCTGAGTCCCTGGAGCTCCTTGCACCAAGGACACACCCATGACATGCCCCAGAGGCATATAGTCATACATGTTGCACAATGCAAAACACTGGATAGCCCCCACCCTGCTGCTGGCTGTCTGACTGCATAGCTTTTTTTTGTTTGTTTGTTTAGGGGTACTTAAAAACCCTTCACTGGTTTGCTGCCCTCTTCTCAAGGGAAGAGGAGGGCAGTGTCTGGGGCCCTGGCTTCCTCTCCCTGCTGCTGAACTTGCACCGAGACTAAACTCACGGTGCCTTACCTGGCCTTACCTGGCACTTTGTTTCCGAGGCACTTGGTTTCCTAGAGGCCACGCGCGCTTCTGCAGAGAGGCTCACGCTGTGGCAGGCACCGCGTATGTACTTGAACATTTATGCATTTCAGTAATGTTAGATACTACTGAGTTTCCAACTATTTTATAGGGTCTCCTCCTACCTGTGGTGTGTTTGGCTCCAAAATGAGACTGCATCCAACATACTATTCCCTGAGCGTTTAAATTGTTAATTCCTATTCTAGAAACTGGGCATTTAAATCCTGTAATATAACCTATAACTCCCATTTATAGACTGACTAAGGAGCAAAGACTAGTGAAAAAAGATAGTAGACCGTGCTAATCTGTACAGTACCTCTTGAAACTTGAATTGCTAAAGTGCCCAAGACCATTTCCCTTTACATAAATTCTGCCATCCTGGACACCAACCCTAAGGCTGAGCATATATAAATGAGCTCTTTTCCATACTGTCTTATTTCCCCTGTAATTTGTCTTTACAGTTTTTTTATTAGTTTTGCCTTTTTTTTAAAGGCAAAACTTTAAAAGTCCATGGACTAATTGTTAACAACACAAACCTGGAAACTCCAGCTGTCAACTCTGACCTGAAAACAACCACTATGAATACAAGGCTACTATAAGCCTCATTCCGTCTTCCCAAAAAGAGGGAATTTGGCACACTCCCAGTCAGGTGTAGATGATATGATCTAAAATGAGTTCGTTTTTTTCTTTCTATAGTCAGCACTATAAAAAAAACAAAACTTAATATCTTCAGTACTGTGAAGTCAAGGGGGTCATGGGCTTTCACTGTGTATGATGCTGAAACTATAAGCTTCATGACTGTAAGCAGCTTCAGTTATGTTAGACATGTGGCACTAAAATAAAGTATCTAACAATAAATATAATTCTGAAGGGCAAAAGCAAAGCTACCAAATGGAAGTCAGCCTACACTGAATATACAAGAGCTCCTACCAGTAGAATGGGTGTGTGTGTGTGTGTGTGTGTGTGTGTTTGTTTGTTTTCCAGCTTTCTGGTTAAATGATGGAAATCAGTATCTAATAACATATTAAAGCACACCAAGAAAAAAACTCCTTTGATATTTTCATTTATGCTTGTTAATCTTTAGCAGTGACTCTAAACTGAGGACACAGCAGAATTTGCAAGAGAGGAATATATTGGATCAGGGTTTCTCAAACTAGTGGGTCCTGAAGCTGAAACTGACAAGCAGATAGCTGAGAAGGAAAATACAGAACCTATGGAGAGTGAAACTGAACCACATCATGTCTTGTGAATATGCAACTGCCTTAGTACATTGCGAAGGGCAAGCCAAAAGGAATCTAACACCATCAGAATGGTCCCAATTCTATGAACACAGTCCCCAAAAAACACTGGAATTCCCTCCCTCCAAACTGACGAATGTATTGAGCCCTAAGGAAAACAAAACTAAGTTACATGTTCATGTTTACTTGTGAGTAAGCAACTGTGCTTTGGCTCATGTTGAAGGTCAGGCAAAGGGAAATGCAAGGTCAACATAATGGTCTTGATCTGATCAAAATAAAGCTCAGCAAATGTTCCAGAAGTCAGCCCCCCCCCCCAATAAAAAGAATAAAAACAGAGGTTTGAGCTGGTAAGCTCTTTTTTGGATTTGTAAAACTAAGTGGGTCATGATAGTGATATGGTTTAAATATAAGAACTTAAATAGAACTGGGCACTGGGTAGGGCTGAAAAATCTTATTTTGGGGGGGGGGTGAAGGTTATTGCAGGCAGGCTGCAGAGAAAATTCACTTGGTAGAACAGGGAATTCACTTCTCCATCTCATCTCCCCTTCTTTAGTTACTTGTTTTACTGTATTGGATCATCACACTTGATTTCATTTTTCTAAGGTGCCCTGTGCAGAAGAATATACAAACTAATTTGGCTCAAAGATAACTAAACAGTGTTAATCATTCTCCTTAAATTTTCACAGTCGTCAATCAGAATCTTTATTGGCATATAACATACATACACAAAGAAACAAATCACAGATATGTGAAAGGTAAAGGAACTCCCTGAGTATTAATTAGTACAATCTGTTTCCCTAATTATGTTAGCAGAGCTGCTATGTTTCAAAAGATATTTTAAGAAAGCCCCCTTAGTTTCAGTTATAGTTGGATCCTCAGATGATGACATATTCTTCAATTGGATGTTTTCCAAACCATCTGCCCACTTACTCAAATAGGGGACTAAGTATTTCTTATGTGCAATTAGATAGAATATGCAATGCAGAATTATATGTGAGATTCGACCATACCCGACTCACAGCATCTTTCATAACATGGAGTCTTATTAAATCTTCCATATAGAATTTTATTGTATTGGCAACCTTCAGTCTCGAAAGACTATGGTATCGCGCTCTGAAAGGTGGTTCTGGCACAGCGTCTGACGATCAGCCTAAAGAAAACACAGGTCATGGTTCAGGATGTGGACTCACCATATAGAATACATTACACAAATTTTCACAGTATTGTAAAGGAGAGGTCATAGGACTTAGGAGATGTTATAGACTGTGTTCTAAAGGGTTTCGTAAAACTATCACAATTATGTAATGTTCAGCTAGCCTTTGTTGGCTTCTTCAGCAGATGTCTATGTCATAGTGACTCCATTTGACCACAAAAACTTGATGTTCCTACTGCGCTATGGCTACAGTCCTGTGTACTTCCTGGAGGAGGCTCCATTGATCGCAATGGGACTGACTTCTGAGTATTCATGCATGCATAGAATTGCACTGCAAGTAATATTTTAGAAAATATGCATATAAATCCAGAAAAAAACCACACACATGAAATACAAATGTGTTTAAATTGATTATAAGCATAGGCTAGCTAGAGACTAATGTTGCTGAGGAGTTCCAAAGTCTGGTTACAACTACAAAGAACTCTCCCAAATAGCAGCCAAGTGACTGTCAGATATTGGCACAAAACATAGGAGGACCCCTTCCCCTGCCAGTCTTAACAAGTGGGCAGGTTCGTACATCAGGAGTTCATCCTTCAAGTATCCTAGCCCCATTCAGAGCCTTAAAGTTCAAAGCAATACTTTGAATTGCACCTGCTGATGTTCTGTCAGTGAAGTGAAGAGGTCTGTGAGTGAAGATGTTGCTGTATTAGGATCACAGGGTCCAAAAGTCCACACCTATTAGTAATTAGGCCACTGCATTCTGAACCTGTTGAAACCTTTGTACACTTTCAATGCCTGTCCCAAATTGGATTAAAGAGGAAACTGTGGACAAAATTTGAAATGTGGTTATAATTGAAAATGGCTGAAAGAGCAAAGCAATGAAAATCAAGCAGTTGAAAGTCAAGGTATTGCTGTAGTTCCTTTCCAAGTTCCTGTTGCATCCTAAGAAGACTTTTCTACAGTTCCTCCAACTCTTCATTGGTTCAAAATTGTTCATAGCCCCAAGACATTAAAAATGTGTAAAGCTTCTTGTTTACTACTTATTTTCCAATTTGGCCACTAACAAAATGCCTATTAATCTGTTCTAGAATAAGCTGGCTCAATTTACAACATGAGGAGCTTTGCCCTCTCATAGTTTTTATTCATTTTATCAAAAGGTGACAGCGAGAGGATTTCATCACCTTTCTCAAACTTATAATGCTGCTCCCATTTCTCATAAATCTGCATTTTGCTCTGTGTGTGTGTGTGTGTGTGTGTGTGTGTGTGTGTGTTTCATTTAACATAAACACACGTGGAAGTGACTTGGATTTAAAAATCTGACAGAAAAGGTGCTGTATGAGTCTGTATAAGTATCATTATGTATAGAATGTTAAATCTTGATAGGCATAAGATTTTGAGGAATATGACAACTGTATCTTCATATAGGCCTTACTTCAAACTCACGATGTAGTGGCACATGAAGTTTACAGTGATGAAGCATTAAGAGTTACACCACCTCCCACCTCTCCATATTTAAATGGAGATTCTCCAGAGAGTGCCAACGGTGACATGGACATGGAGAATGTAACAAGAGTTCGATTGGTACAGTTCCAAAAAAACACAGACGAACCAATGGTATGTACATCACTGCAGTTAGTTCTCTTATAACGATGAGTGTGAGGCATATGTTATGTTATATGGAAATATTTTGGTGAAATTGACGAAGTATGTTTTGTAGAAAGGTGTGCTGAAAAATAAATGCAAATACAAAAAGAGAAGTGTGGAATGCATGTAGTCATTGCAAAGCCTTATAACAAAGCCGTAGGGTCCTTCAGAAACAGTTATTCAATTAATTTTCAGTCTTCTTGCTTAAGAAGGATCCGTTTGCCTTAGTGAACATCACTCAATGTTCTGATTAAGTTAGAAAACTGAAAAATTACATTGATTTGCTACAATTAAGAGCTATGCTCTAAGTCAGGGGTGTCCAAACTTTTTGGCAAGAGGGCCAAATCATCTCTCTGACACTGTGTCAGGGGCCAGAAAAAAAGAGTTAATTTACATTTTAAATTTGAATAAATTTACATACATGAATATATTAGAGATGGAACTTATATGAATGTATGACAGTCTTGCAATAGCTCAAGTCCTTGCACAAAGCAAGGCCGGCCTTTCCTTTGTTGCCGCTTCTGCATCACAGATGTGAAACAGCAAGCAGTGAAGGAAGCCCTTGTCCCACAGCTCACACGAGAGGTCGAACAGTTGCCTTCACACTGAGAGCAATTGTGTCAGGCCAGCGCAGGCTCCAGCAAGTCTCCTGAGGGCCAGAGCTTATTGGAGACTGGGGGCTCTCAGAGGGCCAGATTGGGAGTACACAAGGGCTGCAAATGGCCCCAGGTTTGGGCACCCCTGCTCTAAATGCATAGGGTACATCACTGTTCAAATGTTTCTGAAAATGGGCACCCTTTCCCCTGGCTCAGGACCCAATCCTATCCAACTTTCCAGCTATGGTGCAAGCACAATGCAGCTGTGAGGTAAGAGAACAAATGTTCCCATATCTAGAGGAGACCTCTTTGAGTGCATCCCCACCACAGGATGCAGTGCATGCCCCATTGGCACGGCTGCACTGGCACTGGAAAATTGGATAGGATTGGGTCCTCAGACAACTACACATTCCCCCCCCCCCCCCACACACACACACACTCACAGAACAGTCCAGGTAACTGAGCATACAGCTGTATGGAGAAAGTAATGTCTGAACTGAACTGACACATCCCTGCTTGATTTCCTGGCAGCAATTTGTGCAAGTGAAAAGACTGAGACACATACCACAGTACTTCTGCAAAATAGCTGGTAGGAAGTGGCAGTTATAACTGAAGATATGCTGGATCAAACATTGGTTCTCTCACACTGTTACATCTTTGAGGATATTCCACATGGACACATTTTCAGGTGCTTGAACTGGCCCTTGGTATTTAGAGTATCTTGCTACCTATTTTCTGAATTGATTTAATTTCATTTCCTAGGGAATCACTTTAAAAATGAATGAGCTGAACCACTGCATTGTAGCAAGAATTATGCACGGAGGAATGATCCACAGGCAAGGTAATATTTATATAAATATGAATTAGCAAAACTTTGATGTGGTTCTCACAAAATATTCATATATCATTTGGACGAATCCAAATGACACCTGAGTAGTGCTGGGGACCATTCAAGGGTTATGTCCTCATAAGTCTGCTCCAGCCAGTTTTCACCATGCCTACAGCAGAAATATGCTTCAAGCATTCATCATCTTGGAAAGCTTGATGGCTTGCTGAAGTGGAGTGGAAGCTAGGTGTGGGAAGCTGGGTGATGCCAATTCACTAGGGAACTGGGGAGGTTGACTGTTTGGACTCAGCTGGGATGGGGTGGCTTAATACAGTGGGTTAACATTCTGCAGGCCAAGAGCAAAGCAAGATGAAACAGGCAAAGATGGAACAGTTCCAAGGTGGAACACGTAATGTAAAGCCAAGTATTCTTATAGGTTTTTGCCCCATAGAATCCTTTGAGATTATAGATGTGAAAACCTAGAGATCAGGTGATCCTGTACAATAAGCAAGCAGTGCTGGGAGTTGAACAGCTGTGAATGAACAGCACAGCAACAGGCACCTCTACTAACTATGGCAAGATGCCCCAAGAATGGGCATGTGCACACACAGCTTAACAGATGGGTGCCACATCACCTATATCCCATACAGAAGCTAGTAGTGTCAGCAAAGAAGAGGCAGAAGTAAAGAACTGCCAGGAACCCCTGCACCCAAAGTTCAAGCCCCCTTATCCCACCCACTGAAACTCACACATCCAAGGAATAACTTTTTCACCACAACATAAGAAGGGAAGAAAGATAACTCCATTGGAAGAGAGCAGCCAGGAACAACAACTACTCAGGTCTCTCCATGGGGAGGGTTTGAGTGCCTGTGGGAGCATTCACCACCTAGAATGAAATTTTTTGTCAGCAGAGATACTAGGACAGGTCACTAGGGGAGCCAAGAGTGCAAATGGAGTCATGGTAGCTCATAGCACAAAGCATCAGTCTAGGACCCAGGCAAGATAGATTCAAGCTCAGCCAAGGGATGTGCCCCAACCAGCAAGGGACTTGCCTTCTGCATGACTGGCCAGAAACAACTACAGCAGGTACAAAAGAAGAGAGGGAAGTGGGTATAGAACCTACTTCAGCCACTCAGCAAAGCTGCTCTCTAACTACCCAGCCATAGCAGTGGACAGGCAAAGAGCACCCTGTCTGTCAAGTAACAACTTTCATTAATGCAAATAGGCATATCTTGCTGGAAGGCTATAGCACATTGACCTATCAGAGGAAGCATTGTATTCCAGACATTGGATTGCCATGTAACATAGGGCTTCTATTGTAGTGGCCTGCAGAACATAAATCCCATGCCAAAGGTTCTAATTTCTCTTACTCAGTACCATCCTGTTTTGTTTGTTACTGCTGTAGGTACACTGCATGTTGGGGATGAAATTCGGGAAATTAATGGAATCAGTGTAGCCAATCAAACCGTGGAACAGCTGCAAAAAATGCTTGTGAGTATGCAAAAGATTCTGTATCTAATTTTATACGTAGAAGTGAAAATGTGTTACACCCCTTTCATCTCACTGAAACACTGGAGGCCAAAGCTGGATAAACTGTATGTCTTCTCCATTGTTAACTCCATTGTGCTCAGGGGCCTATTTTTAGATTTTTGCTTCTCTAGTGTTCATCTAGCCTCAAAGGAAGTGTTTGAGGCACAAAGCACAATCTTATGCATGTTTATTCAGAAGCAAGCCCCATGGTGGTCAGTTAGGCTTATTTCCAAGAAAGTGTGTACAGGCCCCCCCCCCCCGTATCCATGGATTCAGTTATCCATGGATTGAGTGGGCCCCCTGCGTGTGCGCCCTCTCCAGAGGTGAGGAGATCTCTGCTCCCCTCGCCTCCAGAGGGGAGTCTGAGCTTAGCAGAAGCCAGCAACATCTGTCCCGGTCCTCTGTTGGGCTCACACTGAGCTATATAACTCAAAAATGTAACTTCCAATTTCACAGAGAACCCGGAAGTGACATTTTTAATGCCTTAAAAGGTATTGGGATGCCTGGAGAAGCCCTGGCCCTCCCTCCGAAGGGGATGGGAGACCATGGGGACAGAAACCCAGACCACGGGGATGGGTGTTCACCAGTATTCACAGTGTCAGTTGTTTGTAATTTATTTATTTATTTATTTTTAATTAACACACACAGACATACAAATATATAACATACATTTAGGAGTGTTAAATACCATATACCAGGGGTGCTCACACTTTTTTGGCTCGAGAGCTACTTTGAAACCCAGCAAGGCCCGGAGATCTACCAGAGTTTTTTTTTACAATGTTCGCGCCATCATAACATATAACATTTATGTGTACAATGTATGTTGGTGTACCTTGAGCCCCACTGAGTATAACAGGACTTACTCCTGAGTAGACATGCCTAGGATTAGGCTGTGAGGCTGCAATCCTAGCCACACTTACCTGGGAGTAAGCCCCATTGAATACAATGGGCCTTACTCCCGGCGTTTCCTCCCAGAGGCACCTGAAGGGGGGGTGTTGGCACTCCGCGATCTATTCATTTTGCCTCGCGATCTACCGGTAGATCGCGATCCACCTATTGAGCACCCCTGCCATATACCATTACTCATTAATTATGCTATATCTCCTAATCTACTACTCATCTACTTCTGCCTCTTATTAGTTTATCCATTTATTTATATAATATATACTAAATTTACCCTAATACCCTGTACTATATTCTAAATTTTTACGTTCTATCAAACATAAACTTACTTCAATTACTCCTTAATATTAAAATAAAATAATCTAATTACCAAAGTATAACATATAAAATAATTCTTCCATCTACTCTTCTATTCATTTATTTCTTATATCAAATATAATAGATTTTTCCTAATTCCCTATAATATCTTTTCTAAATATTCACTTTTTATCATCTCAACTAGTTCAATTACTCATTAATATCAAATAATATTAATCTAATTTCCAAATTATAATAAAACCAGCAATCTCTTATAATATGTTCTTTACCATTTTCCAATCTAATTCTCCAATCTGATTACATTTTTTCTTTAACATAATAACCACCTATAAAACAATTCATCCACACACTAACATTTCCAGCTATTTTTTCTAATTCATTCTAATTCATATATATCAATTTCATATATATTTATTTTTTAAGTAAATTTAAACCAGTTATTAACTAAATAAAATCCTCCAATTTTCTTTAACCCTCAGGTTAACCCTCAGGTTTCTTTTTCTTTCTTTTCATTTTTTCTCCTGTAGTATCTTTTATCTCCATAACAGAATCCAATAAGCCCACACTTTCTTGTATACGGTATGTTCATTCTTCCAATTAACTGGGATATGTTTTCTTCTTGTTGTTACAACAAATTTTGTATTTTGTGCACCCGTGTTACTCTGTCCATCTTCTCTATTTCAATCTCCATCAGCGTCCCCTCTAGATCCTGTTGATTTTCCACTCTTCTAATTTCTGTATCCACTCTTCTGATGATGAGTTCATCCCTCACCATCATCTTTTCCGCTTTCTCCTTCTGTTTATCTTCTGTTTTCTTCACATCTTCCAGTTGCTCCTTGCATACATCTATCTGTTGAGAGAGAGTCTTTAAACTGGCTTGAATCTGCAAGGACCAACTCAACTGCTGTCTTCTCATTGTGAGCAATTTTTCCAAATTTTTGAGGATCATTTGAGTCCAAATATCTGGAACAGGCTCCATCTTGCAATTTTTATCTAATCCACAATATGTCCACAGCGTATTATTCTCCTTACTTCCACCACGTGTTTTTTCAGTCAGGCATTTTTTGAATTTTTCTTACAGATAACAGTGTGATTAATGGAGAAAAAGAAAACGAAAGAAACAGTCTCAAGGAGACAAAACTCTTTCAAGTCTAATAAAAATTCTGTCCACAAGTAATTCTGGATTTTAGTCCACACACCAAATTGTTTTTATAATTATAATCCACAACCGATTTATTCCACTACAAAGAGCACTTTCAACATCCTTAAAAAGTTTCTCATTAACGCCTTCAGTATATCCAGGGCTTTTAGCCAAATCAGTCAATCAAAGCCGGGGACAATATTAAAACATAATTATCTTAAATTTCCAACTTAAACTTTACGCTTCATGCTTTTTCATCCATATGGTATCTTAGCACGGAGCCAGCAGCTTGATTGCAGACACTGCACCTCCCCAAATACTGTCCCTGATGATTAGGTTTCTGAGAAGAAAGCCCCCCAGGTTGGGCTTTCAAAATCTCTGGTACCTGCACCATGGAAAGATCTTGTCTCTGCTGATAAAGATCTTCTGATCCTCTTCAGACCTGCAGTTTTTTGGGGGGAAACAGACTGTCTCTCAGGAGCCCCTGGAGGCATGTCTGTTCACCCGCTCTCCTCCTCCAGTTTCAATTATTCGTGGGGGGTTACAGAACAGAACCCTGCGGGTAAGGCGGCATACCTGTATTGGATTGTAGCCTAAGTCTTTTCTAACTTGCTTATCCCACTAATGTTGGAGCGTGATGGACCACCCTCACTATCACTGAATTTTTCACTAGATTTAGGGATTACTACAATTGAGAACTTGCATGTTATAGCATTTTACAAAGTTCTTTTTCAGTTCCTTTCAAAGAAAATATCCAAGCTAAACAACATAGGCCTAAATCCTAATGCACTTTCCAGCACTGGCATACTTGTGCCAATGGGACGTGTGCTGCATCCTGCAGTTGGGGGCACTCACGGAGGCCTCCTCAAAGTAAGGGAATGTTTGTTTCCTTACCTCGGAGCTGCATTGCCCTTATGTCAGTGCTGAAAAGTGGTTTAGGATTGCACCCGTAGCTGGTTAGATAGTAATTTATATTGTTCAGGGTAGGAACCATGTCTTCACATAAAACACTCAGCAACGTAATCTAAATAGTAATACTAAGCACAGGAAGGAAGTTATTTTCAAAGCTTTCTCTTAAGCAGCTTTTATTTGTAAGATTTGATTATCCTTGTTATTATCCTTGGCCTGTATACAAGCATTTGTGCTTCATAAAATAATCCTGTACATTGAGTCCAACCTCATTGTTGCTTTTAAAAGAGCAATGAATTACTTGAACGTGACAAGATTTAGATGATATGTAAATAAGTACTTCTCAGATTTTACCTGCTAACAATTATAGCATTAATGTAGATTAAGTTTTAAAATGTTAGTTTTTCCACTATATCATCTCATTAGCCACATTTACTTTTTCATCTTTAATATAGCAAATGATTTATTCTGTATGATATTTAACTGATTTTCTGAGTTTAACATATACATTGAAATATGGGAAAATATCTCTGTTGCTAAAATAATCAGCATATAAATGACAAGAAAATAAACTGAAATTACGAAGACAGAAACAACTTGCTGATTAAAAAATGTCTCTAGTGTACAGATTTTGGAAGATTTTTTTGTGATGTTTAGCAACCTAGTAAAAATGGCTGTGTTTTTAAAATAACCTCATGATTATCTCAGAAATCCTAATTTATTTGTGAATTTCAGCACAAAGTGCTAAAATTTTGGGTCGTCAGTTTTCTTTTAAAAACTAGTAATGGCTTTGGGTACTCTGTTTAATAAAAACACTTTGCTTTCTCCAGAGAGAAATGCGAGGTAGTATCACCTTCAAGATTGTGCCAAGTTATCGCATTCAGTCGTCTTCATGTGAGGTAATGAATTTAATTAGTAATTCTCTTCCTTTCATTCATATAACTAACTGCCTGCTGATGGCTGAATGTTATTGCTTTCTGGGAAATGGTTTCTGCCTGTGCTGTTAGATCACGCACACCAATTTTACAACAAAGATAACGGAACAGAAGAGTAGACCCTACCCACCTACTGTTTTGTCCTTTCATATTCATTACATCAGCTCATTAAATACCCCGAACAGCCTATAATGTGAAAAGGACAGTTTGTCTAAATTAAAACAAAGAACATAATTAGGGCACTGTATAGTAAAAAGCAGGCTTAAATAAGGTTTTGGGTATTAATGAATATTTTCATGGACAAGACAGTTTAAAGGGGAAGGCAGGAACAGTAATAGGAGAAGGTTTCTCAAAGAGGTAAAATTCTGTAAGTACAATTGCAGATACAGAAGATAAGGGAACGAGTTACTAAAATCAGATAAATGCAGTGACACCAGGGGCTTTTCAAACAATGAAAATTGGTGTCAGGTAGAAAGATGGAAAGCACAGCACTGGTATGTAAGAACAAAATCATCAAGTTTAAAGGCTCAGTATGGATGGCATTCATTAGAAAAATTAAGTATTCAAAGATTCTACAAATAAATAATGAGCAAGTTGACGTAAGTTATAGCATTCTTTCTCAAATGATAAGCAGAATGATATCCAATTATTAGGAAAATTTCCTGCTTGTAATATGGGAAAATGATACATTGATCAAAAGAGAAAGTAACAATTAGAAAGCTAAATAGAAAAGCAGTATGCATTTAAATCACTGGAGTGGGATATGTTCAATTTATGATATTCTTTAATATAGTCTGAAGGACTGCAAAAGTACCAGGTGCCTGAAAACCACACACGTAATGCTAATATTGGAAAAAAATGAGAGAATAACAAGATCCGTTTAACATTTTGGAACACTTCGCTGTATCTAGTAGCAAGCAACTAGAAAAATATAAAACTTCCAGTATATAGTGTCAGTAAAGTAGTGTACAGAGATCTAACCAAAATAAACCAGGCCATTACAATATACCTTGTTAATGGGGCAATTAGACTAAGGAAGTGTTGATGGATAAACAGTAATTGAAGATCATGTGTTCTTATCTATAGTGTAGCATCCAGGGTAATGTTTGCGTAAATGCAAGCTCCCACCATGAAGAGAAGGCACGTTCCACTTGTGTAAATGGTACATATGCAGGCGGAACACTCCATCTATTCTTTGAGGTAGCTTTTATTAACAGATGCTTTACTCTGGGTGCAACCTTAGGTTTCTTCCTGATGAAAATGTTAACTCGAATTCAAAAAGGTATCTACCTAACAGGAGCTTGACAGGTCATAAACTTTATAAGGAGACTAAGTGAGACGTAAGAGAGAGGAGAACTTAGTTCTGAAGAAGTGGCAGTTATTAGATTTTGACTGAGAGATTGATAAATCTTTTTAACTGCCAGCTGATTCCAAAATTGCAGATAGTTTTTGCATAATTTTAGCATTTATACTCTGATCCAAAGTTTCATGAAAGTTCAAGTTTACTTCAGTGTAGCTTCCCCAATATGCAAGGTCTAATTGTGTAACTTTTTCTACAGCATAAAAGAGCAAAAGTTATGATAAACTTAATAAGTATTGAGTCAGTAGGATATTTAATAGCATTCCGTATTTATATACAATGGGTTTATGGAGCTACTGTTTATTTTGTTGCTAGTGTAACAAATGGGGATCATACTTAACTTGGATTTTCTAATATTCATAATTTTTAAGAAAGCTTGGATAGAGTGCAGTATGTTTGGGATATAAATATAGAGTAGGAACATTAGCGTCCAGGTAAACTTGGAAGAAGGACAAAAATGAGAGAAGTAGCAATTGAATTGTAGTTCTTCTTGTAGTATCCTTTTATATTTTTGCACATATGACATTTTCTTAAATGTCATACCTAGCTGAAAATTTAATTTTAACTTGTGTATATAATTCTGTGTTAAGCATAATTGGGTTGCCTCACTGTTTTTCTAGTTCCTTTATAGTGCCTCATTGTGATATTAGTTAAATATTTCCAGGACACTCTAACTTTTTAAACCAGAGGTTTATTTTCTCTTTGTTTCCCGTATAAAATGTTTACAATTGCTTGTTTGGGGTTATTTAAAATTAAAAGAAGATCCTGTATCTGTATAAAATATGCCTTGATAGATTTGTTATGATTAAATTCATTTTAAGGAAGGATGTTTTTCCTACTTAGCAAACAAACTGGGAGAAATACTATGTAAGTGATGTCATACTTTAAAATACTGCATGCTCAAATGTATCAGTTCCTATATGTGACTACTGGAAGCTTATTATAGATTGCTAATGTACAAATACACAAAAAAGTCAAATTTCATTTTAAAGGACAGTTCCATCATTTTGAAGTAGAATACGATACGTTTTGACACTTGTCAGAAGCAATTTAAGCCATAATTTAATTATAACTTAATTTAGTTAAATATTTTTAATTAATCATGCAATATTCTTACAATCACTGCTTTTTGTTGATAGCACAGTATTCAGCATCACATGACATAGGCAAGTAAAGGCAGGCCTTGCTTCAGGTATTACTAGTACTACTATTTATTCTTTAAAAAGCAAAAGAAAACAAAAACCTAGATCTGTGCTCCTATCCAGGAATTATACAGCTGGCAGTACAGTCTTCATCAATTAAGTTTAGAGCACATTTTAAAATATTCTCAAAATGATATGGGAATAAGTTGGGTTGTCATCACTGATCACATTTTAGACTCTATTGCACAGGTTATCTTAACTCTTTCACAACAACAATGAACATGTTTCCTAGGTGCTTGGAAAATGGAAAACCATCTTCCACACATGCCCCCAAAAGATAACACCTGGGGGAGCTTGCAGATTGCAAATTCACTTTTTTTTCTGTGGAGAGTAAAAAAAAAAGAAGAAGAAAGAAAAGAAAAAAAAACAATACATACAGAACAATAAAAGCAGGGAGGGATGTGTTAAAAAAATAGATTAATATGTCTAACTTCAGACTCCTTGTCCATAAGCTCTATGCTTAAGATTTCAGAGACCACCAGCTAATAGTTTCAAATTTAGCAGAAGCTCTTGCCTATAACTTTGCACAAGCTCTTCGTAAAACCTATGGTCTAATAAAGCAGGAGCTGACTCTGTGGATCTGCTGCCTTAATTTGTGCAGATCTGCCACCCTGTCCTTGTGCTTACTCTTCCCCCTCCCCATAATTTTCTCCTTTAAAAATACATAACATCTTAGCATGTGCACTCCACCACTGCTCTTGCTGGCTGCTGCTACCTTATCTGCCTGTCTACTTAAGGAAGCAATCAGGTGGGCTGAGAGAGGAGAAGAGTGAGAGTACAGCAAAGTGGTCCTGACCCCCTTCCCTTTCCTTTATGTTTATCTTTCTGCACCACTTCTTTTCTTTTGCTTGCTCTCCACTTGGCCTGTTTCGACAAATGAAGACTAATGGAGCATTTGGGGAGCAGAAGCAGGAACTGTAGGGCTCTACTGCCTTGGCCATTGGCAGGAAGGAAAAGTGGAGCAATCCTATTCTGCTTGCTCATGGAAACAAATGATCAGAACAGGATTACCCTGCTGTTTCTTCCTGCAGTTCTGCCACCACAAGAAAGGGGTGGGCTGCTGCTACCCTGATCTTCTTCTTATTAAGCAAGAAGAGGATTAGAGTACTGATTAAAACAATTTGGTGGTGACAGGTCAGGAGGCTGCAGGGCACCCATCATTGGTTCAACTCTCCCTGCGACCCCCTGCTCAAAGTAGCAGCTTCAGTCAGCCTCATGGTCTAGCTGACCATGGTCTAACTGTTCTGCAATTTATATCTTCCTTATTCATCACATTTCTCATTCTTCAACACATTGTGGTTCTGAACTTCAAGAAGTTTTCTGCTATTGTTTGCACAAGAGCTGGCGGAAGAGCCCATTCTCATATTTTATCCTTTTGCTTACTGTTCTTTGAATCCCAGCCTTTACATTTAAACAGAATGCAGTCTAATGCATTCTCTTCCTTGTTGTGCCACATTATGGGGTGACACTTGGGAAAGGCAGGAGCCTCGGAGCGACCAGGAAAAAGCTTCAGGCAACTTAGAAGGCTGCCTGCAGCCCTGATAATACAATAGTTTTGCTGCACAAAGGTAGGATCAGCTATTTTTGGCATTTTTCTTTACTTTCCCTTCATTTTTAAAGGGCATTCCCAATATTTTCCAAATCCACAGATAATTGAAACCACAGATACCAGATCTGCCAATACCAGGGTCTGCCTGTAACTGCAGCTAAGAACAAATAGATATATGAAAAGTATTTCATAATTTTCTTATAAAATAGGGACCTGAACAAAGTTCAGTCTACCTAGTTCATCTTTTTAAACAATGATAATGTTTAACCAATTATGTTCTGAGATGTGTAGCATGTGTATAAGGAAGCTTAAAGGTATTTGCATTTAGGACCTGGGACTTAGATGCAATGGCTTGTGACACAGTGAATGATGATGAGAGAAACAAAGACTTGGTTGTGTAACACAATACAGTTTATGGAAGGGATATACAGTACATTCAATAAAAGGAAGGGGGAATCAGAAAATATGCAACACAAATAGCTTAGCCCTAAATGAAGGTTGCTAGTTGGTACAAGAAAAGGGGGGAAATTCTTGGATGGAGTGGAGAGACATAAATACATAAAATGCAGGGGGGAAAGAGCAAAGGAGGAGAATAGGACATTTATGGGAAAACACTACTATCTAGGGATGTATGAGAGATAACCCCAGAAGGGCAAAAGTATAGGGAGCTGGGGTTTGTATGGTATTGGGAAAAGTAAAGAAAGGGTGGATAGCTGGGAGAGGAAGAGGAGATACATTAGAAAGAACCAAGCTAGCTACAGAGAATGACTATGACTTAAGTCAGAGTTTGCTAAAGCCTGGAACAATGGCTACAGGCAAGTAGTGAATCCCTCAACAGGCTGTAAAGCGCTTCATTTACTTGCATTGAGAGAGCATGTGTTTCTCGCCATATAATTACTCTTAACTATTACCACTCCCTCTGACATGGAGAATGGTGGGGTGTGGCAAACCTAACACCCATTTAAGCAAAAACTGTTCTATGATCAGCCTTGCTACATCAGTTAAGGGGAACTGTGCATTTAGGAAGCTAATCTTTAGGCCTTCCCTCCACACTGGTATAATAATAAACTAAACAGTACTAGACTCTCACACATTTGCAATACTCACACCAAAGAGGAGGGGATAGAAACAGAAGGAGTTAACTACAGATGAGAGACAGCAGTTTGCATTGGGGCAAACAATTAGTGGTGCCAGTGGCAAATGTGTTCTATCCATATCTACTATATGGTTTTGCTGAGGCTTGGGTTACTGCAGGAGTCATGGGGCTAATTTGCCAAAGTGCAGCTATCAGAGAAACCATTTCAAAAGTGCAAAGGAAATAGAAGGTTCAGTAAGCAAATTCAGCAGGGGCTAGCCAGTTTCAGGATGGAAGCACAACAAGGAAGAGTAATTTCAAGAGGAAGGTTTCTCAAAAGGCAATTCAGTGGGTATGAGCTATGGACTATTGGAAGAAAGAAGGAATGAGGAAGAAAAGGAAAAGGAAAACAAGGGCCCAGTACCTGTCTTGGGTGTCAGCTGGCACATCGCTTCTTAAATCATTGATGTGAGTGATATTGTTTGATGTAGCACCAACAAGTAACTCTCAGTCATTAGGAGAGTGTGCACCCTTGGAGTTTATAACCATACAGTTTTTAGGGAGTTTTGTCATTGACCAGTATAGGGTCCTTTATGGGATGAGTTTATCCTGGACAATTCTTTTGTTCTGAGATTATTCTTGATGGATTTTCTATCACCCGTCCGTGGTGAAAATGGTCATTTCATACTTTGGGTGCACCTGGGGACTTCTCGATTACCAAGCACCCACTCCTATCCAACTTTCTAGAGCCAGTGCAACTGCAATACAGCCCTGAGGGAACAAATGCTCCCTTACCTTGAAAAGGATTCTGTGACTGCTCTCCCACCACAGAATGCAGCACATGCTCTGTTAGGGCGGTTGCATCAGTGCTTGAGAGTTAGATAGAATTAGACCCTTAGGATATCTGGGTGCTGATTAGCATAAGGGTCTTGATTGAATTGTCAGTGAAAATGGTGAGAGAAAGTTTGGTACTACCTGAGACAATCCAGTTCCACCACACTTTCGTTCTTGCATGTGCACAGCAGCACCTTACCTTCGTTCTTGCTGGGTAAGCAAGGAGAGAGGTAATCCTGTCTGGAGCACATCCCCTTACTTGAGCTCCAGTGAAAACACCTCCTTTATCCTTACTATCCTGTTTGAAATAAACAGAATGGGGTATGTTGAGAGCTCATCAAACAAGAAGGCATAGACAAAGGAGGTAGCACCACAGCTTGAGGTAAAGAGATGGTGTTTGGGCTACAAATCCCTGCACTCTGTCTCTTCTTGTTTATCCCAGTGCTTTAGTGGGCAAGGAGGAGGTGATAGTGTCACTTTTTTCCCTTCCTCCAGCTGTACTGGAAGAGGAACAGAGAGATCCAATTGAAGCAGCTCAGTGTATGCTAGGCCAGAGAGGGTCAGGTGAGAGGTACAGGGCACCCTTCCTCAAGTTTGCCACTCCCCCTCCCCATTCACCACACACCATTTATCACTCAATCAGCCTCATTGTTAGGCTGACCCTTTATCCCCAAAGAGATTCTGCAGCTTCTCTAGCCAACATAATGTTAAACATCATCAGTATTTATCTGATAGTGAGGATGGGAAGTGGGCCAAACTAGAAAAAAAGCCAGGCATATGCTTCAGCATGGGAAAGGCAGGATATACCGTATTTTTCGCTCTATAAGACGCACCTGACCATAAGACGCACTTAGTTTTTAGAGGAGGAAAACAGGAAAAAAAATATTCTGAACCAAATAGTGTAATAAAATATGTCTCTCCGCTGCTCTGTTTCCATGCTCCTTAGCATATTTTACTACCTCTAGTTTAAAAGGAATTTTATATGCTAGCCTTTTCTGCTTTATCATCCTTGCACTGGTAGAATGAGGTACTGTAGTATTTTTCTGCAAGTGCATTGTCACTAAGCGCTGAACATTTGCATTATCATTGAGCGCCGGCATTTGCATTACAATTTGCATTTGCATTACCATTGAGCACAGGCAGGACCCTGGTCAGGGGCAGAAGCACCTGCCAAGGAGGCTCTGCTGCCCTGAGAACGCCTGCAGCTTTGCAGTATTCGCTCCATAAGTTGCACACACTTCCCCCCCCCCACTTTTTTGGGGGGGAAAAGTGCGTCTTATGGAGCGAAAAATACAGTAAATTTTTTTAAATAAATAAATAATAAAAGGTATGACTAAAAGAAGAAGAATATAAGCCTAACCACAAAAAGGCTTTTAAAACCATAAAAATCCATCTTTAAAGTTAGCCCGAAAGGCTAACTTTAAAAGGAAGATTTTACAGTGTCTTCAGATGAACTGGGGATTGGGAAGCTTGCTTGGACAAGTGGCCACAACTGTAAAGACCCTACTACAGCTCTTCATTGATCCAATTTCTTGAATAGAGGGAATTTTCAACAAGGCTACTCCTTATTCATATAGATCAGGGGTGTCAAACATAAGGCCCGGGGGCTGGATGCGGCCTACGGAAGCTTTTTATCCAGCCCTCAGGTGCTGAGCAGTGCTGAGAAGTTACTGCTATAAAGACAGCCCACATGAAAACTGGGCTCTCCCATAACTTGAAATATGATCAAGATTTGTGTATTTTCTCTTCTATCATTTGCAGCTAATGAGTTCCTAAGTGAGAAAGTGCTTATTTTGGTTATGACCTGATTTATGACATCATTTCCTGCCTAATGACATCATTTCCAGCCCTCAGCAGGCACCATGAATGTTGTTTGGTCCTTGGTATGAAATGAGTTTGACACCCCTGATATAGATGGTTAAGATCCTATGAGAAAGTGTTCCCAATGCTGCAGCTATCCTTCCTTGTAGGTATCCATTAGTATTATAAGATAAATAAAAGTACAGGCATATAATTATCATATGCTACTCTGTACAATGTAGCTAAAAGAGTTCGTTTCCTCTATGTGTTTCTTCAAAGCCTATAAAACTATTCTTTAATAAGTGCACAGTTCAATAAGTTTAGTAGCTTAATGAGTGCACTGAACTTGCAATCTAATATGGGTTTAGGCAACTTTTTAATGAGTTAATGTTAAAACTAAGACTTTCATGGCTGGCATTCATAACGTTAAAATTAGCATTGTTTGGACTAATGGGCTGTGGTCACATAAAACAGTTGTTACCTAAAGTTTCGCCCACTACTGTGGTAGGCATTCTCAAAGGATGAAGATACAACAAGTGACTCTGAATTATCCAGTATAACTGGCAATCCCTAGTGTCAAAGAACCTATATATATACAGATTCAAGGAGCTGTTTTTTACTTAATTCTGAAAAGCACCAGCTGATGATCATCAATCGTTGGCGACTAAGAAGTTCTACACTAATCTTAAAGTCCCAAGTACTTTTTCTTTATTTGATGTCTTGAATATTATATGAAAATGACTTTAAATATTGTGCTGAAATATCAGAATCCAGGATTCTTGTCTTAGTGTTTTTTTTTCTATAATGTGAGTAATTTGTTTACTGCAGAAGTGTCCAAATAAAACTGAAGACTTTGTCAATCTGAAGGTTAAAAAAATGTTTTCCAAATTATGTATTTACAAAATCATACTATCTAAAAAAAAAACCATATTTCTTAAGGTCCTCCCCTCCATACCAATTTGAGACTGACAAGGCTAATATAGTTTGTGTATTATAGAGAAGAAAAACATCACTATAATTGCGTGCATCTTAAAGACTATAAATATCAAATATTCTTGAATTTGGTTATGTCCCTAGAAATGTTCCTACCCTTCATGTTCATTCATCTATCCTAAAAACATCAAATTATGTTTTGTAAGAAATATTTTTTCTAAGTATGATTTAACAAAATTAGATCAATTTTAATATTTTGGTATCTATTTGACAGAATTTCTTAGAATAAAATGTTTCCAAATACTAAGAAAATAGGAGACCTAAGTAAGCTATTAATAAATAGGTAATTCTACCTTCATTTCATGAAACGGGCTGGCAGACTTCAGTCTTGCAGGATCTCATTTACTAATCGCCACAGTCCATCAACTAAAACCAGTTGTTAAAAAGTGGAAGCATGGAGCCAATTACATATTGCATCCCATGAACTGCATATACAAGTACAAATCTATATCTGAGTTACTAGAGATAAAGGATTTTAACACAAGACTCTAGAGTTGGCTATGTAATTTCACAAAGACCTGTCAAAAAGACAACAAAATCATTCTGTTATACAGATGGGAAACATGGGGGCAGAAAGCAGATTTGTGTATTTGTAATATTATTTGCTATAGTGAAAAAATTGAGAGTTGGAAACTTTGTCAATCTATTGCAAATCAAACAGAGATCTGCTTGTAGTTATCAGTCTCCCTTCTGACCACCCCATCATATAACACTAGCCGTTATTTTGAGAAGATTATGCACTTTAAAATATGAAAGCTTTTGTAAATCAAAAGGCCAAAAAATGGTTATAAACCTGTGGATATAACTGTGTGATTTAAATATATCTGTGTTCTTTAGTAGTGTTGTGTGATAATGAACCTTGTGTCTTATTTCAGAGAGATTCCCCCTCTACATCCAGACAGTCCCCAGCTAATGGTCATAGCAGCATTAACAATTCTGTTTCGGTAAGACCTCCAGTTCCAGACAGACAGTGTTCAAATCTTGTTGGTGCTCATCTACCATTCCTGTTATGATGACATGTTCAGTGGAAAATTATATTCTGCTGATAAAAATCAAGAATACTTAGAAGCCTAATTCCCCATTTTTTTCTCATTCAAGGGTTTATTCAACAACATAATCTCAGTAAAATCCCTTTAATGAGTTACATTCAACTATAATGTAAAAATCCACTCATCCCTGAAATATGATCATTTTTCTCATCTTGACTTGCTCGAAACTAAGCAAAACACCCAATTTCCATTTTGAACTTTTGAAGTGGTGTTTTCAAGCACAATATTTGCATAGCAGGTATTCGGGGTTTTTTTCAGACCTGGACTTTTTTTTTGTTTTTAAAAGCTCTCTAGATTGCAGTATTGGTTTCCGCTATCTGAGTTAAGGAATTGGTGTGTCCTCTGCTGTTGTGGTATGTGCACATATTTTGTGAAATATGAGCCTTGCCTGGATATGAAAAGCAAAAGGAACTGGCTTTAAACTGCATTGATAAGCCAAGCTATTAATATCACATCTTTAACACAAAGTACTTGCTTTTTAGCCATATATTCAGACAAAAGGGTGCTATTTAACTTAACTGTTGACACTGCTCTTGTTTATCATTTGTCTTTGTCCGAACATATATGGTAAAAAATTAGAAAGCACCTGTAGTGTGTTTCTCTAATCATGATGTCCACATAAATATTTTTTTTAAAATGCTTAAAAATTGTATCTGTTTTTGCAAGCTCTCTATTAAACAAATATGAACTGTTTAATGAGCCGTTTAAAATCCTGTTCTTTTAATTAGCTAAAGGCATAAATGTGTTAACACATAGAAACAAAACATGTATATAAATTAGAAATATCTTTAGTTATATGAATTAAATCAACTTGTGAAATAGTTTCAAATGATATAACTGAGCACCTAGTAGCTTCCAAATTGTAGTGGCAACATTTATTGCTATAAATGTCCCCGTATTTTTAGGAATTTTTCAGAATTTTAAGACTAAAAAGTTGGAGTTGAATCTAGAGCTACTAGATCCTCCTCTGCTTACAGGTGCATTTGTGTTGAAGATGCTGAATTCTTTATTAAAAGCACTTTTTCTGTCTGCTAAACCTTACCTGCTTTCTTCAGCTTGCTGCTACAGAGCCTGGGTTTGGCATTTTTTTCCTATTAAATGAACATTTCTGAAAATGCATAAGTTGTTAATACTTGCAAGTTAACATTTTGCTGTATTATTACAAACGTTATTATCTGCTTTTAAAGTAAAATGAATATTTCTTTTCCTGGGTTGGCTTTATTCTGCAGGACTTGCCATCAACAACACAACCAAAAGGACGACAGGTGAATAGCTATTCTCCATGGAAGCTTTTCTAATGTAGTTGCTTAGTAGCAAAACCTTCCTTACCATCTCAGATTTGAGTTTCATTATGTGTTCATATTAATTCTAAGACCTTTTTCCATTTTGTGTTTTTTTCCCCCACATGCCTGATTGATTCACACTGGTGCCATTTTCTTGTGCTATGATTGTAATTGTAACTTCTGTTATTAATAACCTTTACTTAATTCAGTGTTGTGTGATGAATCCACTATCATTCTCATCACATTCCATTTCACAGTTATCCTTTGCTGTCCTGTAACTAATCTTCATGCATTTCCCATATATATAAGCTTCTTATCCAGGAGTCTTACACTCTGGATTTTTCTTTCTTTTTTATTTTTTTGGTCTTCATGAATTCTGAAATTGTGTATCATATCCACCCCTCCTCCCCCCCCCCCAAGATTGTTTTATTATGCTGAGACAAAGGGTGCAATCTTTGAAACAGGGTATTAAAATAGTGAGATTTCATCAGCATGAACAATACATGGTACCTCCTCCACTAACTCTTGTTTAAAAAACAAAAAGCTCAAAACATCTCTGAAGGCTATAGCTTTAACATGGAGAATTCACTGAAAGGAAGGGTGGCTTTTTGCTCTCCCGAAACAGTAACCCCCAACAAAATGAAAAAGTTAGTGACTTGTATCTTTTCCCCTTTAGCAGTATAAGCAGCGTGGAAAGAAGACTCTTTTGCATGGAGAAATCGCCAGTAGAAAAAAGGTCTAGTTTGTTAAAGATTGCAGCCTTTAAAGGCTGTTTTTAATTTTAAAAAATGAGGGAGAAGGAACTTGTAATTTCATGTTACATGTGGTTTCATCTTGGCCTGCACTTTAAAAATTGTGCAGTAATTGAAATGAAAAAACAAGACTATGATCAAATACCAGTGTTCTGTGATCAGCATGGTGTTCTGTGTACACAATAGGAGCTTTTCAGCACTTTGGTTCGAGCAGCAGGTTTCTCAGACCCGCCAGAACACCCCAAAAGCCAGGAACCCTTCCAGGATGCATCCTATGAGGCATGAGAGGCTGCTGCCAAAAAGAAAAATCAGCTGCTGACCTCTGGCTGTGTACACAGAAAAGTAGCGGGAACTAACACAAACGTCTAGATCCCAGCTATATCTAAAATATGATATTCTTATTTCTGCTGTCTTTTACAAAAACAAATGAGACAAGGACCAGAAAGAAAACAGCATGAGGAGATGCCATGTCAATCACAGGACGGTATACAGTGGGGCTGCTGTACCTGCAGATTCAGAACCCGCAGATTTCATTATCCATGACTCCCTGAACTCATGTGTTGGACCCAAATACACCCTCCAGAGGTAACTGGAACTGTGCTCCAGTCACCCCTGGAGGGTGTTCTGAGGGTCAAGGAGGCTGTGTGTGACCTCCCCAGCCCTCAGAAGGACTTCTAAAACCTTCGGGAGTCTTTAGAAATCTCCCAGTTTTTTGAGGAAACCAGAAGTGATGTTTTAAGGCCTCCTGATGGCTTACCTTCTGAAACCTCCTTAGAAGACCTTTTGAGGGTCAGGGAGTCCACGCATCCTCCCCAATCCTCAGAACATCCTCCAGAGGCAATGGGAGCACAGCTCCCATCACCTCCGAAGGATTACAGGGCCCCTGAAACCCATTATCTGTGTGCTTCCTTATCCGTGGGGGGTCCTGGAATGGAACCCACACGGTTAATGTAGGACTCCCTGTATGCCTCTTTAAGAGGCATAACTTTTATATGCCAAAATCAAGTAGATAATGGTGGGCTCTGTTTGTTCCATTAATTGTTTAGAAATGCTGGTTTTAAGGCCTTTGGACTTGAGTGTCTCCTACATTTGCTCTCAGTCACCCTTTCTCTCACTCCACTCCAAATTGTTATGTGTAAGAGTTATGAATTTATCATGTGAAAAGGGGCTTCTGTACCTTCAGCAGCATCTGACCAGGAAGCAGTTCAGCAGGTACAGCATTTATTCTTACTGCTATTCTGCAATTTCTTAGCCATGAAATTGAGAGCTGTCCATTGTGGAAACAGCTTGCCTTGTGCAATTGTGGGCTATCCATTGGAGGTTTTCAAGCAGAGATTGGAGGGCCACCTCTCAGAGATGCTATAGTTGCCTGCACTCAGCAGGGGGTTAGACTAGATGACCTCAAAAATACTTCTTGTGCTGACATTCTATAAGTAATGTGTTTCAGAAGGTACCACATAATAGAAGGAAGTTAGCTTGGACCCCATGCTGTTGTATTGTTTTCTGCATGAGAGTCAGCAAAAAAGCCTGAATGCATCCTAAGGCTATAAAAGCAATATATATTTTAGAATGCTTTAATACAGCACTCAAAATGTGTGCCAAAATAAAGCAAGGCACATGCCTTTCATATTACTAAAGCTAACTTGATAATCTGGCCATGGCTAATTTAACATTAACGCAGTACATTGTAGATGAAAATAAAATATTGGGTAGCGTCAGCCAGAATGTAACCACCTTATTCTTTGTAATTACGCCAAGCTGTTACCAATTCCTTCTCTCAAAGGAATGGTTGCCAGAAGGTGGAAATGCATTTTTATTTATGATGTTTCTTCATATAGCCTAACACCATTTGCTCAATAATATTTTTGAAATAGATTTGTTTATCAATTTAATATTTTTCTGTGCAAGTGGTAATGTAAGTTTCAAACCTTTAAAATATTTATTCTGGAATGCAAGTGTACTTAAAAATAATAAACTTCTATATGCAATGCCCTAACTCATAAACATTCATATGTGCATTTGAATTGTACATTGCAAATGATACATAAGTTCCAAAAATTTTCTTAGCAAGTGATATATTTTCTCTTCTTCCTCGCACTACATTTTATTCATAGTAAACTCATCGTGATTTTTTGTTAAAGACTTTTTGTAAAAGTACCAAATAGTTGAATTAATAGTGCCAGTTCACGATGATCCTCTCAATGTGCCTGTACATGGTGTAAATGACCAGTGTGTCTCTAATAGTATTAATATAGTTCAGTGGTATATGAATCATCCTATTTTGCTGATAAGATTGTCCATAGGTGGGTCGCTTACACAGGAAAACACAATCTCTTCTTGAAGTGCATTTGGAATTAGAAGAAAATAGAAAACTGAAACCTATAAGAGAACCTAAAGTACTTTATGCTGTTGCCTCTCTACTTTGTCATCATAGCATAATAACTTAAATTTAATCAGGGCTATCCATCTCCTAAAAAAAATTCTTATGCATTTTGTGTAACAGTTGCTTGATCTTCTTTCAATTCAGTGAATTTGCCAGCTTTATTTATCCAACCAACATTGTATGTTCTAGTATTTCATATTTAACAGAGAGGTTTTAGAAAATCAGTTTCATTCTAAGTAAATTCCTATTTCCTCGCACAAGTCTAACATTCCACTTGTCCTGGCCCCAAGCCAGAAAAAGGACATTTTAAGAACCTAGTCTAGACATGTCTTTAAAATAGGAATTTTAATTTCTAAATTGAATTTATAACTTTTTTATGTTGAGTCCAAAAATGTTGAATTATTACAGTTCAATAATTTGAGAAATAGACAAGGGATTAGCACATCCATCCTATTTGTTTCCTTAAAAGCCCTACATTGACTGAGTAACATGTTGTATTGGTGAAGAATTGGAATTTTCTGAAGTAATAACAGTTCAAAACTAAAGATTTTGCAGCCTACTATTTAGCTGTCCAGGAAACAAGACACTTCTACTGCATTTCAACTACAACAGGAAATGAATCCTAAATCATTTCTGCAATAGCATTGTGTTACCACATGATACGGCATATTGGAGTATATGCAACTGAAAATGAAAATCCTCATCCTTGGAAATCTCTTCTTTATAGAATGAGTGAATCTGTGTTATATTGATCAAATGGGCATACAGTCATTCCAAATAAGACTTTATATTTGTTTGTTTTGCATACCGATAGGTTTTGTAGGTTTTTCACTTCTGGCCATTCAGCTGTCCTGCGCTGTGCAATGCTGTAATGCCAGAGTTCTTGCAGATCACTCTAATGTATTCCACATCTCCTTTCTGGCATCATATATCTCTTGGAAACTTTTCAAATGGCTTTCATGTTTATAACATTATGCCTTTAATCCAGAAAATAATATGGTGGCTTGTATACTTTCCAGCTATAATGTACTTAATATTCAGTGATAATTCTGGATGCCAGATCTTCTTGACCCACAATTCCTGGGTATTACCTTCTAAAGCTGCACATTTGACAAAAGCCTTTTTTCCCAGCTAGAAATATAAATGGACAACTGTGGTTGATCAGTCGATCAATGATGAGCAGGGGTGTGCAGTCAGGTGCAGCTTGACTTGAGTCACGAGTTTCTGCCCCCCCACAACTCGACTCGAAATTGAGTCATAATGAGCGGACTTTCCAAGTTGCCCAGAGTGTTTTCACAACTCAAAAAGACTTTAGTCTCGAGTTGTTCCCTTTAAAAAGCCAGCTGTAGTAAAACACAGGGCTGCTGCCTGGGTGTGTGTGTGTGTGTGTGTGTGTCAGAGTTCTCTTTAAACACTCCCCTACAGTCCCCATCCCATCTGTAAACAAGGTGAGAGGGGACAGGATAGACTGAGAGAGTGGGGGCAGAAGTGGCAAGAGGGAGGAGGGTCAAGCATAGCAGCTGTGAGGCTTACCAGGATGACCCAATCCTTTGCAGCTCTACGCAGAAGTCATTCAGTGGGGCTTCCACTTTCCAAGTATCAGTGGAGCCCACCAGTAGTATAGCTGGAGGGGTGGCAAAGCACTATGTGTTGCGTGGAGCTGCACAGCAGGCATGCAAGCGTCCCCCTCCCCTTCAGAGTGGGGGCGGCAGGTGAGGCAGAACTGCCCCATCATCTTTGGAAAAGTACTGCAGCTGCCCTGCCTGCTTACACCCAAGGAGGGTCTCCTTACACCTGCTTTCTCAGGTGCTTTTCCATGGACTATGATAGGGTGGTTCTGCCTCAAATCCCACCCTACTTTGAAGGGGAGGGGACTGCTTGCATGCCTGCTGTGAGGCTCTGTGCAACACACAGTACTTTGCAAGCCAAGGGGAGGCTCCTTGCAAAACTTAGTGCTTGCACCCCCTCTACTAGGAGCCAGCCATGCAATTGGAAAGTGTGATCACTACAAACCATCTCCTCCCTCTCCCAGGGTTTCCCCAGCCAATTCCAAAGCAAGAATCCCCTTGGGCTCCGCCTCCTGCCTTCCCTCATCCAAAGTAAAAAAAACCAGACCTCCCATCCTTTGTCCAATGACTATCAGTTCCTTTAGAGATGGGCAAGAGAGACTGCTCCCACCTGATGCAAAAGCAAAACATTACCCCTTTCCTGCCTCCTGGCTGGAACTTCCCTGCTCAGTCTGAATGATGGATCCATGAGGTCTTTCACACCACAAGAAAAGGAAGCACACCCAGACACAGACAGACTCCAGTGCACATGTGTGGGAATCAGTGCTGAGTCTTGGCCTCAGACTCCTCGAGTCAGTGCCTGTGTCATCAGCGAAGGTGACTTGTGTCCACACAAGTCAGCAGAAAATGCTGATTTTAGCGTCTCGAACCCGAGTCACCTGAGTTCCCATCCTTAATTATGAGTGTCATTGTTAGTGCTTTGTAATAGTGTTTCTTGCTCAAAAAATCCTTAGTTCATAGAAATCTTGTAATGTATAGGTTCTGCAGTGTTGTCACAGTGCCTGCTCTTGATGTTTGCAAAAGATAGCTTCCCTATTGTTGACTTGGATATATATATATATATATATATATATATATATATTTAGTACTTCCGCTGCGCAAATAACCTACCAACAGGGTAGGTGAATGTTGCCCTATTTTTATGGATAAAAACGGAAACTGAAGTTTGCCAAAGCTGCCTTCATTGGTGTCTCTCATCTGTATCACCAGCGTTCAAATTCATTGTTATATCCAACAGTACCCTTAACAAAATACTTGTACATGTGTTAAAAAAAATTTTTTTTAAAGAAAATTATAAATATCTCAGGCTGCAATCTTATACAGTATATTTATCTGGGAATAGTCCCATTTAATTTAGTGGAGCTTACTTCTGGTTATACATGGTTGCACTGTTTTAAGAAGTTGTAATGAATTATATCAGAGGGTCACCACATAATGTGTGTAGAGGGGGTGAGGAATAACCTGTGCTTCAAGCTTACATATATCTTCTGTGGGTAAATCATCTGGGCATTCTGCAGTGGTTCCTAACCTAACTACCATCCTAACTGGATGGTAAATGGAGAAAACTACAAAACTTAATTCAAAATGCCAGTATAGGATTGGATGGCAGAAATGTTACCCACATCCAGTACTTAAAATAAGAAGGGTTTGGTGTCACATTCAGTGTATCAGTCAAGCAGTTAGAAAAACGAATGCAAAGCATTCCAAAATTTTAATCTATGAATTTAATATGATGCATACCCAGTGGCGTAGCTAAGGGGGTGCAGGGGTAGCAGTTGCACCGGGCATCAAGCTTGGGGGGGGCAACAAGCTGAGCTTGACACTAGTGACCAAAATTGTGAAAACCTTGGTAAATATGAATAATACCATCATGTTATATATCACTGGAAAGGTAATTTAATGCTGAATGCAATGAAGTGATCTGCATTGGAATATCTGTATTCTATCAAACGTTACGACCAATTAACCAGAACATGAAAACACATCTGCCTTATGGAACAAAAACTGAATTTTCTTAACTCAGAGCTTATCTATGAAACTGATTGCTCTGAGAGCCAATGACATTATGTTATTGACATGTTGCAATGAAATGTTATCATGATACAGCATGAAACCAATAAAGTGTTAATATGACTCAGCTCACATGTCCATGTATCATAATACAGTTACTCCTGCTAACTTGGTAAAAAGGCACTTTTTCAAGTGGTACCCCTCTTATATTTAGCAGGGGAAGGTTAACCATCCCTCCTCACCCCAGCACAGTGTCTCAAACCAATCAGCAGCACACTTTTTATTTACTTAATTAAATTTGATTTTGTTGGGGGGGGCTACAAATCTTCTTTGACCCCCAGGTAGCAGATAGATGCCTTAGCTATGCCACTGACTGGGGGGGGCAGCAGAGCAAGTCGGTGGCAAGCTGCTGGGGGAAGGAGGTGGTTTCCTTCCAATTTTCACTTTTAAAAAGTCCGGGTGTGATGTTACTTCCGGTTATGACATCATTTCTGGGGCATCATTTTGAGCTTGGTACCAGGCTACACAATCATTAGCTACGCCACTGTGCATACCAGCCATAAGAAAATATTTTAAGTTGACAATGTCAGTTCAACAAATAAATACAAGTTTTGGAGCACAAAAAGTTTTCTATAGACACAACAATAATGATGCAGTGTGTGTTTATCACACAATAACAGCTCACGCTATTCATGTCCTACTTCAGTTTCCATATTATGCCTTTTAAGACTAATGTAATTGCTATTAACATATACAGAAAGTGCAGCTTTATATTTCATGTTTCGAAAAACTAGAAATATTGCTTTTAATGCAGATAAGTAGTCTTCAGAAAAGGTGAAATAGTATTTGAAATTATTGTGGAGCACTTAAAGCACTTTTCAAGGGCATCATCATAATCAGCATCAGCACCACTCTTTACAGTTTTGTCTGTTTTGTTTTCAGCCATTTTTGTGGGTCCCTGATACCTTCCTAAGCTTTGGATACAAACACTACATGGTAGCTGTATTACAGATCAGCTTTGTTTACAATTTATATATGTATTTATATGTAATGTGTTGTAAGGCACATTCTATACGGGGGGGAGGCAGGATATAAATCAAATAAATAAACAATAAATCTACCAATCCTAATCTTATTAACATTGCAGTGTCTGTCACAAATTCCTCTTTTGTAGATATATGTAAGAGCACAATTTGAATATGACCCAGCAAAGGATGACCTCATTCCCTGCAAAGAAGCTGGCATCAGATTTAGAGTTGGTGATATTATTCAGATTATTAGCAAAGATGATCACAATTGGTGGCAGGGTAAATTGGAGAATTCAAAAAATGGAACTGCAGGCCTCATTCCTTCTCCTGAGCTTCAGGAATGGTATGTTTGGCATTCTATAACAATTAATATATGTTCAATAACAATTTGAAATTGGTGTATCAAAATGTACTTATTTGGGGCCCAATCCAATCCAGCTTTCCAGCACTGGTACAGCCCCAATGCAGCCTCAAGGTAAGGGAACAAATGTTTCTATACCTTGAAGAGGTTTCTGTGACTGCCGCTCCACCACAGGATGCAGTGCACACCTTCTTGGCATGGCTACACTGGCGTTGGAAAATTAGATAGGCTTGGGCCCTTAAAGTGAATGTGTGAGGTGAGGAGGTGATGGCTCACTGTTGCCTGTGCTTGAGGAAAACCACACAGGCAGCAGTGATCTGCTTTTTTATCTGCTCACCTTGCTCCTTTCTAATGCAGTCCTTTTAAATAAAACAGGTAGTCCCATACTTACTGTTTTTGAAAAGGAACTGTGTGAAAGAGGAGAAAGGTATGGAAGTAAGGGGCTTTTCAGAAGGGTTGTGCATATGCACTGTGGTAATCAGAGGTGGCATTGGGCAGAAGACCTGATTGGGTCCACTGCTCAATGCCTCCTAAACTATATGTCTCCTAAATTATCTCCCATTTAAGCAGCTTCCAAGGTCATACCTACTTAGCTTCAATAACAGAATTATATAGTTTCAGATCATTCTCCAGGCCCATAACATATTGGGGCAGTCCAAAGGTTGATATAGAATCCATTAAGTCTTGAAATTGTGCTTGCTAAGTTGACCTTATAATAGCAGACCTCAACACCAGTCTGAGATCAGGGAGGTTGTGGAGGTGATCTGGATCACAAAATCAAGGTATATTTTTGGTTCCCAATCTACATGTACTTGAAATATGGTTATGGTTTGCATTGAATATCTATAGAAAGAAATGGGATCCATGCATTCATCAAAGGTTCCCTCCCCTTGCTTTTGGCTGATGGTGCACTATATCTAGCTGGGCAATAACACTTGAAGTGAGCACCAATCCAGTTTTTGGGGTTACAGGTGAGGTCACAGACTAATTCCAAGAATAATTATTAACCAACTGTTATTTTGACTTAGTGCACAATTTGCCCTTCTATGAGAAAATGTTTGACCAGAAGTTGACCTCTACCTTTGAAATTTTAAGAAAGTTCTCTTTCACCATAAGGCAGGATAATCAGCAGCCATGACAGTTGAAGAACATTCTGTCTTTTGCTGTGTTTAAGAGGAGAAAGGAACAGGAGCTGCCACCCTGTTGCCCTTTCCAGTTTTAACACTCCTGAACAGCTATACCTCTCTTAAAAGCAGTACTTCCTCCTTTGACTTCCAAGCAAATCTACCAAATGTACAATACATAAAAGCTCCCTCTGCGGGAGGGGCTTATGTTCATAATTTAACTACATTTTTGTCATGAGGTTATAATATATTGTTTCTGATATAAAATTGATAGTTGCTTTCTCTTCATTTTCTCTTCACTTGCCCTCCCTCTGCAGGAGGGGCTTATGTTCATAATATAACTACATTTTTGTCATGAGGTTATAATATATTGTTTCTAATATAAAATTGATAGTTGCTTTCTCTTCACTTGCCAGGCGAGTAGCTTGTATTGCTATGGAGAAGACTAAACAAGAGCAGCAAGCAAGCTGTACTTGGTTTGGAAAGAAAAAGAAGCAATACAAAGACAAATATTTAGCAAAGCACAATGCAGGTGAGAAAAAATTTATCATGCACACAGATCCCTTCTACATTGTTGCATTGTCCATGTGGCAAATAAACTTTTTATTTTACCAGCAACACCCACTGCAAGCATCTAGCTAAAAATTACAGCAGGGGAAAAAAATCACAAATAAAATGGAACTTCAGTTGAATATAGAAAAGGTCCTACAGCATGTGGGGTAAGATTTGAATCTTTGGGAAATCTTGGCAAGCTTTGCAGCTGTACAAGTATCTCCATAACTGCTGAAATGGATGCAGTTGAACTTTTAAAGAATCAGGTGCTAATTAAGAGTGATATAATTTAGTCAAATTAACTTTCTACATGTATCTCAAAATATGTGAGTGTGACTTTAATTCTGTTTCAATGAAACTAACACTATGCATATTTGTAATCTATTGTTGGTGTTTGGATTTGGGGTTGTATATTTTATATTACTGAACCAAGATATTCAAGCTACACTAAAAAGCACCCTTCATAATGAAAATGTATATTTATGATGAAGATATATTATGATCTTCTGATATTAGAGCATTGTCATGCAGTGACACCACCACAATATATCAGCATTCCAGGTTCTGGAACTGCAGTAAATGCATGAAGTATGTAACTTTGGGCACAATCCTAACCCCCTTTCCAGCATAGACTTAAGAGCAATGAAACTCCGAGGTAAGGAAACAAACATTCCCTTACTTTGAGGAGGTCTCAGTGAGTGCCACCCAGCTGCAGGATGCAGCACATGTTCCGTTGGCACAGCTATGCCAGTGCTGGAAAGTTGGTTAGGATTAGGATAGGTCAGATCTTTTCATTCATTTGTTATAGTTGTAGAATAGGATTTTTTCAGAGTTCAGATAGTTTTGTTAAGGGGATGAGATAAGAATTAATGGAAGGATGGGATTTGTTGGTCACAATGGGTAGAACTGCTTTTGCAAATATGACAAAAGCAGTGGGAAACGTTGATGAGTTTTGTTATATGAGATGTTAATGTTCTGAGTTCTCAAACCATTGCTAACTGGCAAACCTTTCACCAAAACTGCCCATAGTGGGTTGTATCCAAATTTACTGCTTTTCTCACAGTAGCACCCTCCATGAGCAGAATGGCAGTTGCATGAGCATAACTCTCTTTTATGGAAAGTGCTATTGCAGGCAGAGCAATAAGTAGCTACAACCCAATATTTTTAGATAACACCTGTAAAAATAATATATGATATACTATATATTATATATAATAATATATTGTATAATTGATTATACGTGATAATATGATTGTAGTGATGGATTGGCCTCCACAAGGCTTATAATGCCAACATTAATAGCTTTTCCCATTTTTGTCCTTTACGTTTTGTCCCATTTTGTCCTGATACAGAAAATGGTTAAAAATACTGGCTTGAATCTAAAAGTTTACTTCTTCCAATGAAGGGAGTTTCCTCTGGAGAGAATTAACTTCTGGAAAAGGGAACATACAGATCCAACCATTTAACATTAATTAAATGTCCATTGCTATGGCTAGTACAGCTGACAAACTATTGTACATATCTCCTTCTTCTGGTTTTTCATTCTTCCAATTATTCTGCTGAACTGCTACACTTTATAAATGAAAAATACACAAACACATAGATTTTGCCTTAGTTGTTACCTTCCCTAGTCCCTTGAGGCTCCTTCCTTCACCCATTGTCACCCTGGAATTCATTGCATGGTGGATTGTGATGCATTCTGGAGTGACATTGTGTGAAAGGAGGAGCCTCATATAACCAGGAAGAGACTGCAGGCAGCATGTAAGAGTGCCTGCAGCCCTCAAAACGCTGCACGCCATTTTTTGTCTTCACTTTCCCTACTTTTTAAAAGATTGCCCTTGGATTCGCAGTATCTGTGGGGGGGGGGGTCCAGAACAGAACCCTTGCTGATACGGGGGTTTGCCTTTATTATCACAGACAAAAAAATCAGTTTACTTTAGTTATTTATACATTAAAGATTAGCATATGAGACTTTTCTAGTGAGTGCATTCTTAGAAAACAAAAAAAGTGTGACATATCGTTATACTGTGAGTACCTAGTCCTTGTGTCGTTGTCTTGCCTGGGTCTTGTACTGTGCTTGGGCAAAGGAGCAGTCCTGTCTATGGATATAAAGGCCTAATCCATTCGTACAGCAATATCATAACAAAGTGCCTTGGAAGCTGCCTAGCTGATGACCAGAACCTTCTTGGTATCTGGCAGAGAAGACCAAAACCCCACAAAAGATATCTTGAACTGTGGATTTTTGTGCTTCTCGACTACCATAGGCATTTCCTTGAACAGTCAAGGCTTTTTTGTATTTTTTTTAGTGTTATGTATTAGTTTCAATCCGGTGTGCAGACCAGCTACTAATGCTGCTCTCCCAACCCTCCCTCCCTCCCTCATACCCCTTTGTTCCATCTCTTCCTTTCAGTACCCAACCCTTGCTTATGCACACAGCTCACTCCCACAGTAAGAAAAAAAGAAAAATGGGGGCATATGACTGCCTTATTAATTCAGCTTTTTATAAAGCTAACTATATATGGTACCAAAAAACTAGCTATGTATTCCATAAGAAGAAAAAACTTTTCCAAATGGAAGATTGACTTTGTGCTCAACTCTAGTCTAGATATTTTTCTCCTTTTGTATATTTATTGTGGAAAATGGTTTGCCCATATTTCCTGCTTTCTTCTAAATATTACTGCTGACTCAAATTTCATGTTTACACTATTTCAAAATTCTAGACTTATGAGTCAGTTTTACATGTCGAACCAAAGCAAAATTAAACCAAATCTACAGCTAAGTTGTTCTATAGGACTTCAATATTATATTTTTTAATTACTGAGTTAATTGTAAAGACATAGCAATATTTTCTTTTATGTTTAAAGGTTTATATTGGTTCTTCTTTAAACACAACAGGCATATTCAGTTATGCTTTCTTAATGCCAGTATTCACAACTTGTAGATTATAGCCAAGCTTTTATAAAACATGCTTATCATTTAACGTGGTTTATTTGCCTTGTGTTTAGAATATTGCATGATGAAGTTTATTTTATGCATATACTTTTTATTTTACTAATAAATTGAGCCATATTTCAATGACCCCTGTACATTTTTCATGCTGTCTTAATCCCAATGGCCTCTGTGCATGTAAGTAACCTGTCAAGTGACAATGCCTCTTTATTTGCTTCTTAGTGTTTCCTTTCAATAACTCCTTTTCTTTATTAGCCAGAAGTGTAGAAGTGTCTAGAAGTTCAGTCTGTAAATGTGTCCATGTACTCCTCTGATCTTATGTACAAAAAATCATTTCTTTTATTTGCTTGGAAATTCCAAAATTATTAGTGGTTACAGTTGGAGCAATTAACTATTTGAAACTCTTAGTTTTGTAAATAATAACCTGCAGCATTAGTGTATTTAGAGTGGAGCTGAAAAGTAGTGTAGAAATGCAGTTTTTATTGCCTATTATGCCACTTGAAGAAAAGAATAAAAGTTTTTCAGGAAGGTTAAGATTTTAGGTCTTTTTGTGGCTATGCTAGAGAAAACATTTAATGTAAAATAAGTGTTTTATTTGTGAAAATATTTCTAGGGTCTAGTTTGATCTTAAGCCAGGCAAGGCAGCAGCTTGACTGAAGCAAAGCAGACCTGGGTCCAGCCAGTGTCTGGGTCTGGATGGGCCTGGGAACCCCATGTATACTTCCTAGAGTTCCAGCATGAAAGAAAGGCGGGGTATAAACATAATAAATTATACCGGGGCAAGCTTATCAGGAAACCACAATATTGTTGAAACCTTCTTTATATGCTTTGAGAAGTATTTAAGGAAATCATTGGAGCAATATTTGGGGATGTGGATATTAATATCCTATCTCCAAATATCTGGATTCTGCCTGGAAATACAGTATTTTGAAACCCTATTGTTTTGTTTGCTTGAAATAGTTAATTTTCTTGTACATGAAGAATTTCCTGACATCCTAGATTTAAAACTTTGCTGTACTGTTTTGCTAGTACAACATTTAAAATGTCAGTAATTCAGAGAAAGATATTGGGACAAATGTATTTTCTGAATCTAAATTTAAAGTTCTGTTGTGATAAGTTGATTAAAATAAAACCTGATTCCTGTTGGTTCTTTTTTTTTTTAAGCAATCTTAGTATATAAGTATAAATTAACCAAGTGGATTTAAGATGCTCTTATAATTGGCCTAACTCCTTCCATTAACAATTTTTTTATTGAACTTATTATAACAGAATATTTCATTATGGAGAACAAGGAATATGATTCGCTGTACCATGGCAGTTGCTAGAGATAGCATTTTGGTATAGGGATAGATGAAAAATCTTTACTGGGATCATATTTTATTAAATATTTCTATGATGGTAGAGGCTTTATAGTTTGCAGTGAAGCCATTCTTTTTGTTCCAGATCTTTACTCAGTGTTAAAATGTAAAGAGCATGTTAATATAAAATTAGCACTTCTGTGTGATGAGAACTCTACTTGCAATTAATCTAATAGCTGTATCTGGAAGTGTAACTAAAATAATAAATCCAAGTTATTTAATTATTTAATAATTTTGACAAAATATGTGTCAATCTTTACTATTCATGTAAGTAGATGTTCTCATATTTGTACTCATCTGTCAGTGTCTGCAAATTTTATTGCTCACTTTCAGAAATTCCAGAATTTTCCAGAAGCACTAATTTTTTTGTAACGTGCATACTGCATGGTATCAGGCGCAAATTCTTAAGCATGAAACTGGAAATGTTTTAATCTTAACTGTTCTTGTCAAGTAACGTATATTGTTTTAGTAAAATTGTAAAAAAAAAAATGCATTACCACAATATCAGCTTAAGCATATTTTGAAACAGATAAACCCTTTCTTCTCTTCATGGGAGGGTGCAGTTTTCAGTGATTTTGCCCTTCCCTTTCCAGCTCCCAAACCACATGCCATTTTGTTCCTCAGGAGGAACTCTGTAGGAATCAAAACAATTGCCACCTTCCCCTCTTGTGTGAGCAGGAGACATTGTGAATAGAAGAAGGGGTTTGGATACAATGTAGCATTCATAAAATTAGAATTTGACATTAATGGAAAATAAGCTTAAGTTATACGTTTTTTCTCTTATTTTTGACTTTTGCTTTTTGTTACAGTGTTTGATCAATTAGATCTTGTCACATATGAAGAGGTAGTAAAATTGCCAGCATTCAAAAGGAAAACACTAGTCTTACTAGGTAATTTCTGTGTATAATTTCTATTCTGTAATCATTTTATTGTCGTCATGTGAAATTTCTGATCATTTTCAATTTCCTTTTCCTGAAGGAGCACATGGTGTTGGAAGAAGACACATAAAAAATACACTAATCACAAAACATCCAGACAGATTTGCATACCCTATTCCACGTAAGTAATGGCATTCAGTGTGACAGAAAAATGCGTTTTAACTATTTAAAATAATTTACCTAATTTATTATTGCATAACGTAATTTAGTGAAAACCAAATGTACAGAGTGTCTCAAACATATTCACACGTTTTAATGAGCTTTAGTTCATACGTACTTTATTGTAGAAAACCTGCAACACTTGAACATCTAAGGCAGAAGTGTCAAACATAAGGCTTGCTGGCTGGATGCAGCTGCCAGAAGCAATTTATCTGGCCCCTGTTATAATTGGGCTGTTTCATGTCCTGTTTATAATTTCAAGATTTTCTCTACCATCATTTGCAGCTAATGAGTTTTTGTGTGAGGGGAAAAAAGTGATATGATGTCACTTCCTGCTTAAAGGTGTCACTTCCAGCCCTCAGCTTGCACCATGAATGTTATTCAGCCCACTACATGAAATGAGTTCACCCCTGATCTTAGGGAAGCAATTGAAGAGGTGAACAATCCTAGCACACAAATTGGTGGGCATCTGCAGATCCTTTAGTCCAGTGGTTCTCAAACTGGGGCATCACAACAACCCAACCAAAGAGCCCTGGCCTCTGCCCCCTTAAGGGGCAGGGAGGGAGGAAGACAGCAATGCGACCCACTGGATCATGCCGCTTTGGAAGTGGCACAGGAGCTTGCTGCTACTTACCAGAGCCTGCAGCAGCCTCCCAGGGGTGTAGGGAGCCCCGTGCCAGCCTCCACAGGGCTCCCCAACATGCAGAGACCCTAAAAATTGTGATTGCAACCACTTCTGGTTTCGCAGACACAAAACTGGAAATGGTCACGATCTCAATTTTGAGTGTCTCTGCTGCGTGGAGAGCCCTACGGAGCCTGGCGTAGGGGCTCCCCACACCCCAGGGAGGCTGCTCCAGGCTCTGGTAAGTGGCAGCAAGCTCCTGCACCCCTCCAAAGCGGCGCGATCCATCAGATAATGTCGCTGCCTTCCTCCCACCCCTGCACAGACTTACTGCAGCTCAAACTCTCCCTCGAAGTTTGAGAACTGCTGCCTTAGTCAATGATGTCAGCGGTGTACAGACATCATTGGGGAACATTTCGAGCACTTGGTCTGACACATAAACTGTCAAGCAACTAGGACATTAACTAGGTCAAGCAACTGCTTCTATGTACACCATATGTGTGAATTATAGCATAATAAATTTTACACTGTAAAGTGTGTTCGTTTTTCTTGAGACTCCTTGTGGGAGACTGGATCTTGCTATTAGCACTGATGGCTAAAGCCTTTGTTCCTCGTTCATGACATCCATGCAAATATATTCCACACAACTCTCAATCACAATAGATGAAAAGTTTTTCGCTTGCTCACCCTGGTTTAAAGGATGACATCTGGATCCCATACTTATTGAAATGGGGAAGGGCTGAAATTATATAGAATGTGTGGTTCTGAATTTATCGTGTCAGAGAATCTGTGTTTGGTTTGACTGTAGTCTCGTTTGGGGGAGTTGTGGCAGAGAAAGAATAAAAATGAAATGTGTCTGAAGTGTATATACATATGGTTTGTTTGTTAAACTTTACCTCTGTTTTGGGGGATGGGGGAATGCTTCGTGGAGCCCTAGTGATAGATGTAGTCCCAGCTGATAGTGGAAGGACAATCTATATATAATCTATAATTTATGTAATCTTCCAGAAAGGTTTTCTTCAAGAGGGAGAGTTGTACAATGCTTACATTTTCATTATTTTCTATGGATTGTAATTTAAAGTTTGGCTACCAACACTGAAGTTAACTGAGTCTTTGCAAAGATAAATACCATAAAGTTATAATAGGCTGCAATGTTTATTGACATGAATGACTGTTTTTCACACAGGCATGTCCATGCACTTGTGTGTGTATGTCTGTTATGAATGGGGTATGTAACATGCAAGTTAACAAAGAAGTCTAGTTTAATTGTTCTGACCTCTTGTGCTTACAGACACAACCAGACCACCAAAGAAAGATGAAGAGAATGGAAAGAATTATTACTTTGTATCACATGACCAAATGATGCAGGATATTTCCAACAACGAATATTTGGAATATGGTAGCCATGAGGATGCAATGTATGGAACAAAACTGGAAACAATACGCAAGATCCATGAACAGGGATTAATTGCAATACTTGACGTAGAACCCCAGGTAATTATAGGAATAAACACTACATTACAGATATTTTTTGGTACTACATTAATATATTTAAAGAAACTGATCAGGTTTTCTTAATATTTGAGTTTTGATTCTTGAAAAAAAAATGATGCATACAGTGAGGTATATATAAATACTTCCTTGAATAGAGGTAGGAGTAAAAGACTAGTATATATGGCATGTGAATAATTTAATTTAGGAGAATTTCAGCTGTATGTTTGTTGTGGTACATTTATAAGCATCCAGTCATTCATTTCAAGCTAGTAATAGCCCATGAGAGTTGGGACTATTTCTCTGTTCAGCATTCATTTCAGTAAAGAATTACAGTTTGAGTATCCCTTATCCAGATTGCTTGGGTCGGGAAGATGTCTGGATTTTGGATTTGTCTGGATTTTGGAATAATCACAGAAATATAATTAGAAATGCTTCCTCTTGCTCTTTTCAATGTTACTCATACAGCCTCTTTGATGTTTTTTTCAACAATGTCTATACACCACAGAGCAGAGAATTTGGGGTTTCAGCATACAACCTATGCCTGTGCTGTGTGGAAATGAACACAAGACCTTCTAGTGTCCACACTACATAGTTTATAAAAAATCTTGGACAAAAATGTACGGCTTTTGGAATAGTTCAGATTTAGAATGTCTAAGTAAGGGGTAATCTACCTGTATGGTTTTTTAACATGTAAAATTACAGGTCAGTGCTATTTATCTAACCACAGGTTCCAAACTCAGTTTGGCCAGAACTTTACAAAGAAGAGGCAGCATGCAACCCAGGTTAATATAGTTGTGTCTCAGCATCTGCAGGGGTTCTTTTCCCAGAACCCCTGTGGATGCTGAAACCCACAGATAATCAAATCTTCAGGTCAGGCACCCTGTTGCCCTCTGAACATGACTGGAGATGCAGGCAGCGTCCATGATCATTAGAATGCCTTCTGAGGGCCAGCCAAAAACCAGATGTGATGGTTTTTGGCCTTCAGAACATTCTGAGGGTCAGGGAAGCCACACTTGGCCTCCACGACGCTCAGAAGGCCTTCCAGTTGCTTTCAGAAGGTAACAGGGTGCCTGATCCACAGATTTGGTTATTCAGAGGTTTCGGCATTTGCAGGGGTTTTCACTTCCAAATAGGTCCAGAATCATGTGTCTTGCCTATTTTGTATAGTACAGTTTTTATGCCATGGTTGCGCTTCTAAAATATTTTTTACTTAGGCCCTGAAGGTCCTGAGGACTGCAGAATTTGCTCCTTTTGTTGTTTTTATCGCTGCACCTACAATTACTCCAGGCATTAATGAGGTAAGACTTGTTACAATGAAGTCTCATTTGTAGAAGATACATGTGCAGACCTCAATCCTTGACAGAATAGAATACAGTGTAAAATACATTAGTACGAATGATGAAGAAATATTAACTGATGTTCAATACCCTTTCTCTCTACCATGTCTTTTAATACAGCCATTCATTCTTTTTAAAATATCATTTGCTTAAAGAATATCCATTTTTCTTTACCTAGTTTGTCATACCATGTTTTAAATCCTGCCTTAAAAGAACGCATTTATAAGGGTATGTCTGTACCAGCTCATTTTTGTACATTTGGTCACTGAAAATTGCATGAGAGTTGGTGAAGTCTACATCTAATTCCATTTCCTGCCACAGATTGTCTAATTTCTGGTTTCTCAATGAGAAAGTACCTTGTAAAGGTGTAATAATCACCTTATTTTTTTCTTTGGACAAATGAGACATTCCTCATCAAATTTATACCCTCAATTGAAAAGGTTTTGTTTTTTTTAATTGAAAAAAATATTCAATTCAAAAATTCAAAGTTTCTTTTTGAAAATTTCATTTTGAATTTTTTATAATGCAGAATTTGAGTATATTCACCCTTTATGGGAAAGGGGCAGGAAGCTGGAGTTTGTTTTTGACTTTGCTGAATCTCAGCTACTTCAAAATTCTACCCACATCTAAAGAGACTCCTTTTTTGCATCAAAGTTAATAGCATATATGCATGTGCACAAGAGTGCGCATTTCAGTACTGCTTTGTAAAGAGCTGAGGCCAAAATCCCAAGGGCGAGAAGCAGCTTCATTTTCATAGAAAATGAAAGAACGTTAGTACCGAGTCAAGGAGGCACACACAGAAGTGACAAGAGTTGTTACAAGATGCTATTGCAAACATACCCTACTGATTGCCCTTGTTTTCCTTATTTTTTCTTGAATTATCATCTTTTCTTTTCATTTTCTTGCATTCGTACTAATTTTATCTAGCTGCCAAAATGGTGCAGAAAGTTGCCTGTAAGTACCAGCTAGGAACAAATAATATGTAACCCTTATTATATTGTTTGAATGTAGATACCCTGTTTCAATTGAGTATGACTTTGCTACCTACCTTTATTTGCCTTACAAATCTATCTGTGAAACATCTCTCCTGAAGTTTTTGCAGAAGCACAGTGGCAAATAGAAATTTAAATGTTCACTCATTAACTAAACTTCTCATTTCTATGTGACCTGAATCACACCCTTAAATTGCACACTGTAGTCTTTAAACACTACAGGTACCTTTCCCTCCCCAACAGGACTGGAGGGTCAGATTTTGATTGGGTAAATACGTAAATAAAAATTATCCCTAGTATTGCTTCCCTGATACAATTTCCCCACATCTGTGACTGCTTTTAAATTCTTAAAAATTTAAGTTACATTTAGATTACATCACATATTGTTTAACTTTAGAGGCCCACTCATTATATTTATAAATAATTATATAGAGATTTTTAAGATTTATATACAGATTTTTTTTTGGCTATCTTTTTGTTAGACTAGCACCAGTTCCTAGATGAGTAGGTTCCTGCTCTGTCCAACAGAACACAAACTTACTCAGTATTCCTTGAGCCAGGGCAAGAACCTAGGACTATGCAGCTGTTTCACAGCTTCAGGGCAGGGTGCAGAGACATTCTTAAAATTTAGAACTTTTTGTTTAGTCTGAATGAACATGAATTACTTTCATGGAGATGGAGGGAGACAGAAAGCTCATCTAACTGGAAAAACAGTTGGAGCAAGAGCCTTTTTGCTGCCTTCAGAATGGAGAAGAAAACCTGCCTTGCAATTTTTCATGCATGCGCATGCTCACACAAGAGCAAGCTGTTGAGGTGCCATTTTAAACATTCTGCTGACTGCAAAGTTTATCTTAAAGAATCCAGCTCAAGGAAGCAGAGGCATACCAAGGGCTTTTGGCACCCAGGGCAATGCCGAGACGTCGTGACACCTTGCAGTGTCATGATGTCATTCCCGAGTCAGGAAGCTGTTGGAGTGCGAGCACTCACTGAACAGTCGGTTAGATGATTTTGCCCGACTGGCTGCTGAATGGGCGCATGCGCTCGAATGGCTTCCCCAGTTGGGAAGCTGCTGGAGTATGAGGGCACGCTCAGCAGTCAGCTGGGCAATTTCACCAGACAGTTGCTGAGAGGGCGCATGCAGTTCAATTGTTTCTCATGTGGGGAAGCAATTAGAGCACATCCTCTTATGCCCACTCTTGCCCATGCCACGATCTACCTTGTGCAGCAGGGGCAGTACGCCTCTGCAAGGAAGCAACTTTTGCCCCTTCTAGCTTACAGTGACCTTAATTCTTCCTGGTCCCGCAAGTCCTCATATTTTGTACAAATTTAGCAACTTAGTTATGCCTTTTTAATGCTTGCTTTCTAGAAATGTAAATGTTGCTGCTGCTACATGTGCTCAGTAAAACTTCATGTTTTTTTAGCAGTTGAGGGATCATTCACACAGCCACTTCTGCTTGTGGCAATCACTTTTTTTTTAGTTACTCCATGCCAACTTTTGCCTGAACAACCATGAAATGAAATTGTTGTATGATTTCTAATGGATATGCTAACAAGAAAGTGTAAGAGAGAGGGAGTGGGTGGGGGGGGCCTTAAGAAGTAGTCTGTTAAAAATAGTTGCAGTACCTCTTTTCAAAAGCGAAATAGCCAAGCCTGTCAAAGCTTACCTGTTGCATATACATTTTGGTGCTTTACTTATTTCACCAGGATCACTGCTTGATGTGAGTGAGCTCAAGGGTAGGCCTGAATTAGCATGTAAACCTAGAACTTTCCTCCATGACTGAAAAAAATGTGCTTAGCCATAGTCCCTGATTCTGTATTAGCGCAATATACTGATCCCTATATAATGAATTTGAGCTAGGGACTTTTGCTGTAGGAGGGGCCACACTTCCTTATCATCATTCCAGAGCTGGCTTTGCACAAGTTCCAGTGTGGACACACCCAGCCAGTAGGGCATTTAAAAAAATAATTAAACATTCCTGAAATAGTGGAGTATGAGGGAGTATTGCCTTTGCTCTTTGAGACTGCAAAGGGGGAGGAACCCAACCCCCACGGAATGGCATGGGTGAGGAGAAGAATCACTCAGTGATGACACAGAACTGTAGGTACATGTGACTCTCATACAGTCACATGTACAATAAGAATGCATGGGAAAAGTATTGCATTTGCACAAAATAATAGTGAATCACTTTATGAGAAAATGCAATCTCCCTGCCATAGAAATGCAGGCTCAAGGGAATATTATACTGGGCATGGAAGCTAAGCTAACTCCTCTATTGCACAATGAACTGATTAAGCAGAAATGCCCATGAAAACTCCAGGCTGTGTCAATAGCATGCCAGACATTTGAATTCAGCAACCTTCTAACTCGCTATGTTTTTGCTTGTTTTATTTCCTCTTCTGCTATATGCATGTACAGGAAGAGAGTGACATCATAGGGGAAGATGTGTGCTTAGAGTGAAGCTTAATGCAATTTTATCAGTCCTATTTTTCTGTGAATCTCTGAAACTGTTGTTGCAGTTTCACATAGGCAAATCCAGTTGAAGGGCATTATTTCTGTGGATGTGCTTGCTCTGCAGGCTGCTTACTACTAATACAGAGTACCCAAACTTGTTGTTGCTTTGTGCTTAGCCTTGTCCTATACATTTTTTGTGCTAGTGATTAGAGACTAGCTCTCATGTCTGAAAAGACAAGGCATAGTACTGCTGAAATAGAAGCATATTACAGTTTGAGGGTGTGTGAGAGTCTGTACATATATGTGTGCAAGAGAGGTTTTGAAAATATGACCTGTAACCTTTGTCAATCCCTTTGTTTAAGTATTCTGTAATAACTGTTGAAGTTCACACATGCTGGAGAACATAAAATATCTTGCTTGCAGTCTACCTAGTTCAATTTAGCAATTCTGTTGTCAGAGAGGAATGTTCCTAATCTACAAGGCTATCTCATCTCATTTATTTCAAAAAATACTAGAATCATGAATGCATTTTTTATGCATGCAAATATATTTCTGTTAAAGTATGCACTGTAGATTGTGCAAGTATCTTCATTAGGCCATAATTTGTGTATGTGCTGTGTTTTCATTAATGAAGTAGCACTTCTCCCCCTCATTTGTGTTGATCCTTTTTACTTATATTCAGTCCATTTAAATTTCCCTGAAAGTAGATAGGTGTACAGATGTGTTGTGTCAAACCTAATAAATAATTGTGTTTCTGTAAGGAAGAACCAAACTATATAATCAACTTCAATTAATAACTAATTCTTACATGAGAATTTCATTTTGCTATTTTCATCTTTGTAACTAATTGGTGAAAAATTTGATGACAAAAAAATAATGCAGTTCCTTCCCTTCCCATTTTCTCAATCACCATACAGGATGAATCTCTACAACGCTTGCAAAAGGAATCTGAAATCCTACAGAGAACATATGCACACTACTTTGATCTTACAATTATCAACAATGAAATTGATGAAACAATCAGGCATCTGGAGGAAGCCATTGAGCTTGTTTGTACAGCATCACAGTGGGTTCCCGTCTCTTGGGTGTATTAATACTTTCACCAGAAGAATTTTATCATTACTGGGAACCACCTCATACATGGAAGAACCTCTTTGTTATTGACCTTGTATCAACAGGTCTTGGCCCCTAGAGACTACCTAGATGTAGTGTGACCTAAATTTATAATTATCGTCATGTCCTTATAGATAGGAGGAGAAAAAATGCTAATTTAAAGAGACAGTATCTTTTTTAATCAGTTCTCCTAAACTTTATTAAAATGTATCTTTAAATATATGTATTATTCAATCCTTTGGAATGTTATATTTTTGGAAATCATAGTTTTTAATTTCAAAGGCCCCTAAAACTGCACAAAATAGATGCTGCTTTCTATAATCTATTTTAATAATAATATGATCTGTTACTTAACTTGGGGGTGGAACACTACATTCTTTTTAGAGTCTGATTTTGTGAATTGGAATACCTTTCTTTCCTTTATTTATTTGAAATTATAGCCCAATCATGACAAGATAAATTCTTAAAATTTTAATGGCCTTTCTTTGCTTTTGTTATTTTATTTTATTTTATTTTTTAGAATAGCATTTTGAAGTAGTTTCATGTAATATCCAGATAATGTGATACTGTCTCTTTGAAGAACTCTGTAAAACTTATAGAGATTTGAAGTTGGGTCTTGACTCTTAATGCATGTGGACAGTCGCAAGCGTTCATGCTGTTGGTGTATCTGTGTTGAAAAACTGTAATCTACAGCAAAGTACATTCCGTTCATGGGGGGAAATACCCAAGGGAATAAAATAAAATACTATGACTAAGTTGTAAAACCTATGCACATCCCTTGCATTTTGGGCAACTTTATAAACAAAAATCCTAATTTTTATTAATAATCATGTAGTGAAATGTGTTTGTAATTTTGTCTCAATTTAATTTGTTGTAAAGGTGGGAGGGGAAAAATTACTGGTTTCACCATTTCAGATCTGTGTTGTCTAAGAGTATTAACGTTTTAATTACGTTTAAGCAAAGAAATGCTGATTTTTAATATGTATGTAATTGTTTTAAAAATGCACACAATTTTAAGAGGAAATACTGTGCAATGAAGAAACCAGTTTAGGCATTGCGATAAAATAACAATTCCAAAAGATTCCTCTGCCGCAGCCCTGTAAATTCCTTTAAACAGTAAATGACTCTACGGTCTGACCAATTTTTTATTTTAAATATATTTCCTTTTATGTGTTCAACAATCGCCTTGGGTCATTCATTTCATCACAGGATTTCAGGTACTTCAAAAAATAGCCAACTCCTTTGTAGGGATTCCAAAAAAATGTTCTCATCATCTGTGTGTGTGTTGGAGTTCTTGCATAGATTGCAAGTCTTCAAGACTTGTGACTCACCTAGCAAATAAGAATTGCTTTGTATATTAACATTTTTAGCATGTGCCCATACTGTATATGCTAAAAACAATGTTTGTATCGCAAAACACATGTTATAAAACATGTGCAACACAGGTGCAAGTTGCAGGTAACTTCTGATTGGCTATGGTTCCCTGCAGTGTATACTTTGATAGGAAAACATGTTCTTGACATGGTGTGTGAAGCAGCTGTGTATTATTTGTGAAGAGCCTTAATAAGCAAACCTTACCATGTAATCATCTCAGGGTTATTGATAATTTCTGATTTCTCTGACCAACTCCTCAGAAAGGGCAACTCCCCAGCCCCACAAAGGAGGGAGAGTGAGCATTATTCATCCTAGTTTTTGTGATGTCTTTGTGAACTGAACCACCATTTATCATTAGTATTGATGTACCTTAGACTGATTGTTTTACATTTTATTATCTATGAATTTTTTGCCTATTAAATTCTAGTATGTTTCTGAAGTGTTATCCTCAACGTTAAAATATAGAATTGTGATTCTATATAGTTTCAGGTTTTTGAGAACCACTCAGAACTCAGAATGTATGTTACTTTAAAAATTTGAAAATGTGTAAAAGGCATTTGAAGTGTTCATCTCGTTTGATGATTCTTATTGTTCCATAGGTCTTATAAGACTGCAGTTAGTTAGCATTAATTATCTGAGCTACATCTAGTATAATTTTAGTTAGTAATACTAATCAGCCAAGTTTAAAATGTCCTTGGGTAGCAGAATAAATAGAGCCAATTTAGGTCACTTTAAGCTCACAGAGATACTCATCTTCTGAAAAGCCATCTGCTTTTGTCCCAGTGTACAAGGCATGCCATCTCCAAACACCTTCTGAACTGATTATGTGTACTGAACACTGGTTTTGAATTTCTGAATCTGGCACAAGATATGCTAAGAACAGTGTGGAAGCCTGCCTTTTTTTTTTAACTCAAACTTGTATTAAGGTTGTTTAATCAACTGTATTTCTAAGCATCTGCCTCTGTCATCCAAGTGCACATCTTCACTACAACTGTGACACTATGCTGGAAGGAGTTGGAGCCAGCAACAAATGTTTCTTTAGTATCAACCTTATTCTTAAGGAATTGAGCACACTATTTCTAGCGAGTGCTGTGGAAATGAGATCACTGAACTGATTTAAGAAGCTCTTAATCTCTCTTTGCAGACCGTATTTGCATGTGAGATTTATTCCTTCACTTTTTGTTCTTACAATACAGTGAACTTCTCATTATTTTGTAAAAACATTTTATTTTGCTGAAGATTCAGCCAAGGGTACCAGGGACTTAGCGGCTGGGCCTAATTATATCATAAACTTCTGCAGTTGTAATATATTTACTTGCAGTACCAGTATAAAAGTGTGACACAATTAACCTTCAATAATAATGGCTAAACTTCAGTTGATTTTAATGTACAGCTGGATTGCATCCATGGTTTGTGATACTATCCTTTTGTAGGTATTGTTAAACTGCATTCCAAGGATTTGGGAAAAATCCAGCCAGAGTTCAAGAAAGTTTAAGCATAAGGCTGACGTTTGCTTAAGGATTATTTATATGTTGCAATCCCATATTTACTTTTTTAGCTATCATTTTTTAAGATTGCAGATCTTTTATTTATTATGCTTAAATTTCATTCTTCCTTCAAGAAGCTAAGAGCAGGTTAATCAGGGCACCATGCACTGATTAAGCCCGAGAGCAACTTAGCTAACTTTTAACAATGCAACTCCATCATGAGCACTCTGGCTATATTTTCATGGTTTTTCTGACTTAGCATATGTGCCACTAAATGATGAGGTTATTTTCTGCAAACCCTGTAGTTAAGCACATCTATCATTGCTTAGGCACCCACTAATGGCAACCAGGTCATGCCACAAAATGCCATGTGGCAGTCTGTAACAACCCCAAATGCCTTGTAGGGCTGGGGAAAGCAGGAAGAAGGCAGCTAACTGTCAAAAGCGCAATGGAAAGTGCACAAAGCACCAATTAGCCGGCTCAAGGGCAGACGGAAGCTAGCCCAGTGAGTTTGGTGGGACAACCATTGTATGTGTGGTCAGTTGGTAGCCAGAACATCAGTATGCGGTGTGTACCTGTATTAGTTATATCAAAAAATTATTGCATCACAAAATTCCCTATAATGTTATAAATCTATTACCTTCTTCAAGAAATCTAATTCAGTTGGTCATTTTAAATATCCAATGCAATGCATTCTGGGGCGAGCCTGGGCAAAGGGAGAGGCCTCCACACAATCCAGAAGAAGCTGCAGGGAGCTCAGAAGACTGCCGGGAGCCCACAGAATGCAGCAGTTTCATTGCACAATGGTAGGGGAAGCTATTTGGGCCTTTTTTCCTTCTACACATTTTTTAAGTGGACCCCTGGTATCCGTGGGAACAATGGATAACTGCAACTGCAGGTGCTAGATACAAGGGATGCCTGTACAAGATACATTAAATAAACTTAAAGTTCTCCTGCAGTGCAGTCCTGTGCATAACTACTTTGGAAGTAAGCCCCATTGAGTTGAATGGGACTTACTCCCAAGTAAGTGTATAGGATTGCAGCTTTAGTGCTCCAAGCATACTGGTAATTAATTGCAATATAGTTTCTCAACAGTTTTAGGTTCTCTCACCTCTTTGAAATATAATTGTGTTCTAGTTCTTATCAAATTACTTTATATTTCACTATTTTCATTATTTGGTGGAGTAAATGAGTAAGAGTTATGATGCTATTTTCACCTAATAAGGTAGCTATTTTTTAACCATTGCAACATACAGGCTTTTGTATGTATATACAAGAAATGTAAGTCACTTGAGGGCATTTGGGCTCTTGGGCATTATTATTTTTTAAAAAACCTGAACTGCATTTGGTTTATCTTGTAGTGGACATGGTTGAAATGTGTGCCATTTTGTACAGAATTAATTATGGTCTGATGTATAAAATGTGAGACAATTTGAACAAAGCTTACCCAAACCATACACCCTCCAAGCATCTATTTTCCCAGATTTTCTGTTTTTTAACAAGGTGTTGGGCTGAAATCACTTGTGGTCTGTGTGGAAATGCTTCCTACAAGCAGTGTGGCAATTTATGCAGGTTTCTCTGGCAATCAAATACCCTTGTCAGAGAAGAGGATATTTTGCTCATCTCATCAAAGTGTATAATTAAAATTTATGCTATTCCTTGTGGAAGCACTTTTGACAACTAAAAATATAAGAACTGTTTTTCTTTTAGTCGTCCTTGCCCAAATTGATCACTTTAAAAACTTGCCCCCTTGAATTTCCATTGCTTGATATACTTCGAAAATGTACAAACCCCAGGGAGACTGGTAAAAACAACACAGAGTCTTGTTAGTAATCTTTAAAAATTATTGCTTGTGTTCAGCACAGAAAGCTAAAGTACATTTTTGGCGCTCTGTTGGCTATTGTATTGAAAATCATGCGGTACCATAATAAATGTATTGGGCTGGTCAGTCAGTAGAAGTTAGTATATAATGAATCAAATATTAGTTCACTACTGAAATAAGTAAAAAAAGGTTGCTAAATGTTTTTGCTTGATCCCATTATTTCCACTTAATGTTGTATGTGAACAGTTATTTAAGAGGAAGTGTCCTCTGCCATGAATAAATTGTGTAAGATATTGTGTAATTGTGTAAGATATTTCCCCCAATATTAGTTACTTTCATACTTACTGAAACAAAGGTGTTATATGAAAAAGCTGCATCATTGGGAGAGAAGTCTACCATCTTATTAGCTGGGTTTTTGGGGGGAGGGGGTTAAGATATGTTGCATTTCAAAATGGTATTGGTTTCAGTCATCAATCTTACAGTATAAGCTAAGAGTATGGCGGGGGGCCTTTTAGTACGTATAATATGGATGATACCTGTTAAAATCATACTATATTTTCAGTGTTGAACTTTTCCATATAAAATGGTTTTGATTTCCATATAAATGGAAATGGTTAATTTCCATATAAATATAAATGGTTTGTGCTCTTGATGAGCAAAGGGTGTTTTATGTTGAAAAGGGTTTCTGGGCAGAATCCATAGGATACATTTCAACACAAGTTAGAGTTTCAACCAAGTACTTTGTCATAAACAGAGTTATTTGGGAAGACACTTTTGTGAGTTTCTAATTTGTGAAAGCCCTCTGCAAATTATATCAGAATTCATATGCCAGGGCACATTTTTACACAAAATGGCACAAATTTCAACCCTGCACTACAGTAAATTAAAAACACTTCAGGATTGCCCATAAATTGCTTTACACCTGTCACTCGTGTATGTTTACAAAAGCCTATTGGTTGCAAAGGATGTTCTAGATTGGGGGGGAGGGAGAATCTTTAAATTCTTGCCTGACGTGTTGTGACTTTTTGATTGAGTTTGTTCAAGCATATCTTTGTGTTGGTAAATACAAGATAAATAACTTCATACTACTTTTTAAGGGGAAGTAAGATGTTACCTATATTTAAATATAAACTTTTTTGAAAAAATCTTAATGAATGAAACTTGGATAAACCCATCCAAAAGCAAGCCAGAAGTGTCCACTTACAATGGTCTTCCATTATAAACTCAGGGCTTTCTTTCCAGTTGGACTAGGAAACCTTACAAGTTATTGTTTCTTTTAGCAAAATTAAACATTTCTTGAAGAAAAGAGAGCATCTATGAAGAAAATTAGCAGTTCGTAGAAGATATGTGGGCATTAGTACGGTGAGTTGCTGCATTACTTTATATTATCTTATAGCTAGAATCAGGGTTTCATTTTAATTGCCCTACTGAAATGGCTGGAATCAGCTATGGGAAGTTTCTGTGAGGAGATTAAAGAGAGAAGTAGTATACCTGAAAATTGTGTTGAAGTAGGCCAGTTATCTTTGAATGCATACATGAGTATCATGTTAACTGTGATAGCACAAAGCAATGATAAGCTTTTTGTTCATCTGTTTATTTCACAGAAAAAAGTGCCAGACTGGTTTTTTGAGTATTCGCATTTATCAAAGGACTTGAAGAATTCTCTGGCTTTCTAAAGTGTGTTATTAATACTGCCAAGTCAAAACCAAGTTGAAGGATTGTAGTATTAGCCAGGGTGAAATACATGATGGCAGATCTATGATGTGACTCTTAAGTACTTAAACCAGTCCTTTCCCTTACAGCTGTTTTCCCCATTAAAACCACTACCCAGATTGCTACTTGCCCGTAAAAGAAAAATGGGTATATGGGCACTTTGAGTTATTTTTTCCTGCATGACAAATAGCTTGCAGGGGCAATTTTAATTGGGAAATTGTGCACAGGGAAGGGTTAATTCTATACTGTGTAGTGCCAATCGTCAGTAAAGTTCCCCATCACTGCAGTGCATTTTTATTTTATTAGTAGCAGGAAATCCAATCACTGATATACTGCTTTGACCCCCCCCCCCCACGGCTGCAGTACTCTATATATCAAAGTTGCAATGCAATCAAATGTGCAAGTTTTTTTTTGTGATGTTTAGAAATGTGAATGTCTAAGATGGCCTTGAAATGCTCTGGATATCATTTCCATTGAAATCACTTGGATTTGGGCAACTATGTAGCAATATGTTTGGTGTGAATTGGCAGAGCAAATGGCTAAGCAAAAAAAAATTGAGGACCACTGTAGAGCGGTCCCACTACTGTGACATCAGCACCTCACTGTGGAGAACAGGGATCAGGGTTCAGGACATCATGCTGGTGAAGTTGCAAACCAGTTTTGCAGAAATGATCCACCCTTCAGAGAGAAGTCAGTGTCCTGATACGTGTTTGTACCTGTTCCAACAAGATTGAAAATTATAGGTTTGACACCTGGAAACCAAATTTAGGTTGCCACATAAAGTTTAACTCAAGGACCTCTAAGGTAGTGTGTTTGGTTTTTCGTTTTCCAGAAATACTACCTATTTCATAAGCAGGGCTAGCAAAGTAAGCAGAACAGTGAGATTTCAAAACACTGATGAGAGAGTGAAGTTGGGAAAAGGGTATTACACTTTTTAGGAATTAAGGAACTTTTGGGAAGGTACTCAATCTGTACCTTGAAATCAAAATTTTAAAAGTTGCAGAGCAATTTAAAACTGACTTGTGTACAAATGGTGATAGGAACTTTTTTTGAAATTATTTCAGTTCTGGCCTGTTGTAATGGGGGGATATTGAAGATTATGTTTTCTGACAATGAGAAGTAACTTTTCCTTATTACATCAAATGCAATTTTATACTCTAAAAAGGTACCTGCTGAGGTTTTAGTAATATAATTCTTTTTATTTGATATATTTAAATCCCACCTTTCCCCAACATTGTGGATGCCCAAGACAGCTGACAGTAAAAATATTATAAAAACTACAATTAAAGAATAAAAAAATTATACATGATAAAATTATACAGTCAAAACAGTAATAAACAGCTCATAGCATAAAATCACAGCCAGTCAAGCCAATTCAGCACACATCAAGCCAATAAGACAACAATAAGCCCTCAATTAAGTCAGCAGTATAAAAATCATGAAAACACAAGCAGTCACCATGTAAACTATACAAAATAGCAAAATAAACAGCAGCAGTCAAGGCAGCTGTAAAAGGTGGCATAAGGCACAAAAACATAAACCCAACTTACCCTCCACCCATCCTAACTACACAGGAAAACCAAAGCAACACAGAAAAGTCATCAATCCTCACTGGAATGCATCAAGGGAGGGGGCAGCTCTTCAATTCCCAGGAAGAGAGTTCTATAATTGCAGTTTCACCATAAAAAAAGACCCTACCTCTTGTTGTTACCCTCCTGATCTGGGGATGACACACATAGGAGGGCCCTCTTAGATCTGAAGGGGGAAACCAGAATATATGGAAGAAGGTGGTTCTTCAGGTACTCAGATCCTGAGCCAATAAATGGCTTTAAAGGTTAAAACTAGAACCTTGAATTGGACATAGAAAGGAACCAACAGCCAGCATGGCTGCTAGAGCAGTGGCGCAATAGAACTGAGCCCCAGTAACTAAATGAATCACCACATTCTGCAGTAATTGCCTTTTCTTTGTAGTCATCAAGGGCAGCCCAGTGTAATCTAAATGGGATGGTACTAAGGTGTAGACCAGCAATTTTCAACTGTTTTCATCTCATGGTACACTGACAAATCACTAAAATTGTCAAGGCTGTCATCTGTTTTTTTAAGAACATATGTAAGAACATCCTCACTGGATCAGGCCATAGGCCCATCTAGTCCAGCTTCCTGTATCTCTCAGCGGCCCACCAAATGCCCCAGGGAGCACACCAGATAACAAGAGACCTCATCCTGGTGCCCTCCCTTGCATCTGACATAGCCCATTTCTAAAAACAGGAGGTTGCACATACACATCATGGCTTGTAACCCGTAATGGATTTTTCCTCCAGAAACTTGTCCAATCCCCTTTTAAAGGCATCCAGGCCAGATGCCGTCACCACATCCTGTGGCAAGGAGTTCCACAGACCAACCACATGCTGCGTAAAGAAATATTTTCTTTTGTCTGTCCTAACCTTCCCAACACTCAATTTTAGTGGATGTCCCCTGGTTCTGGTGTTATGTGAGAGTGTAAAGAGCATCTCTCTATCCACTTTATCCTTCCCATACATAATTTTGTATGTCTCAATCATGTCCTCCCTCAGGCGTCTCTTTTCTAGGCTGAAGAGGCCCAAACGCCGTAGCCTTTCCTCATAAGGAAGGTGCCCCAGCCCAGCAATCATCTTAGTTGCCCTCTTTTGCACCTTTTCCATTTCCACTATATCCTTTTTGAGATGCAGCGACCAGAACTGGACACAATACTCCAGGTGTGGCCTTACCATAGATTTGTACAACGGCATTATAATATTAGCTGTTTTGTTCTCAATACCATTTCTAATGATCCCAAGCATAGAATGGCCTTCTTTACTGCTGCCACACATTGGGTCGACACTTTCATGGACTTGTCCACCACCACCCCAAGATCTCTCTCTTGATCTGTCTCAGACAGCTCAGAACCCATTAGCCTATATGTGAAGTTTTGATTTTTTGCCCCAATGTGCATGACTTTACACTTAATGACATTGAAGCGCATCTGCCATTTTGCTGCCCATTCTGCCAGTTTGGAGAGATCCTTCTGGAGCAACTCACAATCACTTCTGGTCTTCACCACTTCGAAAAGTTTGGTGTCGTCTGCAAACTTAGCCACCTCACTGCTCAACCCTGTCTCCAGGTCATTTATGAAGAGGTTGAAGAGCACTGGTCCCAGGACAGATCCTTGGGGCATACCACTTTTTGTGTCTCCCCATTGTGAAAATTGCCCATTGAACCTAATCTCTGTTTCCTGGTCTTCAATCAGGTCTCAATCCAGGAGAGGACCTGCCCTCTATTTCCCTGACTGTGGAGTTTTTTCAGTAGACTTTGGTGAGGGACCGTGTCGAACACCTTCTGAAAGTCCAGATATATAATTTCCACGGGTTCTCCCGCATCCACATGCCTGTTGACCTTTTCAAAGAATTCTAAAAGGTTTGTGAGGCAAGACTTACCCTTACAGAAGCCATGCTGATTCTCCCTCAGCAAGGCTTGTTCGTCTATGTGTTTTGAGATTCTATCTTTGATGAGGCATTCCACCATCTTACCTGGTATAGATGTTAGGTTGACTGGCCTATAGTTTCCCGGGTCCCCCCTCTTTCCCTTTTTAAAGATCAGCGTGACATTTGCTATCCTCCAATCCTCTGGCACTGTGACCATTTTGAGGGACAAAACGTTGAGCGTTTTAGCTTACATCTAATAACTAGAGGTGTTTTTAAATGTGCAGGAAGTAGTAAGTGTTTTTATTCCAAGGGTGTATTTTTATAAATTATAATCACTTTAAAAATGTAGTAGACTAGTGATATAGGTGGTATAGTGTCAGCAGATGTAGGCACAGTCATCACCCATGCACCCTGACCAGCGCATCATTTATTTTTTTAATTTTTCCACAGATTTTTCAGTTTATTTTTTTTATTGCTTCAGATTTGGATTTGGTTTTTTGTTTTTTGTTTTGTCACAAAACAGTGAGAAGTGCAGAAAGCAGTGTTATGTGTTTTTATTTCAGCTTTATTTAAAAGCAGTGTTATGTGTTTTTATTTCGGCTTTAAGAGCTTATGTTATGTGTTTTTAAAAGCATGTTATGTGATGTGTATTTAAAAGCAGTGTTATGTGTTTTTATTTCAGCTTTAAGAGCTTTAAGACGGAAAACTCTTCAACCACTCCAGACTGAGAGCAAAGTCCAAAGTCCAGCTGAAATGTCTGCATGACTTCCTCTTTGCCAACAATGCAGCTGTCACTACCCGCTCTGCCAAAGATCTCCAGCAGCTCATGGATCATTTTAGCAAGGCCTGCCAAGATTTTGGACTGACGATCAGCCTTAAGAAAACACAGGTCATGGTTCAGGATGTGGACTCACCTCCCTGCATTACAATCTCTGCACATGAACTGGAGGTTGTCCATGACTTTGTGTACCTTGGCTCAACGATCTCCGACACGCTTTCTCTCGATACCGAGCTAAACAAACGCATCGGTAAAGCAGCTACCACGTTTTCCAGACTCACAAAGAGAGTCTGGTCCAACAAGAAGCTGACGGAACATACCAAGATCCAGGTCTACAGAGCTTGCGTCCTGAGTACACTTCTGTACTGCAGTGAGTCATGGACTCTTTGCTCACAACAGGAGAGGAAACTGAACGCTTTCCACATGCGCTGCCTCCGACGCATTCTCGGCATCACCTGGCAGGACAAAGTTCCAAACAACACAGTCCTGGAATGTGCTGGAATCCCTAGCATGTATGCACTGCTGAAACAGAGACGCCTGCGTTGGCTCGGTCATGTCGTGAGAATGGATGATGGCCGGATCCCAAAGGATCTCCTCTATGGAGAACTCGTGCAAGGAAAGCACCCTACAGGTAGACCACAGCTGCGATACAAGGACATCTGCAAGAGGGATCTGAAGGCCTTAGGAGTGGACCTCAACAGGTGGGAAACCCTGGCCTCTGAGCGGCCCGCTTGGAGGCAGGCTGTGCAGCATGGCCTTTCCCAGTTTGAAGAGACACTTGGCCAACAGTCTGAGGCTAAGAGGCAAAGAAGGAAGGCCCATAGCCAGGGAGACAGACCACGGACAGACTGCACTTGCTCCCAGTGTGGAAGGGATTGTCACTCCCAAATTGGCCTTTTCAGCCACACTAGACACTGTTCCAGAACCACCTTTCAGAGTGCGATACCATAGTTTTTCAAGACTGAAGGTTGCCAACAACTTTGTTTTTATTTCATTATCACAGGAAAATAAGAATAACGCACTAAATTTGAAACAGCTTATTGAAGAATGACACTGATTCTGCTCCCCTGTCAAATCTTCCCTTTGTGCCCAGTATCTGCAGGGAGATGGGTATCCAGGAGTCCCCGCAGGAACATGATTGGCCCCCTTTGCTTCCATCTCCTTCACTGGCCATCCAGGTCACCCCATCCTCCCATGCCACTGCATGAGGCCCAAAGCAGCTGCTTCTGGCCCCTTCCACGGCCAATTATGGTAGTCTGCTTTTCCTGCTTGTGTTGTTGCTCAAGCGTCCTTGCAGCGACTTTCTGCTGACCACTAGAGCTGCTTCTCCCCGCCCCCCCAACTGCTGCACAAGGCTCACGGACGTCTCCTCTGGTCCCCTAATCAGCCACACTGCATGTGGGGGGGGGGATTCACATCCCTCAATGGTCCTATTCATAAATGACCCTTGCTCAAACTCCTGAGGAACATTTGCAGCACATCAATGTGCCGTGGCACAGTGGTTTAAAATTGCTGGTGGGGGGGGTGGGGGTTGCTTATTGTTACAGTGTTTGCTTTGTAACATGCACACATAGTAGAAGTCTACGTTGTGTACTAGGATCCTGTGTAACGACCAATGGCACAGCTCAGTGGTTTGGCAGGAAATGAAGAGGGAGGCTAGAGTGAAAAATGTAACAAAGTAAACTTTATTAGGGGGATAAATTAACAATAATGGGAAAGGGGAATCAGTATAAACCAGTTCAACCAAAAAAAATCACACCACATTCACCCAAAGAAAGAAAATCACAAGCATTCAGCATGTTGGTTTGTCTGCACATGAGGCAGATAAGGGAAAATAGCACGGAGTTTTGGGGTCTCTGGCAATTCCCTACCAAACACCAAGGTTACCAATCCATATCTACTGGAATAAGGGTGATGCATTGCAGGATCCCCGAGGTGATAGTGCCAACCCAGGGCAAATCTTCTGAATTAAAATGGAATTTAAAGGTATAAAGAGGGCCTTGAAGCTAGCTTGTACAACTAGGCAGTAATTGTTTGAGGGAGGGAAGCAGGGAGAGAGCTACAGCTGCTTCCCAAAGGCAAGCCGCAAAGCTGCCCACAAGGATAGCTGTCCCGCCTGTGCTGGCATAGCAACTTCCAATGCACTCAGGGAGAGAAGTGGGAAAATAAGCTGGAGAGGGAAGCGGGGTCACCGATCCTGGGCAGGTCTTAGATTGCGACTGGAATGGGGATGGCTTCACATAGACTGACAGCAAGGCAGGATGAAGGCGAGAAACCAAAAACATGAGGGTCTAGGGTTTTATGTTTTTTTTTATACATACAATTCTATGAGATCTATTGTGGCGTGATGTAATTTCATTAAGGGACCTTTCTTTGTGAGTTGATGGTCTTTGATGGCTTTTTCCTAGGCCTAAATAAGTGTTTCTTTTGTTCTTGCACCTGGCTGAGGGTACTGCAGCTGACTCAGGAGGTCCTGGCAGTGGCATAGCCAAGGGAGTGCAGGGGGTAGCAAATGCACCGGGCTACAGCTGCTGAGGGGGCAACATCAGGAGCAACTATGCCTGTGCATGAGTTACTTTGGGCTGCTGCAGCCCCACCAGGCACATTGACCAGCAGCCGAGTATAAGTTGCGCACTCATGAGGCAATAGGCTATACTGTTGCCCTTCTCCAGCAGCCAGGAGGAAGCAGGGGAAGCCCCTTGGAGGGGGGTCGGGGGAAGCCCTGTCTGGGTTGCCCTTGCTTTGAGTTTGGGTGAGAGAGGCAAGGAGATGCGCCACATGTCTGTCCTTGGTGGAGCCCAGAAGGGAGTCGAGGCAGCAACAGCAGACGCTGAGTGGAGAGTTTGCGGCTCTGCTCCGCTGTGCCTGCAGATTAACCTGCGGGGCTAATCTGCAGGTCCCCCCCCCTTAATTAGGATAAAACAAGGAGAAAGGCAAGGATATAAGTGTAACAAGATATGGCTTTATTATGGAGATAAATACACAATCTCAAATAAATACACAAAAGGACATGGGAATTTGGGGGGGGGGGAGAGATATTTCAACACACATAGAGCTAGGCCCTAAACTTTAGCAGTTACTAGGCAGAACAGAAAAAAGATAGGAAATTGTCATAAGAAAAACAAGACACATTACAGTGCAAAATGCAGGACAGAAGAAAGGAGGGGAAATGGATGTTAGTGTCTTAGGAAAATCACAATTACCTGGGGGGTTAGAAAACTGGGAGTTGTGTGCCTGGTACAGGACCAGGAAAGAGGATGCTAGAAAATGCCAAATGATCCAGCTGTAGTGCAAGAGCATGGCTTCGACCATGGCTTCAGCCTGTGTTCGCTGCAACCTGGAATCAGGGCTGTAGGCATGGAGTGACTCCTCAGCAGGCCATAAAGTACATCACTCTCCTGCAGTGCAGGAGCCTGTCTCTCATCATTCAACTGCTCTTAACCGATTTCCCAAACGTCCAAGAAAGAAGTCAATTAATACTTGTTCACAGAGTCCTCAATAGGATGAGTCAAGGGGAACCATGAGTTGGAAACCTGGAGCTAATCTCTGGAGACTGGAGTTAGGCCTGCCACTTAAATGGTAAAAAAAAAAAAAAGACCAAGGAGTCTTAAGTGCCAAAACACACTTGCAAACCCCATATGAAAGGAGGAAGGAATAAACATACAAAGCAAGTTATCAATTTGACTGCACAGAAGACATAGAGCTTCGAGGGGGGGCAATGGTCGAGGTTGTCAAAGTTAGCTACCCATATCTACTGGGATAAGGCTTGCATTGCTGTAGGGATTGTCGGGTCAATTTGCTAGGACTAGATAGGTAAAAAGTGAGTTTGGGCTTGATAAGCAGCCTTGGGGTGGGGCTAGGCAGCTGTCTCAACCAGGGAAAGAAATGAGGCCAGGGTACTGAGATTCCTTTCCCACAGAAGGCCACTGGGAAGGAGGCTCAATAGGTGCTTGACCTGCAGCTTGTGGAAGAGTTCAGGGGAAGGCTGTAGGAAGAAGGGAAAAGGCTAGGAAAAGAAGAAACAGTCCCATACCAGTACTGGCTGTCACAGGAGTTCTTGGATAACTGAGGGAATGGTGTGCTTGCCATAGCACCTAAACATAATTGAGTAGTAATGAGGGTTCTGTGGCCCAGCTATGCATAAAACATGTTTGTCTGTACAAAAATAGACTCCCATAGGACAGCATAGAGGTTATTGTGGGGGAAACTCATCTCAAACTATTGCTTTATGTTTTGATAGCCCATCTGTGGTGGAGATGGTTGTCTTCTACTGCACAGCACCCGAGGAGGATGCAGCAGGGGACTTATTCTTGGGGCCTGTCCCTCAATTAGCATATGGCTCATGGTTGAGTTTCTAAGGAACTTGGTGAGGGATGCCAAGGTTAAAGGCACTTTTGTGACCATGAATGGGCTTTTTCACCCCAGAATCAGGAAACTCCCAGGATTTGGTTTTGTTTACATCTGAATTGGCTGACCAATCAAAGTGTGGCTTGTCATGGAATTTTCCAAGGTCAGGCTTTTCACAAGCCAGCTGATGGAGGTGGGGATGGGGTGGGGGTTGCTTCAACAAATCAAAGTTTGGCCTTCACTCTAAAGGCCTATGGGATCTGATGCTTGCTTGCCATCCGACCAAGCATGACAACATAAGTTTCACCTGAGTCACACTTACCTGGCTATGCCCAGCACCATGAACCTATGTATATATACATGTCAAGAAATGCTGCCATCACTCAAAACACCGTTCACAATTTTTACTGTGGATGCTGCCTCATATAATCAAGCAGGAAAAAACCAGGTCAATTGTACCTTGTTTTTCAGGAAAAAATGCTGATGATGTTAGAAGTCTTTAGTTCAAAGAAATGCAGTAAGTGTTGGCTTAAATCATACCACTAATGTAAATGCTACAACTACTATAAATATGGTCTTCAGGTAAAGGATCATGAAGCAGGAAACAACAATATAAATGAAACCGGTATGTAAATATTTATTTCATTGTAATCCTGTCCTTCCTCCAAAAAACCTCAGGGCAGTATACAAGTCATCCCTCTTCTGTTTTGTATTCACATCAGCTCTATGAGATGGGTCAGACCCAAGGTGCCAGTGAACCACTATGCCAGACTGGCTTTCTGTAAATATTTATAATAACCACTCATATAAGACTATAAACCAACCAGTATTTTGGATCATGCTGAATGTTTTATCAAATTTCTGCTGTCAAACCTTAACACATGATGAATGTTTCCTGCATTGAAATCCTCAATCTGCAGCATTTGGCAGATACTGGTTTAGAAAAAAAACAAAAAACCCCTTTTATAATACACAGATGAATTTAGCATTTAAGAAGATTACTGCATTTATAAATAGCATAGAAATCCAAAGTCATTGAATGTAGTGTGCAGAACAGATCAATCAAGTAGTTATCAAACCATCTGGCCCCTTTCTTCACTGGGAAAATTTGTTATGTACAGTAACTGTCTTGATCAGGATGTCTTGATTTAACACTACCAAAACCTCTTGTTCCTGCTATTGCGACATTTTTTTTTTCTTGCATAGCTGGGTTGAAGAACAATAGAGCCCAGGAGAGTTAATAATTTTGGCAGCACAATAAGACCATTTTATAAGATGGTTAAACAATGGACTGGGAAAAGGGGGGTCTATTTAGTAGTTTTAAGACTACAGATAAACAACAGCTAACCTAGAAGTGCTATATTTCCACACCAACAAGGTAGTCATTATTTCTCCCTATGGTTGTCACTCTGAAAGGCTCAGCAAACACAAGAAATGCAGTAAACCATATAAAAATGCATTCACTAATGGTCAGCATTAGATGAAGCCTTCGACACTAATAACACCACCTGCTGTGTTAAATGAGGAGGAATAGTTTTTGTGGTTAGATTGTGAATTTTACATGCATAATCGAAGATTTTGTTAAAATCCTCTGCTTAAAAGCTGCCTGTTTCACCAGTTCTTCTCTACAGTAGCAATCACAGATATAAGAACATGAATGTGGCCTTTAAAAACAGGCTCTTTGTAAGGAAAATTTCATAGTCAGCCATTTTGTTCTCCAAAGACCTTTATATTTATGCTTGGGTGCGTATGTGAGAGAATATAGCTTTAAGCCATGCATCTTTAGCTGTAAAGATCAGGGGGACACAAACCAGCATTCAGAATTGCTATATGTACCTTGCATGTTTCATCATGAGATTTAGTTTATGGCACTGCATGCATGGGCAGCAATTTATTCAGCGTCAGCAGTGCATCAAACTACTATTGAAAGGAAAAAGCGCACAAGCACAAATGTACACGCACACACCCACAACTCAACAGTAAAGGGAAGACATGAGAGTGTCATTGTCACCGCAAACACCAGTTTCGACTGGCCTGCTTGAAGGTGATGGTCTTCCTCTTTTGTTACCCAGTATGTGTCTATGTTCTGAGGCATACTACCTGTGAACATGGATGGGTAATGGCTGAATAAATATTCATGGAAGGTTGATCTTTCATTTAAAAAAAATAGATTTAATATTTAATAAAGGATTTAAAAGAACCTTTAATAAAGGTCCTTTATTTTTAATATTTCTTTTTCACAAACTATTTCAGTTGCCACGATTCCTTGTGCAAATAAGTGCCATAATTTAATTATACACTGTATGAAGAAAAAAAATTGCAACATTGTTGATTTCCCTTTGATCTCTGCACACATGGGCTGTCTTGGGGCAGCTGTTCAGAGCACGGCATTGGTTCGTTGCAAAGGTCAAGTAATCTTTAGAAGAGGGAATTATCTGGTGTTTGGGGCTCAGTCCCCACCTCTCCTTTGTACTTTATATACATCCTTGGCCAAGTCATTTGTGTTGCATCCTTCCTAGTTTGCCTTTAGATATTACAGCTGCAGAAGTGGCGGCAAAAGACAGGCTTAGAGTGTGCAACCCAAACCCCACTTCTGTCAGTTTGTGGCCTTGGGCAAGTCACTGGACTTCATCAAGTTCAATGTTCCGTTTTGAACAGTAGCCAGCCAAATGCGTCTGGAAAGATACACTATAAGTACAGTACGAGAGCAACACTGTCCCCATTTTGTCACCATCATTTTATATCATGGCTGATGAGAGAAGCTTCACTGGTGGTGAAGGCAGAGGGAGCTTTGGATGGATGGAGCACAGATGCTATGGGAGCATTTTGGCAAGGTGGATAGAATTTGTAGCATCCCAATTTTTTAATTACTTTTTTTTAGGACCAACGTTTCTCTAACTACAGTACTCCACATTGTACAGTAATAGTTGCAAGTTCTGTACACAGATGTAATAACCATATCCAGTGATAGGCAACAAGCAGCAACACATGATGGCTCTAATCCATGTGATGGTGCACAAAAAAGCTGGGCAGTTTGAGACTGTCCTCAACATTGCAATTCAGCTGAAAGTGCACCCCCTCAGCCATGCATTGCAGGGCAAGTGGATGTGTCCCATGGGAATGTGTACTGCAATGGGTGATGGACATCCAGAAGCAGCTTCTACATACAGATGTACCTCACTGGATCAAAATAACTATTTTTATTGTTTCCCAGCACCTTCAAGTGTAAAATAATAGCTTAGTTAATGGAAAATAATAATCAGTAATGACTTCTTACACAATAAGCCAGTGTTTCTCAAACTGTTGGTCGGGACCCACTAGATGGGTTGCAAACCAATTTCAGGTGGGGCCCTATTCAACATTTTATTTTTAATAGATTAGACTTGATGCTACCATGGTATGTGACTGCATTTGGGGAAATGTTATAGACCAGGGGTGCTCACACTTTTTTGGCTCGAGAGCTACTTTGAAACCCAGCAAGGCCTGGAGATCTACCAGAGTTTTTTTTTACAATGTTCGCGCCATCATAACATATAACATTTATGTATACAATGTATGTTGGTGTACCTTGAGTCCCACTGAGTATAACGGGACTTACTCCTGAGTAGACATGCCTAGGATTAGGCTGTGAGGCTGCAATCCTAGCCACACTTACCTGGGAGTAAGCCCCATTGAGTACAATGGGCCTTACTCCCGGCGTTTCCTCCCAGAGGCACCTGAAGGGGGGGGTCGGCACTCCGCGATCTACTCATTTTGCCTCGCGATCTACCGTTAGATCGTGATCCACCTATTGCGCACCCCTGTTATAGACCCATACTTTTAACAAGCTACTATGTATATTCTTTTAACAATGTTAGTAAATGGGTAAGTGAGGGTTGGATTGCAGCCTAGGATTGTTAAAAATTTTCCTGCTTGATGTCACTCCCGGTCATGACATCACTGACAGATCCTCATTCTAAAAAGTGGGTCCCAGTGCTAAATGTGTGAGAACCACTGCAATAAGCTATATATATGAAGCTCCAATAGTTGGTTATCAAGTTATTGCAATTTTATTATTATGTACATGTTCACACTATAATTCTCCTGTAATTCTGAAACCCTCAAGAATAGTTTCACTTATTGTACATATCTCTTAATAGAGTACTGCCCCTTTATGCCATCTTTTCTTGAGCCACCATGCTATTGTGGCCTTCATTATTTGGTGTCTCACTTTGAATGTAGCTCAAATGTCACCCACTGCAAAAAGGAAGACTTAAGTTGAAGGAAAACCTGTTTGTTTTGCTTTTTAAGAGCACTGATCTATGAAGATCCTGAAGATAACTGTATGGGGGTAGTAAAAATGCTAAACCCCTCTCAAAACTGCTAGTCTTGCAAATATAGTGTGCTATAGCAATGATGAGGTGCTCATCATCATGATTAAGCAATCATGTCTAGCAAAGCATGTGAAAAACCTTTAAACGTCGTAGTAAACCAGTGTTCTTCAACCTGTGGGTTGCAACCCCCTGGGGGTCACAACACCTCATGGAGGGTCATGGCTGGAGTTTTATTTTTTTTAGTTTGAGACCTCAAAAGAGGTCAGGGGAGGGGTTGTGGCACCTGTAGTTCTCTCACAACAGTGTTGCCTTTAATGGGCCTAAATTCATTTTGCTCTCCACCAGCCATTAGCCCTTGGGGCTCAAGCCATCCTTCATCACAGGCCTCCTGCTCTTTATGTGCCCCAGGCCTGATGGGTCACAGCACCCCCTTCCCCACCCCCAGTACTTACATAGGCTTTCACAGGCTGCCACCAGCCCAACACAGCAAGCTGTGTCCTGCACCACCATGCTGTGGAGTAGTGCCTCAGCATGCCCTGCACTTAGTTGGCCTCCGGCTGCCTGAGTGGCATCTAAGATAGGCCAGCAGCATTCTCCATGACAGGTCACTCTTCGCAGTCAAGTGGTGAGGCTTTGGCTCAGACACTGAATGCCTCTGGTAAATCCAGTCCCAGACAGTGTAGGTCACCACTCTCATACTTTTTTATTTGGGATCATGGCACAAAAAAAGATATAAGACTACTGTAGTAGACAACACTGAGAAATGTATTTATGAGAACTTTGAAGGAAAAGGAAACCATTACAAACAACAAATGGAGTTTCATCTTGCTAATATTAGGAAATCCATAGAGAATGCTGTAACGGTTCCCTTTTTTTTGTTTCCTGCTATTTTAATAGCTTCCAATCTCCCTTTTTTGTGCAATCGTGAGAGAATCTTAAAGGCGAAACAACCAAAACATCTTGAAAATTCTATCTAATATGCAATTTTAAGGACAAGATTAATACATTTGTATCTGAAATTTCTACTAGGTCATTGTGCTTCTCTTTTTTCATTCCTATGTGACTCTCTTACAAAATATAATAGCAGTGATGTTGCTGTTAGCCGTCTTCTCTCACATTCCTGTGAATTTGCGTTACATTTTTTTCAGTGAATGGATGTTAGAGTAACTCTCATGGAAGACTAATGCCAGAATCAGACTCTCTAAATGTGTATATTATAGACTGGTAAACCCCAGACACACAGTTGCTGTCTCTGTAAACTTCAGATGTTTTTGAAGGGTGGACCCAAACCAGAACTGTAGTCCTGATGCTTGTCTGAATTCAGTGGTATTAGTTTAACTTTTGTCCTGTACAAAAGTTCAAGTACTGACTAACCTTAGTACTTCTGTAAGCTATTTATCCACTACCTACAGTCAATTCATGAGATATAGCTAGTATCAAAAGATTAAAAGAACAGATTAGCTTGATATTGCATTCTCGTCCTAAAAATGCCTCATTAGTCAATCCATCTAACAAGGTAGTATTTATAAAAGCTTCTGTGGTGTTCATCACCTCTTCTGAAAGGCCCTTCTGGAGTAGAAGTTTGGAGATAAGGCTGTTGAACTTATTTTCTGTGGTAGACTGTGGTTCTCCAGTTGGAAAGGGACTAGAAGATGTGTCATTTAACTCCTCAGGGTCAAGGCAAAAACCTTCTGGTGTTCTCTCAAAAAAAACATCAGTCAAGTCAAGACCTGCTACAGAGGATGGGGAGGCACAAGGAATATCCCGAACAAGCCTATAATTCTCCATCCACTCTTTCAGCCACTTGATCCTGCAATCACACTCCCAGGGGTTTCGGAAAAGGTAGAGTCTTCCTAAGAAATAGACAGGCTGAAAAACTGAGAAAGGCAAGGTAGTTAGGTTGTTACTATTCAAATGCAGGGACACCAAACTTGTGAGGTTTTCAAAAGCCCCTTCCTCAATATAGCTGATCCGGTTTCTGTCCAAATACAAAACTTCCAGTTCAAACTGGTCCCGGAACCACGTATTGGAGACATTCCTAAGAAAGTTGCCACCAAGATTAAGCATCCTGAGACGTCGGAGACCATCAAAGGAGTTCTCAGGGAGGTCACTGATGAAGTTGTCATTTAAATAAAGGTATTCCATTTTCTGACAATCCTGAAAAGCTCTGTCATGAATCACATTTATTCTGTTGTCTTGCAGGTTGAGATATTTCAATCGGTTCAGACCCAGGAGTGAATTATAAGCTACAGCTTCTATTCTGTTCTTCTCCAAATAAACATGGGTCAAATTCTCCATCCCTCTTATAGCTCCTGGAATCCTTCGGAAGTTGTTCTGAAAGCAAAAGAGCTCCTGCAGAGCTGGGAGCTCTATAAAAATTCTGTCTGGAATGTTGAAAAGGTTGCAGTCAGCTAAGTCCAGTCTGATGAGTCTCTTGAGTGAAATAAAGGTCCTAGTATGCAGATATCGAATGTATTCATTATGGGCCATTTTCAGTTCAGTCAAGCTAGCTAGCCCTTTGAAAGCTCCAGGAGTGATAAAGGAGATGTTGTTGTGGTTTAATGAGAGAGATTTGAGAGATGGGAGGGTACCAAATGCCCTCTCTGAGAGGAATTTAATGCTGTTTTTATCCAGGTTAATAGAGTAGGCTTCACAGGGGAACTCGCTGGGAATCTGTGTAAGGCCAGCACGGTCACATAGGACGGAGCAACTCCTCTCTTGGGTGCACACACAGCTGGTAGGACAGGAACGGACACATGCCCAAACAGAGTGGACAGGGGGGACACAAAGAATGACTGGCAAGTAAGTGCACCAGCATCATCCACAGGAAAGGAAAAAAAGAAAGAGAAAGCAGAAATTAATGAACGCTAGCTGTAGCAAAACTCCAGAGATTCAATACACCAACTATCTTCTGGTGAGTAGTAATGCAATTTTGGTAAACAAAATTGAAACAGTATGCCTATGAAAAGATCATGGCCAGTGCTATCATTAGGCGAACTCGGCTGCTGCCTAAGGGATGGACTTCAGAGGGGCACAGGACTGACCTTTGAGGGGCACAGTTTTTTGCAGATTCATTTTTTAACCCATGTAAAAAATGCAACTGACAAAAAAATTTAATCTTACAGTCACATTTTAGGGGGTGCAAGTAGTTGGTTTTGCCTAGGGTGCAAAATAGCCTGGCACCGGGCACCAGGCCAGGGAAAGATCCTATAATATTTCAAGTGTTTGAATTATTTTAAAGAATCTCCAGTACCCCCTTCAAATTTTGTAGCATAACACAGCCTTAAACGGTAGACATATTCTTGGGTATATTTGGGGTACTGAAACAAAAAATGGCATTGGTTTTGCCCATTTGGCTCTAGTTTGGGGGATACAGTATAACCACCTTACATGCCTATTCAAGCAGCTTCCTAATGAGGAAGCCATGATGTCCATGCTATTTATAAATGACATTTTTTTCATTCAGCACCCCAAAAATACTTAAATTTGTTCAAACATCCTTGGCAACTAAAAAGTGTGTGTGTGTGTGTGTGTGTGTGTGTGTGTGTGTGTGTGTGTGTGTTGTAGACCTGTCAATTTATCAAACTAATATGAGTTTTTGGGATGCTCCCAGTAGGAGAAACTGTCCTAATGTATAGAATTTGGGGGTCTCCTCACCTCCAGCAGTCATTATTCTTTTGCCCTGCTCTGTTTGTACAAAGTGTAGCTCTAACTCAGTTGTCAAAATTACACAGCAGGCAGCTTAGCCAGTGATAACATAATCATTAACTGGTGGTGATGAGAGTGTGAAATGGAAGGCAAGTTGATTATGATTAAAATAATACAATACATTTGTCAGCTTATCCTGTCAGAGGACCATATATTTTTAATATTCTTTTCTAGATTGTTTACCAAACAATCTAGCTCAGTGGTTCTCACACTTTTAGCACGAGACCCTCTTTTTAGAATGAGAATCTGTCAGGACCCATTGGAAGTGATGTCATGACCAAAGTGACATCATCAAGCAGGAAAATTTTTAACAATCCTAGACTGCAGTCCTATCCATAGGAGTAAGTCCTAGGCTGCAAGCCTACCCAGGAGTAAGCCCCACTTACTATCACTGTTAAAAGAATATACATAGTAGTCTACATAGATGTTACATAGATGTTAAAAGAATATACATAGTAGGGAAAAGTACAGAGCTGTAACATTTCCCCAGATGCAATCACATACCATGGAAGCATCAAGTTAATATATTAAAAATAAAATATTGAGATGAATGGGGACCCACTTGAAATTGGCTCCCGACCCACAGTTTGAGAAACACTTATCTAGCTTATTTATGAGCATGAACAATCAGCGACTAAAGATGAGGTATTTATTTAGCCATTCTATCAATAAGAATATAGAAAATGCAAAACCTGATTTCTAACAGTCTTACTATTTTGCCATCAATGAGAGGGAAAAAAGCTACATATGTGAGCAAATTCCTGTAAATTTACTTCCAGGCACAGAGGTTGACAGGCATAGTTTAATGTGCAATGTCAATGCTGCTGTTACACAATAAAGATCAGATTTTATTTAATCTCATCCATCTTGTTGGTTCTTCTGCAATAACCATGACTGGCATTTGAATGTCATGGGAAGATACCTGGCATGTTCTTTAGGTTCTGTGTGTCAGTTTGGCAAAAGTAATAACTTCTCTAGTATAATGAAAATTAAAATGGAAAGTTTTACCGCTATTCATTTTTTCTTGGGTGACAGATTATTCACAATTGACCTCTCTAGGAATCTGTGTAAGACTAACACTGTCAAACTCTGCTCTGGGGAAAATCCTAGATTTGATATGTGAATCGGAACTAGATGTCATGGGTAATGATGTTTATCAAAAACAAAACATAACCTAAACTCAGCCTCAGGAAGGCTGCTAAGAGATTTGGAGAGGGGGTGAGAAGAGATGCTACTTTACTCTTTCCACTCAAAATCACTCTGGCAGTAGAGAGCTGGAGTTCATATTGTCTTTCCCAACATGCAAGTCTATCCTTCTAATTGTTCAGTGTATAGATTCGTCCACTTCTGGCTTGTCTAGGGCGGTCATCACTGATGCAGCGTAGACTGATGCAGCATGACAAGTAAGAATTCAAGTTCCCTCCTACCAAAGATGTCATTGCAGTTTCAGATGAGGCAATGACCAGATTTCATTAAGAATGACAATTATGGCATCAAGACTGTGTGGGTGAAGAGATGTCCGAGGACTGCTGGAGGTCTTGCAGCAAAGCCCTTCAGAGCCTCCCACAAAATGACCTGCAAGGCAGCCCCTCTCATCCTCCACTCTGATAGATGAGAAAATCTGTGATGGTTGATCAGTTCAGGGAGGTGAGGCTGGGTGGGTCCTTTGATGGACATGGGCCCTCAGGTAATGCCCAACCTGGCTAACTCCCTACACCACCCCAGTGAGAGAAGGAGCTGCAATCTGTGTAAACTGAGAGCTGGGCCCCCAGAACTTTGGTTCATGCAATGCAGCTGGCTTCAGTCATCTCTTACTAAAGTTTGTCAGTTCACTTTCCTCAGCAATTTTATAATTCACTGGCTGCATATACTGTAGTGTGTGTCTGTTGTAAACCTCTGAGGGTTGATGTCACACATGTAATTTGAAAAATGGAGAAAGGTACCAATTTGCTAATTCTCCACATGATGTGCAGATCAGATTTAAAGCTTATGAGCCTCAAATGTTATGTTGCAGTCATCCACTTTCAAAATTATCCACCTGTACAGTTACAACATGATAGGTCTAATTAGTCCTCATTGCACACACAACTGTGTGAGCCAGAATTGATATTACCTAAGGATTAATTTACCCTCTTGACTCATGAGTCATAGGAGTACTAACTTGAGGTAAAATACATACTACTGTAAATTAAGTTCCCCCCATTCTTCTAATTTATACCATCCCCAGCAGGGAACAATCAGTGTACACTTCTTGAGAATTATCCATAACCATGACCATTATTTCAGCATAACAAACTTTTCTTCATATTCTGAATACTAAGTTGTTTTTTACATCATGTGTCCATTTTTTGTTGCCATTGTTAGCAATAGTCTTAATCTAGTTAACCAAGTTTTTCTGTTGAAAAGTAGCATAGATATGGTTTAAATCTGTGGTTCTCAAACATTTAGTACTGGGACCCACTATTTAGAATCAGAATCTGTCAGGACCAGACATGACATCATCAAGCAGTAAAATTTTTAACAATCCTAGGCTGTAATCCTACCCACGCTTACTCAGGAGTAAGTCCCATTGGCTATCATAGTTAAAAGCATACAAAGAGGAGGCTGTTCAAAGTAGAGATCTGTAACATTTTCCCAAATGCAGTCACGTACCAGGATAACATCAAGTCTAATCTATTAAAAATAAAATATTGAAATAAATGGGGACCCACCTGAAATTGGTTCACCACCCACCTAGTGGGGCCCGACCCACAGTTTGAGAAACACTGGTTTAAATAAATTAACAATAGAGCTGATAAATTGACACATTTGTAGTACCATTGCAAAGATTTAGAAGCTGCCTATAAATGTGTTCCCACAACAATTTCATAAAGTACATTGTTTAGTAGAAACTGACCTTGAGCAAAATCTACTAGAAAGTTTTCTTCCACAAGTCTAATAAAAATGAATGGGAGCAATTTGTCTTGGAAAATTACAAAACTGACACACCTGTCTGCATTTAACAAAACACTGACAACCTCAAAAGAAAAAGTAGTACCTATTGCTAATTTTAGAAACTCCTATTAAATGTCATGGAATGAAAAGTCTACTTACCATTTAAAATGATGACAAACATTACCCTGATGATTCACTTGTGGCATCTCAAGTCTGGCAAATATCCGTCCACAATCTAAAAAAGACAGAGGCAGAAAAACATACAATTGAAAGCGAACATGGAAGCATTTTTGCCTTGATAAAGACTTTTTTTTTTAAGGGCTATCTACTGATTTAAAATACATTTAGTCTTCCTCAACCTAAAAACAAGTGACCCCTTGCTCCAATTTCTTTCACAAACACTTCCAATAAATGCCTTGAGTCTGACACACTTTTAACATGCAATACTATGAATTTTCCTGTGAGCAAACGAAATAAACTCCTATCTGGACTGCCAAAGGAGAACAGGATCAATGTGGAGGAGAAAAATAACTTGCAGCTTGTCATGCTTACCTGACAGGATAGTAGATCCGTTGTCCTTTTCTTCTCAGAAGCCTGCAGTTAAGTTGCATTATGGCATCTCTGAAGGGCTGCCTTTTTTTTCTTCTCAAAAGCTATCAGGTAATGGCAGGGAAATCCTCTGTATCTGGGGAGGATTAGCAGAGATAGTAGAATTTGTCTGCTCCATAAAGCGACTGGATTGGTGACAAATCCATCTGCTTTATTCCCCTCCCCTCAAGAAAATATCAGCCTAGAGCTGGCCCTGAGCCACCCACAGCATTAGTAGGAATCAAAAAAACAAAAGCCCTCAGCCTCAGTCCCTGTTATGTAATGAGAGGAGAGGGCTTAACATAGTTAGGTGGGGGGGGCAAGCTCATAATTTCAGTAGACAGGATGAGGGAGGCACTCGCATACCTGACTGTCCTCATGAGGCAAACTTCCCAAAACTGAGCAGCCTTCTATAAGCTGAACTGCAAAGTTAAATCCTTTAGCAAGTAATGGAAAAGTGGCTCTGGATGCAGCCACTTTTTTATCTTTTGCAACTGTGGTTACTGGTGGCAACAAGTGCACTGACCACGTGTGAGAGAAAGTTATGAAGAGGACTAGAGTGTTGTGGGGGGGGGCACACAACAAGTACTTGATAATGGGAATGGAGACTAAAAATGGAATAATAAGGGAGATGTGGAACAACAGTGTACCAAAGTCATTTGGCACCCCCCCATGACACAATTATTTTCAGTGTTATTCATTATACAAAATAAATAATAATAATGGCCAGAGATAAGCAGAAACAGTGAACATTTTTATTGAACTGTATGTGTTCACAGTTCACACACACACACACACACACACCCCTCAACTTTGTATACAAGGAGGCCCCCCCCATAGCTCTGAATCAGGTCTGCAGGGCTCCCCCTGTGTGTGTGTGTGTGTGTGTGTGTGTGTCCGTCCCCTCCAGACATGAGGGGAGCAGAGCTCCCCTCACCTCCAGAGGATCATCAGAGGCCAAGGATACGGTGGCATGGCTGTATTTATATACAACTTTATATATATAATCATACCAATAAACAATTGAAAAATAAGCTTTCTTTTTGAAAAAGAAGTTTAAACATCTTGAGGCGGCCTCTTGGACACCCCATTGCAGCCTGGCACCTGGGGATGGGGGGCACTCTCTTCATACACCACTGACGTGGAAGGAGGAAAAAGTGGCAAGGCTGGAAGGGAGACAAAGGGATGAAAGACTAGGAAGCACAAAGGAGAAAGAGGGCAGCAGAGCAATTGCCCAGCATTGATTAGCACACATTTGATTGTACTACTAACCTGCAGCAGTGGGATGGTGGCAGGGGCTAACCAGTTGGATACTGGCCAAGGGCCCATGCCAGTCAGAGGACAGGCAGGGGTACAGTGCAGGGCTTTGCCACAGGGACCCCAGCAAACTGGTGCCAGTACAGTGCAGCTAGCAGTGACATAATGACTAGCTACATAGCAGTCATTATGTTGGTGCTGGCAGGGGACAGGAACCATCTGGTTTTTAACTCCCCAACAAGCCTTCCCAGTAAACAGTACTGAGTGTTCAGGAGCCTGGCCTGGCCAGATGAGGCCCCTCATTGTTGTGGACAACCAACCAGGGCCCAGCCTGGCTGATCCCTGACACAGCTATGAAATGTGAAAAATTGGAAGCCGACTGGAGTCACCCATTACAATTCCACTTCTGGGTTTTAAGATGGAAGTTGGAATGTGCAGCCGTGTGTATTGTTGGTTGGCTTTCTTGGGGGTGTAAAGGCTCCTTAACCAGTTTCTTTTGGTTACAGATTTATGGCAGCAGGCATACAGAGATTTCAGGTAAGGAGCCCATAAGTGCACTGTCTGCAAGTATGTCTGAGCGTTTGTGGAGTGATCTTCGCACAAAGGATGAGAAATGCAAATCATGGTTACAGATGGATCCTTTTTACACCTTCCTTATGGGCTTTCATTTAATTAGTTACAACTTTTCACAATGCAGCATATGTCAGAAAAGGGTATGACCTCATTCATACGCATTTGTTTTCATGTACTAATAACCCTTCTCTGCAGAGATATTGTTTGATACAGGAATTCTCCCATCCCTGAGAGGCCCATTTTACAAAGACTGAGAATGCAGCTATGGGGGAAGCGGGGTAACTTAAGCTACAAAAGCAGCCTCCTGGGAAAGGCTAAACTTAAAAGGATCCCTTTTCCTAGTGCTGCTACTTCTCCTGTCTTGGTTCCCAGAGGCTGTACACTATTTTCCCAGCTCTTTCAAAAGAAATTGAGCTTTATCACAGGTCTCTCTGTGTCATACGTGGGTTGAAACTGTTTGTTATACCAAAAGCTGCCCGTGGTGTATTCTATGTTGTTAAATACATACCACTGCACAGTAACACTGGTCTACCTTACAAGGTTTTTTACATCAGGGACATGCTGTAGATTGTGGAGAGGGGGGCTGGTGAGGCACAGCCTCCCCACCAGAGTCCTTCAAAAACCGCAGCTGCTGTGTGAGGCACCCCAGCCCAGGTGCTCGGTGCTCCCTCCCTCCTTGCGCTGCTTGTGGGTTTCTCACACAGTGGTGGCGCTTTTGAAGGACTCTGGTGGGGAGGCTCTGCCTCACCTGCCCCCCCCCAGCACCTAAGGCAGCGGCGCTTTTTGAAGGGCTCTGGTGGGGAGGCTCTGCCTCACCTCCCAACGCCTCACACAGCAGTGGCGCTTTTTGAAGAGCTCTGGTGGGGAGGCACTGCCTCACCTGCCCCCCCCCACCATCACACATCCCTGGCTGACACTGCAACATGCATCACAGTCAGTCACAGCTCCAGCCCTACCTTGCAATATAGCACAGTTAACTGTTTTCACATCTAGTGCCAAGATGCTGTGTCAGTGTCAACAATGGGAGGGGGAGGATTCTATTTAAGTTCCAGCCTGAGTTCCTGCCTGTAGCTTTCTCCTTGTGGGGGAGGGGAGAGCTGCAGGCTGCTGTCGCAGCAGCATCCCAGTGTCTGCTATGGGCACTTCCCAGCTGCCATCCTGCAGGCTGGGGGGGGGGTGTGTGTGCTAAAAGTCACAGCAAACACACCCCGCTCCTGCAGCTCTCTGGGGCCGGTGCGCACTGCTGGTGCTGCATCACCTGCGCCAGGCACTCCACAGCCTCCATCTTAGGAGAGGCAAGGAAGAGTGTGAGCTGATGCCACTCCTAAGATGGCGCCCGCAGCTTACCAGGAGCTGCGTCATCACTCGGGGCCACCATTGACAGGCAGGGAGGTGGCTCTGCAGAGCAGGCGAGGGCTGGTCCTCTGGAGAGGCGATGCTGCTGTTGGGAGCCTTTTGGCTGAGGGACAGGGAGGCAGAGCACAGCACGCAGCTAGAAAAAGCTCCTGCCACACTGAAGCCCCTGCATGGGCTGTTTGCTGCTGCAGCCTTAACGTGGCTTCCCCTCTGCAACTTGTCAGCCACACAGGTTACCTTGATGCCTTCTCTTCCTCACTGCCGAGTCTTATTTTTGCACATTAAAAGGTATGCCTGTAACAAGTGTGCATGTGGGCACTTGCCCCCCACCCAAGACACATGCTTTTCAAAGCCCTTTCTGCCCAGCGTTGCAGATATGCAACAGCGACCAAATGTGTACACACCTGTGGGTCTCGCCAAAATGGGTTACAGCAGTGGCTCTCAAGCTTTTTACACCAGGACCCACTTTTTTAGCACAACCATTTGTCCAAACCCATCGTCAGTGATATCATTAACCTGGCAGTGACGTCATCAAGCAGGAAAATTTTTAACACCTCCATGCCAAAAATCACATCAATTAAATAAGCAAATTAAACGTTTGCAATAAGTTTAAACATTTATTTAAAATAAAGATACCTCCTACCTTCTATCTAAAATAAAGATACCTCCCACACAGTTGCTGATCTGTTTAAAAAAAATTCCTCAAAGATTGTAACCTACTTACTAGGACTGTAATTGTTAAAAACATATACACTGTAGCCTGCCTGTTAAAAGTACAGATCAGTAACGTTTCCCCATACCATGGGGTAGCATCATACCATGCTACCATACCATGCTACCATCATACCAGCAGTCCCATACCATGGTAGCATCAAGTCTAATATACAAAAAATAAAATACACATTGAAATGAATGGGGACCCACCTGAAATTAGCTCATGACCCAGTTTGAGAAACACTGGGTTAAAAAATCCAAATGGAGCAGATAAGCCTCAGTAAGGGTAAGGGGCTTAATTGTGAGTAATTTGTATAACTGTGTTTTTGTAACAATTTTTTCCCCTAGTCTTCTCATGGCCTAAAAAGATTCTAGTATTGCTACCACTTTTTAGCGTGTATGTCATCATCCACACTCCATTAATACACTGCACAGTTGAAAGACCTGCAAGAATCTGTTCTTTCAGACTATGTCACCAAATGCAGCTTTTGGAATGATCATGACCAAACACCAGTAGCGCATGCATCAACTCTTGCTATTGATCCAAGTAATTGGGGTGAAAAGCGGAAAAGTTGCCACAAAGCTGGTAGTTAAGAGACAAAATGTGAGGGAATACAACTGTATAGCACTTAGTGTTATTACAGGGAATTCAAATCTAAGTGCAGAGACAACAGCCAATGTGAAAGGACGATCTGCCAAGTTATTTTCCTAGTAGCTTTGTAATTGCTATACACATGATTGAAGTGAAAAATCAATTTCAGTGAAGTTTTATCATATGGATTGTCTCTTGTAAAGAGGCTGCAGTTCCTAGCATAAGAACATAAGAACAGCCCCACTGGATCACGCTATAGCATAGGCCCATCTAGTCCAGCTTCCTGTATCTCACAGTGGCCCACCAAATGCCCCAGGGAGCACACCAGATAACAAGAGACCTCATCCTGGTGCCCTCCCCTGCATCTGGCCTTCTGACATAGCCCATTTCCAAAATCAGGAGGTTGTGCATACACATCATGGCTTGTAACCCGTAATGGGTTTTTCCTCCAGAAACTTGTCCAATCCCCTTTTAAAGGCGTCCAGGCCAGATGCCATCACCACATCCTGTGGCAAGGAGTTCCACAGACCGACCACACGCTGAGTAAAGAAATATTTTCTCTTGTCCTAACTCTCCCAACACTCAATTTTAGTGGATGTCCCCTGGTTCTGGTGTTATGTGAGAGTGTAAACAGCATCTCCCTATCCACTCTGTCCATCCCCTGCATAATTTTGTATGTCTCAGTCATGTCCTCCCTCAGGCATCTCTTTTCTAGGCTGAAGAGGCCCAAACGGAAAAGTTTGGTGTTGTCCGCAAACTTTGCAACCTCACTGCTCACGCCTGTCTCCAGGTCATTTATGAAGAGGTTGAAAAGCACCGGTCCCAGGAAAGATCCTTGGGGCACATCGCTTTTCACCTCTCTCCATTGTGAACATTGCCCATTGACACCCACTCTCTGCTTCCTGGCCTCCAACCAGTTCTTAATCCATGAGAGGACCTGTCCTCTAATTCCCTGACTGTGGAGTTTTTTCAGTAGCCTTTGGTGAGGGACCGTGTCGAACGCCTTCTGAAAGTCCAGATATATAATGTCCACGGGTTCTCCCCCATCCACATGCCTGTTGACCTTTTCAAATAATTCTATAAGGTTCGTGAGGCAAGACTTACCCTTACAGAAGCTATGCTGATTCTTCCTCAGCAAGGCCTGTTCATCTATGTGTTTTGAGATCCTATCTTTGATGAGGCATTCCACCAGCTTACCCGGTATGGATGTTAGGCTGACCCACCTATAGTTTCCCAGGTCCCCCCTCTTTCCCTTTTTAAAGATAGGCGTGACATTTGCTATCCTCCAATCTTCTGGCACCGTGGCCGTTTTGAGGAACAAGTTGCATATCTTTATCAAGAGATCTGCAACTTCATTCTTCAATTCCTTAATAACTCTTGGGTGGATGCCATCAGGGCCCGGTGACTTATTGATCTTTAATTTATCAATGAGGTCTGAAACATCTTCTCTTTTAACCTCTATCTGACTTAACTCCTCGGTCAGGAGGGGCCATTCGGGCAGTGGTATCTGCCCGAGGTCTTCTGCCGTGAAGACAGATGCAAAGAACTCATTTAATTTCTCTGCCATCTCTAAGTCTCCTTTTATCTCCTCTTTCCCTCCCTCACCATCCAGAGGGCCAACCGCTTCTCTGGCAGGTTTCCTGCTTCAAACATATTTGAAGAAGCTTTTATTATTCCCCTTAATGCTGCTGGCCATGCATTCCTCATAGTCTCGCTTGGCCTCCCATATCACCTTCTTACATTTCTTTTGCCACAGTTTATGTTCCTTTTTATTCTCATTCGGGCAAGACTTCCATTTATGGAAGGAAGCTTCCTTGCCCTTCACAGCCTCTCTAACTTGGCTCGTTAGCCATGCGGGCACCCTTCTGGATTTAGTGGAACCCTTCTTTCTTTGTGGTATACGCCTCTGCTGGGCCTCTATTACTGTTGTTTTAAGCAGCCTCCATGCACTCTGGAGAGATTGGACTCTTTATACCCTCCCTTTCAACCTCCTTCCAACCAGCCTCCTCATTTGAGGGAAGTCCGCCCGTCGGAAGTCAAGGGTTTTTGTTAGAGATTTGCCTGGTATTCTTCCCCCAACGTGCATGTCAAAAACGGATTGCAGCATGATCACTGTTCCCCAATGGCTCAGTAACATTTACATCTCTACCCAGGTCCTGTGTACCGCACAATATTAAATCCAGAGTCACCTGCCCTCTGGTGGGCTCCGTGACTAGCTGATCTAAGCCACAGTCATTTACCACGTCAAGAAATCCAGTCTCCTTATTGTGACCAGAACACAAATTGACCCAGTCTATATGAGGATGATTGAAGTCCCCCATGATTACAACCCTGTCCCTCCTTGTCACCTCCCTGATCTGTTTCCTCATGTCAAGGTCCCCATCCGATTTCTGGTCTGGAGGACGATAGCACACCCCCAGTATTACATCGCTGCACAAGCCTGGTAATTTAACCCACAGAGATTCTACGGTGGAGTCGGACTCACCTTCAATCTCTACTTTGCTGGATTCTATCCCTTCCTTAACATAAACCGCCACCCCACCTCCAACATGCCCCTCCCTATCCCTCCTGTAGAGTTTATAGCCTGGGATTGCAGTATCCCACTGATTTTCCGCATTCCACCAGGTTTCCGTTATGCCCACTATGTCAATGTTTTCCCTTGTCACCAGACATTCCAGTTCTCCCATCTTCGGGAGACTTCGGGCTCAGAGACTTCGGGCATTCGCATAAAAGCATTTGTACACGGAATGCCCCAGGATGGGCTGCTTATTCGCTCCTTTGTCCCCGCATCCTCTCATTGTGCCAAACCATCTATCTCATCCCATCACGCTACCTTTCCCAATTTCTTCTCCTACTCTGCCTTTGTCTTGTTGTTCTCTAACCTCCCCATCCTCATCCCATAGGGATGAGGAGTCCCGAACCGGATGCCCCTCGGCTCCTGTCGGCCTTCCCCCAGGGATCAGTTTAAAAGCTGCTCTGCCACCTTTTTAATGTTCTGCGCCAGCAGTCTGGTTCCATTCTGGTTCAAGTGGAGCCCGTCCCTCTTGTACAGGCCCCGCTTGTCCCAAAATGTTCCCCAGCGCCTAACAAATCTAAACCCCTCCTCCCTACACCTGTCTCATCCACGCATTGAGACCCCTGATCTGCGCCTGCCTAGCTGGCCCTGCGCGTGGAGCAGGTAGCACTTCAGAGAACGCTACCTTTGAGGTCCTGGCTTTCAGCTTCCTGCCTAAAAGCCTAAATTTGGCCTCCAGGACCTCCCAGCTACACTTGCCCACGTCGTTGGTGCCGACATGCACCATAACCGCTACCTCTCCCCCAGCACTGTCTACCAGCCTGTCTAGACGAGAAGTGATGTCCGCAACCTTCGCACCAGGCAGGCAAGTCACCATGCGGTCCTCACATCCGTCGCAAACCCCCCTCTCTATGTTTCTAATAATTGAATCCCCCACTGCAAGAAGCCCCCGACCCCCCTCCCGCCGAGGAGTTATGTATTTCTTGATGTCCAGAAGCATCCGTAAGACCATATGTCAACTGATTTGTAAGAAACTTCATTTGGATCCTAGCATGAGTGACAGTACTTCAGAAATGAAACCAGGACATTGTTTTAATGATAATCCAACAAACTTCAGCTATCACACCAGTTTTTCTTTTAGCAAGAAATCCATGAGATAAGCCATTTATTTAACAGATTCTCATAGCATATATTAAATAGCCTAGACCAGTGTTTCTCAAACTGTGGATTGTGACCCAATAAGTGGGCTACAAGCCAATTTTAGGGAGGGTCCCCCATTCATTTCAATGTATATTTTATTTTTAATATATTAGACTTGATGCTACCATGGTATGTGACTGCATTTGGGAAAATGTTACAGAACTATGGTTTTAACAGCTACTTTGTATGTGCTCTTAGTTATAGACAATGGGGTATAATGGAATAATCTCTTTCCATTACAGAATAATTTCTTTCTATTACATTTCATTATATTCAGCACCTTTAGTAGCTGAATGCAGTATATACCTGTAAGTGCGTCTTTTGAGTTATCTTTAGCCCTGAGAGGCTGAGGAATCTTCTGAGGGCCAGATCTGGCCAGGGTTTGGACACCCCTGGTTTAAAGCTTTAACACATAATTTAATGCTCACTCTATGTATACACATGTACAGGTCAATATGTTTAGTAACTAATTTCAGCAGGATCAACACAATTTATGCTACACTAACTGTATGTGCATACCCCATCCCACAAAAAATCTTATACTGCAATAATCCAAAGCCAGAAGCAACATTTTTTTCCTGGTGGTGGGGGAAACCTTATCTGCAAGTAGATGACAGCAGAAGACACAGGTCATCCTTCACACTGCCATCTATAACTGTCACCTATCACTGCTGGTTCCCAGGCAGCATAGATGGTAGCTTTCTTTCAGTGTGTCTATATATCCTAAGTGGGGAAAGCTCACCACTGTAGGGCCTTTGCCTGATAGTCTCCCCAAAACAGGATAGATGCTATTGATAATCTATCGCAAGGTAGTAGGATATAAAAATAACCTGCTTTACCTTATCAGAGTTGCTGGTAGGAAGGGTAAACACTAACAGATTGCTATGCAAAAGGGAACAAAATCTTATTTAGAATCTATTTTCAGATTGTAGTTTGCTGGCAACAGAAAAAGGGCAGTGTTTAATTTCTAAGGAAAGAAGTGCTAGGACCTAAGTCTGTAGGAGATATCACTCTGCAATCACTTTTTGTAATGGTAAGTATACCCGGAAAGGGAAAGCTGCAATTGCTTAAAGTCTGAGAAAGAACTTTATTTATGCTCAGAGACATTCTACTATTAGTGCATGAGCTATCACCTGCTTTCTATTTCTTATTGGCCGCTCTGGAAGGCTCTTTCCATGTGCAAGTTTAGTTTCAAAACTAAACTAAAAAAAATCACACCACATCTACCAAATAAATTTACAAATGTACTGATATTACAATGCCATTTTTGGCTGGAAACTATGCATATGGAGATTTTAAGCTATGCAAAAGTATTTTATTATTGTTTCTTTCTATGAATAATGGACAATACTTCTCAGATAATGACCAACTTTTGTAGTGGATTTCTTCTGAAAAGGTTTAGCTAATGTTTGCAGAATACCACTGCATTAGTATATGCATACGTTCCAGCAATTGTAGCTAACACTCACCCTCTGAATAATCAAGAATTTAAGTGCTATAGCTGGAAAGTTGAATACGCAGACTACCCTAATGTTGCTATTTTCTTTCTTGTTGCTACTGCATTCTTCCCCCCTATTTTTATAGCAGTATTTAAAAGCATTCCCCTGGGGGCTGGGGATAAGAATAGGCCCTCAGTTTGGCTGTACTTGTCTTAAGAGGCGACTAAACAGCCACTGGGTAGATGGGGCTCGTCAGCCTGGGAAGGCAGCTCATCTGAGAGAAGGAAAACTCTGATCCCAAACCTCCACTGCCTTGTGGCTACATCCAGTTAAGGAAAAGGTTTCAGGAGTCAACCTCGAGGCAAAATCTGGAGCCGGAGTCCCTGAGGCAGTTGATGGCTAAACACAGTCACGTTCTGGCAACTCCTGCGATGCCGCTGGAACCAACCCTATTGGCCTCTGCCTTTCCATTGGACCATTTCAGCGACGTGGAGAGGGGGGATTTGCTGCATGGGTAACAGTCTATCCTCCATACCTACTTTACCCAGGCTTCGCGCACTGGAGAGGACACTCTGTTCCAGAACCACCATTCAGAGCGTGACACCATAGTCTTCAGAGACTGAAGGATGCCAACTCAACTCATTTAAAAGCAGTATTGCTTTCAAAGTATCTGTCAACTATATAACTAAAATGCAGAAGCATACATTCATTACTGAAAAGAAGAACCTGATTTATAAGTGGAATTAAAAGGAATATTTTTGCCATTCAAACTGCATTAACTATTTTCTTTCTTAATGTAATAAACAATAAGCTGCAAGATGTAGAAACTATTTAGTGGTTTTAATTTTCTCTGTTTTTTTAAGAACCCCTTGTAAACCTTTTCTTACAAAAAACCTTTAAGTAAAGCACATACAGTACATTAAGAGCCCAGTCCCATTGTTCCCCCCCCCCCGCCACGACTGATGCACTAGTGGCAAAATGGCTACCACTGCATCCTGCAGCGAGGGGGTGGTGGTCCAGGAAGTCTTTGTGTATGTAAACAATTGTTCCCTTACCCAGGAGAAAGGTTTTGCAGTGTAGGAGGGTCTACTTGGACCACTGCTAGCTAAATAGCTGGCATAGGTCCTCATAACCTGCACTGCAGGATAAGGACCAGGAAGGGTGCTTGGATTCATCTCAAAAATAGTGGAACTGGAAAAGGTGCAGAAGAGAGCAACCAAAATGATTAGTGGGCTGGGACACCTTCCTTATCAGGAAGGGCTACAATGTTTAAGGTTGTTCAGTCTAAGAAGGTGCCTGAGGAGACATATTACTGAGATGCATAAAATTATGCTTAGGATGGACAGAAGAACTTCTTTTCCCTCTCATACAATACCAGAACCAGGGGTCATCCACTAAAATTGTCTTTCAGGAGAGTTAGAATACACAATGTTGAGGGTGAAAGTGAGCTATCCAACTGCTAAAGTTGTTGTTGTTCAGTCATTAAGTCATGACTGACTCTTCATGACTCCATGGACAACAGCACGCCAGGCCTCCCTGTCTACACTAACTTTCCGAGTTTGTCCAGTCATATTAATTGCCTCGGTGACAATATCAAACCATTTCATCCTTTGCTATCCCCCTTCTTTTGCTTTCAATTTTTCCCAGCATCAGGATCTTTACTAAGGAGTTATCCCTTCTCATGAGATGACCAAAGTATTTAAACTTCAGCTTCAGTATCTGTCCTTCCAATGAATAGTCAGGGTTGATTTCTTGTAAGATTGACTGATCTGATCTCCTTGCAGTCAAGGGAACTCTCAAGAGTCTTCTCTAACACCATAATTCAAAAACATCTATTCTTCAGTGCTCAGTCATCCTTATGGTCCAGCTGTCACAGCCATACATTACTACTGGGAAAACTGTAGTCAAAGACCTTTGTTGACAAGGTGATGTCTCAGCTTTCCATTAAGTTGGCAACGCAATGGCAGGCCTCGGACGGCAGCACTTGGAGTAGTGTAGACATCTCCTGGCAGTTGGTGATCCACCCTCAAGGAGAGGATCAACTTTCATTCCCTGAACCTCCATCCTGTAGCAAGATACTAAAACTTAAGAATGTACAACAATCCTGTTATGACTGGATAGCCATTAAGACAGGAAGTCACTGAAGTAGTTACAGCCCCCACTATAATCTGGCACCAAGCTCACTTATTTTGTAAGTTTGCAAGGAAATTTAGTGACACACAGGAGAGGAAAATTTGGCAACTTTGCAGTGGGCTAGGTGGTAGAGCAGTACTGAGCTTAACCCCTGGGGGCTAGGGGTAAGAATAGGCCCTCAGTTTGGCTGTACTTGTTGTAAGAGGCAACTAAGCAGCCACCGGGTAGATGGGACTGGTCAACCTGGGAAGGCTGCTCATCTGAGAGAAGGAAAACTCTGATCCCAAACCTCCACTGCCTTGTGGCTACATCCAGTTATGGAAAAGGCTTCAGGAGTCAACCTCGAGGCAAAATCCAGAGCTGGAGTCCCTGAGCCAGTTCATGGCTGAACAGTCACGTTCTGGCAACTCCTGCGAAGCCGCTGGAAACAACTGTATTGGCTTCTGCCTTGAGCAGGGAAAGTACAACTGAACCACCAGGGCTACCCACACAGCAATAGGAGAGTTGACAACTATTCTGATCTCAGCTAGCTTTTAATTGCATAGTAAGTTAGACACAGGCATAAGGACCACTTTTATAGTAGTAAAATTTGAAATGCTCTTCCCTGCCCTAACCTCTTCACTTAGGGGCATGGGAATTCCAAGACTAGAGTATATGCAACTACATGTTCTTTCAAAGCTTAATGAGTCATTTCTCCCCTGCTCCATTATGCATTCAGATCTCAGTTACTCTCCCCCCCCCCCCCGTGAGTCTATAAAAGTTGGCATGGTATGTTATAGTGAGAGTTGCTTTACTCTCTAGCTGTAGGAACAAGTTATTTGAAGTGTATGAATATTCATTTGTCTAGCAGCTTCAAGTCCACTAACATCTTCAAAGCATACTTTCAGCATTGTGAACTTTGCTGATCATTTGTGTCACTTGTTCAAAGACTGAATAGCAACCCTTGATAGAATGACATGTGCTTGCATCACTTGTTCATCACACTTTGATCCTGCAGCAGAGCATATGAACTACTTCAACTGCAGGTTTCATAGTAACTCTTGCACATTCAAGACAGTGATGAATGCTTCTGAACAGGGCAGATGAGTAAATGCTAAAAGTTGCTTAAGCTCTGATGTTTAACCCAGATGCTAGGAAAGAACAGAAGACCAAGAAGGCATAGATCATGCATTTCAACTTTTTATTTTATTAAAATTGAGTAATGCACAGCACATGCAGTGCTCGCACCTAAACTAATACAATAAGCAAGTACTAAACCTACAGTGACTTGAAGTTCAAATCTTTACACTCAGCAAGTTTAAATCCATTCTTTGCATATGATTGAATCCTTATCTGAACTGAAGAATATTGCTGGCTGTAAAACTTGCTAAAATGCTATTGCTGAATGTACAAGTCACTGATTATGCCAATACAACAAAGATAACCACATGTTTGAGGATTGCAATGTGCCAGACATTCACTGAAAAAAAACACCACACAACTAAACAAAAACTCACGCAACAAACATCTGAGAATCTGGACACTTCACATCAGTGTTTTGAAGTGTTTCATTAATATCTTAAGACAAGTGTATCAAAACCTTGGCATGTTTCATTTTTAAAGTTGCCAATTTTTGTTTTACTATCAGAAAGTTATGGCTATACTGCCAATGCCGGGTCTGCTTAATTTGACTTAAGAGTTTAATATGACTTAAACATTAAAAGCTCACACTACCCCGAAATATATAATTTCACGCATACGGTGACATTCAACATTCAAGTGCCAGTGTTTTTGTACTGTCTTTTGGTCAAGTTTCTTTAAACTTTCAAAGAATCACTTTTAGGCTTACAAAAATAAATATTTGTCAAAAATGTTCAATAAATATTACACAAAACTAGCAGCAAAAAGTATCTAGAAATCTGTCGTGTGCAAATAGTTTTCTTCCCAACCATTTTCCCATGGTCCCAGTTTTAGAATCTATTTCCTTCTCCTTAGACAAGCTGCGTTCGGTCTCCCAAGAGACAAAATAAGATTGGAAGTTAAGGACACGCACACAAGACATATAAAATTCTCTGAATGTGCAATAAAAGAATTTTGTAAAAAGTTATGGGCAAAATGTACAAGGGCCTAAATCTAGACTAATTGAAATAGCACCATAACAAATGACCTCAAATACTGTCAAGTGCACCTACTTAAAGTTTAGAACAAGGCACAATACACTTGAAAAGATCTATTGCACTTTAGGAGATTTTGCTGTTATCCTATGCCACTTAGACTAAGAGTTGGTAATGGCTCTGGCCACAAAAGTTAACTCAGAGAAACTAAGTGGCAGAGGCGTTTTACTGTTGGAAATACTTATCTTTGGCCAGATTCAGCATAACAGACTAAATACAATGGAAACCTATGCAACTAAAACTGACTAAAACTGCACTTGATAGCAGAATTGAAACCTTGTGCAGTTATGTACATTCCAACCTCTGTGATCTCAGAATTTGTTACTTTTCTGGAGCCATTTTACAAGTCTACAGTAAGCCAGTTAACACTTCAACGCAGCTTGAACAGAGTAATGTGAATCTGCATTAAAATAAAGCCTGCTGCATAATTCTTCCTGTTCATTCCCCCTTGACCAAAAAACATCAACACTAGCATGCGTTAAGACCAAAAAAATCAGTCAAGTCCTTAAAAGTGGACCCTACTGTTGTGGTCAGCCATTCTACCATTTCAATTTTATATGGCAGGCAATTTTGAAAAGTCTAAGTAGATGAACTCTCCTAAAAACTATTTCAAGTTCAGACCTTTTAAACATTCCCTGTAATGTTCTGCCTCCATTTGGCTAGCTCACATTAATTATCTGCCTAAACACTGGAATTGCTGTGTTTACTTGCATTGAAAATAGTGCTTGCTTGTATGTATGCACATATCCATACATCACTTCATCATCATGACTGGAATGGCTTATTAAAGACTAACAGGTTCGAAGTACCTATCCAGGATAGAGTGAGCAAATCAACTTTTAACTTAGTACAGTTTTGCCACATTAGAAACTAATTCCATTGATATGCTTCAAGATGTTTTATTTTTCAAATCTCCAAGTATCAAAGCCCTAATGCAGGCCACCGCATAAGTTTTTTGTAGTTAAGTGGATGAATCAATGATTCCTGTAAGTTGTATCACACCTGCGTGCCAAGGTTTGATTTTTTTAAAGCCCAAGTTGAGTAATTTTGTCAAGACAATTGATAATCTTGGGCATTACTGAGCCAACAGGACATCAAAATAAAAAGTTGTCTAAAGTTAAAGGCACAGTACATTAACAAATGATCCTCAGTCACAAAATTATAAATACAGTTGGGAGAGAGGGTGGGGAGGGGAGTTAATCCTGACTACAATGGAGTCTTTGAACCATCTTCAAAGTAGGGCTTCTGTTCCTTTCTTCTTGTGACCTTGAGCTCCCTTAAAAAAAATTCAGTGGAGAATCACAGCTGGTAATGTACTGCGAGTTCTTGAAGCTACACAAGGTATAGTCTGGCTAAGTTACATGTGGTTTCCATATTAGCTTGTTTGGTAAGAATCTGCAGCAAGTAGATCAGTTGCCCCACCAATCTACCCCCTGAGAGTTATAATTTCCTCCATATCCATCACTGTTATAGAAGCCGCCATAGCCACCTACAAGACAAAAGCCAAACAGTTTATGTCCAGATGAAAAAAAATTAGTTAAAAAATGGATGGAAAGGCAAGAACCCAACACATGACATCTCCCTCTTAAACACATTAAAAAGGTTCACCTCCAAATCCTCTGCTGCCTCCATGGCTGCCGCCGCCGCCGCCGCCACCACCACCACTGCGACTGCTACTTGTGCGGCTACTGCCAAAGCTACTGCTACTAGCACTGCTACTTGTTCGATAGTCTCTGGCACCAAATCCTCCACTGAAACGGCTAGAAGAGAACAAAATTAGTGGCTAAAAACTTGAAGGCTACTTGGGACATATAGTTTACCTCCACTTCCCCAAACTCAAATTTACTATTTTAAGCAGTTGCAGTGGATTGCTTTAGACATGGAACACTACACAGTGTATGTCTTTTATAAGGCTAGTTTTTACATTCAGAAATATGTATTAAGTTTTCCCAGACCAAAGAAATCTCATTACTGGGTTACAAACATTCCCAGGGTGTCCTTGGAGCTTCTGCTTTAAGCAGCAATTCCCCATACAGCATGTTAAAAGCAACAGCAATGTCTATATTGGGCATTTTATTACTGAACATGTTAGTAGGGTTTTAAGTTAATGATAGTAAATCTAGTCATAAGCCAGCTTTTACCCATAATGGCTTTAAAGAATACTGCAAAGTTTAGAATATTTAACAATTTAGCACCTCCTGGGCAAAACAAGCACCATCCATATACAATTAAACTCAAGGGACTACTGACTTAATCATGGCCATATTCCTCATTCACAGCCACAGAAGAACCAATAGCTTGCTTACTACTGCAGAAGCAGTAATATAGAAGTATTACTCATGAACTACATTAGCACAAATTACTGTTTAGGACATAATAAATACTCCCATGAATTCCTACACCCACAGTTCTCCAAAAAATTCAGTTACCCTTTAGACCGTCCACGGCTGCTCCCACCCTTGTGATGCTGCTCATATGCCATATTTTCTAGCCAAGATGGTACTTCCTGCTTAGCTTCAACAAGTAGATCTAACAAGTCTTTTGTGATATTTATGTTCCTCTCATTGAAGAATGATGTGGCAAGACCTAGATAAACATAATATCCATTAACAAGTATAAAATGCTATGTCTACAGCAGTGGTTTACAGAAACAGTTAAATCCATCCCCAGACCTTTTAGTTTTAGATGCCAGCATGTATGAACCAATACTGAGCTTTGCCAATTGGTCCTACCAACTTACTTCTATTCTCTGTCTTACAAGCAACCAGCAAGTTCCCTTAGTTCTACAAAAATATTCCAATAATTTTTCCAAAATGAAAGCTTCCATTTGCTCCTGTGACTGCAAATCTCTCCTACCCAGGACAGTTTCAGCCAAGTTTGAAAAGTGTTGCAGCAATCTAGGACATGGGCCAGCTGCATAGATGGATTTGCAGATCTCAAAAGTTTAAATGGGGAATGTCTTACCAAGGTTCCCAACACGGCCTGTACGGCCAATGCGATGTACATATTCTTCTATGTCACTTGGCAAATCAAAGTTGATGACATGTTTTACATTTGAAATGTCTAGTCCTCTTGCAGCTACCTAGGGGAAAAAAGCCCAGTTGTTAGTTTAGAGAAGCTCAGATTGTAACATAAAGGCACTCCAACAACCCACCCTCACAACCAAATCCATACTTACTGCAGTGGCAACCAAGATGGGACTTCTGCCTGAGCGAAACTGATGCAACGCTTCTTCCCTGTCTCGCTGAGAGCGATCACCATGGATACTTGTGCAAGCATATCCTTCATGGTACAGGAAATCCTCTAGGGAATCAGCTCCTTTTTTAGTCTCCACAAACACCAGAGTCAGGGAATCCTTCCCTATGTAAGCAAGAATCATGTTAGCAAGCAACGCCACATTTGCTAATACAGCACCACCAAGTGGTGTAACCTAATATTATGGTTGCAATAATAAGAACAACCACCAACATTTTACTAGTCAAACTAGCTGCATGCAGATTTAAATAAAATATTCAAATAGAGGAGAAAACAGGGAGGAAAAGTCTGGAGCTTTTCCTCCACCTAACATAGATTCTCATTACCTGAGCCATTAGAGTTGTGTTGGAATTCTCCCAAACAGTCTTTACCTGTGGCATTTAGGAGGTCAAGCAGAAATGACCGTTTGTCTGACTCTTCCACCCACACTACTTTCTGTGTGATGTTCTCAGATGTAGAGCCAACTCTGCCAACAGCCAGAAAGATATATTCGTCCAAGAAGTCACGAGCAAGCATCTAAAAAGGAATGTTAGATTCTGTATAAGCCACCAAAGTACAGATCAATATAACAGGCATGCTATAGGTTATCTTTGGTCGCATTAACATTAGAACATTCGTCAGTACACTTCAAACTACAGAAGTTAGGTAACTGCTGGTCACTTGTTTTGAAGATGCTCATCAGCCAACTACGGACATCTTGACTACAAGAAGTTGAATGCAATTCATCCATCATCCATTATGTTACTCACAATGAAAGCTGGACTAAGACCTCAACTGCTGGCAACACTACAGAATTGGACGAAATACCTGGATTTCTTTTGGAAAGGTAGCACTGAACATCATAGTCTGACGGGCACCCTTGGGTGGCATAGTGTCTTGTTCAACAATACGACGAATTTGAGGTTCAAACCCCATGTCAAGCATACGATCAGCTTCATCCAACACCAAGTACCTGGAGTGTATCAAAAGTTTCACATCAAGATTTCCAAGGCTTCAAACTCATAAACTGCAGTTAAATCTATCAAAGAAGGTTCTAGGATTTATTATGTACGCATATGGAGCCATTTCTACTTACTTGCAGAAGTCCAGTCCAATCTTTCCTCTCTCCATCATATCTACAAGACGGCCTGGAGTTGCTACAAGCAAGTGGCAGCCACGTTCCAAGTCACGTATTTGTTGACCAATGTCAGCCCCACCATAGACAACACAAGGACGAACTTTGGAACGATATGCAAACTACAGGAATAAAATTAAAGGTGTTTAGAGCCCAAGATGAAAGTATTTTCTGCAGGAAAGTTCCCCCCAAAGCACTCCTATTTACCTTTCTTGCTTCTTCATATATCTGCACAGCCAATTCTCTTGTGGGAGCCAAGACTAATGAGATTGGGTATTGCTTGCGACGGCCATACCTTCCATTTTCCTGCAACAGAGTATTTATTACCATCTAGGAAGCAAGGTGCTACTGGAAACCATTTCTCCACTCTTCATATGACTATACAAAAAAACTCTACCCTGCTTTTCCTGCAAATTGCTCAGCAAGGCATATTCTTTCCATCCTGACTCTAGGTTGGACCAGACACCTTTCACCTAAGCAGACCTACATGCAATGCCTGAAGACTGCTCTGGGAAATCACATCCACCCTAGCAAAATGGCTCCTTCCAGTACCCTAACTTGTGAGGCCATAAGTATTGCTCACCACTGAGACTAAACTAGTCAAAATAAAAGCAGCTTCTGTTCAGAGCTCAGTTTTGACATGACAGCCATTTAACTATTTGATTTTTTTCTGTAAAACCGTTCTGTGAAGTTTTGTTGAAAAGTACAGGTCCAACCTTGTTATACACAGATTTGATTCAACATGAATGGCCACTGCAAATGAGAAGGAATGCGCTGATCCCTGGAGAAGGGGGAAAATGCATTCCTTTAAAACCACAGTTTAAAAAAAACTGCTTTTCTTACTGTTGTAGAGACACAGTCATGAAAGTGATCATTCCATTCTTCAGCTGAGTCAGTCAAAGACAAAGGGTCCTTTGCATTTCTAATTACTGACTGCTTCTCTACAACAGTAAGAAAAGCTGTTTTTAAACCACAATTGTAAAGGGACACACATTTTTTAAAAATTGCCTTTATTTAACACATTTTATGGTATCAGCAGGGAGTCCCAGGATCAAACCCCTGAGGATGTCGACCCAACCTTATAAGGAACAATGGAGGGGCAAGAAACCTGGAAGCAGGTCTTTAAATCTATTTAACCACTTTTTTATCCACTAGGGGTTCTGGAACAGAACCCTAGTGGATAGTGAAACATGTATATAAATACTGTTAATAATGTAACAGAACCTGCAGAAAAGCCACCTTTATTATGGGCATAAAGCAGTGGTTTCCTACAGTAATGTACTTCATTTATACACATTGCCCGCTGAGAAGCAGCAGCACAGACTACAATGTTGAATCACTAAGCTGCTACTTGGTCTAAGTGCAAATGTGCTGTGTTCAGTCAGTTTTAGACACAAGAACTTACCTTCATAGCCCTCAGGGCATCTCCTGGGCCATCTGTATAAATCTGACTCAATATAGGCAGAAGAAATGCAGCAGTTTTCCCAGATCCTTAAAAAGAAAGGCAATATTAGTCTTGATCTATAAACGCACTTCCACTTCCTTAACAATCCAAGTTTTAGACTAGTCTTTCAAAATAGGTTGGACTTTTGTCTCATTAAACCACTCCCATTCTAAATAAATCAGTGGTATTTCAAATAAGATGGGTTTACAACCCAATTCCTACTGAGCACAATGGGCTTCCTTCCAAGTAAAACAAGTTTTCAGACCCCTATAATCATAGAAAGTTATAGTTGAGGAGGGATCTAGTCAACCCCCTGCTTAGTTCAGGCAGCTACCATATCCCCAAGAGATGGCCATCTAGACCAGAGGTATCAAACTCATTTCATACAGAGGAGCCAAAAGTTAGCATTCAGGTTGCTTGCTGAGGACCAGAATTGACATCCTTAAGCAGATGATGGCCAGAAATAAGCACCTTGTTGGCATGCAGAAACTCATTTGCTGCAAATGACAGAAGATAATGCACAAATCTTGTTCATATTTTCAAGATACGAGTCCAATTATCACACTGAGAGAACCCAATTATAACAGGGACCAGATAAATTACTTCTAGGGCCCACATTCAGCCTGCAGGCCTTGTTTGACACCCCTGATCTAAACTCTACGTGAAAGCCTCCAATGCAAGACAGCCTCCAACTGTTCAAGACAGACAGCTCTTACAAAATCCTTCCTCATGTCTAGTCTAAACCTACTTCCCCTATAGTTTCAACCTATTGGTTCTAGTCCTGCCTTCATGAACCACACAAAACTGTCTTCTTTTTTTTCTGCTTCCAGTACCTGAAGCCAGGTTTTATATCTCCCCTCAGTCTTCTCCAGGTCACACATACAAAACATTAACCACTCCTCACAGGCTTTTGTTTCCAGACCCCTTAGCTGCCTTACTCTTAACTCATTCCAGCTACTCAAAACTGGATACAGTATTCCAAACAATGCCAGACTACTGCACTGAGGTAACTGAAGGAAAAGCAACTTCACACTGCTTTTCTAGCTTTCTCCATAGCCTATACCTGGGGTCAGCAACCTACGGCTCCGGAGCCGCATGCGGCTTTCAGCCGTCTGCTGCAGCTCCTGAGTCCGGGTGAAAGTGGCAAAGGGGGTGACAGAGCACCTCTCTGTCACCCTCTTTGCTAAACTAATTACTATGTAAAAACAGGGCTTTTTTTCTAATGGACCACACCGGAACCGCGTTCTGCCACCTTTTTTATGCACCTTTTTTATGGGCTTCCACCGCAACAAGCAGTCGCTGTGCTCATTTCCGCCTCCCAGCCCGGCGCCTGCCTCCCTCTCTCCCCTCGAAAGTGCAGCCACTGAACGAGAGTCCCCCCAGCCTCCCCCCCAGCCCAGTACAACCCCCCCATAGGGCTCCTCTTCTCCCCCCACCCCATCCTTTCCCAGGCAGGCTTCCTCCTGCACCAGGCAACTCTGGCTGACAAGTGCAAGGGCACAGTGAGCCCCGTTGACTCTAATGGAACTGACTTCTGAGGAGACAGGCAGAGGAGGAGCTCTGAGGCTGCAGTCCTCTCCACACTTTCCTTGGAGAAAGCCCCACTGCCTCTACTGGGAATAACTTCAAAAATGCAACACACTATAGTTTTTTATACATCGCTTAAAGGTAAAAAAAACTATATATGCAGTGTTATCTTCATTTTAGATGTCAAAAGGGTTTTGTGGCTCCTGAGGTTCTTTTCTCCGGAAAAAGGGTCCAAATGGTTCTTTGAGTGTTTAAGGTTGCCTACCCCTGGCCTATACCAAGTAAGTGGAATAGCAGGCAGAATGACCTGTACTATTCAAACTGTTTCTCAGCATGGGGTGGGGGGAACACACCTGAAAACAGTGCAAGTAAAGTGCACACAAGATGTGGGCTAACTGTACAATTTGTCCTCATCCATGGGGCTTGGCACCCATGGATTTGAACATCTGCAGATGCCAAGCCCACAGCTAGAGGGTGGCTTCTGGTCATGTCTGAAAGGTGCTCTGAGGAATGGGTGTTCGAGATGCAGGATGACTTCTGGTTGCGTCTGAGGTAGCTGCCAGGTAAGTTACTGATGTGGCTTCCTCCACTGATTTAATTATCGGTGTATGTGTGTGGGTCCCCAGAACAGATCCCCATGAATACCAAGAGATCTAGACCAGGTTTTTACTAATATAGCATAGCAATGCATTTGTTTTGCAGCCACATCACACTCCTGGCTCATGTTCAGCTTGTAGTCCATTAAAACACCTGGCGGCATTAGTAGAAGCCTAGTCTAGATCCCTTGGTATTCATGGATATGGTCTGGGGAACCCCCCCATCTTTTTCTACACATGCTGCTTGCAACCAGGTTCTCTTCCATCATCCTGTACCTCCAATTCTTTGTTCTGTATGAAGGACCTTTACATTTGCCTTAGTTGAACTTCATCTTGTTATGGGTCCACTGGCCACACCTGTCAAATTCTCATCTGCAAATCTGATGAACATTCCCTCTACCCTTTCATTCAGGGAGTTTTAGTTTCAGAATGTGGAACACCACAGGGCCCTCAGTACAATACTTCCAATCCTAACTACAGGATGCTAAGCTACACCAGTGCCATCAGAAAAACAAACACTCTGCCAACCAAAAGAACATGTCACATAGCGTGTTACCTACCTCAAATAAAAACCCATAGCTGTGTATACTACATCATGAGAATTATATTCCCCAAAAGCTTCTTTCCAAAAACAGGAAAGTGTTTATTCCTCAGCATTCAACTAGCATAAGTTTAGAATAGAAATTATGTAGGCACTTTCAAGTATGGCTTGAGACCTGAAAATACCTAATTACAGGTCACACTCTTAAACACTTTCACCAGGGTCTAAGCCAGGGGTCGGCAACCTGCGGCTCTTTCAGCTGTCTGCTGCGGCTCCTCCTGGTGAAAGTGGCAAAGGGGTAACAGGAGGCACCTGTATTGGGAGGGCAGGGTGCTTCCCTCCACCCCCTGAGCTCACTGCCCTCCGCTCCCTTCACCCCACCTGCTCCACATTGGTTTCCCTTTTCAATTTTGCCCGCTCTGCAGGCTTAAGCTCCCTGTTTTTCCCTTCCCCAACTCTCCAGCAGGACGCCCTCCTCCTCAGCCATTGCGAGCCCTTGCAGCCCGCCTTTCCCTGAGCAGGTCCCCACTCAGTGCAAGGAGAGGCTTTTCCTCCACAGCAGAGGAGACATCTTGTGTGTCTACTCAGTAGTAAGCCCCATTACAGCGGATGAAGCTTATTCCCAGGAAAGGGTGCCTGGGATGGCAGCCTTGGAGCCGCGCCCAGCTGGTCTGTTCTCGAGCAAGCCCCGATGTAGTACCTGGGCTACTCCCAGGAAGGTGTGGAGGCTGTAGCCTCAGCCCCCTCCTGTGCAGGTCTACTCACAAGTAGTCAGTAGGGCTTCCTCCCAGGAAGGTGTGGAGGGCTGCAACCTCAGCCCCCTCCTATGCAGGGTCTACTCACAAGTAGTCAGTGAGGCTTCCTCCCAGGAAAGTGTGGAGAGGACTGCAACCTGAGAGCTCCAACCAACTTGTCTCCTCAGAAGTTCCATTGTAGTCAATGGGGCTTACTCCCAGGATAGTGTGGAGAGGGTTGCAGCCTGAGTGAGGAAGGGCAGGCAGGCAGGGCAGAAGCTGGCCTGTGGCTGCCCCCCACCTCTGGAGTCTTTTCCTTCCAGCAGGGTGCCTCTGGAAGGTGGGGGGGGGAGTTCTTTAGTATCCATGTAAGATAGTCAGATGTCATAACCGACATATGTATTGGAATCCTGGAAGATCTGGTGAGGAAGTAGATGCGGTGTCAGCAGTGGCCCCTTTAAGGGTAAGGCCTGGGCATCCAGCAGAGTGTGCTGCACAGCTGCAGCCACTTGAAGGCAGTAGGGCCCTCAGGGATATAAGGAGCACCTGAGGCAGGAAGGGGTGTGTGGGTTGGTGAAGGAGTGCAGGTTGGAGAGGAGACTGACTTGCCTTATTGATTTGGATACTCTGATTTGACTGACTTACTTTGGAATCTGCCCTGGATACTCTGACTTTGTGACTAAGGACTGCTGGAGACACTGGAGTTTGGTGTGTGGCTGCTGTGCCCAAGACCTGCTGACGACCCAGGGTCTGCTGTAGTGGTGGGAGGCTACTGGCAGGAGAGAGGACCTCTGCAAGTTGAACAGGCGAGCTACCCTGGAGGGGGGGTCCAGCAGGAGTGCAGGGCAGAACCAGGGTCATTTGTTGGGGGAAAGAAGGGGAGCTAATTTGCTTAAAGTGGGCATAATTCTCCAGGCAGATAATGGCCTTGGAATCAGGCAAAACACCATAGAGGACCAGGCGTCTGAAAACACGGGACAAGAATGTATGACAAAACTAACTAAAAGCTACAAGAGGGGGCTACATTATAAAAATGGGACCTATAAGAGCATAAAGGTAAAAAAACTATATATGCAGTGTTATCTTCATTTTAGATGTCAAAAGAATTTTGTGGCTCCTGAGGTTTTTTTTCCTCTGGAAAACGGGTCCAAATGGCTCTTTGAGTGTTTAAGGTTGCTGACCCCTGGTCTAAGCAGACACAATAAGACTTCTGAACAAACATGTGTGATATTGTACTGAACAGCATGAATCAGTATACAAATATACATCACAAATCAGTTTGCAGATATACCTGTCTGGGCACAAGCCATCAAGTCTCTCTTCTCCTTGATGATCGGAATAGCATACTTCTGCACTGGAGTAGGTCGAGTGTAGCGAGTGAGTTCAATGTTACCCATGATAATTTCCCCCATGTCAACATCGCTGAACTGCAAAGTTGTTAAAAGATAGTTAATATATCGCACACTTTCACAGAATGGCGTGATTGAAGCGCCTGCTTAAACTAAACAAATTGTACTAACAGATCTGACTGAGAACATTCTACCAGGGCTTTACAAGCAGCATGTCACAAGGACAGGCTCATTTACCAGGAAAGAACTGTACCTATTTACCCCACCATTGTCATCTTTGGTAACAGCTGCCTGCCAACGCTTTTTTTGTTGGATTATGAACCCTCTTGGCACAGGAACTATTTAGCCATGTAAGCCATTTTGTGAACTTGTGGAAGACTATAGTTTTTTATACCATCTGATAAATCGGTATAAAGCTTTCTGCTAGGAAGCCCATACAAGTCTACAACAGATGTTTTAATAGATTTTGGTTGCAAACCTAACCCACTTTACAGCACTGACATAAGGGCAATGCGGCTCCAAGGTAAAGGAACAAACATTCCCTTACTTTGAAGAGGCCTCCGTAAGTGCCACCCAACTGTAGGATGCAGCACATGTCCTATTGGTACAGCTGTGCCAGTGCTGGAAAGTTGGTTAGGATTTGGGCCTTGATACCTCCAGTAGAGAGTGAAATTATAAATTACATTAAAATGCTATGTTGACAGTTACATTACATAAGATAGTATGTTTTGGTTCAGAAGATGACATTCAACTACGCGAATGGCAGCAGCAAGGATGTTGTATGACACACCACTGTTCCCAGAGTGTTTTTTCACCTTGATATGTAGATATGACATACCCACATCAAAATAGAAATGCATAACTGTTCATATTATGCAAAATCAAGGCAAACAAAGGTTCTGTTCTGATACAATTAGAGATAAAGGTTCATTTCTTCCATATTTGTATCATTTTAGGAGTGAAAATGAAAACCAAAATTAAAACCGTAAGAGGAGCTACACCAGTAAAATATTTTATTCTGTTGTTCCAAGATTAATTCAGTAGATGGCAATAAATGAACTTTGGAATCAGTGATGCTGTAGTAACCAATTACTATTCCAATTCCAAATTCTATTTACCCAGTAAACTAAGGGAAAATAAATTCAGCTTGTAGCCAGTTTATTTGCAGGAATCCGAGTCTTACTCTTTGTAGTCTATTAGTAGTAGAAGTGCAATATTAAGCAGTGATAAAGACACTTACACTTTCAATATGTGGAGGGCAGTTGCTACCTGTTGCTTCAACTGGAATGTCATCGTATTTTTCAAAATTAATGCCAGTATTTCCACCAGCGAAAAGCTCCCTAGAGTGAAAAAATGGCCAATATATTATTGCATAACACTGAGCATTCAACTTGCACCAACTTATGGCAGAACTACTGATACTTACTGTTCCATCCGTTCGCTTGGTGCAAGTGGCTTGGACCAATCATCTTCATCACATTTATCAGACCAGCGACTGTTTCCACCACCACGATCAAACCTTCCGAAGCCACTCCTATCACCACGACTGCCAGTACCATCGAAGTCACTGCTCCTTCCACGGTCATCAAACCTAATTGCATCAAGACATAATTTAGATCCAGATTCTATTATGGTTTCCTGTGATGTGCTAAACAAAAGTTGCCTAGGCAGTTTCAATCACTTAAATGTTGCTCATCACCATTAAGCCCAATCGTGTGACTTCCCCTTGTGAATACATCAAGTCAACAAGTTCAATTCTCCCACATTGGCAGAACTTCAATTTGAAGCTATAAAAACATATTTTATTAATTTCAAGAACACCAGCAACTTAAATGACTTCAGTATTTCAATCACTCAGAGTTAAGGACATCAATAAAGCAATGTATTCCAATAACTTGAAAGCCTTCCCCTGCATTAAAACATTAGCACTTGGTATCTTATTATAGTAAATTACACATCAGCTCTACTAACAATCTGATAGCCTGCACAGGGACAGTGTAGCCACCCTGTACAGAACACTCCTGCTTAAAATGTTACTATTATCAGTGGTTCAGAGTTAATCTCCCTCCCTTGAAACCAAGATTTTTACCTTCCTCTTGAGCCATTTCCACGGTCACCAAAGAAGCTTGATTTTCCTGTGCCACGGTCACTTCTTGCGCCAAAGCTACTGTATGCATCCTTGTCTCTACCAGCACTCCATCCGCCATCAAACCCTAGAAGGGGAAGCAATGGAATTACCGGTTAAATGGTTGTGCAGAGATACATGAACTAACCTGTAAAGAATACACGGAATCACCTAGAAATCCCAGGCATCACCATGAAGGTGTTTCAATACGTAGCAGCCAGCCTTCTAAGAGCAACTCCCAAATACTTTATTAATGCCAATCTTTGGAAGGACATTTTCAGACATTTGACTGAGTAAGATGGAGGGGATCTGTTGTTGCGCTGTCAATATCACAGGGTAGTATAAACGGAAAATACCTGATTCAAGTTGGTCACGTAGTGTTCGAAATGATGCAGCTGTTGATCCTCTCAGGCTGCACTGAACCCAAGAATATAGCCTAGTTGTGTCCAATGAGGACCCTACATACTCTAGTAGTATGCTACAGGCACAAAAAGATATGATAACTGCAAAATTTGGAAACTGACATTTTGAAGTTACCTCACCACCTTTTTTCATTTAGTTAAACTATTAACTGTAACTAAAGACATATTTGAGATATGGACTGCAATGGGGTGGAAGGGAAGTCTCAGTTTCCACCACCATGCCCAAGTGTAAACTGAAGCTAGCGTTAAAACACAAAGATGAAACAGCAAGTGGTGAAGACTTTGACAACATTCTGGCTCTTCACATGCAAAATATGGAATATGTTGTACATGGCATACTAAGCCAATTGAACACACAGCTACACTGTTAAGACACTTGTATACATATAAAATTTGGACCAGGTCCTGGCTCCAGGATCATAAGAAAATATCTTTACAGCAGCTGTAACTGAAATTAAGCCTCTTGGGCTCCCAATCAACAGGTCCAATTCTGGAGACTTCTAGTTTAACAAACTCCAACTTTATACATGCTGCCTGAACTATACTCTTCAACTTCCACAAAAAGTTCCAACTTGTAATATTACTACTCTCCAAACTAAGCTTTCTAAAGATTAGTTCTTGCAACTAAGAGCTGCTGTGGATGCTACTTTAGTGTTTGATGAAAGGTGACAGGTCCCCACGCCCACCTCTGTCATCACGTCCAGATCCTCCTCTGGATCCAAACACACCGCGATCACGATCGTAGCCATTCATCCGGCTGTCACGATCATATCCATTCATATAGCCATTACCTCCACGAGAGTCCCAGCTGGGGGAATCTTTGGCAGAGAATAAAAAGTCAAACAATTAAAGGATAAAATGTCACTTGCGCTAACAAATAGTTTTTGCAAGCTCCATAGCACTAGTGTGACTTTTTGTGTCAAATCTACATCAAGGGTACCTTGCTAAAGGAAAGACTAGTCTTGGCCCCAAATTCTTGGACAGAATGCTACATTGGAATAATATTTATAAAAGCTGCAAACCAAATTTATGGATTGATGTGCATTTAGCTGAGCCGCTTAAGAAAGCTAATGCAATGGTACACATGAGTATTAGCTTTTTGCACCAATACTTGCTGCCATGCAGAAGCATATCCTAAGAAAAGCTAGTCAAACAGTTTGAAGCAAGGTTCAATATTCTATATGAAGCTCAGTTATACTATTTATTAAGTGTACAGACCAATTCATTGGTGGGTCAAGTTGTTTGTACAGGTCTAAGATTTCAAATTTTGCTTGTTTCCTAGGAAAGTAAATTGCAGAATATAAGAGGGCAACACTGGCAATTGCCACTATAAAGTTTAGTAGCTGGATGTTAGCCACAAGTTTTGGTTCACTTTTTCAAAGCCTTTGACAAATGGCCACCAGAACTGGTGACCATTTTAAGTTCCACTTTTGATCACAGACCTATAACTTTAAAGTCAGTGGTTCCCAAACTTACTTGGGTCACAATGTCCCCACAGCCTCTTTCCAGTTCAGCCAAGCGCCACCATCTTGGATCTTATGAAATCCAAGATGGCAGCACCCAAATAGCACAAGAATTTCATGCGATCCAAGATAGTGGCACCAAAATCTTGTGAGGCACTTTGGGAACCCCTGCCTTAAAGATAATGTGCATAAGATTCCAAAGACTGCACAACGTGGCATATTTAAGGAAGAGTAGACTCTCACAGAAACCTATGACAATAAAAACTACCACCTCAGGTTAACTGTTAAAACAGTTCACAGTTAGGTTAACTGTTAAATCACAAGGTAATAGAGTAGTTTGGAAAAAATATTGTAATGCTGCCTTTTCAACCTAGATCTCCCTTCTCTGGTCTATAAGCAACTAAAATGCTTACTGCAAAGAACCAGATACACAGTAATACACTGTTTATTGAAAAATGGCATTGAAAAGTAATGTGTGATGTCAACTCACAGCAGTTATAGGATTATGCTTAGTAATAGAGTCTTTACAGACATTTATAGAGAATGGAAATTCATATATTCAAACATTTTTTTTCAAACTTAGAAAACTCTGCATGGGACATAACCACAGAAATTATGTACTTAAAGGGGAGTTATATTTCTTTAAATGTTGTCCTACCAGAGTGACATTTATCCTATGCCTAAGATTCTGAGTTCAACTAACACGACACCTAACATTCCTATGACTGGCATATTATATTTGACTTAAGAGCAGACAACTAGACTACTGTGTACAAAGATTAGCAAACACCAACAAGTTATTTGTTGCACAACTAATGGAATTCTTAAGAACTCTGAAGATTCCCACTCCACCTCTGCTCCAATATATAGAATTCTATTATCTGACATCTTTCAGATACAAACAGAAACGCAAGATAGCACTATTATGATTCATAGGACAATGAAACAAAGCTCTGAAGCTTACAAGTGCAGCCACTATAAAATGTTCCCCATCCTTTTAACTTCTATGTAGTTGGTAACCATAAAGCTTACTTGAATATAACCACTGACAGAGCAGTTTTTCCAATACCAAACACACTAAGCCAATATTCAAGTCAATCCCACAGAAGTTAACATGTAGGCAAAAAAGGCATGCCCAATAAATGTGCTTGAAGAAACAAAGCACAACACACAGTTAGTTGGCTGCAGTATGCTTAGAGACATGCTCTCAAATGGACAAACTTTAAGATCACTCCAGCCTGACACCAACTTACAGCTTCTTGGTCGTGGCATCGAATTGGAATAGTAGTTTGCTGTATAGTTATAGGCATTTCCTGCTGCAAAAGAGCCATGAGAACTCCCAGCATTATGATGCAGTTCAGTTCAAGTTCTTCAAAAAAAATTTTTTTATATGTACTGAAATTTCTTCAACCTGTAAAAGAATTACTATCCCAGCAGCATGTCAGTGAAATGCCTACCTACCAGGATTCCACAAGGGTGCTTGCCAGTAAAGAGGAATATTTTCAGGTGACCCATGTTTTCTCCTCATTCTTACAGGAAAAAATAGTTCTGTTTGTCTCTGGACCAGATGCAATGGCCCTAGCTTCTCCAAATCCTCCAACATAAGCAAAGAACTTATAACAGAGATGGCCTCTCCCCAGGCAAGGACAATCTCAAGCAGCAATATAAGTTCACTAGTTTTTGGCATGTCCTACAGTCCAGTCCTATCTAAAAGTTGGTACTTTTCCTTTACTTTAGATCATTCCTGGTCTGGTCCTGCTAGCAGGAAGGTTGGTGCCTTCCCATGTGTGCCAGCAGACTTTAAGAGGTTTGCCAGAGCAGGTAAACCCAATGCAGGGGATGGAGCAGGAAGGGCAGGGAGGGGGTGGAACAGGAAGGAGATAGGACAGGCATGGGTGGATTCAGTGGTGGGAAATGCCAAATCCAAACCCCCTTTCCCAGGCCTGATCCACCTGCAAGGAGCAACATGGACTTGTGCCAATGATCTCTGGCACAAGCATAAGTTGCCCATGATGACTGCTAGGGCTTACCCTGCGGAAAGGGAACAAGTATCTCTTTAACTTCAGGAGACCTCCAGCAGCCACAAATCCCCCACAGGATGTAGTGGAAGATGGGCTAGCACCACTGCATCATGACACAGGATTTAGACAGGAGTGGAATGCATGTCTTGAAAGGCAATAAGATAATTGGCACTCAAGTAAGTGCCAGTAAGGGCAAGATTGTTCATTGCTTGAGGTTGGGCTGGACATTCAGACATGGCACGAATTTTACACTACTTCTAAATGCCACTCAACTCTAAGCAAATGCACTGCATTGCTCTTCCTCCATGAAAAGAACCAGTCTCTTTCCTTACACTTATTTTTATTCTCTTAGAGCTTGGAAAAGAGCTTTACTATTCCAAACTCTCTAAAAGGGTCAGATCATTTATTCACTTTACACAGAATGCATTCAAAAGTGACAAGAGTCTTGCTACTTGAATATCCAAGCACAAGGAGAGTGAATGTGCCTCTCCCACCACAGTGAAATGATTAGGAATATCAGGAACCTACTGATGCTCCCAAGTACTTCTTCAAGGTAACAGGTTCCAGAGTACCTGTCACATTTACTATGTTACGAAGATTCCTTTACAGTACTTTAAAAACAGAAAAGTTTGTGGCAACCACTTTTGTGGCTTTATACCACAATAATCAGAAATTTGTGATATCTTAAGGAAGCAGCATATATGCCAGAAAAGGAAAAATCAGGGCAACCACAACAATAGTTGATCAAGGTCATGAAAGAGAAGAAAGTGTAAACCCCTCCTACCTGCTTATTAAAAAACAAGCACTCAATTTTGCTGCTGCATTATATCCAAGGGCAATTAGAAACAGAATTTAAAACTACTAGAGAATCTGAATACAGGTTCTTTGTGTTCTGAAAGATGCTTAGGAGAGTAAAACTGGAACCTTTAAAACCAAAAAACTGAAAAGGTCCCTGCTACTCTTTGTGCTGAGTTGTCCTTCTCCAGCTATACCAGGGATTAACACATCAAACAAATTCTTATTCTGAAACTGACAGATTTACAATATACCAACTGTAACACCTCACAATGTATCATTAATATACATGAATTATAACGTGGTAAAAACACCAGGATTTCCTTGCCATAAAAATACCAAGCTTTTTCCCAAATATAGCAACTTTCCCAGATTGACTCACTGAGCTATGGGGAAGGTTTCATAGCACAAATGTTATTTACACACTTGAGGTTCATCCCTGGGATCTTCACTTAACCTCTGGTTTGCAAGGCAAGGAAACTTGTCACCAGATCACTATGGGGTGAGAAGGAAAACTATAAAACAAGCCTGGACTCTTCATCTTTCCACTGACCGAGGCCCTGATTGCTAATAAAGTTGACATTAGCAAATTGGAAAAAATGAAGACTATGGCAGCTTTAGGGGGCTCTATGAGCAATTTTAATAGTAAATTACATTCCCCTACATAAGCGTGAAATGCAGCCTTTCCAATTTAAAACTATAGTTTTATGTTTTCTTTCTCTCCCACGCAGAAGCAGCAACTCATGGATTTCTCCAGAGAAATCAACTTGTGTGGTCAGATTACACCATAAAACATTACTCTTTGTAAACTTGAAAAAAACTAGATAATCTGGTCGCCTTTGCTAGCTCAATTTTTCAAAAATGTCTGACTCATTTCTCTGTTCTTTGTTAGAGCTATGGATCACTTGATTCTATTTCAGAACAATCCGGTATGCACTAGAATCAATGCAACTACGTTACAGTAGTTGTCACATTTTAAACCTGTTGTCTTGTATAGATTTGATGTTCAAGCAAGTCCCACCCACAAGCTCATTCTACTATTTAACTAACTATATTAAACCTAAATCTTTCCCCAATTTTGAAAACAGGAAGTATTATGTTGCAAATTAATTATACATTTGAAAGAGCCCCCCTCCCCATTTCTAAGAGTGCATGTACTCAAATTCCAAAGCTCTAGCACCTGTATAGGCACCACAAGCCTTTGGTTTTTTCAGCCTAATTAAATTAAATTAAACCAGCACTTAAAATATTATTTCAATTAGAATTGTCAAATATCAAACATACCCTGCTTTGAAGCTTCTCTGTTCCGCAAATGAGGAGGAATGTATCGGCCTTCTAATGTTAATGGGAGTTGGAGGAAAAAGAGAGAAATGAAACATTCTTGTTAATCTTCCACTTTGTAAAAGCTTACAGCCTTATTCCAGTGCTTCTCAATTATGAACTAGCAAAAGTACAAGTCTCCCACGTGCTTTCTAGCAAAAAACTGAATGCAGAACCCCCCACTAAGTATTTGTTTACACAATCACAATGGACAGGGCTTCTTCAATGGGTTAAACATTTCACTAGTATATATTAATATCCCACTACTTGGAAAAAATTACAAACCCCTCCAGCTAAGCATTTCCCCTCAACAATGTTCAATTACATTGTGCTTTGCTAATAACCTTCCATAAAAACCAATTCATACCACAACGTATATCAAGGTAAGCAAATACACAATGTCATATGAGAAGCCATGTGGTTATATCCCATTTTCACAACTCAAGTTCTTCATTTCACCAGTTACAAAACCAAGAATACAATCTGAATTCTTCCATATCCCTTTGGAATGCATGTTCCTACTAAGACAAGCAAGTTACTGCACAACAAGCACAACATATGAGAGACTACAGCAGGGGTGCTCAATAGGTGGATCGCGATCTACCGGTAGATTGCGAGGCAAAATGAGTAGATCGCGGAGTGCCGACCCCCCCTTCAGGTGCCTCTGGGAGGAAACGCCGGGAGTAAGGTCCATTGTACTCAATGGGGCTTACTCCCAGGTAAGTGTGGCTAGGATTGCAGCCTCACAGCCTAATCCTAGGCATGTCTACTCAGGAGTAAGTCCTGTTATACTCAGTGGGGCTCAAGGTACACCAACATACATTGTACACATAAATGTTATATGTTATGATGGCACGAACATTGTAAAAAAAAACTCTGGTAGATCTCCGGGCCTTGCTGGGTTTCAAAGTAGCTCTCCAGCCAAAAAAGTGTGAGCACCCCTGATCTACAGCTATTCAGTATTAGGCTTGAATTACGCCAATATTTGCTCTTTCAAGTACCTAATGATCCAAAAGCGTTTTGTCCCTATGCAGGACTAATCTATTCTATTGTAGGAGACAGATATCAGTACATTTTGTTTGGAAGTGGCAACACAATAACTTTAAGTTCTGAATTAAATACTTACTGCTTGCTGTACCTCCTCCACTCTGAGAGTCTGAGGAATTCAAGTCCAGACCAGCAAACTTAAAAAAACAAAAAACCATACTGTTAAATCACAAATATCATAAACACTCCAAAGGAAGCACTTTAAGAGTAATTTGTATTAACTTGCTGCAGAAGACTATGCTGTGTCTGTTTAGACCAGCTATCTCAATATCACCATTTAGTATTAAAGTTTATCCAGTTAAGACACTTAAACTTCCCCATTAACATTTCCTTAAGTGGTAAAGTTATAGAATTTGATATTGCACACAGTAAAATGCTACCAAAAATCTTCCATTCAGTATCTCTTCAGAGTATTTCAATTGGGCAACAGTTTTAAATGAACAAATCTACAAATGTTACCATCCTATTTACCAATGAGTGTGGGGCATTTAAATTTCACCTTTCTTCCAGTGTGAAATTCCTAGGCAGTCACCCATGCAGGCACTGACTAGAACGCAGACCTACTTGGTTTCAACAAGATGACTTCCTGTGTCTTCAGACTGTGCCTTGTTAGCTTGAAAGTTTCGGGTTTCAAAACACAGAACTGAGCTGTAGCTCTGAAGCTAAAGGCACCCTCAGACTTAAAAATTGTGATGGCTGCTGCAACACACAAAGTATCTCACATTTTTTTACATGCAAAAGAGAAAATGATCTGCGCCCCCCCCCCATAGTGAACCTTGCAGGCTTCAATCCAACAGTTTAGCTGGGAGTAAGACCCACAAAAATAGAATTTGTCTGAGTTATATTCAGAGTGGGGGGGCCCAGCCAGACCCACAGGAGTCAGATGCCCAGTACAGGGGAGCACACCTTCTGTGCCTCCCGCTAATGCATAAGATTGCCCTGTCAGTCAAGTTGTAATGTTTCAACAACACTGCATCCAACCCTTCTGCAAGCCCCTCCAGGTAACAGAAGAAGGAGCCTTGCCCAAAACACCTCTCAATACTTGGGGTTCATGACACAATCTGCACAGTGGTTTTTTGTTGCTTGCAGCTTGAACAGAAACCTGAGAAGTTGCTTTGGAATTCTGAATAGCGTTAAAGAAATCTAAGTAACACAGACTTTGAAGTTGATAAAGGGCTGGCCAAAAAGTCTTGTGCAGGGCAGGATCTGAGGCAGAAGCAAGTTCCTCCTCCCCCCCAGATCAGTGAGGGCTGAAGGCCAAGTTGGAGGACAGCAGATCTCAGATCCTTCCATTACACTCCCTCAGTTCCAGTGGCGGCAGCCAGCACAGACCCCTGGGGCAGCTGCCAGGCCCTTTAGGGTCTTTGAGAAGCGATCGCTACTGCTGCAGAGGGCAGGCCCGCGCTAGCAGCGCCTGCGGCTGGCACAAGGAGCACGATCAGCAGAAGGGGCTGCCCAGGGGCCGGCAACACAGGAACAGGCACCACGAGGCAGCTTCCTTCGCCAGCGTGGGGGGGAGGGAGAAGCAACTCCCCCGCCACCAGGGATTGGCTACCGGGCCCTTTCCTGCCCTTCTCCTCCCCTCCCCCGGCAAAGGTGTTTACGGCCGCAGCGGCGCTCCACTGCGGCGAGCAGCGGCCCTGCGCTTTCACTGGCAGCCACTAATCCGGCCGTCACGTGGTCCCCCGGCTCTTCCCTCCCCAACCGGCTCCATGACCTACTTCGAGAGGAAGCCGGCCTCGCAGGGCGCCGCCCGCTCGCCGCCTCCTCCTCAGCCTCACGCAGAGCGGGCCCGGGGCGCGAGCCCGGGGGGACGGCGTCGGGCCGCGGCCTTCCTCCCTCACGCGTCGCGAGGACAAAGGAGCCGGGCGCGCGCGCCGAGAGGCGCGCGCTGGCCGGAGAGCGCCATTGTGGCTCCCTCACTTCCATCCGCCCCCGGCCGAGGCACCGCGCACGCGCCCCCGCCAGGCAACCACCCCCAGCCTCCTCCCCTCCCCGCCTCACGTACAATGGCGGACCCTTCCCCCGCCCGCTGCCGTTCCCCCCACCGCCTCTAGGGGGCCCGGCAGACGCAGCAGCGCCTCGGCCGCACAAAGCCCGGCAGCAGGCCGGCCTCGCACACGCGCAGGCCCCAGCCGAGGCGCCGGCCCCCTCGCCCGCCAGCGGCCAGGACAGCCTGCCTGCCTGCCGCCCGCTCTCGCTCTCGCTCTCGCGCCCGCCCGCCCGCCCGCCCGCCCCACCGCGCGGTCGGAGGCCCCCAGGGCCGCTCCGCCGCCCCGCAAAAGGAACTGCGTCACAGTCGGGCACGCCGCCCGAAGACGGCGGGGGCGCAAGGGCCGGGCGGGGCCGGGGGCGCGGGGGAGGGAGCCGCGCGCTGGGGCTGGGGCCGGAGCCGCTCACCTGCTGATCTAGACCGAGGGCACTTTCCACCGCCACATGACTCATAACGAGAGGTCGTCTCGGGAGGGCCCGCTCCGCGCAGAGAAAGGGGATTCGCCAGACGTAGAACCGGCCTCAGCAACTGCTCCGTCACGCTGCTCTTCCCTTCGGAATCGCTTCTCTAACTGAAACCCCCCCGGCTCGGCCCGGGCCTTTATATAAGCCTCCGCCCCCTCGCCGCCGCCGCGCCGACGTCACGCGCAGGCCACGCCCCTTCTTCCTCTCGGTCCCCTCCCCCCACCTCGGCTTGCAGCAAAAGGTATCGCGGGGAGAACGCTCCGCTCCGCATCAAGAGGTGGGGGGAGGGCGAAGGGATCCCAAGGCTCCCGCGAGAACTGGGCAGGCGGCTCCTCCCGCACCAGGCTAGGGCGCTCCGGCTGTTCTCGCGAGCTTTCCCTACACAATGTTTACAGCGCGGCTCGCGCGAGATCCTCCCCCGCGGCTCTCTCGCCCCCTCCCCTCCCGTGGCGCTTCAGCTCTGCCTGCGCAAGCCCCCTCCCCCCTCTGGTCGCTCCCCTCAAGATCTCGCGAGACTTCCGTCCAAGTGAAGGAGTGTGCTGGCAACAGACAAGAGTCTCCCTAGGTCACGTGAGCATCCCTGCTGGGTCTAGCCGCCATCTTAGGTTCGGTGGGGCTGCTGAAGTGGCGCAGCTAGTGCTGGGGGGGCAAGAAAGGAAGTCGCAGATGGGGGCCCAGCGGCCAGGCCGCGGCCTACACCCTGAGGGAAGCAGCAGGAGAGAGTGTCATTGTGTGTCATGGCCTCTTCTCGCCCGTGTGTGAGTGTGTGACGTAGGAGCGGTCGCCTGGCAACCAGCTGGGTGGGGGGGCCAGCCATGCCCACAGGAGCCAGGCCCCCAGTACAGGGGAGCTCCCCTTCTGTGCCTCCCGCTGGCAGCCTCCAGCACCCCCCCCCCGCTTGCCCAGTCCTCTCAGAGCTCCCTCTGTACTGAAGTAGCTGCTCTGAGGAGGGAAGCCACAGAAGAAGAAGCAGCAGTAGCTTCATCGGTGCCGTGGGGTGAGGATGAGAATGGTCAGGGGTGACCCACTCGAGTGGCACTTCCACGTACACTGACGGGGGACTCAGCCCCATTAAATAAGTGAGACTTGTGGTAATGCAGAGTTCAGGGACATGTGGTGGGTGGGGAGGCAGGAGAGGCAGAGCCTCCCCATGGGAGTCCTGAAAAGCAGTGCCGCCGCAGTGTGGGGCGCACAAGCACTCCCAACCCATGCGTGAAAGCTTGTGCACCCCACACGGCTCTGCCTCCCCACTGACAGCATGTCCCTGATAGAATTGTACTCCAGGATGCAGTGAAATCAATGCTCTAGTAAATACAGGTGCATTTCAACTGGATGAACAGCAACCAGCTCTTGGGTTTGATATCCAAGACAGCACCAGGCAGTTTCCCTTCCTCAGACCCACACACTTGGGTTTGCATCTTCCCCCCCCCCCAGGTAAAAATCCATCCTTCTCTTGCTGTGCAACAACTCCAAGATGCCTTCCTCTCGTCGGCTGCAGCAGTGTTTCTCAGACGTTTTGAGCTGGAGCCCACCGAATAAACTTTCTCTGCTGCCCAAACCCACCCCCAAAACTGGAACCAGCCATCTGTTCTAAAGCAGAACACACAGAGATTCTTACACGTAGTCATGTGCCTACAGCCTGCTGGTTTGTGCATTACAGAAATGGAACAAGATGTCTCTGCACTAGATGTCCTCAAACCACATTCAGGGAAACTTAAAACAGTGTAGCTTTTTCCCCTAAATGATTAATCCATCTGTGAGAATCCTCAGCTAGGGGATGTTCAGCATACCCAGATTTTGACTGCTGAGGGAAGGAAGAAAACCTACCTCTGGAGTTCATCCCTCCCTGAGCTCCTGCTTCATATGAAGCTGCCTTATATTGACACAGACCCACAGTCCTAGCTTAGTATGCCCAACCCTTCTGGGAGATGTCAGAAATTGAGCCTAGGACTTTCTGCATACAAATCATGTACTCCACCTACCACAAAGCTATTGCCCTATTTCAATTCAATGCCCTGCAAGGTGAGGATAGCTCATAATTTGAGATTCATTCAGTGACACTTTCCTTCTGGGGCCATGACTTTGAAAACATTCCTGAACTGAATCCAACTTTTAAATTAGGCCCTTTGTTATGTAAAAGGCCTGGTTTTTAATAATTGCTCTTAGTCTGATTTTTTCTACAAATATCTGCTAGATAGAAAAGTGTCATGAAACTGCGTTTACCTGAAGAAAAATACCACAGCAACAATTGTGGTACTGTATTTTCACAGTTGTGTTCCTCATATGCAACAAGAACTACACAAGAAGAAACAGTAGCCAAAGATAGTAATTAATTTACAGTGCAATTTGATGACTGCTGAGAAGTAAATCTCATTCTCTTCAATGGAGCTTACTCCCTTGTGTGTTTAGAACTGCAGCCGTACACTCCATTTTGGAGCCTGCTTCCTTATGAAATAAACACATTCTTTCTGCTGCAACTCATGCTTCAAAACAATTTCCTACAGTTCTATGAAGCTCCAGATACCTCACAGTATCTGATATTTTCTAGAGATCAAAGGGCGCAATCCTAACCAATATTCCAGCACTGACCTAGCCGCAATGCAGGCCCAAGGTAAGGTAACAAACATGCCCTTCTCTTGAGGAGGCACCCCTTGACTGCCTCTCACTGCAGGATGCAGTGCACGCTACACTGGCACAGCTATGTGTTGGTTAGGATTGCGCCAAAAGTCACGTTGGTCTTAGAACGTTATCTGTATGCAGCATATACTATGAGGCCTATCTCAGAGTCTGAATTGTTCTCTCACAGTTATTCCAGGGCCTAGATTTGCCTGTTAATTGTGTGCAGGTCAATTCTTCATATGAAGTCAGTTCTGTTTAACTGGTGAAAACAGTAACAAACTTGTATAAATACAGTATATAAACCTCTGGCAGTGAACAATTAAACAATCAAACATCATATATCTCTAATCTGCAACTGCATCTGTTTGCATTTAATCCAGTGCTTCTCAAACTGGGTCAAGACCCACTAGGTGGATTTCAATTTCATTTCAATATTTTATTGTTAATATACTAGACGATGCTAACATGGTATATGACCGCATTGGTGGAAATGTTACAGGTTTGTACTTTTAACAGGCTACTCTGTATATGCTTTTAACAGAATGGGACTTACTTGGGTGAGTGTGGAAAGGATTGCAGCCTAGGATTGTTAAAATTTTTCCTGCTTGATGATGTCACTTTCTGTCATGACATCACTTCTAGTGGGTCCTGACAGATTCTCATTCTAAAAAGTGGGCCTTGGTGCTAAAAGTTTGAGAATGACTGCTCTAATCAAATTAACTTCTTTGAGTTAACTTGAGAATGACTGCTCTTGATAACTTGAGACTTGACTCCTTTGAGTTAACTTGAGAATGACTGCTCTAATCAAATTAACTCAAATTAAATCGACACACTCCTAGAGTCTACGAAACCATTTTCATTCTGTGTTCCAGTAGTGAAAGACTGATGCCTGTAATTGTTTCAGATGTTTCCATTTCTAATATTTACATGTTTATAGGTATTCTAATCATTAACAAGCCTTGTTATTGTAACAAAAAATATATATATTGGTGCTGTATTTTAAAAGGGTATTTTGATAAATTGTACTTCACGTGTAAATTGCATAGCACAGGACTGACTGTTCAAAAGCTACTAATACAATTTTAAAAAAATTCTTCTGAGGTTGCAAACCTATGCACAAATTGGTGTAACCTATGGTTGTAACTTTATTCAAAATAGTGGAACTTGGTTCTGAATAAATATGCATAGAATTGTACTGCAAAACTGCAATCCTATAGGCATTCCTGGGAGTAAGCTCCACTGAACTCAATGAAGCTTACTTTTGAATAAACATGCATAAGATTGAATTGTTAAGGAAACAAACATTTATTTTCAGTATAAAAAATGTTCCTAATCCTATATTACTACCACAAATATTTTGTGTTTTAGTAACCTAAACATTATTCAGAATTCTTTAGTGCTGTTGAATCTGATTGTAATCTGTAGATAAAAAAACAGAGAAATAGAAAAAAGTAGGTAGCTTCATTTCAGAAAGGTTTGCAGATACTGAAACTTCATAAATGCTTTATTCATGTTTTGTTTGCATTCAAGAACTTCAGGTACCTGTGATAACTGGGATTTATATAGTGGGCCCTCCTTATCCGCAGGCAAATCATCAAAGTACCAGCAGATTTGAATATCCACGGATGTCAAGCTCACAACTGGAGGGCCTCAGAGGACCTCTTGGACACAACCAGAAATGAGTTCCTTTTGCATCTGTGAAGCGTTCTCTGGCACAACTGGAAGGCACATTTGGTTCAGGGTGGCAACTTCTGGTCATGTCCAGAGGTGTTCTGAGGCCTCCAGAGGGCTGGGCACAGTCCCCAGGTAGGGCCCCTATAGATTTCATGATCCACAAAATGTAGGATCCCCGCTCATACCAGGGGCCCTCTGTATTCACGTACTGCTGCAGGGCCTTTTACGACTGGCACGGACTCCTTTACAGCAGTCAGTGCCAGTGGAAGAGGTGCTCCAACAAAGGCTGACTCAGGTAGGATTGGACCTTAACTTTCATGCAAATGCAAACCCATCTATAAACATGATTTTGAGGAAAGTACTTTTCTAGAAAGTATTTTTTCCAGCATCTAGAATTTTATGAACCGTGGGTTCATTCCTCAGAAATGTAAAATTCTAAATGCTAAGAGCAGGAATTAACTGACCTTGCTGAACACATGTGGCATATACTGGTAAACTCAGGTTCCAATCCCATACACGCTTACTGGGGAGTAAATTCCATTCAACTCAATGGAGCTGATTTCTGAATAGATATGTATAGGATTGCACTTCAAATTTTCAAGGTTGGGGACATAGTTACTTTATGACTTGCTCAACAACAACAAAAAGTGACTAGATAAACTTCTGTACCATGTAAAACCAAACTATATTGCCTACATTTAAAATGTTATTGTATTTTTTCCCAAGAGCCTTGTCATTTCTGAAGACATGTTAGTCTGAAAGTCGTGCCCCTGTACAGGAGCAAACAGACTCCATGGCAGAGGTGAGATCTAAATTAGGGAAATCTGCTCAGTCTGTTCGTTACCATGCTACACCAGCTCCCTTTATTCATTTTACAAACTAAGCAGATTAGTTTTTTTGTATAATTTAACCTTCTTTGCTCATCATGATGAGATTCATAGAACTAGGTCAGTTAAACCCTACCCTATTTATTTATTTGATGAATATTTATTGATTTATATTTATTGATAAATCTATTGATTGATTGATTTGAAATCAAACAAAATATATGTATATACACACTTACAGCCTTGTGTGCAAGTTCCTCCAAGCTCTGTGAGTGATCACAAATGTGCAGAAAGCATTTCACTGCATGTCCAGCATTCTGGGGACCTTCTGCCAGTCAACTGAGCATGAGATATCAAACAGAGGGCGCAGTCCTAACCCACTTTCCAGCACCAACATAAGAGCAATGCAACTCTGAGATAAGGGAACAAACATTCCCTTACTTTGAGGAGGCCTCCATGCGTGCCACCCAATTGCAGGACGCAGCACACATCCCATTGGCTCAGCTATGCCAGTGCTGGAAAGTTGGTTAGGATTTGGGCCTTAGTGACCATTTCCTTTTTCCTGGGGGCATGCAGCCGCACTGGGCCATGGTGGATGGCAGGCAGCCACTCTGCAGTCACTACAGAAACCAACACAGCTGACTGGGCCCAGGGCCATTGAGAGGACTTTTATAAGGCGGGTACAAAGTTTCTTTTGGGCCCCTTCATTAGTCATTCTGTTTTTATCCACTATGGTTTTATACCAGAAGCCAGAGGTTCCCGAAATGTGGCACTCACTGGGGCAACATGGGAGGCCCACCACCTGGCAGCAAGACTACAGTGAGTCTTGCTATAAGTCTAAAACAGTGGCAAGAAGCTTGGTGTGGAGACCAGAGCTGTTGCACATGGTTTTCACATGCTTGAAAAAGCTCGCCTACTCTGACCTTCGTACTGTTATTTTTAGGTTCATGTCCAGCCTTCAACCCAGAAAGTGGAGATGATGTCATTGTGCAATTGTGTTGTCGCATCATTGCTACTTTTTTCTGGATACCCGGATGTTGTGATGAAGGTAAATTTGGGAAGCAGTGCCATAAGCTGTAGCCTGTAAGGTCAGAAAGGGTATGGAAGATGAGAATGGGGTAGAGTGAAGCACTCTGTTAATTTTCTGCATTTAAGGCTTTTTATATTCTCTCCACAATAAATGTAAATAAAAAAGGATCAGAGATAAGAGAGCACATTTGATTTGAAAATCTTTGTTTATGGTACAGTACAGATAAGGAGAAAGAATTCACATTGAAGCATCCTTTTACATTGCGATGCAGATCATATCATCAGAAGACATATTAGTAAAAAAAGGCATTAGTACCAAATGTGGCAACGCTGCCAGATTCTGTCATAAAATAGTACTGGTTGCCATGGTGATATAGAAAAATGGAAACATGGTGGGGTAAATATGACCCCACTTATCCATTTAAGGGTTAAATCACACTGAATCAGTGATGCTGTGATGAAGGTAAATAATATTATTCATTATACTTGTACATTTACCAACACTACATAATATTATTGATCATTATGTCTACAAATCACAATTTATACATAAAATGTGAATATTTACATTCTTCATCACACAGTATATGTAAACATTTTCTAAGACCCTAGGAAAATTGCAGCTTCCCTCATTTGGCTTCTGGGCCCTCTTTTTGACCCCAGGCCCAGGTACAGTGTACCCCCTGAATCCTCTCTTATGGGGCCTGGCTGGTACCTGAGTCTGCCTGAGCTCTCACAAGAGTTTGCAGTGGCTGACGTGGCAGGCCTAGAAAAGGGAGGCAGCCTGAAAGAGGTCGAACTAGACACCGTGGCTACTGGCTTCAAAGGGAGCCAGATGACTGCAGGATGGAGTTGGATGAGGTAAGCAGTGAAATGAAGGAGCCGCTCCTCATCCTTGGAACTGCCAGCAACTGACAACGTCAGAGGCCGGTGCCCCAAGGAGAGAGGAGCTGATGGGAGCGGACAACTCCCCCACCCTGGTGAGGTGGTTAAACCCTGGCAGGCCCTCAGTCTGTGGAGGCCTGGGGAGCCCCTGAATGTGACCTGCCCAATGAGGTGCAAGCATGCGGACATCTGCCCTTACAGCTTGAAATGGATCAAAACCCTGGTTAGGGGGTGGGTTGCCAATTTCTGCAAGGAGGGGTCGCCCCACACCTGGGATATGGGGCCATTTTAGGTTGGGACTGGCCTAGGTTTAACAAACTGCTGGTGCAGGTGGAGCAGCAGGAAGGAGCAGCTGAAGAAGAGCCCTCTCACAGTGGGTCTACTGGCCAGGTATTTTGGAGCAGGTGAAATGCTACTGTGCCCCCTGCCTGCCTCCCAGTTATAGGGGTACCTTTCAAAAGCAAAAACAAATCTGAAACCTGTACCATGCTCTGTGCACTGTGTTGAAACCCAGAAGTCTAGAACTTCCCAGTTTCAAGGCAGCGTGCAAGGAGCCCAGTGAGTAGGGGAATGATTGGCCATGTTCACATAAGCATGAAGGAGAAACTGCTTCAGTCTCACTCCATCATGAAGCTGATCATTCTTGGACTGAGGGAGGGAGGCAGCTTTTAGGATGACAGGCACCTCGAGTCTGCTGCCCCTTCAGACCCCTCAAAATCTGCTGTCAATGCAGCTTAGTGGTTTCATGGATGTAGATGTCCTTGGGCTGGGGGGTTACTCTCCGTGTTGTTCCAATTATTGATGACAACAACATCAAAACTTACAATACTGTAATAAATGATGTCCCTTAAAGGGTGTAAAGAGGAGAAAGAAGAGTATATTTACTCAGTATTTGCAAAATCTAAATATCAGTGATGTCCCTTCAAAAGCTCCGAGAATTAAGAAGACATGCAGGTGGGACTACAACAGTAAAGGATATAAGTGCCGGTAATTTTTATGCCTAATTTTTCAAGAGGTTGACAACTTAAGGGTAGGGAAATGTATAATGGAGAGACATAATGAGGACCCCTTGTAGCCACTCAGATGGACTTTAGTCTTTCCTCTATATGTTTATCTGACAGCAGAAAGACATTTAAAATTTTTCCTACTTGATTTTAATCCCAAATATATGCTATAGTGTATGTCTGATTTAAACCATTGTAAGTTTTTTTATTAAAAGTAAGAACCAATAGGGTAATATGATAGTTTAATATACTCTAGTGAAATATAATTTCATTCTCCTGAAATAGAAAATTGAGGCAGAAGATTTTTAAAAGTTAAATGAAGCATTTTAGCTATGTGCTGATATACTGTACAATCACTTTTAGACCTGGGCCAAGTCCAGCTGGCACGTGAAGGAATGCCCAAATTTTCTTTTTGGCCTCCCTTTTTTAAATGGTTGCTTCAGTACATGCACATGCTCTGATCCTTACTTCTGCCGCCACTATCTCCTCCAATGCCCACTTGGCCAGTTTTTATAACAGTCTTTTCCACTCCCAACACACTCCCACCCAGCCTCCTTTGAAGATGCAATCTGGAAAGGGATCACAGCAGCCCCTTATTTTCCCCCTGTCCTGTGCTCCAATTACTCACAGGAGCAGGTAGATTGCTGCCACCCTGATTCTCTCCATTGTTAGAACAAGTGACAAGAAGATTAGAGCAGCAGCGGAGAGGGGGGTGGACTGGTGGTGGGCAGGAACAAGGTAGGGTCACCCCCACCAGTCTCCTACCTTCCCTAGACCACCTCTCAAAGCTGTCACTTCACTGTGTCTCATTTGTGGGCCAGCCCTGATGTAGTCATGTTGCTGAACAATTTTTTATTATGAAAAAAACATTCTAAGATGCAATGGGTGAGATCCACCAGAATTTATATTTGCCGACACAACTTAACTTAATGGGCAAGCTGATTGTTCCACTAATGCCAGCACAAGAAGAAGATGAGCCAAGAAGCTTGAAAGGAAACGTCTGACATTTATTCTTTTTTCCTCTGCAAGAGAAGGGACATTCTTGGGTGATATGGCTTGGGGGGGGGACGGACACCGACATTTTGCTTGTCTCAGAACATCCCTGGGTCTCTCGCTCCTGCCTGCTCTATTTCTACAGGGAGATGTCTGAGCAGATCTTTCACACCACCCTGCACTCTGGGTGTATGACATTCTACCCACTAGGAGAGGGAACTGACCTGCTGTGTAGGACACTGAAATGCTTTTCATGGAATATGGTATCAGTATCAGCATAGATCTATGCTTGACCAGAAGCATCAAGAACTGCTTCGCCTGCACAGAATCTTGAACTTTAATTATGTCTGCTATGATGCACGATCTTGGTTTTAAGCATGACTTGAACACTTTCTCAGTTTTTCACTCTACATTCTGAATCTACATTATTGAAATTCATCTTACTTAGCAAGCAAACCTTTCTCTGCATTTGCTTTAGCGTTTCTTTGTTTTTTGCACAGCTGTGTTTATTTTATGCAGAATGTAGAATATAATAGTCTCCCAGTGCTTTCAAAGTCTTTAAGTTCAGGGGTGTGTGGTGGGCTATGATTTACTGCTCGTCCTTCTAAAAACCACCCCTTACAGCACTAGTTCCCAACCTGTGGTCCAGGGACCACACGTGGTCCACGAAACCCCAAGAAGTAGTCCGTGAAGTCTCAGGAAAAAAAAGATCGCCTTTGATAACTTCCAGTGCTCCCCATAGACCACCAGAGAGGATGGAGAATGACCCGTCTGCAGCCAGCAGCAAGAGCTGCAATGTACAGATCTTCTCTGTTAATAATACATGTAATAAATCTCTAATCAAGCTGTAATTATTACAAATTTAATTGATCTTTTTGTGTGATGGGGGGGTTGCATGCAGGGTTCATGAGAGGGGGCACAATGGGTAATTTGTACCTCAGGGTCAAAAAGGAGGCCCAGGAGCCAAAGGAGGTCTCTCAGAAATTTCCTGGGATCTTTTATTTTCCAATCTCACCAGTACTTGCTGTCCTCATGTGATGCTGGGTGCCTAGCAGCTGTGGCTACTGCAAGCCATATGTGCTGGGCCAAAGAATGCATACCTGGTACTCCTGAACACTCACATCTGGGAGAGACACCCCATACTAAGGTAATCTCCCAACATATAGTAGTGAAGGAATGGGGAGCTCAGCCATCTCTGTTGTTCAGTAGCCCACCATTGATTGTATAGCACTCACATTCGTACCAGTCTGTCTTGCAGGAACCCAACAAATAAATCCCCAAGGAGAGGAAGCCATTATTGTCTGGGCCTTGCAGCCATGATCCATTAAGTGGGAAGTATGGAGCAGTTCTGTGCACTCCCTTTTTCTTCTCTGCTCTGCATCTAGTGAGAGGACATAAGAACCTGGGATGCCACTGTATGCTTCAAGCCTCCGACTTCAGCCAGCATAGCTCCTGCCACACACTGGAGGAGTAGGAAGTGCACTGAGTAGGAGGAACGCTTTACTTTATGGACACCACTTTAGCATCTTGGGCTTTGAAGGTACACCTCCAGTTTCCAAAATCTTTCCCACTGAGTTGGGAAACTTTTCCACAGTAGTTCCTACTGCTAGGGAGAAGGGGCAAAGTACCATTTTTATATTTTGCTTGACACCACAATACTTTGAGCTGTGTTTTTGATGAATAACTATCTCCTACAATATTCCTTAAAGAGCCTAGTAATGGAAGTACTGCAGAAGCTGAATTAGTAACCAGCAAAAGGGAATCTCGGGTTTAATGCAGACCCAATCTGACAATTCTCTCCAGAGAGCGGTAGGGTAGGAATGCTTCACATAGCTTTCTTCATTATCAGTAGCCCACATGCAATAGAATCTGATGGGATCTTTCTGATCTGGAAAACAAGCAAATATTTTGTTCATCATTTTTTTCACATGAGGAAATCCATACAGAATCTCACTCTGCATTGGTAATGAGACTCCTGTACTGGTTACTGGAGTGAGTGGCAGTGCAGCATGACTAGCCAATCTTTCGTTGAAAACTGGTTATAGCATCTGAATGTGGATGCAAATGTGTATCAATACACAAAATGCTCAATTCCCTTTTTCACAAGGTGCCTTTTGGATTGAATTCAATCATTTGTTTACAGTGTTTTTTCTAAAGGTGTTTAAGTGCTGCAAAGTCCCTCTCTCTCTGAGCAACTCATGTTTCAGTCTCTAGTGAAGTCACTGATAATCCCACTAGTTCTCCAAGCACTCAGGAAAAACAATGCAACAGAAACTAAATTAATGTTGCATAAAAAGAAAATTGGAAACACATTTTGTTGGGAAAAGCCACAGGCTTTCCTCATGCTTCCATCACAGAGGTGTATTTTAAAAGACCAATAACTATGTCATCAGAAAGTCATCTTTGTGAAATGAGAAATAAGCCATTCACATTGAATGATCTTCAAACTGCTGGTGCATTTCTGCCCTAACTAAACCTCCAGGGAAGATGCTATGAAACCAGTGCTGTCATTAAAGTGTTAGGAGGTCCAGAAGGAAATGAACAAGGGAAAAACAAGGCAAGTTAAAAACAAACTCTTAAAATGAATTGAATAAAGGCTTGACTTGTAACATTTGCTGACATTTCCATAATAGTTATCATTGGAATAGGTATACATTAAAATCCAATTGATGGAATTATTTCAATAATATGTCTCTACTTCATAAATTTATAGATTTTTTAAAGTATATTTATCAAGAAAAACAATTACTGTAGTAAACTTGGCTCTCTCAGTGGTGACTTCAAAAATTGCATTTTGGCTGCCCAGAATGATTGTCTTCCTTTCACTCACTTCCTTTCACGAATCTTCTCTATGAAGAAGTGTGAAAACTAAAGGAACATATTAAACTGAAACTCTTTGCATCCCTTTTCAAGCTTTTTAAAAAGTTCCTAAAATACTATCCGTTTATTTTTTTTAGCAAATAATGTTATTTGGCTCTTGTGCAGTACTTACTAGAACCATCAGAGGTGGGATGTTAACCCGATAACATAAGACAAATAGATTGCAAATTAGTGTTGGTCTCTGATAAGGGTGATTCTGCAAAGATCTAAGTTTCTGAAAAAACTAACGTGCTCATTCTCTCAAATGTTTGTGGGTGAAGTTTTAATAATGCACATATTGTATAGCTTCAAGTGTGATACTCATACTAAAATGCTGTTATGTTCAGGTGTGTAAGAAAAAAAATAACTTATGATATAATCACTGGTATATTGGCAACCTTCAGTCTCGAAAGACTATGGTATCGCGCTCTGAAAGGTGGTTCTGGCACAGCGTCTAGTGTGGCTGAAAAGGCCAATCCGGGAGTGACAATCCCTTCCACACCGGGAGCAAGTGCAGTCTGTCCCTGGTCTGTCTCCCTGGCTATGGGCCTTCCTTCTTTGCCTCTTAGCCTCAGACTGTTGGCAAAGTGTCTCTTCAAACTGGGAAAGGCCATGCTGCACAGCCTGCCTCCAAGCGGGCCGCTCAGAGGCCAGGGTTTCCCACTTGTTGAGGTCCATCCCTAAGGCCTTCAGATCCCTCTTGCAGATGTCCTTGTATCGCAGCTGTGGTCTACCTGTAGGGCGCTTTCCTTGCACGAGTTCTCCATAGAGGAGATCCTTTGGGATCCGGCCATCATCCATTCTCACGACATGACCAAGCCAACGCAGGCGTCTCTGTTTCAGCAGTGAATACATGCTAGGGATTCCAGCACGTTCCAGGACTGTGTTGTTTGGAACTTTGTCCTGCCAGGTGATGCCGAGGATGCGTCGGAGGCAGCGCATGTGGAAAGTGCTCAGTTTCCTCTCCTGTTGTGGGCGAAGAGTCCATGACTCGCTGCAGTACAGAAGTGTACTCAGGACACAAGCTCTGTAGACCTGGATCTTGGTATGTTCCGTCAGCTTCTTGTTGGACCAGACTCTCTTTGTGAGTCTGGAAAACGTGGTAGCTGCTTTACCGATGCGCCTGTTTAGCTCGGCATCGAGAGAATGAGTGTCGGAGATCGTTGAGCCAAGGTACACAAAGTCATGGACAACCTCCAGTTCATGCTCAGAGATTGTAATGCAGGGAGGTGAGTCCACATCCTGAACCATGACCTGTGTTTTCTTCAGGCTGATTGTCAGTCCAAAATCTTGGCAGGCCTTGCTAAAACGATCCATGAGCTGCTGGAGATCTTTGGCAGAGTGGGTAGTGACAGCTGCATCGTCGGCAAAGAGGAAGTCACGCAGACATTTCAGCTGGACTTTGGATTTTGCTCTCAGTCTGGAGAGGTTGAAGAGCTTTCCGTCTGATCTGGTCCGGAGATAGATGCCTTCTGTTGCAGTTCCAAAGGCCTGCTTCAGCAGGACAGCGAAGAAAATCCCAAACAAGGTTGGTGCAAGAACACAGCCCTGCTTCACTCCGCTTCGGATGTCAAAAGGGTCTGATGTGGAGCCATCGAAGACAACAGTGCCCTTCATGTCCTTGTGGAAGGATCTGATGATGCTGAGGAGCCTGGGTGGACATCCAATCTTGGGGAGAATCTTGAAGAGGCCGTCTCTGCTGACCAGGTCGAAAGCCTTTGTGAGATCTATGAAGGCTATAAAGAGTGGCTGTCGTTGTTCCCTGCATTTCTCCTGCAGTTGTCTAAGGGAGAATACCATATCAGTGGTGGACCTGTTGGCTCGGAATCCACACTGCGATTCTGGATAGACGCTCTCTGCAAGTACCTGGAGCCTCTTTAGTACAACTCGGGCAAACAGCTTTCCTACAACGCTAAGGAGAGAGATGCCGCGGTAGTTGTTGCAGTCACCCCTGTCACCTTTGTTCTTGTACAGCGTGATGATGTTTGCATCCCTCATGTCTTGAGGTACTCCACCTTCTCTCCAGCAGAGACAGAGGATTTCATGCAGCTCAGTGACGATGATCTCTTTGCAGCATTTTAGGACTTCAGCAGGGATGCTGTCTTTTCCAGGTGCCTTGCCAAAGGCAAGGGAGTCCAGGGCCACGTGAAGTTCTTCTAGGGTTGGTTCACTGTCAAGCTCTTCCAGCACAGGCAGGCACTCAATGTTGTTCAGTGCTTCTTCGGTGACTACATTTTCTCTGGAATATAGCTCAGAGTAGTGCTGCACCCAGCGTTCCATCTGCTGCGCCCGATCCTGGATGACCTCGCCTGTGGCAGACTTCAGAGGGGCAATTTTCTTCTGTGTTGGACCTAGGGCCTGCTTGATACCATCATACATCCCCTTGATGTTGCCCGTGTCAGCTGCTATCTGTATCTCGGAACAGAGCTGGAGCCAGTAGTCGTTAGCACATCTCCTGGCAGTCTGTTGGACTTTGCTGCGAGCAGTTCGGAGGACCTGCAGGTTGCGCTCACTGGGACAGACCTTGTATGCTGCTTGAGCTCTCCTCTTTTCCTCAATGACTGGTGTCAACTCCTCAGAGTGGGCTTCAAACCAGTCTGCCGCCTTGTTGGTCTTCTTGCCGAATATGGACAAGGCGGTGTTGTAAACGGTATTCTTGAAATGTTCCCATCTGTTGGATGCGTTTGCGTCGGCCGGGCCTGGAAGAGATTCCTCAAGCGCTTGTGCAAATTCCTCCACTTTTCTCTGATCCCGGGTCTTGCTGGTATCAATGCGAGGTCTTCCTTCCTTTTTCGTGTGATACAGTCGCTTTGTTTGCAGTTTCACTCTGCTGCACACCAGGGAGTGGTCAGTGTCGCAGGCAGCACCATGATAACTGCGTGTGATCTTGATGCTGGGAAGGCTGGAGCGTCTGGTGAGGATCAGGTCGAGCTGGTGCCAGTGCTTTGATCTTGGATGTCTCCAAGAGACTCTAAGTTGGGGCTTTGTGTTGAAGAACGTGTTGCTGACACAGAGACCGTGATGACAGCAAAACTCTAGCAGGCGTTGGCCATTTTCGTTCATCCTCCCAGTGCCAAACTGACCTAAGCAAGTGGGCCATGAACTGTTATCAGCACCAACTCTAGCATTGAAATCGCCGAGGATGAACAATGGCTCTTTTACAGGGATTTTCTTGACAGTGGTGGCCAGGTCATCATAGAATTTGTCTTTGGCTTCTGCTGGAGACGACAGAGTCAGTGCATAAGCACTGATGAGAGTGATAGGTCCTGCTGATGACTGGAGCTGCAGGGACAAAATTCTTTCACTTCCCACAGTAGGTGGGATGATGGATTTCAGCAGGGTATTTCTGACCGCAAAGCCAACGCCATGTTCCCTGGTTTCGTTTGGTGGTTTTCCCTGCCAGAAAAATGAGAAATTTCTCTCCTTGACAGATCCGGAATCTGGCAGCCTCGTCTCTTGAAGGGCGACGATGTCCATCTGCAGTCTGCTCAGCTCCATGTCGATGACAGCTGTTTTGCGTGCGTCGTCTATTTCTTGCAGGTCATCAGAGAAGCCAGGTGTCATTGTCCTAACGTTCCAGGTGCCCAGCTTTAGGGCAGTAGTTTTCTGTTTTCTGTTGCATGGTGCAGAGTTGTCGATCCGCTTGTCGGTTTTCACCCTAAACCCCACGCACCCCATGAGGTTAACGGACCGTGGCGAGGCAACACCTTACTGGCTGGGGACTGCCCAGCTTAAGGCGGGCGGTAGCTGCCCAATGAGATGCAATGATCTCTCCCACCGTCGGAAGCAGCCCCTGGCGTCATGCTCTACGCCAATCGAGCAAAGACTTATAACCGGTAAACTGCTGCTTCCCGTGTTGTGCCGACGCCGTATGGCGAAGTTGGAGTGTCCTCTCCAGTGCGCGAAGCCTGGGTAAAGAAGGTATGGAGGATAGGCTGTTACCCATGCAGCAAATCCCCCCTCTCCACGTCGCTGGAATGGTCCAATGGAAAGGCAGAAGCCAATACGGTTGGTTCCAGCGGCGTCGCAGGAGTTGCCAGAACGTGACTGTGTTCAGCCATGAACTGCCTAAGGGACTCCGGCTCCTGATTTTGCCTCGAGGTTGACTCCTGAAGCCTTTTCCACAACTGGATGTAGCCACAAGGCAGTGGAGGTTTGAGGTCAGAGTTTCCTTCTCTTAGATGAGCTGCCTTCCTAGGCTGACGAGTTCCATCTACCCGGTGGCTGTTTAGTCGCCTCTTACGACAGGTACCAGGGCAGGTACCATCCCCACATCCAGTGGCCAGGGGTTCCACGGGCTTTTCCTCCACCAACCCATCCGAACCCTTACAAAGACACCTGGGCCAGGCGTCCCCCTCTCGTGGCAAGGAGTCCCACAGGCCAGTCCCATGCACATGCCCACCGTGCCAGGCGCCTCCCCCCACAGAGCAACGCCACTCTGGGCAAAGAAGCATGGAGGGCCCCGCTGATGCTCTGCTCTGCCCCGACACTGGCCCCCTCCCCAATGGTCTGCCCCGGCGGAGCTGCTCACCCTGCCGCTGCGCCGCCTCCCCTCATCTAATATAATCACTCATCTCATATAATATAATATAATATATTATAATATATATATATATAATATATAATATATATAATATAATATATATAATATATATAATATAATCACTCATCTCATATAATCACTAATGCAGTAATAAAAGCTAGTCTGAAAACCACAGGAATTTTTCAACATCACTTTGCAATTATGCAAGAAATAATACACTTACACAAATGTAATAAATGTCAAAACATTTACCATACTTTACTGTACAGTGGCATCAATTGTATAGAATAGTGAGTTCTCACATCACCTGAGTAAAGCAAATGGAAAGACAAAGGTCCCTTTTAGGTCTCTAAGCTGAGTGAAGCTTTTATGCAACTTTTAAAGACAAAGGAGCTCTGCTTGAAAAATAAGTGACTTCTCACCATTCCTTTTATTAGATGTACTAAGGCCTGCATATATGTTACTGTCCCTGTGTGGTTCTCCACAGATCAGACAGCTAGTACATGCATCTGCTATGTTATTCAGTTCATACATTCAAAATCCTATGCAGAGATCAATATCTTATAAGTAGTGTATGCAGCAGCATTGAGTTGGTCAGGCAAATACATTTTGCAACAACAGCTAGGACTTTGGTGAGTTGAATATTCCAAGAAAAACTTTCGCAGAGCCCACATTGAGAACTACTTTGTTGCATTGGGGACTGCCTGATCCCTGCCTGCCAAACTTATGGTGTTTAACTTCTGCTTTTGTATGTGTGTGGTGTCTTTTTCCTGTTCCTCAGGGTTTCTATGAAGCACAGTCAATGTATTTTCTCCTTTTATGCCTGATGTTATGCCTGCTAAAGGCTTATCTGCATGTCAGATACAGTAATGTTCAACTATTTTGTTTGCTAGGCCTCCTAAATCCAATCAGCAGAGGTGGCATAAAGTCTCAGCTTCATAGAATAGAAATGTTGCAGAGTGGGGAGACAGGCCTACTGCTGTTCACTCCCTTTTTAAACGAGGCTGGATGTGTGCCTCAGCAAAGAAGAAGAGAGTTCATTCAAGAGATTCTATGGTTAGGGAAGAGCCAAGATCAGGGAGTCTAGACTAGAGGAATGGAGGCTGGGAGAACTGGCCACTTAACTGAGATATAGGACATGAGGAAACAATAGCTGGAGATGTTCAAAAAACAGAATAGAAAAGCAGTGAGTTGACAAAAGGAAATAAAAACAAAAGGCAGCTCTCACATCAGGCAGGCAGGTTGTTTTGAGTATTCTGGTTTCCCCAACAACAATAGATTGTAGCCAGTTCCAATTTTTGGAACTGGCATGTGTAAGCTAATTGAGCATCCAAATTCACCTCAACAGGTTGGACAGATAGAGGTGCTCAGATGATCATAAAATATCCAATCGGATGGAACAATTGCATCAAATCTAGATTTCTTAAAGTCGAGTCCAAAGATATTTGTGGTTCACCATAGCTCCCTTGAAGAATCTGTCCACGTGTGTTCTGGTTTTCACCCCCCTCCCTGGGGGTCAGAGCAGTGTAATGGATTTTTCAAATTGATACAGGTGCAAGCACTGTTAGAGAACAGTGAAATTTAATTGTGTTTGGGAATTGTTTTTACTTTTAAGTTTGCCTGTAGTTGCCTGTTTGCATTTTTGCAAAGATCCACACCAGTGCACTGCCCATGCCCAAGCTATTCTTCAAGTCTACTTGTTTTATTCTTTTTTCCTTCTATTATATCTCACTCACTCACTAACACTCCTTGTATTTTTAACACACTTTGTAGTTAGTTGAACTTAGTCAAATTTGCCCCAGGCCTCCTCAACCTTGGATAGATATTATTGATTAGGTTTTTGTGCAATTCTCCACCTAACTCACTCTGCCAGGCTTTTTTCCTCACAGTGGCAAAGAAATCAACTGATTTTGGTTCTGGCATAGGGGCAGATCAGAGGAAAGGAGGGAGGCACCAACTTTAGAGCTGCCCATGACAACCACCCCACTGCAAACTACTATTAAATAATAGTAATGTAACACAACTTATTTAATATTTACATTAGCATAAATAGATGCAACAAGGACAATAAAACTATCAAAATAATATCAAGAATAATTAAGTAAAGACCATTTATATTCCACTAGAAGCTGAAAAAGAAGGGTTGCTGTGGAAGCTTTGTCCTTTTTGCCTCTTAAGGTTCAGGAGGGAATGGGTGAGGGCTGTTAAAATGGTATGTTCAGGTTTTTTTCTTCAGTAGAAGTGTTACGTGAAAATCCCCTTTTGCCTTTTAGTTGCGATTTTATATCTGGTTATGTTACTATGGACTAAAATATCATGCAGGCTTAAACTTCTCACACAGGCCAAATTTCCAAAACTCTGGTCAAGCCCCAAACTTACACAACCTCCACCGCTCTGTGGTTACTGTATTCATTGTATTGTTTTAACCCAATCACTGTTTATGCAAAAGTGTCTCCTAATGCAATTACTGTTTATGCAAACACATTATAGGAGGAAGTCTGGCATCTTAAATCCACCTCCCTAGGAAGAAGTATTCATTGTATTGTTTTAGCCCAACCACTGCTTAAGTACTGTATGCAGACCTGAACTGCCTTCTGTGTATTGCTGGCTCTTTGTATTGTTTAAGGCCCCCATCTAGGAAGCCAGCCATTAGACCCCATTGAATTTTGCTGATAACTGACAAATTCACTTCCCTATGAACTTATTCCCAAGTACCACCCAGCTCAGCTCTGGAACCTCACCCAGTACCACCCAGCTCAGCTCACCCAGCAAAAACCCTTTTTAAAGAGAGGGCTTCCTCACATGCTCTCTCACTGGCTCCCCCTCCAAGGACACAACACATCTGTGTTGTGTCAGAGGGGCCTCCACACAGGAGTCTCCCCCCCCCCATCCAACTGCTCTACAAGACAGGTAACTATCTGGCGTCTGGAACTTTTCCCCTTCTTTCCCCCCCTTTTCTCCCCTTCTCTCCCCATCTTTAGTTAGCAACTGGGTTTGGCAGACCAGGGACCCCTAAAATCCTTCCCTACAACCTTTCCTTTTTCTAGTTTCCTCGGATGCACCAAATACTCTCCACACACAACCACCATGAAAGCTAGGTACACTGGATTCAAGTACTAGGACCAAGGAACATATACTTATCACTTTTTCCAGGTGCATTATGTTTACCTTTGTACTTTTGTAATAAAACAATAATCTTTTATTAAAAGTTCTTTCTCCCAGTCTCCTCTTTAAGCTAAATGGAATTTCTCTGCATTACACCATCTTGTTATCCAGCCCGCGATCCTGAGGTTCCAGTAAGGGTAGTGTACTAATTCCCTAAACAAAACAGCCTTTTTGGTAACAGAAGGAAAGCCTCTATAAAGGAATCCTTGGCAGCTGCTACCATGGGGCTATTATGTACATGCCAAATGGATCATTGCTGGAAGGAACACAAGGCATACAATAGGCCTCTGTGTTTGCTGGTGCATATTGTTCTCCTTTGGATTGTCTTCAGTCCATTGTAGTGATGTGCAGAACTGAAAGCTCACAGGGAAGATGCAATCTTGATGGACAAAATGCAACATTGTAAGGCCTCTGGAGACAGGGGTCTGAACATATAAAGACAAATGGGGCTGCTTATACTGTATATCCATCTATATATTCAGAAATGCAGTACACAAGAAATACTCCAGTAGTCTACTACTATTTGGTGTCTGACTGGCAAGAGCTCTTCAGGATGCCACAGAGCAACCCTGCCCAGGAGTTATGCTTGTTGGCTTGCTCCTAAATCCTTCTGTATAGGCCAGTGGTTTTCAGACTGGGACATCGCAACACCCCAGCCTGAGAGCCTTGGGTAGTTCTCCCTTAAGGGGAGGGGCAGGGGGAAGGCAGAGATGCGATGCTCAGCATCACACCTCTGATCTGGGTGCAGGGGCACGCTGCCACTCACCCCTGTCTGCAGCAGCCTCCCAGGGGTTGGGGGAGCCCGGCGCCAGCCTCAGCAGGGCTCCCCACGCAGCACAGAGCCCTCCAGAAGATGATTGCAACCACTTCTGGTTTGCAATTGTGAAACAGGAAGTGGTTGTGATCGTCTTCTGGAGGGCCCTATTGCCCAGGTGTCTGCAGCTGTGCAGCACACTCTGCTGAATGCCCAGGCTTTACCCTTAAAGGGGCCACTGCTAATACCACATCTACCTCCTTGTCAGATCTTCCACAATTCCAAAACATTCCACCCCTTGGTGTCACAGTGGTCCCCTTGATCAATTGTCCGTTGTTTTCTTTCTTGTGCCATCAACCCCTTGGCCTGTTTTCTTTCTTGGGCCCTCCACCCCTTGGTCTGCCGCATCTTTTCCATACTGGTTGCTGAAGCTCCCATACAGTCCAATCCCGTCCTATCCATTCTGATGCCCATTTGGTCTATGCCATGCCCCATCCCAGAGGGCAGCCTATCAATCCCAGTGGTCCTGTGGTTAGGTCCAGAGGCCATCCTATTAATTGCAGCCATGCTGGCTCCTCCACCTCCATCTGTTCCCCTCTCTAGAGCATCCCCAAAACAGAGGCATTTCCATTCCATTTCTTGGGGAGTCTCTTTCAAACCCACCTCCAACTGCACAGCCCATTTTATTCATCCTTCCAAGCCCCATTCTAGGAGTGTAATGGCCCAAGCTCTCCATGCCAAGGAAAGGGCCTTCCATTCTTCCCATTTTGTTCATCCTAAAGCCCATGCCTTTTATACCCATTCCTCCAGGCTCCAAGTTGTCTATCCTTAGGCCCTTGTTCAAGTGGTTTGCATCAATAGGTATCCCTCCTGGTCCCAACCCCATACCAATGCCCCCAAGTCCATGAGGAAGCTGCTGGGGTCGCTCTGGAGTGAAGCAGTCTCCTTTTGGTAAGGCTCGTTCATCCATCTTCACATGCATCTGTCTATCAAACAGCAACTGCCCATTGAACATAGAGATGGCCTGAACAGCTTCAACCACTTGCTCAGAAATCACAGTGCCGATCCCTCAACTTCTGCCATTTTTGTCTAAGAATGTCTGCACAGACAACCACACCAGCCATGCTGAACACCCTTCAGTTTCTTCCAGCCAACTTTATAATTCAAATTGGCAACACAGTGCTTCCCAATCTGCCAGCCTGAAAAGAGTCGAAGAGGCCCTCTTTGCTGCTCCTGCAGCCCCACCCCTTTATCTCTAGTCAAGATGGCACTTCAGTTCAACCAGAAGTCTTGCCTGTGCCTTATTAAGGCTTTCTGCTGCCTTTATATCTTTGTGGGCATTTGCCAAGGCCTCCACATATGTGAGATTTTTCTTTTTCTATGCAAAGTAGCCCTTTTAACTTAGCAACTTCCTCTCTCAAAGTTCTCTTCTCCACCTGACCCTCTGAGCCTTTTCAGGGAAAGGATGCCATATTTAATGAGTCCTCCCATATACTGCACCTTCTGGAATATGGTCCAAAGAATGCTCAAAGTAGCCCAGACATTCCATAATAGGGCAGGAGCATTTGCTTTCCATATAGCAAGGTCCAGGGCCTCCCAGATCTGCCAGAGATCCATTTGCTTTGCTCTCTTGTTACACAAGGGGCTGTCCTTCCTCAAACTTTCCTCCTTCTGCTACCCCCACCAAACTCTCCCTTCATCAGGTGCTTTTATGCCTGAAGGCCCTATTGCCTTCAAGTGGCTGCAGCTGTGCAACACACTGCTGGATGCCCAGGCCTTACCCTTAAAGGGGCCACTGCTGATACCACATCTATCTCCTCGCCAGATCTTCCACAATTCCAATACATCCAGCTTAACTTCAGCAATGTAATGTTTTGTCTGCCAAAGAGGTAGCATAAAAGGTGGACAGTAAAAGCTGTTTGGCCCCATAACTAGAACCAGTGGCATAGCTAGGTCATTTGACACTCAGGATCCATAAATTTTTGTCACCCCATATGACATAATTAATTTTTCAAGTGATGTCATGGCTGGAAGTGACATCATCAAGCAAACTAAAATATATAAATAATTAAAGAAAAAAGAAATAATTAAACAAAGGGAAGGGATCCACATCCAACAAGTGAATTTTCTTTGCAAACTGCCTGCAATAACACCCCCCAACAAAAAAATCAGTGAGGTTTTCAGTTCTACCCAGTGCCCAGTTCAATTTAAGTTTTTATATTTCAAGCATATCACTATCAGGATCCACCTAGCTTTGCAAATCTAAAATAGAAAAAATTCACCGTACCCTCTCAAGCCTCTGTTTTATTCTTTTTATGGAGGGGGGGGCCTGTCTTCTGGAGCATTTGTTGAGCTCCAGTTCCATGAGGTTGGAACCATTCTGGTGGCCTCGCACTCCCCTTTGCCTGACCTGACCACAAGCCAAGGCACGTTTGCTTACTTGCGAGTAATTGCTTAGTTTTGCTTTTCATTGGGCTCAATAGTCAGCTTGGAGGGAGGGACTTCCTTCTTGGGTTTTCTTGGGAGAACTGTGTTCATCAAATTGGGACCATTCTGGTGTTGGATTCCTCTCAGCCTGCCCTTTCCAATGGACTAAGGCAAGTTCGCCTACTTGCAAGTAAACGCATGATATGGCTCACTTACCATAGGACTCCATGCATTTTTTCCTTTTTGACGTAATTTTTGATAGAATGGAGATATTTCACTCTGGTTTTTTTTCATTGCATTCTACTGTAAATTCCACATCCAACGGTATATAGCATTATGGTATTATTCCTAACCACCACGATGTTAGCGATTTTGATTACTTATGGTGTCACCCTCCCAAAGCTGGTACCTAGGGCGGACGGCCCGCCCGCCCCTCACTAGCTATGCCACTGACTAGAACAGAGGATAGCATTCTGAATAACTCAAGAGGCAATCTCATGCTACCCCACTACCAGCATATAAATTCCTGTGGTGATTTTCTGAGGTTGCCTAACCAAACAAAAATGAGTACTGCTACCAGCAGGAAGAATCAGAACCAAAAGGATGTCCTTCCTTGCCCACCACCTATCTGTGGTGTACCCAATTACTGAGGTTTCCCTAACACAGAAGCTGGTTGCTATAGAAATGACCCAGAAAGCCAACTCCAGCTCCATACTTGCCCTGGGTAGTGTTAACTCTGCACAAGCAATTGGGAGTGAGGGCAACAGCTCTGAATTTTAGTCAGAAAAAAAACTGAGCAAGTAACTTGTGAAAATAACAGGTGTTTATTAAGAAAGATTTTAAAAATGAAAAGGGGAAATGGTAGAGTCAAACAGGTAAAAACAGGCACTTGGAATTAGACAAAACTGGGTTTCAGGATTGTTTTCAGTTGCCTCCAACACAAACTTCTTAGCCTGTTTTCCAGTCTACTGTGACTTACCTAGTATGCATGGATGTTTCCCCAATGTTCTCTCATTTACATTCCAGCCAGGAAGGGGTAGGCTCCAACAATATGACCCCAAAAGCAATGGAACGTACTATACTGGTTTAAAGTTTGTCTGCATCTTCTAAAGGCTCATGCTGCTTTAAGTGGTGGTTCAATGGCAGGAACCCCCAGATCACCCTCCAGATCTCCCCTCATAAGAACATAAGAAGAGCCCTGCTGGATCAGGCCAAAGGCCCATCTAGTCCAGCTTCCTGTATCTCACACTGGCCCACCAAAGTGCACCCCCTCAGCCAAGGTCAGGTGGTTGGACTTGACTAATGATGGGTGGATTCCAAACTCAGCAGGAGACATTGTTCACTTCCTGGCCTCTTTGTTCATTTCGGGTCAGGCATCAGCTATAGTGGCACTTCTAATACACATCTCAGCCAAGCTGCTTCTGCCTACGTGTAGGTGCAGGTCAAGATGACAAAGATAAACAATGCTGAACTCAGCAAGCACCAACTTACACAGGATGAAGGCTTTCTCTGAGGATTCAGGGGTCCTCATTCACCACACTCCAACCCAGAATAATAAATAATATATCAAGACATGCAGCATGGGGCTACATCAGTATGTCCCTATCTCCTGAGAATGATGGGCGCAGAAGTGGTTACTTTGGTAATGCAAATTTTGGTGAGAAGACATTTTGCACAAAACAAATGCCTAATAGACAGAGAAGCACAAAAGAACTAAAAGGCAGATGGATAATGTTTTTCTTCCAGGAACCCTTACAGATATGCCACCCCAGGGCTTTAGACCAGGGGTGTCAAACCCTTTTCATACAGCAGGCCGAATTACATTCAGCATGCCTGTCGAGGGCCAGAAGTGATGTCATTAGGCAGGAAGTGATGTCATTAAACAGGTCATAACTAGAAATAAGCATTTTTTTCTCACTTAGGAACTCATTAGCTGCAGATGACAGAAGAGAAAATATGCAAATCTTTATTATACATTCATACATACATACATACATAAGACCTTTATTGGCATAGATCAGGGGTGCCCAAACCCCAGCCCGGGGGTCACTTGCGGCCCTCGAGGCCTCTCAATGCGGCCCTCAGGGACACCCCAGTCTCCAATGAGCCTCTGGCCCTCCGGAGATTTGTTGAAACCCGCACTGGTCCGACGCAACTTCTCTCAGTGTGAGGGCGACTGTTTGACCTCTCGTGTGAGCTGTGGGATGACAGCTCCCTCCACTGCTTGCTGTTTCATGTCTGTGATGCAGCAGTGGCAGCAAAGGAAAAGCCGGCCTTGCTTTGTGCAAGGCCTTTTATAGGCATTGAGCTATTGCAAGACCTTCATTCATTCATATAAGTTCATCTTTAATATATTCATTTATGTAAACTTATGTAAATTTATTCAAATTTTAAATGTAAATTAATTCTTTTTTTCCCGCCCGGCCCCCAACACAGTGTCAGAGAGCTGATGTGGCCCTCCTGCCAAAAACTTTGGACACCCCTGGCATAGATAAAGGAAATACAGAACAACAAACATCCAGAACAACAAACACCCCTGCACACAAAAAAACAATAACATAAAACAATCATAATCATCCAATACCCCCTCCCCCCGTTCACCATAATATAGCAGAAGACCCAGAATTCCATCCTGCCAGTATCCCAGAAACAAAGTTGGCAACCTTGTCAAGAAAGTTAGTTTCCTCTATAGAAAGATGGGTTTGTAATTTAAATGAATCCTCCCAACCCTGCATTTTGTTCAGCAGTGGAGCCAGATAGTTCTTACGAAGGGTGTCATGGAGTGGGCAATAAAAAAATATATGATGTAATGTCTCCACACAGTTCTTGTCACAGGTACATCTTCTTTCTGAGTAGGGAATGCCACTAAACCTGCCTGCTAGCAGAGCTGATGGAAATGCATTGCATCTCGCAAGGGAGAATGCTCTGCGAGCCTGCGGGCACTGCAGATGATAAAAGAAAGAAGCCAGCTTCCCAAAACTGACTGGGATGTGCAGATGGAGAGGGGAGCAAATGGTGTTAGCTGCACAGGATAGCTCTTGACGCTCAATATAGAGCAATCTTTCCTTGACAGTCCTGTAGGCTTCGCTCTTACACCAATCATACCCAGGCTTGCTGTGTCTAGTCCTATCGATTTAAGCTTGGTGAGTGTATCTGCAACCTCCACAGGCAGTACTGGATCAGCCAGAAGCTGGTACATTGGCCCATATGGGGCAGCATTCAAGAGGATTGCAAGCCAAAATTTTATTGATCTCAAACAAGCCAACGTTTTGAGTCTGATAAAACCCACTTCAAGACACATAGCAGAGTATGGAACACATCTGGGAAAACCCAAGATCCTCCACAGGAAGGAGGCCTGTATGCTCTGTTGAACAATTCAAGGCCTTATGCCAGATTGGACAGCCATAAAGAACTTGTGAAAGTACCTTAGCCTTGAATACCTCTAAAGCAGCCGGGACATATCTGTTACCTTGGCTAAAAAAAAAAACCCAGGAAATTGCAAGGGATGAGATTTTTGATGCATTTAGGACTGCATTACAGTGAGAAACCCACAAATGCTTGTAGTGGAAATTAATGCCTAAATATCTGAACGTCTTTACCTGTTCCATTTTGTTGCCCATAAATGACCATTTAAATGGTTTCCAATTGTTGGCAAACACCATGATTTTAGATTTAGAGTAGTTAATCTGTAACTTGTTGGATGTAAAATACTCTATAGATTTATTAAGTAGACGTTTTAAGCCAATTCTTGTTCGAGAAATAAGAGCCACATCATCCGCATACAGTGGCACTAGACAGGACCCAAGTATCGGGCAATGACCACCCACTGTCTTCAAGGCCAGGGAAATCTTGATTATATTTCAAGATATGGGAGAGCCCAATTATCATGCATGCTGCCCTTTCAGCAGTGACAACTCAGCACAGCTCAGCAGCTGAGAGCCCAAGGGCTGAATAGAAAGTTTCCATGGGTTGCATCTGGCCCCAGCCTTATGTTTGACACCCCTGCTTTAGACCTTAACACCCATTAGGAATCTCAGCTTTGATCCTTCAAGTAGGGCTGCAAGGACAAGGCACCCCATACAGAATCACATGAAAGAGGAAGACCATACTGCAAAATATGTGCGTCTGAAAGAAACTTGGGGGACAAGTCTGTAATTGGCTGCTAGTCATGCTACATGCTATTTCCAGGCAAGATGCCTGTGTATACCAGTTGCAGGAGAACAACAGTGGGAAATGGATTTTCTTTTGTCTCCTGCTTATGCATTTCCCAGAGGCAGCTGGCTGGCCATTGTGGGAAACAGGACGCTGGACGAGATGGGTCTTGAATTTGATCCTGTAGAACGCTTATGTTCTTAAGCATGTTTCTTTCATTTTTTCCTCTCTCTCAAAGAGAGATGGATGTGCAAAACTCTCAAATGTCCATTGCCAGCATATCTGCTACTCCATCCCAAACTGTATACGGACTAAACTATGGCCCCTTAATAGGTAGAAGCCATCTTTATTACAAAAGGGTAAGTATGTACTGTGCAGGGTGTGTCCGTCCTGATGACCACCCCCAAATACAGATGTTGTCCCTCCATGAAAGCAATGGGGGGCATAAGCCACCTTTGCAGGTACATATTTGAGGCACTTGACTTCATCTATTTTCTGCTTCTGGCAAACACTGATAACTCTATTTGTTCTGCAGGATATGAGCCAAGGCACACAGAAACTACCGATATGAGTTTCAGTGCAATTCCCTATCGTAGATGTGTAAGTGTTGTTGCAAACGACTACACTGCATTCCCCAGCAGGTGGTGCCAGTATAGACATGAGGGGGATTGCCAGTGAGTGATAGGAAGCCAGGCTGAGGCATGTAAAATTGTGCCTAGGGATAGCATCCTGAGTCATTTTTACTCTCTTAATAACCCCTAATGAGCATCTAGACACAGAAATCTTTTGCAGCTGATATCCATTATTCATCATCATCATCATCATCATCATCATCTGTATGTTTCTTTTGTTTCCCCACAGGTTACCAGGTAGCCATTTATCATTCATAGATGTTGTTGTTGTTGTTGTTGTTGTTGTTGTTGTTGTTGTTGTTGATGATGATGATGATGATGATGATCTTAAGCACATAAAAAGCAAAGTGCTGTATAAATAAAAATACAAAATTAATTACAAGACTTCTGTCTACAAATGTACTATTTAAATAGACATGTAAGGAAAATAAAGAAGGGGAGTAAATAAAAGCAATTGGAAAAAAGAAACACTGTTAAAATCTTAGCAAATGAGGGAAAAAAGAAGGAAGGGGGGAGGACTGAAAGCCCAAACCTTGGCTCGGCACACCGGCTTACCGCTGCTGTGCACTGTCGCAAACATGCCATAAGGCACATTTGTGAGGCCTAACACCAGGCCAGCACCCATGCTAGCCCAGCACTGGGCTAGTGCCAGGCGGGTGCACGGCCTCTGGCGCTCAGTGGTCGCATGGACTGTGGAAAGGAAAGCAGGGGCAGGGGGGAGGCGGGGAGGAGGTGTTCCAGGGAGGGGGAAGGCGGATGGAGGGTGGGGAGAGGGCAGGGAGGAGGTGTGTCGGGGTGAGAGAGCGGGGAGGGAGGGAGGCAGGAACAGAGGAGCTCTGCTCCACAGGATCCTGAGCGTTCATGTGGGGCTCGCTACCCGACACAAACACTTTTACCTCACCACTTTTGGTCGGTGGTGAATTGAGTAGCCCCATTGCAGGGCTACTTCCTTTACCCAGGAGAAGGGGACAAAAGTCCCCTTCTTCCGAGGTGCCACCCGTGGCTGCTGTGGGCATGCAGGATGCGGCAGTAGCTGTTTTTGCTGCTGCTGCAGCCGCGCACCACGGGAGCTCAGGATTGGGCTGTGAATCATATGGATATTTGGAGGCAACAAATTCCAAAGAGAAGGTGCTGCTAAGAAAATGGATGACAGTGTGAGACAACACATGCAATGCTTGGTCTAAAATAATAAAAGATTGGTGTTGGAGGAATGCAGGGCTGTGAGAGGAGTATAAAATGAAATTAAAGAAAAAACAATCAGGAGCAAAAGAGTGCTGTAAGGCACGTTTGCACCTCCTTGAGAGGAAGCTGGGTCGGCATTCCGAGAAGCGCCAGCCCTGCAGAGGCTGATGCAAACCTCTGTGCCAGCTTCCTCCTTGTGAGTTGCATTGGCCCAGCTGGGCCAACACAAGAAGGGTTGGCGGGAGGGAGGCGTTCCTAGGCTGGGGGAGGGAGGGCGGGGAGCGGGAGGCGGGGCTGGGATCCAGCTGTTACTATGGATCCCAACTCCATTCCCAGGGAGAATGGATTGGCTTCAAGCCACTCCGCTCTCCTCAGACTTGTGCTACCTCAAGAGGTGGCGCAAGTCTGAGGAGACCCATAGGTGCTAGCAGCCCTTACCCATGGGTAAGGGGAACCGTTTCCCCTTGCCTCTGGCTAAGCTACTTCTGGCCACAATCCTGCGCTGGATAGAGCGCAAGCTTCCTGGCTTGCCTGTTCCAGCGCAAGTTAGGATTGCGCCCTAAAGGATTCAAATCTTATCCCACACTGAAACACGTGAAGAAAGGGAAATGTCAGATTTTCCCTGTAATTGAGATTTCAGTTGTGACCCTGTGGAAAGCCACCTTTGTCTCTGTCATACTGCCACCATGGTAATGTTCCCTCTCTCCTCCCAGAGCTCTTGTGCCTTTCCAGAATTTATTATTTTAAATGGCTCCTCCATGTAGTTATTTGTCCTAGAGTTGGAGGCACAAGCAATTTAAAGCAAGAAAATGGTGTGACAGAGAGGGCTAATACACCCTCAACCAGCATCATGGGCATGACCCTGATGGGGAATGTTTGTTCCCTTACCTCAGAGCTATATTGCCCTTAAGTCAGTGCTGGAAAGCACCTACATAAGGGGTTAGGATTGCATCCTTTGAATCCTTTCTGTCTTTCCTAGGGATCAACATAGGCACTCTTTATCCAGAGTTCGAGATGGAGAGATGATGCTGTACTTCTGTGGGTGGAACTGAGGGCTGTCTGTGGAGCTCCTTATCTTGGAAGAGTTGAAGAAACAAGACCTCACCAGTCAATTGCTGGCAAGGAAGGACATTGTTCATGTGTATCTTATGCAAAGCTGCTTTGCATGGCTCTTAATTTTCTAGTGACTGAGGGCTCAATCCTATCCAATTTTCCAGTGCCGGTGCAGCTGTGCCCATGGGGTGCGCACTGCTTCCTGCGGTGGGTAGGCTGTCACAGAGGCCTCCTCAAGGTATGGGAACATCTATTCCCTTATCTCTGGTCTGCATTGCGGACTGCACCGGTTCTGGACAGTTGGATAGGACTGGGCCCTCAAGCTGCAACGCTAACCACACTTTCCTGAGAGTAAGCCCCACTGAACAAAATAGGACTTACTTCTTCCCCTCCCCTCCCCTCCCCCTTCCCCTTGACTTAAGAATGGCTCCCTCTCTTGAGACTTTTCAGTGAGGCCTGAAGACCCTTCTGTTTAAACAAGCCTTCTGAGTTCTCCGCCTTTTTAACATCTTTTAATATTTTTTACAGGCCTGATTCTTTTATGATTTGCTGCTGCTCTATGCTCTTTTTACCTGACTATTTTTTATCTGACTGCTGCTTTTATGATATGTGTTAATATGTTTTTATTTGTTTTAAATTATGTTTTTAATCTGTTGTAAGCTGCCTTGAGTCCCTTCGGGGAGAAAGTCAGGGTAAAAATAAAGTTGTTGTTGTTATTATAATTATTATTATTCTGAGTAGACCTGGTGCAGATTGTGCCCTTACTCGGGTACCACTTTCTCCATTCCAGCTCTACTGCAGAAGTGCAGCAGGTGCTGCTCTCGCTGCCCCCAGCAGGCTTTCCAAGGCAAGGCAGGCACGCAGTCCCACAGGCACACTCACCTGGGAGCGAGTGGCGCGGAACACCGGGGCCTTGCTTCTGAGTAGACACGCGTGGGATCGTGCTGAGGCAGCCGCGTGATGCCTGGAGCCCGGTGCCCCTTGGCTGCGAACAGGAAGGCGACGTGCGTTGTGGAGGGAGGGGTCGCAGTCTGTGCGCAGCGGCGCCGGCCGGTGCTCTGTGCTGCGGGAGCCGCTCAGCGGCGTGCCGGGGAGCACCGGTTGCAAGGCGCGCGCGCGGAAAGGGGGCCCTTCACTGGGGGGGGGGGAGGATTCACAGGCACGGGCGGCGGCAGGTCTGCGTCGCCTGCTGCGCTGCAGTCCAACCAGTGGGGCGCTTTGCAGCAGAGCGAGCGATGCCGCTACGCATCACTGCAGTCCGGCCACGGCAGGGGAAGGAGGGAGCGGCGTGTTCCAGGCACCTCGCAGCCCAGTCCTAGGTGTGTCTACTCAGAAGTAAGCCCCACGAGGTTCCATGGGATCTACTCCCAGGCAAGCGTGTACTGTGGGGCTGCTGAGAGCCTTGTGGCGCCTGAACCACCAGCAGCATCATAAGGACGCTCGCGTCCCCCGCTGAACCCAGGTGGGGGGCCTGTCACGTAACTCTGCGCCTGGAAGCAGGGAACTCCCCCTCCCCCACCAATTCACTGCAGGACTACATTTCCCATCAGGCCGCGGGAGGATGCGCCTGCCGCTTTCCGTCTTGGCCGGAAGGCCTTCCTGGCGCGGCGACGTCTGGCATTTCCTTCTTTCCGAACCAGGCCCCGGCGGAGGTAGGAGCTCCTGGGGTGCCCGAGACCATCCGTGTCCATCGGGCAGCCCTGGGCACCTGTGGCCGTCCCCGGCCTTTTCCTTGCCTGGCGGCACTTTCTTGTAGAGGGACCGGCTCTCCTTTTGCGGCGCCAGCGGAGGTTTGGCCTCCCGCTGCGGCGCCAGTCCGGCTGCTCTGGCGGAGGCCTGGGGGGGAGAAGGGAATGAAGGGGGCCTATGGGGAGGGGCTGGCTGTGCGGCCTCAGCTCTGTTCTTCCCCCCTTGCCTTTAACTTTGCAGTGTTGTCAGTGGCAGCCTTACTCCAGAGTAGCACGATTGAGCCCTGTGCACAGGGTTTACTCATAATCCTCTCCGCGGATTGTCTCCTGTCCCAGAGTACGTAGTTGATGAGTGTTTCTCACTCAGTGCTATGGCTACCACCAGTGGTACTTAAGGTGGTGTCTGGGGTACTTCTGTGTCCCCTGGGCACCTGCCACCCGGCAGCAAGACCAGGAACGTGAGGCGGCAGACAGTAGTGGGAGCCTGGGCCCTGTGAGCAGAGCTCCATGCTTTCCCATGCTCAGAAAAGCCCTCCTGTCCAGTAAAAGCCTTTTATTGCCTCATATCTGGCCTCCCAACCCAGAAGTAACTGGTGGTGATGTCCTCACCGCTTCCTTCCAGTGGTACTTTGAATAGGTGCACTGTGTGAAGTGGTACAGCGGAGGACAACCCTTGAGAAATACCTTGAGATATCCCATTTTTGCATCTTACTAGTGATTCTTGGAGTTGTATTGAGTTCTTTTCCAAAGGAGGAGTAACTTTTTTACCCCTTAGCAGCACAAACAACCAAGATTCTTTGCAAAGAAGACTTAACTAGTTTATAATACAGTGCACTTTGTCTTAAATGCAGCGAATTTTCAACCTTTTGTGTCTCATGGCACACTGACAAAGCGCTAACATTGTCAAGGCATACCATCTGTGTTTTGACAAAGCAAGGCACACCACAATGCTGACGGGGCTCAGCCCCCCCATGGCCCTACTAATGAATGACTCTCCCCTAAACTCCTGCAGCACACCTGTGGACCATTCCCAGCACATCAGTGTGCCCTAGCACAGTGGTTGAAAATCCCTGCTTTAAAGAGTCATCTATTGGAAATGTTTTGACTTAAGATATTAACTTTTGTATGTGGTGTTTCATTTAGTTAAGGCTGTTTTCTGAAGTTCATGTGCATGCTGCTAATACTTTAACTTACAGCACATTAAACTCAGAACCTGCTGGTTTGGAAAGCAATATGAAGCTACAATATGCACATTAAAAAAATACAAAGATTGTTATAAAACAAGTTGCCTGCTTGTAGCATGTTGTCCGAGATGACAAAAAAATAAAATAACTTCCCATGAAACCAGCCATCCTGTGTTTCAACTTAATTTTTAACATTTTGAAAAAGTAACATTGAGGCTTCCTAAATAACCTAGCAAATTGACAGGTACCCCTTTGTGTGTTATGAATACTCCATTGTGATCCCTAATAATGAAGGTACAGGATTATGATGATTGAAATGTTTGTGTTACAGAACTGACACAATAGAAACAGAATTATCTTTCAGCAGAATGGTGGGTGGTATGGAGAATCAAGTTGCAGCAAAGTATAGCTTGTTACATGGCAATACACACCTAAAGAGAAAGTAAGCCACCTGAACAGATATGTTTATAACTTTATTTTTCAGTACACAATGGGCCGTGTCATCAGAGGTCAAAGAAAAGGTGCGGGGTCCGTGTTCAGGGCCCATGTGAAACACAGGAAGGGTGCAGCAAAGCTGAGAGCCGTTGACTTTGCTGAGAGGCATGGGTACATCAAGGGCATTGTAAAGGCAAGTACCAGGCTTTGAAAGATGCTGTTTGGATATGTTTCATTATATTGTGATGGCTTTTCATATGAGTGGTTACTGTGGTTGAGAATGGCTACATTTAAGGATCCTGAAAGCACTGGAGGAATAAGAGTTGGGGAGGAGGCTACATGTGTAGCCTGTATGGTATACATGCATACCATAAAAATGTTTACAGATTGTTTAAATGCAAGGTAAACACAGACCTCTATTCAAAAAGTGATGGTGGGATTAAAACATGAAATGTTGTTACTTGGAATGCTGAAAAATATATAAATCTGTGCAGGATAGTCTTCCCCCATATTACAGCTGCACTTTGAGAATCCCTGAAAGGCTTGAGGGCTATATTGAGATACGACCTAAAAAGTAAATGGAAAGTCAAGTTGAATACAGAGATTCATCTGTAACAAGAACAAGGATTATAAAAAGAAATTGACCTTGTTGGAATCATTCACATATACCTCTTTAGTTTAGTCTGTAGGTATTGCTATGTGAATGTTGAGCATGTGAAAATGGGTAGCTTGTACATTCTATGGGTACATGGGATTTCTCAGTATCATTATGCAGTTCTGTCCCCTAGACTTTTAGTTGAACAAGTATAAATATTTCCATAAGTTAATTCCAAACCTGAAATTGGATAAGATTCCTAAACTGCAATTTTATTTTGTTAGGATATCATTCATGATCCTGGTCGAGGTGCTCCTCTTGCCAAGGTTGTTTTCCGTGATCCATACAGGTTTAAGAAACGGACAGAATTGTTCATTGCAGCTGAAGGCATTCATACTGGACAGTTTGTTTACTGTGGCAAGAAAGGTGAGTGAAGACTGAATCATTGTGTGATTCTAAAAATCATACATGTTTCTTAGAAATAGTCAGTATTGTAGATATGAGAGATTGTAACATTGCATCTTTTTAAGTGACATTTTTGTGTGTATAAATACACCTCTTTCAGCTCAGCTCAACATTGGCAATGTTCTGCCTGTTGGCACTATGCCGGAAGGTACCATTGTCTGCTGTCTTGAAGAAAAACCTGGTGATCGTGGTAAATTAGCTCGTGCTTCTGGAAACTATGCCACAGTTATCTCCCACAACCCTGAAACCAAGAAAACCAGAGTGAAGCTGCCTTCTGGGTCTAAGAAGGTGATCTCATCTGCAAACAGAGCAGTTGTTGGTAAGTTTGCCTAAATTGCCCATTAGAGCAGCAGTTACCAAACTTACCAGAGTCATGGTACCCTTCTTTTGTGGCTGCCTCTTCCCACCTCTCCTGGGCATTGCCATCTTGGATCATGTGAAAATTGTGTGAGATCTCCTGCGATCCAAGATGGCAGCAGCCAGGAGAGTTGGAAGAACAGGCTGCTGAGGACATCCTGCAGCGCCCCATGAATTCGCAGCGTTGCAGAGTTTGGGAACCACTGCATGAGCCCTATAGAACCACCTGTTGAGCCCCAGCCTGCCCTATGGGGCTACTCAAATCTGCATCAGCTATTTAGCAGCTGGTATAAAGATGCCGAAGCCGGTCCCATCCCCCTCCTGGGCCTCATCCGCCTCCCATTCTGCCCACCTAAAAATGCCCCCTTGCCACCCCTAGAATGCCCATCCCCTGCAAACTTACATTCTTAGGTGATGCAGGGACTGAATCCTGCCTGGGCATGCCTGTATTCCACACAGGCCCAGAGTCAGCACAAATGTGCCTCAAGGCATGAAGCTGGCATGGGAAGGGGCTGCTTCAGCTCAAGTCCCAGTTAGCATTGGACCGTAAGTTCTAGTGGATGGAAGTGTATGCCACAATAAATCGTTCTCTTTATTGTTGTCCTATACCATGCTAGCCATAAAGATGACTGTTTCTCACTATAGTAGGCATGAAGAGATAAATATAACAAATTCAACCTTTAAAAGATGCCTCATTGCACAAATTCAATACAATTTGTGCAATGAGGCATCTTTTAAAGGTTGAATTTGTTTAACCTGTTGAACAAAGTATGTTTAATGCAGTCTGTTGCAGCCCCCTCAAGAAACTCAGTCACAGATAAACTACATAGGTGTGGTTATGTACCAGTTTTTGCACATGTTATCAGGCAGCTGCTTCACAGAATGAGGGTTGTGCTACTGGTAGAGATTATATTCATGGCTCTGAACTTTATCATCAAAACATATATAGACTGTCTTAAATTAGGACTTGCTTTTGATGGCAGAGTCGTTCCAGAACTTCAGATCTTTTTATAGAGGGATTTTGTATCTAAAGGTTATCAGGAAATATTAAATTATGTATGATAAGATACTAGATGATGTCTTAAGATACTAGAAGGTATTGATACTAGATACTAGAAGGTAAAATTATGTCTTAAGATACTAGAAGGTATTGATTTAATTAACTTGAATTCCATAAATGATGTAAAAGCACCACTTAGGATTTATTACACTATTTATTGCATAAGTACCAGTCCTCCTCAAAAGAACTTATGGCAGTACACATTTTTGAGCTAACAAGTGCTTCCTGAGGATGCTTGTTTTTGAATGGGAAATTGGACCTAAATTTTAATCTGACACTTTGACCATATACGTTTGGGATGGCTATGGCTTATATTTACATTTTGACAGATCTGTGGAAACCGATTTTGGCAGATTGTTTAAGAACTGTTGGTAAGCTGCAATGTTGTATAAAAAGTGGGATGTAAAATCAGTTGTGTAATTGAATGACTGCACTAATGATGAAACCATTTGGTAAACAGTGCTGTCTAGTACAATTGGTGTGTTCATCTGGAAACTTGCTTTTTAAATATTTAAATCCTTCCAGGTATTGTTGCTGGTGGTGGCCGTATTGACAAACCTATCTTGAAGGCAGGAAGGGCTTACCACAAATACAAGGCAAAGAGAAACTGCTGGCCACGCGTTCGTGGTGTAGCTATGAACGTAAGTACTTCTAATTATGAGATATGTTTAACTTCTTCTAATAGTTACTACATCAGCTGATCTCGTCTGATCTCGGAAGCTAAGCAGGGTCAGGCCTGGTTAGTACATGGATGGGAGACCGCTTGGGAATACCGGGTGCTGTAGGCTTATACCATAGTTTTTCGAGACTGAAGGTTGCCAACCAACAAGTCTCCAATTGTCTATTCTGTATGCTATTGTACAGCCAGTACTTTAAATATTCCAAGTCTAGAATATCTACTCTGGTACTTTTCAGCCTATCATTTCCAGTGTGGCTAACAATGCATATAAATGCAACTTAATTCAAAAATTAAAACAGAACCATCAGTCTAATACAGGGGTCTCCGAACCCTGGGCTGGGGGCCAGATGCGGCCCACAGCAAGCCTCTATCCGGCCCACGGCCAGCATCTTGTCCCCTGAAAGCCTCTGGTCCACTTGACTGAACATGACCAGAGCTATGCTCTGATTGCGTCTGGAGGGTGTTCTGAAGGCCCGAGAAGCTAAGTGAATGAGCCCACTCATTCATCTAAGTTCCATCTCTAATTTATTTATTTAAATTTTAAATTTAAACTTTTTTTCTAGTCCTCAGCACTGTGCCAGATATTTCAAGCGGCCCTTTGGCCAAAAAGTTTGGAGACCCCTGGTCTAATATAGCAAAAGCAGGAGATAGAATACTAGTTTTACAGCTTGGGGCTGAGGTACCTATGGCACTGCCTTCTTCCATATGAATTGGCCCGTTCCTTAAGGAAGAAGTTCCACCAGTAAAAAAAAATTGGGCTCCCTTGATGTTAGGTTAATATTTTTGATGTTGTTCATAGCGCTAGTTTAATTTTCTTTTTCTTTCTTTTTTGCCATCACTTATACTCTGCATCTTTGGTTTACTCCAGTGCTTTCAAGTCCTAGGATTGGTAGCAATAGTATGACACCCTGCCCATCTGGGTCCCTGCCTTTTGTTCAGAAGGGCAGTAGTATTTTTTTCTTTCGGGACTAGATGGATGAGTGAAGCCTGTCACAGCCCTTATGACCATCTTATGTCTTTCCTCTTTGAAATCACATCTTACCCTACTTCATTAACTGTTTTCTTCTGTTCTTTCCACAGCCCGTTGAACATCCCTTTGGCGGTGGTAACCATCAGCACATTGGTAAGCCTTCAACCATCAGGAGAGATGCTCCAGCTGGTCGTAAAGTTGGTCTTATTGCAGCCCGTCGTACTGGCCGACTGCGTGGAACAAAGACTGTGCAAGAGAAGGAGAACTAAGCTTTCGGTTCAGAACATTCATAAAGAAATAAATGCCATTATTTGTAAGTGGCAAAAGTGTGGTAATTTTTTTAGCTGTAATAGCTTGAAAAATATTATATATATTCATAAATAGTGGTGAAACTAGGTCAGATTACCTGACCTGCCTTTGTGAGAAATATAGAACAGTATTTCCCTAACAGCAACCCTCAAAGAGTACAATTCCCATAAGAATTGCATATTCCCAGTTATGTGTTATGTCATATGTAGAGCCTCTGGCTTAACACACCAAGCACCTTAAAGAAGGATTTGATTAATGCTGAGGTATTCAATCTGTGTCTCCTGCTCCCTAGTGAGGCATGGCTAGCCTCCAGGGGCATCAACAGGCATCTCTGGGGAGAGGGGCTGGGCTGCTCTGCTGCACATGCTGCCTCCTGACTTGCTGCTTTTCTGCAGCTGTGAACAAGATGGGTGGGGCAGCGTGAGGCTGGGAGAAAAGGCTGACTAGGCAGGCAGAGGTGCCGCATCTTATCATGGAGCTCTCTCCATGTGCAACCTCACCCCAAGGACTACATTTCCCAGTGTGCCCCTGGGCATCCTGGGATTGGTCAAGACTGGAAGAGAAGAGTGTGGAGGTGCTGCATCTCATCAGCACTCCTGGCAGGCTTCAAAGTGGGAGGGAAGAGTAAGTCCTCCGCTTGGGAAGCCCAGCCTGCATACCTCCATCTTGTCTGGGGGGGAAGGGTGGCATCTGCATGTGGTGTGTGTGTGTGTGTGTGTGTGAGCAGCCCCCATCTACTTTGGGGTGAGTTGTAATCTTGCTGGGTGTGGCTGAAATCCTTTCCACACTTTCCTGGGAGTAAGCCCATTGACTCAAATGGGGCTTACTTCTGAGTAGACCTACATTAGCTTGGGGTCTGTGTCAGCTTAACCAAGGATCCTCACATTTCTCTTTTTCCTCCCCCTTCAAAAGAAAAAAAGCCACTCTTGATGGCTTGGTCTCCAAAAATTGATTAAAAATAAAAATCCCCATTCCTTTTTAGCCATTCCCCTTTTTCCTCCTGCCTCCTTTTGGGGCGGGTACTCTGTTGGCTGCTATTATAAAACAAAAGGCACAATCCTAGCTAGGTCTACTCAGAAGTAAGTCCTATTGTGTTCAATGGGACTTACTCCCAGGAAAGCGGGGTTAGGATTCCAACCAAACAGTCTCTAGGTCTCAGTTTGCATCAGTTTGCAATTAGCAGATACACACAAAACAAAGTCTTCCCCTCCCCCAGCAAATTCATCACTTCCCCCCTCCCTTTCCAAAACCCTCCAGGTGTGCTGCTAACAAACTCAGGGCACAATCCTAACCAGGTCTACTCAGAAGTAAGTCCTATTTGGTTAAATGGGGTTTACTCTCAGGTAAGTGTGGTTAGGATTGCAGCCTCAGAGTGCTGGCAGCCTTGTTTCTAGTGTATAATTATAACACCTTCATCCCCATTTGGGGGGTAACTGAGGTGAGGTGTTGTAATGGGGAGCCGTGGCCAATGCCTACAAGGATCAGGGGAGGCACGAGCCGGGAAAATTCGGGAACCACTGGATTAATGGGTCTATTGGTTTGTTGTTTACAGTACACTTTAATAGCATTCACAAAAGTTGTGAAGACCAGAATTTAAGAAGATGAATAAAAATGTATCTTAGGGTCTTGTACTGTATTTTTATTAAAGACTGTACAGTTCCTTAGGTAACAATTACTGGCAGGTTATTTTTCAGGATCTCGCCTCAGGCAAAATCAGACAAAATTATAGTCAGACATCCCTAAGTTTAAGGGCCCCCCCCCTTATCCAAGGGTCATAGAAAATTGCATGAGTTTTGGCTTAAAACCTGCCCTTGACTTATCTATGAGATAGGCTTATAATCAAGTATCTGCAGTACTTGTGACTATAGTTCCTTGAGGGGTCATTGGTGCAGCAGATCTATGTAGTGGAGATCTGCAGATGCACAGAGCTGACCTCAAAGATTCCAGTGCTTTGTCACCCATTCTGCTCTGACTCTCAAAGTGGAGGAAACCCCATGCATACCATGTGTCTTGACAGCAGAAAGAACACCCAATTTCTCTGTGCCTTTAAGGACCACCCCTAAGTTAAATTTTAAGAGAAATCCAACAGTTGTGCCCAGACATGCCGAAGGGATGCTTGTGTGGGTCATGTGTATGCTCACTTGACCACCGGAAGAACCATTGTTACAGGTAATCAACCTATCTTGCCATCTTCTGTGTAGTTACAAATTGAGAAGACTAGCTAGCTCTCCTTTACCTGTAGGCAGGTGCAGTTCTCAATCAGGTCACAGTGCTTAATAAAGGTCAGTGGCATACATCAGGTTGCTGCTTCACTGAACCAGGAATAGACCACCTCTAAGCTCACAGTAGAGGATGAAACTGCTGATGGAATGCATTTTCAAGGAGGCTGTTGATTTGTTCTTGGCCATTTGGTAAGCTAGAGATTACCTTAAACCAGGCCTGGGAAGAAGTAGTTTTGCCCTTGCAGGCTTCCATACAAGATAAACTGTTGTCTGCTTGAAACAATGCAGTTATAGGAACAGAAAAGGAAAGAGCTTACTAAACATCCCATCTGCAGAGCTCTTCTGATGTGTTTTGAAACAGGCAATGTCAAGCCTTGATTACTGTGGAGTGTTGAGATCTATAGGCAAAAAGATGCCCTCTCCCCACAACATTTTGTCTAGATGAAATGTGATGACTGAGGGGTCAGAAAGTACATGGTTCACTTGCCCTTGAGTCAAATAATGGCCACTAGAAACACCATATTGAGGGTGAGCAGGCTTCAGTCCATTATAGAAGTTTACTTGAAAGGCAGGTTCACAATAGGCCTGGGATAAGAGCAGAGATAAACTCAATGGAACTGGAGATTTGATAGGTAGAAGCAATCAAAGACATTAGGCCCTTGATAAACCATCTTCTAAACAGATGGTGTGAGAAAAATGTCTGTTGACAGATGGAAGGCAGAAATGGCAGCAAAATAAACCCTCAGTGGAGAATGAGCCAAATTGGTATATTTACGGTGGACAACTGTACTGTAGGATATCCTGGGTAGCGACATGCCTTGGTTGAACTGTAAGATCACTGCATAGGCAGGGAAATATTTCCACTTTGTTGAAGACTTGCAGGTCAAGTATTTCTTTGTAAGAGATAATCTTGAACGCTACCCTCAACACTAACGTTGGATACTTCATGAAGTCAGCTTCAGCATTTTGAGTCTGTAGTGTAGTATTTTAACATCAATTCTGAGAGGACGTGGTTCAGGTAAACAGGTAGGTAAAGGTTCTTGCCAAGTTGAGGAGCAGGCCAAACTGCATTTGCCCCAGAGTGCTATCAGAAAGGAGCCAGTATTGAACTTGCATATCCTGTTGATGACCTTGGTGATTAGCAGAAAGGGTGAAACTGCATGAGACAGGAACCACTTCCCACAGAACTACAAATGCATAATTTTGACTTATGGCAAACCACAGACACAAACCACAGGACGAACTCAGTGATGAACTGGAAAACAGACCTCTATGTCAAGGCTCAATCCATGGGCAACTGCTTTGTCTTTTGCTCTGCTGAAGATGTCTGCTGAGTCGCTGGGTACGCTGCTAAATGAAAAGTGATCGAATTGTAAATATACCAGTCCCATGTTGCGCATACCAGGAAACAAGTGGTTTTCAGTACTGTTTCACCTTTTATATACTACATGGCTATTGTACTGTCCATTAGAATCTGCACTACATGACCCTTCAAAAATGGTAGAGAACATTTTAGCATTTTGATAATGGGCAGTAGCTACAGAAAGTTGGTGTTGGCTTTTTTGTTGTCATGGCCAACCCCCTTTGATTTTGAGGCAGTTGCAATGAACTTCCCATGTTCCCCTTGATGGGTATTCATCCTGGGTAGTGCCTCAGGATGAAAGGCACACTGTCAGAAAAAAAGAAATAGTTGTAGGGAATGTTTGGTCCAGAATAATAGGTTGTGTAGACAATGATGAGGTTGAAAATGCACAGGAACCATTTTTTTTTAAAGGGTTCATGTGTAGGTGTGCCAACAAGAAGACTGCTATGGCAGACACCATGTAGCCTAGGTTGGAATGGCGTATTCTAGAAATCCATGATAAGACACACTATGTGCTGACCCCTTGTGCCAGGACGTAGGCATGACAGTGCACAGAATCCAGGAGGACTGCTATTAACTGAGACATTGAGTTGGTTCTAGTTTCTTGTGGTTGACGCCTAGGGATATTAAGAGGGTCCAGGGGTTTTAGGAGTTGCTCCTTGGATTCTGCCACTATAAGCTAATCATCCACGTCAAGGAAAGCCATTACCTCTTGACACTGGAAGGAGATTATAAACAGTCTTGGTACCACAGAAAGCCAAAAGGGAAGTACTTGATATTGGAAGTGCTCAGCCCTGACTGATGCTATGAACTGCAATGAAAACAGTTCATTTTTCTCCTTTTTTCTCCACTTTAGACCCTCCCTAGAGACTATTTTCCTGGGGTGCTTTCCTGAGAATCTTTGAATACAGCATCCTTGTAGGAAGGTGATGTGACAGAGCTGTCAGGTCAACTTGTAGACAGCAGGATCCAACTAATGACCCTCTAAGACAATAAACCTAGCAAATGAACCTGCTGGGATCAGCATGCAATGACTGCTTGGGTATCCTAGCCTATTTGATAAAGTCAAGGGGCAGACAGGGATGGTCATAAATAATCCAGACTCATGACATCAATTACAGGTTTCTGAGGTCAGGCACAATAATGTTTAAGCATGTTGCCCAGCTTCAATATGGGCAGCAAGTGCTGCTAAAACAGAAAGGGTGCACACCCATCTTGGTCCAATGAGAGGATAAGGATCAGGACCCAGGAAGAACTCAACTGCAATAAGGACAGTGTCCCATTAGCCTTGGAAGGGTCTTTATTCGCTGCTTGAATTTTAATCTTCTTGCAAGTCTTGGCCAACAACTATCATTCCCTGTTGTTTTGTTTCTTCAGCCTTTGAAATAAAACACCTTGTAACTACAGCTGGGATCTCAGTATCCACTGATTTGACTGATACTGAGGCCTTGAAATAGGGAAAAAGCATCAAAATCCAATTTTCTACTATCATGCTATTAGTTATAATTTCACTCCACTAGATTCCATTATTTACCCCATCTAGTGGCTGAATGTGTGTAGCATCTATACCAATGCATTCTAGGGCAACAATGGAGGAGCAAGAAACCTGGAAGTGGATCTTTAAAAGCTATTTTTCCACTGACTTGGTATCCCCTGATGGGATAGGAATCCCAGTGGATAACGAGGCACAACCCATATACAGTTTTAGCTACTTGGACTACATTCACACAGGGTAGAAAAAAAAGGTCTACAGCACTTCTCATCCTTTTCCCACTGTTAAATTCTAAAGAGACCTCCTGCTGTATTTAAGGACTTTCAGTTAACCTGGGAGTGGATTGTTCCTTGAATTTTTTCCCCATATTTTTAGGGTTACCCCACTGTGAGCGCTAGGGGTGCAGAACCGATTATTTCAGGGCTCCTGCACCAGTGCTGCTTCGAACCTTCATTGGCCACCACCCCCCCCCCCGACATTAGAAATCCAACTTGAGCATATTTTGAAGGGTCTGGGACTAAACTTACAATTCACTTTGATTGGAACCTTTCAGCAATAGGTAAAACCTGTAATCACCTGTGGAACTTAATATTGTGTTTAAGTACACTTTGGGACTTGCAGGGTTCAGGTTTGAGTGATCTGGCTTCTGCAGGTCATTATTCACACATAACTGTCAGAAGTCAAGGAGTTAGCCCTTGAGGCTCCGAGAGGACTTCTGTCTCAGTCCCTGAGAGGGTCTTCAGGCTGCAGGACAGGCTTTTGAAACATACAGCTTTTTTTTCTCAGCAGCTAGTTACAGTGAACTCAAAAGGTCAGAGGTACCCCAGACCCTGTTCTGCAAGACTTAGCAACAGCTAGAGTTGTGTGCTCAATGAAGAAAAAAAAGGTTTCTAAATTCAGATTTTCTTGGAATGCTGAAGTGACCTTGATTCCGGGTATGATTTTATAAGCATCTCAAAATCAGCAACTCGGACAAAAAGTCATGATGCTGGTGCAGAGGGTGAGCTATCCAACTGTTGAGGTGCCTCAGGTCACATCTCATGGTCTGCTCAGCTGCTCTGAAAAACTGCTTATTCATCAGTGAAACAGGAGTGCAACCAGACAAGTGCAAAACCACATCCCCAACAGCAGAAAACAAAGGGAAAAAAGGCAATGTCAGGGTCCCAACACTCTGCACCTTTGACTTAGGCTTCAAATGAGGGCATTCAACCTTATTTTGAGGGAATCCCTGGCACTGGCTGCCCATCCAGCATAAGACATTTTCAGAGATCTGTTGAGTATGTCCACAAGGGTCAGAGTAGAGGATTTCAGTATCATCTGACTCACTTGCTTTAGGGGAGCCCTTGGCAGAAGCAGAGGACAACACGGGTTTGCAGAAGGTATTACAACATTACTGCAGTAGGAGGGCCAACTCCCAGAGCACCAACTTGAGTGAAGTTCCCAATTTCTCCTCATCTGCTTGAAATTTCTTTTTTCTTTTTAGTGTCCACAGGTGTCCACAGCATGTCTCTCAAACAGAGGGACAAAGTGGTTTACTTGTCATGGAAGAGTTTTGCTCTACAGTGACAGTTTTTGTCATACGATGAGGTGGGGCTAACAGACCAATTATTAAGATTATGTTTATAAAAACTACTAACACAAAGGTAGAGAATACAGATGAAAACTGAGGGTAAAGGTCTCCAAACTTTACTGAGGTGAAACAAAGGGAAATGTTTCTCACAATACTTCTTTGACAGTCCAAACACAATGAGGGATTGGGCATTCTTCCTGCCTCAAAGAAGATGGTGCACACAGGCTTTTTCTCACTTGAGAGCAAGGGCCAAATGCTTGACAAAGCTCTGGAAGCTTACAAGGTTGAATCTGCACATGCACAGAACTCCATTATTTGTGACTGCACGGAGACTATTAAAAAGTAAAAATTGGGAGATTATGCACTGAGCAAGAAAGATATGTCCAAGACAAAACAATGAAATGGCAGGTACAAGAACACAAATCAGATGTGGAATAAGCAATCCAGGACCCTTTAAGCACCCAATGTTACATATTTTTGTTTTTTAAAAGAACAAGAATTCAATCCAAGTGTTCTATAGAAAGTTCAGGAAATTTACAGCAGAAGGGGCACCTGACACATTAAAATACACAGTTCAACAGAAAGACCACAAACTGTAACAATTTTTAGAGTTGTTTAAGTAATAGCAGCAAAATGTAGGTATAAAGGCCAGCCAATTCAACCCAATAATTGGCATAATAAATTTCTCAACAATCTCAAATTTTTAGACAAGGATGGGAACTTAGGTAGTACTAGGTAGAGCTGAAAAAATCTTTCGGTGTTAATCATGGCAGATAGAACAGACTTGGGGCTGTCACAAAATCTTTATGAAGTTACCAGTTGCCTTTCTATAGTAAAAAGCACTCAAGGTGATGTATGTCAGCCCTTGGATATGTGCTTGGCAAGCATAATTTGTACATGGGGCAAACAGGTATATAGTAGTAGCGATCCCCATGACCATAACAGAACCATTTCTTGTCACAGTAATCTCAGAAATTGTTGCTGACTGTATCAATAACTGACTTGTCTGATGTTGACTTTACTGCCACCAAACATGTTTCCAGGAATGGTTGGAAGTGCCAGAATGCAGAGCACCATGTCTGTGTGAACTGGCCCTTAGGAAGCAGCAGTTATTAAAAACATTGCTAGTTACTTGGAAAGCTGAGATTTGGAACCAGGCATTAAATGCAGGTGGTCAGTGCCATATCTCAAACAAGACCAATATAGTTACGTACCTGTATGCTCAGATACAGTTCCATTAGAAAAGATGCAAATATTTTCTCTGAAGAATAATCAAGCATCATCTTCAACACAGAAAGACATATTGCAATTTACCTGTCCGTTTATGCTTTTGCATCTAGGAACCTGCTATGGTTCACACCACAATAGTACACCATTTGTGGAACATACTGCTACTTTTGAGGAAACTGTGAAATTCATTCATTAATCATTCTAGGCCAGTGAGAGAAATGCCCCAAACAGCTTCAGGTAATCTACTCCACATGTCTAGTTACCAATGTAATAAGATTTGTTGAAAGCTACACAAATGAAGTAAAGCCTAGTTGCTATTATACAATAAAGCAAATAAGCAATTTAGAATTTAATATTTCCATAAGCCACTGACACCCAATATCAAGCTGCCTACTTAAGAGTAAACATGGAGGGAACAGCATTTGCACAAGGATATATTCATAAAGATGGAACAGATTTCCTTTCTGCAACTGGTTCAGGCTGCATGCGGTCTTCAAAGGATAGCAATTTCTGCAGGTAAGTTAGTTAAGCTCCACTTCCATGCAAGTGGAAACAGATGATTCCTGCAGATTTTATCCTGGTTTAACTACATGCATTAGACACAATGTTTTCCTGTCCTTTTTGGGGTTTCAATGACGAGGGAGATTCAAAGCAACAAGGGCACTTTCCTACTTACCAAAGGAAGATGAGAGACCAAGGGTGAGTTCACACATGCATTTATGTCATTTGATTACATTAAATTTGTGACAACTTGCTTCTGAAAGTATGAACTGTCTCATTTGAAAAATTGTGAATGAGGCAATATGAAAGGCACCTGATTCATGATAGCCCAATCACACACAAGTCACCACTTTGAAGGGACATTAATACCCTATGCCATCTCTGTATTCTGTATCTGCCATAATCTTCATACAGGAACAAAGTGCTTGCATTTTTCTGAAATTAAACTACTGCTGAGCATTTTCTAACATGCTACATTTCCTTCTTCATAAAATATTTTTAAAAGAATGCAGATCCTAACACAGCTTACTTCAACAATGGCACAGTTCACCTTATAGAATATGAAAAATAAACATTTAGCCATATAACATTTGATAGTGTTACCAGCAGCATGTTTATGCATGATATATGAATTTTTCTTGAGCAAACCCCAGAAGAATAAATGGGATTGTCCCAGGAGCAAACAGTACTTTTATTCATAGTCCACTGAAATGGATAGGAACTATGCTGCAAGAGATATTCCTGTGAACAGTGCCCACCTGGGAAACTAGAAAAATATGCTTCCCACAAAACATGGAAACCAATACATCCAAGCATTTTACTGCAAGTTCTTAAAGTGCAATTCCAAAATACCACAAGAATGGGGCAAGACCATCTTCACTTCTAAAGGAAAGTATGCTGGAGAGACAAGGATAAACTACTTATTTTCCTCCTTCCTCTCGAAGTTGATCCAGAAGTTTCAAATAGGTTTATTTTCTCTTGTAATTGCTGATATGAACAAATGATGTCCACAGTCTAATTTTATACATGTATACAAACACACAAACACAGAGCCTAAAAAGGTTTAACTACTTACAACATAACTCAGTCTAGGGAGCAAACCAATAAACACATCTGGCTTTCTAAAGCTAATCCTTTAAAAATTATGGTCAGCTTTAATTATGGTCAGCTTAACAATCATGAGGTTTAACATTCCATTTTGAATTTGTTTTATTTCTTTTGGTTTTTGAATCTTCAGAGGATACGGTAGGCATGCTCTCACTTCTTTCTACAAGCACTAAGACTAGAATCTAATTTAAAAAAATGAAAACTGAGGCTCATGTCTTTTGGCATTCAGAAGCTCCCTCAAAGTGACATACAAAACAAAGTCCCAGCAAGTTGGTAGTCATGCATACCTACTTTCCAGATTGGTTTAGCAGCACTAGCAAAAAACCTAATTTTAAAATTCACTCACTGAACAGTGGCAAAGATTCATTTGCACACATAACTGCTTCTGTAGGGCGCACCTACTTACATGAAGACATTCTGATTACAAAACACACTAAAAACTTTTCCTACAGATATTCAATTTGTATATGTGTCTCAAACTATTAGGAAAAAAAGGAAGATTACTGCTGAGCGGATCACTTCTGGAAGACAGGGATTTCCCATTAACTGTTATAAACAAAAATGAGGATTCAATGGTGGAAAAGTAAAATTAAACCTTTAGGCACTTTGAGGACTTGGTTTAATATGTGCCATTAGTATTGAGGTATTACATTACAGCTATAAAGTGACTGCTGCCAAAGCTTTGACAGAAGCATGCATTAATTATTTAGAACATCTGAAACGAATGTGACATTTTCTCAAGAACGAAGGAAGTTCTTTCTCAGATTCCTCCTACATATTAATTCTGAAGAGGATCTCAGGAGAGACTCTTCCAATGCATTAGCCACAAGACCCCCAAAACTGGTAATCTGAAAAGCCACGTCTTACAAAATGAGAAATAAGTTACATCTTATGAAAGTAATGCACTTTTAAAACTATTTCCATAATCATTTCACTCTTAATTTTTTCCAAGGCCAAGTAACATGTTTTTATATGCAAAGATAAACATGTTTCAGAGACTAACAATTATTATGGTCCATATGAATATGAACTGCTGTAGCTCCAATACAAAAACAGGTTAATATTTTGATTTAAGCTGATACTGAACATACCCAAAAACATGGGGAATGTTTCACTCAAATGCTTCCAAACAATCCAATCTAAAATGTATTATCTAGAGAAAATCTGGAAGGGTAAAGTGATCATTGCTACATAGAATATGTAAAAATGGTTTAAGACTCACATTACACTAAAAGCAAAAGAACTCACTTATGATTTTCTGACTTTGTTCATTTCAACTAGAAGTCCTCAGTTTGATAAGCAGCGTTTGTATTAACTCAATTGTAAAAAATACCATCAAGCTTGTGCTCATTAAATATATATGTATATATAAAACATACAAAAAGTACAAGATAGTCACATTAAGAAATTACAGTTTTCCTTTTTTATTCTTGTCAAGGGTCAAATTTCTGTCCACCAAATCTCAATGCGACTGTAGTTCCAGAATTCGGTACTATGCACAGAATTCAACTATCTATGCAGTCTGCTTTGTTTTTGTTTTTTAAAAAAACCACACACACACCACAGGACAAAAATGGTCTTCTTAAATCAAATTCTATTTGTGAATTCAGCAAAATAATTTCTATAAAATAAAACAGCAAATATTTAAATAGTATAGGGTGGGCTGTATCTGTTTTGCAGGGGTATTTGGTTTTGACATGTTCCAAAATAATTACACACATTCAAGTTACCAATTTTAATTAAATACAGTATTTACTGACGTGTTCGTTCTTCAAAGCCTTTAAACAAATGTTTCCTCTGGAATAGAGACCTCAGATTTGTATTTGACTAACCAGTAGTTTTTGTTTTCAATCATCGAACCCTGCTTCTAATGTTAAGATTTCTTTTGTAATGGACAAAGAGCTAAGACAATTCTTGCTTTCAAGTAGAATTGTGAACGAGCAGAAAACCAGCAAGTTAACTTGGTGCAGTGGCACTCACAAGTATTGTGTGATTTTGTTGACTTCCACTTCACTGCAATGCAGTAGAAAGGAAAGTGTTAGAAGTTTATCAAATAAGCTCTACCAAAGAAACAAAACAAGCACACCAAATACAATCTATTATGCTCCAGGCATCCTGGCATAGCAAAAATTTGCATATTTGTTTTAAATCTTTTAATTTCCTATTACTGAAAACTAAGTGTTCTTTTATCCCACCCAGAGACAGAACTGTCAAACATCAGACGTGAGGAACATATGTGCAACTGAAAACCACCTGTTTGTCACATTGCCCAACCCTCCCTGCCCTGTTTTATAATCTAGGTGTCAGAAGAAAAGGCTCTGAACACAGTTGTCACTTTGGGACAACTGGAACTTTTCTTTCCTCAGTGGCTACACTAACCTGGTGTGAAGCCATGCTAAATGTTACAGCTTAACTATAGCTTCAAAGTGATTAACCTAATACCAGAATGAAAAAGGCAATGAAAAAAGACCTAGAAACAATGTTACATCACCAATTTTCCACATCAACCAAATAATTAAAAGGTTACCAGTCATTACGTTGCTCATAGTAAAATCGACTCCAGTGGCAAAGAATTACATGAAACTATTTTTGTGGTTGACATGGAGAGGCTTTTTTTTTGGAGAGGAGTTGATCCAACTGCCATTAGGCAGGCAACACTGGTTGTAGAGCGCAGCAGATATATCAAGAAATTAATTGTTGTAGATCTGTGAGTCTCATCAAGACAAAAAATGTTTCTTGCTTAAGAATTAACAGTCAAACATTAATATACTATATACACCTTTGCCATTTACACATTAGCATCAGGCCATTTATTACAAAACACTATACACTTTCCACTGCAGGCAGGTTATATATTGACAGCAATTTTCTGCAGATAAGACAGTGAATAGACTCTTCACTCCATGTTGATTAGGAATAGTTTCTCTAAATATTAGCCAGACACAGAGAAAAGTTGGACTGTAAGGCCTGGGTGCACAGTCTTGATGGAGCAAGTTAATTATGTGCATTTCCATTATTCTTTTGTCTGAGGCGGTGAAACCTCTTCACTGCCTTCATAATTTTCTTGTGCTCGTTGGCCAGTTCGCTGAGGGTTGTTCATATGATGTGCTGCTGGGCCTGTATATGGTTGTCCATGCACATGGTTATTCTGTAAAAGATAAGTAAATTTTAGGATGAATTGCTTTTTTTTTTGCATATAGCTACTTAGGTCAGAAATAATTGGCATTTGAAAATGTGTGTCTCTAGAATACACTCACACTTACCTGTCCCATAAAAGTAAAGACACCAAATAAATCTGTACTGAAATCAACAGGTAAAGTAATTGAACAGAGATTTGATCCCAACCTCATGCAAAAGCTGAAGCGAGAGAGACTAAAAAAAAAAAGATACTGCCTAGTTGATGTCAGGTTCTTGAATCAAAATACCTTCAAAAATGAAAAGCAGGGAGAAGGTAGTTTTAATTACCACAGAAAAGAAGTGGTAATTGTGAAATACCTTTCTTCAAGGGCATAATACAGGTCTTATGCTAAACTGAACAAAATGACTCAAGATATGAATGCAATACATACAATTTTAACAATTAAGGCTGCAATTGTGTGTACACTTACCTGGAAGTAAATCCCCTTGAACTCCTTAACACTTACTTCTGAGTAGACATGCCCTGGATTGCAGTGTAAAATACCTACTAAACTAGCTGATGTTATGTATTTGTATACCTTCCTTGGTATAATGAGAAGTAGGGCCAATATGAACCTATAACTGGAATAAAATTATAGCCATTGTGCATGTTAGGAAGTGAAAAGAGCCAGCTTTTGTGAGAAAGTGAAGACACCACACACTGACAGATAAGGGAACTTGTGAATAAAATGTGGTTTAACTTTGAGGGAATTGGATCTATATCACTTACCAACTGCTCTGTTGAGATCATCAGTAAAGAAAGCAAGATGAAGGAAAATGAGCAGGAAAGGAAATTAACAGATAAACGATATACAATTAACGATTTAGGAAAGGGAACAATAGTGCAGTTAGCTATTAGTCACAAATGTGTGTAATGCCAGATTAAAATACACAGGTTTAATTTTTTAGATCTTGAGTCATCTTTATAAAAGGCACTTATAAAAGTGTTCATGAATATGTTTAGTATTTGGTTTAAGAAAACTTAAAATCCAATACTTGGAACAATCTTTAAGCCCAATTCTATTAATTAGGACTATACAACAAAGCCAAATAGTACTACACAAAGCAGAATACAGCAGAGTCAAACCTCAGCGTTGATTCACTCCTTGCAAGATTTGTATGAAATTTTGGTGTTTTGTGCTCATTGGTTTGCTTTCTAAAGTGATCCCAAGAACAAATGGAAATGTCATTTCTGGGAATTTCAACTTTTTCTGGATGCACCTGTGAGTAGTTACAGGTTCTCTTGCTGGCTAAGTTCATAACTTCAGCTACAGGAAAAGCACGTAGATAGCCAGTTTCCATATAACTATTGTGTGTGGGCCCTCATAAGATCTTTTCAAAAAGTGAGCCGATCTGCATGTTGGAAGGGGCCCTCTACAATACATGGTCTGTGTAACTGAAAAGCACTTATACTTGGTACCCTAAGGAGAAATGTTTATCATGTACTTGTGATAATGCTAAGCGAATGTACTCATTTAGTATCCACATGCAAAGACAGATTTATCTGCAAGATAAACCTCTGCTCACCTGTTGGTACTGGGAGCCAGGAGAATGGGGATACAATGGAGCATCTTCTGGTGGGGATGATTCATGTTCATCAGGGGCATCTGGATCATCTGGTTCCTAAAAATGGGGGGGGGGGGAACATTCCCATGAAAACCATAAACTACTTTTCAAATTAAACCATTGTCTAACATTTTATGCTCATAATTCATTCACATTTCCACATTTAGTGCATGATGGTTTCACATCACTAGTTAGTATCATATGAAGGAATAAAAAATGGTGTCTGAACTCTCAGCCACAGGACAGAACCTCAAATTGGGCAGCTGCTTCCGCTGCCAGTCACCCCAGCGGGCATTGCGCCTGGATTTCCAGGCAGATGCGGCTGACCAGCACAAGATTCTGGGGAGATTGGAGAGGAAGACATGCAGCTGCCCTGTGGAATGGCAAGCTCTGTTCACAACAGGGACAGGTTTTTTGGTGCTCAATCCCACAGTTTGGAGACTCTCCAGAACCTCAAACTGTAGCATTATGTTTACTGCAAATGTCAAAGTACCCAGTTGCATTAATTTAGGAACTCATCCCTGCCATGCACAAATCTTAATAGTTCAACTTGAATCCTAAGAAACATATGACAACGGAAGCTCCCAAAAGCTTCCCCATCCTCTTCAGCACAGCAATCCTCTGTGCTTGCTGAAAATCTTCTCCAAGGAGTCAGTGGCCCCAATCTTTCCAGAAAAGGACTGCACTGGGCCCGTAGGGTTGCAAAATGAAGGGGAGATCAGCAAAAAATTTCCCCTCCTTACACCCACTGAAATGCCTTCTGTTTGCAAATAAGGAGCTTAAGATAAAGGTTTGTAACTCCTCCAGGCCAGAGGAGAAACTATGCCTACCAGTTAATTAAGAGTAGTATTTGATTTGAAAGATACTGGAAAAATAAAGTTCATTCTGCAAGACTAAATTTTCCCTTTTTAGTTCATTTAGAATAATATTTCCATTTTGGTTGTGGTCAATACAAACAGAAGCCTGGTGAACATTACTCTTAATTCTAGAAACATAAAAGTTTCATAACTAAAGGCAACATGGTTCAAGTTCTAAAAAACAGTTTTTAGAAATATCAGGACAACGTAATATGCAGTTTTAAACTGTAGCCACCTAGTATTTCACCTACATAACCAACATACAAATTCTACATGAAATTCTCTAACGTAATTATTTGATACTACCAATGAATGTCAAAAAGTAGACGTTAATTTACACCCAACTCCTTACCTCCTCTGGGCACAATTCACAAGCCTTCGCAAGGGTCATTCTTGCACTGTGTGATCTCTCCAGAAAGTAACCATTTGATGTTTCATTACTCTGGACTGGAGGAGACCAGTTGTTATATGTATACTGTGGATTGCCAGTGTACGGTCTACGCTCAAGTTCATCTCCAAGCCACTCTACTGCCCAGGTCCATTTTCTTTTCAGATCTCCATTGCTCTGAATAGACATAAAGAAAGCCATTCAAACTTTTTGAGTGAGTTTTTCAACACACCTCACTTCACATAGCTTTTTACTGGATGTACAGTTTCCCATTTATTACTCTACCTTTTCTCTTTTTAATAAACTTTTTTATCCAGACTACAGGGTAAGGAGGAGGATTTGATATCTGGGTAAACTATATGGAGAATGGATTTACCCACAGTGATTCTGCTGATAACTAAAGTTCTTCCAAGAATTTTCCAAGAACCCTGCCCTACTCTTCATAGGAAATTTTTTAAAAAAAAATTTTGGAACAGACTATTCACCACTGAATTATAGCAGAACATAATATCACACAGACATTGAGATGAAAAGAAATCACCTGTAAAATCTGGTAGGCTACAGGACAGTTGCTGAAAAGAGCCACCATACACTTTATACACTGGTAAGCCCTTTTTTGATAATGGTTCTTAGAGCGCTGAATGGTATCAAACAGGCCATCCCGGTCATCTGGAATTCCTTTAAGTGCATTGTGAATCCTGAGAGGAGTATAATCATTAAAAAAAATCAAAATCAAAATTTCACACATAGATTACAGGTTTGTACATCATATGTACAAGGGGTAGCTTTATATGTCCAACTTCAGTTTAATCGCAAAGAAATTTCACATTGTCAGCAGCTTAAGATTTTAGGTTAGTAATGTTTGCTTTAGATCTCTAGGTTTACTTTATTCTCTATTCACTTTATTTTCCCCAATTTTAACTGTTATCAAAGAAATTTGAAGGAAGTAAACAATTCATCTGTTTACTTTTGATATACATTAATCACCTTTCATGTTTACCTGAAACTTCCATAAAGTATCTGAAGTCAAAAGTTTTATTTCCTATGAGTAACTGCACTGAACCTGGTTAGAAGTGAAAGGGTTACCAATAAAACTACAACTAAGCAAGACATGCCCTAGAAAAGTTCTATTACACCATTTCTCCAAAAAAAATCCTGGAGACTGGGCAGAGGTACCTTTCACAAGCGGCATTCCATTTGGGGAAGGTGCCTACATCTAGCTTCCAGGGATTTCCCCCTCCTTTTGCCAACCCCTGCACCACACCCCACACTGTCACTGAGAGTCTATTAGCCGTCAGGAATTACTTTTCAAAGGCTGTAGTGAGCAGGGGGGGATGTTTTGTGCTTGCACTGTTGTGCCCATAGTAAGTGCTACCCATAGTAAAAACTAAGAAATGTTCTGATTTATTTCCATGGTCTATGGCAGGGGTGGGCAAACTTTCAGCTTTAGGAATCCTGGACCTTTTGTATAGAAGAGGGAATTTCAGCAGGCTGAAATTTTCTCTCCTACACAATTATTAAAGGTCTAGGATCCCTAATGTTGAAAATTTGCCTACCCCTAGTCTATAGCACTATTTCAATGAATGTCTTAAAAAACAAGGCTGCAGTCCTATCCTTTAACTGGAGGTTGTTCCACTGAACCTATTGTTTAACTGGAAGTTAGGTTCCATTTCTTTGGAACCAATTCCAACTGTGATCAGCATGACTTATTCCAACTGTACATAAAACTTCAACCTACTTCTGTTAACATAACTATCTGAATTTTAAAACACTCACACACTGAAATACTGTGCTAGTCTAAGAACATGTTTACAGCTGGAGTAAGATGTATGCAATTTTTACTTTGTGCATATGCTAGTTTCTCTCTATTCTGTTCAGTTATATGATACTCCTTAATCCCCTTTCATCAATTCCAGCATTAATGGTATTTATGACTGAATATTGTAGGTTAAGCCATTTCTGCCGTGTTGCATATAGTCAACAGGGACCAAATGTCTACATCTATGGACTGGGCACAAATGGGTTAAGTAATCACTTAACCAATTAAAAAGGTGCCCCCAATTAATTAGGGTAGCATATTCCGCTCCTAAAAAGATCCTACAACATTTGTAGCTTATTAATGTAGAATTCAAAGAATCAAGCAATTTATCCTATAGTTTTCCTAAACATATAAGATACTTTACATACATTTCCAAAGTCTTCCCTATGAAGGTACACCTGTATTTATTTTCCTCATGTAACACATGGTAGGCCAACGGTTTTCAACCGCTGTGTCGTGGCACACTAGTGTGCCGTGAGGCAGCCTCAGGTGTGCCGCGGGGTCAGAGGACATAGGCAGCAGGGAGAAGGCAAAAAAGGAGCAGCCGCGGCTGCTTTGCATCTCCTGCTGCTGAGCAAGAGGAACGCTGCAACCCGATCCTCATTTACCTGGAAGTAAGCCTGTTGACTATTATGAGGCTTACTTCTGAGTAGACACACCTAGGATTGGGTATCAAGTCCTTTGTCTGCCTAGCATGCTGATTGGGCAACCAGAAAAGCATGGAGGAGGTCTGGGCGGAGTGAGAGGGAGGGAGCCAGGGGCAGACAAGCAGGTAGGAAGCAAGCAAGCGAGTCTGCTGAGGCCACCAGCCTAAGAATGGGCTGCCTGAGGGTCCTTCTAAGTCCTTTTTCCTTGCAACAGTTGCCTGCAGTTCCCCAAATCGACCCTCCCTGCCTTGCCTTTGCCTTTCAAAGGAGGGGCGTTGGGCCACAATCCTATCCACGCTTTCCTGGGAGTAAGCCCCATTGACTACACTTCAATACCTTTACTGGCATATTAAGAATTTACAGAGAATAAATAACATAATAAAATAGAACAGCTTTAAAGATATTAACTTCAGACTTTGGCCTTAGAAACTACCGCTAGAAATTCCGCCACCAGGTTGGTAATAGGAGGGGAATAATCACTAAGAATTGGGAAAGGATCAACAAGAAAAACAGGAAAAGAAGAAAGAAAAGAGTCAAGTAAGTGAGACCTAAGGTTGTGATGAGCAGTGCACCGAAGAAGGATATGATCCAGAGTATCTGGTTCAACTGAACAAAACAGACATAATCTATTTGGGCGAGGAGTTTTAGAGAATCTCCCTTGATGTAATGCAGACAGAAAGATATTCAGTCTCACCAACATAAAAGCCCATCTTTTACTAGGGTTAGTAAGTTGGGTGAAATAATTCGCAGGATGGCCAAGAGAAGGGGACAAACCAAAAAAGAGGGGCAAGCTATAATTGACTTAATAGGGACTTAATGGGACTTAACTTCTGAGTAGACATGCCACATTGACTATAATGGGACTTACTTCGGAGTAGACATGCCTAGGATTGGGCTTTTGGTCACACTTTTTTCTGAAATACAGGAGCAGGCAATTGGCGGGGGGGGGAGAGAGAGAATGTGAAGCAAGTGATTCTGGACCTTTGGAAGGTGCGGATGAGTGAGGGGAGGGACAGTAGGAGAGGTGCTAACTGCAATTATGAGATATGGGGGGAATGTGCCTGTGGGAGGGGGTGGGTGGGGGAGAGGAGGAGAGGGAAGTGCCAATTGCTGAGAAAAAAGAGTGCAACCAAAAGCCCAATCCTAGGCATGTCTACTCAGAAGTAAGTCCCACAGGCACATTCTCCCCCCAATGTCCCCCCTAGCCTTTGGCTGCAATCCTAACCACACTTTCCTGAGAGTAAGCCCCATTGAACAAAATAGGACTTACTTCTGAGTAGACCTGGTTAGGATTGTGCCCTTTGTCATGAAATGATTTAATTGTATTAATTATATTAATTAAAAATTAATTGTAATGTAGTAATTTAATGTAAGTAAAAAAACTGGGAGTGTGCCTTGACAATTTTAGTGCCTTGACAGTGTGCAGTGAGCTGAAAAAGGTTGAAAATGGCTGTGGTAGGCTGAAACCGAGAATTGTGACATGTCTAAGGGCCCAATCCTTATCCAATTTTTCAGTGCCAGTGCAGCCGTGCCAATGGGACGTGCACTGCATCCTGTGGTGGGGAGGTAGTCCCAGAGGCCTCCTTAAGGTACGGGAACATTTCTTTCTGTACCTTGGGGTTGCATTGCAGCTGCACCAGTGCTGGAAAGTTGGATAGAATTGGGCCCTAAGGCCACTAAATGAGTTCTCATCTGAGATGAAAGCTGAACCAGGAACTTAACCTACACTTTTAGCCACTCTAAGTAAATTAATTTTCATCCTCAAAATATCTCCATCTTATTTATCCTAATTATAAGCTGCATACTCAGCTTGCATTTCCCAGAGGCCATTATCGTTTCTTTGAATAATGCTCAATGAGATAATTAATTCTTTCAGTAAGCCACTGAAACCTGAAGTTTCCCCATAAATATAGAGTTGTATCTTAAGGACCTTAAGAAATGTGTCATTTTGCACTGCATGTTGTGCATACAAAAAAAACTGCACAAGTTATTGGCAAATGCATGTGTGACCTCTTTGCGCAATGTATTGTGCAAGCATAAAGTCAGAGTCTTATGCACAATAACCTCATGCTATCACTGAGGTGTGCACAAGCCCCTCACAAAGAAGTTTCACATTAGTAAAGCTGTATTCAGCATAAAAATTTAAAGTGCTAACCTGTGAGTTTGCCAAGAGTCCTCAATTAGCAAGATTTGCAGAAGCAGATCCAAGTAAGGTCGAAGTTCATATGTATATGAATATGCAACCTACAAAAAGGTGGAATAAGGGGAAAATATTAACATAATTTCTGATATGCGAACAGTGTGAAACAGAAGTAACACTATGAAGGAGATGTGATGGTTCTTCTGAAGAAAGATACCACAAGTTATAGAAAAGCTATTTGGGGTTTATTTTAAAAGGTTTTAATAATTGAACACCAGTCATTTTCTCCAGAGGAAAATTTTGTTTTTTACAATAGCTACTGAACAAGCTCATAGGATCTACTCCATTTGAACACTACAAGCAATACGATTGTATGTGAAAATGTGATCCTTTTCTTTTCAATAAATGATCACACCAAGCTATTTTCAATGAAAGAAGGCATCAGAGTGGGTTCCCTATGGTTTGGTGCTATGGCCACAAGCCTTGGGCTTGCACACTCCAACTTCCCCTTGCACACCTCATATAGTTACATCCCAGTTCATAGCAAACCAGAAAGTATTTAAGTGGAGAACATAAGTAGTATGTACTCATAAGTCATGGTTTGGCATTATACACGAACTACTATTTAGTTTTTGGTGATATAAGACAAAACTGTGCTATTTTGCAATTACAGATGAAGCTGCTTTCCATCAAAAGTTGTTCCATATTTTTCCATCTTGAAGATTTTACTAATTTCCAAATAACGCACTGCAGTTGTCAGCCATTACTAGCGTAGCTCATTCAGGGACAGATGCAACTCAGCGGTCAGTGACAATGGTAAATGAAACAATCCCTGTGATCCTCTTAGTCACCAGTAATGTTACCAGATGCTTGTGGAAGGAATATATTCTCTTCCGCAGAATTTCAAGCTCAAATTAATTTTGATGCTATTTTAATCAACAGATTAAAGATCGGGTGTGTTCTGATTTTGACCTGTTTTAATGTTGTCTTGTACTTTAAATATGTTGCAAACTACCTTGAAACAAAGATAGGAGGTAATATATAAATGCATTTAATAAAATGAGCAAAAATTTTGATAGAAAGCAAGTTGTAAATTTTACATTCTTCAACTTATCAAGTGTCTTCTCTGCATTAATCATTTTCACTCTGATTCAATTAGGTTAGTTATACTCTTTCCTCTGTTATCTTTTTTTACCTGCCAAAGTAGTTCACTGAGGACTGTAGATGAGAACTGAGGATTCTCCCAACAGCAGAAACGAAGTAACTTGATGGTCTCTTCTGAGTTACTGCAGTCTTCAATTATTTTTTTCACATAACTAGTTCGCACGAACAAAATGTCTGCCACATTCTGCTGAAGTGCCATTATTGGCTGTGATAAATTAGGATCACCATAGGGGTTGCTAAGTGGAGGATTACCTAAGAAGAAACATTTACCGTTTTTTTCTGTTTTGAATTACGGAAATCTATAAGGTACCATTTTACTATAAATGTCATAATCTGGGATTACTTCATGGACCATTTCTACAGTATCTTGTATTACCAATCTTGTATTATCACAATTGTCATCACTGCAGTTAGCTGTTAACACCTGGCTATGTAAAAGATGGGAATTCATTGACAGGGAAATTCTCAGTGATGAAGCACACCTATTTTTGCTACTGTGGCTGAAACAGCCCAAACTAGCATTGTCACTATACATCCCAGTTGTTCACAACAGAAGAATTCTTTGAAGTAAAACACACATTCATGGTGTACTGGGATCTGGTGCTCTTATGTTTATTATCTTGTCTCTGGATGAGGGCTCAACTGTTGTGCCCTTCTGATGTCATGACAATTTGCTTTGCCTCAGGAAGCTGTGCAGCTCAGATGTCAGTTGTCTGCCCTGTGCTGCTGAGCTCACCCTCTTCTTGCTGAGCTCCGACTCTTAAGCCTTGGCTGCTTAACATATCTCTAAGAGTCAGTATGAGGAGACTGCTTCTGATTTGTGTGGTGAAAGAACATGTGTCATTTTAATACAGCTCCACCACTGGCAGAACCTCCCACCTGCCTGAGGTGCTCTTTTGAATGTAATGTTTTCACAGCCTTTCCTGGTGCCACAGGGTTCCAGACTACAGCCAGCTACTTAGGTCATGTTATGGCTTCTCCACTGAGTCAGGATGAATAGAACCACCTACAACAGGCACTAGGTGAAGGAATGAAAAAAGGGTACATTTTTCCCTCCCTCTTTTTTTAAGGAGGTACTAATCTCTTGCTGCAAGAACAGAAAAGGGCTCTTTTCTCCCAAAGGAAACCAAGCATTTAAAGCACCCTCCCCCAAACCAAAATGAAAAGCATGTGTATGTGAAGCGAGTAAGTACTCCTGTTGCTGCTCCTGCTAAGAAAGGATATGGCTCCACATGAAGGAGAAATTTTTTAATCTCCTATCACTGCATCAGACAATCTTTGCCTGGATGTTGCAAGCTTGTATCTTAAGTTTTAAATTACTTTGAACTTCTCATTATCAATGATATATGAAACAGTTGACTGAAATAAACACAGATCTGTGTAGTAACATAACTTAATAATTAATTGTACCATTTATAGAAGACTGCATACGTGATGACACATTGCAACAGCGGATTAGCTGGGATACCACAGTGTATAGCTTGCCCAATTCAGCATACTGGTATTTGATTGGAGGACCTGGGCCTTCATCTAGCGCCACAAGCATAAACGTTGCAGGTACATTTAGTTTTAAAAGCTGTGTTTTTTCTGCTACACCTGAAGAGGGAAAATAATTAGAACTTAAAAAAATACATTAAGCTATTCAATTGAATCATTTACACTTTCATCTCAAATCTTGTGCTGAACCTTTAACACACTGGTTCCCAACCTTCAGTGGCCCACGGACCAGTGAAGCAAAAATGAAATTGTCTTGGACCACATGCAACCCCCTGCACGCAAAAAAATACAATGTAATTATTAAAGAAGATTTAATAGAGATGTATTAGATTTTTATAGGTAAGATTTTGTTGCCGGTTGAGGCTGCAGGTGCTCCATTCTCCGCCCTCTCTGGTGGTCCATGGGGGAGCATCTCCTGAGGGAGCACTGCCCCATAGGCTACCAGAGATGGTAGAGAATGGATTTCCCACTGCCACAGCCAACTATGTAGCTCTCTCTGGTGGTCCATGGGGGAATGCTTATTCAGTGATACACTGGAAGTGATCAAAGGTGATCTTGTTTTTTTCTGAGGGTCTCACAGACCAGAGGTTGGGAGCCAGTGGTTTAAGCAGGAAAGACAATTGAAAAGGGTAAATGACAGAGTAAGTGCATTTCTTCAATATCAATAGTGCAGCTCAGCGGAGTTAAACTACAATGGCTCTAAAACGGATTAGAGATATCTGAAAAAACTTACTCAGAAGTAACTCATAAGAACATAAGAACAGCCCCACTGGATCAGGCCATAGGCCCATCTAGTCCAGCTTCCTGTATCTCACAGCGGCCCACCAAATGTCCCAGGGAGCACACCAGATAACAAGAGACCTCATCCTGGTGCCCTCCCTTGCATCTAAAATCAGGAGGTTGCGCATACACATCATGGCTTGTAACCCGTAATGGATTTTTCCTCCAGAAACTTGTCCAATCCCCTTTTAAAGGCATCCAGGCTAGACGCCATCACCACATCCTGTGGCAAGGTGTTCCACGGACCTACTACACGCTGAGTAAAGAAATATTTTCTTTTCTCTGTTCTAACTCTCCCAACACTCAATTTTAGTGGATGTCCCCTGGTTCTGGTGTTATGTGAGAGTGTAAAGAGCATCTCCCTATCCTCTCTGTCCATCCCTTGCATAATTTTTTATATCTCAGTCATGTCTCCCCTCAGGCGTCTCTTTTCTAGGCTGAAGAGGCCCAAACACCGTAGCCTTTCCTCATAAGGAAGGTGCCCCAGCCCAGTAATCATCTTAGTCGCTCTCTTTTGCACCTTTTCCATTTCCACTATGTCTTTTTTGAGATGTGGCGACCAGAACTGGACACAATACTCCAGGTGTGGCCTTACCATAGATTTGTACAACAGCATTATAATATTAGCCGTTTTGTTCTCAATACCCTTCCTAATGATCCCAAGCATAGAATTGGCCTTCTTCACTGCCGCCGCACATTGGGTCGACACTTTCATCGACCTGTCCACCACCACCCCAAGATCTCTCTCCTGATCTGTCACAGACAGCTCAGAACCCATCAGCCTATATCTAAAGTTTTGATTTTTTGCCCCAATGTGCATGACTTTACACTTACTGACATTGAAGCGCATCTGCCATTTTGCTGCCCATTCTGCCAGTCTGGAGAGATCCTGCTGGAGCTCCTCACAATCACTTCTAGTCTTCACCACTCGGAAAAGTTTGGTGTTGTCCGCAAACTTTGCAACCTCACTGCTCACCCGTCTCCAGGTCATTAATGAAGAGGTTGAAAAGCACCGGTCCCAGGACAGATCCTTGGGGCACACCGCTTTTCACCTCTCTCCATTGCGAAAATTGCCCATTGACACCCACTCTCTGTTTCCTGGCCTTCAACCAGTTCTCAATCCATGAGAGGACCTGTCCTCTAATTCCCTGACTGTGGAGTTTTTGCAGTAGCCTTTGGTGAGGGACCGTGTCGAACGCCTTCTGAAAGTCCAGATATATAATGTCCAAGGGTTCTCCCACATCCACATGCCTGTTGACCTTTTCAAAGAATTCTATAAGGTTCTGCAAGACTTACCCTTATAGAAGCCATGCCTATTCTCCCTCAGCAAGGCCTGTTCATCTATGTGTTTTGAGATCCTATCTTTGATGAGGCATTCCACCATCTTACGCGGTATAGATGTTAGGCTGACCGACCTATAGTTTCCTGGGTCCCCCTTCCTTCCCTTTTTAAAGATCAGTGTAACATTTGCTATCCTCCCATCCTCTGGCACTGTGGCCATTTTGAGGGACAAGTTGTATATCTTAGTCAAGAGATCTGCAACTTCATTCTTCAATTCCTTAATAACTCTTGGGTGGATGCCATCAGGGCCCGGTGACTTATTGATCTTTAATTTATCAATGAGATCTGAAACATCTTCTCTTTTAACCTCTATCTGACTTAACTCCTCGGTCAGGAGGGGCCGTTCGGGCATCGGTATCCATTGTGTGCAGTAAGACATAGGCTGCAGTCCTAACCACACTTTCCTGAGAGTAAGCCCCACTGAACAAAATAGGACTTACTTCTGAGTAGACCTGGTTAGGATTGTGCCCTTAGGCTGTAATCCTATCTTACTCACCAGAAACAAATACCTCTACCTATGATATATATGGGAGTGATTTATTAATCACATACTATTTTTAAAAATAATTTCTCCAACCAAATTGCAGGCATCCATTTGCATTTGAGAAATCTATGGATGAGAGTTTAGTGCTAATCCAAACATTTAGCCATCCGGAAATGGGATCGTAAAAATGCACAAAGGTGAACTTCTAGCACCTGAAGAAGGTACTTGACTTTTAGGGGTTACACATGACTTTCAACCATTATGCACTACAACCCAATCTGGCTTCCCCTGACCCTATTGCACTATTTAAAACTAATATTATACTTAACTAATACAAAGACCGCAATGTTTCTCTTTACTTCTGTTTTCTGCCTTACAAGGGACCCATATGCCCTGCTTAGCTCTGGAGACTAATCTGATTTTAGATATATGTATCTAAAAGTGGGAGGGAACAAGTATCTATTGTTGTCCCAGTAGCCCTTGATAGGTTCTGGGGATAGGTGACTATTCTGGGATACACACTCAGCTTATTTGGGGTGCTGGCAAAAAGACCAGCGCCAAGGGTCAGCCAGGCCAAAAGTCCATGCCCATCAGAGGCCTGAATCCCGAAGAATTAGTTACCCACTAAACAGTGTCATTCCCCTCCCTTCATCTGGCTATTATAGCCAGGCTTGTTGGATTTCACCTTTGTCTCACAGCAGCAGAAAGTGTATGCTATAATACATCCAATAAAGGTTGAGACTAATTATTCGTGTGGGTTCCTTTCCAAGCACTCACTTGGATGGCAAAAAAGGCACTATAGCAAATCAATTTAAAAAACAAAGTTTCTTTGCTCTGGTGATTTCAAAACAGCCTTGCTAATCTTTGATGCAAGATAAGAGTCATTAAGAAGACAATCCACCATCAATCAGTCATCCTCCTGGGCTTACAAAGGTGCTTCATTCAGCCCCTCCCTTCACAAATGCAAAGTGTGCTCAGGGGGAAGGGAGGGGCCACTGGAGAGAGAAGGATTGATGGATTGTCAGCCAGCTTCCCTCTGGCTGACAAAAGGAAGCTACTGTTAAAGGACTGTTCAGTTTTTTTAAAAGGGGTGCATTTTCCCCCTTCTTCAGGGATGAGCATATTCCTTCTCATTTGCAGTGGCCATTCCTGTTGAGTCAAATCAGTGTATAAAAAATTCGTATATAAATAGGCTGGACTGTAGTAACTTGCAGTTGTTGAATGCAGGTGGAGACTGATCACAATGGGCAAACTGTCTTTCAGGAAAGTTTACCTGATATTTATAGAAAAGAACCCCAGAGTTCACTGGAACATAGTGTGAAAACTGAAAGGTTCAGCTATCCACAACAATTTGTGCAGCATTATTAAACACCCAGTGTGCTATAATAATGCGGCACAAAGCTTTATATGTATTAGTTTCTATTTGTCACTTAAAAAATTTGTATCTTGCCTTTCTTCAAAATAATATTGCTGTTTTTCTATCTCACTTTCCTAAAATCAATGCATTCAGAGTGCACCGATATAAAATTGCAAAGCCCAAAACAGGGCAAAAAACAGATGTGAAAAAAAGACAAAGATTTAAACAAGACTTGAATCTGGAGTTGGTCTTTGACCTGGAAGATTCAGGTTCAAATCCATGCTAAGCCACAAAGCTTCCTGGGTGACCAAGGGCCAGTCGCTACCTCTCAGCGTCACTTACCTCACATTTTATTGCGAGAACAAAAAGAGGGAAGAAAAAAATAAACAGCTTACTATGTACAGAAACTTTAGGATGAAATACGCAACACATTACCTAAATTGGCATACATCACAAACAAGTTGAAGTATTGCTGCAAATGGCGCCCATGCTCAGACACTTCCCTTCTAAGGAGATTCAGTACAGCTCTCAGCAAGTGGTCACTTAAACTTAAGTTGTCATAGGCCTACAAAACAAAACAAGAAAACATATCAAGCTTTAAAAAATAAGTACATTAAATACAAAACAAACTTGCTGTAGGTACTTGAGTATAAGTTGATCTCACAGACAAGCTGAGGGCAGATTTTGAGCCAAAATCATGGAATTTTCTATGAACCTCAGATAAATTGGGATGACGACAGCTTAGGGGTGTGTGAAATTCTTTGAAAATGACTTACCAGGAATTGTTCTGAGGCAGCAGCAAAGAGAAAAAAGAAGGCATTTTACCTTCTTCTCCAAACAGGAAGGGAGATGAAGGGGCTTGTGGTTGTTATATGCTTTGGGAGTACAGTCCTACACTTCCATAGCAGCAGCCCTCACACAAACTATAATTCCCATAAGCCTCTTCACTTCTCTTCCTGTCTGGAGAAAAAGCTAAAATGGCTACTTTTTTTGCTTGCTTTCTGTTGCTGCCTCAGAACAATTACAGGTAAGTAAAATTGCTCCTTTTCCCAAACCCCCTGTGCCTTGCTTTTCAGCCCAGTCCTACCACCACCTCACCAGGTAGCTGCTCTTAGAAGCTTCATTCACCACAATGATCCATGTATAAGTTGACCCATGTTTTCAGGTCAATTTTTGGTTCTCTTTGAAACTTATACATGAGTAAATACAGCACATTAAGCAGTTTTGCTCATTGTATAACAAGGTTCATCAAAACACATTCCAATCTAAAACTGAAGTAAATACAAAACACTGCTTACATAGAGGAGTTACAGCCCCAAAGACCCATACAAAGATTTACAGCAACCAAAAATGACAAATGATCCTTTTCACAAAATAAGTATTGATCAGCATCTCTCTTGGTTTATGCATATGACTTAGTGAGATTGCAACCACCTTTCCAAAATGCCACCCACAAACTTTCCAAGCAATGCGCCTTTGATTTATACAAGGTGATTCTGCTAGTACTTAATAATTCCCAGATCTTTTTAAACCGTGCATGAACAAATAGAATTTTAGCCAGCTTCTAACTTCTTTCAACTACAGATCTGGCAGATCTTTTTCAATAAAAAAAAACAAAACTCTATTTAAAGGTGGAAATAATGTGTCTAAGGGTGCAATCCTAACTTTCCAGCACTGACTTAAGGGCAATGCAGCTCTGAGGTAAGGGAACAAACATTCCCTTACTTTGAGGAGGCCTCTGTGAGTGACACCCAACTGCAGGATGCAGCACACATCCCATTGGTACTACTATGCCAATGCTGGAAAGTTCTGACATATGGGGTTAGGACTGCGCCCTAAATCTCCAAGAGTACTGCCATTAGTAGTTGTATTGACTGAACACGAATATAGTGAAATGCAAGTTACATTGCTTCATGTAACACCTTGTTAGGTGACAAACTAGACCTGACGTATGCCTCAGTCTACAATGTAATAAAATTTTCTTGATGGTTCTTTATTTTTAATAAAAAATGTATGCTTCCAATGTCTCTTCCCCAATTTTTAAAACTCTAAAACGTTTTGTTTCGCTATGTCATCAAGTGATGACCTCCAATTGTGGAGCTGCCCAGTACACTACACTGTGATTAAACTTCTCAGCATACAACATAGAAGGGAGCGATGTAGCAAGCATTGATTATTTCTGACTCCCCAAGCCAAATCAGTGAAGTAGAAGAACAACAGATTTGAAGCAAAAACCTTCAGAAATGTAGCCAAGACCACAGTACATACATCAGCATAAATACCCTAAACTACTACCCATTAAGATGCCCTTACATCAAAGCAGGTTAAGTGTTGTGCTACTATACATTGGCAATATCTAACAGCTCTCTAATGTCACATTCTCATAGCAAAATTAAGCATACCTGACTAGAAGGTCCGGGTGAAGCAAAAGGTGAAGGACATGGTCCATCTTGTAATGAAAAATGTGCAATAAATACTATAAGTTTTGCAAAAGCTCCCCTCACTTCAGCACTGGGGCATTCCAACAGATATTCAGAGAAGCGATTTGAAACATTGAAAAGGACATTGTGTGCAAACCAAAAACGTACATTCTTGCTATGACGAAGGAGAATGCACAGAGCATCATACCTGAAAAAGAGTTTATAAATTAATTATACTACCATCTTGTTTTCGGGCAAAAGACCTATAAATTAAAAGTAGAGCCCTGAATTATAGCATTGTGTTGGTAGTACAGCATTCAAACCGACTGTTCATGCACACTGTAGAGCCTTATGTGGCATCCAATATACCACAGAGATAACATTAAAACTAAGCATAAATTTCAGCATCTCACAATTGGTTACAAGGCTGTTTTCTTCTCCCAAGGACCATAAGTGTTAACATCAGTGCTGAAGTTAACAATGAGGGTTAACATTTATCAGCCTTCTTAACCTGGATTTGACAACCAGCTTCAAATCCTGGTTAGCATTAACTATAATTAATGTCACAGCTAAGTAATTACTAACTGTGAATAAAAATTTCAGACGAAAGAAAAATAGGAAAAATTAACACTAGGAAGAGGAACCTAAAATTCCACAAATAGATCCTGATAACTTAACAACTGCTGAAAAAATCAGCAGTGTAACATATGCATCAGTGTTAACATTCAAGTAGGGTGAACCTGGATTTCTTCAACAAATTCAAAAACTAAATACAGTTCAGTAATTCCACTTCATTAATCTGCTACAATTCCAATCTTTGGAAGATTATGTTCTACCATGTTTAAGTTTATGACTCCACAAATATACTTAAAGTCAAGTATACCAATCACTGGCAGGACCACGGACTATTTTCTTTGTATGAAATCCTGTAGTGAAGAGAAATCTAGCTGCAAGTTGAACACTAATCATGGTTATTTCTTCTGCTTCAGGCAATAGATGATCTTGTCCTAAAGAAAAATGGAACATATGATACTGTGATTTTTTTTTTAGAACAGGTACAATACAGCTAGAAAATAGCTGATCAAACTCATAAAGTACATTTAAGTTCTTAGATCAAACTATCTAAAAAATTAAACTTTGAAATTTTAGCAGCGATACTGACTGACAACATAGTTGACCTTTGGATCTACATTTGCAATACAGTATTGGTATAAACATGAAGTTTTCATAAAACTAGAAGTGTGTCTTAGACGCGCCTCAAAACATTCTCTGAAAGTAGCTGGAAGACACCTCTGGTTGTGCATGGAGGGTACAGGTCTACCCTCAACACAGGTTGGAGGACCCGTGTTGAGTAGAATCCATGGATACAAAATCTGCAGATGCAAAGATTGGATCTGTAATCGGCATGCCACAGATTATGTGTGAACCCAGTTTCAGTCTTTTGCCTGGCCTGGAAGTCCCTAACTGCATGTCTTGCTCTCCAGTTCAGCCTTCTGGGTATCATGGAAGGACTGTAAAGCAGTAGTTCCCAAACCACTGAAAGCTAGTGAAAGCCCTGCTTCAGGTCCCTTAAGACTGAGGTATTCAATCTGTGCTTTGGGCCTCCCTAGGGAGGCGTGGCTAACTCCCAGGGGCGTCCTGAGGCATCTGGGGGAGAGAGGTAGCTGCTTTTCTGCAGCTGTGAACAAGGTGGGTGGGGCAGTGTGAGGTGGGGAGGGCGTGTGAAACATGGTAGGGGGAGGTGGTGGAGCCTCCCCACCAAACTGAGAGAAAGGTTGGCTGGGAGGTGCACAGCAGAGAGAAGGCTAGCAGAGAGGCTGGGAGGGCTGGCTGGAAGGTGCAGAGAGAAGGCTGACTGGGAGAAGCTGTGTGCAAGCGCTTTCCTCTGCTTGGGAAGGAGGGAGCCCAAATTTCCCAGCCTGCATTCCTCCGTCTTGCTGGGGGGAATAGGGGTGGCAGCTGCATGTTGGGGTGTATGTGTGTGAGCATGCACCCATCTACTGTGGAGGGCGAGTTGTAATCTTGCCCAGTGTGACTGCAATCCTATCCACACTTTCCTGGGAGTAAGCCCCATTGACTCAAATGGGACTTACTTCTGAGTAGACCTATAGGCTGAGGTCTCTGTCAGCTTAACCAAGGATCTTCACCTTTCTCTTTTTTCTCCCCCTACAAAAAAGAAAAAAAAGCCACGCCTGATGGCTTTGTCTCCAAAAATTGATTAAAAAATAAAAATACTCATTCCTTTTCAGACACCCCCCTTTTTCCTCCTGCCTCCTTGGGGGGGGGTACTTCCCATGTTGCCTACTATTGTAAGACAAAAGGCACAATCCTAGCTAGGTGTACTCAGAAGTAAGTCCTATTGTGTGCAGTGGGACTTACTCCCAGGAAAGTGAGGTTAGGATTGCAGTCAAACAGTCTCTGGGTCTGAGTTTGCATCAGTTTGCAATTAACAGATACACACAAAACAAAGTCTTCCCCTCCCCCAGCAAATTCATCACTTCCCCCCTCCCTTTCCAAAACCCTCCAGGTGTGCTGCTAACAAACTCAGGGCACAATCCTAACCAGGTCTACTCAGAAGTAAGTCCTATTTTGTTAAATGGGGCTTACTCTCAGGTATGTGTGGTTAGGATTGCAGCCTCAGAGTGCTGGCAGCTGTTGATTTTGTTTCTAGTGTACAATTCTAACACCTTCACCCCCATTTTGGGGGTAACTGAGGAGAGGTGTTGTAACGGGGAGCTGTGGCCAATGGAGAGCTGCAGGCCGGAAAAGTTCAAGAACCACTGCCTTAAAGGGGTAGAGAAGAGAAAATGCAGTGATGCGATTGCTAGGATGGTGTGGCTGCTGGAGGGTTTTAAACTTTTGGCACTACCAGCTCCCATGGAATACAAGGAACCTATGGACCCCTTCACAGGCCTAGCCTATGGATACCGCCCTAAGTCTCACAATTTATAAAAATAGAGATCACAACCCACTTCCAGTTTCACAGTCACAAAATGGAAGTGAGTCACAATGTCTATTTTTAGACATTCAGAGGCTTAATTAACTAATAGAGGTTGGGCATCTCTTATCTGAAGAGCTTGGGATATGTTTTGGATTTTTCTGTATTTTGGAATATTTGTATATACATAATGAAAGATTTTGGGGAGGAGGCCCAAATCTAAACACAAAATCGTTTATGTTTCATGTACGCCTTAGTACACATGGCCTGAAGGTAACTTCATACAATATTTTTAATAATTTTGTGCATGGAATATAGTTTGCGATTTTATTTCTTTGGGCAAAAAAGTCATGTTGGTGCTCAAAAATGTTCCATATTTAGGAATATTCCATATTTTAGAATTCCAGATAAAGGGTATTCAACCTGCAGTTAAATAAAAATATTGTTTCTTTCTAGATCTCGTTTTATTTTTATTTTTTGGGTCTAGTGGATTGTGATAGATTGTCATTTTAGAAAGTGGCTTCTGGTGCTAAAATGTTTGGGAAGCAATGCACAATGTTATTTTGTGTTTATTAGCAAAAGGCAGATACTCTCAGCAAAATGTAACATTGAAGACACAAAGAAAAAATTTAGACACCTATAATTCTAATATCAAGAAAACTGTCTTCATTTTTAGATAATGGGAATCCATATCAAAATGTCAACTAAATTAACTTCAGATAAAAAAGTTTTACAAAAAATGTACACTTAATAATGTTAAATGCCATGCACTTTCGCAAACTCTTGTCAATTAGTTTTTTATTTTGAATATTCAAACACTAACCTGGAGGAGGATTTAAGTAGACGCTGTTACAAGTCAGTAATTTCTTTATGAACTGGAAATATTCAAGACTGTACTGCATACGGTTATGCATGAACTGCACATTTTGCTTCCGTACACTTCGCTCAATGGCAGATGGCATTTTAATTTGATGGGGTTTAGTGGTCATAGTAAGTTCTGAAATATATTTTATTAGTTCATTGTCTTTGTCTACTGTGTCCATACGTTCATAAAAAAGAATGTAAGCATTCCACCACCTTTTCTGACGTCTGTAGGACATGCGCTTCATCATGTGATCAAATACTTCGCCCATGTACTCTCCACCAAAACACTGATTTTTCATTTCTTCATCGTCATCCATTTTGCATTCTGTTACATCACCATCATCAAATTTATACCATCGATTTTTTTCACCATCTCCACCATTTCTCTGAATAATGTAAGAATAGTAATGTCCACCACTGGCCTGACCACTGTGCACCAACACGCCCACTAGTCTGTATTTAGTACTCCCAGAATGCTCATTTTCAGATTGTTCATTCTGAATCAGCTGATTTTCAGGATTTACATCATCCCCTTCTAATTTAGCTACCCCTGCCACAGTATATGGTTCCATGTCCAACTCTCGCGGAAATTCAAAATAATCATTGAACTTGATTGCACATTCCCTTTCCCAGTCATAGTCAAAACGTTTTAACTGGATAGCAAGAACTGGTGGCAGCTTCTTAATCAATAAGCGTTTCACTGTATCAACCTAAGAAATAAAAATTTGCAAGTTAGTTCACATAGATAAATTGCTTATCAACCAAACACATAGGCTGCAAACATAAAGCTTGACTTGATATTGAAAAATAAAAGACTAGTTATCTTATACTGGATTTAGATCTTGCAGAGTTAAGCTAACTTGGTTATGGGTTCAACGAAGTTCAGAAGATCTTGAAAAAACATAGTATATTTCAAAAAGGTACCTTCTTGTTGCATTTTTCACAATGATATGCATTTGCACCTTCCAGTAAGTCTCCTTTGACATACTGTTCCAAGGAATCAAGCAGGTTTTGGTGATTTCTTATATCTACATTCAGCGTTGTAAAAGACTCTTCACATTCGTACCTATTAATTGTTGACATAGTGGGTAAAAAAGTGCTGTCTACTAGTTCTACACATCATGAAACAATGCTAACAAGTTTAGAGCACAATCATAACCTATAGCTGTGCTGGCAGATAGTGCTCCACTGGCCCATGCTGTCACAAACATGCTATAAGGCACACTGCAACAGCAACCGACTAGGCCCACCAGTGGGAAAGCCAAAGCCTCACCACCAGTGACAGTGTAAGTAGCAGTGCATGCCAGATAAAATAAATTCACTGCTAAGCAGTGTAGGGGTGGTGGGGTGGACAGTGAGAGAGTGCGTGGATCAGGTATAGGAGGGGGCAGGATTGGTAGTGCTGGTACATGGCATATCCTATCCCGCTTCCTGGACCTGATTCGCCAACAGGGATCAACTAATGACTTGTGCCAGTGATTTTGCTGGCATGGGTCCAAGTAGACCTGACTGGGGCTTTCCTTGGGACAAGGGAATGAATGCTCCCTTAACTTGAGGAGACCTCCAACACATAAAATTTCCCTGTGGCAAACAGCGCAAGCCAAGCTGGTGTAGTTTGGTCGTTTTATTCTCAATTCCTTTTTTAATGATCCCAAGCATAGTACATGATCAAGCCTTAGAACAATAGTTCTCAACATTTTTTTCACTTGCGTATCCCTTGGCAGCCCCTTTCCATAAACTGTACCCCTCATATTAACAAAATGTTTGTAAATAATACTGTTGCTGCTACTTCAAAGTTATGTTTTCAACTACTGTTCCATATCCAATAATACATACTTGGATGGCCAAAAACTAGCAGTTGGTGAGGCTTTTGTAGATAGCTGCCTTCCTTCGTGCCTTGCCAGCCCAGCAAGGCATTCTAATACAGACCTGCCATTTCCTTCCTTTATTCAATTCTTTTTCGAGTTACCCTAAAGGTCTTGGCAAGTACCCCTGGGGTTACACGTACCCCAGGTTGAGAACCACTACCTTAGAAGGAGCAGAATTCTACCAAGTACGCAAATTTCTGAATCTAAGCCTAACCCATGAACAGTGAGTTAACTATTTCAGATGGATTATCTGTCTCAATGCTTAGGCCTTCTCTCTTTATAAAAAGGATCCTCAAAATGTTTTGTTTTTTGTTGTTTTGCAAAAAGGGTTCAGCACAAGTTGCAATAAATGCAGCAACTTGATATGCAATTTCCCCACTCACAGAGAAAGGAACAGCAGTCTCAGCTGCTGGCAACTCAATCATTTACATGGACATTTCTAAACACGCCCTCCCAAAATTTAATAATGGGTACAAACACACAATAATCAAAAAGTAATAATAAATTACCATCTGAGTATCTGACAAGTCCAAAGCTGGCTCACAAAATTAGCCTACCATATGCATTTTAATATGTTTTTATCTGTTAAATTATGTTTTAATTTGTTTTTGTTTTTTTAATATGTTGTAAGCCGCCCTGGGTCCCTTTGGGGAGAAGGACGGGATAAAAATAAAGTTTTATTATTATTATTTATATGCATTAGTGCTCCTACTTGGCCATTTTTTAAAGTATGCACGTATTTGTGTGTGCAACCTAGTTCATACTGCCAGAGCAGACATGTTTTGGAAGTTGCACCAGTACTTTATACAGTCATGGGAATCTCTGTAATTATGTCTGTGTACTGCCTGGTTTATCCTGACATTCTTCACATGATCATGTGAAGCTACAAACACACAGCTAAGAAAGCAGTCATGGCTGTTGATGTACAGGTGAAACTGCTGATGTGAGCCACCCCTAATAGGTCTCTATGTCCCCTTATGTCAGTGTTATTCAAACTGTGAGGTGCAGCTCTTTAGGGCGGCGCCAGGAACTCCAAGGGAAGGCGAGGGATGTCCTCTCACTGTGATACAGTCACACCCCTGGGCAAAATACAAGCCAGTGGTCTTCGCTTTTTTTTAAAGTAGAAGAAACAGGAGTTGCTCAGCTGCAAGAGTGGCTGCTGCCCCCCCCCCTCTTCCGAGCATGCTCTGCTTGCAGTCCTTAACCCTCACTGATCCTTGTCTGGTTGGTTTCTAGTTCCCAGCCTGGGATCACTTCTCATCAAAGTGAAATCTCTCTTTTCAACCCCCTCCTCTTCCACTCCCCCCTTTTGATCTCTAAACCTTCCCGCTTTCCTCCCCTCCTATTTTAAAACACTTCCTATTTTACCAATCATCAGGACTCAAAGTTGCTTCCATGCACTTGGCAAAGAGGGAAGGGAGAGACAAGCACACACTTTACTTGGCCAGGATCAGAAAAAGGGTACTGTTCTTAACATGATTTATTAATCTTGTTGTTTGACTGAAGAGGAAAGGCTGTATTTTTAAGATGATGAATCTTGCTATTTGAAGGGAATACTTATCAGTCATTGATGAAGTAATTGCCAGCCCAATCCTATCCACACTTTCCTGGGAGTAAGCCCCATTGACTCTAATGGGACTTACTTCTCAGTAGACATGAGAGGCTTGAGCTGTGTATAAGGGACAAATCAGCTTCCTAACCAAACCCTTATCAGCTCTGATATATTTTCATGGTCTATTTTTGTTTTCCCCACCAGCTGCTAGAAAAATTTAATTTCATTAAATTAATAAAGGGTTCAATCCTAACCAAGCAGAATGGGAGAAATGATTAGTTGGTCAGGGGTGTGTGTGTGTAATGTTGGTCAGACTGGTTGTTCACAAAGTTCATTTGATAAAACAATTCTATTGGTATGCTTACAAAGTTTTAAAAAATGAGTCCTCCTGGACCAGACAAAATCTACCTACTCCAGCATCCTGTCTCCAACAGTGATCAGCAGCTGATCATTTATAAAGCATGTATATTGCTGTGTATTAATAATATATTTTTAAGATCTGCATTTAATTAATGATATGATTAATATAATTAATATTAATATAGTTAATATATATTTAATATTTAATATAATATTATAATATAATATTATAATATTATATTTAATATATTTAATATAATTAATATTTCTGGCCACTTCCTGTTTAATGATGCCACTTCCAGCCCTCAGGAACATGATGGGGAGTCATGGCCAACAGCCACAGGGGTCAAGGGAGCCACTGGCTGGAAACGTTTGAGTACCACTGCTTTATATGGAAAAAGAGTACAGTATCTTTTAGTTGAAAAGACCGACTATCATTGTAACAAGCTTTGTTTCTAAGAGAAAAGAAACGAGATGCAATCACCCTAATGAGATAATGTAACACTTACCTATGTGGACAGCCTTGACAAATTTTCTGATCAGCAAAGGATCCTCCCAAAACTTTACTTAACATTGCTGGGTGACCCAAGGCTTTTAAAGCTTCATCTAGACTATCCACCAAGGAATTAAAGAATTCTAAAGCATCATGCTGTTCACGTAGATTTACAGGCTCACCCCAAAGTCTAGAATGAAAAACATTTTATTAATAATGTTTCACTGTTTCAAAAAAGAATATAATAATGAAAGTGGGATGAAAAAATATTCAAATAATTTACATCACCATTACATATATTTTATACTAACATATCTACATATTTGTATTTGTCCAGCAATCCACAAGTGTGCTGAGCCATTAATGTATGCAGCCTAATATTCTTGATCACATACAATGGGTAGGTTGTACATGCAACAAGGCATAGAAGCCAGCTTCGGGCATCAACACCTTCTCCCACAATATGCAGAACTGTTACTGTGAACTCGCATGATTAAATTCTTATCCTATGATCCTATCACACCACTTTTGCAAGTACAGTGATCACATTACCAAGAATTTACTCATGTAGGAATTTATGTGGTTAAGCGGTTCTCCCCCTGTACAGGAAGAAACATGAGCCTAAGACTTCTTGCACCTGGCCATATGTATGTCTTATACACCCGGACTATGTCTGAACCAGCCCTATATCTTCATCTTAAAATATATTTTGCATTTTACATTTAGCAACTGCCTTGCCTTGCCCAGTGTCCCTTATTAGCATATACTTGCTTATGAGAAATGCCAGTAGTCTCCTCAATTGCCCCTTGCATGCATTGGTTAAATTGGGTTTCAATTTGTTCCTCAAACTACTTCTGTGGAGGAAAAGGCATTTCCCTGAGGGCTTAGATGGTCCCTTTCCCTCAGAGATTATGTCTAAGCCCCTATCAAAAACCATGGGTGGCTTGTTCCTTTTTTTTTTTTGCAGACTCACAGCTGATTAGCACAGATGAAAGTTAAAACCAGCTGTACCAACTATTAAACCAGTTATTTTCAACCTTTATCAACTCATGGTACACTGAGAAGGTGCTAAAATTGTCACTCCACACTACCAGTTTTTTTACTTAATTACAATTAATTTGTAATTAATATAAATACAATTAAATCATTACATGACAATTAAAGAAATTCACATCAAGCTGAAATCACACTTCTCTGAACTTGAATAGATCTTTCTCATAAAGTTACTTTCAGAAACTACGATTGGAGAGGGAAGTGCATATGTTTTCTAGAAAGGAGGAAAAATGTTTTGAAGTAGGGTAGTCAAATTGTTATCAGAAGTGCCAGAAAGTGTTGGTAAAGAGAGGTCAGATTGAGCACATACTGGAGAAATGTAGGGTGAAGGTCAATGATGAGACACAATTGAAATGACTGAACGGTTCAACTAGGGGTGAGGAGAGAGAGAAAATGCAAGACAACTGATTCTGATCCTCCAGAAGGTAGGGACAAGCAAGGGGAAGGACACTTAAGAGAGGTGTTAATTGCAATTATGAGATTTCAGAGGGGGAGAAATGTGTGTGTGGGACAGAGTGGCCTGGGGGAGAAGAGGAGAGAGATGTGCCTGCTTGTGCACAAAAGGAAGAGAGTGCGAATAATGCCCTTACTGTTAAAGCCATAATGTGTCCTGTTAGTAGAGGCAATGCAGGGAGGGTTGCTTTGGGGCATTGCAGGCAAACTGGCAAGGAAAATTTTTTTCAAGGACCCTTTCCAGCCAGTCAATCCTTCTGTTAGTGGCCTTGGCAGACTGTCGCTTCAGTCGCTTGCATTACCCACCTTCTGGCATGCATTCTTGCTTTGTTACTCATTCACTCTCAACACTGCTCCCACCCAAAGCTCCTCTTGGCTTCTCTAGCTTCCCAATCAGTGTGCGGGGCAGGCAAGGACCGCCTTATTGTTGGTCAGCAGCAGGACTGAGTGAGTAGAAGAGCATCAAAGCGGAAGCTAAAAGCAGCCGTGACTAGCTCCTTTGCTGGCTGCTTCTTTCACTTGTGCTGCCATGTGAGGCTTAAAGCAGCCGCTTCTACCATGCGGCTACTGCCTGTCTACTCTAGACATGTGGCACATCTTGGCCACACCAGTGCTTGAAAACTGCTGTGTTAAAACAATGTTCCACAGCAGAAGTGACTGTTATTGGCAGTGTTCTAAAGCAGGGGTGCCCAAACCGGGTGCCCTCTCAATGCGGCCCTCAGGGAGCCCCCAGTCTCCAATGAGACTCTGGTCTTCCGGAGATTTGTTGGAGCCCACACTGGCCCAACGCAACCGCTCTCAGCGTGAGGGCGACTGTTTGACCTCTCGCATGAGCTGTGGGATGAGGGCTCCCTCCACTGCTTGTTGTTTCACATCTGTGATGCAGTAGCGGCAGCAAAAGAAAGGCCAGCCTTGCTTTGTGCAAGGCCTTTTATAGGCCTTGAGCTAATGCAAGACCTTCATTCATTCATATAAGTTCATCTTTAATATATTCATTTATGTAAACTTATGTAAATTTATTCAAATTTGAGATGTAAATTCTTTACCCCAGCCCCCTGACACAGTGTCAGAGACAATGTGGCCCTCCTCCCAAAAACTTTGGACACCCCTGTTCTAAAGCATAGCCAAAGGAAAAAAAGTAAGCTTTTAGGAACCAAAATGGTGACTGTTCTCCTAAGGATCGTCCTGGAGATTATCTTTGCTGTTGGACAGGCTTGGGGCTCTTCACCACCCTACTAAGCACTGCCCTGACCTCCAGCTCATGCCAAACCAGGCACCTACTAGGTAACCTGCCAATGGCCCTACTGCCTGCTGCCATTGCTAAGCAATGAGGACCAGTCTTCAACCCTGCCAGCCTCAGCATGTCTTCAACTTGGTGACCACAGCAGTCATGTTGGCTTTAAGACACCGCTCTCCTCCACTGGCGAAAAACAAGCTGACAGTAAAAAAAAAAAAAGCAGCTATGGCTGGAGACTTTTCTCCCGCAAAAGTGTTAAATTAAATGCTTCCGACAACAGCAACTGGCTGCTTGCCACCACAGAAAACTGATTCCCTCTGCTCCCTTGAAGGGCCATCTCTATCTGTGGAATCTTTGGGAGGAAGAAGGCAAGAAAATTCTTTGCTTTCTGCAAATTTGCAACTGGAGTTGCTCTTGTTGCAAGGCAGGACTTATCTGGGAAGTTGGAAGCCCAGCCATGAGTTCCAACTGGTCTTGCCTCATGATTGGCCAAGAGGCTAACCCATCTGTATGGAATGCCCCTCCTCCATCAGGGAATACATTTTGTTCTTCTAGATCCCTTATCTTGTTTACCACCTAGTTTAAAAGGTACATGTGTCATTTTTAAGAACGTAGATTCAATTAATTTCGTTAAACGATCACTAAGTTGTAAGAGTTCACATGAACACAGATCAATGTAAGTTAATGTCTCATTTACCTAAATTGCTTCCAAAACCCTCTTGGTACATAGTACTGTAACCTAGAAGCTGCTAAGTGACCAAAGATGACCTGGAGATGTCTTAATACGCCTATGTTGTATTCTTTTCTATCTTCTGTTTTACTTGAAGCTGGTTTATCTTCATACTGATGTGGGTAGCCAAATACATCATCTCGTGGGTCAGCATTGCTCTTTAAAATAATTTTGAAAAAATGCAGTAGTCATTCATATAATCTTATAAAACACAAAAATATACACATTTACAGAAACCAAATGCCCAGTTCATATAACCCAGCAAAAAAGTTCTGGCAGTTTAGAAGAAATGCAGGTATATGTGGAACACTGTGCTCCATAAAAGTTCTCAAACCAACGTCCAAATGATTATACAAGAAAATTGTTTTTGTTACTTCTTTGATTTTTGTTAAAGTCAACTAGCCTTACATTTGGTTACTCCCCATTTATTTTTAGTTCAATTTTTCCTTATTTTAAAATTATTTTTTCTCATTGTTTGCAGAAGTGTGTTTCCTGCATAGCTATCTCCTAGCAACTACAATTGTGATTTTTCTCAGAATGCCCCAGATGCAGCATAGCCTTGGTGAGTGTGGGACAATCAAAATGGCTCTTGCCAGCTATACAAGAAGCTTCCCTGACCACTGGGAAAAGTTGGCCCCTCACAGATACAAACCACAGCTTAGTCACTTCTAGGTGCACTCATTCCATTAGGAAGATAAACTGAACTAGATGTAGAACTATTAAAAAATTGAGGTCTTATTTACTGAATCCATTGTAATTAAACACACAGGTTTATGGGAACAACAGGTTTGTTCTCTTCTCTGGTCAGTCCCAATGACGTTCTTAGTATTAGGGTAATGTTTGCATGCTAAGTATAAAAGGAATAGAATAAGAAACTAATTAATATTTATCTAGCAAACTAGTGTTACCTCATTGTCTTGCTTTTCATCCCCTGACATATCATCATCGACATCACTGCCTGTGCCCTCAATTGCAAGGATTCCATTCCTGATGGCGGGAATCATGTATAGTTGCTGAATCACAGAATTCATGTAACATGTGGCACCAGCATTTTTTAACCCTACAAATCCCTTTGGCGGTCGTGGTCCAACAGGTGGAAGGTACTCCCATTCTGTTAATGCTTCACAGGCTAGGAGAAATCAGACATGAGAAAAGTCAACTTTGAAACAAAATTTTAAAAATTATGATAAACAAGGTCATTTACTTCTCTGGTACTGAACAAACTCATTTTGAAATCAGTCCCAATTATCAATGGGACTTAGTAAGCAAATGAATGCACTTTCCCAAACTTTTTTGACTGACATTTCCCTTGACCTACTAGGCCATCGTCTGCAGCTCCCCATTAGGACTACAATTCTATACATTGTGTAGTGCAGTGGGTTTTTCATGAGAGGCTCCCTGGTGGCTTCTGCAGCTCCCCTGGGAGCCACGGCTCACACTTTGGGAACCATTGGTTAATGCAACATTCCCAAACACAGATTTCATATTTGCACATAGATAAGAGATTGCCAACTCAAGTGCACATATTTCCCTCTGAAATCATAATACTTCTTTCAAGATCTTCTACACTCCTGCTAACTTAATGAATATTCGTTTGCTTAGATTTGGCTTCTTAGATATAGGGCAAGTTCCAAAGAGAAGGAGGAGAAAGAACTTCCTCCTATACATGGGAGCTTCTACCCCTTGCTGCTAGAACCTCATGACTTCCAAAAAAAGCCACACCAGTATGTGTGGACCCTCTGAAGCAAGCTGATAATGAGAAATTCCTCAGGGGCATTAACAAACATGCAGGGCATTCAGGCACAGATTTACATCCATTAATTCTTCTTACCAATTACAGTTAATGTATCTAATGCTTGTCTTTAAGAAAAGACTGAGAAATAGTGTTTTTGAAAAAGTAATAAGTAACTTTTAAGGAATATTTTTTCTAAGGAAAACAGGAAAATATGTAGTTCTTTAAGCCTCACAAATACATATATGGAATTCCTGCATAATAAATAATTGCACACTTTTATATTACATAGAATATGAAATACATACTAGTTATTGCAGTGCCTATATAATACATTTCAGTCAAGGTATCTACTATTTGTTTGAGGTTTCGGACGCAGCCCACAGCTAGTGCTACTAGCAGTTCAAATCCTGCATTAATGGTAGCTGGGGAACTACAGACTGGTATGGCCTGCTCAGCGGGCAGTTCTCCATTCCTCATGTACTGTAAGTAAACATTAGAGGCTGGAAAGATGAAGTCATCTATCAATTCCTAAAAAAACGAAGAGAAAAAATTCAGTTAGTAATTAAAGTATTGCCCTGATCATAAGCACTTCCTAATACCACCAAGTTTGTTGGGTGCAACTACAGGTTCAGCCTATTTATACACGTATTTTTTATACATGGATTTGACTCAACAGGAATGGCCCCTGCAAATGAGAAGGAATGTGCTGATCCCTGGAGAGGGGGAAAATGCATCCCTTTAAAATCAGTTTAAAAAACTGAACAGTCCTTTAACAATAGCCTCCTTAATATGGGGGGGGGGGGAGCTGGCTGACAATCCATCAATCCTTCTTTCTCCAGGTGACCCCTCCCTTCCCCGAGCAGAGAAAGAAAGATACTTTGCATTGGTGAAGGGAGGGGTCGAAGTGAAGCCTTTCTAAGCACTTTGAGAGAGACTGATTGTTGAACTGTTGTCTTAATATCTCTGTCTTAATATCACAAGGGTCAGCAAGGCTGTTTTTAAATCACTGGAGCAAAGAAACTTTGTTTTTTAAGTTGATTTGCTACAGTGCAGTTTTTTGCCATCCACAGTGAGTGCTTGGAAAGGAACTCAATAATTAGTCTCAACCTGTTTACACACCAAGGGAACAGTTCAGAGCGAGTATAAGGATAGAGATGTGGAGAAGGCATGAACAATAAGGAAGCACAGGGAGCTAATGGAAGTGTCTTCAATTTATAGTTCTGAGGCTGGAAGTAATCCCTATAACTTTTCTCCTTGCACCCCTTCATGGAAGTAGCTGCTGCCATCACATGAGCCTATCAAACTTGTACTGAGCCAGGCCATTGGTCTTCCATATCTAGTTCAATAATGTTTACACACCAAGGTTTCAGAAAGGAACTCTGGTACTGAACCTGGGGCCACTAGCATGCAGTTACATACTCTATGATCCTCTCCCATGCCCATCACACCCTAAAAAATTCAAATAAAATGGAAAATATTCAAAGTTAATTAAAACAGCATGCAAAAGTGTGTTGTATTCCAATTACTTACTTTAATGAGATTAGCACCTCCCTTTTCACAACCAATATAGTATTTTTTTTCAGGAGTTTGGAATGCTAATAATTCTTTTGTTACTCCAAGGTGACCTTCTAAGGTAGTCTCTTCCACACCTGTTTCTCCTGTTCTTTTCACTTCATCCTAACAAAATGAAAGAATGGACTCAGTCACAAATTCTGAAACAACAATTTTCAAATGAAAACAGTTATTTCAGTATTGGTTACATATTGTTGTATCTTCTTAAGCCAATTCTGCCCAAAACTGCATATACACAACAGGGACTAAATATGTAGACCAGTGGGCTGGGCAAAAATGGGTTAAGAATATTTTTATTCTGCACTTTTATCCCACAGATAGAAATCAAGACTACTATCATGAAAAATTATAAACCATCATCAGTAAAATAACACCTACCCGAATCCTTTTAAGCCAGTCAATCTCATTATTAAGCAGAACTTCAGCATTGGGCACATTAATATTACTATTGTATGCATAATTAAGAAGATGTCTTAAGAGAGTAAAGTAGTCCCCTGAATGCTTAGCACGCTCTCTTGCAGTACTCTGTAAGAGAGAAAAAACTTATGAGTAATTTTCAAGACATTTAAATTAAGTCACACCTCAGAATAATGTTTGAGTCACATCTGAGAATATTCTCAGAATGCTTTTATTTACAGAAATAAATAAAAAATCTTAGCCTTACTATAGGCTAAGATTCAGAGATCTTAGCAGCTCTATACAGACTCAAGGGCTTCAACGGAAACCTCTTTGCATGGTCTTGGGTATACATCAAAGTCCTACAATGCTTTCAATGCCCAAAATACCTCCCCATACATAATGCCAGAAGCAGCTCCATGTGGCTGTGAAATTACATAAGAGTTTGAAGTGAAACTCCTGTGTGTAAAGAGCTGTTCTGCATCCAAGAAACATTTGTATTGATGTCAAGGAATGCTTATACTGTCAATTAGGATAACTGGACTGAATTAAACCTCCATTTGGTTCACATTTAAGTCAGTAATCAAGGGATGTTGTTGAAAGATTCTGGAATTCCTATATAAAAAGAGTCTGTTAGAGATGCTCTGTCACTAACTTCGCAAACCAACCTTCAGACTATGATTGAAAGAACTATAGTAATTGGTTATAAGATACTAGTGTAATTGGTTATAAGAAAGTAGCTTCTAATTCACTTTAAAAGGATTCATAGTGCACTGGTCAACAGCTAGTGGCTTTAGGACTCCATAGTAGTTTAACCAGAACATTTACAAAGACTATACACTACAAAATCAATTGAAAAAAAATTTCATCAGAAAGTTAAACTAATAAGGCTGATGCCCAAAGATCTGGAAGTGATTTTCTTTCTTCTCCTAAAGAAGCTCTAAGAACAGGCATCTCCCCATATCCACTGATCCAGGGGCCCCTTACACCCAGTAATATTGTTTTTTAAATATTTACCAGGGCAAAATGTTTGACAGGATGCTTGGATAAGTCAGGGGTTAGACTTAGGGGGGTGCCTGTCTATAGCAGTGGTTCTCAAACTCTCTGGGAGAGTAAGAGCCACTAAGTCTTTGCGGGGAAGTAGGGAAGGCAGTGGAGAGGCAGCGAAGCAATCCCCAGGATTGCAACGCTAAGCGGGCTGCAGGGACTGGCATGCACTTGCCAGTCCCTGCAGCAGCATCCTGGGGGGTGCGGGGAGCCCTGCGTGAGCATCTGCAAGGCACCCCAGTTTTCTAAAAGTGAAAGTGCAGCGATCGCATTTCACTTCAATTAAAGCCTTGAGCCCTTTCCTCTGGAGGAGGTTTCCTTTGGCTGGAATTTCCCAGAGTGGTTACCATAGAAACTAATGATCTCTGCAGTGTTTCGAATGAGCAAGGGGTGCCTGCCTGCCTGCCACTTGAACAAGAAACAAACTTTTCAGAGTTGAAAAGCTCTGCCCTCTGATCGACCTCTGAGATAAGGTGAGGTGATAATTGGCAAAAAATTTTCCTTACTATAGGCGAGTACCTACGGTACCTTAAGTTGTGTATTTCATATATCCATCTGTTAACTACACAGAGACATTAGAAAGATAAGTACAGTAAGTGAAAAGCATTTTTATATCAGTAATTGCTCACAGAAATGAGTACAAGCACAAATATGAAATGCCTTACCCCCAATACCGTAAACAGGAGAGTTATAAAGAAAAGAAGAGGTCTCTGTCCCATACAACATCTGGTAGCCATTAAGAAGAACTGCTCCTGTGCCATCTGACGAACAGTTCTGAAAATGTTTAACCAGATACACTTCTATTAATACAAACAATTTGTGAGCAAAATAAGTATCCATATAAAATATTTTTATGCATCTCTTCGCAGAAGACTGAAGATAGGTTACAATCTTTAAATATCTTAGAAGTTTTCAACCTTTCCAATGAAAACACAGATCGTACTTGTCCTTGGGATGTTTGATAACTCCAAATTTTTGGCAGGAAAATCATTCTGAAGCTGAAATTGGGAATTTTTGTTAAGACACTGATAGCCCAATCCTATCCAATTTTCCAGCATCAATGAAGCAGCAATGCAGCCCCAAGGTAAGGGATAAATGCTCACCTACCTTGAGGAGGCCTCCGTGATTGCCTTCCCACTACAGTAGGGGTCTCCAAACCCCAGCCCGGGGGCCAGATGCGGCCCATGGCGAGCTTCTATCCGGCCTGCGGCCAGCCTCTTGTCCCCTAAGAGCCTCAGGCCCACTTGGCCGAACATGACTGGAACTGTGCTCTGGTTGCATCTGGAGGGTGTTCTAAGGGCCAGAGAGCTTGAATGAGCCCATTCATTCATTTATTCACTCATCTTAAGTTCCATCTCTAATTTATTTATATAAATTTTATATTTAAAATTTTTCTGGCCCCCGACACCGTGCCAGATATTTGATGTGGCCCTCTGGCCAAATAGTTTGGAGACCCCTGCACTACAGGATGCGGCATATGGCCCTTTGGCATGGCTGCATCAGTACTGGAAAGTTGAATAGGACTGGGCCCCAACTTGAGAAGACACTGTGTGAAATTTCACCTACTTCTAGCACAAATTAAGCATCCAACCACACAAATGAAACACAACATGTTACCATTTTTAAAAAGTTACTAAGTAGTATCTGTGCTCAAGTAAACAAGACTACATAATTTTGCAGGGAGTGCTAATTCTGAGGAAAAAATCAAATGTCCACTTTTTCACATCATTTTCTAGCTAAAGTCTTTCCATGCTAACCAGACACTGGTCTCATAAGATTGCACAAAGTGAGCTTTATAAGAAATGTAGATGTAAATAAGACGACATCATTGCCATCATTTAGCTCTGGAATCCTGAGAAGAGTAAGAAAACAGAATGGGGAGAGGGCTCAAACACTGTTGCAGCCACTACCTTCACAATTCATTCTGGCTAAGCAGCCACCAGACAGGGAGGCACCATGTATGCACTCTTGCTGCCAAGCAGCCCTGTCTTTGGCAGATGGCAAACATTTGCAGCTGTGCAAGGCTTCCATCAAAGCCGCACTGCCATACAGCTTACTAGGAAGGGTTCTTCTATTCTATCACAGAAAGCAAGACAGAGATAGTACAAGAGGATTAGGTGTGGCATGTGAGAGAGGAACTAGTACTAGATCTGTTGTTTTTTTTTAAGAGCCTCTTGAAACCTGTTCTGTTACGGCCCCATCAACTTCTACTGTCATATTCTCCCTTTCAAGCAGCAATCCCTCTGGGGAAGTCAATAGAGACTTCTTATTAAAACAGTGTAGGCACTGGAGAAACATACTGCAGATATTCTATTTTCCTTAATGAACGTCCCTCTTTCCAATTATGAATAATCTTTCTCACCCTTCACTGCTTTCTTTTTACATCCTAGCATGATGTGAGAGAAGGAATGACTCACAGCATCCATGGCACTTCCTCAGTTTGGGAGAGCTCAACTCATGGTCTAATACGCACCACAGTATAGTTTAGAAAATAAATCACAGCCCAGCCATTGCCCTTTTGGACAGGTAGCGTGAACTACCGTATTAACACTTCTGATAAGGAGTCAGTAAGACAGAGATAAAAAAAGAGTTAAAGTCACTTACTTGCTGTGGCAATGCAACAACAAGTCAATGATAAATGTCTGCCATGCTTTCTCTTTACTAAGAGCATCCAATGCCGTTGGAATCAAGGCAAAACAAAGGGTCATTGCTTCAAGCGCTTCACAGCAAACTTGTTCATCTTCTGCATCTGGCTCATTGCCTGCATTTGTCTGTAAAATTAATCAGAAACAAGTTGCAAAAAATAGATACGGAAAGAGGAACCAACCATTACTTTAATTCAGGGGTGGCCAACCTTTCAACTTTAGGGCTCCTGAACCTTTAACAATTGTGTAGGGGGGATTTCAGCAGGTACAGGTTGTTGTATTGAGACAACAAGTTGCAGCTGCTGAAATTCCCCCTTCTCTGCAATTGTTAAAGGTCCAGGAGTTCTAAAGTTTAAAGGCCGATCTCCCCTGCTTTAATCGTTCACTTAAAATACAAACCTGTATCAGGAATAGACCTATTAAATACTGCAACTTGCAACTCACAAATGCCAAGGTCCAAGTCACATCCATAAGTGAAATTAGATTTAAAAAACAGAATTGAGCTGTACAATTACACACAAACACCTCCAACCCGATTTGGCCTGTACAAGCAACGGTCCCACACCAGGTAAAAGTGAAATTCATATTCTTAAACACGGACACATTGACATAAGGGCTGCACAGATCTGCAGCCTGTTTCTGGTCCCTCAAATCCAATTTCAGCTGTAAGTCTGAACTGAATTTTTTAGGGTTTACAGAATTTCTCAATCAATTTTTCTGGACCTGGGCAAGTTATTCTATACAAAGGTTAAAGAGCAATAATCTCTCTACCATCAGCATGCTGATCTGATTAGTAACCCCTACATTCAGAAGATGATCCAACAGCAGTAACTATACAATTCTTTCCAGATAGTAGCCATATTAGTCTGTTGCAGCAAACAGCACAGTACTGTATTTTGTGACACCTTAAAGACCAATGAATTTACTATTCAAATCTATAAATTGCTGCATACGATCAGCAGGTTGTTGATTTAGGCAATATAGTCTTGCCAACATCTTAGTCTCAGCATAGAGTTGCCATTTGCAGCCATGTTTTCTGCTAGCACAGCTATAGGAATAATTTTTAATGCAGAAAATTAAGGTACATATTTAGTGCAAATTACTGATTATGTTTTAAAGAACCTACTTTTGTTTCAAACTTGCACAAATCACAATTCATCTGCCTCTCAGTTTATACCACCATAATGATACACATAATAGATCATAAGCAAATCCCACTGATACCCAACAGTAGACATATGCACAGGCCATTTTCACCCTATTAATATCTGCATAAGGTTTCTGTTCATTGGAAATGAATGTAGAATTAAGGGATTTCACCCTCAGTGTCCAATACTATAGCCTCCCCTCTACCCACAGACATGAGAGGACAAAGGGATCCAAGAGTGCTATGAAGTTAGTTGTGCTTGAATTACACAATGTGTCAGTATTTCCTTAATAAAATTAGAAGCTGTTAAAGGCAATATCACTGCAAAGAAAGTAGCAGAATTCAAAAGTGAACCAAGAACAAAACTGAGGAAGTTGTTAAACTATTAAAAACAAGCCAGCCCTCCTTGTCAAAGTAAGATTAGCTTCAGAGAAAATATTGCCTAAGATTTCTTACCTTTTCATAAATTTTACTAATATCTTCATTTGAGCTGAATACCAGTTGTACTGATCCACATCCTGAAGCCCAAACAATTTTCTGTACTGCTCTAATGACACAGATATCAGGGATGTACTTTGAAGCCTGAAAACAGAAATATAGCACAATCAGACATCATTAATATATGACAGCCAAGGTAGTCTAGTGTATAATAGGAATGATGAAACCCAAGTTCAAATTCCTACTCAACTTCATTAGGTGACCCTGAGCCAGCCACCAACATCGCAGGGTTATTTTGAGGATAATGTGGGAGGGAGGAGAGGAAGAACCTTGTATACCACCTTGCATTTCTTGGAAGAAAGGTGAGATGGAAGTGTAAGTCACAACCACAGTTAAGTATTCAGCCATGGGTTCAAAGGCGAGCCTCTTCTGTCACAGAAGGGGTATTTCTGACTCAGCAAAAACACATTCCATAAAGTATGGACCTAAACACACTGCAGTGTATTTCTATGAGTTCATATGGCACAGCCTGTATCCTTGTTATTTATCATATTTCTCATATCGTAAAGAAATGCATGAAACACTATGGCAATACATGTGGGAAATTTTTGGCTAGTGCCTGTGCAAGAGTTCATGGAATAGCATGAACACATTTTGTCCTCAATTCTTTGGTTTTACATTCCTAGCCTATTGCAAACATATCAAAGGTCTCTACAGCAAATAGCAATATATTTGCATATTGAAAATCTATGGAGTAAAACTAGTTTTAAAAACCTGGGCCTCTGCTAGACGTACTCCAGTGACCAAAACAAACCATTTCTGGCCAACTCTGTAACATTTTACAAGTGTCAAGTTGTGCTATTGACAAAGATGGTTTCATTTCCAAATAAGCATATCAGCGGAATGTTATTTATAAGTTAGTGCGCAGCAAACACAACAGCTTCTTTCTGCACTGTGATCAAGTCCTATATGAAAGATCAATTCAGATATTTATTCTGCAATTTCAACCCTATTTCTGTTGCAATGTTCAAGAGTCCAACAGATCTTACTCGTGATAAGGTCTACAAGACCATTTCAAATACTGCCACGTATCTATAAAATACGTGGAAATAAGTATTTCTCAATCTGCCCCATCGCATTTTGTTTGTGCGCTGAAAGTTAAAGTCCCTACCCCATACATTTTTACCTTGCAGTTTTGTTGGCATAAAAGCGCTGGTCACACAGCTGTTAGACAAACTATGTACAGAGACGCTGCAATGCGTTTCTGAACTGCTTTTTTTGAAAAAGGTGGCTTCTGAATTCTTAGCTTTCTGGCTATTTTTCTGCTCAAGTTGCACCCTAACACATGGAACTTAATGCACTAATATGTTTATCTACACAAAGGGAAAGAGATACATGTGCTGGTTGTGAGTGCATTTCTGCTCAGAGCTTCAGGTATGAGAAAGTCTTCTTTTTCTTTCTAGGGAAGCTTAAGAAGCTGCTAGGGAAAATACAACTTCATGCCCCAACAATCACCATGCAGCTTCTGCATCCATGCTTCATGGATCAAGAATAAAGAGTGTCAGAAACAGTACAGAAAATGTACTAACCTCATCAGATATTTGCTGGGCGAGGCGTATTGCTACATTTCTTAGCATGCACTCTGAGGTTGGATTGGGAATGTTTTGTAGAGCAGTCTGCAATACCACTGCCTGGTCATGAGTTGCCTGGTTTATCTGGAATAATTTATTTGCATTATTTTAAAGGATAAATACCCAGTGGAAAAAGACAAGAGTATAGAACTAAAAATACTTTAATTTTTTCAGTGTAACTATGTACTGGGTTAATCCTTGAAGGTACATTTTTATGCCAACTCAGGAATCTGCTTTGAAACTCAATGACCTTCCAATGACAAAGTTCAAAAGCTGTAATTCAGTTACCATATTCATCTCTTTCTCTGCCCTTAACATCTGAAAAACAGCTAGGCTTCAGGGAACCTACTCCAACATGCAGCAGAAATTGTTTCAGGGTTGTACTTCTCTGCGGTTGTGAGGATCATGATCTTGTTGCTACATGCAGTATTTCTTGCTTTTCTGCATCTATTGCTTGTTCTGGTAATTTAATACTTAAACATCATTCTTTTTTCTGGATTACGTAGAAACTCCATGCCCATCCGTTCACAATTTTTCCTATAAAGTATATGAATCTGTCCTACTCATTTCTTCTGCCCTATGAGTACTCACCTTACAACTACCAGCTCACTGCTACTTTAAAATCTTGTATCCTTGGCTCACCACTGATTATGCCATGTCATTTTGTTTTTATTTAATGCTGTCTGAGTAAAAATTCATTAACTATAACCTATATTTAAGAGCAAAGGACCATTATCAGCAACTTCTAAATTCTGAACTTAAGAGAGCCAGGATTGTTTAGTGGTTTGGGAATTGGACTCAGACCTGGAACATCCAGGTTTGAACCCCCACTCAGACATGATGCTTCCTGAGGGACCCTTGGCCAGTCACTATCTCTCAGCCTAACCTACCACACAGGGTTGTACTGAGGACAAAAGGAGGAAAGGAATGGTGTAAACCACTACCCCCTGTGCTTCTTAGAATAAGGGTGGTATAAAAATGTGAATAAATAAAATAAACTCAGTACAGCAGAAGGCAATGTAAATGATTCCCTTTTAAGAATTCTCAAGTATAGAAAAAACCACAAAGCCAAGAGATGTGGAGGGGCGAGGTCAGGGATGACAATAACCAAAGGGCACAATTTCCAGGTGCTGGGCTGCAATAAGTACATTCAGTTTGAACTGACAAAATGACAGGTAAATGGAAACAGAATCTGTACAGATCATGAAAAGAAATAGTTGTGCGTTGCTTAGCAACATGGATGCAGACCAGCACCCTCATCGCCAAGCAAGGCTTGGCGTAACGCAAAGCCTCTAAAGGCAAGGGGAGCCAAGCCCCCCTCACCTCCGGAGGCTTTTCTGAGCCTCGCAAAGACAGCGTGCACCTCTATGAGGCTCAGAATGTGCGTTTCGGGTGAAAAGACGTAACTTCCGGTTTCCCGAAATGGGTGCACACTGCCTCTGTGAGGCTCAGAAAAGCCTCCAGAGGAGAGGGGAGCACAGTTTCCCTTGGCTTTGGAGACTGGAGGGGTGAACAGGGACCAGAGGCAACCGTTGCAAATGCGGGCTGTTGCTGGTTGGAACGTCGCTAAGTGATGCTCACCTGTAATTACTAAATGTATTGCAGTAGTTAACATCAGATTATGTGTTTTTATGGCCAACAGCTAATACAACAAAATTAAATACAAGACTTTTTTTCAACAGAACGGAAAGTTAACATTACCGGTGACATTGGGCTTGTGCCCTCTACAACTGGCTGACAAGCTTCTGCCACAGCTCTCACATGGCCATAGCCAATTGCAGTTAGTAGCAATTTGGCTATTTTTAGAGCATTTAGGTAGGCACCCCTTCTTGTTTCCATATCTGCATTTGGTAGGAAGTTATTTCTAGTCAGCATACTCAGCACAAGAGGCAAGCCACCACTTTTTAAGAAGTTGTACTGGAAGTCTGTGGCATCTTCTCCCAGAGGTAAATTGGCAGGCATTAACAAGGCATAGACTACCTGCAAAAAAGGTAACAGGACAGAAGGAGTAATTCAGTAAATATACTTTAAGTACATATTCTGTACTTAAGAGGATGGGAAAAAGTTTTTAAACAAGATACCCTACAATACCAGCCCTTATCCAGAACAATTTTCCCCAGAATACAGTGCTATGGAAAAGTGCTCCAAATATCCAAGTCCTTGATGTGATCAAATTTCAGCATTAGCAATATTACTTGAAGTTTTCAAATCTTAATATTGAAAGAGATATTACAAACCTCTGTAAGATATAGCACTTGTGAGGCAGAGGGACCGAAGAAAAGAGAATCAAGAGATGGACTAAGGCTACTGTCACCAAGTTTTGCATGGTCTAAGCAAATAGCTCTTAGTTTCTCTACAGTAGTGTTATCTGAAACAAAAGCACAACTTCAATATGTTTAAGAATACAATACAAGCTAAAACAAGTCTTTTGAAGTCGAAATATGCTAAAATTGTACCAAATACAGATAGTTTCATACAAAGGAATAGATAATACTCCTGGACCATGTAAGGATCTTAATAATTATACTTAAAGAGATGGTGCAGAGTATTTTCCTTTCAGAATGTATCCCTACAGAACCCCTAAACTACTCTTGAGTTACAGTAGTTTGTGCATTTGATTTTCATTTATACATGATGGTCTAGCTAGATGGTCTAGCACAGCAGCTAAACAGACTGAGCAACAAATCAGGACTTTCTCACTTCTCCCATGAACTCACTAGGAGGCCCTTAGGCAAACCACTCCCTCTCTGCCTCAGATGCACTATTAGGATAACACCATATGATGCCTTACATCAGTGGTTCCCAAACTGTGAGCAATGGCTCCTCAGGGAGCCTCGGAAACCAGCCAGGGGAGCCACAGAATCCTTGCAAAAAACCCTCCACCATATACAATGTATAGGATTACAGTCCTGGTAGGGAGCCATGACTGATGGCCCAGTAGGTCAAGGGAACCACTGCCTTACATGGTTGCTGTAAGAATTACATCATGATATGTGAAGTGCTCTGAATACTCAAAAGTACCTATTGAAAAATATTATTATTACTATTATTAGTAAAATGTCAAAATGGCAGCCATGAGCACTGTCACCTCTGATTTCTATTTAAAAGCTCACATTGAATCCCCACACTAATTTTAAACTTGGCAGCGGTTTAATAAGCAGTTTGGGCATTTCATGCAAGCGCATCTTAAGGAGACAACTCAGAAAAGTTATGTTGTAGGTTTGCATATTCCTCTAGATAAATATATATATTTCAAATATGTTTCAGATAATCTCTATGCTAACAATACACCCAAAACAAATCTTACCTGGGGGCATTAATTTCATAAGGATGCGTGCACCATCTCTAAGAGGCGGCATATTCAGGCTACTGCCTAGGTCTGCAACTTGCCAAAGAAATGAGATGTATCTAGGATGCAGTGACATGATCTAAAATAAGATTTAAAACTTGTTATGAGATATTAGCTCCCATCATTAAGCACTATTAGTCTGAGTTTTCAGCCAGTACTAAAGAGTTTGGGTGTAAGAGTACTTACAACTCCAGGTAAGCAACTTTCAACTTCTGGATTGGGACCATCACTATAGTGATTGCCATGGTTGCCAGGAGAGCCAGTGGAGGAATCAGAAGAACTATCAGGGCTTGAAGGCATATTGGAACTTATCTGAGTAAGCTTGGCAGTAATTAGCTGAAAAGAAAGATGTAAATTGGAAAGGTGTGAAATCGTAAATTTTATATTGTAAATTTGCTAGCTTGTCTGAAAGCACCACCTCAAATTCTGCTGGCCTGTACCTGAAAAATGCTACTACAAGTAATACTTATAACGCAGGTGATCCATTCTGGAAAGTCAAGCACAGTGCAAAGTAGATCTATAGAATGCATTGTTAGGGTAAAAGACCAGAAATGGGAGCTTAGTAGCCCATTATGCACTACTTCATAGGCTAGGACAGCTGCAAATTACAGTGGGACAAAGAGCACTGACACAAAACAGCACTAAAGGAAGCAAAATTATGGGAGGCATACAGTAAAATCTTCCACATTGTTTTTAACAAGTAATTACAAAAACTGAACAATTTAACCATATATTGTGATGAACAATACTTACTGTTTTATCTTTGAGATTTAGCTGTCCAATTAATTTCCTATCATCTGCAGGATCTACCAGGTCACCTCCAATAAATAATTCTACTTTTGTATGTGCGCTATTGGCTTTAATACGGTTAAGAATGCAACGTCTGACTGAACCAATTGTGTCATTTGTATGAGACCAAACATCCAGATCCTCTACTTGTCGCCCTTGGTTTGGAAAACGAACAACTAGAGAAATGTGTTTACCACGAAAAGCTCTGAGAATAGAAGAAAAGGACTAATTAAAGTTGTCTGGAAGTCACAATAATAAAAGTGTCACTTTAATCTTAAAAGGATTACAAAAGTGCAGTGACAGGAAGAGACTGAATGTTCAACTGAAAAAAATGTAAGCACTTCCTGAACATTCAAAACTATTATGTTAGTAGAAAACATATTAGAACATTCACCTTGATAGCCATGTGTGTGCAGGAGACTGAGCTACATAGTGCCTGGGAAGGGACAATACAGCAACAGATGCAATACCAGAAGATTCTAATATGTACATTTGCTTAAGATCTGGGACAGAAAAAAATAGCAAACACACCACCTACTCTACTTTCTTTTGGGTGTATGAGGGAAGTACTGGGAAGAACCGAAGGGAAGTTTAAAGAATAAATTTTAAATTTGGTATATAATTGACATAATAGCATGTATATAAGAAACATCCAGTCTGACTTCTGCTTATATGTGTGTAGTACAGAAACAAGAAGTATGGTATTTATCATTTACTACCACTGTCGGTTTGCACAATGAGTATGGGACTAACAGCACAATCCTACCCAAGTCTACTCAGAAGGAAGGTTCACTGAGTTCAAAGGGATTTACTTCCAGGTAAGTTTTTATAGGATTTAAACTTAAGTGACAGTACTACTGAGATTTGCACAAACCTGGACATAGGAAGAATTGTTCGTTCTTCATGATAATCACTGTCACATTCATTGATATATTCCCTTAAGACAGTCAACACTCGCACCATTCGTATTGCTTCTTGCCTTGCACAGTTAATACTGTCTTTATCTCCATCCAAAACACACAATGTATCGTATGAGGCTTTCAAACGATCAAAGCAAGATTGAATGAAATCTTCATGGATTACTACCTACAGGAAAGTAAGAGAGTCATATTATCTAAAGAACACTTTGGCAGAAGGCAACGGTAGTGTCTCTAGTGCTGCCCATTGCCTCAACAATCAACCCTAGTTGTTTCTCCCAGCTTTGAAATGAAGCAGGGGGACAGCTGTGTAGGAATTATGCTTGACCCCTCCCATGTTCCACATTAGAGGAGGCAGCTGGGGTTGATGAAGTACTTACACTGGTGCAGACGACAAGAGGAATTGTGGAGACCTGCTTTGAAGAAATTCTTATTTCCCACATACCTCCAGCAAAGTGCTCTCTAAATTAAATCACTTATATAACTTACAAAAATATGCCACAAGGAGATTTTGAAAAAACTTCTAAAATGTATAACAGTGTATTGAAGCCAATGGATAAAATGCAGATTGGCCCTGAAACCACTTCTCTGTGATCCATGTAACAAGTAAAGTGTACATTTTTAAGTTTGTTTACTGAGAAAAATTACTGCTACCACTGTGTCAAATTGACAGTAAACCAGTACGTTGGTTGGGACAGCACTGCTACTGTCATGGAAGTTGGGTTCCATCCAAAGAAAGCGACTTTTAATTACCATATATACTTGTGTACAAATTTAAAAAATTATGCCTTAAAACTGACCCTGAAAACATAGGTCGCCTTATACACAGGACAATATAGTTGGGGAAAAATTTCTGAGAACAGCTGCTAGGTGAGGTGGAGGGGAGGCTGAGAAGCAGGGGGGTGAGTAAAAAAACAGAGCCATTCTACTTAGCAGTAATACTTCTGAGGCAGAAAAAGAAAGTAAACAAAAAAGGAGCTATTTTGCCTTCTCCAAACAAGAAGAGAGGTGAAGCTGCTTATGCAAATTGTAGTTTTTATGAGAGCTGCTGCTATGGAAGTATTGAAATATATTCCTCACAAAGACTACAACTCCCATGAATGCCTTCATCTGCCTTCCTGTTTGCAGAAGAGGATAAAATGGTTCCTTTTTGCTTTCTGTTGCTGCCAAAAAACCAGAAGTGAAAATTCTATTTTTTTTTTTGACTTAAAACTTACCCTCGACTTATCGATGAGATATACATGAATATAAATGGTGAGCATCACTGAAATTAAAGGGGCCCAAGTTAGTTGTGACTAACTTGCCTCCACTGATTTCAATGATGTTTAAAGAAGATTTGCTTTCTCTGGGTACAACCAGACTTATTCTGAAATAGAATGACATACTAATTGTAATTATATTTAAACTCACTCACTGAAACCAAAAGAATTAGGAGGTAAACTGCCTAAGATCACAGTGCAACTTCCTCTGCATAAGTACACTGTAAACGGATTAAACTGTATGAGCAAAAGAAGCGTCAGGGCATTAATGCCCACTAGCGTACTTTGAATCTAGAATAATGCCAGCAACAATGATCATTCTAGCAGATGCTTCACCATAACTGGCATGAGCTTTGACTGGATGGTGAAAATACATAGCATCTAGCAATTCAAGATTTGTTAGCATCAGTAAGCAAGCTTAATTGAACAAACAGCTAACAAAAGCAAAATTAAATGTATGTTCATGATTTTCTTAACAGTCCCAAGGAAGACATGCCATGCTTTTATATATACAACCGCAATTACAAAACACACTTATTTAAAGAAAAATAAAAAATTATTTTTACCTGATTAACTTGTAACCTTGGACCAAGATTGGTATAGATCTCCTTTAGTAGATCTATTGCTCGACTGGCAATGTCATCATTTCCTTGAATCACAACCTAAAACAGGAATACAAGGCATATATCCTTGGCACAGATTAGTAAAGAACATGTCGCTGCTCCAGCAGTTGCACTGGCTGCCCATTCAATATCAAGCCCAATTCAAGGTGCTGACAATTATGTTCAAGGGTTGCCTTCTTCCACATTATCCTGCCAACCCCATATGAGAGTCAAGGGTAGTCCTTGATTAGGATACCGCCACCATCCAAAGTTAAGGGGGGGCAGCAAGACACATGCCTTTTCTGCTGAGGCACCACACCCACAAAAAGAATGTCCAGAAAATCTTAGGATATCCCCCTCTTTAGATAGTTTCCAGTGACGTTTTGTGAAGAAATGCTAATTGAGAGCTATATTGTTAGAAAAGTTGAAATCAATATTCCAGAACTGGCTTTGTTGTGTGGTTCTTGGGAGCATTTCCAGTTAAGCTGGTAGAACTAGGTCAAATGCCTGAACAGACATCAAAGTATGAAGGTTTGGGGTAAAGTCTGCCTTTGGTCCTTGGAACATACTCCTCTGGCACTGGGGAAGTGATTTAGGAAGGTAATGGCAGCCTGGAACAGCTGTGTGGGCCAGAGGAGGGAGTAAAGATAAGGAGTCTCATGATCTTTAGAAAAAAAGTTCAAAAGACTTCCCATTTTTAATAGAAGATCATGAAATGGACAATTTTTTCTAAACTGGACACCTTGATGCCTACATGCAAAACAGTACAAGGAAAGAGACTGTATCATCAATGGGGACAATAAGAATGGTTGATTGAGTTTGCATTTGCCTTTTGCCTCCAACTGCATCCAAGCAGAGATGGCTGGATTTCTGCTGCTGCGGGAAACTTTTGTTTCCTTCTCATTCTGTAAAGGTGCTGAACAGCCTTATGGATCCAACTAGTTAGGAATAGATAGCTTTCTTGTTTTTTTATGCTGTGTGTTAATTGTCTTAAATATGTCTTTTAGTAATTTTACTCTTAGGCTTGAGGGCTACTTCTTAATTTCTCTTAATAAATCCTTTTTAAAATGTACAGGGGGGTCCACTGTATCTGCAGATTCAGGACACACGGATTCCATTATCCCAGAACGCGTGAGTCAGCGTTTATGTCAGCACTGACTTAAGGGCAATGCAGCTCTGAGGTAAGGGAACAAACATTCTCTTACTTTGAGGAGGCCTCTGTGAGTGACATCCAACTGCAGGATGCTGGGAAGTGGTGGAGAGAAAGAAGCCCAGTACAAAGTGCATCAGAGAGTTGTCTCTTCCAGTTTTATTCTTTGGGTTGAGAAGACGGGGCTAAGATGGAGAAATTGTGGCAGTGCTGCCAGGAAGCAGTGAGAATATTCTGGGTCAGGAGGAGGGGTTGGGGGTGAATTCCCAGGTGCAATTTTCCAGGGAGAAACAGCACAAGAAGGAACAGAGCCAGGGCTCAGGTTTATTTTGGCAGTTACACCAACCCCAAGGGGCAAAGTAGTAGGAAGTGCCAGCCTGCAGGGAACATATTCTTGACAAGTTTAAAAACACATCTATTTTGCTTAGTTTTTGAGAAGGGATGGTGCCCCAGGGACCCATATTTCATAACTGCTATTAGTCTTTTAATGCTGCTTTTATTATTTCACCCTGTTAATAATCCACACATATGACATTGTTTTCTCTTGGTTTTAAAGCACCTATTGTTTACTGTACTGTATTTTTTGGTTCATGCAATTGTACTGTAATTTATTATTTTAGCTATTTTATGTTACATTGTAACCTGCTTTGTGGAAAAGTAACATAGAAATCTTTTAAATGAAACAAACATGCTTACAAATATATAAAGTGCCATGTACATAGATACTGTAATAATAATCATTATCAGTAGATATTGGTGATACATAAATGGAAGCTATCTTGTAGGTAATGCATCTGTCTCCTAGGTCGAAATCAGCAAAAAGACCTGGAATGCATATACACATCCAAGAGACAGTTGCTGAACTACGCTACATACTTGACTGTCACACTTGACCGCTACAGCTGTGGCCAAAAGTCTTCAAGGGAAACTCTGTAGTACACTACCATAATTCATGTTAGAATTATGAATTTGACAAAAAAGGCAGGAACCTCCTTGGAAATGAAAGCCAGGGAAAATGGGTCAGGCAACAGCCACAACTCTCCAAATAGTAATGGAAGAACGTTTTGCAGATGCAGTGGTTATTGAGAAGACAGGTTTCATCATCAGGATACTTTTTAAAAAAGATCTATGTGGCAATCTATTTGTCCCGACATCAGCAGTGTATTGCAGTTTTTCATTCAGGCATGTATTGATTTTGTGCTTTGTACAAATCAAAGCCTATCAGGAAATGTAACACATATTCAAGGTACACAATGAACCTTTACTCCAAAGAGCTATACAATCCATATATCCTTACAGTTCTGGAATTTGTAGTTTGTTGGCCTCAATTAGCAACCTACTCTCTCCCACCCATCAAGATACCATTTGTCAACTGTGAGCTGCAATTTGGATAGTTAGGTGCACTTTTTTACTTACCCTCCAAAGATAATCTAATCCTATTAACTCCAGATCATCCATCATATAGGCTCGTCTCTTTGCAACTAGCTTTCCTTCCCGACAGTTCACAGCTTTGAAGAAACGTTCAAAACATTTCATTCCATTTTCTGTTAAGAGTGAAGGGTCCAGCTGAAGGACATTGTTTTCAAAGAAGTCTTTATTAATGTCAGGGTCTAAATCAGGTTCCTCTCCCATGAGTTTAGAATACCATTTAAAACAGGCTTCACGATCACACAGGTAGACTGCATTTTCCGCTAGACACTTCCATATTTGTTTTGCCTGAGGAGCACATAGCCATAGCTGACCATCCTTCAGTAAAAATCTTGCAGAAAACAAAGAGAAAGAAGTAATTATAATTCTATGCACTAATACTGGACAACCAGCAACACCCCTGAGTACAACTAAACCCTCCTTTAATGTCTCACCAATGTATCCAAACATTTTAAAAATCTCAATTAGCAAAATCAACAAAGAAAAACAATAATTTGTATGCAACATACAGCAACTTTAATCACTCTCATGACTATTTTCCCCCTCAAATAAATCAACCGCATATTGAGGTCATAAGACAGAAGGTAAGAAATCATAGGACTCTAGGTGTAAAAGAAAGACAGAACATTTTAAAGAAATATAACTGCCTTGGTCTGATGTCAAGCTCCCAAATAAATAAAGTTTGCTTTTGGACCAGTATGCAGTTATTTTCATTGTATATCTTTTAGTCCTACAAAAATCATATATTGATTTTTTTGCAGATCCATATGCTGAAGTGTCACAAACAATACTTTTTGCATTGCATGGCTATTTTGATCAGCTTCTTTTTTTCCCCCTCAATGAAAGTGTGTATATTGTCTTTGAGATGCCAAAAGACTTATTTTTGCTGCAAAGGACTTAACAGAGATCTCTCTGGAAGCAGTTGGCAATTGCTTGTTTACTTGGAAGGAAGCCCCACTGTATCAGTGAGACTGACAGCACAAGTGATCCTAGGAATGTCACATTCATTTAAAGTTATATTTCCTGTGAAAATGGTGTGCATTCATATGGCACTCCAGCTACAGGATTAGTAGAATCAAAGTGGGGCAGACAGCTCAAAAGTCAAAAGTGAAGAGGGGGGAAGAGAAAGAAAAAAGACCCCACTATGGCTGTACTACAAATTACTACAGAGTGGTATTTGGAAGCTACTGGTCATGTGGCAGTTACATGAGAATCAAAGGTGATCAACCACACTTTAAGTTAGGGAGCCCTCCTTTAAGTTAGGGAGCCCTCCTTTAAGTTAGGGAGCCCTGGAATGAGAGCAAGCACACTTTCCTCCCGAAAGCCTTAGAATTTTCTGAAGGTGCTCTACACAGGAACAGACCCCTTATTTCTGTGACTACATAGAAACTACACAGAACAGGCACTCTATTAAGAACTTCCTGCTTCCATGATTTTTTCAGATAAGTTTGCTATCAGATTAAAGACAATTTTGATCCCAAATTACTATTTAGCTTGGCACAAAACTGGATGTCCCCCTTCTAGCCTGGATTTCCAAAGTGCATTTGATATGTAGGGAAGGTACTCTTAGTATCTGTGGATTGCAGAGCTCTTATCCCAAAATCTGTTTATTTTAATCATGTTTCAACAAGACACAAGACTGCACTAGGATAAAAAGGAACATCTATTTTATACTTCCACCTTTCTGGATGAAACAACGACGAAGCAGTAGCACCACTGACTAGAACAAAGGGCTTTAGTACTTGCACTGAAGAGCAAGTACATGAGAATGAGAGACAAAGATTGGCTGTTGAGGACATAGGAGCAAGACAGATTAAGAAATTGAGCATTACAGCAGGTGGATTCAAAGTTGAGACATCTAAGTGGGACTTGTTTCTAAGTGAGTATCTTAGAAACACTGTGCAGAAGTAGTATCAATCACCTGAATTTTCCTAGAAAAGCTTTGAACAGGAATGAAAATTGCTTTGCTTTTCAAATAGCAAACATTGTTGAACATTCTAACCCAATAGAAAACAGATTTTACTCAAACCAACCTTAGGAAGTTCAGCCGCTCTTGGACTTCTTGCACATGACTGTATCTACTCCCTGGTCTTACTGTTTGTGGATCATATTCTCCATGCTCTGCAATGTTAATAGTTTGTTAAAACACATATTTTAGAAATTAAATGCTTGAAACCCACTACTTAACATTTTTAAGTTTTCCAGTAATCTATATATTAGACGGGACATGCAACAATACACTAAAGACTTCTATTATTCAAATTGGCTTTTAATTATATTTAAATCAGCTTTTAACTATAATTATATGCTGAATTTTTAGATGTACCTTTATTTAATGGGATTATTATATTTCAAACCTTTGTATGAAAAGTTACCAGAAGCTAGCCAATATTAGATCCTATGGCTTCTATTTTAAGATTACTTAGCCATGACTGAACAGACAAGGTTTGGATATAAACTAGTGTATGAAAATGAAATAAACAGCAATGCATTTGCTTAGCAGAATTACAACATTAACAATTTTCAAATCAACTTACCTTTAGCATACTGTCTCATGCTTTCCATATATGCTGAAAGATTTTCTGCAACTAAAGTTACCAATGCATGATTGGTCTGAAGTTGATTGATTAAGTCATGGCGATAAAACACATGGGGGCTTCGCTGAGTTTGACTGTAGTTAAACACAAACATGAAAAAGTTATGACAGAGAAAATAAAATTTTATCTTGCTTTACACACAACACAGAAGCCCAAATTACCCTCAGTACCATCAAACAACAATGTAACAGGTCAAAGTAAGTTAAGCTTAAACAAAAAAGATGCAGTTATCTAGAACAGTGACATTTATCCAAATATACTGAAAAGATACCTTGGTCTTTCCATTAAAAATATGCATTACAGGTGGAGCCTATTTATCCGCATTAGTTCTGTTCTGTGACTCAGCGCGATTAACAAAAACGCGTTGTGCTAGGTTCCACAGAGTTACACAAATACGCTGCAGCCTGACACTCCCGGATGGAAGGAAACTAAGGCAGCTGTTATCAATCCCCTCCCCCCATGTACTCAGCCCTCCAGCTGTCCCATTTCTTTCACAGGTGGGATGCTGACCTTTTGAGAGTCCAGTCCTATGCGTTTTTACTCAGAAGTAAGTCCCATTCTAGTAAGCTTACTCCCAGGAAAGTGTGGAGAGGATTGTAGCCTTGCTGGGCTGTTCTGTTTCCATAGGCTGGAGCACAGAGAGCCTGCAGCATCTTGGGGGGGGGGGGGAATTGGGCAAACACTCCCTGGGTTTTTTAAAGCAATCCCTTCTGTTGCTACCGAACCTGCCCCTGTGTGTGTGTGTGTGAGTGAAAGAGCTCCACCTTGCTGCACGTGCTCTGGCTACGGAGGATTTCTGCCCCCCTTCCCCTCTTCAGCCTCTTTGCTGGCTCAGGGGCTCCAGGGCTATTTCCCTGCCTGTGCCAGTCGGAGCCTTTTTGCAGTGTTTTGGGCTGCCTGGAAACGGATCCTGCCAGTGAAAGGCAAAGGAGGCAAAGGTGTGTGTGACTTTCAGTTCCCCCCACCCCATTGAGACAAATCCTCAGATAAAAAATCCATGGATAAATAGGCTGCACCTGTATATGCAACTATTCATTCTCCTCTTTACAGTCAATTTCATTAGTTAGTTAAAAAATGGAACTCATTAAGTTTGAAGACTTGTATATATCAAGCAGAACTTTCTTGGAAGAACAATCCCACCCACCACGTCAAAACACAATTTGCTTTTGAAATCTTGACATTTTGAACATGGTTCAGTCCAACAAGGAATTCCTATTAACAAATAAATGTCAAGCCCCAATGTATATATGGTGTTTATTCTATGGTTTGCTCAGTTGTTGGACATGTCATAAACACTATAATAAGATCAAAGGTATTAGGGATTGGTAAGAGAACTATGTCTATTTTTTCCTTGCCAGTGACAAATTGTGTCTGTTAGCCTCTAGGGCAAAAAAGCATGACTGTTAAGACCAGATATCTGCCAAACAGTACTGATATTTTGGGGTCAATAAATTATCCCTGTCTGAGTTCCCTATAATTTGTCTTCCATGTAACATGGTCTGTGTTTCATGTTTAATTCATTTGAAGTCATTTGGCCTGTAAGTACCACTGAAACAGCGTACTTCTTGTTATGGCAATTTTGAGCCAGACTATACTGACAGCTCTACTGGGGGAGGAGAATGGCCAAACCTTTGCAAAGAATTGTACATAAAACTTCTATTCCAACTTGTATGATTAATATAAAAAGAAATTCTATTACATCTATTACATTACATTGGTTAATTACATAACTGCCAAAAAGTCCTCAAAACATGGACATATAAGCAGTGTCGTAGCTAACCCAGTTGAAACCCAGTGCAAAGAAGATTCTGTAGCCCCCGTCCCCCGCAATGTCATCAAATATAATTAATTAAATTGGGTCTTTTTATTTGTTAAAGTGAATGAGAAATGTTAGCTAATATTTTGAAATAGCAAGCACTTGTTGAAAGTTGTTGTAGCAATTTTACAGTGCAATTGTATTCATATCTACTCAGAAGTAAGTCCCACTGGACTGCAGCCTTACAGAGTTTGCAAGACATACTGAACCTCTGGATTCCTCGTAAGAACTGAGCCTTACCTGGGGCTTGTGCAAGAAGCAAACACTGGCATTCTTACAAAGGAGATTCTTGGTGATGGCAGGCTGCTGCCAGCTGTGGGGGGACTTACATTCAGCTGCTGGATGAGGTGAGTGACGGTGCCCCCCCACCGTGTGTGTGTGGGGGGAACAAAGCATCCGTGTGTGAGAAGGGGGCAGCCTGTATGCGAGTGTGTGGGGGGGGACTTTTGTGTAGTAGAGAGATTGTGGAGGCTACAGGCTGGGGGGAGGGGACAAATATGCCTGGGGGCAAGAATGCACAACAACCCCCTGTTCGACTTTCATTGGGCTGCCACAGCCCTGCTGGCACACAGGAGCCTGGCTCTGTGTGTGAGAGAGGGGGGGTGCATGTGTGTCTGAGAGCATGCAGGAGAGAGAGGGATGCTGACCAACCCGCTGGGCTGAAGCGCAAGGGGTGATGGAGGTGCCTGCTGGGCTTGCCAGGGCGCAGCCTCTGGGGAGGTGTCCCTGGGCAGCAGGGGATGTGGGGCAGGAGGCACAGGCAAATGGAGGGAGGCTCCTGGCTGGGCTCTGAGCTTTGGCCCCGGTGAGGAGGGGGAGGACCCAGCCGCAGCACTTGCCATTCCATGTTTTCTGGGACAGGTGCGCTTATTTGGGCGGGCAGGCGGGAGGTTTTGTGCAAATGACTGTTGCTTCAGCCTCCTGTGAGTCGGCAGGGCTGCAGCAACCCAATGGAAGTCACGCTGCAATACAGTATTGCTGCCCCCCCAAGCCTGCTGCATTTGCTATCCCCCTTAGATATGCCACTGCATATAAGGTTTGATATCTATCCAGCCCAATGCATTAGAGAATAAAAAGTTAAGACTGAAGTCTCACCTCAAGTTCTGTGGTGCTTCACCAAACAAACTACAAATTTCCCTAATTTGTTTCAGTGCAGGAATTACCCACTTGTCATTTGTGCGAAGTTCTTCTATAAAACGATCTATCCATTGTATTTTTTGAGTATCTCGATCCTTAAAAAGCAAATATTTATTTTAGCAATTAGCAGATCTGTAATTTACAAACAGTTTATACATTCTTGATTCCTTGTTTCAGTCACTATGTAACTGGTTCACAGCTACACTACCCACTGGTCCAGTTCAGAAAGTCCAGGAAGTCATAGTTTTAAATCAATTACAGAGTTGTAAACAGTCAATAACTTTTGCTTATACAGAAACCAGATGCCGTTACATCTGAACTGGCAAACCATAGCTTGTGCACTCTCTCCATACCAGAATCGGTTACTGGTTAACAGTAGTATCACAAGTCAACATTAACAGCAGATGTAACAGCAAACTCACTTCTGCAAAATCAACTGATTAAAACGAAGCACAAAATATATTTACCTGAGAACAACTATAATCTAAGATTTTAATGTGGGCACTGAGAGCCTGGTCCATGATATCAACTGGAACATCATCACTATGTGCTAAATTCCACAGAAGGTTCAGTACTTTGTGTGCCATTACACCATCTTTATCATCTTCTGCAAGACGACGAATTAGCTCGAGTAGCTTTTCACGTTGCTTTTTGCTTGCATTTGTCCAGCTTGCCTAGAAAACAAATACCACCACTACTTTTAATAATTTAGTTCTACATATAATGGTCTAATCAAGTAAATACAGATTTAACATCACAAGTTTTTAAAACAAAAATTAGCATACGCAATACTATTTACTGGACAACTATTTTAAATATGGTGCACATGTATAAGTCTATTATAACGCAGGAACACCAATTTAGATGCCAGCAATGATTAGTTTAATGAAAACTAAAAAGTTATTTTTAGATCATGTTCAAAGACTTCATTTGAATGAATTAAATATGTAATCAGTTAGAATTTTAATTGTTTCATTCACAATATGAATTATGAAAAGTCAGACAGAAAACACTTTCTTCAACTTTTTTCTCATTCAGAGTGAAGGCATGGCTCCATTTCAGAAGAGCACAAATGCAAATAAAATCCTGTTTAATACTAGTTTATTTTAAGTACAGTTATCTCCCCATATCCATGATTTCACTTATCTGTGGTCCTCTGCAGCCCCCACCATGCCCACTACTTTCTGTTCTCTGTACATGCTAGAGGGAGGAGACTAACCAAATTTTAACAGAACAGACAGTTCCTGCGTCCTATTAACCTTCTGGCTGTGTCCCTCTATGCTGCATGCCTGCATATTGCATTACTGTGTTAAGCAAGAAATACTTCCTGTGTGAAGCAAGTACATAAAAGAATTTAAGTATAGAAATAAGAAGGTAATGGGTGCAGGGGGAGCATTGTACAATGCTTTATATAGGATTCCCCTGTATTCACAAGAGACAAGCTGGAATGGATCCCCCACAAATGCAGGGGGGATGACTGTACCAGCCTAATTTTACACTATTCCCAGAAAACAATCTGTGCTGGAAGTACATTTTGTGGCAGAGATATCATCACAAAACAAGTATTAACATAAGAACAGCCCCACTGGATCAGGCCATAGACCCATCTAGTCCTGCTTCCTGTATCTCACAGTGGCCCACCAAATGCCCCAGGGATCCTGACTTATCCTGACTGCAGCCAGAAAGGTTTATATATAGTCAGGTGTGCATGATTATTTCTGATGGATTAAAGTGCATTATTTGATTAAATTGTTTCACACACAATTTTATCTTATTAAGCTATAATCTCAAAAATGTTATAGATTTGCTCTATCATCAATAGTGGCTATTTTCTAAACACAAAATTCTTCTAATAAATGTTTACCATTTTTCATGCTAAACACATTCGCAGCACAAAGACCTAAATGTTTAGCTTGTCTAATTATGAAACCTGTAAAACTTTCCCCTGGGGGCTGGGGACAAGAATAGGCCCTCAGTTTGGCTGTACTTGTCATAAGAGGCGACTAAACAGCCACTGGATAGATGAAACTTGGGAAGGCTGCTCATCTGAGAGAAGGAAAACTCTGATCCCAAACCTCTACTGCCTTGTGGCTATATCCAGTTATGGAAAAGGCTTCAGGAGACAACCTTGAGGCAAAATCTGGAGCTGGAGTCCTTGAGGCAGTTTGCGGCTGTATACAGTCATGCTCTGGCAACTCCTGCGATGCCACTGGAACCAACTGTATTGGCTTCTGCCTTTCCATTGGACCATTTCAGCGATGTAGAGAAGGAGGATTTGCTGCATGGGTGACAGTCTATCCTCCATATCTACATTACTCAGGCCTCACGCACTGGAGAGGACACTGTTCCAGAACCACCATTCAGAGCACGATACCATAGTCTGCTGAGACTGAAGGATGCCAACAAAAACTTAGCCTATGTTATTTACAATAGTAATATTATTTGAACATTTTTTGTACTCTACCTAGTTGGGCTCAGATGAATATAAACTTTTACCTTAAAACAATCAAATAGATGGTCAAGTTGTTCAGGAGAGAAATCCCAAGCCAATTTTGCAAGGAGGTCATGTACATTCTTCACAATGGCTTCATGTTTTCCTGCCTTGATAAGAAACATTAAAACCTTTAGCTGTCATCTCTATATTGAGACAAACTGTCCCATATTTTAGGAAAGACTTGGATAATAATAATAATAATAATAATAATAATAATAATAATAATAATAAACAACTTTATTTGTATCCCGCCCTTCTCCCTAAAAGGGACCCAGGGCGGCTTACAACATGTAAAAAACAATTTTAAAAAGCATGATTTAAGACAGATAAAAACATATTAAGAACACATTAACAGAGGCCATAAAAAAAGTATTTATTTTAATAAAGCCATTTCCCATAAAATATCCCTCCAAAAGGAACTGACCTGTATTTACAGTGACCATTAAATAATTCATGCATCAACTAGCACTTTCCTATCACCTTACTCTCATGCTTTAGTGATAGGCTGAATAAAAAGTAAACACCTCTGACTTTTAAACTCACTTATCTTTTGGCATCTTGACTTTTTAATCATTAGCATATTTTTCCCCAACTTGACATAACAAGGAAGGTTCCATAATCACAGTCTGTTCAATTTCAAATCACTCTACTCTTTCTTAGAGAAGCACTGATAACCCACAACCAGCAGTGGAAAAAACTCCTGAGGTTTTTTTACCCACACATTAAATATACATTTTAGATCAGCAATCTAAGACCTATAGCAACACCACTAAACCTTACTGCTTTGCAATTTTTACTTGTTAGAATGTCCATGTTTCATGGAAATTTCATCATAAAAGGCTTTGGTTCTAAAAGCAATATATTAAATAATAATTAGATTGTAATGGATAATGTCTGAGAAAACAGACAGGCTTACAACTATAGGTCAAACTGCTCAGCACAATCTACCATTAGTCATTCAACTTATCATAGTTAACTTCTTAAGTTTAGCATCACAAGAAAGAAAAGGGGAGATCTGAGCTTACCCGCGAATTCCTCTTTCTCAGTGGACTCCATGGCGGGGTCAGTCTTCCTAAGGTGGGTAGCTCCTGAGCTATCCACCTCAGGAAGACTGACCCCGCCTTAGAGAACCCACCAGAGAAAGAACCAGTATTTAAATAAAGTTTATTAGCATACTACACGTGCCTCTTCTGTCATGAAGCATGTGAACTAATCAATATGTTGTGTCACTCACAGAAAAAAACTAACACAATGTGTGTGGAATTCACAGAGAGAACATGGAATTAACACTTCAGTTCAATTACCAACACCACAAGACATAAGCAACTTAGATACCAACTCCCACATAACAGGTAATGCAAAATATAACTTCTCCCACTTGAATGACAACTATTTAGTCCTTACCTGTGCGGCCCAAATGTTGTCAAGGTCTTGCAAAGTGAGGGCCTTTTCTTTGATGACAAATCGAAGAATTTTCTCTAATTTTTCTACATACTGAGGTTGATGTAGACTATCCCTTAACACAATTGATAAAATATTATTCTGCTGGATCCACTCCTATAATTAAAAAGGGCAAAGAAATATGAGATGAAAAGCAGGGACACCCCTTTATTTTAATTATATTTCATACAATAAACTGTTCACTACAAAACTCTAAAAATAGTGAAGCCACCAACTATAATGGTGGAAAGATGTGGAACAAAGGGCCCCAGGTTGTTCTTTTTTAAAAATATTTTAACTATAGATTTTATACCACTTCCAGGCATAGTACAGATACATTGCACGTGCGCAGCAGACACCACAAGTACACCACAAGACACCACAAGCTATGTCGAAAAGGCACCAGAAGTAAAGAGATCCAGTCTAGATCCAATATCCATTGTACTAAAAGCAAGTAAGTTTGGAGCACACGCCTGTTTTGCCTGTTCTTAGTAAGTCTGCAATTGAGGTACATTCCAGTCTCAGAAATTCAAGCACTGCAGGAAACCAAAAGTGACATGTGCAATTTCTGATAGAGTAATGCATTTTAACTCAATATTCCATTCTTTCCCTTTAAAAGTGAACCTAGGTCTGTCTTTTTCTGTACCTTGAGCGCTACAACACAAAAAAGAAAAAGGTTATACAACCTGCTTACAACACTACACTAAAACCTCAGCTTAGGGTTTACAACAGGTTTGTCATGTTTACTCAGCGTGTGGTCGGTCTGTGGAACTCCTTGTCACAGGATGTGGTGCTGGCGTCTAGCCTAGACGCCTTTAAAAGGGGATTGGACAAGTTTCTGGAGGAAAAATCCATTATGGGGTACAAGCCATGATGTGTATGCGCAACCTCCTGATTTTAGAAATGGGTTATGTCAGAATGCCAGATGCAAGGGAGGGCACCAGGATGAGGTCTCTTGTTATCTGGGGTGCTCCCTGGGGCATTTGGTGGGCCGCTGTGAGATACAGGAAGCTGGACTAGATGGGCCTATGGCCTGATCCAGTGGGGCTGTTCTTATGTTCTTATGTCATAACATGAGAAAGGTTTATAAGAAATGTTGAGCACCACTAAGTTACTATGGCCATTTTTATTAGACATTAGTGAAAACAGGTTCTGGGAAGAAAGATAGAAAAAGCATTTAAAGAACAGATTACTAGCAAATAAAAGCTAGTGAACTTACTGCCATTCTTTCTGCTGTAAGCCATTCCTCTTCTTCAGGATTGCCGTGTCGATGGGTATAATATGACACACTAGATATTACCTTATTAACTTCATTTAGAGCATTCATTTTTCCATTGAAAGATGAAATTTGCAACAACCTGTGGGGAAATATAGGTGTAAGAACTGCGCAACAGAACACCAACAACAGTCACCCGAACAGAAAAGAGAGCCTTACCTAAGTATCATTTTTAATCTAAATATTTCTAAGTTTTTTACAGTTTCCTCTTGTCCTGGAACTCTTGAGGCTAAGTTCTTTAGAGATTTGATTATCATTGACAAAGCATCATTTTTGGCTTCATTCTTGGCTTCTTTTTTCAGTTCATCATCAGTTAAGTTTTCTAAGAACTGCGGAACCATTTCTATAATTGGAAGGAAGTATTTCTTCACTGTATGCAGTGTTAGAAACTCATAGCACTGTCCAAATGGTCTAGAAGGGGAAAAAAAGTCACAATGTAATGGGAAAGCTGACTCAAAGTAGTATTTTAGGTAAGCAAACAGTACAGTTTAGAGGAAATGATGAAAGTAAAAATTACTAAAGTCTGATCTGTAAACTATTTAATGAGTATGTATTTTGCCATCCTATATCTCATACCTGATAGTTGTTCGTTCAGGACAACCACAACTAAAAAATGTTATATTGAGAACCACAAGCTATTGGAGTTACAAAGGTGCAGATATTGCAAGCAAGGGTAATCAATATACTATGATCCTAATCCATCAGTACAGACAAGGTGCTGCAAAGGAAATAGGTCCTCAGTGTTTGACTTGCAGGATGGGCAACAAGCTTATCTGGATGACATTGTACATACATCTCAAACTGGTACTCAGAAAGGTGGCATCTTAAGCTTTAAGGCCCACAGACAGACAGACATAGCATTGTACCCAAAAAAGATAGAGCATAACTGCAAGACACATATTTAAATACTCTTGTTCCAACTCAGATAATACATTCAATATGCAAAATTTTCCATATAAGAATTATCACTATTGATTGTACAGAAATCAGATAATGGGTTGGGCTCCTGCACCAGGTACAGCCTCAGAAAAGTGACACTTAACATTCCAAGTTCTCGTACAGCCACAAAACTGCTGCTGGGAGAACTCTGATACCCTATGACTAACCTTTGCTCTAATCAGTTTTATCATTTCTGTAGTTTCCTAAGCAATGTAATTGTCAATTAAGAGAAAGTGTCCCAAAGCTGAGTTTGCTAGATCAAAGCAAAAACAAAATACAAAAAAACCGAGGTCCTTTGCAGCTAATTAACAAAATTTTACTATACTTCAGCTCCTAGATTGCTCTCATCTAGGGGCTCGCAAACTGAAAAAATTTAGTTGGCTCTTTTCTAAGCAAGTTAGGGAATGTGTCTACTTATGAACTTCACAAAGAAAATCAGTTTCAACATGTTCAAAAAAATTTCATGAGCTAAGAATAAATAAAGCTTCAGGACTATATAACGTTATACATATACATTGTTCCAGAGCAGCCATTTTCAGCCGTGGGTGATCTGCAGGTGTGCTGCGGGAGTTTGGAGGAGAGTCATTTATTAGTAGGGCCATTGGGAGATGTGAGCCCCCCACCAACAACAAGGTGTGCCTTGTCAATTGTCAAAAAATCAATGGTGTGCCTCAACTACTTTAGTACCTTGTCAGTGGGCTGTGAAATGAAAAAGGTTGAAAATCACGGTTCTAGAGTAATAAAAATGGCAACCTACCCAGGAAAGAAACACTTCAATCTACTGTTCAACCAGAAAGGTAATCAATATGACCATTTCATATTTTTCTTTTAATGCACACTGAGGAATGTCTTGATAATATAAATATTAACAGTCTTATGAGATCATAAAGGCAGGAATTTTAAGACTACATAAAACACTGAAATACCCTTTACATTTGAATAAAGGGCAAATGCACACATGGAAGCTACACAAATAAACTACAGCTAAGTCCATATTGAGAGAGAGATACATGAATTATTCTGAGAAATGTTTGTGCTTGGTCCTGCTCTACAGTAACAGTTGACACATTTCAAATAAACACTTTAAACAAACTTACTTGATGAGAGCTGCAATAATCTGAACATTCAATGCCGATCCACTCATAAAACGATCATGTAGGATCTGAAACCCATTTAACGTGCCAAACTTGTTGATGAGATCTACCAGCCAGCCCTGCAAAACAATTTTTCCTGCTTTAGAAGTAATTTCTACCACCAGAAACACATTTCTCTCAGAACAAACTGTGTGCACCCTTTGCCTGGAGTTAGAAATGAATATTGTATTTATTTTGTTATGTAAACTACTTTCTGTTCGAAAGTAGAATATACTCTTAATTTGAATAATTTTTTCCTACCTTCAAAGCAAAAAGTCATTTGTGTCAAGCATCATAAAAAACAATCCTTTAATTGCAAGTATTCTCTTATGTAATTTAACTTTATTTTCACGTTTGTGTTTAAAGTTTCAGCACCACCACCAATTAAGAGTTTAATAGAAATGAAATACTGCTCAACTGACTTAAAATATCTGTTATCTTGAGTCACAGCACAGTACTCTTTTTATGATAGAAACTAGATGCGAACACAGGATAACCGTGAAACAATTTTGTAGAATACAGAACAGAAGATATATTGAACTCTTCTCAGGTTTTCAGTTCTGAACTGAGACTTTATTTGGAGAGGCTCCTGGAGAAATGGGACTTTAAAGCAATACTATTTATTTTTATTTACACACACACACTCTCTCTCCCCACAATGAAGTTATAATTTTCTATTTCACCCCAATATTCCCTTTTCTGATTGCGATTCTGCATGCCTACAATTATCTTTACCATACTTAATGCCTATCTGAATCAGGTATGTTGCTGTGCTGGTTCATGCTGGTGAGTCTTCATCTACCTCCTTGACCTATAAGGTCTTCCCAATATTCCATCATCCCCAAGCTATTTAACATGTTATCTGCTAAGAGAGGTCATTATCAACATGCATGTGATACCCACCTGCCTTTCTCCTTCTCATTAGACTCTAGGGAGGCAACAGATGTCTGAATCAGTGCCTGTGACAATGGAAGTTTTAAACAGCTTGGGTTCAAGGCATCAGAAGTACCACCTCCTTCCGTTTGAGTCTGGTCTGCTGATGCATGACCCTGCTCTTTTATCCTTTTATATCTGATGTACTGTTAGTGGTTACATGGGACAGACATTCTTGATTGTGGAGTCCATACTCTGGAGCACCCTCTCCCCAACAGGACTGAATGACCTCCTTCTTTTTAACCTTCCTTTCAACCTTCCAAAGACTGATGAAGACTGTTCTTTTTTGACAAGCCAAATTTTGATAGTTTTGCTCAGTTCTTTCATTACCTATTGTAAGAAGCTACTTTATAATGTTGCTCAATCACATCTTGCTGGTTTATTGCTGCTGCAAGCCTACTGAAGACTACTGAAAAGTAGCATACAAGTGTTCAAGGTTCACAATTACCCAATTTTTACCATCTTCAAACCCTAGTTTCAAAATCTGGCTAAAAGTGAACCTGCATTAAGTCTACATGAAAGAAAAAAGCATAGTTAAGACGGACAGGCAAAAAGGCAAACAGATTCATAATAAGGAAGACAAGCTAGGAAAAAGGGGTATGGGATACCCATACAAGAATATCATGGAATGCTATAGGTTAAAGTTTGGGAAATATTACTTCTTGACCAGGCCAAAGACACTCCACAGATCTCTTTTCTTTGGATTCTAAAGGACAGATTTCAAATAGGTCAACAAGTGAACTCTAGCTGACCTGGGTTTCCAACAATAAACGGATGAAAACACATCAGGTCCAAGTTGCCCCTTAGGACTTTAACATCAGCCCACAAGTTCAGCTGGAAGCTACAATATCAAAAATTGTTTCATGATGGAAGCATCAATGACTACAACTGTGCAAACATCAGAAATTCATATCAAGCCCTGATGTTATTTTGCAGGTTCCTGGCAGCCCCTGCCAAACCACAATGCAGACTGTGGCAAGCATACAAAAAGACTGCACTAAAAAAAACACAAACAAAACTCCCAGTTTCTGATTCACTGACTTCCTCTATGGATGGCTTAGCCACAACTGAAGAACACAAAGTCCAGCGATGACTAAAGTAAGGTTAATATAGGGTTCTTTGTATAGAAGTTCAAATCAACACACCTTTGGTGACCGTGGATCTGGAGGACGAGCGTAAAGTTCATCTTCAGCCAGTTGAACTCCAGCAGGAACTGTTTCAGAGGGACGTGTACCATTGTAAAGATGGAATTTGCAATGAGGATTTAAGGCCATTGCAAGAAGTTCAAGAAGAGGAAACCAATCTTGGGCCAGCTTTGCCACACATAGTTCAACTAGGCGGTGTGTATTGTTAATGATACACCTCTATTAAGAAAAAAACAAAGTTTAGCAATTTTAACTAATTGTGGAATTTCAACATATAAACCTTATTAGAGTAAAAGTAAGTTCTAAATCTTATTACACAAAATATTTTCTTATTTTGATCTGTTTAAGGAGCCATACAGCACAAGAAAGTAATTTTCCATAAAACTCATGAGCAGTTAATTCTCTAACTTACAAAAGTTTTTGATAGCACATAATTACATGAGTTAGTAGATAAACACTTACATGAATCTCAAACTTCCAACCACTCACTGCCTCATCTGTAAGGATTTTTGTAAAAGAAATTGTTAACCCATCTCGAAAGAATCGCTGACATGCCTCACTTTTAACATCAAGACCTGTGTAAAAAAAATACATAGACGTCAGTGAAGAAAATGGTTTGAAAAAAATCTAAAATCACAGCATGCCACCAACACAACGTGTTCAAATTTTCTTTAAAAAAGAGTTTGGAAATGCATTATGTCAATGGTTTCCAAACTTTTTTACTGGTAGCTTCCTTGGCCTACTGGGCCATTGGCCGCGACTCCCCATTAGGCCTACAATCCTATACAATGTATAGGGTAGCAGGTTTTTCATGAAGATTCCGCAGCTCCCCTGGGAGACATGGCTCATCACTGTATTATGGGAACCACTGCATTATGTAAATATGCCTAGCTGTTATACCTAAATAAATTTTAGAGAGAGATAAAGACTGCATATATTCTACACCCAATTTGCAAGTGCCATACTAACCATTGTTCATTTTTCTAATGTCCCTAACCCTACAGGATTTCAGCCAAGCAGCTTGAAATTACAAACATTAAGTATTCAGTTGTCTCTGAGTATTCTAGCAAGTCTATGGTTTGCAATAGCTAATGAGCAGGGTTCGTGTGTTATGCTCTATCTAAATTATTTCCTATTTCTCTTCTTACTCCCCCCCCCCACTTGCCACCATTTCAAGCAAACAGTTCACAACCTGATGCCCAATTTAACATTTTCCAAGCTGGACAAATTATTTCTGTATAACTTTTTACAATTTTATCACAACTGTATCAATACATCTTCCTCCATTTCAGACATCTGGATTAAGCTAAAAAGAATGTCAAGTCTACAAACATTCATATATTATGCAATGAACTGATATAAAGACTTTTTTTTCCAAGAGTAAAATCCAAAGTTTTCAGGTTAACCATGATTTGCAATTTGACTGCAGCGGACTGGAAGTTTATTCGGTCTTTCAAATAAAAACAAATTCTAGTTGGCTGAACAAATCTCATTCACACAAATTATTCTCTATTGTCAGATAAAGAATGACAACACATACTTAACAGCATATTTGAGTCAATAATTCTTCAGATGTTATCCTTATACAATTATCTATTTTAGTAAAGGCACACAAATTCAGAAAGGAAAAATGATTGTAAAAGGGACTTGGTTTAGTAATTTTTGTACTAAATACTGAGGTATTTATTTAGAAAATTTGCTTTTGGGTCATAATGACAATTACTAAAACACATTGATCTAAATGTAGGTGTTGTATGCAAGATAACTGGACCTGGATTCAGAGTTGTTAAAAAGAGAATGTTGCTCATGCAACTGCGTTTCCGGTCTTCTGCCCCTTCCCTCAGCCCCATATTTTACTCACCAAAAAGCTAAGGTTTGCAATCGCAAAACTGGAAGTGAGTCCTGATCGTTATTTTCACAGTCTCTGCATGCTGCGGAGGCTGGCGCAGGGCTCCCTGCACCCCTGGAAGGTTGCTGTTGGCTGTGATGAGTCCAGCCAAGCCCTGTGCCCCTCCAAAGCAATGAGATCCTGGAGACTGTGTCGCTGCTTCCCCCCTGCAAAGACTTACTGCAGAGCTCAAACTTCCTGCAAGTTTGAGAACCACTGCAGTAGGTTCTCCAGCCCTAAGAAATAGCTTTCTCAAGAAGCACAAAGGATGGGGGGCAGGAAAGGTCTATTGCACAAACATGCCATTTCTGCAGCTGTGGTTTCAAATCAGTGTGCTATAGCCTGACCATGTACTTTACAGTTAAATGTATTTCAGCCTTCACAAAGATATTCCTCTCAAAGTTATCTAAAGCAGTATTTCCCAAAGTGTGGGATGCAACCCACTTGTGGGTCATTAGCTACTCTCCCCTCACTCAACCTACCTGTGGCTAGTTCAAAATCAGAACCATTCTTGAAGCACTGAGAGGTCATGCTTAGCTGGCAACCCACTCTACTGGCTTCCGCAGGCCTCAGAATGTCCTGCAGAAGTGGCTGGAAGCAACCTCTGGTTTTCGGACCCAACTTTCTCTTTTACTGGAAGTCACTCCCAGGCATTTCTGCAAGTCCTATAAAGCCCACAGAATAGGTTGCTGACCTGGCACAACTCATAAGAGGACTCCAGCCCTCCTAATAAGGTATGGCTGCACCAAAAGGAGCACTGTGTCATGACTCACTGGGAAGGATGAGGTGGGCCACGGAACTGGAAAGTTTGGGAACCACTGCTTTAAAGGCATCTCTCCCATGCTATTACTCCTGTCTGCAAGGGTGATCAATCTGAAATTTTAAAACTAATATGCATTTTGTCTGCATTGGGTCACCTGAATGCTTTGTCACATCACTGATATATAGCAAGAATTAGGCTGCCACATCTGACCTAGGATGCAATTCAGTACACATTCCTTTAAAATGAGATACAACTACTTCTATTTAGGTAATGCTTTAGAGTAGGGTGTAAAACAAAAGGCCCACGGGCTGAATGCAGCCTCCAAAAGCAATTTACCTGGCACCTGTTATAAATGGGCAATTATATAGCTTTATAATTGGGTCATATCTTGAAAATATGAACACAATTTCCACATTTTCTTTTCTGTCATTTGCAGCTAATGGGTTTCTATGTGAGAACAAATGCCTACTACTCTTGTCATCATCTGTTTAGTGAGATCACTTCCTGCTTATGACATCACTTCTGGCCCTCAGCAGCCATGAATGCTAACTTTGGCCCTCTGTATGAAACGAGTTTGACACCCTTGCTTTAAATTGCTCAAGCACTTGATATACATTATCTCATGCTCTTATTATGGCATGGTTAATTCTACAAACCTGTTATCCTCCCCAAGCAACATAATGACAAACTAGTTTATTTCTTCTTTTCACTGAATACATCCTATTTTTAGAACAGTGTGCTGAAACGGGCTTTGTATGAGCCCCAGGTTCAATTCCTGGCAACTTCTGTTAGGGGTGGGAAAGGGAAGCCCTGCCTGTGAGATGCTATCAGACAATTTAATCAATTCTTAGATGCAACAGTGGTTTGCCTATGCATAAAACAACTTTATATGTTCATACATTTAGCTTTACAGCATACCAATACAGAGTACAAAATAAAATACAGGTGTGCGCCACTTAACGGGGATACGTTGTCCTATCCCTGTTATGCGGTTAGGTCATTAAATGAACATCCAGTCCAATCCAGCCTTTGCTGTGTAAACAGACACTCCCTGCCAGATACTAGCTGGCTGCACAGGCTACTGGAGATAGACTGCCTCTTCTTTGCATTAAGAGCCTCTCTACTGTGTAAACAGACACTCTGCTGCAGGCTATGGGAGACACGATTGCCTCATTAAGAGCATCTTTATTGTGCTTTGACCACTGTTCACTGTTAAGTGAATGTTTGTTAAGTTGTGCATGCCTGTTTATCATTGCGGCCAGGTGCTACATCTGTTGTTCTCTTTTTCTGCTTACCTTTTTTACTAAGATCAATAGCAGCTTCTAGAAGAACTTCTAATTCCCCTTTAGGCAATACAGGAACAACCCATCGAGGCCTAAGGAAACATTCAAACACCAGGTATATTGAAAGTTAGAACACATTAATTTAGTTTTGCAGTACAATCTAGCTGCCCCCTTTCAATGTCTTTAATTGGGAAAACATTTTTTTTATTAAAACATTTCTGTTGCACCTTTCTCACCACAAGGTGGCTTACAAATCAAGATAAACAGTGCAAACTAACCAAAAAAAGTATAAAATAAAATAAAAAATCCCCACCAAATCACCTCTTTCCAAAGACCAAAAAAGTCAGGTTTTTATGCATCTCCTGAAGGTGTGCGAAATATTATATATATTTTGAGCCAAGCCACAGGCATTGCTGGGGAATATCTGCTGCACTTATTTCTTACAATCCTTTGACCATTCATTGTGCTGTTTTGATTTTAAGAATCCTAAAGGAAGTATCTAGAATGCAGACAACTGAATTTTTAATAGCAGGTATCTGTAACTCATTATAACTACCAAAAACGCATAAGACAGATAAAGGAATTACCTGTTAATCATATCATCCAACTTGGCCAGGTCAGTGTGTGGAAATGCAGGCTCTTCATCTTCAAGCTGTGGTGGAGCATCACCTTGACCCTGTTCATCAGGAGGGGTAGCAGGGGAATTCTCATTTGAAGAATCAGGGGAGGAGGTCTGGATTAGAAATTAAGTAGTTAAGTGAAACCGCTCAAATCAATATATAATTTTTAACTAACCTGTGAAGATAAGCTACACTGTGTATCTGTGCAATTGCATTTAACTACAGACGAGTTACCTGTTTGACACAAATTTTTCCTATCTTTGCGCACAAGGTTCTTGAATGGGGATTTCTTGTTATTTAAGTTCCTTATACCGAGGAGTCAGGGTACAATTTAATGAAGTTTCATGTTTCTTTCTCTCTCATGCAGTGCCTTCAATGATACACCTACCTCTTCCCGCTCCCTGACCATTAAGGATATACCAATTTCTTCCACCTTGCCTCCAATGCCATACTTTTTTTTTTTTTACACATTTAATCATATTTATGCATTGTTTGCTAATTTTTAGTTTGAGATGTTCACAATAATTCAAAGTGGGGATATCAGAGGCTTACTTCTAACAAACAGCTACTACTTCAAACAAATTCAGGTAATATGAAATACAGTAAATAGATTTCTTCTTTCCTGAAAGATATTAAATTCAATGCCTGCTTTCTAAAGAAAAACTCCTCCCACCCTAAATAGTCATTCAAATCCAAGTCAGAAGGGGCCCTTCTGCTAAAACAAAAGCATCTTAGGGCACAATCCTAAACAACATTCCAGCACCAAGGTAAAGTCAATGCAGCTCCAAGGTAAGGGAACATACATTCCCTTACCTTGAGGAGGCCTCCATGACTGCCACCCAACTGCAGGATGAAGTACATGCCCCATTGGCACAGCTTTGTCAGTGTGAGAAATTTTGCTAGGATTTGGTCTGTAGTCTCACAAAAGGGCTGCTTCCAACCTAGCAGAATACTGCATGAAAAAGTTATCCCAAATCAAGAGATGCAAGAGCATTTTCTTCTTCCATTCACAGCTCTCTGGGTCCAAAATCTCTGCTTTTAGGTTCTAATTTTTACCACAAATAGCTGTGAAGAGGTCTTCAAGATCTCTTGGGACATGAGATAGCGTAGGTTCCACCAAGCACTGCTAAGACTTTCCAGCAAGCTAAAGATGTCAAAAGCACTCAGACCGCTCCCAGTGGACAAGCACTTTGTCTTTTAAGCATGCTCAAAAACTGAAGGAAAAATCACTTTCCACCCAGTTCCTAACTGGTGCTGAGAACAGTAAGAGGAAAAAGCTCTTCTAATTAGCCCCAGTATTTCCTGACAAGATTTACATAATTTACATTAGCATGTCAGCTGTTTAAGTTTCTGTTGAACTTAAACTGTTTAAGTTTCAGTGAAAAAAAACACTTAGATTTTTTTCAGTCACTTTTTAAACACCACAGTAATATTATACCTTTGAACTGTGTCATACAGAGTGCAGTATTTCTAGTACAAGAAACACTGCAGCAAATATTTATATAATATATGCAGCAGATAGTTTTAGCCATAGTCTCTAGTATATGCATGTAGCTATAATTCAGGCATATCAATAATCTACATGCCTGTTGTCTGTAGCAAGACAGATTGTGTCTGTTTGCACCTAGGAGGTGATTTTTTTGCATACTGCAACAGAGTTGGCTCTTTTCTACTTTTAAGACCACCGATCTGTCAAAAAATGGCTAACAGATGTGGACAAATAACTTCTGTGGGTTTATTTCACAAGGCTGCTGTAACATTGATACAGACTATCTCAGTTTGTAAGACAATTAACAATCAAAGAGAATATCTCACCAAAGAAAGGAGTTTGATAAATGGCAGAGTACCCTACCACCTGGTCTGGAATCTTTTCTATCGCTTAAGACATAAAAGTTGGAACACAAGTATATTGTTTTAAGTGCAGAGCAAATTAGTGCTATGAACAGTTATGCTCAAACACATCCAAATTTTGCTTAATGGTATGACTATATACGGTACCTGATTCTGCTGCAGAGGAGGTTGCGACTGTCCATCAGGAGCCTGGCCCTGGCTGTCATTCCCTCCAACTGGAGAGCCACGGGTCGTGGCTGTCATACTCGAAACAGGGCAGATTTTTGCAATTTTGTCTGCTTATGTAGTTGTTGCGAGAGAAAAATTTATAGTCCGCTTAATAAAGTTGAAGTACCAGCATATGTCTGTTTTAAAAACCTCCAACTCAAGAACAAGCCATTTTGCAGAGACCATTGCATAACCTGGAAGAGAGACATTTAAGATAGCATGTAAATTTTTGAAATCTAAACTTGGAATTGAACATGCAAATGCAAATGTTCCCACTTAAATACCTTTCTCAAAACTTTCCTCTCCACACATAAATCCACACAAGAATTCCACATGGCTCAATTGTCCCTCTAAGGTCAAACAACCATTAACATGGCCAATTTCATAAAGCACATTTCCTGTGATTAAGTAACCTACTCCCCCTTTCCAGATAGCAAAATGCTTTGAAGAACATATTTTTTGTACTCTGTACAGCAGCAGTCTGTGAAGCAAAAGAATGCACTTAAAAAAGCCAAGTGGATATGCTGCGACTAGTTAAAGTGCTGAAGTTTTAACTTTGCCTATTCACAAAACCGCTAGTCAAATTATACAAGAAGAATACATAACACTTCTGCCAGGACACATATTTATTACCAGGATACTGGCAATATAGCAATAAACTATTAGACTTGCTAGACTAAGAGTGCAAACACTTGTTCACAGCAGCTCCACAGTGTGGTTCATCAGCTCCTATCTCCTGTATTTGCCAAAGCTTAAGTATTTTGTAGAAGTGCTGCAAGACTGCTTTGTTTGGCCTTTCAATTTCAGATGGTATGTGGACATTTTAATTTGATACAGTACTTATATAACATATATTTTACTTGTTTAATTCAGCTGCAATAAAATTACTATTTAAACCCTACTGAGTTGTTCTAGCATTGACAATGTAACTAAATGACAACCCGACAAAAAAGGAGATAGCACAGTAGGATACACATTTCAGACTAAAAGAAACTTAAGCCGTTGTTCCTATATCAAAAAGAACAACCTAAATTAGATCAAACATCAACCTTTAACTGATGTTTAAAGAAAAAACAATACTGAAATAAGTTGATTTTTTTTAAAAGTACATGTTCACTAGTCTGAGTACCTTGTTCACTTTGTTATTTGCAACTGCTTTTCATTTACAGTTTAAAGTCACATTTACATGGGAAAACATTTTTAAAGCATACTGAGCTTGCGTCCTGAGTACACTTCTGTACTGCAGCGAGTCATGGACTCTTCACTCACAACAGGAGAGGAAACTGAGCGCTTTCCACATGCACTGCCTCCGACGCATCCTCGGCATCACCTGGCAGGACAAAGTTCCAAACAACACAGTCCTGGAACGTGCTGGAATCCCTAGCATGTATTCACTGCTGAAACAGAGACGCCTGCGTTGGCTTGGTCATGTCGTGAGAATGGATGATGGCCGGATCCCAAAGGATCTCCTCTATGGAGAACTCGTGCAAGGAAAGCGCCCTACAGGCAGACCACAGCTGCGATACAAGGACATCTGCAAGAGGGATCTGAAGGCCTTAGGGATGGACCTCAACAAGTGGGAAACCCTGGCCTCTGAGCGGCCCGCTTGGAGGCAGGCTGTGCAGCATGGCCTTTCCCAGTTTGAAGAGACACTTTGCCAACAGTCTGAGGCTAAGAGGCAAAGAAGGAAGGCCCATAGCCAGGGAGACAGACCAGGGACAGACTGCACTTGCTCCCGGTGTGGAAGGGATTGTCACTCCCGGATTGGCCTTTTCAGCCACACTAGACGCTGTGCCAGAACCACCATTCAGAGCGCGATACCATAGTCTTTCGAGACTGAAGGTTGCCAATACAAAAAATACTAAGTTGTCAATTGCCCCCCTAAGGTCGGGGGGGGGGGAGCTAAGCACCAAAGATACTCGCCTATAAGTCGATTTCACTGAGAAGTCGAGGGAAGGTTTTGAGCCAAAAATAATGGAATTTTCTATGACCCTCAGATAAGTCAGGGGTTAACTTAGAGGAATGTCTGACTATAGTTTTGTCTGATTTTACCAGAGGCCAGATCCTGAAAAATAACCTACCAGTAATTGTTATCCAAGTATAGTCTCTAATTTATTAAACATATAGTAAAAGCTCATAAGATACATTTTTATTCTTTAACTTTTTAAATTCTGGTCTTCACAACCGTTTTGTAAACACTATCAGACTAAATGCACTGTAAACAACATACCAGTAAAAAAGTGGTTCCCAACCTGGGGTACATGTCGCCCCAGGGGCAATCAACAGGACCTTTAGGGGTACTTGAAAAAGAATGGCATAATGGAAGAAAAAGGCAGGTAATGCTCCAGAATGCCTTGCAGGGCCAGCAAGGCAGGAAGGGAGGTAGCTAACTGGCTGTGAAAGCCCCACCAATAGCTAGTTTTTGGTCATCAATCCATGTATGAACCAATGATTGAAAACCAGCACAGTAAAAAAAGCTGAAACATAATATGGAAAGTGATCAATCACCAAGAATTTCTCAGGACACTTCTGGTGCAAAACTGCGCAAACACATACTCTTCAGTTCTTCAAACAGATAAAAAGAGAAAATACTGTTATGAATACATTATGTATGGTTTTTAATATAGAGGAGATGAGGGCTTATATTATTACACACATTTTGCTAATATAAGGAGTACAATTTATGGAAATAGGCTGCCAAGGGATATGCAAGTGAAAAAGGTTGGAAACCACTGCAGGAGAACCATGAATCAAGTCCGCCTTTAAGCTGCCTGGTATGTTACACCAGAAGCTCTACATATTAAATACAACTTATAACACATAACTGGGAGTGTGCAATTCAATTCACAGCAGAGAGATGAGCAAGAGCAGCTGCACATAGTTGCAACCCTTTTTACTCATAAGTAGATCCATTACTTTCCATGGGTGTTATCCTTAAATAATGGTGCACTGAATTGTAGCCTGGGACTGTTTCAAATGGAAATGAGAATGACACCCTGGTGTTGAGAAAGAAAAAAAAAACCTCTGCAAAATGAAGCATTTGCAAAGTGGAACAAGGCTATTTTCAATGCGAGCCTTGAGCCCTTTTCTCTGGAGGAGAATAAAAGGTTAACTTTGGCTGGAATTTCCCAGGAAGAAATCACCATAGAAATTAACAGCCCTCTAATGATCTCTGCATTGCTTCTAATGATCAAGATGCAACTACTTGAAAGGAAACTTTTCAGGAGTTGAAAAGCTCTGCCCTGAGTGACCTAGGAGATAAATTTTCCATACTATAGGCCAGGGGTGCCCAAACCTGGCCCTGGGGCCACTTGCGGCCTCTCAATGCAGCCCTCAGGGAGCCCCCAGTCTCCAATGAGCCTCCAGATATTTGTTGGAGCCCACACTGGCCCAATGCATGAGCTGTGGGATGAGGGCTCCCTCCACTGCTTGTGGTTTTATGTCCATGATGCAGTAGCAGCAGCAAAGGAAAGGCCAGCCTTGCTTCGTGCAAGGCCTTTTATAGGCCTTGAGCTATTGCAAGGCGTTCATTCATTCATATAAATTCATCTTTAATATCGTATTTTTCGCTCCATAAGACGCACTTTTTCCCCCCCCAAAAAGTGGGGGGGAAAGCGAGTGCGTCTTATGGAGCGAATACTACAAAAAAGAGTGCACGCTGGGGACCTTAATGAAGGGGGGATCTTCATGCCAGTGTATGATCCCATTCACCCTAATAAAGGGGGGGATCTTCATGCCCGTTTATGATCCCATTCACCCTAATAAAGGGGGGGATCTTCATGCCAGTTTATGATCCCATTCACCCTAATAAAGGGAGGGATCTTCATGCCAGTTTATGATCCCATTCCCCCTAAGAAGGGAGGGATCTTCATGCCAGTTTATGATCCCATTCACCCTAATAAAGGGAGGAATCTTCATGCCAGTTTATGATCCCATTCACGCTAAGAAGGGGAGGATCCATGCCTGTTTATGATCCCATTCACCCTAAGAAGGGGGGGGATCTTCATGCCAGTTTATGATCCCATTCACCCTAAGAAGCGGGGGGATCTGCATGCCAGTTTATGCTCACATTCAAAAAATGTCAAAAAATGTGGCATTAGCAATGCCTTAGATCAGGGGTGTCCAAAGTTTTTGGCAGGAGGGCCACATCATCTCTCTGACACTGTGTCGGGGGCCGGGGAAATAAATAATTAATCTACATTTAAAATTTGAATAAATTTACATAAGTTTACATAAATGAATATATTGAAGATGAACTTATATAAATGAATCAAGGTCTTGCAATAGCTCAATGCCTATAAGAGGCCTTGCAAAAAGCAAGGCTGACCTTTCCTTAGCTGCCGCTGCCGCATCACAGATGTGAAAGAGCAAGCAGTGGAGGGAGCTTTCATCCCACAGCTCACACGAGAGGTCAAACAGTCGCCCTCACACTGAGAGAAGTTGCGTTGGGTCAGTGTGGGCTTCAACAAATCTCCGGAGGGCCAGAGGCTCATTGGAGACTGGGGGCTCCCTGAGGGCCGCATTGAGAGGCCTTGAGGGCCGCAAGTGGCCCCCGGGCCAGGGTTTGGGCACCCCTGACTTAGATGGAAGTGAAGACGTGTCTTCTTATATGAAGACAGCAAAGAAAGTGATGTCAGTGATTGTGAGCAAATGAGCTTCATAAATTCTGACTCTAGCGATGATGAGTTCTTGGGGTTTCCAGAAAACTAGAGTACTCAAACCTTTAAGTCTCTCCATTTGTTAATGACAGTGATAATGGTTCTTAATGCCACTGTTGACTGCTGTTCATTTTACATGGTTCAAATGTTATTCTGTTATAGTTTATTAAATATTTTATTACACTATTTGGTTCAGAATATTTTTTTTCCTGTTTTCCTCCTCTAAAAACTAGGTGCATCTTATGGTCAGGTGCGTCTTATGGAGCTAAAAATACGGTATATTCATTTATGTAAACTTATGTAAATTTATTCAAATTTTAAATGTAAATCAATTCTTTTTTTTCCCTGGCCCCCAACACAGTTTCAGAGAGATGATGTGGCACTCCTGCCAAAAACTTAGGACACCTCTGCTATAGGCGAGTATCTACAATAGTTTAAATAAGTTAGTAATACCAGATAACACTATACTAAATTGTCTGAATTTATATTTTGTGCCAAACTATTACACAAGAAAGTTAAGGTATTGGAAATTAATCTTAGTTAAGAATCATCACTGTGTAAACTCTAAAGCTCAGTTCAGATCATCTTCCAGAACACAGTTTGAAGACTGAGGATCTACAACAGGTTTGTGTGCTCTTTATATGCCAGTTCCCTCCTATTGTTTGCCAAATAGCTAGCACTAACTAGGATAGCCTCAAAATCCATTTCAAATTGCCTGGAACTAGATGAAAGCACCAACCATAGTTTGCCTAATTTGGACATGCTAGTAATCTATAGTTAAAGGAAATGGAGGGTGCTACCCACAGCAATTCCCCTAAAATAGCAGTTCCCAAACTCTTTTGACTTGTAGCTCCCTTGACCCATTGGCTGTGGCTACAATCCTATATATCGTTGGTTCTCAAACTCTTCAGGAGTACTCTAGTTTTCTGGAAACTCTTCAGGAGTTTGAGAGGAGAGGTAAGTCTGTGTGGCAGAGGTAAGTGTGAGGGACTAAGGCAGCAATGCGATCCCCAGGATCGTGCTGCTATCGGGGACAGGAGGGTTTTCTTTAAAAAAAAAGAAAACAAAAAAAAACACTTACCTTCAGCCAGTGTCAGAGTCCTGGCAGGTCTGGGGAGTCAGGGCTCCCTGCATCTCCTAATATCTAAATATGACAAAAAGGGGATACTTTTGGTTTTTGTCATGAAACTGAGGAAGTGCCTCCTTTTTGCTATTTTTAGATATTAGGAAGCATGGGGAGCCCTGCAGTAGGCTCCCCAGACCCCCGAGGATTCCGGCACTGGCTGCAAGTAAGCAAAAAAACCCTCTAGTCCCTGGCAACAGCATAATCCTGGGGACTGTGTCACTGTCTTCTGTCTTCCCCCATCCCTAAAGGGCCAAGGCTTCTCAGGTTGAGGCATCATGATGCCCCAGTTTAAAAACCTCAGCTATACCGGCCCAACTTTGTTATACACGGATTTGACTCAACACAAATAGCTCCTGCAAATGGGAAGGAATGTGCTAATTGCTGGAGAATTGCTGGGTGCTAATTGCACCCCTTTAAAATCACAGTTTAAAAATCTGCTTTTTACTGTTGCAGACAGTCATACAAGTGATAATAACCTAAGTATCCACACATCTCATCCAGCTATCTCAAAGCTGATGAGAAGGGCCCTTTAAATTAAAAGAAAACAGTTGTTTAATAATGCCAGAGAGGGCAGCCAGCTGACAATCCATCAATCATTCTCTCTGCAGGCTTCACTCATCCCTTCCCCCTGAGTACATGAAAGAAGGCTAAATGGCAGCAATTATCACCTTCTCCATTCTTTGCTGGGGCTCCGGGTGAAGGGAGCGATTGCTGCCTCCTAGTGAATCCTAAGCTCCTGAAGAGAGACTGATTGCCTCTGTGTGCATTACAAAAGTCAGCAAGGCTGTTTTTCATCACCAGATCAAAGATACTTTGTTTTTTAAATTGATTTGCAATAGCATGTTTTTTACCATCTTGGAACTTGGAACGGAACCCTTGCAAATAATGAGACTCAACCTGTACCTTGTATAATTTGGCAGGTTTTCTTGAGGATTCCACAGCTCCCTTGGCTGGTTTCTGGGGAGCCATGGCTTAGTTTGGGAATCACTACTATTAAACCTAGGTTTAGAGCAGCTGTCTCCAAACCATGGCCCACAGCATCTGGAAAGACTTCACCATGCTGCGCAGCACTTACAATTCTGCTCTGCAGCCTCTCATTTTTCAAGCCAATCTACTCAGAAACTGGCGCCAGGCAGCCACTTCTGATGCTCCAGGTTCTGATGCTCAGGTCACCCCAACAGGTTCTGCATCCTGATTTCCAGGTGGAAGGGGCTACCTGTTGCAAGTTTCTGAGCAGATAGGCTTGAAAGATAAGAGGCTGCAGAGCGGAACAGTAAGCGCTACACAGCACAGGGAAGGCTTTTCCCAGGCACCAGATCCAGCCCGGGTTTGGTGCCTGAGAGAACTGGAATGTGATTTCTGAACTTAGTCTAAGAATAAAGTAATTTGACAGCCAAAAACAAAATTTTACTAACTTCAGTTATTCTGGTCAGGTCAAAGTTATTTGCTTCCAGTCCAATTCTGAGGATCTGCCACCTGAACTATGTTACAGCTCTACACCATTTAAAAAATGATATTTATACAAATTGCCCCAAAGCTCAGAAAGATGTGAGTCACTGGTGTTGGGAGTTTTACAGGGGCTGCATGCAAGACTTAAACAGTGGTTCTCAAACTTGGAGCAACAGGACCCCCTTTTTAGCATGACAATCTGTCTGGGACCCACCAAAAGTGATGTCAATAGCCTGGAAGTGGCATTAACAAATAGGAAGCGCTTTCCAGAGAATGCAACAAGCACTGAAATTGCCCATGGCAACCACTGAAATTGTGTGATTTTCCCTAGATAGGCAGGCAATAATTATTTATTAATGATTAATAAATTAAATATATAATTATATATTATATAATAAATTAAAATGATTATAAATAATTAAAGTAAAACAAATGAGGGAGGAGATGGGGAAACAGTCCTTTTCTACCAAGTGAATGTTCTTTGTAGCCTGCCTGTAAAAAACCTCAACCGCCCACCCAATATGGTTAGATTTTCAGCCCTACCCAGAACCCAGTTCAATTTGAGTTCTTATACTTAAGACAGTTCAGTGCGATTTGGGACAAAATCAATTTCAAAGACAACAGATTTTCTTTTTGGGCTAGATTGAGATTCAGAGCTTCCTTCCTAACACCATTAAAACACCAGAGTGATGAGGAGAGGAAATGAGGCAATAAAGCATTGGTTCCCAAGCTTTTTCAGCACTGGAACCCACTTTTAAAAATTACACACCATCAGGGCCCACCTAACTTCACAATACTAATAAGAAAAAAGCCTTACTATTTCAAGTCTCTTTTTAATGGTTCTGCGGTGGAAGGAGCTGCCTTCTGGAGCACTAGTTGAGCTCCATGTTCATCATATTGGGACCATTCTGGTAGCCTTACACTCTCCTTTGCCGAACCTTCCACACAAGCCAAGGAGTGTCTGCTTACTTGCAAGTAAACACAAACATATTGCACAGCCTCCCCCCTGCCCCCACCCTTTAAGGGGAAAGTGGCCAGGGCTCTCTGGCTGGGTCATCGTGACACCCCAGTTTGAAAACCACTGAGCTACAATATAGTATAGCAGTTTTGAACCACTGTACCACAGTACACTAGCGAGCTGCAGGACCAGAGAAGACAGATAGTGGCCACACAGGTGAGCGGCAGCTTTAAGCCTTGCACAGCAATGTGCTTGGAAGAAGCGGTTGAAAGCTGCTACTGCTCTGGAGATCCTGTGCAGGGTGGAAGACTAACTCCCTCGAATGGGCTTCAGACGGGGAAGACAGAGAGGTTACAACACCCAAGTTCCTCCTCCTTTCCTCTGCTCTCTGCACTGGGTCTCTATGACTGGCCACAACCCTTCTTTATCAAGAGCCTCATCCCTGGGCTCGTTAGGGAGCCCTCTCCTCTTTCAATCGCCCAGTCACTAAAGGCTCTCTGTCCGCCTGTTACCCCATTGTCCGCCCGCTGGCCCAACAGCGTCCACTCCCGAGCCCTGCCCTTGCATGTTCAATGGTGTGGGGACCGGAATGGTTGCGGGCAGGGCTGGCAGCTCTGGCTGCTAGTGAGGGGAGCTGCCGCAACAGAAAGGCCAGGGCACCGGTCCCTGCTTGTGCCCATCTCTAGCATGGGGGGAGCACCACTCTTCTACAATAACTGACTGGGCAGCTGAAGAAGCTCAGAGGAGCTCTGGATGGGAACTGCTCTGTGAGTGAGAGTGAGCAAGCATGCCAGCCAGGCAGAAGCAAGCAAGCAGCAGGAGTCTTCCAGAGGCCACTTACTGAAGGTTGAAAAAGGGTCATGGAGAGTCACCTTTCCTTCCAGTTTTTTATCTGCTAGCAATGCCCCAAAAGCTACCCTCCTTGCATTGCCTCCACTCACAGGGCACTTCTTGTCTTGCAATTAGCATATCTGCCTCTCCTCTTCTCCTTCACCTTCTCCTCCACCTCACTCCCTCCTGCACACACCACTCATTCCTTTCCCCCCATCCTAAAATCTTACATACACAGTTAACACCTCTCTTCCTAGCTCATTCCCACTTTCCAAAGGTCTTGGAATCCTTTGCCTCATATTCCCTCTCCCCACCCCCAGATAGATCCCAAACCTTGTTTTGATCATGCCACCTCATTGCCTCTCACTCTACATTTCTCCAGTACACCATGTGCTCTGACCTCTTTGCCAACATGTTCTGACACTTCTGAAAAAAATTTAACCACCACTTCCAAATATATTTTTCTCCTTTCCAGAAACCATATGCAATTCCCTCTTCCCTTTCCAAGGGATGTTTGGTTCAAGGTAACTTCTATGAGAAAAATCTTTTGATGTTTGGAGGAGTTTGATTTCAGCTTGAGGTGAATTTCTTTGTCATGTAATGATTTAATTACTTAATTGTACTTTAATTGTAATATAGTAATTTAATGTAATTAAAAATGGTGGTGTGTCTTGACAATTTCAGCTTCTTGTCAGTGCGCCGTGAGCTGAAAAAGATTGAAAATCTCTGGTATAGTAGAAGTAGATGCATATGCTGCTTTCACAGAGTTGAAAGGGTTACAAGCATAGAGGCTTAGCACAAGATTTTTCAAGGATAAGAAGGGAAATGCAGCCTCCACAGCACAATTCTCTGTGAACACAGGGTAATGCAGTAAAAAAAGACTCTCCTAAAGAGGAACCACTTGTACTTGCCACAGGCAGTTAGGCACATAAAGCTAATTATAAGTCCGAAATCAACATACATGGGTCAGATAAAATATTGTCTCTTTCACCTGTTCTCATTATACTTAAATATTAGGGAAGCGACATCAGTTCAGTGATCTGACTAATTACACAGGCTTACAAAATTGAGGGTCAGAAAAGTTTTTCCCAAACCTTATGGTGGTTTGGTATGAATTTGGGGTGCTGATTCCAAAAATTGCATCAGTTTTGCCCTATCACGTCTAGTTTTGGCAATATAGTATAGCCTCATTAGTGAATGGTTCAAACAGCTTCCTCATGAGGAAGCCATGCTGTAGTCTTCCTCATGAGGAAGCTGCCTGAACCATTCACTAAAGACGCTATACTATATTTCCAAAACTAGACGTGACAGTGCAAAACCGATGCCATTTTTGGAATTGGCACCCCAAATACACCCAGAAATTGGTGTAACGTTTAAGGAAGCAAAATGTGTGTTGACCTGTGCTATGAACATAAGAAACTGCAGCCGATCAGGCCAAAAGCCAATCTAGTCCACCACCCTGTCTCCCATAGCAGTCCAACAGGATAAAAGCTGCTCACCCCAGAGGTAGCATATAGGCATCACAACTAATACCAACTGATAGACCTTTCCTCCATAAACCTGTCCAATCCCCCTTTAAAGCCATTCAAGCTAGTGGCCACCACTTCTCCTGCCAACAAATCCCACAGACTAATTATGCACTGTATGAAGTAGTACTTTTGTTTCCCCTAAATTCCTGTCAGTTTCATTAGAAATCTCCTCTTCCAGTGTTTCTCTATCCCAGGGGTCTGCAACCTTAGACAGGCAAAGAGCCATTTGGACCCGTTTTCCAGAAAAAAGCAAACCTTGGGAGCCACAAAACCCTTTTGACATCTAAAATGAAGATAACACTGCATATATAGTTTGCGCTCCCCTCTTATAGGTCCCAGTTATATAATACACTCCCCTCTTAGAGGTCCCACTAAAAATCAGGTCCAGACCCACAGTTGGAGAACAACAGTTTTAGATTGTGCACAGGTGAACTGCTTGTGAAGGATACTGTCATTCTTTACTGTCATTTACTTCTGTACTTCTGTAAATGCCTTTCCACACAATACTACCTCTGAACAAGACCACTTAGTACTACTTAACACTGTTCACAAAAGTGCTCCTGAACAAACAAGCTAAGAGTTCAAAACTGCATAAAATAAAAGGCATACTAACAGTGATTACTTCACAACCATGAAATATGCTTTGGTGCTACATGTACAGTATGTTACACATACAGTATACAAACATATACAGAATACCATCTGGTGTAGGGGTCTCCAAACCCCTTTCAAGTTTCCAAGTGAAGGAAATGGAGCAGTGAGAGTGTAAGTGAGTGACAGGGGGGTGCTGAGTGGGGAGTTTGAAGGCTGTAATCTTGTGCACACTTTCCTGGGAGCAAGCACAATGGGACTTACTTCTGAGGAGACACGCACAGGATTGTGCTCTGAGCTTGGAAGGAGGAGAGAGCAGCTGCATTCAACTGCTTGCTTTTGCCTTGGCTCCCTGGGGTCAGAGCTGCTTGTGGGAAGGGGGGGATCATCAGGGTGTTCAATGGGACTTACTTCTGAGGAGACATGCACAGGATTGTGCTCTGAGCTTGGAAGGAGGAGAGAGCAGCTGCATTCAATTGCTTGCTTTTGCCTTGGCTCCCTGGGGTCAGGGCTGCTTGTGGGAAGGGGAGATCATCAGGGTGTTCAATGGGACTTACTTCTGAGGAGACATGCACAGGATTGTGGTCTGAGCTTGGAAGGAGGAGAGAGCAGCTGCATTCAATTGCTTGCTTTTGCCTTGGCTCCCTGGGGTCAGGGCTGCTTGTGGGAAGGGGGGATCATCAGGGTGTTCAATGGGACTTACTTCTGAGGAGACACGCACAGGCTCAGGCTGCGGCTCCGGCAGGAGGGAACGTGCGGCAGCGGGGGCTCGCTCCGCCAGTCGTTTGCACCCTCTCCAATGGGGCGCAGCTGCAGCCCGTGTGCTCGGGCTGTGGCTCGGGAATGTGCGGCGGCGGGGGCTCGCTCTCGGCGGAAGAGCTGCTCCGCCAGCCGTTCGCGCCCACTCCTATGGGGCGCAGCCGCAGCCTGTATGCTCGGGCTGGTGAGCGGTGGCTGCGTCGTGGGAGGGGCGAGCCCCTCCCCCGGGACGGGTTGGCCCCGCACAGAGCCGCAGCCGAAGGCTCAAAGAGCCGCTTGCGGCTCCAGAATGGCAGGTTGCCGACCCCAGCTCTATCCACTCACTCCACACCATGTGTAGTTTTATAAGCCTCAATCAGACATGCCCTTAGGACAGTGGTTCCCAAACTGTGAGCTGCAACTCCCTGCAGAGCCACCAATAGCAACCTCAGGAGGTGCAGATTTAACCCTTGAAGCACCTCCCCTTCCTGAAAGTCAGCATTTTCAGAGGAAAAGCTGGAGAAAATCATAGAGTGCTGCATTTTCTCTCCTGCTTGGCTTGCTGGCATTGCCTGAGTCCAAATGGGCCTTCCGCACCAGTTATTTGTTCCTGTTATTTTACTTTCACATTTTTGGTGTGGTGGTTAGCACAAGAAAAGCGTTATCAAAATGGTTAATTGTGGGAACGCAGGTGGGGAGGGAGACGAGAGGCTGAATGGCTTCCTCTGATCCCCTCCTCCAGGAGGCAAGAGCAAAGCACTTCTTTCCCTGGCTGCGGGCATCAGGTTTTTCCTGGTTTGCAAAGACAGGAGCATTCAAGTAAAACTTTGCTTCTGCATCTGCCACTGCTGATGTCAGTAGCTTCTAAAAATCTGTTGCCATTGTGACAGAGAAGAAAGCATGCCTAGCTCCCCTTGTCCCAATTATTTTCAGGGAGAAAAATGGAAGTACTACTGAAGCTGGGCTTAGCCCACCTTCAAAAAAAAAAAATGCTGTAATGGGGAGCTGTAGCCAATTGTCAGTAGGTCAAGGGAGACATGGATTGAGAAAGTTTGGGAACCACTGCCTTAGGGCAAACTAGACATAACACAGAATGCATAACATGTTGCAGCATTTTTTGTTTTTCAAAAGAGTGTGACAGTAAGCCACAAAATGGGGCAAAACCACAACAGGCATAGGGGGCTTTAGCATTTTCCCTCCACCACAGTCCCAATTCCAAATGCATCCGGCAACTAGAACCGGGCATTCCAAATGTGGCCACACCATTGTCTTGTATGGGGCAATACAATGCAAGGCAGATCTGCTTTGGATTTAAGAGCCACACAAGTGCTTCAGCTTCTAGGTTTTTAATGTTTAACAATGGCAAAAAAAAAATCATGTGGTACCACAGTGAATAGTACAAATTAGATTTTATACAACTTCATGAACATATGTCATACAGAACATATTCTGATGTAAAATGTGTACATACTTCACATCTTTTTCTCATGCTCCTTCACAAGTTCCTTTTCCCTCCCACCTTATGCCAATTATATTATTATTATTATTATTATTATTATTATTATTATTATTATTATTATTAACAGTATTTATATACCGCTTTTCAACTAAAAGTTCACAGTTTTGCATGTGACTGCACATGACTGCAGTTCTTACTTGATGTCCAGACTAAATGCCCACGAACAGTTCACCACAATACATGCAAACACAAATGTCACTAAACAAATAATTCAGCTGTCAAATTTGCTACCAGAGATGATACAATTCTTGCTGAGCTGGAATTTTCAAAGTGACAAAAACATGCATTAATTACATTCTCTTGCACAAAGGCACTCCAGCAAGAAGAACTGCACTTCTGTAGATTCAAGTCTGAAATGCAGTGAATTGTCAAACATACTACATGAAAATACTACACACTACAACAAAATATCTAGGTGCCATAATGAATGGGATTTGCAAAGCCCCTGATTTGTTAGCAGTCATTCTCTATACCTTTCTTAATGATCACTGGTTTCTGCCATTATCATAATTATGCCCCAGTTAAATTGACCTTTTCACACATCTGTCTTTGAGAATACAACCCAAAAGAACATAAGAGCAGCCCCACTGGATCAGGCCATAGGCCCATCTAGTCCAGCTTCCTGTATCTCACAGCGGCCCACCAAATGCCACAGGGAGCAAACCAGATAACAAGAGACCTGCATCCTGGTGCCCTCCCTTGCATCTGACATAGCCCATTTCTAAAATCAGGAGGTTGCACATAGACATCATGGCTTGTAACCTGTAATGGATTTTTCCTCCAGAAACTTGTCCAATCCCCTTTTAAAGGCGTCCAGGCCAGATGCCATCACCACATCCTGTGGTAAGGAGTTCCACAGACCAACCACATGCTGAGCAAATAAATATTTTCTTTTGTCTGTCCTAACTCTCCCAACACTCAATTTTAGTGGATGTCCCCTGGTTCTGGAGTTATGTGAGAGTGTAAAGAGTATCTCTCTGGCCACTTTATCCTTCCCATACATAATTTTGTATGTCTCAATCATGTCCCCCCTCAGGCGCCTCTTTTCTAGGCTGAAGAGGCCCAAACGCCGTAGCCTTTCCTCACAAGGAAGGTGCCCCAGCCCAGTGATAATCTTAGTCACCCTCTTTTGCACCTTTTCCATTTCCACTATGTCCTTTTTGAGATGTGACCACAACTGGACGCAATACTCCAGGTGTGGCCTTACTATCAATTTGTACAACGGCATTATAATATTAGCCGTTTTGTTCTCAATACCTTTTCTAATGATCCCCAGCATAGAATTGGCTTTCTTCACTGCCGCCGCACACTGGGTCAACACTTTCATTGACCTGTCCGCCACCACCACCACTTTCCTGATCTGTCACAGACAGCTTAGAACCCATCAGCCCATATGTGAAATTTTGATTTTTTTGCCCCAATGTGCATGACTTTACACTTACTGACATTGAAATGCATCTGCCATTTTGCTGCCCATTCTGCCAGTTTGGAGAGATTCTTCTGGAGCTCCTCGCAATCACTTCTGGTCTTCACCACTTGGAAAAGTTTGGTGTCATCTGCAAACTTAGCCACCTCACTGCTCAACCCTGTCTCAAGGTCATTTATGAAGAGGTTGAAGAGCACCGGTTCCAGGACAGATCCTTGGGGCACACCGCATTTCACCTATCTCCATTGTGAAAATTGCCCATTGACACCCACTCTCTGTTTCCTGGTCTTCAACCAGGTCTCAATCCAGGAGAGGACCTGTCCTCTAATTCCCTGACTGTGGAGTTTTTTCAGTAGCCTTTGGTGAGGGACCGTGTCAAACGCCTTCTGAAAGTCCAGATATATAATGTCCATGGGTTCTCCCGCATCCACACGCCTGTTGACCTTTTCAAAGAATTCTATAAGGTTTGTGAGGCAAGACTTACCCTTTCAGAAGCCATGCTGATTCTCCCTCAGCAAGGCTTGTTCATCTATGTGTTTTGACATTCTATCTTTGATGAGGCATTCCACCATCTTACCCGCTATAGATGTTAGGCTGACCAACCTATAGTTTCCTGGGTCCCCCTTCCTTCCCTTTTTAAAGATCAGTGTAACATTTGCTATCCTCCAATCCTCTGGCACCATGGCCGTTTTGAGGGACAAGTTGCATACTTTAGTCAAGAGATCAGCAACTTCATTCTTCAATTCCTTAATAACACTTGGGTGGATGCCATCAAGGTGACTTATTGATCTTTAATTTATCAATGAGGTCTGAAACATCTTCTCTTTTAACCTCTATCTGACATAATTCCTTGGTCAGGAGGGGCCATTCAGGCAGCTGTACCTGCCTGAGGTCTTCTGCCGTGAAGACAGATGCAAAGAACTCATTTAATTTCTCTGCCATCTCTAAGTCTCCTTTTATCTCCCCTTTCCCTCCCTCACCATCCAGAGGGCCAACCGCTTCTCTGGCGGGTTTGGCTTAGCTGGTCCTCACTCTCAAGGTTCTGTAATTTGGTTGCCCAGCCACGCCTCACCCTTGGATTTTCTCTTCAACTTGTCAGTGTGCTAAGCTACAGTTGCCTTCTTCTCCTTCCTCCGTCTCTTTCTGGACATGACCACTCTGCATACATAACCTCCCTCTACCCCTTTCTCAATACAGTTTGTTGTCAGTGTGCAACCAACTACTGACACATCTTTTCCTTCACTGGCCTGGCCAACAAGTGGGGGGGGGGAGCATGAAGTAGCACACATCCTGAGCAATGGTTGTGCTGGGAAAGGAAGCAGTTTGCACATGCCCTTTTGTTCCCAGAACCATTTGACATGGCAACTGTTGCTGAAAAAGGAGTCAATTACTGCAGGTCTGCTCCCTTAATGCCATATTGCACCTTTGCTCCTCACCCCCCCCCCCCCCAGTGCATGAGTTCTATCTGTCAGGCAGAGGCTGTAAATGCATGAAACAGAACAGCCCTGTTAGATCAGGCCAAAGGCCCATCTAATCCAACTTCCTGTACTTCACAGTGGCCCACAGTGTACTTCACAGAATGCCTCAAGAAGCACACAAGACAACAAGACACCTGCATTCTTCTACCACTCCTTGGTTGGCAACCTTCAGTCTCAAAAGACTATGGTATAAGCCTACAGCAACCAGTATTCCCATGCGGTCTCCCATCCAAGCACTAACCAGGCCTGATCCTGCTTAGCTTCCAAGATCAGACGAGATCAGGGATGTGCAGGGAGGAGTGACAAATGTATGTAACCTGGCATTCTGAGGTAGCCTACTTCTGGAATTCAGCAGATGAATACAAGTTGTCCGGGGGGGGGGGCGGCCGGGAGGGGGAGGAGAAAGTTTCCTCGGTTCATACACAGGAGATTAAAACAAATGCCTATTTCACTTCAGTACTCTACGCCCTTGACAGCTATTGCGGCCAATGGGAACAGTAGGTACAATGGAGCCAATCAGTGCTAGTTTCCTGCCTCATAGTTCAATAATGTCTCTTATAAGTACCGTTTCACACAATGCTCAACTTTCAGGGAAAGTAACTCCTTCACTATTGGCTGTGCATACAGTTTGTTTCAGAAATGATAACTGTATCATGTTAAGATACAACATGAATGGAATCACTGTCAGAGGCACTTTCTGTCCACCAGATGAAAGTAGAAAAAATTAATGTTCAGCATGAAGTTATGCCTAAATTATTTTTTCATCAGAAATCTTGGCTTAGATGTTTATTTAAATTTTGACAGTCCTACTTAATTCCTATTTGCTCATTCCACTAAGCCATGCGGAAGACATGGACAGAGCACTGAACAGACATTACTAAGCAATATTTAATTTTAAATGTCAGTAAGTGTAAATTTAATTTTCAATGTCAGTAAGTGTAAAGTCATGCACATTGGGGCAAAAAATCAAAACTTTAGATATAGGCTGATGGGTTCTGAGCTGTCTGTGACAGATCAGGAGAGAAATCTTGGGGTGGTGGTGGACAGGTCAATGAAAGTGTCGACCCAATGTGCGGCGGCAGTGAAGAAGGCCAATTCTATGCTTGGGATCATTAGGAAGGGTATTGAGAACAAAACGGCTAGTATTATAATGCCATTGTACAAATCTATGGTAAGGCCACACCTGGAGTATTGTGTCCAGTTCTGGTCGCCGCATCTCAAAAAAGACATAGTGGAAATGGAAAAGGTGCAAAAGAGAGCGACTAAGTTGATTACGGGGCTGGGGCACCTTCCTTATGAGGAAAGGCTATGGCGTTTGGGCCTCTTCAGCCTAGAAAAGAGACGCCTGAGGGGGGACATGATTGAGACATACAAAATTATGCAGGGGATGGACAGAGTGGATAGGGAGATGCTCTTTACACTCTCACATAATACCAGAACCAGGGGACATCCACTAAAATTGAGTGTTGGGCGGGTTAGGACAGACAAAAGAAAATATTTCTTTACTCAGCGTGTGGTTGGTCTGTGGAACTCCTTGCCACAGGATGTGGTGCTGGCGTCTAGCCTAGACGCCTTTAAAAGGGGATTGGACAAGTTTCTGGAGGAAAAATCCATTATGGGGTACAAGCCATGATGTGTATGCGCAACCTCCTGATTTTAGAAATGGGTTATGTCAGAATGCCAGATGCAAGGGAGGGCACCAGGATGAGGTCTCTTGTTATCTGGTGTGCTCCCTGGGGCATTTGGTGGGCCGCTGTGAGATACAGGAAGCTGGACCAGATGGGCCTATGGCCTGATCCAGTGGGGCTGTTCTTATGTTCTTAATGTCACTAGTGAATTCTTATCTCTCTCTCCAGTAGTATGCAGTTGAGCAAAAGTTTTCACTGCCAAACCCTGTGAATCAACACCTTAATTCAGACAATCAATTCCAAAGAACCGTAAGAACTTCTGCTTTTAGTTACACAGGGTTGACAAAATTGTGACCTATTGTGCCCTATGCATGTCAGTCTAGCACCCACTCACAGTCCATTCCATTCTGTAACCAGATTTAAACTGAAATGGTAGATTAGTGCTACCACCCAAGACCAAAGAAAAGATGATAAAAGGTGGCAGTTTTAGGGAACGCTCTTCTGTTTTATTAATCTGAGTGTTAAACCAGGGTTCTCCTTTGAGACTAGATACTTGGGTCACCCAAGTTTGTGATTTGCCTGCTAGTGGAAATCAGATGGGCTCAATAGGTCAATGAGATGGCTCAAAATCAAGTGCTTGTCTTTATTGCTCAGATGGAAAAACTACCCCCACTACTCAGGCAAACACAATATTGCTTCCCTAGGCCTCTAATACTTTATAAAGCATTAAAAAGATTCTGTTTAAAATCAGAAGTGACCTTTTCACTCTAAGGCTCAGATTGAGCTCAGCAGAAACCATGGAAGGATACATGTTGCCTCTGCTGTGCTCAGAGGACCCTCCAATGGTGAGGGGACCCCACCTCTCCAGAGGGGGAGGGGCAGATAAGTGGATCATGGATAAGTGAATCCACAGATATGGGATCCGTGGATACAGGGGGGCCCCTGTAACTCATTCAGGGCGCAATCCTAACCCCTTATGTTATGTCAGTGCTCTCCAGCACTGACATAAGGGCAATGCAGCTCTGAGGTAAGGGAACAAACATTCCCTTACTTTGAGGAGGCCTCCGTGAGCGACACCCAACTGCAGGATGCAGCAAATGTCCCATTGGCACCGTTATGCCAGTGCTGGAAAGCACGGCATAAGGGTTAGGATTGCGCCCTAAGGCAGTTAAAGTTCGATACATACTCCATACAAATTCTTCCATAACCAACACAACTCTGTAATTAAGAACCTAGACATTAAACACATTCTAATGGCGATAGTAACTACATAAGAGTGAAAAATTCCACCATTTCAACTTGCTTCAACCACCCTGGTTCTAAGTAAAATGAATAGTTGGAGTTACAGTATAACTAATTTACATCCATGAAGTTTGCCATTTGGCTATAAATCAGTTACGGCCTATTTCATGGCAAACTGCACCATCTGCAATTCCATCTTCCTAGCATTTCAATTGATTGAAACTTTATCTTGAACTTTTCAAACATGTTCTCAAACCATCTCACAGCATTATGATACACTACAGTAAAAAACAATACTGTTACTAGAACCATAGTACAGTGGTAGAGGCACACACTTTGCATGCCAAATGTCCCAGGTTCAATCCCTGGCACCTCAGGTAGGGCCAGGAAAGACCCTTTTCTGGAACCATGGAGAGTTTATGTCGGTTTGCATAGAGAATACTGAGCTGGATGGACCAAGGTTTCAGTACAAGGCGGTTTTCTATGATCCTACTAACAGGTGTAGAAAGCAATAGCTCAAAGTTGTGTAATGTTATGTAGGTCACTAGGATTTTTTTGTTGAAAGAATTTAAAGAATAACAAAAACAAACAGAAGACACCCCAGTGGTTAAATAAAAAGGTATTTGGGGCTTTTCATGAAAGCTCTAATCACACAAATCTGGTGGACAACTTAAACGACTAAAATTCCAGTGGCTTCCCCCCCTTATTACCATAGCAATTATTTCTATTCCTCTACATTCCTACTGCCATCATATATAGCCAGTGGAAATTAGGGCAGTACTACAGCAGCTGCAGGTGTATGCTCTCAGTTTCTATAGTGCTGCATTCTCTTTCTCTAAACTGGGCAGTGGTTGCAACAACATAAAGGGATTGAAAGATGCATTGTGGTGGGAAGAAGAGAGAATAGCAGTTGTTCCCATATACAACTGGTAGTGAGGACTACTGATCTTGGACATGTGCCTGACTTGAAAGTCACCACACATGCAAGAACTCTCAGTTTCAACAAATGTCTTGAAACAGGATTTTTAAAAAATGCACTTCAACTAGGTTGTTTTAACTGTTGGTCATAAACAATAACATACCAAAGCAAAACCGAGACAGTTATTCAGACTTTCTAATTACAATACACACAGAATAGGAAGGTAATTCTTTCTTAGTTACTGTATTCAGCAACCCATTATTTGCTAGAGTTGCACATTTCAGGATCAGACCACAAGTCACAGCTACTGCCAAAAAGATGGTTACAACATTTTAATTATTCAAAGTTCCCCCCCACCAGCACCGTCTGCAAACTACCAAACATGCTTCCCAGAAAGCTATTTATTGAATTACAAACACTGTACATTTGTTCTATAATTTTTATGCATAAAATGACCTCTTCAATGTGTCTTTCAAAATACTCTAAAGTTGCACTTCCCAACCAGTGGTACTCATACCATCAGTGGTGCTTGAGGTGGTGGTGGTACCCACAGGACCCCCAGATTCCCCCCATCTGGCAGCAAGACCAGCAATGCAACACAAGCAGCAGTAGGAGGCTCGGCAGGCAGAGCTCCAGTGTGTACTTTTTGCACACTCAAAAAAGGCCTCCCATCTGCCCTGAACCTCTTATTGGTGTTTGTCATGATGTGTCTGACCTCCCAACCCGAAAGAAACTGGCAATAACATTCCAGTGGTACTTCTGTACTGGAATCACAGAAGATATTATGAGGAGTTAGCATGTGGTGACCCTTTGTTCTAGCGAGTCTGGGAGACATGGCCTTAAAGCCTGGGCTTTCAGCAATGGGTGCGCTACACAGCTGCAGCCACTAGAGGCAGCCAGGTCATTACAGGAATAAAAGCAGTACCTGGAGCAGTGAATGTCTGTGGGTTGTAGTTGGAGAGAGAGAGAGAAGACAAGGGAGAGAAGACTTGCTAGCTTATTGGACTGATTTTCTGGCTTACTGACTAATGGATTGACTCACTGACCTGTTAACAGGACTGGCTAACTGTTTAATGGACCTGTGGATTGAGCGTCTGGCAACCTGACCAATGGACTAGTGGACATACAACAAACCGACACATGGACTGACACATGGAATAGCTACTAGTACTAGTGCTGGGGTACAGTGGTAGTTTTTGCATACTGCTAGAGCCTGCTGTGGTTGAGCTGGGGGAACTAATTAGCTTTAAAGTGGGCATAAGTTCTCTAGGCCAGGGGTCCCCAAAACCTAGGTCCATGGACTGATACCAAAACTGTCTTCCACAATACCGGTCCCTGGTGCCACAAAGGTTGGGGACCGCTGCTCTAAGTCAAGTTTAGAACACGAATTTGGCAAGACAACTTCCAATAGATGGAACATGCAAAGTTGGTATGGCAGACTGAATAAGAAAAATCAAGTGTCAATCAAAGTTAATAGCCTTCAACTTCTCCCAAAGCTTCTTGAATCTAATGTTGACTTTAGATCTATGAAGGCAGCACAGAGGTCATTCTACACGAGATATATTTCTCAACTAAATGTTGCAACATCGTATGCTGACCAATAGTAGATCATTCCTCTCTGAAGCCTGCTTGCTCTTCCGCTACTGCTTGCTCTTCCGCTATTATATTCTCATGCTATGCAGTCCCAAAATTGCTTCAGCACTTGTTTCATGATTGTATGAGAGGCAAACATCTTGAAGTTCAACCACTTAGCTCTCTTTCTCCAGCAATAATCCATGAAAGCTAAACAGTGTATGAAATGGGCTGTAACATAAGAGAATACTTCTTCGACGAAATGCAGCTAAGAAGTGAAACCATCCAGTTACTGTTAAACACTACTACTACTGTTGGTAAATGATATGTGGAAATGTCTTTATTCAGTTTCAATAATCTTATCCAAACTATTCACTCAATATAGCATTATAGATCATTCTTGCATACTTCATTATTAATACTGAAATGCACTATAATTCCTAATACTGAAATGCACTGCAGATACTACACGTTATCCTTATATTAAATCAGATAAAAATATGAAGTTATATGAGGTCTGAACAATTTTAAGTAGCAAACATTACACTGCCAACTTATCTTTTGTCTTAAAAAAATACCAATGTGAATCCTAACCTTTAGCAGAGAAGCGCTTTATACAAGAGGCGCTTTGGAGATAGAGTGCTGCTTAACAAAATATTAGATCTAATCCACTGCATTTTTCTCACACACAAATCCTTCCTACAAAAAGCAATCTTGGGGCAGCTCCTTCAGGTTCTTCTGCTAACTTTGATGGACCAGTATTTTTCCATTTCAAATTTTTCTGAACTTCCTAAAGACATGTTTAAGAGATGTTCAAATTTGTTCTGATTATCAAATTTTCCTACTGTAAGGTTCAACTGCAGCCATACTACTTTTACGGGTGCCCTTTCACAAGGTTTAAAGTGTTTCTTTAAAGTGTTACCCCTGCTAATTGGGTAAGAGGCACTTTTTCAAGTGGGTGCTCCTTTTTTTTAGCAGGGGGAGAGTAATTGGCCCACCTCACCCCAGCACTGTCTGTTCTAGTGGCAGTCTGCTGGTATTCATTTGCATCTTTTTAGATTGTGAGCCCTTTTGGGACAGGGAGCCATTTACGTTATTTGATTTTTCTCTGTAAACCGCTTTGTGAACTTTTAGTTGAAAAGCGGTATATAAATACTGTTGATTGATTGATTGATTGTTTCTATACCTAGTATTGTACTACACTATTTTATTTGAAAAATTATATCCTGTCTTTCCAATGCCGAAACAAATACCCAAGGCGGTTTACAAAACTCCAAAATAAAATGTACAGTGTATCACAACAGTAAGTAAACGCATTAAAAACAAACCAAACAAAAAAACCAACACATTGTCAAGTTATCCGAAAGGAGAACAAATTAGTCCAAGAAGGCAGTCAAGACATCACACCATGACAGAGGCGCAGAGGGCAAGCATCTACCCCATCACCCAAATGCCAAACTACTCACAATTCATTTATGAAGCTTCAAGAATGGCAAACTGAATCCAAACCCTATTATTGCCTCCTATATATACAATGTCTTTTGCTCCCACAAAACATTAACTACAGGTCGACTACCCCCTATCTGGACTATTCTGAAATCCGACATTTTTGTCTAAGTCTTGTTTTCTGTAGTGTGAACACTAGAAGGTCTTGTGCTCATTCCCACATATAGTGCAGGTACTGATTGTAAGTTGTATTCTCTGCTCTGTGGTGTGTAACTGTACAGACATTGTTGAAAAATGTCCAGCAGACATCTGTACAGGTAATAGTGAAAAGAGCAAGAGACATTTCTCATATTCTGAAATCCAGACAAATCCAAAATCCAGACACCTTCCTATCTCAAGTACAGGTTGAGGCTAATTATTCCTGTGGGTTCTGTTCCAAGCACTTACATGGATGGCAAAAAATGTACTATAGCAAATCAACTTAAAAAACAAAGTTTCTTTGCTGCAGTAATTTAAAAACAGCCTTGCTGACCTTTGTGATGTTAAGACAGAGTCATTAAGACAACAATCCAACAATCAGTCTCTCTCAAAGTGCTTAGAAAGGCTTCACTATGACACCTCCCTTCACCAATGCAAATTATCTTTCTTTCACTGCTCAGGGGGAAGGGAGGGGTCGCCTGGAGAAAGGAGGATTGATGGATTGTCTGCTAGCTGCCCTCTCTCTCTCTCTCTCTCTCATTAGGGAGGCTACTGTTAAAGGACTGTTCAGTTTTTTAAACTGATTTTAAAGGGGTCCATTTCCCCCTTCTCCAGGGATCAGCACATTCCTTCTCATTTGTGGGGGCCATTCGAGTTGAGTCAAATCCGTGTATAAAAAATCCGTGTATAAATAGGCTGGACCTGTAGCCTGAATAAGTGATACTCAATCTATATATGTATTTTAGCCAAATTCTCACCATTTTTACACACACACAGTAACTGGGAAATTAGTTAATGGTCTCTTGATTCTCATTATACTGGGTTGTATGCAAGATGTCTTTGCCTTTCTTTCTTTTTGCTTCCGTAAGGTTATGAATTTTCTTGCAGAGGCACAAGGACTATTAGGAGCATTCCACATTTGTTGACTGGACTTGGGTTGTCAAGCAACAATTGTGGTTGCCACCTTGTGTCACCTGCTCCCCCATTCCCTGGCTCTGGAGCCAGGGAATGGAAGTTTAGGACTCAGCAGTTTAGTCATATTTGGCTGAGAGTGACCCTCTTCTGCTCCAGAGAAGAAACAGCAAGGGCAGGTCTTGGCTGACAGATTATGCTCAGCCAAGGATGCCATTAGCATGACCACAATGATTCCCTCCCTGAGCCTGTCTGTGGCTTGCAGTGGTGACCAGGGCATCTCTGCTGAGTGCCAGTGTTTGCTTACCAACCCACTAAGCAAGGTGAAGGGAGACAACTGGATTAGTGGAAGCTGATTGCTACAGAATTTACTGTATTGAACTCTTGTGAAAGCATTTGTGGAACAGCACTAGCAGCTCTTTATGTTCCACTCAGGTCTTTGCCTCCAACCTAATGTACTGTGGAGGATACTGCACTGCCTTCAAAGGCAAGGTATTTCTCAATTTGAGACAAACTGTCATTTAACTTTTCATGTGATAGAGAACGGGCCTTTGTATTTTTATTTTTTTTTATCAGATAGCAGAAGACAATCAAGTACATAGCAGTGTTTCTCAAACTGCAGATTGGGACCCACTAGGTGGTCGTGAGCCAATTTCAAGTGGGTTCCCGTTCATTTCAATATTTTATTTTTAATATATTAGACTTGATGCTACCATGGTATGTCACTGTATTTGGGGGAATGTTACAGACCTGTACTGTTAACAGGCTACTATGTAAATGCTTTTAACAATGATAGTAAATGGGACTCACTCCTGGGTAAGTGTGGGTAGGATTGCTAGGATTGTTAAAAATGTTCCTGCTTGATGTTACTTCCAGTCATGACATAACTTCCAGTGCATCCTGACAGATTCTCATTCTAAAAAGTGGGTCCCAGTGCTAAAAGTTTGAGAACCACTGCTGTATGCTATCAATGGAAATATTTCCCTTTCCAATTTAAGCATCTTCCCTTTCATTGCCCCATTGTTTCCCACTGCCCACTACAAACACTCTTTTTATTATGGCCTTTTAAATAAGTTCAAAATTTCTTTGATAGCCTTTCCCCACATTGATGTAAAACTACAGACAACATCCTGACTAGCACTCCCACCAGTGGAAGATTCCTCTGCAAATAGAAACTTTGTGAGCAGAAGGAGCATTTCACTTGCAGGAGAGTTCCTTCCTTTCACAAGAGGAAACACAACTTGGGATGCCATCCATTTACTTTCAAAGCTTTTACATTAGAAATCTCTGAAACAACCTAAATAAAATAGATACCTTAAAGAGAAGAATGGAAGAACACTTAAGGAACAGCATAATAGCATCAGGAAAAACAACAACTCTTCCTGATGTATATTCAGAATAATATACATATTCAGGGTACAATATTCAGGGTAGAATACCCTACCCTGCTGGTAGGGTAATGGTTTCTTACAATATTACAACCTATGTCAGATTATAAGATTAAATAAAGCCAAAAAAATTATCCTTAATAGCTACAAAGCATAAAATAAAAAAATGTAAAGTCTAAAACCAGAAACGTCAATCTTGCATTAGCTAACAAATTTCCACCCCATCAAGAGGCTTGAAGCACTATCTATACCATAGTTTGTTTATTGCCACCATCATAAATTTCAAAACCTCTTTCAACTCCACAGGTGAGCAATCGTTTAGAAGAAGCTTTATTTTTGCCATATCTGAAAGACCATCCCTATTAACCAGGGTGGGCATCAAATAGGTGGAGCGGGTACTGTTATGTCATGGACAATAGAAGAGTATGTGTAAAAGAGAGCCAACCCTCCCCCAATACAAGGGCAAAGACAATCTTGGTAGGAAATCTTGCGGTATCTCCCAGCTGTCACCCTTTAGGGAACAACATTGAATCTTGCCAGAGTTACAGTGCATCATTCTCTGGGGTCTACCAATGAGGAAAGGTAGGTTGCCATTTTCCCAAACAGGTATGGGATGGAATGATTTAAGGGAGAGCAAACCTTCGTTGCCAGTTCACAAAGACTTTGAATTTCAATATCCAGCAATCTAACTGCAATCCTTTGGTAGACCTCGGAGTATGAACACATGTTCAGGTAGTCTAGTGAGATCCCTATTGACTCGGAGGCGGAGTTAACACTCAGTGCAGTAGCAGGGAACCTGAGAGGACTCCCGGGGAAACTGCTAAATAGATGTGTTTTCCAGAGGACCTCAATAATGAGGAACTCTTCATTGCCAAGAAGAAGGAACGAAAGCTGAGAGCGTGAATTGGGACTATCTCTAGAGACGGCAGTTTCAGAGATATCCCGATTTTGCTCTATGCTGGATCACATCGCATCCGGTCGCCATCTTGGAGAGATTCAGATAGCTGGTGGCTCCCCCCCCACGGCCCACTAGATACAACATTAGAGCGAACAAAGGTTTTAAACCGTGAGTAATCAGTTCATTAAATAATAATAATAATAATAATAATAACAGTATTTATATACCGCTTTTCAACTAAATGTTCACAAAGCGGTTTACAGAGAAAAATCAAATAACTAAATGGCTCCCTGTCCCAAAAGGGCTCACAATCTAAAAAGATGCAAAAAGAATACCAGCAGACAGCCACTAGAACAGACAGTGCTGGGAGGCATTAAAAGGCTATAAAAGAATTGCAATCAAGAGGTTGGAAGGAGGGAAAGATAACTTTAAGATTATTTACATTGGCTGGCAGCCACCCAGAGGGGAAAGCAGCAAACTCGGATGTAAAGAAGCCCCTGCTGGAGCATTTTTTTTTTTCTTTTTGTAATAAGGGCAATTGGAAGAAAAGACGAAAGATAAGACTAAATAAATAAGGGAAGATAAAAGATCACCCTGTTGTAATGGTATGCATGGAAAAGGAATAAACAACTAACTTTTAACAGTTAAATAGTAATTCTACTTTCGTTTTCGTTGCAAAAGGCTTGAAACTGGATTTAGGACTGTCGTTGCAAGAGGCTTGAAGCTGGATTCAGGACTGAGTATTTAAAGAGATATTAACTTGATTTGACAGTGTTATTGACTTGAATTGGACTATTGATCCACCCTTTTTGGATATAAGACTTGGATGACTTGGATTATAAAACTTGGGGATTAGCCTTATAAGAAGGTGAAGCAAGAAAATATGACTTGGTGGATTTTTTAACCACTGGAACAATTCATTTTTGTTGTTATAGCTAGAGACCTGAGAGAGCTTTTAAAGACACATTGATCTGAATTGATAATGGTATTGACTGAATTGGATTACTGATCCACATTTTATGGATATAAAACTTGAAGGCCTTACAAGAAAGTGAAGCAAGATACCCTCTTTGGATATAAAACTTGGGGATTAGCCTTACAAAAAGGTGGAGCAAGATATCCTTTTTGGATATAAAACTTGGGGATTAGCCCAAGAAGGTGAAGTAAGAAAATCGATAGATTTTTTAATTGCTAGATTAATGTAATTTGTGTCTATAAGTGTTTGTGGTTATTGAATTGTGACTATTGTGGTCTTTGAATTGATGTGTTTTTAAATATTGAGATTGTCATTTTAAGGGACAAGACGGATTAAAAGAACCTCTTTTTTATTAAGAAAGAGAAGAATAGTAAAAAGGAAAGAATGACATCAAAAAAGGAAGTTAGTAAGACTACACCTAAGACATCACCATTAGTTGGATCACAAATTGCTACATATGCAGCTATGGAGCACAGGAGGGAAAGCCTGACTTCATTACTTCAAAGCCTGGATCTGTTGAAAGATTTTAGAAATGATATGAAAGAAGAGATAGGCAAACTCTCTGAACAAATGAAGCAAATAAACTCCTCCCTGAACAAATGAAGCAAATAAACTCCTCCCTGACAAGTATGCAGGATCAGATTACAAAAAATAAACAGGATGTCAAGAATTTAGAGAGAGATACGAAGGAAACAAAGTATGGAGGAGATGGAAAAGAGAATGGATCAAATGCAAAAGGAAAACAAAGAACTAGAGACTTCTGTAATGAGACAGGAGATGGAAAAAGCATTTATTATCAGAATACAGAACCTTAAAGAAAAATCTTCAGAAGACACCAGAAGTCGAAGAGAAGAATGGTTGACAATGGAGTTGGAACTGGAGAAGGATCAGATTAAAGAGATAATCAATACTGCATACAGAGTCAATTCTAGATATGCGAGATTGAATAATAAGCCAAGAGAGATAGTGATAAAGTTTACGAAAAGAACTTCAAGGGATAATATATTAAAAAGATTGGAGGAAAAACAAAGAGTAGTGGAGGGAGAGCAAGTGAGAGTTTTGAGAGAAGTTCCCTGGAAAGTTTGCCAAAAAAGAGATCCCTATTGACTCAATTTTCTCCCTTATGAAGCTTGACCATGTACAAAGGTTGAGCTCGCTAGGCATCAAGTTTACCAGACTTCCTGGTGACGAATTGTAATGTATGCTCAACCAGTACCAAATGGACAACAGCCAGGCTCTGGTTAGCAGGAGTTTCTGCCCTGTTTCCAAACACAAGTCAGCACAGGGAGCACAAGTATCCCCAAAATTGCCCTAAGAAATTTTGCCTGGACTTGCTCCAAGTCATGGTTTGCTGCCCTAATCCAAATTGGAATACCATATAATACGTAATAGTGTAACTGGTTTAGCATTTAAAGATTTTAACTGCCAGGGAATGAAACAGTTCTTGTTGATGAATAATCACAACTTCTTAAAATAGAACTACTGTAAATGACAGCTTTCACTCAAACTAGGGAAGTCTCTCATTGATTATTCCTCCATCTAACTACTTTACACAGATTTTCATCATGTACAATATACCTTCAAATGCCATTAATCCAAAGCTTCCAATGATTCAAATGAAGCTAGTCTGCAACCACAGATGTGTCAGACTAAAGCTACTCAGTAGATAACCTAAAATTTAACACACTACCAATCGCATAGCAATATGAGGTTGGATCTAAAGGAAGAGTTCTTCCATCCAAGAAAGGCAACTTTTGGATTTGTTCCATAGTCATGGGATAAAACTTCAGGACGTCTTTACTGCAAGTAGGATACCCCAAACTAACTTATCTGTGCCCATGATGCTTTACACAGCTAAGTGAACATCAATCTGTTATATCTCAATGAAATACATCCAAGCTAGCGCAAAAAGAAAGAAGCTTGTAGAAGAAGACTCTCTTCCTACCCCAATAGCAGGGCCTCTGAGAGGAATTTTATCAGGGGATACAAAGTTTCTTTGGGCCCCTTCCCAAAGATGGAGGAGGTAAAACAGAGTGGGGAGTGGTAATGGGGGGTGGACAGAATGGGGGCAAAACAGGCAGGGGGTAAGTGGCAACAGCCAAAATAGTCTTTGGAGCCCAGATCTACCAGTCTTTCCAATGCAGAGCTCAGGTCTATCTGCCTGCCTGATGACTGCAACTAGATATAGTAATATGGAAAACCAAACACACTCCTAAGACTCTCTAAAATCTTTCAAATATAGAAAATCATTGCAGGAGATTCGGATCATTGTATTTAGGCTCACACTAGAATGGAAAGTGTCCTGTGTACACCAAAACTGATATCTGCAGTAGCTGCAGTCCCTCAGCTGTGTCACTGAGTTCCTATACACTCCTTCATGGTTAGCAGATGCACAAGCCAAAGAGCTACTGTAGCAGGTCAGTTTCCTCCCAGATGTGACACTGTTAACGAATATATGCATTCCTGGGTCTGTTGTGTATGGCTCCTGGCAGTAGTCGCCGCCATGTACCCATGATAATGCCCCCAGCAACCCACATGGGCAGTGAGTCTGGGTGAGGTTGGAAAATGTCAGATCCCAGCAAATTTCTGGGCCCTCTCCTTTGGTTCTTGGGCCCCCTTTCTGACCCTGGGCCCAGGTACAAATTTACCCTCCTCTCCTAGGCCCTGCCCAACAGTGCTATCCTCCAACATGCAAGAGGAGCTTATTGTGGGTGTAGCATTACAATGGAGAGAAGGGCTGGGAAAGCCTTCTTCTGTGACCCTCCCTGTACTAGCACAGGGGTGTCAAACGTAAGGCCCGGGGGCCAGATGTGGCCCGCAAAAGCTTTTTATATGGCCCTCAGGCTTTCAGCTGCTGAGTAGTGCTGAGGTGTTACTGTTGAAAGGGCAGCCCACATGAAAATTGGGCTCTCTCATATCTTGAAATATGATCAAGATTTGTCTATTTTCTCTTTTGTTATTTGCAGCTGAGTTTCTAAGTGAGAAAAAAGTGTTTATTTTTTGGTTATGACTTGTTTAATGACATCACTTCTTGCCTAATGACATCACTTCCGGCCCAGCAGGCATCATGAATGCTATGTGGCCCTCCATATGAAATGAGTTTGACACCCCTGTACTAGCAGAAGCCTGGACACAGCCCAAATGGCCAGTAAGAAAATAAGTACATGCATGAATAATTGTTTTTTTAAAGATGCAGATATCCTAGTGAAAATCTCTCCTAAGTTAAGGAATAACTTGCGTGAAATCAATTTTTCATTCAACATACAGGCACCTCTCATGGTATGATCTTGTTTAATATCAAAACCTAATTTACATGCACAAATTTCTGAAACAGTCAAATTTCCCATGCACTCCCACATGTTCAGCTGGCAGCATAGTTACACAAGATGCTTCTGAGATGTTGTTTCACATACTCTATTTAACACAGAGTGTTAAGCACAACACTCCATTTTCCTATCAACCATGTTTGGGAAAATGTCCATCTGCATTGTCTGGGGAGCCTAAAGTTAAAAATGCATGAAAAACAATCACAGTTGAAGTGAAATTAGATGTGGTCAACTGCCTTCTGCGAGGAAAGCATGTATTGAATGTTTGATGCAAGTGAGAGCACTGTCATATCATTTGAGACATCATGAGAAGAAAAAGTGCTCCATCAAGGACATCTACAAGTGCAAAGAAAACCTCATCTACTTCAAGTTCTATTATAAAACACATGGAGCGAATGTGGAGTATATGAAGATCAAAATCAGTGCAACATATCTGTAAGCATGTTCCTGGCCCAGGAAAACTGCACACAAACTACGTATGAAGAAATACAAAAGGATGGAGATAGCCCATTCAATACTAGTTCTGGTTGGTAGTGGTCTTCCTGGAGGGAGCGCAGGGAGGACAAATGCTCCAGGGTGCCACACTTCCGATACCTGTGGGGGTGACCCCCCCACCGCCAACCACACTGCCTAAGGCAGGACAGCTTTGTGTGGCATCCCCTGACCCTCCGAAAGCCTTCTGAAGCTTCCAGAGAACCATTAAACATTACTTCTATTTTTCCAATGAAAACCAGAAGTAGTGTTCAAAGTCCTCCCAGAGACCTCAGAAAGCTTTCTGAGGATCAGGGACACTACATGAGGCTCTGGTAAGTGAGGCGGTGGCAGTCTCCTGAAGGGCAGAGTTCTGTGGCTCTGGTCCTGGGCAGCAGTGGGCCAGGAATGCAACTGCTGGTTGGTTCACTAACTGCAGACAAGGATTTGGTTAGCTGAACATAGATGAATGGGAGGCTGCATTTGCTGATGGCATAGCTGCTACGCAGGTTGTGGAGACTGTGAAGGCTATTGTTGAGGACAAAGGGTATTCTGCAACAGATTTTCAATCTGAACAGAGTGGTTATTTTTTATAAGAGAATACCAGCCATGAACATTCATTACCTCTTACTCTTAGGCTGTGATGCTAAACCCAGTGCTTGTGTATCATTCTCCAAACCCCTATGTGCTCAAAGACTATGTGAAAAATCTTTTACCAGTTCATTTTGTTTCAAATACCATGGTATGAATTACTGGTCATATTTTCTGTGATTATCATATGTCAAAAATAAAACATCAGTATTGTGAACCTGAGACTCTCACTTTTAAAATCTTACTCAGTGCAGTGGTTCCCAAACTGCAGAAACCAGCCAAGGGAGCCACAGAATCCTTGTAAAAAACCCACTGCCCTATACAATATACAAGCATGCCCCCTTAACCATGGGGGTTCCATTCTGGACCCCCCCATACCTAAAACTGCAGATACAGGCAAATGCCCATCGGTGCCCTCCTGGGGGGGCCATTACTCCCAAAGGCAAGGGGAGCTTCACTTCCCTCACCTCCAGAGGGGCCTCTGAGTTCAGTAGAGGTCGAGAACATCCATCCCCGGTCTCTGCCCAGATCAGACTGAGCTGTAAAGCTAAAAAAATGCAACTTCTGGTTTCACAGAGAAACCATTTTTAATGCCTTCTAAGGCATTCTAAACTTTTTTCTTTCTCCGTAGAAGCAGAAGTTGCGTTTTTGTAGCTTTAGAGTTCAGTCTGAGCTCTGCAGAGGCCAGGGACAGATGTCCTTGACCTCTACTGAGCTCAGAGGTCCCTCTGGAGGCAAGGGGAGTGGAGCAGAGGGGGTGCACACGCTGTGGGGGGGGGTTCCCACTCAGAGTTTGGGAACCATTGTCTTAGTGGATAATGCTCCCAGACATCCAACTTCAATTCAAGATCTTTGTGAAAATATTCAAGTTACCCCCTGCTAATTTGGCAAGATGCACTTTTCAAGAGGTACTTCTCTTATATTTAGCCAAGGGAGAGTCTCTTTTCACCCCAGCACAGTGTCTTTATCTTGACTGTTTGCTGGTGTTTCTTCTGCACCTTTTTATATTGTGAGTCATTTAATTATCTGAACTTGCCTATAAACTGCTTTGTGAACTTTTTTGTTGAAAAGTCGTATATAAATATTGTTTAATCATCATCATCCATCCATCTTCTCCCAAACACCACATTCCAACCCAGCCAGTGGATCAAGGTACAATTAGTAAGTTTAAAGATTATTATATCAACAAAACATTTGATGCTGTAGTGAAGGCTATACAAGAAAATGAAAGCCACCCAAAAGACATTGTTATATTTTTTGAGCACATTGCAAGATCCAAAATCTGGTAACAACGAATCTTTACTATTGATATCAACTGCTGACTCACCCAATAATGAGTACGGTTAATAAATAACTGCAATCATAAATGAACTTATTTTACGAAGTAGACAGTTATGACTTTCCCTCTAACTTGTACCATTTACATGCATTCCTATGATAAAATTTTTTAATTGACGTGTTTTTGAGACACGCGAACAAGAGATGCCTGTACTTAAAAATCAGATCTAATTATCTGTTTTGTGATGTCACCAATACCTTACCAATTAATCAATTTTATGGGGAGCATAAAGAAATTGTATTGATTATTTGATCAACACAGATTAACAGCATCTCCTTTATGAAGAGTTGTCTTTGTATTCCAAAAAGCAGACATAAACAACAGGTGTTACTTTAAGATGCATATTTCCTTTAAGTACACACACCTTTTTAAGTGAGCCTGTCTCAGCTATCAAAGTAATATACATTAAATCAGGCTTCTAATAAAAGGTTGCTTTCAACATTTCTGAAGGCACTCGTGTGCAAATTACAGGTTTTCTAAAAGAAAAGGTACAGTCTGTATAGCTTTAGTGGATACAACTACCCAACATAATGCATTTTCAAAGCAAGTATCCAGGTGTGCCATTTTAAAACCTAATCTAAAATTTTTGCACTTTCTGTATTACTGCTTGGCAGCCAAGGAACCATCTCAGTATACAATTGTTCAAGGAAGTTCTACAGTATTGAAAATTTCAAGAGAGTTAAAAGGATGTAGTACAATATCCAAAGAGATGAAAATACAGGCAGCTCTCAATTGACGCAAGGGTTGAGTTCCTTGAAATCTATGAGTATGGGGGAGCTGTATCCGCAGATTCAGTTATCCATGGATCGGGTCTGTGGGACGCTCATGTGCTCCGCTTCCCTCCGGAGGGTCCTCTGACCCCAGTAGGCGCTGCAGACATCTGTCCATGGCCTCTAGCAGGCTCAGACCGAGCTCAGCAGCTCTAATAATGCAACATTCGGTTGCACAGAGAAACCATTAGTGACATTTTTAATGCCTCATAAGGTATGAGGAGACCCAGGGAAGCTCTCCAGGTTTCTCACTTTCTGTTTCTCCGCGCAACTGGAAGTTGTATTATTTGAGCTGCCAAGCTCAGTCTGAACCAGCTAGAGGCCACGGACAGAGGTCCACGGCCTCTGTTGGGCTTAGAGGACCTTCTGGAGGTGACGGGAGCTGTCCCCAGAGGGTGGCGGCAGGTGTTCGCCTGTATCCATGGTTTCAGGTAACCATGGGGGCTTCCAGACCAGAACCCCCGCAGATATGGGGGCACATCTGTAGACTGAAAATGCATTAATTAAAAACATTTTTCCCATAAGCAGCAATGGGGTTTGTATAAATTAGGTTGGGGAAGTCATTTAACACTCATGTGGACTACTGGTGACTTCTGCTTGCTTAAGATGGCATAGGGAGAGGGTTGAGGAAGAAGGCAGCGTATGTCAATAATTGAGAAAGCAATGAGGAAAACAAAAGTGCATTTCCCACCTGCAAATCTTCATGCGAACACCCCAGTCTGCTAGACTTTTACGCACCTACCCAGGAGTCAGTTGCACAGTGTGCCCTTACCCAAGGACTGCCAACTGAAAGGATTCTCCTTCCTTCCTCCCTCCCCCAGCCAAACACAGTTGGGTACGCAGCCGTTCGCTTCTGCAGCTGCATCTCCCTCGAGTGTTAGAAAGAAAGCAGTAGTGGCAAACAACCAACACACACACAGGGTACACCATTGCTTGTGCATATCCTACCACCTACTGCCAATGAAAAGGCCAAGTGTGCTCCAGCTTAGTGCATGAGCTGCATTTCATGCAACTTTAAGGAACGTGTCCTCCACAGATGAGCACTGGAAGCGCATCATAAGTTTATGCAGCAGCTAAATAGAGCTGAGACAGTTTTAGCGCTTACAATTTTCCTCAGAATCTGCTGGGGTGTCTTTAGATATCTGATACTCCCAGTATCATCCCTTCTCATAGACTGACCATGTTATTTCAAAAACTGCCAGTGTAATTTAGACTTATGGCCTTAATTTATAAGTTACACTATATATTTTGAAAATATGCAAATTAATACCATGTAAATCAACAGCTATCCATGTATGTTGCCCACTGCCTATAGCTGAGTTTTACTTGCATACTGCTCACATATTTACTTGCATATTGAATTTCTAATCATAAAATTTTATAATATTTTAATATTAATAGACAAGCCTATAAGGAAATAGATACCTAAAATTCTGAATATGGACAGCACAGTTTCTCATATTTTAATGACTGCAGTGCTAAGATTAATCAATATTAAAATTAATCAAAGTTGAAAGAAACTTTGCATCTAAAAATCAAAATAGAGTGATGAGAGGATTCCTCGTGTGTACTGAGATGCTACAGTGTTTTTTTATCATTCTTAGCCGTTACAAGCACTGCATTAAATCGCAATGATAATTTTCACTTTATGAGTCAACTGTCTTTGGCAGTACAGATTTACTAGTGTGTCAAACTGTTCAATAATAACTCTATACAACTAGTAGTTTTGCAATGAGAAATGAGAGACCACCATTCCAGCTTACTGGTTCTGAGTATTTTCCCAAAATACAGAAAACTTACTTTGTCAAAGAATACAGCACACGTGCATATAATAGAAATAAACATTGAATTTATGTCCAGGACCAAGATACACAGTGAATGCTGAAGAGTGCCAGTTCACAGCATCCTCAAGTAGGTCACAATTTACTACCAGTTTACAGTATGATTTCACGATCCTTCTAGACATATCTCCAAGTATTTAGGCACCCAACACATGAAAACCTTGCCCCCATCACAGGCAGAATATTCCAGTGCATTTTTGCTTTTCGCTTTTTATTTATTTATAGCTCACCTTTCTCCTGGTGAGGGCAATCAAAGCAGCTTACAAATGGTAAAAACAAAACAAACCCCAATGGATCACACAGACTGTGAATTACATTTGATTTAAAATGCCAGCTATTAATGTCAGCTATCGAATGCCACCCTGAATAAAAAGGTCTTAAGGTCTCGCCAAAAGGTCTCCAAGAGTATCTGGTTTGAGAAATTAAACAGATAGATTTTTACAGGCTGGGTATTTCCAGAGCAGGCCCTACCATTAGTCCAAAATACAGAAAATGTATTTGAGATGCAGGTAATCCTTCGCTTTAACTTAAATAATTGTGCTGCAAGGGAAGACACTTATATTTTAGTGGTTCCCAAACTTTTTAGCACTAGAATCTACTTTTTCAATCAACTCTCTAATGGAAGTATACCAACTTCATGAGACTTTTTAAAAGTTTCACTTTAACAGCTGTTCAAGTCTATGTTTTTATCCTTTTTATTATGTTGCGGGGGGGGGGGGGAGAGACAGATACTTTCTGGAGCACTTGTTGAGCTCCACATTCATCAGATCAGAACCACTCTTGCATTCCCCTTCACCTGGCCTTCGATAAGCGCTGAGACTTGGTTGCCTACTCACAAGTAGACATCACGTGCAGCAAACTCTCACATTCTATAGGGCTCAATATATTCTCCTTGTCAGTTTCAGAACCCACCAATCAGATTGCGACCCACACTTTAGGAAACACTGCACTAAAACCATGTTTTAAATAAGAAGTTAACAAGTAGATATTAAACCTAGGCTCACATCTTCCCTCTTTGCTTTGTGTGCCAAGATTAGAAACTTCCATTCTTGGTGGATGCAAACTATAGTTTGCCAGGTTCAAATTAACATGCAGACCATATTTTACTGCAAACCAAGATCTGGAATTTCTAGTTTCTGTGCACAAGAGGGTTAGGAAAATGTGAGCCTTAAGATTCCTGCCTGCTAATTCAACGTCCTGCCTGAAGGAGCAGTAGACTACTACAGACTACTTTAGTTTTTCTTTTCCTTTTAATATATATATACTTCTTCATACCAACAAGTCCTACAAGCATATAGAAACTACTATCTTATCTGTAGCTGGTCCTGTTTCACATACACAACAGACAGGTACTCTGACTTGAGTTTATTATTACTACTACTACTACTACTACTACTACTACTACTACTACTACTACTACTACTTCTTGATGGTGATTATTATGTATGCTGGGTTTTTTTTTCATTATCTGCTTAAGGCCACAAACCTAACCAACTTTCTAGCACTGGCATAGCTGTGTCAGTGGGGTATGTGCTGCATCCGGCAGTTGGGAAGCAGTCACAGAAGCCTCCTCAAGGGAATGCTATGTTTGTTCCCTTTCCTTGGAATTGCATTGCCCTTATGACAGTGCTGGAAAGTTGGTTAGGATTGCGCCCTAAGTTATGATCCACCAAAGAATCATCCAAATACGTACTCATTTTCATTTACAATACTTTAGGGATGAGCAAATCCAGCGTGGCTTGACTCAAGTCGAGTCATGAGCCTCCACCCCCCTGTGACTCTACTAAAAAATGAGTCATAATGGGGACACTTTCCAAGTCACCCTTTTGTGACTCGATAGGACTCAAGTCACTAGTTGCCCCCTTTAAAAGCCTGCTGGAAAAAAAAACTGGGCCTCTACAGAGAGAGAGAGAGAGAGAGAGAGAGAGAGAGAGAGGTAGGTAGGTAGGTAGGTAGGGGTGTATGTGTGTTGGAGTTCTCTTTAAACACTTCCCTAATGTCCCCATTCCATCTGTAAACAAGGTGGGAGGGGGTGGGACGTACTGCAAGAGAGCAGGGACAGAAGTGGCAAGAGGGAGGAGTGTCGCATGCAGCAGCTGCAAGGCTTACCAGGAAGACCTGATCCTTTGCAGCTCTACTCACAAGTAGTCCCACTGCAGCCAGTCATTCAATGAGGCTCCCTCCTCCCAAGTAACAATGGAGCCATGTGCTTGGCAAGCGTGATTGCCTCCTGCCTACTCCCGCTTCCCTGCCTCCTCCCCGGGCTTCTCCAGGCAATCCTAAGGCAAGAAACGCCTTGGGAAAATATCAGAACACCCATTCTTCATCCAATGATCATCAGTTCTTTAAGAGACAGGCAAAAGCATCTGCTCCCGCCTCCTCCCCTCCTGCTCAGATGCAAAAGCAAACATTAACCCTTCCCTGCCTCCTGGCTAGAACTTCTCTGCTGCTCACCAGGTCTGAATGATGGCTCCACGAGTTTTTACGCTGCAATAGCAGTAAGCAAGCACACCCAGACACAGACTCAAGTCTGCATGCGTGGGGACGTGTGCCAAGTCAAGGGGCCCTTGACTTGAATCTTCCACATACAGCTCGAGTATAAATGTGTCAACAAAAAATACTGCTTTTTGCAACTCGAACTTGAGTCACCTGACTTGAGTTCCCATCCCTGAAGTACTTCAGTTATTCAAATAAAAGATTTTAGAACCTTCATTAAGTGTTGTGCAATGCTATTCATTGTTACTAGTTATAACTAGGTTAGAAAATGCAAGATAATACACCAAAGTGAAGGTTGCAAAAGCTGTGGAAGTGCTTACTACTACTATTAATTCTGAGGTTCTCCATGGCCATGTAAACAAAAACAAAAACCTTCCATTTGGATCAATAAAAGCACAGTTAAAATGGGGACCAAACAGGTGAAATTCTCACATATGCAATATTTTGAGTTTATCATCATGGATACAAATCGGTTTAGCCTGTCCCCCACTGCCTGAACCAAAAATATTGTAAAAGGAGGAACACAAACTCTTCTTACCCCACATTCAGTCTTGAGTACAGAATGCTGTCTGTAATTTCCAATGGAGTTTAAATTTGAAAATATGCATAAAACCAGTAGGAGGCAAGGCTGAGATCAACCTGAAATGTGCTCACAACCATTTCTATTTAAAAAGCCTAAATTTTTGGGTGATAATTTTAACTTGTCATTTTTTAAAACTGTACTATATTTACTATAAATTTCAAGAATGTATATGTTTCCTTAATGGACTGTAGGCCATAATTTCCCTATTATATGAACCGCAAAGTCACTGCCTCTTGCATATCCAATGTGCTTCGGTTTGCATTATATCAATATAAACAAGTTCAATGTTAGCTTTAGCTGTCCAAACTTGCAATGCTTAATTTTTTAAAACTGTTACACTTTTTAAAAGTAAAGTTCAAAGCAGTTTACAGCAAAATATCACACAAAAACCAAACCATGGCATATAGCCAATCCAGCAGACACTCTCAAAACAAAAGCAGTGAAATACAAGCATTAACAGGAACTAAAGCAAAAAGACACAAAAATTAATGTCTCGGAAGACTCAATATTTTAACCCAATACCCAAAGATACACAGCATGGAAGCCTAGCGGACCTCTTCTAGGAATGCATGCTTCAAGGTTGGAACTTCAACTGAGAAGCCCTAGCTCGTATGGGTACCTGCCAAACCCGCAGTCAGTAGTGTTATTGAAAATAGGGTCTCAAATACTGAACAAAGTACATGTGGCAGTACGAATAGGATAAGATAATTCTTTAAGGGTACATTAAAGTACACAAGTCCCAAATCATGGAAGTTAACACAGGATGTTCAGTGTCACATCATGTTTTTCAGAAGATTTTGGGCAACAAAGTCTAAATTTTCATTTACACTATTTTGGAAAGCTAGACGCTATAGGCTAAAAATTCAAAGAAAAAATATTGTGATTTTTTACATGCTACCATTTGACCACAGGTTTTATTAATACATCAGTTCTATACACATTCCACTGATGTATAAGCTGGCCAGAAAAATCAGTACCATATTTGGATTTTAAATTCAGTTCTGTGCAAGACTCCAACCATATGCACATACAGCATCTCAAATGTCAATGAAGCTGAACCATGTTTGCCTGTTCACAGGATTACCATGCCAGATTGCAACCTGCTATAATTATTTAAACAAATTCAACACAGAAATCCAAAGCAAGTGAAAAATACAAAAATGTATGATCTCCACTTAAAGCTTCATCTACATCAGATAGGACCAATACTGACATTACAAATAGCAAGGCCTGGAAAGGAACAAAGATAAAGCAATACCTTGCACTTTTGTCTGATTATGGATCAGAACATCGATGGAAGTCAAAACACGGATGAATGACTGCCAAAGCACAGCCTTATTTAGCTTGCATATTTATTACATCCCGTGAATAACATAACTATATTTATAAACTGTATAACATGTGAATATGTGCAAAACCTAAACAGAAAAAAGAAAAACAAATATAAGTACATCAATGAACACCGTTAGATGAAAGAGGAAAGAATGTGGACAAAATCTGAAACGTGGTTATAACTGAGAACAGTTGAAAGAGCAAAGCAATAAAAGTCAAGTGGATGAAAGCCCAAGTATTGCTGTAGAACAGGAGTGTCCAAACTTTTTGGCAGGAGGGTCACATAATCTCTCTGACACTGTGTTGGGGGGGCTGGGAAAAAAAATAATTTAAATTTAAAATTTGAATAAATTTACATAAATGACTGTATTAGAGATTATTTATTATTAGCAGTATTTATATACCGCTTTTCAACTAAAAGTTCACAAAGCGGTTTACAGAGAAAAATCAAATAACTAAATGGTTCCCTGTCCCAAAAGGGCTCACAATCTAAAAGATGCAAATGAATACCAGCAGATAGCCACTAGAACAGACAGTGCTGGGGTGAGGTGGGCCAGTTACTCTCCCCCTGCTAAAAAGAAAAATGGAACTTATATGAATGAATGAAGGTCTTGCAGTAGCTCAAGGCCTATAAAAGGCCTTGCACAAAGCAAGGCGGGCCTTTCCTTCGCTGCCACTGCTGCATCAGACATGAAATAGCAAGTAGTGGAGGGAGCCCTTGTCCCACAGCTCAGGTCGAACAGTCATCTTCACACTGAGAGCAGTTGTGTCTCCAGCAAGTCTCTGGAGGGCCAGAGGCTCCATGGAGACTGGGGGCTCCCCGCGGGCCGGATTGGGAGCCCCTGAGGGCTGCAAGTGGCCCCCGGGTCGGGGTTTGAGCATCCCTGCTGTAGAAGATAAAAAAATATGTAATCATCATCAATCAGGAGCACAGAATGAGCATTTCAGTACAAAGTTATACAAGACAATACTCATTTTCTCATGCCAAATTCAGGTGAGGCTAGAGGTTAATTCAAGGGAGTCAAAACTAAAACACTGCAGGACATTGTAACTGCTGTATAAAACACAGGCATATTAATGTGAGTAGGGCAAAGTAAACCTGGTTCATAGACTTGATGTTGTATTTCAGTGTGGAAAGCCCAAAATCAAAACTCCAGTCACCCATGAAGTTTTGACCTTAGCTCATGCGAGAGGTCAAACAGTCAGCCCTCGTGCTGAGAGTAGTCACGTTGGGCCAGCAGAGGCTCCAGCAAGTCTTCGGAGAGCCGGAGGTTCATTGGAGACTGAGGGCTACCCGCAGGCCGGATTGGGGGTCCCCAAAGGCTGCAAATGGCCCTCAGGCCAGGGTTTGGGCACTCCTGCTATAAAACAATATACTTTTTTCAGTTTCTTGGCAAAAACATGGCATGCAAATATAGAAATATATATACTGGATAAGAATAGGCCCTCAGTTTGGCTGTACTTGTCATAAGAGGCGACTAAACAGCCACCGGGTAGATGGGACTCGTCAGCCTGGGAAGGCAGCTCATCTGAGAGAAGGAAAACTCTGATCCCAAACCTTCACTGCCTTGTGGCTACATCCAGTTGTGGAAAAGGCTTCAGGAGTCAACCTCGAGGCAAAATCCGGAGCCGGAGTCCCTGAGGCAGTTCATGGCTGAACACAGTCACGTTCTGGCAACTCCTGCGACGCCGCTGGAACCAACCGTATTGGCTTCTGCCTTTCCATTGGACCATTTCAGCGACGTGGAGAGGGGGGATTTGCTGCATGGGTAACAGCCTATCCTCCATACCTACTTTACCCAGGCTTCGCGCACTGGAGAGGACACTCTGTTCCAGAGCCACCATTCAGAGCGTGACACCATGGTCTTCCGAGACTGAAGGATGCCAACATGATGACCAAGATCAATTTACTTCAGTAACTGGAACAAGAATTGAGGTGCCATAGGCCTGGGTAATCTTTCTCCAACAGCCAGAAAGAGAAGGATGCAATGGTGGCCAAGACTGCACCTTCCTTGCATATTTGAGAAAATGTATGTTGTGTCTCCCCACTCTACTTTCTCCATGATAGCACAGAAGGCCTTGCTTCAGATTCTTTCATTGGAATATATAAGATTTGAAAGCTACTCAACAGGTCTTTCTTAGTGGTGGTCCAGATACTTACAAAGCCTAGGAAAGGCCCAACTAGGTCACATTTACCTGTTTTTAAATATAGTAATTTTTTGCCACAATTCAGACTATGAAGATTTTTATTTGCCTCATATCTTAAGTTTGAGAGTGTTATACATCTTAATCATGTCTAGATGTGCCATTTTTAATGATCAAGCAATCAAATTGCCTGTGCTTCTAATATAACCTAATCAGAATTCCGCTGAAATTGTGCAAGATATTCTTTCTTTTTCTTTGTAAAAGTCCAGAGAGCAGCCTGTAGACCAGACAAGTTCCCTCCTTCAAAGTCCTGTGTGTGTTCCAGAGGTCCCCCAATGCCTCAATCATGCTGAGTTATGGAACAGAGATGTTTCTGCCTGCCCCAATGCTCAGCACAACAGAGAAATCCACCATCCAACCCTCCACTATGCGAGAGAAGTCTCATGTCACAACAGCAACACCAACAAAGCAATGTCAAATGCTGATACAAGTCCAGGAATTCATCAGATAGATAATTTGTTTCACCTAAAGTTTTTTCAAAAAACCAGCCCCATCTACTTCATAAGTATGAAGGTTATACAGGGAAATTGTCTGGCACCAGGGCCAGTCCAGAACTAAGATAGAGGTTAACCTTCTCACCATACTAATTAACATTGTCCTTTCAGTAAGGGTTTGAGAGTGCAATAACTAGGGGACAGTGTCTCAAAGCCAATGTATCAGGAACTATGGCATTTTGACAGTAGAAGGATCCTCACAGCCTGTCCTTTTTAATAAATTACTTAGATAATTCATCAGATTTAACCATGAGCTCAAGCTATAGCAATACTGAAATAGGCAAACATTAGGGAGGAATAATTAACCAGGACAATAGGATAATTCCTAAACTTCAACTGAGTTACAGACAACACAGCTCACATAGCAATATTTCTTACTTTGTGCCTAGCATCCACAAGCCTTCGATACTGTGACTGCTTTTTCATTATTAGCAGCTTCCTTTGGAACTTCTTTCCTCCCCCCCCTACACACAACCACTTTATGCCCTGTGACACTTGTGCATTCATACTACACCTTGTTTTGTAACCCCACTTAGCATTTGATAGTGCCTTCTTACAACAACATCAAGTATAATCCCCATACTGCACCTGGGAAACTGAGGCTGAGAGGGAGTAGCTAGCCTAAGGTGACCAAGCAAGTTCATTGCAATGGTAAGATCTGAACAGTGGAAGTCCTTATTTGCAGCTAAGTCTCTCAGATACTACAATAGCTTTCCACTGCTCTATGCATTCTTGAACTGACCATAAGCCACATTTGGTCCTATTTTTCCCTCATCCTAAGTCTACATAGTGTCCATATTTTGCTACTTCAGCCAAAAGCACAACAAATGGAAGCAACAGAGAAGGCAACAAAAATGACCAGGGATATGGAATATATCAAAAAGCTTTTAAAAAAAAAGATAATAGATACAAACTTGACCAATAGCCAACTCACCCAAGTCAGTACTGCCCAGACAAGAAAAGCACGAGGTACCTCTTCTGAGCTAACTGTGCTCTACTAAATGGAAATGGAAAGTTAAGCTGCAAACTTTGAGGTGGTGTATAAGTCTTGCAAGCTCTCTTTTTTTAACCCAGACAGCACCATTTTTCAACCAAGTTTCTCAAACTGCAGCAGTGCTTGGCCCAAAACAATGCTAAAGGGACTTCTGACCCATCAGATATCCCCATCATGAAAGAAGTAGCTGGAGGCCTCCAGAGGAGGGACACATAGATTTTAGCTTAGGCAATTATTTATTATTGCCATTAACCCTTCCGGTTCCCCAAGTCTTTTGCATGTGCCAGAGGACTGGAATAGCTTGTGGGTGTCAGTGAAGCATAAGATCTGTCCGTATTTTTTCAAATATGCCATTTACAATACATTGGACAGAACTTTACTTCTCAAGGCCTCTAACACAGCCATTTTCAACCATTGTACTGTGGCACACTGGTGTGCCACGAATGGTTTGCAGGTGTGCCGCGGGAGTTTGGTGGAGGGTCACTTATTAATAGGGCCATTGGGGGATGTGAGCCTCCCACCAACAGCATGGTGTGCCTTGTCAATTGTCAAAAAACTGTTGGTGTGCCTTGAAAATTTTAGTACCTTGTCAGTGTGCCCTGAGACAAAAAAGATTGAAAACCACTCCTCTGACATCATGCTCAAAATAACTTAAGTATCTGCAGAGCCTACTTAAGTGACACTACTGTCTTTATTAACATAAGTGAGCGTGATTAGGTTGTTGTTGTTGCATGAAATTTTGTTAGATCTAAAGAACAGAATAAGAATCGGGTACAGAATCATCTGAAACCTTAGAAAGGTAACAATAACCTTAAAAGATACGTTAAAAGAATAATTGTTTACATTAAAGTAGGAGCATTCACATACAAAATATTAGAATGTATCCAAAGATAGTTGGTCATAACTATGCACTACTAACTAAGGTTAGTTATGATTAACTTGTCAGGGTTTCTCAAACTGTGGGTCAGGAGGGTCGCAACCCGATATCAGGCGAGTCCTGGGTTGAGTCCTTCCATCTGCTGTTGCAACCAATTGGCTCCAAATCGGAGACCTCTGGATACAATTGAAAGTCACACCAGGCCTCTGCAGGCCTCCAGAAGCAGCCGGAAAGTAACATCTGAATTTGTGACAGTGACTTCCGGTTGCTTCTAGAGGCCTGCGGAGACCTTCTGAGGTCTATTAACAGAAGAAGGTGGGTTGCGGTGGGACAGAGGGAATTTGAGAACTCCTAAGCTATTAACTTAATATGATATTTCAATTGTATTTAGAAATACTAACTTTCTTAGGATATAAGCCATTATCAATACCATCCCCCCAAAAAATGCAGCCGATAATACGTTGGTAAACAAAACCAGCATCAGTCAGGCAGACCTCATGCTACAATGAGTTGTAAAAAGTTCTGAATTGCCACCTAATTGGTCAAAGCTGATAAACACAACAAGACTGTTTTATCAAAATGGGAAACAAATATTACAGCACAAACCTAAGCATGTTTGCTCAGAAGTAAGACCCTTTGCGTTCACTGGTGCTTACTTCCAGGAAAGTGTGCACTGGATTGCAGCCTTAGGGCCCAATCCTATCCAATTTTTCAGTGCTGGTGCAGCTGAGTCAATGGGGTGTACACTGTATCCTGTGGTGGGGAGGCAGTCACAGAGGCCTCCTCAAGGTATGGTAGCATTTGTTCCCTTACCTTGGGGCTGCACTGCAGTTGTGCTGGAAAGTTGGATAGGATTGGGCCCTTACTTTCTTAGCACCTGATCACACTGCCTTAGGATAGGGTAGGCTTGAAACCAAAATGAAGACAAGGTACCTTGGGTACAACTGATGTTTCAGGGGAAAAACTAAACAGTGACAAAAATTTCATTATACCACAATATTTGAAAGACAGAGGAAAAAAGATCATTCACAACCAAATTCTGGTTGTAATTGTTAAAGCATACAGTTGTTGTTCAAGTAAAGCTTTTTGTGTTTGAAGCAACTAATGAACTTACAATTAAGTTTAAATGCTTCAAAGAAAACTCACTTTTTGAGCAAGAGTCAAAGATATTAGAACAGAAAATATGCAAACTGCAAAATATATAATACTTAAGGAAAAACAAACCCTTAGTTCCTGAACTGTCACAATTTACAGAATTAGCAAAGAAGCCAAAGGCACCAAATAAATGCAGTAACTCCAGCCTGAGAAACAGTGGAATCACTACACAATCTGAAAGACCCTGTCAATGTTGGTTACTGGCAGAAGAACATAAGAACAGCCCCACTGGATCAGGCCATAGGCCCATCTAGTCCAGCTTCCTGTATCTCACAGCGGCCCACCAAATGCCCCAGGGAGCACACCAGATAACAAGAGACCTCATCCTGGTGCCCTCCCCTACATCTGGCATTCTGACTTAACCCATTTCTAAAATCAGGAGGTTGCGCATACTCATCATGGCTTGTACCCCATAATGGATTTTTCTTCCAGAAACTCGTCCAATCCCCTTTTAAAGGCGTCTAGGCTAGACGCCAGCACCACATCCTGTGGCAAGGAGTTCCATAGACCGACCACGCGCTGAGTAAAGAAATATTTTCTTTTGTCTGTCCTAACCCGCCCAACACTCAATTTTAGTGGATGTCCCCTGGTTCTGGTATTATGTGAGAGTGTAAAGAGCATCTCCCTATCCACTCTGTCCATCCCCTGCATAATTTTGTATGTCTCAATCATGTCCCCCCTCAAGCGTCTCTTTTCTAGGCTGAAGAGGCCCAAACGCCGTAGCCTTTCCTCATAAGGAAGGTGCCCCAGCCCCGTAATCATCTTAGTCGCTCTCTTTTGCACCTTTTCCATTTCCACTATGTCTTTTTTGAGATGCGGCGACCAGAACTGGACACAATACTCCAGGTGTGGCCTTACCATAGATTTGTACAACGGCATTATAATACTAGCCGTTTTGTTCTCAATACCCTTCCTAATGATCCCAAGCATAGAATTGGCCTTCTTCACTGCCGCCGCATATTGGGTCGACACTTTCATCGACCTGTCCACCACTACCCCAAGAACTCTCTCCTGATCTGTCACAGACAGCTCAGAACCCATCAGCCTATATCTAAAGTTTTGATTTTTTGCCCCAATGTGCATGACTTTACACTTACTGACATTGAAGCGCATCTGCCATTTTGCTGCCCATTCTGCCAGTCTGGAGAGATCCTTCTGGAGCTCCTCACAATCACTTCTGGTCTTTACCACTCGGAAAAGTTTGGTGTCGTCTGCAAACTTAGCCACTTCACTGCTCAACCCTGTCTCCAGGTCATTTATGAAGAGGTTGAAAAGCACCGGTCCCAGGACAGATCCTTGGGGCACACCGTTTTTCACCTCTCTCCATTGTGAAAATTGCCCATTGACACCCACTCTCTGCTTCCTGGCCTCCAACCAGTTCTCAATCCACAAGAGGACCTGTCCTCTAATTCCCTGACTGTGGAGTTTTTTCAGTAGCCTTTGGTGAGGGACCGTGTCAAACGCCTTCTGAAAGTCCAGATATATAATGTCCACGGGTTCTCCCGCATCCACATGCCTGTTGACCTTTTCAAAGAATTCTATAAGGTTCGTGAGGCAAGACTTACCCTTACAGAAGCCATGCTGACTCTCCCTCAGCAAGGCCTGTTCGTCTATGTGTTTTGAGATCCTATCTTTGATGAGGCATTCCACCATCTTACCCGGTATGGATGTTAGGCTGACCGGCCTATAGTTTCCCGGGTCCCCCCTCTTTCCCTTTTTAAAAATAGGTGTGACATTTGCTATCCTCCAATCTTCTAGCACCATGGCCGTTTTGAGGGACAAGTTGCATACCTTAGTCAAGAGATCTGCAACTTCATTCTTCAATTCCTTAATAACCCTTGGGTGGATGCCATCAGGGCCCGGTGACTTATTGATCTTTAATTTATCAATGAGGTCTGAAACATCTTCTCTTTTAACCTCTATCTGACTTAACTCCTCGGTCAGGAGGGGCCGTTCGGGCAGCGGTATCTGCCCGAGGTCTTCTGCCGTGAAGACAGATGCAAAGAACTCAGATGCAGAGTGGGGGCATGGCAGAACAGGAAAATAATGATACTTAGTACTATCCTATGCATGCCACCAGAACTACTGACTTTGTCAAGGACCAGTACAATGTTGTAATCAGAAAACACAATTAAAAAACACAAACATTCTTAACTATCATGGCATATAAATGAAACAGTTCTTGCAGAAGACAGACTATGTGACAATGCAATGTCATTTATTGACACTTTATAGCTATAGCTCATAATGTAAAGTGGACAAAGAACTACAAATGGATAGCATGTTAAGCAAAGACCTATCACAAAACATATAGCAGGTTATCATAGGCTATACTATAGCAACTAGTCTGCAACAAGACAAGTACTAGTGAATCAATACCCCTTTGAAGAAAAGCAAGAGCACTGAGTCGTAAAAGAAAACACCACAGGGGAACAAAGCAGTACATATTACACTTCACTTTGTAGGGCAAGTCTTGTTGAATTTTGTAGGAGTGTAATCAACATAGGAAGTTATTGTTGCAATTAATTTCTACAAATGCTAAAAATGTTAACATAAACAACCCTACTTCTAAGCACATATCAAACGTTTTGCCCAGAACCTATGACAACCTAGCTCAAGCTGGGGGGTGGGGGGGAGAAGACAAAAAACAACTTTCTGTTCTCCTGGCTCCAGTAGCTGGCTCCAGCAGCTATCAAAATTATCAAAACGAGCTATCAGGCTCGTTATAATCTTAAATTCATTTACTTGAAAGGAAGTTCTATTAAATTAAAAGACTTACTTCCAAGTAAAAATGCTTTCGGGATCCATTTGTTAATTAGGCAAGCAAAGTTCCACTGATTTCAACTGGATATATACTGTAATTGTGCGAACCAATCAAGCACCTAAAAACAAGACACAAGAGATATTTGGACAGTCAAATTATTATGGAATGATTTTCACATGAATGTGGTTTTCTTATGAAGGACAAAGAAAGTTTTAACAAGTGCTGCAGTTCCACTGACACACAGTTCCTATGCATTCCAAGGATATAAAAATACAAGTCAAAATTGTGATTTTTCCTATAACAGTATGTTGAATGTTTTTGGTAACACAGTAAAAACTACAGGCAGTTGACAATCGTAAAAACAAAGGCAACAGAAAAGATGCCGTTTTAATTATTCAAATAACTAAGGGCCCAATCCTATCCAACTTTCCAGTGCAGGTGCAGCCATGTCAATGGGGCATGTACTGCATCCTGTAGTGCAGGGGAGGGGGCAGTCACAGAGGTCTCCTCAAGGTATGCAAACATTTGTTCTTTTACCTTAAGGCAGCATTGTGGCAGCACCAGTGCTGGAAATTTGGATAGGACTGGGCCCCAAGTCAACTCTTTCAATAATAACTATTAAAATATCATTTTCCAGAACACCTTTTCTAATACTATGTGTTTCCAGATGGTTCAAGAAAACTTTTGTACAATATTATCTGTTCCTCTTTGAACTGAGACATATCATTTGAAATGATAATTCCTTCTCTCATGCAAAAGAGGAGAGCATGAACATTCTTGACTATAACTGCTGCAGTTGTCACAGCTAGTTATTTTTTCCCCCTTTAACAATATTGGTTTTGTAACATTTACAGCATTTCAGAATTTAAACACAGGTTGCAATATAGGACTTTGTTATTACATTGCAATAATAGAATACATAATGTAAATATATTTAAATTTTAAAATTAATTTACATACAATATAAATTATATTTTAATATTTATGGTATAATAAAGGTAAGGTTCTAAGGAGCAAAGCACTTTGTTCTTATTCTTCACCTGGTACTTTAAGAAACTGGCCGGAATTCAACAGAAAATTATTAGAATGATCAGTTCAGCAAAGCATGAAGGAACTGAAAGTGAACCAATGAAAAGAAGTCACCAGGAGGAAGTTCTATACATTTTCATCTTAAGAACTATTTATGGGAGGTCTATGAGAGAAAAAAAACACAGAAAAACCTATAAAAAATGAGAAGTTGTCTAGAGAAGTCTTGCAAGTATGCTTACACAGCCCACCCAGAAAGTACTTGGAGGCAACTCTCAGTGATTTCACTAAGATATACATCCAAGATAGAATGGGTAGCACTCTTACTTGGAAGGACATTGCATTTCAAATCAATGGAAGCTTGCTTACGGAAATCATGTTGAGGATGAACATGAATGCCAATTTCTTCTCAATAAATAAGTGAAGAAACCATATGCAATTTATTCCAGATTATATTGATTTTTTTAAAGCGATCCATAAATCCCAACAATCCTTTGTTCCAAATGTGTTATACTGTACAAATATTCCCTAACGGACTGTGCCTGTCTAATTTACAAATGTTCAATTCCTTTAAAAGCAGATTTTGAACATCAGCATGAAAATGCACCCCACCCTGTTCTTAAAAAAAGTATTAGGTTGTCTGCATCATCTTCATGATTTATCCATTATTTCCTCAAATGCTGCAGACACTATTACAACCATGAACAACCCAAATCCAAACTTCTCATAAAGCTGGTAAATTCAATCACTGAAAGTTTTTTTCTGGTAAACATTTGTTTCTAGTTGGAGAACTTAGTAGAATACTAACTTATTACTAAGCCATTAGTTGTTTGATTTTTCTCTGTAAACTGCTTTGTGAACTTTTGTTGAAAAGTGGTATATAAATACTGTTAATAATAATAGTAATAATACAACAACTATTGACACAAACCTTTATCAGCCATTTTCATTACTAGCCATTTAAAAAGTGCAAGTTGCTACAAAACCATCTACACTGCACAAACAACTGGACAGCCTTAACTTACAGGTCCATGTCTCTACATATTACACACTAGCCACACCCCCATGTATCAAGTCTACGTCAGTGCAGAAAAACTCCACCTAAACAGAATTTGCACCAGGATCAGTTTAATACGTCCTGTACAAAATTAAGACGCTGACAGAACAGCATCCTGCTGGGAGAACATTTACCAAGTTTTAAAAGTGCTCTCAAAAATGCCAAGATTTTCAGAGTACAGTACAGCATGGAACCCAATTCTCTGCATGCATGTTTATTTACATCCCAATAGGTGGTTAAAGCAACTTAACTTTTCCCAGAACTGCAACCTGACATTTCCTTTTATGCTTGGCCTACAATGAGTTTTGAAAAGAACCCCACTGCCTCTTCCAGTTACATCTGCTACAGTTGCAAAGCCTGCTGTACTAAAATCAATGGGTGATTTGTCACCAGGCCCTGCTAGGAAGGGCAAATGTGCAGTTCGACACAAGCATCCCACAAAGAGGATCCTATGTGCAGAAAGACTGCACAGGAACTGTCCTCACACGCACAGAGCCCTACTCGATGGTGCTTTCTTGAGCCTCCACGAACCAGACTCCGATGTCGGCGTCAACGCAGCGCAACGAGGATTCTAAGGGCAGGAGCAGCTGAGATGCAGGGAGATGCAGGGGATGGTCTTCTGGAGCCGGGGGACTGGCCGCGGAAGCTCCCCCGGAGGCGCAGAGCGCAGCCATGACACAGACACCTGCACCCACGACCATCATGTTTACAGGAGGAGGAGAGCGCAGGCTGGCCGGGCCTGGCCGCTGGAGGCCGGCCGAGAAAGAGCCGAGCAGGCCCGATTTCCTGGCGCGGCCCAGGCCTGCACCATCCCAGCCACTCCGCCTCAGTAATGGCGTTGAGCGTGAAGCGAAAGAAGAAGCCGGTGCAGGGGGCGGCGTGCGGGAAGCCCGTTCGCCTCCTTCGCCGGCTCCTCGGGGAGGGTCGTGTCAGCAGCGCCTCCACCCGGGGCTGCGGACAGGGGCGTGCGCGCCCCGTCCTCCCGCAAGGCCCAGGACAGGCCGGGCAGAGAATGGAGAGCCGTCAGCCATTTTCCCCTCCCGCTCCAAAACACAGCGACACGCACGCCGCCGCCCCGAGCCTCGCTCCCCTCCCCGCCGCCGCCGCCCAGCCCTTCCCGGCTCGCTCACCCCCACAAAGCGTCCCTCGTTTCCGCTGCGGCCGCCGCTGCTCCCGGCGCCGGTGCCCGCTCCGCTCTCAGGCGCCGCCGCTGCTGCTGGTTCTGCTGCCGAGGGGAGGAGGCGGCTGCGGCGGGTGTGGCAGGAGAGTTGCTCATCCCAGGCGGCAGGAGCCGCAACGACCTGCGGGGCTGCCGTCTCTCATGCCGGGCTGCTGCTGCCGCTGCTGGAGAGGCCGGCGCAGGCGGTGCGACGAGCCGCCCGCTGTGCCGCCGCGAAGCCGCTCGAGCCTCCTTTCGGGGGCGCCTGGGCGGCTCTCCGCGCTTTTCAGCTTTGCGTCACCAGCTGCTCGGGGCCGCCGCTTCCCGGCCGCAAAGCCCGGGCTGCTGCGTTCTTTCCTGCCAGGCGGCTCCGGCTGCGCTGGGCCTACAGGCTGCGCTCCTCCCCGTCCGGGGGAATCGGAGACGCTCAGTGCCCGGAGGAGGAGGAAGGGCGGGGCGGGAGCTGCGCTGCGAGGCCGGGTGCGGGAGGCGACAGGGGAGCTCGCCCTGGAGGGAGGAGGCGCCGCGCTGCGACGGGAGAGGCAGAGCCGCGGCGCAGGCAGAGCGTCTGTGTCCCGGGCAATATGGCGGCCTGGCAGGGCTCGGCCAGCAGCAGTGGCGGCGGCGCAGACTCCGACTCAACGCGGCGGCGCCGGCCCCGCCACCCAAACAGCGCCCGCGACGGCGAGCGTGCCCCCTCCCTTCCCTTCCCTGCGTGCCTGTCACTCAGTCACTCCCACAGCGGCCAGCCGGCCGCCCCCCTCCCTGCTGGGTGCCCAGGCGCAGCAGCCGGCAGGCCTCGCGTCTCCTCGTACGGGGGACCGGCGCGGGCTGGGGGTCGCCACTGCCCTGTGGCGGGGCTGGCTGGCGGTGTGTGTGTGGCGTGGGGGAGGGGCCGCGGCCTGACAGCGTTGGGTGAAGATGGACGCTGATGATGCTGATGACGACGGAGGCCGAGCGGGGCCAGGCTTAGCCCCGCCAGGCCGCGCTCACTGAGGCGAGCCGTTTCCTTTCGGTTGGGCTCCGTTTGGGTTCCATTGTGACCCGCCGTGCTAACAGCGCCGCCGCGGAGAGCCCGGATAATGACGTCACCCTCCGTGCTGGAGGCCCAGAATTGATCCACCCCTTCCTCTCCCAGGTCTCCCTCCCCCTCGGCCAGTCCCAGGGGCCAGCCAAAGGCTGACGCGTGGGTGGGGCAGGAGCCGGGCGGCGCTGCGAAGCGGGAAACGGCCGTTGGGCGCAGTGGGGAGGAAGGCCCTGAGGCGCCCCGGCAGGCTGCGCTGGACAAAGCCCCACGAAGGGAGGCCGAGGTGCCGCTGGGTCTGAAGAGCCGTGTCTTCTGTCGGCAGGAGAAGACGCCTCCGTCTATTGATTGTTCCTAGGCGATGAGAAAGAGCAGCGTGTCTTAGGGCACAAGCCTGTGCAGGTGTACTCAGAAGTAAGTCCCATGCTGTTCAATGGGGCTTACTCCCAGGAAAGTGTGGCTAGGATGGCAGCCTCGGGCTCTAATCCTGTATGCACTTTCCTGGGAGTAAACCTCCTTTGAACACAATGAGACTTGTTTCTGAGTAGACACATATAGGGTTGTGCCCTTACTCGATTTGCAGTACGTTGCCGCTCTTTACCCAGTGTGTCATTCCTGTACCCAGTGTGCAATTAGTCTGTGGAACTCCTTGCCACAGGATGTGGTGATGGCATCCAACCTGGATGCCTTGAAAAGAGAATTGGATAGATTTCTGGAGAAAAAGTCCATCCCAGGTTACAAGCTGTGATAGGTATGTGCAGCCTCCTGATTTTAGAAAAAGACTACCTCAGTGGCAGATGCGAGGGAGGGCAGCAGGATGTGGGTCTCTTGTGGTCTTGTGTGCACCCTGAAGCATCTGGTGGGCCATTGTGAGATACAGGAAGCTGAACCAGATGGACCTTGGCCTTATCCAGTGGGGCTCTTATGTTTTCTTTTGTATCCAGCAGTATTTATCCTATTCTTTTATTTGAGAAATATATATCCTGCCCTTCCCATACCAAAGCAAATGTCCAAGGCAGCTTACAAAGCTCCATAATAAAAGTACAAAGTATCATAACAGGTAAGAAGAAAAAAAAATTAATTTTCACATTAAACTGTGAAACAAAAAACAAAGCAAGACCTAACATATACCATTGAGTCATTTGGGGAACAAATAAGTCCAGAGAGGCAGTCAAGTCACTGCAGTATTACAGCCCAATCCTATCCAATTTTCCAGTGCAGGTGCTGGTGTACCAATGGTGTAGTGTTTATGTGCACAGGTGCTAGGCTTTGAGATGCTTTAGCAGTATTTGGCAACAATGACAGCAGGCACACCTGCGTCTGAGAAAGAGGAAACTCTTGGCCTTGATAATACGCTGAGTGTCTTCGTCCAGAGCCGGTAAACAGGATGTTATGAAGAAGCGCATATCTCAGGAATGTGTATTGTGGTCAAGCTAGAACTAGCTAGTAGGCAGTCAGTATAATCTTAGCAACCTTCAGTAATTCGCCCTATTGCATAGTTCTGCATCATGTGTTTTGAGAATGAATAAAAGTCTGAGGAAGCTAGCCGGGAGGACGGACTTCTCTCTCAATCTCATACCGTCCTACTTCCAGCTCAGCTCTCCCTGCATCAATCCTCTGAATGTCTGCTGTGTCTCATTCATTGCTCTGACTCCTTGCTGCTCTAGTTCTAACTTTCAAACCCTCAGAGTGCTTCTGCTTTTAGCACTCTCCCTCAGGCACCAAGGTTCTAAACCCTGGGTGCTTCCCAAGTAGCATTGCACTGCTACAAATGGGGCATGCACTACATCCTGAGTTGGAGAGGGAGACATAGAGACCTCAAAGTAAGGGAACATTTTTTCCTTTACCTTGGGGCTGCATGATGGCAGCACAGATGCTGGAAAGTTGGATGGGATTGGGCGTATTAGGGCCCAATCCTATCCAATTTTCCAGCCCCGGTGCAACTACAATACAGCCCCATGGTAAGGGGAACAAATGTTCCCATACCTTAAGAAAACCACTGTGACTGCTGTCCCACTACAAGATGCAGTGCATGCCCCATTAGCACAGTTGCACCAGCACTGGAAAATTGGATAGGATTGGGCCCTTAGACTATTACAGTCTTAAATAGTTGGACTTTGCAGTATTTGACATACAGTGTAGCTTCTCGCTTTTAATTGCTAGCCCTCCTTCCTTTCTGTCAGCTTTTCCATTTGGAGACTTTTTATCTTCTAGATCAGCATGTTAATTTTTGTTGGGTTTCCTGGCCATTTTGAAATTAAAGGCTATCAACTGCCTGCTGGGATGGTTACTCCACTTGATGTTAGGCATGCAGGAATTCTGTTTTAGGGCACAATCCTAACCCACTTTCCAGCACTGACATAAGGACAATGCAGCTCTGAGGTAAGGAAACAAACATTCTCTAACCTGAGGAGGCCACCGTGAGTGCCCCCCAATTGTAGGATGCAGCACACATCCCACTGGCACAGCTATGGCAGTGCTGGAAAGTGGGCTAGGATTTGGGCCTTAGCTGTTTACCCACATCTTGAAGTCTAAACTGGTAGTGCAGAGCAAAGCTGTGGGAAGACACAACAATAAACATTTTCAAATAGACTTCCATCATGGTCAAATACATGTCAAAAGTTACAGGCAAGAAGTGAATCTGTTTCAGCAAGTACAGTAATTGGAGGGGGGAAGAAACAGGACAGGACATATAGTGAAGCAGTTGCTGAAGAGTATAAATGCACCAGTGTGTATATCTTGGGGTGTACCCTTCATTGCGTGGCTTGTGTTCATCTTTTTCAACTGCTTGCTTAACTTTACTGTGCCCCAGCTATCTACTCTGTATCCTAAGGTGCTAGCTTTATTTCTCGGTCAAGATATTAATCTTTGTTTCCTTCATGTCTTTTCAAAACAATTGGCTGGATATCCAGTTTTTAAGACCTTGAGAAGTTCTGAAATCTTGTTGATGATAGAACAAAATGTGTTTTTTTTTTTCACATGTACTAATACAATTAAAGGTAGCTGCTTGCAATATAATCTAGAGCAGAGGTATCACACATAAGGCCCGTGGAAATTCTTTATCTGCCCTCCATGACAATTTGACTCTCCCAGCACCACCATCAGCTGCTGTTAGCTGCTTAGCTGCAAGTGATGCCTCAGTAGAAGCAGTGCTGCTGAAAGGGTAGCCCGTATGATAATTGGGCTCTCCCATCTCATGAAAATATGATCAAGATTTGCATATTTTCTGTTATTAGCAGCTTATGAATTCCTACATTAGAAAAAGTGCTTATTTATGGTCATCACCTTCTAAATGACATCGGTTCCTGCCTAATGCAGATGCCATTAATGCTATTTGGCCCACTGTATGAATCCAGAGTGTGTTAGAAAGCTTAACGGTGTGAGCATAACATTGAGTCTATCTGACCACAGAATCATAAAAGATGTTTATTTTATTAGCATATTTTAAACATAAAATATGTTTATACAGGTCCAGCCTTGTTATACATGGATTTTTTATACACAAATTTGACTCAACATGAATGATCCCTGCAAATGAAAAGGAATGTGCTGATCCCTGGAGAAGGGGAAAATATGCACCCCTTTAAAATAACAGTTTAAAAAACTGCTTTTTGCTGTTGCAGAGAGACAGTCATACAAGTGATAACAGGTATAACCTAAGTATCTGCAGACTTTTCTGTCTCAAAGCTGATGAGAAGGGCCCTTTAAATTAAAGGAAAACAGTTGTTTAATAATGCCAGAGAGGACAGCCATCTGACAATCCATCAATCATTCTCTCTGCAGGAATCCATCAATGCATTCTCCCCCCATAGCACCTGAAAGAAGGCTAAATGGCAGCGATTATCTCCTTCTCCATTCTTTCCCCCTCTTGCTGGTCTCCTGGTGAAGGGAGGGATTGCTGTCTCCTAGTGAAGCCTAATCTCCTGGAGACAGACTGATTACCTCTGTGTGCATTTCAAAAGGTCAGCAAGGCTGTTTTAAATCACCAGAGCAAAAAAACTTTGTTTTTTAAATTGATTTGCTATAGTACGTTTTTTGGCCATCCATGTGAGTTCTTGGAACAGAACCCTCTGGAATAATGAGTCTTGACATGTAGTTCAAAATCCTCCAGTGCTGAAGTTTTGGTATTCAACAAAAGAATCTCAGATTCTATACCTGGAATATACCTTGCAAAATAATACAGGTGAATGCTGCTTTGTGACACTCTGACCAGCGACGGGCGATGCGATGGTCCATCGCCGGTCACTGTTCCCCCCTCCATGCCTCTGAAGCCGAGGACAGCTGTGCTCCCCTTGCCTCTGGAGGCTTTTCTGAGTCCCACAGAGGCAGTGTGTGTCTATGTGCTGCCTCTGTGAGGCTCAGAATAGCCCAAACAGCTGAAAAGACGCAACTTCCGGTTTACCCAAGGAAACGAAGTTGTGTCTTTTCAGCCATTTTGAGCCTTATAGAGCCAGTATGGAAATGCATGCTGTCTTTGTGGGGCTCAGGGAAAACCCTTGGAGGCAAGGGAACACAGCTCCCCTTGGCTTTAGAGGCTTCGTTTAGCATCAGGCATCACTTGATGACGGGTGCAGGAACGCATCCCTGTCATTAGGCGGTGCATACCTGTATATACAAATCTGCTCATTTTGCTAAAAGTTTCTTCAGAGTACAGGTCCAGCCTTGTTATACACGGATTTGACTCAACCAAATGAGAAGGGATGTGCTGATCCCTGGAGAAGGGGAAAAATGCATCCCTTTAAAATAAGTTTTAAAAAACCGCTTTTCTTTACTGTTGTAGAGAGAGATAGTCATGCAAGCCATTACAGGTATAATCAGTCATAGATTTTTCTCAGTGCAATGAGAATTGCCCTTTAAATGAAAGGAAAACAGTCATTTAACAATGAGAGAGGGAGGGCAGCAGGCTGACAATCCATCATTCTATCTTCAGGCAGCTTCAGCCCAAGACCCCTCTCTTCCACCTGAGCACAGAAATATACTTTGCACTGGTGAAGGGAGGGGTCGGAGTGAAGCCTTTCCAAGCACTTTGAGAGAGACTGATTGTTGGGTTGTAGGGATGACTCTATCCTAACGTCACAGAGGTCAGCAAGGCTGTTTTTAAATCACCAGAAAGAAACTTTGTTTTTAAAATTGATTTGCTATCCTGCATTTCTTGCCATCCGGTGCATTTTGAGTTCTTGTAAGGGAACCCTTGTGAATAATGAAACTCAACCTGTATACAAGTTTCTTTTTTGCAGAAATTTAATTTTTTCTGCAACAAAGGCATATATCTTATACCAGCAATTTTCAACCAGTGTATCATGGCACACTGGTGTGTCATGAATCCCCTGCAGGTGTGCCATGGGAATTTGGGGAAGGGCCATTGTGAGCTTCACACCAGCAGCATAGTGTGCCTTGTCAATTGTCAAAATGTGTGATGGTGTGCTTTAACAATTTTAGTGCCTTCTCAGTGTGCAGAGAGATGAAAAAGGTTGACATCCCAATAGTGCAGCAATTCATTTGCTAGCTGTATTGTCTTACCTTCTGCTGCTCAGAATTCTTATCTTGTTTTGCAGAAGTGAAAAGAATATTGGACCAGTGCATCAGAGGGTGGCTAGACCACTCCCACAGGCAGACTTTCTGACCAAGCGTTGTGGAAGTAACAACCTATTCCTTTCTCATTATCAGATCACTAGGGTTTAGTCTACCTGCAGCATGCAATCTCAACATGGGTGATGCACTTATTAGGATGGTCTGCCCCTGGAGGCTTATGGATCCAGAAGGATTTCTGGGGGATTTTCTTGTCAAAGGGACTGGTGATCCTGCTGCTGCCTTGGTTGAGCTCTTGAATGAGGAAATGCCTAAGGCTGTGGATATGATCACTCCAGAGTGCCTTCTCCCAGTTACAGAATCAGGATGGTTCTGTGATTTTCTGCTGAGCTCTTGGCCAAACAACTTGAGTGATAGTGAAGAAAGACTTGTGCTGGATCCAACTGAACACAAGTAAGAGCTCATTATTGAACTTCCACTGTAGAGATGCTGGCCACAAAGTAGGTATATTTCTCTCCCACCACTGCTTCCACAAAGAGATGTCCAGCAGAGCTGTTCCAAGAAGCGTGATGGCTTTTTACAGCTTGGCCTGTGAGGTGAGATGGATGATTACTCAGTGACCACTTAGCAAAGCACTTACAGATACAACTGCATGTATCTACCACATCATGTACTCTGTATTGTTATTTTCTGATATGATCTTATGGATTCTTTTCAGCTTGCGGAGACTGGATATGGACAGGAGTTCCACTAAAAAGGTTTTCTCACAGAGTCTCAACTGTATTCAGAAAGTGGTGGTACTTGCAAGGGATCCTCTCTGAGGGATCTAACAAGGACAGATTCACATAGGGGGAAAGGGGTCCTTGAGATATTTTGGTCCTAATCCATATAGGCTTTAAAAGTAATAACCAGCACCTTGAATCATGTCTGGAAACAAATCGGTAGCCAATGTAGTGAGGTGGATGCTTTGTCTTTATAACTAGTTGAATGAATAGATATTTGTTCTTTTTGTTGTTTTTTTTTGCTGTTTTTGTGGTTTATGCAAAAGTATTCCCATCATGCAAAATCATCTGCTTTGACAAGATAAAGTCTCCCTTGTCTCTGTTCTGTTTTGCTTTTGAAGGAAGCTGTGAGTTTCAAATAAGCTCTGAACACTAGAATGTGTACACTTTCAGATATTATACTTCCAAAATATGAGCTGCCATTTCTTTATCCATTAGTCTGTGTGCTGAAACCATTTCATATCTTTCAGAAACTGATAAATGTCTATATAACCCCCGCAAAGTTCTATCTTTAGTTTTACAAGTTGCATATTGTTGGGACTGTTCCCCCTGCCTTTCTGCCTATCAAGTAGCCTGATGATGAAGAGTTCTGTAGATTTGAAAGCTCACTGTTGATGCTTTATTACTCTTTGGTTGGTCCTAATAAAAGCATTAAGCTACTTTGGATTTTTCCTTTGTGCAGTGTCCATTCACCAAAATTCCCCCTTGTGTATCCCTAGTTCTGTAGACACAGAGTCTGAGTGATGCAGCCATGTATTTGGATATATGAGTTACCTTCAGGACTGTGGGAGGCAGGGGACAAATCCTCTGGGCCTGGACTTCCACAGTGCCTGGGTCATGACAAAATTAATTGTATAGTACAAAACAAATTTATTACAAAATGTGGTACCTCAATCTCAGCCTATACAGTTCTGCTTTTCCACTAGCTTTAATCAACTTTCAATGCATTTCTATTACCCTAATGAGAGCTCCCCCCCAATGCATTTAGAAAGGGGGGGGAGATCAGGCATCAATGCCAATGCCAGCTTTCACTGGCCCTAGTTACTGAGTCTTATGTATTCTAGATACATGATCAGAGAATTATAAGGGTAGAGCCTATTTATGCCTGTGAGTTCCCTTCAGTGCTAAATTGCAGAGTTATGCAAATATGATGCAGCCTGACACTTGGGTCTGGAAAGAAACTAAGAGGTTCTCAATTACCTCCCCCTTCTCTGCTTTGTACTCAGCCCTCCCCATTGCCAGCTCTTCTCTCCCCCCCTTTCACAGGTGGGATGCTGTGCTTTTAAGAGTCCAGTCCTGTGCATTTCTACTCAGAAGTAAGCTCCATTCTAGTCAATGGGGCTTACTCCCAGGAAAGTTTGGATTGGATTGTAGCCTAAATTTCATGCTGTGGCTTGCTGGGCTGTTTTGTTTGTGTAGGCTGGAGCATGGGGAGCCTGCACCATCTCAGTCTGGAGGAGGGGAATTGGGAAACACTCTCTGGGTTTTTTAAAGCAATCCCCTCTGTTACTACTGCACCTGTCCCTGTGTGTGTGTGAGAGAGAGAGGGGGGGGGAATTGGGAGCGCTCCACCTTGCTGCATGTTTTCTGGCTACAGAGGTTTTGGGGGGGCCTCCCCCTCTCCCTCTCCAGCCTCTGCTGCCTCAGGGGATCCAGGAGTGTTACTGCTCCTTCTGCAAGGGGAGCCTCTTCCAGGGCTATTTCCCTGCCTATGCCAGGTGGAGCCTTTTGGAAGTGTTTTGTGCTGCCTTGAGAGAGACACCAGCATAGGCAAAGGTGTGTTGGACTTCAGCACAGGCAAAGGAGGCAAAGGTGTGTTGGACTTTCAGTTCCCCCCCATCCCATTCTTCTTGAGACAAATCCACAGATAAATAGGTTGCACCTGTATAGCATAATGCTGGCACAGTAATCACATAGTATTGCTATGTGAGGGTAAATCCACTACAGTTGTGTGATGTTTTGTTCTGCCTGCTATAGGGGTCTATTATTATCTTACTATCATCTAGCAGGCACAACTTGAAAGGATCCGACTATAATTTACAGAATTATGGTAGCTGAAGAGGTTAAATTCCATAAATCAGGGAAAAATACATGACAAGTTGAACAAATCTAAAAAAGTTTCCCAAATTCATTCTTATGAACAGTAAACATTTTCCCTCTCTGGAGCAAGTGCCCTGTGTCCATGAAAACAATAATTCAGCACATGCTCAATTCATTATCCTCAGTCAGCCAAAACACTCCTTATGAAAGTGGTTTCAGATATGACAGAGAAGTTCTTTGGGGGTGGGGTGGGGTGGGGGAGGAAGTGTAGCTATCTTGTGTTGCCACTTTCTGCAGTGTCTCACATGTTCAGAATGGAACTCTTCCTTCCTCCCCTTCTACTGCCACTTGGTGGGACGTGTCATCTCCTGTTGAAGGGACAATTTGTGCATTTTGATATACATGCAGGATAACAGGAAGTACAGAGTATGCCTGCTTCCTGTTCCTCTGCATCTTTGTCAAGTGCAAAGTTGCTGTAAGAAAAAAAGGTTATTTGAGCTAATGTGATGTCAGATTGTATATAGGTTGCATCCAACCACAAGCTATTGTTGGAAATTTTCTTGTTAAAATGGTATAATTAACATGCAGATGGCATAGAGGGAGAAAAACAAGAGCTGAAATTTGATTAACACAATCAAGTCTCTAAGAAAAATGTCATCGCTATCTTGAAGAAAAGTCAGAGACTGAGTGTTAAAAAATCAGAGAATAACTGTATATATCCTGAAAGAAAAACTGTCTGACTCTGGAAATCCTAACTTTTTGACCAGGTTCATGCTTGGCAGGCAAAGATTAATTCAGGCATATTACTCTGTCTTTGTCCCATAATTGAAATAGTGAGAGGGTTACACTTAAGGAATTAAGGGGTAATTCATGGTTAGTGATGCTATGAACAGCAACTCAGCCATAGTGGTTGTGGTGGTGCCAGTAGCATTCCTATATTATCCAGTGTGCAAACATGCCACTCTTTGAGTCCTTTATTATTTTTAAAAAATCCAGGTTAAGAGTTGCTTTTCATGGCCTACCAATTCTCTATCTTTCCATACCTTTCAATGCCACAATAGTAACCTTGTGTGGCAGTGATATGTTATGGCAAGTATGGATACCATAGCTCAATGACAGAGCACATACTGTGAACACAGAAAATTCCAGGTTCAGTCTTTGGCATCTCCAGTTAAAGGGTCTTAGGACCCAATCCTATCCAATTTTGCAGTGCCGGTGCAGCTGTGCCAATGGGGCATGCACTGCACCCTGTGGTGAGGAGGCAGTCACAGAGGCCGTCTTAAGGTATGGGAACATTTGTTCCCTTACCTTGGGGCTGCATTGCAGCTGCCTTGGTGCTGGAGAATTGGATAGGACCTACGCCAGGGACTGGACAGAGGGAGTGCGTCCCTGTTGGTCTTGCTGGACCTCTCAGCGGCTTTCGATACCATCGACCATGGTATCCTTCTGGGCCGATTGGCCGAGTTGGGAGCTGGAGGCACTGTTTTGCGGTGGTTCCGCTCCTACTTGGAGGGTCGGTCCCAGATGGTGGTGCTGGGGGATGCCTGTTCGACACCCTGGCCCTTGAGATGCAGGGTGCCACAGGGCTCAATTCTGTCCCCCATGCTATTTAACATCTACATGAAACCACTGGGAGAGGTCATCCGGGGGTTTGGAGTGGGGTGCCATCAATATGCCGATGACACCCAGCTCTATCTCTCCTTTCCTCCAGACTCCAGGGTGGCGGTTGAGGGCCTGGAGTGCTGTCTAGAGGCAGTGAGGATCTGGATGGGGGCTAACAAGCTGAAATTAAATCCGGATAAGACAGAGGCTCTCCTGGTTCGGAAATCCTCGATGCAGGTGCTGGACTATCGGCTTGCGCTGAATGGGGTTGCACTCCCTCTGAAGGAGCAGGTCCGCAGCTTGGGGGTCCACCTGGACTCGCAGCTGCTCCTGGATTCCCAGGTGGCGGCTGTGGCTAGGGGGGCCTTCGCTCAGCTTCGGCTGGTGCGCCAGCTGCGGTCGTACTTGGATCGTGCAGACCTGGCCACGGTGATCCATGCCTCTGTGACATCGAGATTAGATTACTGTAACGTGCTCTATGTGGGGCTGCCCTTGAAGACGGTTCGGAAACTGCAACTAGTGCAGAATGCGGCGGCCTGTGTGGTTACTGGAGGTAGGTGGTTCGACTCTGACAGTCCGCTTCTCCAGCAGCTGCATTGGCTGCCCATTCATTTCCGGGCCCAATTCAAGGTGCTGGTATTGACCTTTAAAGCCCTATACTACTCTGGACCAGGGTATCTTAGAGATCGCCTGCTCCCGTACAATCCGGCTCGTCCTCTTAGGTCATCAGAGAAGGCCTTTTTACAAGTGCCGCCGCCTAGGGAGGTACGTGGGGCGGCTGCAAGAAATAGGGCCTTCTCAGTAGTGGCACCAACGCTATGGAACTCCCTTCCCCCTGACTTAAGAATGGCTCCCTCTCTTGAGACCTTTCGCCGAGGCCTGAAGACCCTTCTGTTTAAACAGGCCTTCTGAGTTCTCGGCCTTTTAACATCTTTTAATATTTTTTACAGGCCTGATTCTTTTATGACTTGCTGCTGCTCTATGCTCTTTTTACCTATTTTTTTACTCTGACTGCTGTTTTTTTTTATGATGTGTTAATATGTTTTTATCTGTTTTTAAATTATGTTTTTATATGTTGTAAGCCGCCTTGAGTCCCTTTGGGGAGAAAGGCGGGATAAAAATAAAGTTATTATTATTATTATTATTATTAGGACTAGGCCCTTAGGTAGCAGGACTGGAAAATCTCCTGCTTGGGACCCTGGAAAGCAACTGCTAGTTGGAGTAGATGGCACTGAGCTATAAGGCCAATAGACTGAGTCAATATAAGACAACTTCATATGATGATGTTGATGATGATGCATTGCCAGTGGGACTCTATACACCTGTTCATATTTGCTGCATTGCCAGTGTAGGAGTACAAGGTATCGTGTTAGAAATTGCAGAAAACAATAGCAATTACTTCTAATTGGTTTGTACAAGAGGGCCTGTTTTGCACAAAAATGTGGCCCAAACCATATTTTTGATATATGCATCTATCACTTCAGCAATAATAGTGCAATGTCTCACTCATACCATCCTAAAGTAAGCAAAAAGAAATTGTTCTCTTGGAGAGGGAATAGCTTTATTGGTGTTGGCAGTCCCACCCTTTTTTAATTTTTAAGGAATCATAGGAGATATGCATTTTGTGGCATTGGTAGGAAAACACAGTGACATGTTCCCTTTCTTATATGCAGAGAGAGAGATATGATGTATCACAGTTACACAACCTGAATTCAGAACTGTGTTGAGCTGTGCATGTGCCTTTTGAAAACGAACAATGCTACCCATAATGATTGCACTGAGGAATATCATGTCCACCTTGCTTGTATCTTCAAGTGCTGGAGAACATAAACAAAATTTTGTCTAACATGGAAAATGCATTGCAAAGCTTTGATTATTGGGGGTGAGGGCAGAGGCTGATACAACCTCCAAATGTCTTAATATTTAGTTTTATGGAACAGCCTGTTTGAGACACTAATGAAAAGAATATGATTTAGCAGAAGGAAACAGGCATGTCACTTTCCTTCAGAAATTAGGCCACAAGTTATAGCCGGGTGCCTATATAATACATTGCAACCACAATCCACATAGCACTGACAAAAACTATGAATGTTTTGCTTAGGAAAGATAAATTGCACTGCCCTTTGTACAACAATGTGCACTCTGAATGCTAACAAAATGCAATATCCCACACTCTACCTTGGCAAAACAGATGCAGACTGTGTGCTACAAATGGCAAGCTGAAGTTTGCCACAGCAACGAAAACAGCTAATGCCAGAAAGGTTATTAAAAGATTTCCTCATTAAGATACCACAGCTCCACATGACCATCTCAGAGCTCCACAGAACTACCACCCAGTACAGTTCACGGGCATGGTCCAGGTGCAACTAGAAAGACAAATCCAAAGGATGTAGTGGCTCCCAATTTAAAATATTTTTATTGTTTTATATTTGCAGAGCATGTATCATGGATAGACATTGAGAATGTGCTTCTTTTGACCCATCAGTCTGACACCTTTCTGTGCCAGCAGTACAGTATTGATAAGTTCTACCTGTTCAGTTGCCCTTGCCATTCTTTTAATTGAGACACTTCTCATTTTGACATCTTTACTGTGAGTCAAGCCAAACAGAAGTACAAAATTGCAAATGCAACCTAATAGCTGATACCTCATTTTAGCTAGCAGTTATTTTTGTTCCTAAATAATATAATTTACAATAGGTTCTTTCATAATTATACAATGCTGCCTGCTGTCCAGTATGATCCAGATCAAATACAATGCATCTCATTCTAATCTGAAATGCATTTTTTCTGTTACAATGGATGTGCATATGAGGCACACTATGTATGCTGGCAAATCCCTAGGGCACAGCTGTTGTGCAATTTGCAACTCTGAGTTGTTAACTTGTCTAACTCTGGAATCTGGAAAGACCTTGGAACAAGTATCTTACATTTCTGCTTGGCAAATTCAGAGAATGTCTTGTATGCCATATCAGAGACAAACAAGTGGTCAGATTGGCTAGTTCTGGCCCAAGATCAGCAAAAGCTAAGACAGCACTGATTACTCAGCAAAGTTCAAGTAAGGATCTTCTGCAGAGATCACACAATTCAATCTGCTTGATAATGCTGAGCAAATTCAAAACAAAAGAAAGCACAGTGGTTCAGTGGTGAGGGTGATGAACTGTTAAAACAGACTTCCAAGAAAGTTGGTGAATTCATCAGCACATGGAATCTTCAGGTCATGATTGTTAGATATCTTCTCAAGAAACAAGCTTGAGGGCCCAATCCTATTCCCTGCCATACCAAAAAGGCTAGTAATTATTTTTACTTATCTTTCGATAAGCCCTTGGTCTGCCTATAGGGTCACTATGGGTCTCCGCAGACATACATCACCAGTTTTGGTGGAGTATGTCTGTGAAAAGGGGCAGGGGGATAGGATCCAGTGTGCACCCCTCCCCATCCAGTTTTGCCCCCAGTCAGCCCTCTGTCCACCCCCACTCTCATAATGACTTACCAGTTCCAGTGGGTGGGAGTCTGGTGATGGAGCTGCAGTGCTGCTATCTCTTTCAGCAGCCATTTTACTACAGCGGAAGAGACTTATGTTGTCACAACTTCAACTGCCCAGCAGCACAATCCTGGATCGAATTGGGTTGTTTTTCAAATACCTTTTGGTCCTTGTTGATCATCTTTGCTAAGGAATATTGAGGGATTGACCCTGCTTAGTTGTTTGCTATTGTGTCCCTATTGGGGCAGTGTCAGGGAGCAGCCAGGCTGGACCAACACCAGAATCTTCAGTAGCAGTGGCCACACATTATGCGATCAGGTTGCAGATGAGAAGCACCATGAAGGAATCCCAGGGCAGAGCTTTACCTTAGGGTCCCAAGCAACCTGGTGCCAGACCACAATACCTTTCTTCAGCTGTCAGTGTAAATACACAGGTGTTTAAAAAGGCACTCTTGGTTTCCCACATGGAATGACTCTATTCTCCCACCTGCAATGATACTCACACCTTTCCTAAGTGTCATTGCAGGTGTGAGAATAGATGAATGTAGCATCACATGACCAGCTAGTGTGAGAATGAAATACAGGAGGGGAAAGAGTTATGAACATGCAGCTAATAAATACGGATGTATGTGCACGGTAAGCTCGATTCCACCCACAAGCTGTTGCTGTTGACTAAAGTTGATGGCAAAGCCACCTCCATATACAAGTCAAAGATACATTTATATCTCAACGACTGTCTGACTTGTTGGCAAGCAGAGAAAACTTAGAAACTACCTAAGCTATGCAGCTACGTTGACAGTCACATAACCAGTACTTAAATATGTTTCTCACATAGCCCATATTTTTAAAGATCATCTGATTGGTAAATGAAACTTCATTGCTTTCGTTTTCTATTTTTGAGAGGAAAATCTGTTTTTATAAATCCAGAAATTCATTGAACAAATTAAACTGGAGAGTTAAAAAAGCACAAAGGCGCGCGCACACATACAGAGCAAGTTTGGAGGCCTTCCACCCAAACAAGCAGGCTATGCTCTGAATTAACTTCATTGAGAAAATACCTAGTAATGCTCCCTCCATTATTTGAAACAAAGCTTCTTTTTAAGTGAAAACTGAAAAACTGGTCACAGTTTATTGCCTCGGGAATCTGTTGGATACTTTCCTCAATCACGGATATTAAAGCAGGGATTGTGAGGGTTTCAAGAAAAGGATCTATATAATGATCCAGAAGACTGCTCCTATTCAGTAGTACCCATTTCATTTTGCAGCTTTCAAGTGACTCATGTTTCTGAATGCTTAGCTCATAGGAAAATACAGCTGGAGCAAAATAGCTCTTCATAGACCTATACGTTTGCAGTTCACAACATTCCAAAAAATTGTTGTATTTGGAGCACTGGGAAATAATTTTGACTATGTGGAAAGTTACTCTTGTGCAATACTGGCTGGACATGTTATTAAAAATCTCAGGCTTGTGCAACCTTTGGCAAGTTACTGCTCAGCCAAGGCTGCAGAGAGATGGGCCCAGGGAAGATTTTTTAACAGGGTCCTTTGGCACCTGATCCTCCCCTATGCTCCCTACTCCCAGATGAAGCATCCTGGTTGAGTCAGCAACTGGGATATGGGTCAGGGTATTTGACAGCTGTGTGTGCTGTTCACATTCAGTTCTCATAGGGTAAGTCCATCCCTGGCCACCATTAAACGCTGAGTGGCAACCCTACTTAGGACCCCATTTAATGTCAGGGCCCTGGGGAATTATCAGCAGCTCTGTTAGAACAAAGAACCAGACAGAAAACAGCAGCATCTCATTGGTCCCCCCCATTAGTCAAACCCATCCATCTGACCACGGGCAAAAGGAGGTCCTGAGGGTTGGATTGAGGCTTCCTGCCATCTCTTTCTGTTTCTCTTTCTGCAATTCAATCTGCAAGCTGGCTCCAAACCCTTTGTCTTCCACTGTTATCTGAAGATTGTCCCCTTCTCAGACTTTACTGGGTATCATATTCCAAGTCTGGAGAGAATTCCAGCTATTAAAGAATACAATTTTTTTTTTAATTTCTGATCCCCATCAAGCAATACTTTGGGCAGAACCATAGTGATAGATGCATTCGCAGGTGAAGACAGCTACACTCAAAACTATATATATATATATATATATATATATATATATATATATATATATATATATAAATGCTTTTCTCTGGAAAGACATTTGGTTACCATAGCATAAGAAGTATACAAATCCTTCTTACAGGTGGATCTATTTTGTGATAAAAGCTCTAATGCAGCTCCTGGACTGAGGCCTGAATGGTGAATGTAATAGGCTTTTTCAATCTGAGACTTGGTGAAATTGTAAATTGGTTTTAAGGACTGAAAGAAACTGCCCAAACTCTGTCTCCCCAATTAAATTGTCTACTCGTTTCCTTAACAATAGATATTACCAATTTTTTTTTCATTTGTATTGGAGTTAGCCCTTCAGCAAGGAAAGTGAATTCCATTATGATTTGGTCATATCTGAAAGAGAAACAAGCACTAGCTTATCCAGTAACTTTTCTGTGCAATCCAGGCAACTAAGGTTTTTAAAAGATTCACATTTGCTGCTTTAAAAGCAGCATAGCAAATATGTGAAAACTGTTCTCCTTATCCAGACTGCATGATCACTTATGTTATTCTTCAATTATGTATACATAAATGTATGATACAAATATAAAACAAATGAAGTCATTTGAACATATAGTTATTAATTAGCATGCAAAATAACAACATACTTTACCGGTAGTCACTCTTTCATTTCCTTCTATTTGAATCTTATTCCTGAAAAACATAAGCACAGATACACATGAGGGAAGAGAGAGTTATCTATCCTACATTTCGAATTTAAATGCTTTTATGTTTATTGGTATTTAAGGTGTCGTAAAACACTGCAATTTACGAAGTTTATGAAATGGAGCAGTTATGTGTTTATAAATAACTAAAACTTTCTACCAAACTGCTAACACCAAGTATTGTAGTGAAACAAACTGAAGGAGGAGGGATTTGCTAAAAACAAAACAAAAACCCTTTTTAAAAAGCTTAAGTAACTATAGAGTGTCTTATTCTGAGGTAGACAATGTCCCATTTCCCCTCAGTGGCATCCCTTGGGGTGGTGCTGGGCAACTCTGCACTCACCCCTGCCTCGGACATTAACCTTGATAGTTTGTGCAAATTACTCTCTTTATCCTTTCATCAAAGTTCAGCATCACCATGGGTACTAGTTGTGATCTACACGTTCAGGGCAGAGTGATGTAGGCCAGTGCTATATGTCTTGGTGTTCTCTTGCTGAAGCATTTTCTTTTCCTCTGACAAAGCCAAGAAGATGGAGGCAAATGTGATTGTAGGGTGAAGCTGTCTGGAATTCTTCATTGAACATAAGAACAGCCCCACCGGATCAGGCCATAGGCCCATCTAGTCCAGCTTTCTGTATCTCACAGCGGCCCACCAAATGCCCCAGGGAGCACACCAGATAACAAGAGACCTGCGTCCTGGTGCCCTCCCTTGCATCTGACATAGCCCATTTCTAAAATCAGGAGGTTGCACATACACATCGTGTCTTGTAATCTGTAATGGATTTTTCCTTCAGAAATTTGTCCAATCCCCTTTTAAAGGCATCCAGGCCAGATGCCGTCACCACATCCTGCGGCAAGGAGTTCCACAGACCAACCTTCTTGTTGGCATCCTTCAGTCTCGGAAGACTATGGTATCGCGCTCCGAATGATGGTTCTGGAACAGAGTGTCCTCTCCAGTTTGCAAAGCCTGGGTATAGTAGGTATGGAGGATAGGCTGTTACCCATGCAGCAAATCCCCCCTCTCCACGTTGCGGAAATGGTCCAATGGAAAGGCAGAAGCAAATACGGTTGGTTCCAGCGGCATCGCAGGAGTTACCAGAACGTGACTGTCTTCAGCCATGAACTGTCTCAGAGACTCCAGCTCTGAATTTTGCCTCGAGGTTGACTCCTGAAGCCTTTTCCATAACAGGATGTAGCCACAAGACAGTGGAGGTTTTGGATCAGAGTTTTCCTTCTCTCAGATGAGCTGCCTTCCCAGGCTAACAAGTCCCATCTAGCCAGTGGCCGTTTAGTTGCCTCTTACAACAAGTACAGCCAAACCGAGGGCCTGTTCTTATCCCCAGCCCCCAGGGGTAGACCAACCACAGGCTGAGTAAAGAAATATTTTCTTTTGGCTGTCCTAACTCTCCCAACACTCAATTTTAGTGGATGTCCCCTGGTTCTGGTGTTATGTGAGAGTGTAAAGAGCATCTCCCTATCCACTCTGTCCATCCCCTGCATAATTTTGTATGTCTCAATCATGTCCCCCTCCTCAGGCACCTCTTTTCTAGGCTAAAAAGGCCCAAATGCCGTAGCCTTTCCTGATAAGGAAGATGCCCCAGCCCAGTAATAATCTTAGGGCGCAATCCTAACCCCTTATGTCAGTGCTTTCCAGCATAAGGACATATACCAGTGGTTTTCAAACTGGGGTGTCGCAACGCCCCAGCCTGTGGGTCTTGGCCTCTGCCCCCTTAAGGGGCAGGGGCAGCCAGGAGATGGGGGGAGACAGGGGGAAGGCGATCCGCAGGATCGCGCCGCTCAGGGAGGCTGCAGGGGCTTGGGTGCACTTGCCCAAGCCTCCTGCAGCCTCCTGGGGGTGCGGGGAGCTCTGCGCAACCTTCGGCAGGGCTCCCCAGATCAGGAAAAGTGAAAGTGGAGCGATCGTGCGCCGCTCTGCAAAACTGGAAGTGGAGCACAATCGCTCCGCTTTCCCTTCTGATGGGGCTGCAGGGACTGGGGTGCACTCACCAGTCCCTGCAGCAGCTGTCCCTGTGTGTGGGGCCCGGCCCGAGCACCTGCAGGGCTCCCCAAGTCAGGGAAAGGGAGAGTGGGGCAATCGCGGTTCACTTCCGCTTTTGCGGAGGCAGAGCAGATTGCTCCACTCTCCCTTTCCCTGACCTGGGGCGCCCTGCAGGCGCTCGTGCAGGGCTCCCCCCACAAAGAGACAGCTCCTGCAGGGACTGGTGAGTACACCCCAGTCCCTGCACCCCCTGAGCGACATGATCCTGGGGATCGCGTCACTGCCTTCTCCTGCTGCCCCCCGCCCCCGCAAAGACTTACTGTGGGTTTCAAACTCCCGCAGTTTGAAAACCACAGCCATACTATCAGTGTTGTGTGCTTTTAAGGTTTGCTTTGTTAGTGGTGACCTGTCATCAGCACAACAGTACAATTACATTTGTGTAGATTCACTACATCATATCATTTTGTTCTGCTAGTGCACATTTAGTAATGATTTGATCCCATTCTACAGGTATAATCAAAAGATAGGATTGCTCCTTTAGATTCTCACAGTGATTTCAGAGCATTTTTCTCTAGTGCTACCACCATTTTAGTATACCCCAGAAGCTACTATTTTTTTTTCTGGTGGAATGTAACTGCTGTAAATGGAGGTGGCTGAAAGTTCGAAACAGAATGACTACAGATATCTTTCAGACTCTTAACATTATTTGGGTCCAGAATGAAGTAAGGGTAAGAGTATTTGGTATGTGAGGTGAATGAGTCACAAGAAAATCACTGCTGTACGAAACCTCAACATCTAAAAACTGTTAAGATGCTGCTCAGATGGCAAATAACGGTTTTGATTTCAAAGCCCATTGCAGACTGTATATACTGCATAAGAATGTGATTATATACCCCATTTATCTTTTACCTTCTCCAGAGGCTTGGATGATTTAGCATACAAAAGTAGTATTTTCAGTGGCTTTCAGCAAACATTATAATAGATTAAAAAAACTCCTAAGGTTGGTACACAATTGCAAACTGAATCCAAGCTTTGAATATGATCACATGTGGGTCCCACTAATAGCCTGTGATTTTTGTGGGAGGAAAGGGAACTCCTTACACTGTATAATCACTGTATGTTACTATCAGTAGGTTATATTGTGAAGTGCATAGTTTCACCTTCCTCAAATTTAAATTAGGCAAATGCCATAATCAAGCTAATAATGAATAAACAAACACTATTTACAGAATTATATGCTGGAAAATAACAAAAAACAAAACTAGTGCTTCACAAAATGTTAGGAGCAAGCACCAGTAAAATGCAATTGTGAAGAAACTCGGTGCAATCTATAAAGCAGCTGAGTTCTTACCAATCACCACTGATATGTTAATATTATCAATCATACTGTATGGTTGACACAGCATACCCTGTGTTCCACAGCATTCGTTGCTGCAAACAGTGGCAAAGAAATTCATGCTGGGATTATATCATATGAACAATGATTCTACACAGTACTGTGGATCAGGTCAAAATCCAACATGAAGATGCCATTTTGTGGGAGCAGTCCCATGTTTCTAGTAATCTGTAATTTTGCCTAATTCTCATGTTATACACTACAGTACCAATTTCCCCCAAGCAGTAATGAGTTTCAGATGCTTCAGAATCTCAGGATTTAGCTTCCTTTAAATTAAACAGTATTTGAGACTTGTGGAATCTGGAGACTTTGGGCACAATCCTAACCCTTTATGTCAGTGCTTTCCAGCACTGGCACAGCGGTGCCAATGGGACATGTGCTGCATCCTGCAGTTGGGTGGCACTCATGGAGGCCTCCTCAAAGTAAGGGAATGTTTGTTCCCTTACCTCAGAGCTGCATTGCCCTTATGTCAGTGCTGGAGAGCACTGACATAAGGGGTTAGGATTGCGCACTTTGTCATATTTGGCTTTTGTACATGATAATTACATGAGTTTTGGCACAATCCTACACCTACTTAACACCAGTGGAGCAGGTGTTGGTCTTGGACAAGGCAAATCTTGCACCAGGTGGTAGGGGAAGGTGGAATGAGGGCAGGGGGAGGTATAACAGGGAGGGAGAGTGTGGGGAGGGGAATGATTGGGCCCAGGAGAGGGTGGGATTGATAGCAATGGCTACTGCTGTATCCTATTCACCTTCCCGGGTCTGATTTCCGTACATGGGGCTGCTTAGACTTGTGCCAGCTATTTTGCAGGCACAGGCCTGAGTAGTCCCATGCTGGGGCTTTAGTTAGGATTGGACTGCTCATCATATATTTAATGTACAGATATACAAGCAGAAAATACTGGAGGTAAATACACTCCCACAAATGGACAACACAGGGCCAAATCCTATCCAATTTTCCAGTGCCACTGCAACTGTGCCAATGGGTTGTGCACTACACCCTGTGGTGGGGGGCAGTCACAGAGGCCTCCTCAAGGTATGGGAACATTTGTTTCCTTACCTTGGGGCTGCATTGCAGCTGCACCGGTGCTGGAAAGTTGGATAGGATTGGGCTACAGCTACTAACCTTACTCTAGGATCCCAAACAGAGCACATGTAGCCAAAGGATGCTTCAAATAACTCACAACTCCCTCACTTCAATCTTTCCAATTCTCTTTTCTTCTGCCTGCAAACTGTTTTAACAATCTGTTTCTCTGTTCTCTCTTGTGATGAGAGATCTGGAGCCAGTGCCTCCACGGTCTCTACAGATCAATCTCTTCAATGAACAAATGAATTAACATTCTGAAACACTATGTAAATTAAGGCTGCAACCCAAAATATTGCTTACTAAGAAGTAAGCCCCCACTGGAAGAATGGAACGTATGTCAGAGTACATATTCATAGGATTATGCTGTAAGTTCTATTAATTTGTTTTTTTAAAGACCTAGTCCTAAACTATTAGAAGGAAATCTGCATTCTAGGCTATATCAGAATAAGTTTTAGAACAAAGTACTGAGTGACTCAATACTCCAGAGTAAGTTATTTTCATGGTACTTTCCCTGCAATACTCCACAATGACTTGGATGACCACCTTTTTATGGAGAGAGATCTCCTGCCTTTACTAACTGTGATAGAAATTAACAGCTGAAGCTGTTCCTTTTATTTCCATGCTGAAAAAGCTTCACCTGTTGATTATTGCCTGTTAGGCAACTGATAAATGCATAGATATCTCAAAAAGATATTAATCCTACTCACAATCTAAAGCCCAGTTCTATTAAACTTTCCAGCACTGATGCAGCTGCAGTGCAACCCCAAGATAAGAGAAGAAACATTCCCTTGCCTTGAGGAGGCCTCTGTGACTGCTCTGCCACCACAGGATGCAGTGCATGCCCCATTGGCACGGCTACATCAATGCTAGAAAGCTGGATAGGATTGGGCCCCCAGTTACACAGATGTTGGTTCTATGCTGGATTGACTTTATCCAATTGACTTGAACCTAAAAACTATGTCCATCAGCACACTTACTTGGCAACATGTTTCATTGGCATCAGTAGACCCTGTTTCCAGGTAAATGTGTTTAAGACTTGGATACCAATCAGCCTAAATCCAAGTACACTGGCTTTGCTGTCTGTGGACTGGGGTAAGAGTATGGATTCATTAGTCAGCTGCCTCTTTGTAACTTGGCCAAGGTCACTGGGCAGAATAGTCCACAGCTGCAATCCTTCTCTGCATATGACTAATCAGATTTACTTTCCCTGATATTTCCCCAGCACCAGGTCCTACCAAGGAAATAACTTCTCCACATTATTTTATGTCAAGATACATGCTTAGTGTTTGCTTTCAAAATCTACAAATAGTGTTAAGAAGTGGCCAGGGAAAACCAATGGAATTATTGATGAGACTATCAGCTTCTAAAGGGGGATGACTGAACACAGTAATTAATCTCTCTGCTCCTGCCCTGCCACATCAAAGTTGTTTTTTTCCCCTTTCTTTCCAAGCCTTTGTAAGAGGTGGGGTCAAGGTCAAGGAATGGTGCTATTTTGCTCCTATTTCTACATGGCTCAGAGAGCTGCCCACTGCAATACTTTTACAGTGAAAATATGCAGGTCATATAGCTGGAACAAAGAACTAACTAAATTGTAAATTGTAGACCAAATCCTATCCAACTTTCCAGCCCTGGTGTAGCCATGCCAATGGGGTGTGTGCTGCATCTTGTGGTGGGAGGGTAGTTATGGAGGCCTCCACAAGGTAAGGGAACATTTGTTCCTTTGCCTCGGGGCTGCACCGCGGCTGCACCGGTGCTGAAAAGTTGGATAGGATTGGGCCCTGTGAGGGTAGAAAATAATTTTTGTGGTAGCTATAAAGAGTAGTTCGCAGTGAAATAAGGTAGATTTACATACATGAAAGTCTGAGCAAGTGCTGGGTGAAGAAAGATACTCCAACCTTCATATATGCAAATTAATCTACAGAACTACTTGTCACAAGATATTGTGATGGCACCTGGCCTATATGCATTTTAAATGAAGACAGGACAGATTTATGGAGGAAACATCCAATCCACGTTACCAGACATAATGGTTGTATGGAACCTCTGGGTTTTAGAGGTAGCCAATCTCTGAATGAGAGATGCAAGGGAGTGGCAACATGATACAGGTATCCTGATACCTTGTGTGCTTCCAGAGGCATCTAGTGTGCCACTGTAAAAAGGAGGAAGCTGGGCTGGATGGTCCCTTGGTCTAATCAGCAAAGCTCTTCATTTTTTCTCATATTTTTATTAAATGGAGATAGACAGTCCAAAGCTATTGTTACATGTACTCCCCATTTCCAGACATGAGACGTTCTAAGGGCAACACTGACCAGATTCTGGCTTTCTCTGGAGGAGAGATCACTAGAAGATCACTGTGTCTTTGCAAAGTTTGTTTTATTGACAAAGCTTTGAGCTTTGGATGGAGGTAACTAACAAAGTATTCTTATATAAGCAACATGTTATATCAACTCGCAGAGAGACATTCCTATACCCTAAGGTGCAGCTAGATTCAGTGGTGTCACTAGGATTTGCGTCACCTGGTGCGGGAGGCCTGTGCATCACCCCATGCAGTGGGTGGGGCAACACCCCAGATGGTCGGTGTGGTGATTACCATTGACCTGCCCCCACTGGTTTTTTGGCAGTACCTTTTGATAGAGCACAGATATTTCAATGCGGTTTGTTTCATTGCATTCTGAATGAATTTATGCATTGATTGATATAACATGATGGGATTATTCCTCCAAATTCTGATTTTAGTGATTTTGAAAACTTGTGGAGTCACACACACACACACACCCATGTCAACTTACTAACACCTTATTGCAGCAGTTCTCATACTTTTAGCACTGGGACCCACTTTTTAGAATGACAGTCTGTCCAGGACCCATTGGAAGTGATGTCATGGCCAGAAGTGACATCATCAAGCAAAATTAAAATAAATAATTATAAAAAGTTAAATTAAAATAAAAGAAATAATTAAATAAGGGGGCACCAGTCCTGTTCCAAATGAATTTTCTCTGTAGTCTGCCTGCAATAACAACCCCCCCCAAAAGAATCAGTGAGATATCCAGCCCTCCCCAGTGCCCAAGTGAAAGTCCTTCTATTTCAAACACATCAATACAAAGACCCACCTGGCTTTACAAGTCTAAGAGCCCAATCCTATGCCTGTCTACTCAGAAGTAAGTCCCATTAATGGGGCTTACCCCCAGGAAAGTGGGGATAGAAGTCCAGCCTCAGAGCACAATCCTATGCCTGTCTACTCAGAAGTAAGTCCTATTAGAGTCAATGGGGCTTACTCCCAGGAAAGTGGGGATAGGATTGGGCTGTGAGGGAAACTGCAAGTGCAAAATAGAAAACTTTCCCCTTACCAGTTCAAGCCTCTTTGTTGGTCCTTTCTGATGGGGGGGGGGGCGGAGGCTGCCTTCTGGGTCTTTTGTTGCACTCCAGTCCCATCGGATCAGGACCATTCTGGTGTCCTCACATTCCCCTTTGCCTGGCCTAACTCGTGCAAGGAAAGCGCCCTACAGGTAGACCACAGCTGCGATACAAGGACATCTGCAAGAGGGATCTGAAGGCCTTAGGGATGGACCTCAACAAGTGGGAAACCCTGGCCTCTGAGCGGCCCGCTTGGAGGCAGGCTGTGCAGCATGGCCTTTCCCAGTTTGAAGAGACACTTTGCCAACAGTCTGAGGCTAAGAGGCAAAGAAGGAAGGCCCATAGCCAGGGAGACAGACCAGGGACAGACTGCACTTGCTCCCGGTGTGGAAGGGATTGTCACTCCCGGATTGGCCTTTTCAGCCACACTAGACGCTGTGCCAGAACCACCTTTCAGAGCGCGATACCATAGTCTTTCAAGACTGAAGGTTGCCAATACAAGGCCTAATCACAAGTCAAGGCATGCCTGCCTACTCGCGAGTAAACGCTACGTGAGGCTGCTTTGCTTCCCATAGGGCTCCATACACTCACAGCTGGGGGGAGGGACCTCCTCCTCAGGAGTTTTGGGGCTGCATTCATTGGAGCAGAACCATTCTGAGGTTGCAGTCCTCTCAGCCTGCCCTTTCTGATGCTGCATTAAGGCTGGTTTGCCTACTTGCGAGTAAACGCGTGACACGGCTGACTTTCACTTTCCATAGGGCTCCATGCATTTTTCCTTCCGGTTTTTTGGCCATAACTTTTGGAGGAAAGGAGCAATCTCAACGGGGCTTTTTGCATTGTGTTCCGCTGGTCATTCAGCATCCAACGGTATATGGCATAACACGGTTGCTCGTAAAGGCGCGATTTTAGCGCATCACCGGGTGTGGCCTGCACCACTCCCTAGCGACGCCATAAGAACATAAGAACAGCCCCACTGGATCAGGCCATAGGCCCATCTAGTCCAGCTTCCTGTATCTCACAGCGGCCCACCAAATGCCCCAGGTAGCACACCAGATAACAAGAGACCTCATCCTGGTGCCCTCCCCTACATCTGGCATTCTGACTTAACCCATTTCTAAAATCAGGAGGTTGCGCATACACATCATGGCTTGTACCCCATAATGGATTTTTCCTCCAGAAACTTGTCCAATCCCCTTTTAAAGGCGTCTAGGCTAGACGCCAGCACTACATCCTGTGGCAAGGAGTTCCACAGACCGACCACACGCTGAGTAAAGAAATATTTTCTTTTGTCTGTCCTAACCTGCCCAACACTCAATTTTAGTGGATGTCCCCTGGTTCTGGTATTATGTGAGAGTGTAAAGAGCATCTCCCTATCCACTCTGTCCATTCCCTGCATAATTTTGTATGTCTCAATCATGTCCCCCCTCAAGCGTCTCTTTTCTAGGCTGAAGAGGCCCAAACGCCGTAGCCTTTCCTCATAAGGAAGGTGCCCCAGCCCCGTAATCATCTTAGTCGCTCTCTTTTGCACCTTTTCCATTTCCACTATGTCTTTTTTGAGATGCGGCGACCAGAACTGGACACAATACTCCAGGTGTGGCCTTACCATAGATTTGTACAACGGCATTATAATACTAGCCGTTTTGTTCTCAATACCCTTCCTAATGATCCCAAGCATAGAATTGGCCTTCTTCACTGCCGCCGCACATTGGGTCGACACTTTCATCGACCTGTCCACCACCACCCCAAGATCTCTCTCCTGATCTGTCACAGACAGCTCAGAACCCATCAGCCTATATCTAAAGTTTTGATTTTTTGCCCCAATGAGCATGACTTTACACTTACTGACATTGAAGCGCATCTGCCATTTTGCTGCCCATTCTGCCAGTCTGGAGAGATCCTTCTGGAGCTCCTCACAATCACTTCTGGTCTTTACCACTCGGAAAAGTTTGGTGTCGTCTGCAAACTTAGCCACTTCACTGCTCAACCCTGTCTCCAGGTCATTTATGAAGAGGTTGAAAAGCACCGGTCCCAGGACAGATCCTTGGGGCACACCGTTTTTCACCTCTCTCCATTGTGAAAATTGCCCATTGACACCCACTCTCTGCTTCCTGGCCTCCAACCAGTTCTCAATCCACGAGAGGACCTGTCCTCTAATTCCCTGACTGTGGAGTTTTTTCAGTAGCCTTTGGTGAGGGACCGTGTCAAACGCCTTCTGAAAGTCCAGATATATAATGTCCATGGGTTCTCCCACATCCACATGCCTGTTGACCTTTCCAAAGAATTCTATAAGGTTTGTGAGGCAAGACTTACCCTTACAGAAGCCATGCTGACTCTCCCTCAGCAAGGCCTCTTCGTCTATGTGTTTTGAGATCCTATCGCCACTGGCTAGATTCCATAGTTTCTTTTCAGGTCCACTCCAATATCTGTCTTTTTCACTCAGAAGCTGCCAGAAACTGCAGTCATTTTTCATACTGACCTCACAAAACATCCTTGGCTGGGGATGGGAGAGGATGAATCACCTTTCTCCACTTCAAAGGAAGTAGCTCATTAAGGAAGCACCCTGGACCATTAAGGCTGAAATTCTAAGTACTCTTACTTGAGAATAAGTGAAATTTATTTCCAAGTGACCATGTATAGGATTGCACTGCAAGAAATGTAAGAAATGTAAACTGGCCTCTTGAGTATTAGTCAGCCCTCACACAACAATAGCCAACCACCACCTCTGGCTTCAAATGAATAACTCCATGAATTGGCTTTAGCTAATGCAAGAGCACATGTTGGTTCAAGGTAAGTGGAACAGACATAATACTTTGCCACATTTGTCTCACACACTCCTTATCATAGGTGCACAGTTGTACTTCTGTTCACAGCCCCAGGGCCAATGAAAAGGCCAGAGATGCCAAGTAAAGCATTGTTGCCTGTCCTATGCTGCCGTCAAAACCCTTTGAACAGTTGAACTAAACACCCCTTGCAGGGTCCGTAGCAATAGTACAGGAGCAGTTATGACATCTGCTATATTAGTATGCAAACCAGAATAATCATTTTCTACTGCAGCATATTCAGAGTCCTAGGACATGCTACCTAACTTTGTTGCTCCTCAATGTGTAACATTGCTAAATCAAATGGAAAATCCCAATGATGTGGATCAATCTGCTACTGGCACAAAACCTTCCATGTCCTTGGGTATTTCCACATCAGAACAATGCTACATATTACAGTAGAATGGCTCTGAGCAGCCTTCTGATAGAATTAAGAAAAATGTAAGATGTAGACTTCTCTGCTTCTCTTCCATAATCAACCATGGTCCCTTGGCTCATGTAGGATGAATTCCTGGCTCAAGTGTACAGTGAATTTTAAATGAGTAACAATGGGTTTGGGGTAGGCAAGAAAGATTACCCCCGCATAATATTAACAGCATGTCTAGTGAGAGCAGTCTAGTGAGATGTCTCACCAGTCTAGTGAGAGCTGAAAACTGGTTTGGTTTAAGGATAAATTAGTGTGAGGATAATTAATAAAATATTTAAGAGAATTAAACATGGTGGAAAGAACCATGATCATCTGTGGCATACATACATCTCGGGCTGAAAATCACTTGGTAGCCTGCTGTGGCTACTCCCCATCTATTTGTGTATGAACTGTGTATTATAATATTGTCCCTTAATCAGAACTTGCAGGGCTGTCTCTGAAATGCAAAAATGTGGTGGGGCAGACTCTGAAACGGTTGGCTGGATAAACCCTATTACACTGATTGTTTGGCACTAGTCACTGCCAGCAAATGATAACTCTGTACTAAATAGTCTAAAAAATCAAATGGGAAAAATATAAATGACTTATTCTGTTTTCAAGCTGCCATTTCAAATATAATTACATCTGGATCCCTCCACAAAAGGCCACATTAAAGCATCGCAAATAGACAACTAATTAACTCCACTGCTCATGCAAAGACTGCTCTATTATAGATTTTAAAAGCCTTTCACAATTGACAAACTAATAGTTTGTGACAGTAAACTGAATTTTCTAGGAATAATTTAGCCACCAAGTATTTATACCAAAATATTTCTATTTCTCTTATACAATGAATCATACATATCCATATTCAATCTCACAATTTCCCCTTTTATTAATAGAGTCAATTTGACCTAAGGCCATTGTGATTGGAAATTCTGATAACCTAGTTTTATAGTGCAATCCTATGCATGTTTACTCAGTCTCATTGTGTTCAACAGGGCTTACTCCCAGGTCATTGTGAATAGCATTACAGTCTTAGGGCCCAATCTTATCCAATTTTCCAGTGCTGGTACAGCTGTGCCAATGGGGCACGTACTGCATCTTGTGGTGGCAGTCACAGAGGCCTCCTTAAGGTATCGGAACATTTGTTCCCTTACCTTGGGATATGTGTTGTGGCTGCACTGGTGCTGGAAAACTGGATAAGACTGGGCCCTTAAAGATGTTACTTGAAAACTAAGGCTAACTACATGTTATATAAACAAATATACATACATCTGTATTTACAATTACAAGACATGCAAATCTCCAGTAATCTTTAAATAAATTGGTCCTGTAAGACTGCTCTGGAAACACCAGTTGCTTGGGAAAGAGAGGATGATGAAACATTACTTTGTGTATGACATTACCCTGTGCTGTATAGTCTGTATTTTTGTCTTTCAGTAAATGAATGAATGGATGGAATGCTGAACACTTATATAGTGCTTTAGAGTGCTAAAAGCACTTCACATATATTATTTTGCAATAATCCTTACAAGAAATTCTGTAAGAAAGCTACTGTTATTGTCATTTTGCAGATTGGAAGGATGGGAAGGGGAGGAGAGTGATGATTAAGGATACCAAATCAGACTGTGGCTAAAGCAAGGTTTGAGTAAAGACTTTCAGCTCGCACTTTTAGTGACAACAGCAAAATACAGAAGCCCTCTGTAACAAGGTATGAATATAACTGGTTGGGGTTTCCCTTGCTGGAAGTATTGTGAGATATGTGAGAGCTGGCAGATTGGGGTGGATACCAGATTCAAGGGAAAGTAAAAGTGGGCCCTGATTAGCTGCAATGGAGTAACAAAACATTAATTTCCTATTTCACAGCAAGATCAATGCATGTTTGCTACTGATGATGTTGGACTCAAGAACAAAATGACTTAAGAACAGGCACCTGAACCTAACCTGTTCATAAGTAGGGAAGCTGTTATAACAGATTGTAAATAAAATACTATACACCAGTGATTCTCAAACTTTTTAGCACCAGGACCCACTTTTAAAAATGACATCTGGTGGGACGAACTGAAAGTGATGTCATTAACCTGGCAGTGACATCATCAAGTAGGAAAATTTTTACAACACCCCCCCCCCATTCAACAAAATCAAATCCCCCAAACATCCCAAGGGCAGCAATCTTAGGCACACTTCCCCAGAAGAAAGCCACTGTTAAAAGCATATATAGTACAGAGTAGCCTGTTAAAAGTACAGATCTGTAACATATCCCCAAATACAGTTATATATGGTAGCATAAAGTCTAATATATGAAAAATAAAATACATATCGAAATGAATAAGGACCCATCTGAAATTGGATTGCGATCCACCTAGTGGGTCCTGACCCACTGTTTGAAAAATGCTGCATTGTGCAATACAAATGCTATGAAAGGCATTCATTTTTGAAAATCTCTGTCCCATTTGTGACTAAACACTAATAACACAATTCATCTGGAGCATAGCAAGTTGATGAACTGATAGGAATACTCAAGAATAAATGGACTGTGATGAGTTGGAGCCTGGACATGGAGCATATGCATTGTTCAATTTCTGGCATCTCCATGTAGAGCAGAGAAAAATTCCTGTCTGAAAATTTAGAGTGCTGCTGCCAGTCAGTGTTAACAATACTGAGTTAAATGGTCAAGGGATCTGACATGGTATGAGGCAGCTTCCTATGTTCACTTTGACCCTAATAAATTAGGTGGATATACCCATATTGTATTTGTTTACAATATTTGTATTCTGCAATACTTGCAGTCTGCAATATTTGTAATACAAGTACAAGGACAAATCCTAGCAGCCCCTTACACTGCTCTTTAGGAAAAGTCCTTTCAGGGTAGCCAAAAACAATCCTATAAAAACCAAAACAATAAGAATAATCACAAAAAATATAACTTGGTTGTCATGAAACTGTGTTTTGTGTAGATCTTTGCTTCTTCCATTGGTGTTAGAGTAGTTGGGACTCCTCAGGTGTAAAAGATCCAGGTGAGAAGGGCTGGGTTTATTAGTAAAGAGGATAAAAACCTTTAGAGAAGAGAACTTTTACGGTCTCCTTGATGGATGAGATCTGAAGGAGAGTTAGTTTCATTTTGGCACTGTTAGAGAAATTAAACCAAGTCTGATTAGTCAGAAAACAAGGTTAGATTGCGTTACAGTTTTTATCTTTGTAGTTTTTTTCTTTAGCAAGTTCATAAAAAGGGTTTGGGGAGCCTCCTTTTTTTCGTAGTGCTTTAGCCAACTACGAAAATTAAAGATCAATAAGTCACCGGGCCCTGATGGCATCCACCCAAGGGTTATTAAGGAATTGAAGAATGAAGTTGCAGATCTCTTGACTAAGGTATGCAACTTGTCCCTCAAAACGGCCACGGTACCAGAAGATTGGAGGATAGCAAATGTCACGCCTATTTTTAAAAAGGGAAAGAGGGGGGACCCGGGAAACTATAGGCCGGTCAGCCTAACATCCATACCGGGTAAGATGGTGGAATGCCTCATCAAAGATAGGATCTCAAAACACATAGACGAACAGGCCTTGCTGAGGGAGAGTCAGCATGGCTTCTGTAAGGGTAAGTCTTGCCTCACAAACCTTATAGAATTCTTTGAAAAGGTCAACAGGCATGTGGATGCGGGAGAACCCGTGGACATTATATATCTGGACTTTCAGAAGGCGTTTGACACGGTCCCTCACCAAAGGCTACTGAAAAAACTCCACAGTCAGGGAATTAGAGGACAGGTCCTCTCGTGGATTGAGAACTGGTTGGAGGCCAGGAAGCAGAGAGTAGGTGTCAATGGGCAATTTTCACAATGGAGAGAGGTGAAAAGCGGTGTGCCCCAAGGATCTGTCCTGGGACCGGTGCTTTTCAACCTCTTCATAAATGACCTGGAGACAGGGTTGAGCAGTGAAGTGGCTAAGTTTGCAGATGACACCAAACTTTTCCGAGTGGTGAAGACCAGAAGTGATTGTGAGGAGCTCCAGAAGGATCTCTCCAGACTGGCAGAATGGGCAGCAAAATGGCAGATGCGCTTCAATGTCAGTAAGTGTAAAGTCATGCACATTGGGGCAAAAAATCAAAACTTTAGATATAGGCTGATGGGTTCTGAGCTGTCTGTGACAGATCAGGAGAGAGATCTTGGGGTGGTGGTGGACAAGTCGATGAAAGTGTCGACCCAATGTGCGGCGGCAGTGAAGAAGGCCAATTCTATGCTTGGGATCATTAGGAAGGGTATTGAGAACAAAACGGCTAGTATTATAATGCCGTTGTACAAATCTATGGTAAGGCCACACCTGGAGTATTGTGTCCAGTTCTGGTCGCCGCATCTCAAAAAAGACATAGTGGAAATGGAAAAGGTGCAAAAGAGAGCGACTAAGATGATTACGGGGCTGGGGCACCTTCCTTATGAGGAAAGGCTACGGCGTTTGGGCCTCTTCAGCCTAGAAAAGAGACGCTTGAGGGGGGACATGATTGAGACATACAAAATTATGCAGGGGATGGACAGAGTGGATAGGGAGATGCTCTTTACACTCTCACATAATACCAGAACCAGGGGACATCCACTAAAATTGAATGTTGGGCGGGTTAGGACAGACAAAAGAAAATATTTCTTTACTCAGCGTGTGGTCGGTCTGTGGAACTCCTTGCCACAGGATGTGGTGCTGGCGTCTAGCCTAGACGCCTTTAAAAGGGGATTGGACGAATTTCTGGAGGAAAAATCCATTATGGGGTACAAACCATGATGTGTATGCGCAACCTCCTGATTTTAGGAATGGGTTAAGTCAGAATGCCAGATGTAGGGGAGGGCACCAGGATGAGGTCTCTTGTTATCTGGTGTGCTCCCTGGGGCATTTGGTGGGCCGCTGTGAGATACAGGAAGCTGGACTAGATGGGCCTATGGCCTGATCCAGTGGGGCTGTTCTTATGTTCTTATATTTGGATTTATATTAAATCCTTTTATTTGTTAATGGATCTTAATAAATTCTGTGTTCCTCATTCCTTTTTGTTTGGGCCTTATTGAGAGACCTGGAACCATTACTCCCTTCTTCTAGAGAGTAAAAGAGAGGAACTAAAGAGGACCCACTAAAGAGTTATGTTATAAGGAAGGGGGATTCAGCCCAGGGAATACCTCTCGTGATCCTGGCTTTTGGGATGGTGGCAGCAGGGCAGCTACCTGGGGGTATTCTTTTTTCCCCCTGGACCCTGACAGTGGTAAAAACAGGAAAAACACTGCCCTAACAAAACAAAGCAATTTTGCTTTGATGTAATATGTTTAGATAAGAACATAAGATCAGAAGAGCCCCACTGGATCAAGCCAAAGCTCATCTGGTCCAGCTTCCTGTATTTCACAGTTGCCCACCAGATGCCTCAGGAAGCATACAAGACAACAAGAGACCTGCATCCTGATGTCCTCCTCTGCATTCTGAGGTAGCCCACTTCCAAGAGGTTGCACATACCCATCATGGCTTATAACCCGTGATGGACTTTTCCTCCAGAAATTTGTCCAGTCTCCTTTTAAAGGCATCCAGGCCAGACACCATCACCACTTCCTGTGGCAAGGAGTTCCACAGACTAACCACACACTGAGTAAAGAAATATTTTCTTTTGTCTGTCCTGACTCTCCAACACTCCATTTGAGTGGATGTGCCCTGGTTCTGGTGTTGTGTGAGAGGGAAAAGAGCATCTCTCTGTCCACCCCCTGCATAATTTTGTGTCTCAAGCATGTCCGCTCAGGTGCCAGGTTATCAACATTGAAGAGCTTAGATTGGGGTGCTGAGAAGACCAAATGCCACTTTCCAAACATAATCCTAGATTTGGCTCTTATTTTTCCTGACACGGTTTCTCTGCCTTTACCATGCAGAGGGAGAGGCATGTACAACAGGTGCAGCTTCTCTCAGTACAAACAGAGCTGAATTTCTTCCTGAGTCAGGTCGAAACCCTATCCACCCTTTCCTGGGAGTAAACCCCACTGACTACAATGGAACTTACTTCCGAGTAGACATGCATAGGCTTGGGCTCGAAGGCCACAATCCTATCCTTTTCTGGGAGTAAGTCCCATTGACTCTAATGGGACTTACTTCTGAGTAGACATGCATAGAATGTGGCTCTAAGGTTGCCAGGCTCTCCACCCTTTCCTGGGAGTAAGTCCCATTGACTACAATGGGGCTTACTTCTGAGTAGACATGCACAGGCTGGGCTCTCATGAAACTGCTGAGGCCAGCAGTCAGCGTCAGGGAAGGAGTCGCCCCGTCCCGCCCCGCCCCAGCACTGGCTGCGCCTCTAGCGCCCCCTGCCCCTCCAACGGCACTTCCGGCACAAGGAAGCCCGGCGCGTCACTCCACCCCCGCCCGTCGCATGGAGCCGGAAGGGTTCTCTTTCCGGTCCGGCGCCACCCTCGGATCACTTCCGGCGGAGTGCCCGCCCCACCAGCGATGGCGCCTGCGGGCTGAGGGAGCGTGTGGAACGCCGCTGCTTCTCCTGTCCTGCTCGTGCCGTCGCCGGTGCGGAGTGAGGGAGGCTCTGAGGGCTCGCAGCGCAGCGATGGCGCCGGTGCAACTGGAGAGCCACCAGCTGGTCCCGGCCGGGGGGGGGCCCGCTCCGGCCCCGGCTCCGCCGCCGCGGCTCAGCACCCTCATCGACTTCCTGCTGCACCGCACCTACGCGGAGCTCACCGTCCTCGCCGACCTGTGAGTAGCTCCCCCTTCCCCGCGCAGGCGCCCGTCCGAGGAGTGCCCCTGGCTCGGTGGCCCCCCCCCGCCCTCCCCCGGTGCGCCTCTTAAGGTGTGACTAGTCTGTGGAACTCCCTGCCACAGGAAGCAGTGGTGGCTCTTGCCTAGATGCCTCTGAGAGGGACTGGACAGGTTTCTGGAGGAAAGTCTCATCACAGGTTACAGTATCTGGGAGGTACATGCAAGCTCCTGGTTTTAGAGGCAGGCTGCCTCAGAGCCAGGTGCAGGGAGGGCACCAGGGCACAGGTTGTGTCTTGTCTTGAAGCCCTTGGGGGCCACCTCGAGGCACAGGAAGCTGGACTAGATGGGCCTTTGGCTTGACCCAGCAGGGCTCTTCTTACGTTCTTAGTGGAGCCGGTGGGCAGCAGTTTTCCACCTTTTTCATCTCACGGCACACTGACAAGGCACTAAAATGGTCAAGGCACACCAACGGGTCTTGGACAACTGACAAGGCACACCATGCTGCTGGTTGGGGGCTCACACCCCACACTCCCAGTGGCCCTACTAATAATTGATCTTCCCCCAAAATTTCTGTGGCACACCTGTGGACCACTTGCGGCACACCAACTGCTGTGGCGCAGTGGTTGAAAATAGCTGCATTGGGGGATGTGAGTCCTCAACCAGCAGTGCTGTGCATTTTGTCAGTTGTAAAAAGAAAAAACAAACTTATGGTGTGTCTGGACAATTTTAGTGCTTTGCCAGTGTGCCATGAATGGAAAAATGGTTGAAAATCACAGATGTAGAGCTTAAAGAGTGTTTGAAAACATCTGATGTGTACAGGTAATGTTTGTTATAATTGGCTGTTTGTTTCTTATTGAATGTTTGCTTTGTGATAAATCTGGGAAAATGTCCCTGTTTTTGTCCTGCTGGAAAACAATTTTGCTTCCATGATGATGGCATATGTGAGTTGGGCTATAGCTGGCAATTTGCTGTGCTCTGGGTTAGATCTTGTATTTCAGTTTCTCAGGACAGCCTGCTAATCACTGTAAGAGGTGTGAACTGAGTTGTCTATTCTAGTCTTCCACCTCTCCCTGTTACCCACCTGTATAAATTATTGGGGGAAGCATCCTATTTGTTTGGATTTCAGGTGTGTGCCACTTAATGATAGAGATATTCTCTCATTCCTGTTATGCAATTAGGTTGTTAAGTGAACATTCTGCCCAGTTTAGTGTCTTTGTTGTGTAAACAGACATTCCCTGCCAGAAACTAGCTGGATGCACAGGCTACTGGAGATAGATAAATGCCTCTTAATGCCTCTTTGCATTAAGAGCCTCTGTTGTGTAAACACACTCTGCAGGCTATGGGAGACCTGACTGCCTCATTAAGAGCCTCTTTGTTGTGCTTTGAAGACTGTCATATATACCCCTGTATGTTTCCAATTCCTGCAATTTTTGCAGTAGCCAGACCTCATGAAATCTGGATATACAGTAAATTAAACAACAAAGCAAGTTATATACTTTATGTGAAATTTGTAGCTCAGCTTTAGAACATTGCACGCTGTATGGCTAGAACATTTCTGGGAAAAGACACAAGTTCCTTCACTGAGGCGTCTTTCAGTCATCTCCCATTACAGCTGTGTGTCTGTGACAAGTCCTTTATGATAGTAGATTGAATGGTGGTGTCTGTGCTGCTGCAGGGAAAGACTTAAATGCTGGCTAGAGCAGTTCATGGAATAGGGAGGACCAAACATGGGCCTCTGTATGTCACAGTCCAAGTAATTAATATGGGAGTGTGGGTTAGACTTTAAATCACACATAGCTATCTTAATGAGTTGAAGCTGGCAGCAGTGATGCATGCACATCAATTAATTGTTCCAGTCTCTTCAGGAATTTGAAGAAGTAAGCTCTTGGCCTTGAAAGCTATGAAAGTTATGATAAACCAATTCATTTTCAAGATATTGCAGCAGCAGTTGCTGTTTTGCATATGAATTACACCAACAGCCTGAAACGTGTTGCTCTGAAATATTCACATTTGTGTTAAGCTGCATTGATTTTAGTGGGGCTATATGGATTCAAACTCGGTTTATAGTGGTTTGTGAATCGTTATAGTTGTGTTCTAGCATACTGTTTGTAAAAGTGCATATTGAAAGCTGCTATAAGTAGGGTATTTATCATTCTGTTGACTAATACTGTAGTGGCATTACTAGTGTACACACTCCCCAGAACTAAAAATCACTGGATCTGTAACTCCAAACTTGTTTGACTTTCATAGTGGGAAAAATGTTGGACTTAGAGATATAGGATAGTGCAATTACTGCTGGCTCACACTTTGCACTGTAGGTTACTTTTCAGATTTACATTTGTGTTTCCTTTGGGGAATATGTGAAGTGTGAATTGGAGTCGAAAGATGCATGGTGGACTTGCATATGTTGTGTGTTTGATGGTGCATGTTTTTCCTTTTATACTGTACTTCATTTGTCACCCACAGGAACACAGTTTAGGCAATTTCTGCCCAATGTTGCATATATACAACAGGGACTGAATGTGTACCACCTGTGGGCTGGGCAGAAATGTGTTAGGAAATGGGTACAAGAATAACAAACTTCAGGAAGACAAAATTGTCCTATAAGTGTGTTTTGGAATGTAGTTAATTGTACAAAATGTAATGTGTAATTGGTGGAGTGGTGAAATGTGGAACTTCTCACAAACTGTAGTGTAATGATTTTGTTTTCTTTGACACAACATAATGCTGCTGTTTCTTTTTTTTTTCTTCAACAAAAACAGATTGCCAAGAAAGACTGATATGGAAAGGTGAGTAATAGCAATTAGGACAGATTAAAAATGACTCTTAGATATGGGGTGATTGAGAAATAGTTAGGCCAATTGTTTTTCCCCCCTTCAGGTGCAATCCTATACACACTTGCCTGAGAGTAAGTGCCATTAAACTCATTGAACTTACTTTTGAGTTGTCATGTATAGGATTGCATGATTAGTTGTTTAAGATGAAAGAGCTGATTCAATTATGCTCCTGTTCTGTAGATTAATATTCACCTTGCCTTTACTGTGTGCATCTCAACTCAGATGTATAGCACAGTATTGGGCTAGTTCACTTGTAACACCAAATCATGGTTTCGTGCTCGAAGGGTGAACTTGCTTCTTGTCTGTTTTCTGCTCCCCTTTTCAATCCAATGAGTATAAACCATAGTTTGCCATTTTATCCTAGCCAGGATTGCAAATCCTGCTTTGAAGGGAAAGTGCTAATGATAGTTTCTGTGACTGCTGTTCTAAGTGATTGTTTAATGTTTTTTTCAAGGCTGGAAATACTACTATAGACTATTGCCAACACTGCTCCTTCACATGTATCTTACACGTGTCATGCACATGCACACATATAACTGAAATTGGGGATATTAGCAAGTGAGAGATCAAATTTAGCAGTGTGACAAAGTTCTGGCACCATTGACATGGTGTAATGGTGCAAACAATCTCTAAGTGCCTCAAAATTAGGCTGACAATAACCACAAGATAGAGCTCCTCAAAGAAGATAGTTTTTAAAAGAAATATAGATAACAAGTAAAAGGCACATTTAATTTCAGGTCAGTTACACAGGAGATAGATACTTTCAAATAGCTTTATTTGGACAGCAAGGTTAGTTGGAAAAGGTAATTGAATCTTGGGGGGGAGAGCGCAAGAGCGAGCGCTGTGAAGATAAAAAAAGGGAGGGGGAGATCACCTATCCTAGTCTGCTGGTTACAGTTGTAATTGTAATTATTATGGCTTGAGTGCGAAGTCCTTCCCGAGCAGCAAAGCAGGGCTGCAAAGTTTCCAGGTTTCAGAGGAGGAAAAGACCAAGAAATGGAAGAGACTTACTTCTGGGACAAGAAGCCTCCAAACAATCATGGACACCCCAGCTAGTTTCTGAAGTGACACCAAAAAGTGGAGGAGAAACCTCAAAGCACACCTTAGTAAGCCTGTTAAAAAATGGAGGTTCCTACTGGGACAGAAACCTCAAGATATTTTGGTGGAGAGAAAGATGGCCCTCATGGGATTCCTGCTGAAGAATGTTACATGCAGGATGTGTGACATCAGGCTCAGGTTGGGAGACTTCTTGGCCCAGAGCCTGGTAAGAACTACCCAGTTGGGCAATTGTAATTTGATTTAACATTCAGGCAGAGCTTTGTTCTTGCCAGCTATCCTTTTTATCAGATCTCAAGCACCCAGATTTAATCAACCATAGAGGCGCCTTTTTGGGAGCCAGCAAAATCTCACCCCTTTTCACAGATCAGGGAGGCCTGCCTGGCTCTGAAACCGAGATGAAGTCAGTTTAAACTGCACACGTGTTTGGGAGTGTCTGTAACAAAACATAACTAGAGTTTGCTGTTCTAAGTGCTGGTAGGAACTAGAGTCGTTTTGCTGGGATTTCCTATTTACAGTGGCTTTGTATTCATTATTAGAAAATCAAATTATCTGTGTTGCCTTGCATTACATTGAGATTTGCCTGTAGCCTGTGGTAAATTGAAGTTGCTGAAAGTGTGTCACTGTGAATACTTAGTCATTGATTATAACACTGTTGGTGTCCTGCTCTTGACTGCAACAGCTTTAGGGGATATTTTAATTAACTAGCTTAACTGTCCTTGATTTAGTATTTGGTGCTAGTGATTAAACTATATAGAGCAGTGGTTCTCAATCCTTTAAAACCAGGACCCACTTTTTAAAATGAGAATGTCAGGCATACAGGAAGTGATGTCATGACCGTAAGTGGCATCATCAAGCAGGAATATATTTAGCAATTCTAGGCTGCAATCCTACCCACACTTACCCAGGAGTAAGTCTAATTTGCTATCATTGTTAAAAACCTCCATTGTTCCTAGTAGCCTGTTAAAAGTGCAGATCTGCTACATTTCCTCAGATTCAGTCGCATACCATGGTAGCATCAAATCTAATATATTAAAAATAAAATATTGAAATGAATGGGGACCCACCTGAAATTGGCTCATGACCCACCTAGTGGATCCAGACTAAAGTTTGAGAAACACTGATGTAGAGAAATAGAATAGCAATAGATTTTTAAAAAATCTCTCAGAAGAACAGGAATATTTTATTTTTATTAAAATTATCTTTCTATAAAAGAGAAAATCAAGACAGTTTATAGTTAATAAAATTTAAACAACTTGGAGCCCAATCCTTACTTCAGAGCTGCATTGTCCTTACCTAGGTGCTAGAAAGTTGGTTAGGGTTGCACCCTAAATTTCTTACTCTTAAGCAGGAGTGTCCAAACTTTTTGGCAGGAGGGCCTCATCATTTCTCTGACACTGTGTTGGGAGCGGGGAGGGGGGAGAATTTACATTTCAAATGTGAATAAATCTACATAAATAAATATATTAGAGATGGAACTTGTATGAACGAATGAAGGTCTTGCAATAGCTCAAGGCCTATAAAAGGCCAGCCTTTCCTTTGCTGCTGCTGCTGCTTCACAGACGTGAAACAGCGAGCAGAGGAGGGAGCCCTCCTCTCATAGCTCACACAGAAGGTCGAACAGTTGACCACACTGAGAGCATTTGCTTCAGGCCAGTGCAGGCTCCAGCACATCTCTGGAGGGCCAGAAGCTCATTGGAGACTGGGATCTCCCTGAGGGCTGGATTGGGAGTCCTTGAGGGTCGCAAGTGGCCCCAGGGCTGGGTTTGGGCACCCCTGCTCTTAAGCAAACTTGAGCATATACAGGAGAAGAACAAACTAAAAGCACTTCCTGCATTCTTAGATCTTCATATGAAAGCAAATAGTTTACAGTCCTCACACTTAGTTAATGCAACAGTGCATACCCTTTGGGCAGGTTAGTCTCACTGTAAATACAATGCAGCCTGTCTCCTGTCCTAAATACTTGTACTGTGGTATCTGATTGCAGTGATGGCCTAGTATTCTGAGAGGAGTCACTAGTGGCTTATCTCATTGTTACCTTTTACTATCTATTTTTTTATAGTAATTGAACAGACTTACTAAATGCAATTTGTTTCTTTGCAGAAAAATAGAAATAGTGCAGTTTGCAAGTCGCACCCGGCAGCTGTTTGTTCGATTGTTAGCTTTGGTAAAATGGGCCAATAATGCTGGAAAGGTAGAAAAATGTGCGGTAAGTTTGAGATTGTTTATGAATTCTCAGTTGAATTTAATGGGAATAGGATCATTTCTGTGTTGAATCTAGCTGAGGTAATTGGAAGGCTGGTTACTGACATTCTAAGTGCTCAGAAGTTGTTGAGCATTTGTTACAATAAGTTAAATAGCTTTGTTTTCTTTCATATGTGTTAAATGGTCACCTTTTCAAACTTCTGGTCACAGTTAAGAGGGCCAAACACAGAAAGACCAAACCACCCATGATTTCATTCCTAATCTTCAACTAATGAAAACCTTCCATTTGCAGCCTAATAATCCAGCAGTGTGTTAGAGAGGAACGTAAAGTAAAAATGACAATTAACTTTACAACTGAAACGTATTCTGAAACAAAATTAAGAAGCAGATTTCTCTTAAACGGCAACAAACCTTATGTTGTTGGAAAATGTTTAAATATGGTAGATCTAGTGCCAATGGCATCGTATTTTCAGAAAATTCTGTTACTGCACAACAGTAAAAATTTACTAAAATTTATTATGTGTGTGTTACTACTCAATCCTAACCAACTTTCCAATGTCAATGGGGTGCATGCTGCATTCGTTAGTTGTGGGGCAATCATGGAGGCCTCCTCAAATTGAGGGAACACTTCTTTCCTTACCTTGGAGCTGCATCACAACTGTGTCAGCACTAGAAAATTGGTTAGGAGTGGGCTGTTAGTTTGTGAAACTGCAGTGCAATCCAGAGTACTTAGTACTGGCTTGGTCTGTTCTGAGGTCAATAGAAACCAGTCATTTAAAGTAAACGTATGCTTGCGTAAGTGATTTGTGGATCCTAGCCTTGATCTTTTATGCTATTTCTTGTTAATAATTATATCCACTGCAAAACTTACATGTGCTTATCTTCCTTTCAGTTACCAATCCTTACAAAGCAGCATGTATTTTGTTTGCATATTTTTGAAATATTTACTTTATTCTTAAGAGCAGTTTGTTTGCATAGAAAACTAAAATCTTTACTTTACCCATGTGGTTCAGTGAGGTTTTCAGAACCAATGCAGTATTTCTTTCATCAAAAACAGTAGCCTTTTGAGCAGGTTAAACAGTGGAATTTGTTGGGATATATATATGAAAAGCTTTATAAAGTTGTTGACAAATTAGCTGAGAGTGAATTTAAAAGGAATTTGTGTGTGTGTATACATATAAATATATATTTCTTGCAGATGATATCAAGCTTTCTAGATCAGCAAGCAATTTTGTTTGTTGACACTGCCGATCGTTTAGCGTCACTAGCTAGAGATGCTTTGGTTCACGCTCGTCTACCCAGTTTTGCAATCCCATATGCTATTGATGTCCTGACAACTGGGTCATATCCACGATTGCCAACATGTATACGGGTAAATTGCTCTAACATATAAGTAATGAATGTGCTTCTTTCATTGTTTATCACGGTTTACGTGCAGGAGATGGTTATCCTTTGCAGCTTTTCTGCATGTGAAAATTTATATTTGCAGTTACTGAACTTTGTTCAGCGGCAGGTTTGTAGGAGGCTATTTAAAACCCCAGTAACTGAAGCTCAACTAGAATATTTGTCACTAAGTAAGAAATTGAGTGTCCGGAGAGTTAGAACAGACAAAAGGAAATATTTCTTTACCCAGCGTGTAATTAGTCTATGGAACTCCTTGTCGCAGGATGTGATGATGGCATCTTGCCTAGATGCCTTTAAAAGGGGACTAGACAGATTTCTAAAAGAAAAGTCCATCACAAGTCTTGATGGGTATGTGCAGCCTCCTGGTTTTAGAAGTAGGCTATATTGGAATGCCAGTTGCAAGGGAGCGGCAACAGGATGCAGGTATCTTTTTGTTTTGTGTGCTTCCTGAGGGATCTGATGGGCCTCTGTGAGATACAGGAAGAGGGACTAGATGACCCTTTGGCCTGATCCAGAAGGGATTTTCTTATTATAAGGCTACTGCTGTATGTATTAACTACTGTTCAGTGAAGGCTCAGTACATCATGCGTTCTGTTCTCCAAAAGCCTTGTGTGCCAGTTGCTTCACAGTTCCTTTAGAGTAGAATCGAATGCATGTCTCCTCAGAAGCAAGTTCTGTTGCATTCTGTGGGACTTACTCACAAGTAAGTGTGCCTAGGATTGCAGCCTAAATAATGCTTTGTGTGAGACACTAGTGAAAATGTAATGGATTCTGTGAATTGATGGGACTAGTATTGGTAACATGGCTATATATTCTGATAAGTTCTGTTTGTTTATACAATTGCAAGTTTTCAAAGTGGTGTAACTAGTTCCATAAGCTTCCAGTCAAGGGGGCCCTAGACTTATATTCCAATATTTGCTCCACTACTCAGCAAACTGCTTTTGAAACACCTTTTATTTTAAAAGGAGTACTGTACATGATATGGCATGGAGAGACAGCGGTTGAAAGAGTGACAAAAGTTCCATCAATTTACTGTAAGCATGAGCTCACTCGTTTCTGAATCGTGGCCAATATGACAATATAATCTGGACACTGGGGTTTTGTTCTCACTACTTGCTTAAAGAAATTTTGGATGACTGAATGCCCATGTTTACCTTTCACAGGATAAAATAATTCCTCCTGATCCAATAACAAAAATTGAGAAACAAACTACTCTTCATCAGTTAAACCAGATTCTTCGCCATCGGCTGGTAACAACAGACCTTCCACCACAGTTGGCAAATCTTACAGTTGGTAAGCAGTTGTTTTAACTATTTTACTTCAGAATAACTAAAGTTCTGAATATAGATTTAAGTGAAGGATTAAAGTTCATGAACAACTTAAGAAGACTCTGAAATGTCTTTTGTATTCAAACATCTGGAAGGATCATTTATTGATCAAATTATGGAAACTTTTCTTAATTTCAGCTACCCTCCAAAATTATGTGATAAGAAAATCTGTTTTTGTGAATTACTTATTTTCTGATTTCTTTGAACAAACTGCTGCTTGCAAAGTTTGAATTTCTTAATTCAAAGTTTGTAGAAATAGACTTGTGGGTTAGCAGAATTAGAAGTAATGGCAGGTAGGCAGCCATTAAAGATTTAGAAGTCTGCTTATAAGATGTACATTTCCTTTCATTCAATCCATAAAAAGGCTGAAATATGATAGGGCTGTGGTCCAGAGACTTGGATGACTTACTAAGTATCGCTGGAGAAGACTTTTTTCTTACTAGTAATCTGCCAAACTCAAACAGTGTTTGTGAAGTTTCAAGGGCAGTTTCAAGTGTGATTTGGAAAGATTGCTGTTGGAGTCGAAAGACACAACCAGAACTTCCATTAGATGTATAATAGACATGGCTATGCCCAAAAGGAGTTATTTAGAGCATGATCTCTATCTGTTTGAGTACAAGTAGTTTGCATGCATTATCTTATCTGTTTTAGTGAGCAATGACCAAGTTCTGCTCAGCCCCGTGAGATTTTCCATACATGGTATTTGCTGGCTATTACTGTATGTTTAATGCAGTGGTTCCCAAACTGATGGGTCATAACCCATCAGGGGAACTGGAAATCAGCAGCACAGCAGCAATGCATTTGCTGGGCGCTGTTGTTGGCAGGGAAGGGGTATGTGTATATATAAAGCTGGTAGATAGTGCTGGGGAGGAGGTAGTGGTTGTGGTGCATATCGGCACCAATGACGTGGGCAAGTGTAGCTGTGAGGTCCTGGAGGCCAAATTTAGGCTATTAGGTAGGAAGCTGAAAGCCAGGCCCTCAAAGGTAGCATTCTCGGAAGTGCTACCTGTTACTCATGCAGGGCCAGCTAGGCAGGCGGAGATCAGGGGTCTCAATGTGTGGATGAGACGGTGGTGTAGGGAGGAGGGGTTTAGATTTGTTAGGTACTGGGGAACGTTTTGGGATTAGCAGGGCCTGTACAAGAGGGACGGGCTTCACTTGAACCAGAATGGAACCAGACTGCTGGTAGAGATTGACAGCAGGTCCGACTCCATAGAAACTCTATGGGTTAAATTACCAGGCCTGAGGAGTGATGTAATACTGGGGGCGTACTATCGTCCTCCAGACCAGAAACGGGAAGGGTACCTTGAGATGAGGAAATAGATCAGGGAGGTGACAAAGAGGGACAGGGTTGTAATCATGGGGGACTTCAATTATCCTCATATTGACTGGGTCAATTTAAGGGAAAGTAAAAAGAATCCAATCTCTCCAGGGTGCATGGAGGCTGCTTAAAACAACAGTAATAGAGGCCCAGCGGAAGTGTATATCGCAAAGGAAGAAGGGCTCCACTAAGTCCAGGAGGGTGCCCGCATTCCAACCAGCCAAGTTAGAGAGGCCGTAAAGGGCAAGGTAGCTTCCTTCCATAAATGGAAGTCTTGCCCTAATGAGGAGAATAAAAAGGAACATAAACTGTGGCAAAAGAAATGTAAGAAGGTGATATGGGAGGCCAAGCGAGACTATGAGGAACACATGGCCAACAGCATTAAGGGGAATAATAAAAGCTTTTTGAAATATGTTAGAAGCAGGAAACCCGCCAGAGAAGCGGTTGGCCCTCTGGATGGTGAGGGAGGGAAATGGGAAATAAAAGGAGACTAAGAGATGGCAGAGAAATTAAATGAGTTCTTTGCATCTGTCTTCACGGCAAATACCGCTGCCCAAATGGCCCCTCCTGACTAAGGAATTAAGTCAGATAGAGGTTGAAAGAGAAGATGTTTCAGATCTCATTGATAAATTAAAGATCAATAAGTCACCGGGCCCTGATGGCATCCACCCAAGAATTATTAAGGAATTGAAGAATGAAGTTGCTGATCTCTTGACTAAAATATGCAACTTGTCCCTCAAAACGGCCACGGTGCCAGAGGATTGGAGGACAGCAAATGTCATGCCCATCTTTAAAAAGGGAAAGAGTGGGGATCCAGGAAACTATAGGTCGGTCAGTCTAACATCTATAGCGGGTAAGATGGTGGAATGCCTCATCAAAGATAGAATCTCAAAACACATAGACGAACAGGCCCTGCTGAGGGAGAATCAGCATGGCTTCTGCAAGGGTAAGTCTCGCCTCACGAACCTTATAGAATTCTTTGAAAAGGTCAACAGGCATGTGGATGCGGGAGAACCCGTGGGCATTATATATCTGGACTTTCAGAAGGCGTTTGACACGGTCCCTCACCAAAGGCTACTGAAAAAACTCCACAGTCAGGGAGTTAGAGGGCAGGTCCTCCTGGATTGAGAACTGGTTGACGGCCAGGAAACAGAGAGTGGGTGCCAATGGGCAATTTTCACAATGGTGATAGGTGAAAAGCGGTGTGCCCCAAGGATCTGTCCTGGGACCGGTGCTTTTCAACCTCTTCATAAATGACCTGGAGACAGGGTTGAGCAGTGAGGTGGCTAAGTTTGCAGTCGACACCAAACTTTTCCAAATGGTGAAGACCAGAAGTGATTGTGAGGAGCTCCAGAAGGATCTCTCCAGACTGGCAGAATGGGCAGCAAAATGGCAGATGCGCTTCAATGTCAGTAAGTGTAAAGTCATGCACATTGGGGCAAAAAATCAAAACTTCACATATAAGCTAATGGATTCTGAGCTGTCTGTGACAGATCAGGAGAGAGATCTTGGGGTGGTGGTGGACAAATCGATGAAAGTGTCGACCCAATGTGCGGTGGCAGTGAAGAAAGCCAATTCTATGCTGGGGATCATTAGAAAAGGTATTGAGAACAAAACAGCTAATATTATAATGCCGTTGTACAAATCTATGGTAAGGCCACACCTGGAGTACTGTGTTCAGTTCTGGTCACCACATCTCAAAAAGGATATAGTGGAAATGGAAAAGGTGCAAAAAAGAGTGACTAAGATGATTACAGGGCTGGGGCATCTTCCTTATGAGGAAAGGCTATGGCGTTTGGGCCTCTTCAGCCTAGAAAAGAGACACCTGAGGGGGGACATGATTGAGACATACAAAATTATGCATGGGAAGGATAAAGTGGCTAGAGAGATGCTCTTTACACTCTCACATAACAGCAGAACCAGGGGACATCCACTAAAATTGAGTGTTGGGAGAGTTAGGACAGATAAAAGAAAATATTTCTTTATTCAGCATGTGGTCAGTCTGTGGAACTCTTTGCCACAGGATGTGGTGATGGCATCTGACCTGGATGCCTTTAAAAGGGGATTGGACAAGTTTCTGGAGGAAAAATCCATTATGGGTTACAAACCATGATGTGTATGTGCAACCTCCTGATTTTAGAAATGGGCTACGTCAGATGCAAGGGAGGGCACCAGGATGAGGTCTCTTGTTATCAGGTGTGCTCCCTGTGGCATTTGGTGGGCCGCTGTGAGATACAGGAAGCTGGACTAGATGGGCCTATGGCCTGATCCAGTGGGGCTGTTCTTATGTTCTTCCCTGCTGGGAGACTCTCAATTTGGTTTGCAGTATGAACCTCAATATAGTGATACCAAACTCTTTTCTTTTTACTGAATCCAAGAGTGGCAGTGGGGCCACTGAATTTCTGTCTAGAGCAATTGGCTTTAAAGTCTTGGGCTTGATAGGTTTGATGAGAAATGCAAACTGAATCTTGATAAAACTGTACCTGATGGATGATAGCCACTGTGACCTAGTGGAAGTGTGAATTCTTTGAATCCTATTCAGGTTCCTCTGAAGGATCAGATTCACAATGTATGAACACTCTTGGATCCATTCCTGCATACATAGGTACTGTTTCATGGACCGTGGAAACTATGCCACAGTCTTTCATGATTTGTTAAGGGCTCTCCTTGACTGCCATGCCTTTTACATGGTGCTGCCCTTGCAAAAACAGTTCATAAACTTCACAACAGTGCACAAAATAAAGCTGTCCACCTGTTGATGGAATAAAGCATAGAGAGTACACGACACACATTTTGGTTGTAGTGGCCTGCTTTTAAGCTCAGTTTAAGATGCTGTTTACTGTGAAGGTCCTCTAAGATTTGGGCTCTGAATACCTATCCTTAGAGATGTTTGTTTCCGGTGAGAGAGGATTATAAACTAAGTCTTACTGAACACAGTGGGCTTATTTCTGAGAAAAATAAATAACACCATTTGCAGACACTTCTGCCTATTCCTATTTATGCCTTCCAGGTTTTTAAGTCATTTCAGGAGGTTTGTTGCCTGTGGGAAATCTGTCTGAGCACACAAACTTCAAATCAGGATTGAGGCTGTAGTAACCCTTTTTAACCCTTCTTGGTTGTGGTGCCTAACTTTGGTGCTTTATTGTCAGCATTCAGGTGGCTCATTCAGATGTTTTAATTTTTCAGGCTTGTGGTAGCTGGGTTTCTGGGGAAAAAAACATCTTAGTTTTCTTTTGTAATGTGCCTACTGTGCAATATGGTTGTGAGTCTTCTAACTAGATTTCTGTTTTCTGATTAATTTCTTTTATTATGGTTATATTTTCTGGTTTTAACCATTTAATTGTACACCATTTTAGGAATATTATGTGGAACTGCATGATATACATAGTGCATGTGTAGAATACATGAAGAACTGAGTTTTTTAAAAAAAATACAAGATTTCTTTTATGATGAATCATTTAAAAGAGAGCGTCTTGGCTATTTCTAGCTAATGGTCGTGTAAAGTTTCGTGTTGAGGGTGAATTTGAGGCCACCTTGACAGTGATGGGAGATGACCCTGATGTCCCATGGCGCCTTCTCAAGCTGGAAATCCTGGTTGAGGACAAAGAGACTGGAGGTAATACCAAAAGTCATTATCGTAAATTGAATGCTGCTTGTTTTTGAGTGCTGGCCTCAAACTGATATACTCCATTAACTCTTCTAATGGAGTAAATGTTCTTAAGGGAAATTATATTCTTCTGGCCATCTTAAATCTTGATGATGTCTCTTTTAGTATTTTACTCTGTATCCCCAGTTTCGTGTTCTCAAAGTAACATTATCAATAGGTACTCTCCAAGCATTTAGAAATCCTCACTACTTTCCAGTAATGTATGAGGCTTTTAACAAACTATTTAAGTAGTATTATGTCATGTTTTAAGCTGCATCAAAACAAATATTTTATTTTTAATTCTTATTTTAATGGAAGATGGTCGAGCCTTGGTTCACAGTATGCAGATCAACTTCATCCACCAGTTGGTCCAGTCCCGGCTGTTTGCTGATGAGAAACCACTTCAGGACATGTACAACTGCCTACGTATCCTTCTTTAAAACTAACTCTGTGATTTGTACCTCAAAATAGGATGTGTAAAATAGGGATGAGACTATGCATTCAGACAATAAGGCTTTTTTGAGTAGGATAAGTAGTTTGCAGATTCTCACTGAATCTGCAGCTGTTCCATTGCTGCTGTATTAATTCTTTCCTTGCCTGTTCTTATACCCGTTTCCTTTCTGTTACACAGAAGGTTATGGGACTGTTTCAGTCACAGTTATAACCTGTTTTTCTCCTGTGGTTGCTGAAAAGGCATCCAGCTACTTATTGTTTGGGGACGCCTATTTCACCATTTTCTGGGGCAAGAAAAGCAGGTGTTGGGGGGTTCTTTCCTTTGTTTTGCAGTAGGGGAAAGAAAGTCCAGTAGCCATTTACTTGCCTTTTGTCTCCGCTTTCATTCTTCTTATTGTGGCTGAGAAATAATTCAAACTAAATGCAGGACATCATGGTTTGGTTGTCCTGGTAGCCTGAGTTGCTTCCAAGAGAGGAATAGATTGGTACTTGGTGTTTTTAGTAAGTGTGCTAGGACCAAAATACATGTTATGTTAAATGTGTAGTTTGTTCTTCCTTTGAGAAAGGGGTATATAAGAGCTGTGGTGGGGGGAGATGATCATGATTGGAACCATAACAAGGGAGATGGGTTTTAAACCCCTCCCCGATGATTGATTGGGATGAAAACTCATCCCCAGCTGCTATTTAACCTTGGAAGACAGGTTGCTGTTGGTGCCAGTAGCATCTTGGAAGGGAGGGGTTGTCACCAGGACTCTGTTGGAGGATTTAAAAGCAAACCAAACAAACAAAAAACCCTCTCCCTTCAAATTGCTGTCCCAGTTTTAACCAACCCCTGTTCCTGCTGTTTACAGCCAAAACCATAATCTGAAGAGTAAGCTACATGTTTAATGTAAAGTGGCCCCTAATAATTGGGTGCATATTGACAATTTGTAAAGCCAGACTAGGGAGAGATCTGTAATCTGCACAAAATACGTGTTAGATAAATATATTTGAGAAAGCATATGTTACTGCTAAATAAAAGCATCAGTGTTAGGGGTTTGTTTTTTACATCTGTATGAGATACAACATGAATAAGTAATAGGCAAACAGTGGTATGAATTGAAGACAGATTCTTCTTGCTGTGTGAAATATTAATATAAAAGTCACATGGGTGAGGGGGAAATTTTGCCTGCATAGTTACTTTGAGTTAAACAGTATGCATATGTTTGAAATAGATGTTGTATGTGTGTTCAGTACTTGAATGAAGTTTTTTTATATAGGTCTAGATCAGCAGTTCCCAAATTGTCTGCGGCCCACCTGTGGGTAACAGCCCAATTGTTGGTAGGCCGTGAAATTGACAAGGCAGATTAGACTATGTGCATCAATGCTGGGCAGACCACTGCTAGCCAATCAAACTTACCTCCACTACCACAGAGGCTTGAGCAGCTGGTAATGTGTAACTTTTTTTAAGATGGGCCCTGATGCTTAAAAGTTTGGGAATCAGTCTAGATTCATTTATGTTGTAGAACGTGTGTTGGACTCTAGATAATTCTGTGGTGTGTTTGGCTTTAAAACATTTAGTTAGCAGCAGCAGTGTTTGTGATGGAAACAGCAAAAGGCAGCAAGCCTAAGGTGAAATGTAAAAGTAAACAAATTTAATGGGAACTCAAGAAGACTGCCTGCAACAACACTTACTGTATTGACTTAACCTGAGTCCTACAGACTCCTTCTGCTTGTCACTGCAGTTGGAAGTTTTACATTCACAGACTTTAATGCTGATTCGAGAACGCTGGGGTGACCTTGTGCAAGTGGAACGATATCATACGGGCAAATGTCTCTCCCTCTCTGTTTGGAAGTAAGTAAAGTCATTGAAATCTTATGTCATCTAAGTGACCAAATACAGTACTGTGTAACTATTGCAATGAAACTTCACAGCCTGAATATGGAAAGCCTCGGAGTGCCTCTGCTATCAAATTTAAGTATCTTACAGTGCAGTCCTATGCATGTTTACTTGGAAGTTCCATTGCATCCAGTGGACCCTAGTATGGGTGACCAAGTCTAACAGTATGAACGTTATGCATTAGGGAAAAAACCAAACAAACCCGCAAAACAGTAATGGATATTTTGAGGTGGGTTCCTGAGATGGAATGCCATGGAAACTGCACATGATAATGCTGCTAAAGATCCAAGATAACACATAAATTATCAAGTCAGCATGAGGTGACTTACTAGGTCTTAGACCAGGTCTGTGTTTAGCTCTACAGCTTAAATCTATTATCTGCTTTTCAATAGTGCTTGGGATCTGCTGTGGTTTTAGAATTAGTGGGGTATTCAAATCTTTTAGTATTCCTTAAAAATAATTCATCTTAGCTTAGTGCAGCAATTTTCAATCTTTTTCATCTCATGGCACACTGACAAAGTGCTAAAATTGTAAAGGCACACCAGTTTTTTTTTACAATTGACAAGGCACACCACACTGCCAGTAGGGGGCTCGCGTCCCCCAATGGCCCTACTAATAAATGACTATTCCAAACTCCTGTGACACATCTGTAGACCATTTGTGGCAGGCCAATGTGCCATGGCACAATGGTTGAAAGTCACTGGCTTAGTGTTATGTGAAATGTAGGCATTTGGTTCCTCATTTCTGTCCTTTAAAACATTTGCAAGGCTGATAGTCTTGCTATTTATTCAGACTAATGTTACTGCCCAAGCTGTTCTGGTTGAAGTACTTGACGGTATTTTGGGTGCCTCTAGAGCAGTGCTTTTCAACCACTGTGTCACAGCAGGTGGATTAGTAATGGCCTCCTCTATTAGGCTTTGTAATTCGTATGGGTTTCTTAGAATATGTATGGGTTCTGAAGAAACCAAAATAACAAATTTTATTGGATTGCAGACATTTATAGGAGGCTGTTCTATGCCTGTGAGAGACACATGAGAGTGATTCTCTAAAGCCTTGATACAGGAACCAGAGATGAGAATTCATGGTGGAACAGACATGGATTTTCTGCTTTTTAAAAATTTCACTAATGATAATATTATTGACATGTTTTTATGCAAAGAATCTTCAGGAGTATTAACAATTTAGTTAACCCACCATTTCTATATTAAGCCAGCAGGTTGTTGGGAGAAAAACAGGAACTGCATCTCTTCATAAGGTCACCATTAAGATTGATGAGAATGATGTGTCAAAACCATTGCAAATTTCTCATGAACCTCCCCTTCCGGCCTGTGATTCCAAATTAATTGAAAGGGCTATGAAGGTAAATATTGTTCTTGGCACAGTTGGCATATAATTTTAATGAATGTTTTTAAAGTTGATATCTCTTATGCAGTAGAGTGCTTGGCTTCTCTTTCCTGTCTCTACTTCTATTTAAATTACTGTTTAAGCTTAGTAGCTTGTTGAATATGTGTCAAGGGAGCTCAATTATATGTTATGGAAATTCAACAGTTATTTCTTCCACAAGTACAGTGAATTGATGGAACTTCATTGTCTGCCCATTATTGCAAAATTTAGCAGTTCTAATCTCTTGGAATGTTTCCTCTCTCCCACCCCACATACAGATATCTTCTGACTCTGTACTCTTTTGAAGGTAATAGGGTTAGCAAACTAAGGACCCAATCCTATGCCTAATTTCCCAATACCGGTGCAGCCGGGCCAGTGGGGCGTGCACTTATCCTGTGGTGGGGAATTAGTCACAGAGACCTCCTCAAGGTATGGGAACATTTATTCCCTTACCTCGGGGCTGCATTGAGCCCCGCACTCTTCCCGCATCCCGCTTTTGTATCTATATAAAAATTTTGGAATGGGAGGTGGAGTTATTCCACATGTTCTTGAGAAGCATCTTGCAGATTGTTAAGAATTTAAAAACTGGTTGTTTCATGAGTAGTTGGACAGTATTTTTGGCTCTTCGGTAATGTGAAGCATAAGTAAATTGAATATAATGTGATTCTAAGTGAAGTATAACTTTGCAATTAGTTTTGTCTTAATTTTGAGGGATGACCAGATATTACTGCATTCAGTTCCTGAAAATTTGTATGAGCAAGGCCTTGGCAGAACAATCTCAAAAAGGACACTGTGGTCACATCACTCCCTTTGGCCCCACCCCGTGATAGAAGCCCTATATCCGAAGGAGAGGGAAGTGACAAAATGAGAAGAGGAAGTGGCACAAAGAGGACTGTAGGCACAGATATGATGCTAATACAAGACCTTTATTGCAGGGGTTGTACTCAAATAAGGGATGGGGTTAGAGGACTGTTGTCAGCATCCTGTAGCGAAACCTACCTGTTGCTTTCCCCTTCTCTTGGACTTAGACCAATCCTCTTCATCTGCCCGAGAGCCCCAGCTGCTAAGGAAGCTTCTCTTGGGGCACCCACACTCCCTGGAAGGGAGGAGTCTAGGTTGGGGCTGGCTCAGGGAAGGGTGGAGAAAAGTCATAGTGGAAGTCTAAGAGTGGCTGGGAGCTTCCTGATTGCTTTCCTGTAGCCTTGATCTCCCCCTCCAGGCTTGTTCACCCTTCCCCTTCTTCCTCGTTCTCTGCTCTCCTAGGGAGCTCTCACTTCTTCTCAGTGCCTTCCAGTTCTTTGTACCACTTTTCCCAGCTGTACTTCTCTTTTCTTTGTCATTCAATTCCACCTTGGGATCATCTCCTTTTGTTTTCTCCTTTTCCCATTTCTTCCACTCCTATTTCATCCTCCTCTCTCTCCTTGTCTTCTCTTGTCCATTTTTGAGCCTCCTCCTTTGCCTCCATTACCCCAATTAGTGAGATTACAGCCAGGTGAGTGGCTGGTCAGAACTCACAGAATCTTGCTGCCCAGCAATGATGTAATCCTCAGGCTACACATATGGAGGTCCCAGCCCATTGGTCATAGCCACTAAAAGGGGTCAGGGAGTTACAAAACAATTGACAAGACTAAGTTGAGACAAGAGTGGAGTGCTAAGAAAGTATTTGGGTTAGGGCAATGATGACAAGCCTAAGCGTACACTATCCTCTTTGTTATTTAAAGAAACTTCTTTTGCTCAGGTTAACAGTTGAGGAAGTTAATCTCTAAAGGGGTGGTGGTAGCTGTATTATTAGTCTTCATCTAATTCCTTGGGCAGTGGCATCACAAGAATTTGCGTCAACCATTGCCAGAGACCAGTGCGTCACTCCTCTGATGGACCACCCCTGATGCAGTGGGTGGAGGTCATGATGATACATCATTGCCCCACCCCCGCATCATTAAGATTGCACCTTTAAATTAGAATACCATACACACAGCCTAAATGTATGTACTTTCTATTTGCACAACAAAGGCAATAGATTGGACTGAATGTTCACCTAATGGCCTAATCACATAACAGGAATTGGAGAACGTATCCCCGTCGTTAAGTGGCGTACACCTGTATTTGAAAATACCAAGATTTTACAGTTTTGGCCAGTAGTGGTGTCACCCCCCCATGCATGTCATCCAGTATGACCCACTCCCCTCTAGTAATACCACTGTCCTTGGGTATGTTGTTGCTCCATAGCATCAAGAACCTGGTTTCCCTAAGGTATATGCATAACAAATCCCCATTAAACCTGTTATAGTTACTAATCTTCACTTCTTTACCAACATTGAAGAACTTCTCATTTTCATCTTGGCAGTGGTGGAAATTGTGAAGTATCGGATTGGGCCTGGCAACTATAAAAATTCATGCCTTGTTAGAAATTTACTTAAAAGATTTTTTGCCCACCTTTCCTCTGCTGAAGCAGATGCCCAAGATGGCTTACAATTTCCAGTTAAAATATGCAACATATAAAAACAACAAATAAAATCACAAAAAATAAATAACCATTTGGAGGAGAGCAAACTACTAACAACCAAGGTGCTGCTACAGTGGCACAGCAAGCAGACAACCCATCAACCAGACGGAAGAAAAACATTTTGAGCCCTTTCCAAAACCATGAGGGATGGGTTAGGTCTTAATTCCCCCAGCAGGAAATTCCATAATTGTGGTGCTGCTACCAAGAAGGCTCACCCCTCTGCTGCCATCCCCCTAACTTGGGAGAAAGGCAGCACTTGGAGGAAAGCCCCCTCAGATGACCTAAGAAGGCAGGCTGGAATATATGGAAGAAGGCGGTCTCTCAAATAACCTGGTCCCCAAACCATTAAGGGCTTTAAAGGTCAATACCAGCACCTTGAATTGGGTCCAGAAACGAATGGGCAACCAGTGCAGTTGCCAAAGCAGCAGTCTGACAGAATCAAACCGCCTAGCTCCAGTAACCATCGTGGCTGCCGCATTCTGCTCTAACTGCAGCTTCAAACCATCTTCAAGGTTAGCCCAGATAGAGGGTGTCACAGTAATCAATCTTGAAGTCACTAGGGCATGGACCACCATGGTTAGGTCGACTAATACAGTCACAGCTGGTGCACCAGCTGGGCCTGCGTGAGCATACCCCTAACCACCACTGCCATCTGGCTCTCCAGGGAGAACTGTGAGCCTAGGAACTGAACTGCAGGTGAAATATAGGTGAAACTGAAATGTAGGTGAAAGCTCTTGTTGCGGAAAGAAAGTTGCTTCCCAAACCATATTGTGGTTATATGACCGTTTTGTGATCTCACTGTATGGAATGCAGTATTATAGATTTAAGAAAAGACACTATATAAGTTCAGATTTTAGGAAGGCAGTTGAGTTGTAACTGAGACTGACATACTACTGCATTTAGATGAAACAAAACCAGTATTAATATTTGTTGGATCTGCTCTAGACATTTCAGCTCAAAATAATTTACAATTGTGAGCTGATGTTTAAATTTAGTTTTGTTGATAGTTATGTATTTTAAGTAACTGCTTTAACACTTTTCTTCTTAGATAGACCACTTGTCTGTAGAGAAGCTCCTGATAGACAGCGTCCATGCAAGAGCTCATCAGAAACTCCAGGAACTAAAAGCCATTCTTAAGGGTCACAATGTTAATGATAATTGTATGTGGTATCTGAACTTTATATACTTCCGTTTTGAAACTATACTTAATTGAAAGGGCACAAATAGCAATAATTTCATAATGATTCATTATTTTTAATTGAATTGATCATATTTCATTAACAATTTTATTAATATTATACAAATTATATTGTATTATATTTACTGTATTATAGTACAGGTTGAGTCTTGGCATCTACGAGGGTTCCATTCTCAGAACAGATGCTGAAAATTTCATTGCGTTAAATGAAATCCATTTTTAAAAAACTAATGTCTCTTTGCTCAGTGATTTAAAAATAGCCTCCTTACCATTGTAATGCAGAAGATTGTGCAAGCAGACAATCAATCAATCAATCAATCAATCAATCGATCAATCGATCGATCAATCAATCAATCGATCAATCAATCAATCAATCAATCAATCAATCTCTCTCCAGGCACTTAGAAAGGCTTCTCTCCCAGGGAAGCAACAGCCTAGGTGATAATCACTTCGCATGCTCTCCTCTGCTCCAGGGGGAAGGGAGGGGTGAAGCTGTTCTAAGTGCCTGGAGGGAGAATGATTGATTGCCTGCCTGCTAAGCAAGGCTGTTTTTAAAAGGAGTTTAAAGGAGCCTTTTTTCCTTTAATTGAAAGGGTCTTTCTCATTGTGTTGATAAAACCATGGGAGAAAAATCTGTGGATAATTAGGTTATACCTGTATTATTAATAATATATTTAATAAATAATTTTATTAGTGCCTGGCTATAACATAATTAAGTGTAAAACTTTCTTTACAAAGTACTGTATTTATATTCATGGTGGGGCTATACAGTTTTGGTACTGGGAAATTTTTATTTGATTATGCAAGAGTGAACTTTGAGCCTCAGCTCACTAATTTTTTAATTTTAGCTTTTATAGAAACAGCTCTCCCAACACTTGTTATACCTATTCTGGAGCCATGTGGTCGATCTGAATGTCTACATGTTTTTGTAGATCTTCATTCTGGAATGTTTCAACTAATGCTTTATGGAATTGGTAAGTAAATAAGACCTAGCTGTATTTTGAGTGATGTGTTTCTTTCTAAATTTTATTAAAAATCCTTAGTAGGGATTGCCGAATTAGCTGTTTATCTCTGACCTTGGAAATAGAATGAAAATAGAATCCTATATACAGAAATGAAGTATATCGAATGGTGAGGAGGCGCAGGAATGTAGATTCATAGTGTATTCAAGGAATGGCCACATAGTGCGCTTAAAGTATAGAGCAGTGTTATCTGTGGACCTGCTTGTTACTGGCAGTGGTGATAGCTAAGCCAAAACAAACACTGAATTTATAGAAAGTAGGAACTGGAATTGTTTATAGCTGGAATGCTTGTGTCATCCATTCATCCTGGTTTCTTATTAGCTAAGAGAAGAATGCTGAAATATAAATGAAATTTTCTATACCATATTTCATAGAATGCTTTGCTAGGACGTATCTTGAAGTACCTGGATAGGGCTGCTTTTAGAAATGAAATAAGGGACTGTAGACACCGTTGTTCTAATCCAGTGCCCCAGTTTCTCTTTATTTCATTTTACACATATAAAGTTTATTTTAAAATGCATCCTAAAGCATGTAGGTAATACTTTACTGGTTAAATGGAGTTTGCATTTTGTTCATACAGAGTGCTGTAAATTATGATTTAACAGAGCCTGAAATCTGTCTATGTTACATTCGTGGCTTGTGCCACATCAGTTTGTAATGGGGAACCCAACAAGTTTCAGTAACTTTTTTGTTCCAGCATTGCTGATTCTTCTTAAAGAGATAATGTGATAACCTTTTAAATATTTGAACTTAAATTATATAGTTAAGTTAGTGTGTGTGTTCCTTAAAGTCTAGATCTAATTTTCCAAATTAAATGAAAGTGTTACTTGATTAATTACCACTTAAAAATATCTCTGTAGACCAACAGACACTGGATGATATAGAGAAGTCTGTTAATGATGACATGAAGCGTATCATTACTTGGCTCCAGCAACTGAAGTGAGTAGGCTGTGTGGTTGTGATTTTAGTACCCATTATACTATCTGCTGTGTCTTCTCTAGTATTTATAAATTACTTTCATTTCCAGTAACTCTAGTTTCCTTTTTTAAAGTTATTTTCTCTTTAAATGCAACTGTATTTGGCAAACCTGTTCCTCTCACCCCCTTCTTCTTACTCCTTTTTCTTCACTAATTCCCCTCCTCCCCCAAGCTTAGAAGCTTGTATACATGTTTGGGGAATACTCTTCTTAGATGAAGAGGCAGACGAAAGTAATTAGCTGTCAGTTGATCATTCCAGCCCTTGAAAATAACATTAATCAGCAAGAACTGGATTTTTTCACCTGGATTCCAAGGTGGTTAAAAATTGTTTTTTTTAAGGATTTTCCATTTTTGTGGTAGTATGTGCATTTAAAATACTGTTGCAACCTCATTCTGAAAGTAAATAGAACTTTGTAATGGCATTGTATTTCACTGCTTTCATTTGTTGAAAGCGGTTTTGTTGGCCATATGAGTCTTTGTTGCCATAAATTTATTAGCAAATTTTGTTTGAGATGGTTACACATTTTCTTCCAAGAACCTTTTCTTTTTTCCTGTTCCATTTACACAGTGTGTTTGTGGTGAAAACTTTTACTTGGTAGTGTTGCTTATGATGTGTTCATTCTATTTCTAATTTGTGTGCACTGTTCGTAAATAGTTTAGATACCATATGCCTCCTACATGTGATTAAGCTTAGTATAAGGCATCAAAGATAAAGACTTCCCATTTGTTGGAGTCTTTCCTTTTTTACCAAGTTCTTTTCAACTGCACACAGTTCTTGGCAGAGATCTATTTATGCCTCAAGCATTTTAGGAACCATGTAAATAAGTCCAAAATATATAAGAATTATATTCATGTAACTTAAGTTTTCCAAAATGCAAAGACTATATATAGAAGTAAAATTGGACAGAACTGGCAACATGTTTGTGTGGAAACTTCTTTCTATATTTATGGGAATAATATGGGCAATTTAGTATGCTCTGTAGTAGCAAGCCTTTGTTTGCTACCCGCTGTACACTTATTGAGAAGCTGCGGATAATTCTGACTCCCTGACAAGTGTACCTGTGTGATATGCACGAACACATTTGTCATGTTGGTGCATGTATACATGTGAAACATCTTAGGTGTGCATTTGAAAAGCCAAATTTGTGAAATGGCCCTATTAAATTTTTTGTTTGGAATTAAAATTCTGTTCTGTATGGGTTATACCCAAAGAAAATGAATCCTGATGGGCAGCCTAGACCTATCCCTGGTGGTGCCTAGGGCTCCAGCGCCACTGAAATAGCTACCTTTGGATCCTGTGGGTGCTAGGCTAGCGCCGGGAGTCTCTTGGGTAACACAGCCATGGCACCAATGTGTCTCGAATCTGTGCTGCTTTTGGGTGGGCACAGATGTGAGGAGGTCTGTATTGGGATGCCAGGGTCGAGAAGTAGGTTAGAAAATGGTGGCAGAGCCTGCCATCTCCATCCCCCTACAAAGCTTCCCTTCTCCTGCTCACTTCTACCCTCCCTATCTTCCCCCACCCTGAAAAGCCACACCACTGCACAGCAGTGCCACTTACCACCTGCAGCTTCTCAGAGTCCTCTTTCCAGTGCTGAGGCTCGGTGCCTACACTCCTTACATTCTGGGTGCTGCAAACGTGTTTTATAGCATGTTTGTGATACCTGATGCTGGTTAGGATTGGGCCCTAAGTCCCATTGGTCATGACTACCTTAAGTCTCACTGACCTCAGCTTGCCTCATTGGTTTCAGTTTTGCTTAGTCAGGATTCACTCACTTTGGATACTATAGATTGCAAGGAGGTCAAAAACATGATGCATTCTAGTAAATTCTAAAAGCTTTAACATCTGTGGAAGGCAAGCAGAAATGTTCCAGTACATGAATACTAATGGTTTTGTGTTTCCTGGTTTTTCTATTTTTTTAATTAAGGTTTTGGCTTGGACAGCAGCGTTGCAAACAATCAATAAAACATTTGCCTACTGTCAGCAGCGAAACACTACAGCTAGCTAATTATGCTACTCATCCTGTGGGAAATCTCTCTACTCACAAACTTTTTATCAAGCTCACCCGACTTCCACAGTACTATATTGTAAGTGAATGTCTGCAAATGAACCTCTGTTTTTGGAATGAATGAAGTAAAACAGGTAGTTTTAAGATAGGCTAGGTGCAGTTACTTCTTTGATCTTAAACTTTACTGCTTTAAACTACTGGGATGTTGCTCATGATCACATTATCTTTTATTCCCAACCAGCATACTGCCTAATTTTATAGCAGTTAATCTATGGCAGGGTATTGCCAACTCTGGATTCTCAGGGGTCACTCTGTTCTCTGGAATTTACATATTACATATACACGTCATATAAAATAAAAGGAAGAAGACGTGAATGTGTGGAACCTTTCTTGACTTGAAAATACTTTTCTTATGAGTAAAACTGAGGGCAAACCCTGATTAAAATTTGAGCCATGCGAAACCAAGTTGCTTGGGACCCGATCTGGCCTGTAGGTTGGCAGTTAATCTGAGGGAATAGGAAGTGAGACCAGTCTAAAATTCCTACTCCATTACCTAGAATACAAGCAAGTAGACAGAAGAGAGTAGAATAGGATTTTGGATTTTGTTTTGGAACAGGAGTCCCCTCTCAGCCATATTTCAGTAGCCTTTTAGAACTCCCTGAATTTTCAAAAGCACCTTGTTGGGTAGCATTGGAAGGGGGAGGGATCGCTTTTGTTTGAAAAACTCAAGTCTTATGAGTCCTGTTTGTCATGCAAAATGAGTTGTCCATTGTCTTTTAAATCCTTAATTTAAAATAACCAGGATGTTAAGTTTCAATGTGTGATTTGTGTACTGTAATTTGGAAGAAGTACTACAAAAATGTCGAGAATAGATAAACATGTCTGCCAAACTGTAGGTTGAACTCTGCCAGGTTGATGAAAAAATACAAATGGTTTTGGTTTGAACATGTACATTTGTTATGAAGCCTGCAGTCATAATAATACTTCCATGTCGGCTGTTAAAAACTTGTTTAGAGCAAACTAATGTGATGGGAGGGGTGATTTAACCTCTAAATATTTTCTAGCTATGTCAAAGTAATGATTTTAACTATGTAGGTAGTAGAAATGTTCGACGTTCCCAGCAATCCCACACAACTGGAATACAAGTATTACTTTCTCTCTGTGACCTATGCTGAAGGAGATGATAACCCTGCTACTGCAGTTTTGTTGCAGCAGTTTAAACCAAATATTGAGGAACTGGTTTTAGATACAAAAAGTGGGAAACAAGCAAAAGTCGGCACGAAGCGCAAGGTACGTGTTTGACAACAGGTATTGAATTTGGTGTAGATTGTACATGGCATCTCTTTGTTGTAGGTGAACTGTGAGATATACCTGGATAAGATTAACTGGTCTTGATTTAAACATGACACTTGAGCTCTCTGGCCGATGGAAGATAATGTCTCTTCTCTGTTTTTAGACAGTTTTCTGAAATCAGGACATACAGGTGGAGCCTATTTATCCGCGTTAGTTCCGTTCCATGACTCGGCGCGATTAACAAAAAACGTGTTGTGCTAAATTCCATAGAGTTACGCAACTACACTGCAGCCTGACACTTCCTGAAGGAAGGAAACTAAGGCAGCTGTTATCAATCCCCTCCCCTCTGTAATCAGCCTTCCCCGTTGCCAGCTGCCTGGCTTGTTTCACATGGGATGCTGATCTTTTAAGAGTCCAACCCCATGCGTTTCTACTCAGAAGTGAGCCCCATTGTAGTCAATGGGGCTTACTCCCAGGAAAGTGTGGAGAGGATTGTAGGCTATATCTCCTGCTTTGCTTGGTGGGAAGGCTTGCTTGTGATTGCCTGCACCATCTCATGGGGGGGGGGGATTTGGCAAACACTCTCTGGGTTTTTTTAAAGCAATCCCCTCTGTTGCTACCACACCTGCCCCTGTGTGAGTGAGTGAGAGAGAGAGAGAGCTCCACCTTGCTGCACATGTTCTGGCTACAGAGATTTTTGGCCCCCTCCTTCCCCTCTTCAGCCTCTTTGCTGGCTCAGGGGCTCCAGGAGTGTTACTGTTCGTTTGCAAGGGGAACCTCTTCCGGGGCTCCAGGGCTGTTTCCCTGCCTGGGTGAGGCAGAGCCTTTTTAAAGTGTTTTGGGCTGCCTGGAAATGGATTAAGATGCCAGCGCAGGGCAAAGGAGGCAAAGGTGTGTGTGACTTTCGGTTCCTCCACCCCATTCGTGTTGAGACAAATCTGAAGATAAAAAATCCGTGGATAAATAGGCTGCACCTGTACTATTTTGTATTCATAAATTTTTGCAGTGTCTTATACAAGTTGCAATGGGGTAATAAATAGGATCATATAACAGAGCAGATTTTCTAGCTTTGGTATCCTGGTCAGTTGACAGGTCAGATATTGTCAATTGGCCTCCTAGTTATTGATCATCATCAAATGTCTCATATTCTATGAAGTCATGATGTGATGATGCTTGAAGAATTGGCTTGTTGTCTACATAGCACAACTGTTACAAAACCGATCACATTTATTGAAATCTTAACATTGTTCAGTTAGAATAATTAATTACACTTTTTAAAAAGCTTACTTATTATGAAGCAACTAATTCATTAACTTTATGTAATATCAGATCAGCTGTGTATTAGATTACTTTGTGTTCTCATAGTTAATACATTAAAAAGAGTTGACAATTATTTGACCGTGTATGACTGCTCAGTGGGTCAAATTGTTTTCAGTGGTCATATGGCCCTAGATTAATCCATTTTAAACCTTTTACATAAGAACAGCCCCACTGGATCAGGCCATAGGCCCATCTAGTCCAGCTTCCTGTATCTCACAGCGGCCCACCAAATGCCCCTGGGAGCACACCAGATAACAAGAGACCTGCATCCTGGTGCCCTCCCTTGCATCTGACATTCTGACATAATGCATTTCTAAAATCAGGAGGTTGCGCATACACATCATGGATTGTACCCCGTAATGGATTTTTCCACCAGAAACTTGTCCAATCCCCTTTTAAAGGCGTCCAGGCCAGTCGCCATCACCACCTCCTGTGGCAAAGAGTTCCACAGACCAGCCACACGCTGAGTAAAGAAATATTTTCTTTTGTCTGTTCTAACTCTCCCAACACTCAATTTTAGTGGATGTCCCCTGGTTCGGGTGTTACGTGAGAGTGTAAAGAGCATCTCCTTATCCACTCTGTCCATCCCCTGCATAATTTTGTATGTCTCAATCATGTCCCCCCTCAAGTGTCTCTTTTCTAGGCTGAAGAGGCCCAAATGCTGTAAAAGTCTATCTTTTGATAGACTAAAGATCCCTTGAATGATTGGGCAATATATAAAACACTTAAAAAGTAAATATACTATTATATATACACTGATAAGAAGTGCCACTTAAAAAAGGCATTCCCCCATTTCTCACACACCTAAGATATGTGATGGTATCTGCTGGGACACATACAGACTTCATCTATATATTTAAAAATGCCTTTTTTAACCAAAATATTATTCTATTTAGATGCAAACTGCTGCAAATTGCTTGATATATCAAGCAATAAAAATTGCATTTTCATATTAATCCTTTTATTTTCATTGTTTACATACTTTACAATCATAAATACTTTGTATGTGTCACATAATTAGGCTACTCTACCTACTGAAAATTTTAGTTGATTCATCTGGTGGTAGACTCCAGTCTACAAACATGCTAAAGTAAATGTATTAGTCTTCAGGGTGCCATAAGACACTTCTTTATGTTTGCTGCAATAGACTAGTGTAGCTACTCTTCTGGAAATGGTTGTCATGTGATTAAGTGACAAAAAGCTTTACCAGTCAGAAAATGGGTTACTAAGACATCCACATGTTAATATACGAATAAAATGCCAGAACTCATTGTCTTATGATTTAAAGTTATGAAATTTTAGGTTACTCATGAGCTAGCACTAACATTTTGGCCACCAGACATTTGGATACCTAGGATTTTTCTGGCCTATGAAATACATGTCAGAGTTTAGTATTTGTAAATTAGTATTTGTAAGGCAGAAGTAACAGTTACAAATTTTACCAAGTAACCAGATATGTTCCTTGATAAATAGTGGGTAAATTTCATGTCGTATTCCACATTCCTATAGTTTAAAACATAGAATAAAGATTCATCTATGTAAACTGCTGGAGATTGCATCTCGCTAAAAGAGGCTATTATACTATCTTCTAGTTGTCTGGTGACCCATGCCCTATAGAACCCAAGAAGCCAAAACGATCTGGAGAAATGTGTGCCTTCAATAAAGTTCTAGCTCACATTGTAGCAATGTGTGATACAAATATGCCATTTATAGGACTTCGTATGGAGGTAAGTAACAAATGGGATGATGCCATCCTCCCACTGGAGAGTGGGGTCTTTAATGATAAGCAGCATTTCTCTCCTAAATTGGGACTTTGTAATGGAAAAGAGCCCAGCATGGTAAAAGGTTTTCCCAATTTGTAATAGATATTGTCAACTATAAATACTAGTGCTTAATTGTTAATCAGTGGTCTTGTTGTCAGTCTTTGCAAATGCATATATGCAGTTCTATGAGCAGGTGCAGCAGGTGAAGGAATGAGGCCTCTCTGAAGTTGGAAGTAAGTTGTAGTGCAGTTTCTTAGCTTCTAGAGAGGCAAGGGTTTGTCAAGTAGATATGAAATGTAGAGTTTCCTGCAGTAACTAGACATATCTAGGCAAATCTTTATTTCAGTGCCCCAGGAAGATGCAGGGAATTGCCACATACAGAGCAACCCATCTGCCCCTGTTCTTTGAATCTCTTGTGACCATTCTGACTTCTTAGTATGGTACTGCTTCAGGTGCCTTCTGAATCATCACTGTGTTGTATGGCTTGTATTAAATATGCAATAGATGTTTAGGATTACAGAACTGATTTATTTTCTTTGAATGAGGAATGAAGCTTAAAAATAAAATGTAAACTCCCACTGCATGGGGTGTTGTGAATGTGCATTACCCCTTTTTGGATAGTCCATAAAATAAGCATACTCACCCAATTTTCATATATACTGTAACAGTTTTTATGAGCAAAAATGAATTCTGTCCCGAAGGGGATATCCCTTCTTTTTGCTCTTCTGAAGAAATGGAATTGCTACCTCCTAACTGGATTTAACTGTCCTATAGTGTTTGCTATTGTGTCAGAACGTCACGTTGTTGTGTATGTGGGCCAGCAACAGTGGTGCTATTTAACTTGTATCTTTCTCTTGCTATGAAAATGTAAAATTAAAGTGACAGACTCTGTGTGTGTTTATTTTAGTTATCCAGTATGGAGATTCCCCATCAAGGAGTCCAGGTGGAAGGAGATGGCTTCAGTCATGCTATTCGTTTATTAAAGTAAAGAGATTTTGCTATGCTTTTTAATAACTAAAATATTGTATAAGCGGAAAGGGAAGAACTATTTGCTACGCAGCATGTCATAGAATTAAAACCAGAACACTTTCTCAATGTAAACAAGGTGTTCGGTCAAAATATTTTTGTATTTTAGCTGAAGATACTGTCTTCATCTTTGAAGGAAGCAGAAACCTTGGCAGGGATCTGCAAAATATGCATAACTGAAGTTGAGTAGGTAGGGACCATTAGACTGACAACATGGGTTATATGCTCCCATTATGTCTGATGAGGAAAAGTCCAGACAAGATGAAATCTCAGTTAGGAGGATTTTCCTCTTTGTTCTGTCATACATTCTCACCCCGCTAAACAAAGATTAAAGTTGCTGCCCCAACCAGGGAAATAGTAACGCCTCTGTATATCTCTTTGTTGACCCATCTCTTTATCTCCCTGAAAGCTTCTAATTGGTTTTTAACCAGATAGTTCTGATTTGGCTTCTCTATGATCTGTGTGTTTCCTTTGGTAGGCTAATCAAAAGGTTCCAGAAAACATTTTCACACATTACCTGTGTGGAAACAGTCCATTTTGCCACAAGCAAAAAATATTTTGACCAAAACCTCCTTTACATACTGCATCTGCTGGCCAACTCTAGTGCAGGTACATTCTTAAGCCATCATTATGCCTTGGAGCCAAAGAGCATTATCTGAAGTCAATTTTTAATGAATTTCCTAGAATATAAATTTGTTTAGTTGGCTATTAGATAATTATAGACCCACTAGCAGGGCCTCTGAGAGGAATTTTATCAGGGGTACAAAGTTTCTTTTGGGCCCCTTCCCAAAGTTGGAGGGGGTGAAACAGAGTGGGGGGTGACAATGGGGGTGGGCAGAATGGGGGTAAAACAGGCAGAGGGAAAGTAGTAACAGTCTTTGCACCCCAGGTCTACCAGTCTTCCAACTGCAGAGCTCAGGTCTACCTGCTTGCCGAGATTTGGCAGCTAGATACAGTAATACGGAAAACCAAACACATTTCCAAATCTCTCAAAAATCTTTCAAATATAGAAATTCATTTCAGGAGATTCGGATCATTGTATTTAGGCTCACATTGGAATGGAAAGTACCGTGTGTACACCAAAAATGTCTTCTGTAGCAGCTGCAATCCTGCAGCTGTGTTGCTGAGCTCCTACACACTCCTTCGTGATTAGCAGATCCACTAGTGAAAGAGCTGCTGTAGCAGTTCACTTTCCTCCCATATGTGACACTGTTAAGGAATGTATGCATTCCTGGGCCTGGTGTGTATGGCTCCTGGCAGTAGTCGCTGCCATGTGTCCATGATAATGCCCCCAGTAACCCACATGGGCAGTGAGTCTTGGTGAGATTGGAAAATGTCAGATCCCAGGAATTTCTGGGCCCACTCCTTTGGCTCCTGGGTCCCCTCCCCTTTCTGACCCCCCTCTCTTAGACCCTGCCCACTAGGAAGGAATTCTGCCACTTCTGTGTGTTTATACACTCTTGAGACTCAGTATGTTTATATTAAAATCTATAACTCTGATCATGTTTTGCATGCTATTCTCAGTCCTGTGTACAGGATCATAACTGCATTGTTCAAAATGCATTTTGTGTACTGCTTGTATTTTAAAGTTCCGAGGAGCAATTCAAAATTTCCCTGACATAACACTTCTTTTAATTGAAAAAGTTAAATGTTATCCTGAAAATATTAAGCATGATAAGTTGAATTGTGTGGATAGAGACTACATCAAGTTCCTTGTCTCTCCTCTCTTTTGAACAGAATTCCTCCATGTAAGGGTACAAGTGAGGAAACCCAGAAGGCACTGGACCGTTCCCTTCTTGATTGCACTTTCCGATTGCAAGGTAGAAATAACCGCACATGGGTGGCTGAACTGGTATTTGCAAATTGCCCGCTTAACAGCACTTCTTCCAGGGAGCAAGGTAAGAGTTGCAATTCCCTTATTTTCCACATTCTGCTTTCACTTTCCAAATGTCTGAATTACTTGACCGCCCTCTAACTTTGTAGGACCAACTCGTCATGTTTACTTGACATATGAAAGCCAGTTGTCAGAACCAGTTGGTGGCCGAAAAGTAGTTGAGATGTTCCTTAATGACTGGAACAGTATTGCTCGATTATATGAATGTGTGTTGGAATTTGCCCGAACCTTACCAGGTATGAAGACATTTTGCTTTGCTCATGTTTTGATGTGAAAGCTTTACTGAAGCAATTTATACTTTTTTGCATCTCTTCTCTCCTACCTCCACTTCTATCTCCTGAAGAAATACCCAGCCATCTAAATGTTTTCTCGGAGGTCCGGATCTATAATTACCGGAAGCTAATTCTTTGTTATGGAACTACCAAGGGAAGTTCTGTAAGTAATCTTTTTTCTTCTTTTAGCACCCTCTTGAAGTTGTATTAATAGATCTTAACAATATTTCTTGAGTTTTGTTTTCATTTTTTTTTAAATGCGGATCTAGTTGATTGTAAAACTTGTTCCCATACTAATGTATGCACCAGCTAGTTCTGTTCTGCGTTTTTCTTATACTTTAGTTCCTCTCTTAAGTGAGTTATTTAAGTGGTTTGGTTTGGTTTGGTATTGCATGACTGAACCTCAGGCTTCTGTCCTCAGTCTCCCTCTTACTCTAACATGCTCAGCTTAAATAGTTACTTCCTCATTTGTGGCAAGCGTGGTTGGCTATTACATTTGAGCTAGCAAACTAATGTGTGCTTGTATTGCAGTCTTGGATTAAACTCTCGTTTATCAGAGCATGAGGGGAGGGAGGAATAACAGAATGTCCACACATGGGGATAATACAGTCCACTAAGACAGTGGTCTTCAACCTATTTCATGGTGCAACCCCAGTAAATAAAAAAATGAAGTATGGGACTGGGGGCCCGCTGCCAATCTTGCCCCCTCGCAGGACCTGATCTGCCCCCATTTCCCCCTACCTTTTGTGTCTTCATAACAACTCTGTGAGGTAGCAGCCTAAGCAGGGCTGGCCTTTGGAGCTGCAGGGCAAGATAGCAAAAAGAGGCTGTGCAGGATTGTATCAAGAACTCAGTTTTGATGAGGTAGCACCATGATTGGATTGGATCCACGCCTTCTCTTGCACAGGCTTTGAAAGTTTGCTGCAATCCCCAAAATGAGGCTTTGTGACCCCATTGGGGTCCCAATCCACAGATTGAAGAACGCTATACTAATGTGTTCTTTCTGCTTCTCTACCACTGGACTTCTCAGAATGCCAAGTCAATTACAAGAATAGGATCATCAAATATAATGGTGCCAAAATTCATGTAAAGCTGCCTTGTACTGTGTTGGAGCATTGGTCCCTCTAGCCCGCGATTTTCAACCTTTTTATCTCACGACACACTGACAAGGCACACTGACAGGTTTTTGACAATTGACAAGGCACACCATATTGCCAGTGGGTTTATATCCTTCATTGGCCTTATTAATAAATGACCTTCCCCCAAATTCCTGTGGCACACCTGTGGACCGCTCATGGCACACCAGTGTGCCATTATACAGTGTTTGAAAATGGCTGCTCTAGCCCATTATAGCCTACTGTGAGAGATTGTTCCCATCCCTGTTCACTGAGATCCTTTTAGTGAAGATGATGGAATTCAAACCTGGGATCTTCTGTATTCTAAGTATGTGTTCTTCCATTAAGTTATAGCTCCCTGAGGCAGTGCTATATACTAGGTAGCCAATTGTTTTGTCAAATGAAAATACTCTTCTGTGTAAATCTTCAAACTGCTGCTATGCCTATTATGTTTTGTTTGACATATGGTAAATCTACTTGTATCCGATTCTGTTTGTTTTAATCCTTGTGCGTTCATGTGTATATACAGAGCTGTGAAACTATCTTTTGGTATTAGGATTTTTTCCCCCTCAACTTGTTCATTGTATTTCTAGATCAGCATTCAGTGGAATTCTGCCCACCAGAAATTCCATATATCGCTGGGAACAGTTGGACCAAACTCAGGTTGCAGTAACTGTCATAATACTATCCTGCACCAGCTCCAGGAAATGTTCAATAAATCACCAAATGTAGTACAGCTGTTACAGGTAACACATTCTTTTTTTTTGGGGGGGGGGATGTCATTTACTGAAAAACAAAAATCTTCTAAACTGAATATTTAATTAGAAATGCAGAATGTAGTAAAGTACAGGCTCTTTAACTGTTCAGCAGGAATTCAGGAACATGTAAACTGTTCAGTTTACACAAGGGTCACAATGACTTGTGGCTGCAGGAGAGGAAATCTCCAGTGACTCAGAGCTACAGTTAATCTGCTGTTAATAGGCAATTTTTTTGGAATAAAAATGTGTGGGGTGGGGGGGAATTGTGGTATGAACATTTTAACACACAGGGAATAAGCCAGCAGGATAATATCCAATGTAAAAATTGCTTCACAGCAGCATTTATGTTAATTGTGTTTCATGGCTAGGTATCTATGGCTTGTTCTTGTGAAACTAAGCAAGTTCTCTGTTTCCTTGCAGGTTCTGTTTGATACTCAGGCTCCATTAAATGCTATTAATAAGCTCCCGACTGTGCCAATGCTGGGATTGACACAGCGCACCAACACTGCCTATCAGTGTTTCTCAATCCTGCCTCAGTCACCCACACACATCAGGCTGGCCTTTAGGAATATGTATTGCATTGACATTTACTGCCAGAGCCGTGGGGTTGTGGCAATTCGTGATGGAGCTTATAGTCTTTTTGACAACAGTAAAATCGTTGAAGGTTTTTACCCTGCACCAGGATTAAAGGTGACTGTGTTTGTATCCTGCAGTTTAATTAAAGAGGGCTGTGGGTGGGTGCTCATTGACTTTATTGAAAATTTTGCTTAAGAGAAAATGGCCTTTGAAATACTGCCTGTTATAGTCCCTCTAAATTTCAGTTTTAAACATCTAAGGGCGGAATCTGATCCAGTGCTGGGCTGGTGCAAGTCCTTTGCCTGACCCGGGAGGGTCGCAAAGGGGTTGTGCCTCCTTAGTTTGTTCTGGCCTTTCCATACCAGTGTGTGGGTCTGAGGGGGACATGGGGAGGGAAGGAGGCGGATCCACTTATGTCAGATCCTGGCTCTGTTTCCAGGCAGCCTGGACCACCCCAAGGCTGTTTGGATTTGCACCACCTCTTCAAGTAGTATAGATCCAAGTAACCTCATTGGGGCTGCTGTGATTCTCCCTGGAGCAAAGGAAATTTTTTTCTCCTTGCCTCAGGCTCAGCCTCAGCTAGCCTGAAACTTGTGCTGGATACAGCGCAGGCCAACTGGCCTGCTTGTTCCACCGCAAGCTAGGATTGCACTGTAAGTTGCCCAGCACTAGGAAACAATTTTTCTTGTCTGCATCATGGGGAATAATTACAGCATCTAGTGTAGATATTGGCCAGTGACATTCTCTGAGCTGCATGCTTTCTGTGCTGACATTTTGAAACACTGCACTAGATATAAGGCTGCTCGAAACCAGTACAGAAGTGGACTGTAGGTCAGTAAGTAATACACATTCTTTGTATGCATGAAGTCCCAGATTCAGTCTTTGAGTTAAAAAGTTTAGGTAGCAAGGCTGGTCTTGAAAATGGTTTCCTGACATCCTAGTACTGAGCTGGATGGATCAACAGACGGATTTCTAAGGCAACTTCATATTTGTATAAATACAAGACTGTGAAACAATTTATGGTTCTGTCATTATAAGTGTGCATTTCTTAAAGCTTGCTTGGATTCTCCCCCTCCCCCAAGCTTTGCATTGAATTACATTGTTAATTTGTTAGAATTAAGTTCCATAATACTGTAGTCAAATAGACTGACTTCAGTTACATTTGGAAATAAAGACATTAAACTTCTAGAAGCTTTTGTGGCTTAGTTAATTTTGGTAGTGCAGTTGATTAGATCAAGATGACTTTTATGCTTGATTCTGGGCTAGATACTTTTTTTTTCCTTTTAAGGGTAGAATGGTTTATCCTGTTAAATCTTTGACTAGAAAAAGCTACAGTTGCCAAGGGCAAGTAGCAACTACTAGATGGATTTATGACTTCTGATCCTATTGTGAAATAGAATTCTGCAGCTTTATATTTTAATCCTTGGAGATTTGGAGAGAAGCTGCTGTAGAATACTTGAAAGGTTGATATAGATATAGGTTTGTTATATGTTGCTACTAAAATTTGTCTATATATCTGAGAGGCATAATGGGAAACGGTTGGATAATGAACCTAAATATTCTGTATTCACAGACATTCCTGAATATGTTTGTTGACAGCAATCAGGATGCACGAAGACGATCTGTCAATGAAGATGATAATCCACCTTCTCCTATTGGAGGAGACATGATGGATTCTTTGCTATCACAACTTCAACCTCAGCAGCAGGTTGTGTGTGTGTGTTTGTGTGTTTGTGTGTTTACAAATATGAAAGATTACACAGCAAATAAAGGCAAAGCTCCTATGATTAAAGGCCCAATCCTGTCTTTGAGAACTGCCAGTGTATCTCCACATATGCTGGTGCAACAGCAGCCCTGTCTGTTTAGAAGCCCACCTACTAAGAGATGTGTTCAAACTCCATGATAGACAGTAAACCAACTGGTGCAGCTGGCAACCTCACTGTCAACTGGTAGGTGGCGATCTCTTGGATAACTTGCAATGGCTTAGATAGGTATGTGTGAGTGGGATGATGGCACTTGAACCCTAGGTGCAGGAGCTTTTCCCCTTTGCTACTCATGCTACTGTAACTCCAGTAGGGTGTGGGGATGCTGTGGCATACTTGCGTCATATTGTGTTTGTGTGAAGTGTCCTTGGGGCATCTTCCCATAGTTGGGGGTAGTGCCTGGCTTGGAGATACACTGAAGACATATTGATGTCACACGGATGATGTGCCAGCATCACACAGACATGCTGAGATGCACAGACATTCCAGAGATGCTGGGGGTGTTAACTGGGAAGGGCTCCAACAGTGTTGATTTGCCAGGACAGCATTTGGCCCTTTTTACACCAGCATTGGTGTGTCATTGCCAGGACTGGCTTAGGATATGATGGATGTTGCAGTGGCTTCTGTGTGCCATTGGTGCAACATCTGAATACAATTGGGATCTTAAGTAGATCACTTTTTTGGCAAATGAGTATGCATGGATAGTTTGCTGACTGTAGCAGCATGCAAGCTGATACATATAGGAATTTTAATTTGATTCAAACTTTATTTGGGAGTAAAAGCCCAAGACACAAGTTTGAAGATGGCTTTGCTCCTATGAGGAAGTATACAATAGACCAGTGGTTCTCAAACTGTGGGTCAGAACCCACTAGGTGGGTCATGAACCAATTTCAGGTGGGACCCCATTCATTTCAATATTTTATTTTTAATATATTAAATTTGATGCTCCTATGGTATGTGACTACATTTGGGGAAATGTTACAGATGTATACTTTAAACAGACTACTCTGTATATGCTTTTAACAATGATAGTGAATGGGGCTTACTCCTGGATATGTGTGGGTAGGATTGCAGCCTAGGATTATTAAAAATTTTCTTGCTTGATGACAGTCACTTCCTGTCATGACATCACTTCTGGTGGGTCCTGACAGATTCTGATTCTAAAAAGTGGGTGCTAAAAGTGTAAGGACCACTGCAATAGACAAATAATTCATGACTAGATAGTTGGAAGAGAACAGCTACATATGGGAAATGGAAATTTAAAGTTAGGCTCCTGCATCCTATGTGATTTATCAGAAATAACTTTGGATAAGTCAGATGCCTGAGGATCAGATCTTTCCCAGATATGAGACCTTAAGAATGGAGTATTTTTAAAACCTGTATTTTATTATAACTATGAACTTTTTAAATTTCAGCAGTCTTCAAAACAGACAGGAGCACCAGGAGCTTACCCTTTGATATCACCCCCCACATCCTACCACAATACTGTCACACCATCGCCTTCCATGATGCTCTCACAGTCACCAGGTAAGAGGGCTTTCCTCAGCAACAGGAGTTAGACATTCAGAGTCATTAAGGTTCTGAAATGAAATGTGCTATGTTGTGATTTGTTTTTAGTGTCACTTTGCATAATCTTAGAGAGTAATCTAATTAGTTTTGTTTTGAACATCTCTTTTAGGAACTCTACATTCTGCAAGCTCTCCAAGTGGTGCATTAAGAGCACCATCACCAGCATCATTTGGTCCAACTCCTTCCCCCTCATCTCTTGGAATCACAATGGGACCAAGTGCAAGTTTTGCTAGCCCACATGGTAAGCTTGGGTAGTTACAGAGTGAGAGAATCTACACTTGAGAAACAGAGTAGCTCACCTTCTTCTGTCTCTGGGAATGGCTGTGCTCTTGTCTTGTTTGAGATACTGACTCTGAAATGGCAGCAGCCAATTCTCAAATGCACAGAGGTTTGCACTACTGCAGAATTAGGAAGTGGTGTTGTCATGGAATGTTGTCTTGGCCCAGCCTTGTAATTTAAAGTTTAGAAATGGTCCCCTGTCCAAAATGTCCCTCACCTGCTTTAGAGGGCTTATTAATGATAGTGCCAATAGGATTTTAAAAGTGGTATATAAGTATACCACTTGTTCTGAATAAAACAAAGTAAAATTATGCAAGCAGGTGGGCCCCCTATGCACATTCAGTTATCAGTGGATCCAGGGACCTCCCCCACACACCCATTAATGTTTAAAAACTTACTGGTGAAGTGTTTCTTGCTTTAACAGGTCACTATAAGCATTCAAGTTTATAGCATGACATGAGTCTGCTATAGATAGCAGTTAACACCCAATGCACCATCAGGAAATGGGTAGGAGTACTATAGAAGGCCCAATGTAGGTCTTTGCCACAGGGCCCCCGCAGCCTAGCAGCAGTGCTATTTTTTAGTACTCGAGTTACTGCCAGAGAACATGGCCTTCAAATCTCTTGCGTTTTCTATAGGTACCTTAGATCCTAGTTCACCATACACTGTGATGTCCCCCAGTCAACGTGCAGGCAATTGGCCAGGCTCACCTCAGGTACCTGGTCCCTCTCCAGCAGCACGGATGCCTGGAATGTCTCCAGCCAACCCTTCTTTACATTCTCCAGTCCCAGATGCCTCTCATTCCCCACGAGCTGGCACAAGTAAGTAATACTGACAGTGGGTATGATGCACAAAAAGACAAAATCTATTTCTAATAAAGGCCGTGGGTGTTCAATCCTTGATTCAGTATTTCACTACAAAACTCTCTTGTTGTAATGACAGTCCAGCTTTGTAGTTCAAGCAGATTGAAGTTTACTGATTATTGATAATTCCCTCCTTAAACAAACCCAAGTAAATTAATAATAATAAAAATACAGGTATTTATATACCTCCTTTCTTGGTCGTCAGATTTCTTCTCAGATTTTATTCAAGATGGTTTACAAAAGCAGACTGTTCTAAATCCCCGTAGGGATTTTTACAATTGAAAGGTTCTACCTTTCAAGAACCACAACATTTCAGATGGATCTTTCTGATCTGGTATCACATTCTGGCCTCCAGTTTCCTCCCACTCAAGCTGACAAGACACTTCTTAACTCACACCAAAGAGCAGGTGGAATAACTCGGCTTGGCTTGTCAGCTGCTTCAAGGTCTCACCATTCACAGTGCTGGTGACCTCGAACTGCTGACTTGCTGATGCTATCTTCAGGCAAACGGAGGCTCTACCCTCTAGACCAGACCTCCAGCCCTAATTAATTAATTGAGAAATTAATACTCAGTGTCAGTGAAACTGAGTATTCCAAGTTGAACTTGGACATTATACCTAAGCTCCAGAATAGTTTTGACAGTTGGTTGTGGTCTGGTAACTTATCAACTGCACACAAGGCTCCAGTAAGTGGCTTATCTGTCTTCAAAATGACAAAATCCAGCATCCTTGAAATGTACTTTTCACTGTCTTATGCATTCAGAGTTACCATATAAAGTTCATACAACTTGGCTGTCATCCAGGATTAGTAATAATCCATCTATGTAGGGAGCTTTAGAGTGTTCTACACTGGTAGATAGTTGCTTGATACTTCTTGATGGGATAGTTGGATCATTTTGTCTTGGTGTGAATCATCCAGGTTGTTTCAATTTCTTGGCTAGGAAAGGTGTATGTTGCATACTGCTTTTAATTCTGACAGAAACAGGATGGGTCATACTGTTTCGGTGCCTCATCTGCTACTGTGTTTCCTTTTTCCTGGAGAGCTTTCAGACAGGAAATCCAGGCATCAGCTTTAACTTTTGGTCATAGCATCTGTACATAGTGAAGGTCAATGCAGATCATTCTGCCATTTGACCTGGAGGAAAGCTTCATATTTGAATGTACAGGTTTATTAAGCTGCTGGAATTGTTAAGTCTTCAAACTTCTGGAAGGTGAAAAGATGCTCAGTCAACTTAGTATCAAGATATTCAACAATAATATCTCTAATTGTAAAAGATCTTTATCTGGCACTTATAAACATAAAATGCGAAATAAGCTGAAAAGTCTGTGGAGAAGATTAATCTATGGAAGTCTGAAAGGAATAGCAAAGTCTGTTTTGCACAATGACCCACTGACTGTACTTTTTTCTTTCTACTAGGTTCCCAAGTAATGCCATCCAACATGCCTCCACCTCGTAAACTACCTCACCGTTCTTGGGCTGCATCCATACCCACAATTCTCACTCACAGTGCCTTGAACATTCTGCTGCTGCCCTCTCCTACACCTGGGCTTATGCCAGGGCTGGCTGGAAGCTATCTCTGTTCGCCACTTGAACGTTTCCTTGGATCAGTTATTATGAGAAGACATCTTCAGAGGATTATCCAGCAGGAAACGGTATTTAAAGAATTGAAATGTTTAGCTCTCTAGGCCAGTGATTTTCAACCTTTTTCATCTCATGGTGCTAAAATGAACTGAAGGTACTAAAATTATCAAGGCACACCATCCGTTTTTTGACAGTTGACAAAGCACACTGTAAAGCATGCTGCCGCTTCAATGGTCCTAGTAATATATGACCCTACCCCAAATTCCCACAGCACACCTGCACATCATTTGCAGCACACCAATGTGCTGTGGCACAGTGGTTAAAAATTGCTGCTGTAGGCAGCCTCCACATTTCATGCTTTGTTAAACAACCCACATGGAGGAAAGGGCAGGTAAGGGGTGTGTGTGGGGGGGGGGGTTTGCAACAGCAAAGAGGGCAACACTGTTGGGCTACTGAAGTAGCTCAATAGCTTCAACTGGCCCTGAGGACTATTGCCCTCATGCAAGGATTCATCCCATGAGTGCAACATTGCGGAGCAGAAGGAGCTTCTGACAATGAAGCTGTGTCGTTTTGAGAGTTGGGACACAATCCATAAGTGATCCATTGCTAATTATGGCCCATCCATTAAGTGATGTGGTTTGCATCTGCAGCAGATTGCAGAGGGGCTGAGGGGTGATGGATTCGGGGTGTACTTCACTCCAGGCCTCCCACAGCCTGTTCCCACAGCCATGCTGACCTGTTTTCTGCCCACTAAAAGCAAGCAAAAGCAGAACATTTACTTCTGTACCTTGTTCTTGGTGTGGTTTCTTCAAATACAAAGTGAAGGACTTCTGGTTTGACTTACAGGAACCTATGTGAACAAAGGAGTTATTTCATTTGCATGGTCCCTTTAAATCAAACCAGAAGTCCTGCGCTTCTATGTGTGAAGAAACTGCTCCAGTAATACAGCAATTTCTTTTTTTATACTTGTGTAGAGGCCTAGATACTATCAACTGGTATTCTGAGTTGTGCCACCCCTGGTTATGGCTGCTTATATGCTCTTCTATAGAGCAATAACCACCTTGGTGGAGTCAGAAAAGCCAATTTACTCACAGCAGGTGAAAGTGAAAACAAGTTAGTGCATCTTGCTGAATCATTGAAGAGTATCTTGTTTATAGTGGGGGCAATGTGTGCTACTTCAAAAGTCATTTGTCACCTTGGGTAAGCCAACAGTTGCTGCTGCTATGGAGGTGAGCTCTAATTCTGAATGAAATTGGTCTAAATTTACATGCAGCCAAGCTTAAGATTGGTATTGTTCACTTTTTTAAAAAGTATACTGAAGTGTGGAAAAGAGCTTCTGTGTGGCATTCCAATTAAATGCTTGGTTTCCTTTTAAACAGCTGCAGCTAATAAACTCCAATGAACCAGGTGTGATAATGTTCAAGACAGATGCCCTGAAGTGCAGAGTTGCCCTCAACCCTAAAACCAACCAAACCTTGCAGCTGAAAGTAGCGCCTGAAAATGCAGGGCAGTGGAAACCAGAGGAATTGCCTGTTTTGGAGAAATTCTTTGAAACCAGAGTATGTACTTCATCTGTTTTATTAGTTAAATAATCCTGCTTCTTGCTCTTTTAGGAACATTGATATGTGGTTGAAGGATTAATTAAGAAAATTGGCAAAGTTAGTATACATTATTTTCTGTAATTATCCCTGCAAATGTTTAAGGGGAAGGAGTCTGTGGAATTTTATTGGATGCTAAGAGAATAGAGCAGAGGGTGGACTGTGATTTTTATGGGTATTCAGAAAAAGATGCAAAAGGCAGAGATTGGCTTTCATAAAACAAAGCAGAAACCAGTAGTCCATAGTGAGGAAGTTTGCCAGGTGTAGTAGCCCCATGCTCCAACAAGAAACCGCAGTCAGATTACTTGTGTTCACAGACTTCAGTGAACTTTGCTGCTACACATATTCAAGGTTTTCAAGTTTCTCTGCAACTGTGAGTACTGGAAACTTAGGTGAAAGCCAAGATTTGCTGAATTTTGTAAGATCAATCAGATACGCATCATCTTGCGGTGTTGGATTTCAGTGGGGCTGAGGTGTATGGTATGCATTAAGAGCAGGATCATAGGACTGGTGCACAATCATGGAGCTGTCTAAACAAATATTGATAACATACTGTATTTACTGTAGGTTGCTGGACCACCCTTCAAAGCCAACACTCTAATAGCCTTTACGAAGCTTCTAGGGGCACCTACGCATATTCTCCGGGACTGTGTACACATCATGAAATTAGAGCTGGCAAGTTCGTTTTACATTATTGCAAAATTCTGTGTGTTTTCTTCACCATTCAGGCTGCTTTACTTCACTTTAAAATGTATCTTGATGGTATGTTTTATTAAAACAGTTTCCTGATCAAACAAGCCAGCTGAAATGGAATGTACAGTTTTGTTTAACAATTCCTCCAAGTGCTCCTCCGATTGCACCTCCAGGAACACCTGCAGTTGTGCTGAAATCCAAAATGCTGTTCTTTGTAAGTATAGCAGCTAAATTAGCCTTAATTGTTCCATGTTTGCTGCAACCTCTGGCAGTGTCATGCCTAGTTGCAATGGGTAGTCTAAATGTGTCTTCCTTCAGTCACTGCTGAAGTAGTGACTGGGGTACGTAATGACAGTACATATTATCCATATCCTGGTGAGCTAAATTGTTCTGTCTTATACCCTGAAGCTAAAAGTAGTGGCCAATATATAAACTTTCTGTAACCAATCTAGCAATTAATCTTCAAATTAGGCCCTAAAATGAACTTTGTTTTGAGATGGTATGCAAAAGGGTACCTAAATTTTCCTAAAAATATGGTTTTGAAGGGTACATGTGTAAAGATGGCTGTTGGTAGTAAAACTGCTATGTAGGTTCACTTAGTTGATGAGATTGGTAAATGTGGTTAAAATCACTGCCTGTAATGGTCGATATTATTTAAAAAGTCACCCAGCTGAAGTTACTTCAGTTTGGGTATCCTTTTACATTCTCAGTGTTAGACTGTTCACTTTGGAAACTTGAAGAAGGATGGATAGTGAACTTAGTATTGCTTAATTCCTAAGAGTTTTGTACCATTCTGTACACTCAAATGAAATATAACTAAATTCTTCTTTCTAAATTGTCCAGTTTCCTTATTGTACTCAGCAGTGTAGATTGTAAACCATGTACAGGTGCAGCCTATTTATCCACGGATTTTTTATCTTCACATTTGTCTCATCGTAAATGGGGTGGGGTTACTGAAAGTCACACACACCTTTGCCTCCTTTGGCATCTCAACAATCTTTCCACACTGGCATCTCGCTCCCTTTCCAGGCAGCCCAAAACACTGCAAAAAGGCTCCGCCTCGCACAGGCAGGGAAATAGCCCTGGAAGAGGTTCCCCTTGCAAGGAACATTCCTGGAGCCCCTGAGCCAGCAAAGAGGCTGAAGAGGGGAATGGGGTGTGTGTGGAAAACCTCTGTAGCCAGAGCACATGCAGCAAGGTGGAGCTTGATTTCTAGCTCTTCTGCTCTCTCTCTCTCTCTCTCACACACACATGCGCGTGCACGTGCGTGCACGCGCAGGTGACTACAATGGCTACAATGGCGCGCGCAGGTGACTACAATGGGGCTTACTTCTGAGTAGAAGCGCATAGGGCTGGATTCTTAAAAGCTCAATGGGACAGCTGGCAACAGGGAGGGCTGAGTATGGAGTGGAGGGGAGGGGATTGATAACAGCTGCCTTAGTTTCCTTCCATCCGGAAGTGTCAGGCTGCAGTGTATTTGCGTAACTGTGGAATTTAGCACAACACGTTTTTTGTTAATCATGCAGTGTCACGGAACAGATAAATAGGCTCCACCTGTATCTATATATTAGTCTCTATTGTGCCCAAAGGCACAATAAAGAAGTTGGAACCAAATTCTTGGCACTTAGTTCAATTGTTTTGAAACGGTCTAAGTCTCAGGTTGGCAGCCTCACTTTGCATTTTTCTGTTGGGCAAAGAAAGAAGTGAATTCACATGCAAGTTGTAATAACCAGGCTCCTGGCCAGTGGGCCTGGCTCCAGGATTGAGATAAAAAGCATGATGTAGCCAGGATAACAGTCTATAGCAGTTCTGTATTGCAAAATCGTTACCACCTTTGTGTTTACTCTGTTCACAGCTTCAGCTAACACAGAAAACGACAGTGTCACAGGAAGCTGTGAGCATAATTGTCCCAATCATTTATGATATGGCTTCTGGTACAACGCAACAAGCAGACATTCCCAGGCAGCAAAACTCTTCAGTTGCTGCTCCCATGATGGTCAGCAATATTCTAAAGAGGTTTGCAGAACTGAATTCACCACGACCAGGTACTGTACATGTCCAGTAGGTCAAATCTTCTGCATGCTTGAATGGACAGACTCTAACTTTTAAAGTTTTTAAATTGCATTTTACTATGAGTGTTGCTTTGTTTTCTATTGGCTTCCTCTAGAATGATCTCTGAGATCTGGTTTCAGGTTAATGCATGTCTGTAAAAAATTGTTGACTATACCTCGCTGTGATGCCAGAAGAGTTGTATTATTGACACAACATGGACTTTATGACATTGACCAAGGAAGTGCAATGCACTTAAGGACTTGGCTCATGCTATTGTAGTCATAGCTACGCTATATTTTAGCATTGTCATGTGAGCCCTGTGTGTATATTTCTGTGAAAACTAGTGCTTGTTAGTCATCTTGCACTGTAGGAATATGTCTCCCCACTACTTGGAATTTTACTGTTACAAGGTTTCACTACCTGTCTTGTTCTCAACTGTACTCCTTTGAGGAAAGCCTGGAGGGCAGGAAGATGGAACTACTTATAAATTACTCCACAAAGTAACATATTACAGCACTGGCTTTTACTTTCTGTATCCCATGACTAACATCTCACCTTGACTGTATCTTCTATCTTGTGCTGCCTGCTCTGTTTCTGTGAGAAACTCTTTTGTATCTGGTTTCATTTTTCCTTTAATAAAAGTGTTAGAAACTTTTGAAAAGCAATTTTTTGGAACAGTTTTTTCTTGGGTATGGAATTTTTAAAGCTGGCTGGATATGTCTTTACCCGAGACACTAACTTCTCCACAGCAGATTCTTCTCTTCCACCCCCCACCATGAATATTCTTGTTAACTGCCTTTTGATTGAGATACAGAAATTATTGGAGTCATTAAGTTTAAATATGGTGGGATAAGTGTAGTATAGTTGTATAGCATAGATGTGCCTCAGTTTTTAAACTGCACTATGTGGATGTACGTGCTATTTTACTACACTGGAGCAGCTTGTGGGATTGATGTGGTGTGGATATGGGTCTTCAGATTCTTGCCTTTACTTTTGGTAATGCTCCATCCTGAATCCCAGATCGTCACTGAGGTAACTGATTTGGGGACAGTTAGCCATATGTTTCTAGTTGGGTAAAAGGTTCAAGGTGAGCTATCCACAATCTGTGCTGTGTCACTGGCAATTGGAATCTTGTGAATGCTACCCATGTATGTACCAAAAAGCTGATTACCTTTCAGCTGTGTACACAGTGGCAATTATGGGAGAGAAATACTGTACTTGTTTTTATATGTAACTAAATAAGCATTTTCTTTACCAGCAAGGCACTGGCAGTCTGGCTTGAGTTACTCATGCTGCTTTACCTGAAATATTTATTGAACACAATCATTTGGTGATTAAGTTTCCAGTATTGGCCCATTATTATAGTGAAATTCAGATCCATAAATGTACACATTAACTGTAGAAGAAGACCACATAGCTTCTTTTCACAATATTTTGTAATTGTAAAGGGAAGCACAATGCATATTTAAGTAAAAGGTTGTCTTCTAGAAACGCTTGCTGTGTATTCAAGTCCCTGCCAAGATTCATAAAGGAAAAAACAATCCAAGAAGCAGAGGTTATGTAGCTTGTGATCCTTGGGTATGCGAGTTCTGCCTTGCAAGAAACATTCAAGCTGCTTCATTTGAAATGGTGGCTCAGAGATTTTGAGTATGAATGCCTATTAGGAGTGTGCTATGTTCAAGAAAGGCTAGGCCTGCTGCATGGACTCAGCAGATAGATTTCTTTTCTGCATGCCTTTTGAGAGACCTGCTTAACAAGAGGGCCTAATTCCGACTCATTTTTCTGTCCTTCTCTAATAGTACATGATACTATTCTTTTCGTGAGGCAGTAGTACATCATCCATTACTGGGTTGCTTGGTATTCCAGAGTATTTATCAATCACATTTGTTTCCCACAAGAAACTCAGGGCAGCACATGTGGGGATTATCTCAATTTATCCTCAACAGTCCTGTAAATTATGTCAGGCTTAGAAATACGCCCTTACCCAAGGCTACCTACTGTTGCATGACTAAGCTGAATTCTGAATCCTGGTCTCCATGATGTGTGCCACAGTTGGCTCTGTTAAGTGTACAGAGGAGTATCTTTGCTAGCATTTGGAGGATTCAGGCTAGCCTGTTTGGAGCAGAGTGCAGTAACCTCTGCTTTACCAATATGTTGGCTTACTTTCTACACTAACCGGCTGAATACTTTGTGGTAGGTCATTGGAAAGCAGTTTTATATGGCATTTTGCACCTGGGTATATTTATATCTTTGTAAAATTGGCGTTGTGACACGACAGATTACAAATTGAATTCATTAAGTTTATCAGTGCCATCATTCAGCTTGCTTCACTAGCTAATTTGTGTTTCTTTCCCTTGTTTTAGGTGAATGTACAATCTTTGCAGCTGTTCGTGATTTAATGGCTAACCTTACACTGCCCCCTGGTGGGCGTCCATAGGCTATTTTTAAAGAGAGGGTAAAAATGAGATGAAGAGACAAAAAAAATTTCTCTGAAATAAAGCCTTCAGTTATATAAAATGGAAGAGACATTTTCATGTGTCACATTTTAAAAAGAGCTAATACAATGGATTGGCCTACTTTCAGGGATGCACTTTCATCAGATTTTTTGTACACCGCTCTGTATAATGTTTTAAGGAGACATTTCAAACTAGAAATAGATTTATGTATCCGCTTGCCAGTAAATAGAGTTAATATTCTGTTTTATACTACAAAGATTATGAAAATGCCAAACTTGCTTATTTAAATGTTTTTTCTTATGTCTTGGTGTAATAGTCTTTTTTTTAAAGGCAGGTCTGTCATTTTTGGATACTGTAAAACTGTGACAAACTTTATATTGAAGCTGTATTTTAATATGACTGCTTTGAATCCTGACATTTAAACATTGGACTTGTTGTAAACATGTCCCCCCAGAAGCAATATTTAATAAACTAGATTTAAACATTTCTGTGACTTTTCACTTCAAAATTGTTTGTGTGAAGGCAGTGAACTTAAACTGCCTGCTGTGGAGTTATATTATTCTGTTTCTGGGTGGTTCATCATTGCCTTTCTCAGTGTATCAAATTATGCAGTAGGAGATAACCAGTGTCCTCTCAACAAATGTGATATCTCTAGAAGTTAAAACTGACAAGTAGAAAGTGGTGTGTGTATGAGATCTTCATACTTCCACTCACTTTGCAAAAATTTCTTACAAAGCAATGGCTTTAGTTGTCCAACATGACCTGCAACTAATTTGATGTATCCACCAGACCTTGTGATGACTTTTTTTTAAGAACAGTACTCTGTGCTGCATGGCAAATGAATCAACGCTCAGGCAAGTTAAAGAAACAGTTTAATAATGGGATGTGGGGGATAGAAGCCCTACTAAGGGTACCAAGCCCTTGTGGGAACCTAAAGGCATTTTGTGGGTTTTAACCATTCTTCAAGTTACAAGTGTTGCATGGCAACTACTTTGAAGCAGTCTCTGGGGTGTTTGTTCCTTATGACAGCTGTACTTTTCAGAGTAGCTTACCATGTGGTATCCCACTATTGTCTCTCCATGCCACCCACAGCAACCACAGAAATATCTGGAGGCAGTGTGGAAGCTCCACATGTTTATAATTCAAGTAATAAGTTATATACATATTAAAGATGCCTACATGGTGCATCTATCACATAGGGGCCATTGAACAGCTTTCATGTAGAAGCCATAATGTGAAAATCCATACTTTATAGAATATTGTCATTCCAATAACACAATAATGAAACTAATAATTTAAAGATAATGGAGCTGGAAGAGAACTTGGAGGCCATCAAGTTCAACCTCCCCCACACAATGCAGGCAACTACTAGAGCATCCCTGACAGGTGACCAGCCTCTGCTTGAAAACCTCAAATGAGGAGAGCGCCCACTACTGCATGAGGCAGACTTTTCTAGTCTCAGACAGCTCTTAACGGTTAGGAAATTCTTCCCAAATGTTTCATCCAGATCTGCTTCCCTGAAGTTTCAATGCACTGGTTCTAGTCCTGCCCACAGGAGCCACAGGCAGTAAATACACTTGTACGTTCCATGTGACATCCCTTGAGATACTTGAAGACAATTAACATACAGTTTGAGTCTCATTATTTGTGAGGGTTCTGTTCCCAGAACTCACAAGGATGGCAAAAATCGCATTAAAGCAAATCCATTTAATAAACAATGTCCTTTTGCTAGGTGATTTAAAAACAGCCTTACTGACCCTTGTGATGTAAGATAGAGCATTAAGAAGACAATCCAATAATTCTCTCTCCAGGTGCTTAGAAAAGCTTCACTCAGTGCCAGGACCCCTCCACCCAGAGCAAAGTGATTATCTTTCATTCATGTGCTCAGGGGAAAGGAAGGGGTCACTTGCCTTGGAGTGAAGTCTGGAGAGAGAATGATTGATGGATTGTCATTAACAGTCTATTGTGAAATGACTGTTTTCCTTAGTTTAAAGGGCCCTTCTCATAGCATTGAGATAGAAAAATCCTTAGATAATTAGGTTATACCTGTAATCATTTGCATGACTGTCTCTCTACAACAGTAGAGCAGAAAAGCAGTTTTTAAAACTGATTTTAAAGGGATGCATTTTCTCTCTTCTCCATTGATCAGCACATTCCTTCTCATTTGCAGTGGCCATTTATGTTGAGTCAAATCCGTGTATAAGAAATCCATGTATAACAATGTTGGACCTTGTCATGCAAGTGATTACATGTATACCCCCTTAGTCTTTTTTTAAACCTAGACTTAACATAGCAAGTTTTTTTACCTTCGTCATAGGACTTGGTCTCCAGACTCAGTTGTAACAAACCCATGTTTATGGAAATGGATGAAATTTAGAATTGACATAATAATGCCAATTGTCAATAATGTCAATTATGTCACTGACATAATTGAGGAGAATTTTACAGACAAAAACCTAGCTTGGAAAAATAAAGAGCATTGAAAGGATGGAGGTTCATCTTAGCTATGTAGATAATATTATAGATTATCAATCCAGAATTCAGTTTAATTTCCAGATAACACTTTGAGTCATTTACCTTAATTTAATGTGCAGACATACCTGTTCAAGGGCAACCATACACTACATAATTAATAGGCGTCCAAGAGGTGTCTTGTTGGACCAAGTCCAATATTCTGCTTCCACTGGGGCGGACCAGATCCTTCCAAGAAACCAAGTGGTGCCTGAAGATAACAGCCATCCCCCATTGTTTACACTGGAATCTGAAGTTTTTGTGATTATAAATGGCTGTCTTCTGTGAATCTTGCCTTGAGGCTGGTGGCTATCATGACATCTTGTGGGAGTGGAAGCTATATATTGTGGGAAATAGAAGTTCTATCCGACCTAAACTTGCAGCCTATCATTTGGATGACTCAGCTCTAGTTCTATCAATTTTTTTCCAATAATAAGGAAAAAGTTAGTGTTTCTCAATATTTGTCTCCCACTGTACCACTATGAATGGTTCACCTATTTAAAGTATCACCAGAAGTAACTGGTAATGATGTCTTTACCAGTTGCTTCTGGATTGGGAGGACAGACACCATGTGACCACTAAGAGGGTCAGGGCAGACAGGATGACTTTTTCGAGTGTGCAGAAAGTGCTCACTGAAGCTCTGCCTGCTGAACTGAGCCTTCTACTGCTGCTTGTCATGTTGCATTGCTAGTCTCTGCAAGATTGCAGGGGACTGAGGGTCCCAGGAGTACCAGCAGTGGTACGAGTACTACTAGTTGAGAAACACTGTTCTAAGTCTCTGTTATGTGGCTCTGACCCCACTTAGTCATTTTTCCCCCAGAACTAAAGAATTCCATGTGCTTTAGACTTTCCATCCAGAGGAAGGCCTTGATAATTGTCTCAGTGGTCGGTTTTGAGTTAAATAAATCTTTTTGTTCTAAAAGACAGTTGTGTTTTCATTTTCTGGTTAATTGGCCATAACTTTTATAGAATACAGATATTCTAATGCTGTTTGTTTCATTGCATTCTGCATTAAATTATCTTTTAATATTATATTATTAATATAATATTAATTATATTAATAATAATATATTATATATAAACCTGATGGTATTATTTGTACATACGTTTCACAATTTTGGTCACTAGTGTCAAGCTCAGCTTGTTGCCCCCCTAAAGCTTGTTGCTACCCCCCTGCACTCACGGTGGGGAGGTGATGTGTATATCAGTGCAAACAGTATAACCTGTTTAATGTATACAGTAATAGCTGACAATTGTAAAACATTAGATGCTCTGTGTGGGAGGGGGAGATTTAGGGACCAATCCTTTCCAAATTTTCAGCACTGGTGCAGCTATGCCAATAGGCATGTGCAGTATCCTATAGGGGGAGACTGTCAGGGAGGCCTCCTTCAGAGAAGGGAACATTTGTTTCCTTACCCCAGGACTGCATTGCAGCTGCCCAGCACTAGGAAGTTGGACAGGATCGGACCCTTACATAGTTGAAAAGAGTGGGTCTTCTCAGAAGATTAGCCTTTCTTCCTTGTATGAATCTTTAGAAAAGTTTGAGTGTGTGAGACTCTGGTTTTCAGTCAACGAACAGGATATGGAAAAGTCTTGTTGCAGAGAAGCCAATGCATGGTTTACTACTTTTGATTTCCTACGCTTTTGTTATTAACCTCTGCACACTGCCCCCTACCCAAAACATTAGGCTCCAACCCTATCCACACTTTCCTGGGAGTAAGCCCTATTGACTATACTGGGACTTACTTCTGAGTAGACATGCATAGGCAGGGGCTCTCAGGCTACAATCCTATCCACTCTTTCCTGGGAGTAAGCCCCATTGACTATACTGGGACTTACTTCCGAGTAGACAGGCAGAGGATGGGCTCTTAGCCAGCCTCTAGTCCTTCAGCAAGCAAGGAAGGAAGGACCTGCCCCAGCTCTACCCCGTCCCCTTACAGAGAGCTTCACATCTTTGCAAAGGGGAGACTGAGCCAGGGGAGGACCACAGCCGGCTCGCTGCTGCTGGCAGAGCCTGGAGGAGGAGCCTGGCGCGGGGCCGAGGCGGAAGGCCGGGTCGGGCTGGCCATGGCGCTGGCGGAGCTGGCCGCGCGGCTCAACTGCGCCGAGTATAAGAACTGGGTGAAGGCCGGGCACAGCCTGCTGCTGCTGCGGGCGGCCCTGCAGCGCTTCGCCGGGGAGCAGGTCCAGGCCTTCCACCGCCAGCTGGTCGCCCGCAGCTCCGCTCGCCTCGCCCCGCCGGGCCGCCAGTGCAGCGGGAGCTGCAACCCCCGAGGCAAGCAGGTGAGTGGGGCGCGCCATCTCCTCCGCCCAGGAGCGAGGACGGTACGTGCTCAGCCGCGGCACAGCCCCAGGAGCCTGAAGCTGGGCTGGGCTCCACCTGCGCTGACACGCGTTCATCATTTGCTGGTTCCCACGGTGCACGCGACACGCACTCATACGTGCGGTATCTTTCCCCAGCAACTTTTTATGGACCAGGCTGCAATCTTGCGAAGAGGCTCCTTGATCCCTGGGATAGGGTGGTGGGGAAACAGGAGGTACCCGACATCCTTCTCTCATGACTGCAGGAGCAGCTTGGACGAGTGGACACTTTTAGAGCCCAAGGCTATGCTCAAGGACTTACTCAGAAGTCAGTCCCAGTATAGTCAATGGGGCTTGCTCCCAGGAAAGTGTGGATAGGGTTGCAGCCTGTGAGCCCAATCTGTGCATGCCTACTCAGAAGTCAGTCCCATTATAGTCAATGGGGCTTGCTCCCAGGAACGTGTGGCTAGGGTTGCAGTCTATGAGCCCAATCTGTGCATGCCTACTCAGAAGTAAGTCCCATTATAGTCAATGGGGCTTGCTCCTAGGAATGTGGATAGGATTGCAGCCTCTAGCAGCAAAACAACCGGAGAAGAGAAAGCCAAGCAATCCCTTTTCTCCACCCCTGGCCCTCCCCCTTTCCTTTCCTTAAACTGGCAGCTTCCTAAGGCTACTTTTAAATTAAATGTAACAAAAGGAGACCTGGGAATACCAGGCTGTCAATCATGTCTAGTTGGAGGCAGAATGAAGGGCTCAGGCTCCTCTTGGAGGAACAAAAGGCTGGCCTGCTGCAGTGGCGCCTTGTAACCAGCGCCCTCCTTCGGCAGTATTGTTGGCATCCTTCAGTCTCAGAAGACTATGGTGTCACACTCTGAATGGTGGTTCTGGAACAGAGTGCCCTCTCCAGTGCGCGAAGCCTGGGTAAAGTAGGTATGGAGGATAGGCGCTCTCCACGTCGCTGAAATGGTCCAATGGAAAGGCAGAGACCAATACGGTTGGTTCCAGCGGCGTTGCAGGAGTTGCCAGAACGTGACTGTGTTCAGCCATGAACTGCCTCAGGGACTCCGGCTCCAGATTTTGCCTCGAGGTTGACTCCTGAAGCCTTTTCCATAACTGGATGTAGCCACAAGGCAGTGGAGGTTTGGGATCAGAGTTTTCCTTCTCTTAGATGAGCTGCCTTCCCAGGCTGACGAGTCCAGTCCCATCTACCTGGTGGCTGTTTAGTCGCCTCTTACAACAAGTACAACCAAACTGAGGGCCTATTCTTATCCCCAGCCCCCAGGGGTTTCGGCAGTAATGTAATAAGGAACTTGATGAGAGAAAGTCGTTAGCCTCAGACTATGCATTCTTCTCCTGTATTGTTGGTGTGTAGTAATTTTTGACAGTGGAGGTGATGGGATAGTACATGTATCATCATGCTGATGGACAGGCAAGTTTAGTCCTCTAGGAAAATCTTTCAAGATTTTTTGATCTTGTAAGACTAGTTCTACATACACTTACCTGGGAGTCCAACTGAAATCAGTAGGGCTTACTTCTGAGTAGGATAGCATTGTAAATCACATTTATATATTTTGCATCTTCCAAGAAGCTCAACTCTTCCCCCTTCTTTTATCCTCACAACAACTCTGTGAGGTAGGCTGAGAAATGGTGGTGGCTGGCCCAAGATCATCCAGGAAGCTTTGGGGCTGAGTGGGATTTGAATCTGTGTCTTCCTGTCCAATGTGATCCCTTCCCTTGGTAAAAAGTTTGAAATTCCTAATTAACATGGTGCAGGGTTACCTGTATTGGTTTTTTTTTTTTCCCTTTACAGTTTCAGCCTGCCTGTTCCTTATGTAAAGAGTGGAAAAGAGAGATTTTGAATCATCACACACAGAGAAATGGGGACATTTATTGGGGAAACTGCAGACCTTGGCTCTGGCCTTCTAACTCATGGGAGTTTGCAAAGGTAACACCTTGTCGTTCTTATAGTATAGATTTCAAATGTGGAACCAGATTCTGCTCCATATTTCACTTCTCTGTATGTAATATCCATGTGGGTTGCAAGGTGTACATCTGGGTAGGACAGATGGACCTAAATCCTGCCATACAAAAATGGTTGCCAAGGATCTACTAATGCAGATCATGTGACTCTGAAAACTAGGTGGCCAATCACTATCTCATTCTCTCTTCACTCCCCTGCCTTTTAAAAAAAGTTTACTTTGATATCTGTTTCTTATTTATTTTTGGACTTGAAAGTGCAGGGAATTCACCGCAGTAGCATATTCAAGGTTCACTTAATAGGAATAATGAAATGGTGTAACTTAAAACAGTATTTAATCAAATAAATACTAGTATGGTTGCTTTTTTCTGAGAAAAGACTGCTTTTAACAACTGTATGAGAGCCAGATATGTAACAGATGAGGCATGAAGCTGCACTGGTGATGGAAACATATTTTGTTTTTTTGCCTATTATGTAGTCATCAGAGGTCCCAGCACTGTCCTAGTGAAGAAGGTGACAACCTCAATTTCCTACCATGCTGCCAAGAAAAGAAAAAAATTGTGAAAAACTGTTATTTGTGGTGATCATACATGTGTTTTTTCCATTGTAGATATGCATCATATACATACTCTGAGAAACTGTCCAATTGTGGCTTCAAGCATATGTATGTGCAGTGAAATAGATAGTAATGCAATCAATGTGATGAAAAGCATTTTTGAAACTGTCTTGGAAAAAATTAATTTTAGGCTATAAATCTCTTCTACACCCTTCTGCTTCATTCTAGAAAATGGTACATGGTTCAGGAGACAGAGATGCCATGAGAGTGTTATACAATTCTTGGTGACAGAAATTATCAGGAAAGTCCTAAATGTAGCTCCCTAGGTAGTATGGAATTTTGTGAGATGATGTGTCATATAATATGGGACTATGTTGAAAAAAGGACAACTACGAATCAAGACATTATTTTTAGTCTTCTTCAGCAAGTTTTGATGAGTCCATGACAGTGGTTCTCAAATTTTTAGCACCAGGATCCACTTTTTAAAACAACACTCTATTGTGACCCATCAAGGTTTTCCATACTTTTAAAAAAAAAGATCTAGAAAGAAATAATATTTTACTTATTTATGTATAAGTAATAATAACCAGAAAAAGACCTGTATTTACACATTCTTTCAAACTGCAGGATCTGAGCTCTTGGCAGGGTAATTACTGGCTACATTTTTGAATAGGATTTGAGGCAATTAGTTATCTGATCTTTCCATCACCCTTTGTCGACCCACCAAAAATCAGATTGCAACCCACAGTTTGGGAACCACAAGTCTATGATAAAGCTAGAGTTAGAATCAGAATCATAGCTGCAAGCCCTGTATTGTTCCACTAGGCCTGAGCTCTGACATAATGTTCAGTTAGAAATAGAATAATATTCACTTGCTTCTGAAACACAAATGAACACATTAACTGCATTCATTCTTCCCTGTTGTATATAGGCTTATATGCCTCGTGGGAAAGCAGATACATCTGGTCCAGACAAGTGCGATGCATCAGCACTCTTAAATCTTTTCAACTTCTGTAATCACTTCAGCAACATTGATCAAAAGAAAATCAGAGAGGTAATGCACAATTGACACTGACATTTCATTTGTTAATTCTCAGCAGGGATCCATAAATCTGTTCAGTAGATCATCATTAGTGACCAGTGACCACTCCCGACCTATTTTGACAAGTGCAGCTACTCCTTGCTCAACATACACAGCACAATGATCCGTCTTGTGATCCCTCTATGCTTGAGCAGCAGAAAGCTCAGGGCACAAGAGGATTTCTTTCCCTTCTCATTGAGTATTTGTAGAAGCAGAATATGCAGCTTGCACCTCCCACAAAAACCCAGCACATAGGAAGAAAAACCACTGCTTTTTCTCAAATTCTTTCCAGTTTTCAAAGATCTCAAGAAGGGAAAATGTGGTTTCTGGTCCTTCCTACAAGGTTTTTCAGGACTCAAGGACAGGTCAGAGTGTCAGCCATGATTACAAATGATGGGTCCCAGTTTCTTGGCATTACCTGTATGGACATGTTAGCTCATCTTTCAGCAGATCCAGGTAGATGTATCTGTACAACCAAGCAAGCTTCATTCAATACTGATCTAAATACAGAGAACTGTTTCATGGAACATCACTAATGGCAGGACAAGCTAGTATCTAATGACTCCCACTCAGGACAGGTGTGAAGTTGAATTAAAAAAAATTAAACCGTGCCTTCTCACAGTGAGCAACTGCCAGAAATAATACACAATGAATCCCTCAATCCCCCCAGAACAAGTTTTTGAAGGTTAGAGGAAGCTGCAGTGGGAAGGGGAGATTGGCAAAAATCACCCCTTTCCCTCTGTTTGCAAATGAAGCCACAAGTGGAAGAAGCACCATAGGGTACAACCAAAAATCTTGACTTTTATCACCTTTGAGTGGCAGGGCATGTGATACTTGTTAGCAGTAATAGCATGAAAGAAGATAGAAGAAGAGGGACTAATTAGAAGAGCAAGAGATATTTAATTACTCTTCCTCCAGTGAGCTCACAGCAGTATCCTCACAACAACACCATGAGATTGTTTAGACTGAGAGGCAGTGAATGGTCAAAGATCCCCCAGTGGATTGCATGTGAGTGAGGGATTTGAGTCCTTGACTCTTGGCTGATTAACCACTACACCATGCTGGCTGTCTTCTAGCACTTTTAATCAGAGGACGTTATATAGATGATTTGCTTCAAGTCAGTTATTTGTCTTGGTCTATCTGATGCCTTCATAGATTCCCTTGTTAGTGACAATCCCAAAATTCCCTATCTTCTGACCTGTTGAACAGTTTGCATGTTTACTTTTGTAAAGATTATAAGTGCAGGTTAAAGTGTTCATATTATTAGTGTCAGTTTTGATATTTTTCAAGCATTCAGACATTAGCAATCTCCTTGTTCCTCTCTTTGAAAGGAATAAACATTTAGAATTTATCTAATTCCAAATGAAGTACTCATGAAGAGTTCGTTAATGTACAGAACAGAATTTTCAAACTGGACAATGCACCTGAAAAGATTTCTGGAATAATGAGCTGATCATACTTATGGGAAAGACAGAACTGATTTCAGAGTAGATAGCATATGCTTACAAATGTAAAATATTATCAGGTAAAATATACAGGTGTGGGCTGCTTAACAACGGGGATATGTTCTCCAATCCCTGTTGTTATGCAATTAGGTTAAGTGAACATTCAGCCCAGTCTAGTGCCTTTGTTATGTAAAGACACTCCCTGCCAGATACTAGCTGACTGTACAGGCTACTGGAGATTGATTGCCTCTTCTTTGCATTAAGGGCCTCTTTGTTGTGTCTGGTGGTACTCATAGGATCCCTGGACACCTGCTGCCGGCAGCGAGATCAGGAATATGACACAAGCAGTGGTAGGAGGCTTGACTCAGTGAGCAGAACTCCAAAGCATGCTTTTCTTCACGAAAAAGCCCTCCCATCTACCCTGAGCCTCTTACTGGTGTTTGTCACATTGCATCTGGCCTCTCAACCCAGAAGTAACTGATGATGATGTCATCACCAGTTACTTCTGGTGGGTCTTCAAATAGGTGGACCATGTGAAGTGGTACAGTGGAGGACAAACCTTGAGAAACACTGTACTAAACCTAAGACAGATAATGAAATAGCCCAATGAGGGGGGCCACTGGGAACATTGGTGGCTTCAATCGGGGATTGTAACATTTGTAAGATATTTATCCATGCTACATCAATAGGTGATTAAGTGCCGCAACGAACTAATGCATTCTTCAGATATGAAAGTTTCTTCTTCCTGGCTAAAAGCATTTGGAAATCATATTCAGAATTTGTTGACTGAATTCCAGCATGTTCCAGAAGCTCAGACAGCTTCTTCAAGGATAGAAAAGGTAACATTTTCAGTTCTTTATCGTAGTTTGGCTGCTATGATTTCTTTCTGTTCTCTAGTGAGGCATCATAGTTACTACAAAAGTGTCACCACGTGTGGCCATTTGGTTTACAGTACAATCTGAGAGCTTGTTTGCGTGCTCCAAGATGCCATGAGGCTGTTTCAGAATTCGTTGATTTGTGATTTCGTTTACAATGGTACAGTTTAGTTTAACTATTGCAATTACCAGTTCAGCCATCCAAGTGATTTCTGGTGACAATTGTATAATACCCTGTCTGTTTATAATAGATGATTGGGTAAATCTACCATGGGGCAAGTAGTTTGTGGGTAACAGATATTGTACTGTTTGGAGCATTTTGAAACAAAATTGGCTGGGTATGCACACTTATGTGAAGGCATATAGTGCCAGGGTCCAATAACACAGGCCTACAAAATTGAGGGTCAGAAAACTTTTTCCAAAACTTTATGGTGGTTTGATATGAATTTGAGGTGCTGATTCCAAAAATGGCATCCATTTTGCCCTATCACGTCTAGCTTTGGAGATATGAGGAAGCTGCTTGAACCATTCACTAAAGAGGCTATGCTGTCTCCAAAACTAGACGTGATAGGGCAAAACGGATGCCATTTTTGGAATCAGCACCCCAAATATACCCAGGAATTGGTGTAACGTTTAAGGAAGCAAAATGTGTGTTGGCCTGTGTAAGCTACTTTAGGAATACCCAAGGGATTAAGTACATCTAGTGGGATTTTTTCTCTAAAGCAGAAATGACATATCACAAACTGCTTTTGAAATTCCCCTCTGTTTCAAGACACTTTGCTATATCACAAAAGATTTGAAGTAAAAAGGACAATTCTTTAAAGAATGTTCAGAAAATAACAGGGACATTGCTGCCAAGGAATAGTCATGTTGGTGTTGTTAAAAGTTTATGTTCTTAAATGTGTACTCCCATATTGAGTTATAATCTCCAAAGAGGATTAAAAATAAATAAATCAAAGTTTCCTGAACTGATTGGCCTGAAGCATAGTGTCATGATGAGATTGTGACAACCATATTTAATGTCACAAACAGTGCTGGCTGGGTTCCAGACAAGTTGTGTTTCTTAAATAGCAACACATTCCCCACCACTACCACCCATGCCCCACTACAAATGATTCATGAACCTGAGTCAAATTCCAAAAGCAATTTGTGCTATAGCATGAATTACGTGGTGGGGCAATGTGGTGACATGGAAACATCGCTCCCCTGTGTTATCGTGTTGCCTCTGCGCTGCACCCTCTGCTTTTGGAAAGGCTCAAGTTTAGAGCCAAACAAAGATGTAGGAGGATGGATGGCCCAACATAGCAGTACTCACCACTTTAAGTGATGAGCACTACACTTCCTCCTGCAGAGAGCCCAGGAAACACCCAGAACACTGCATTGCCTCAGCCAATCCCCTTCCATGTGCCACTGCCCCTGGACACCACCCTGCAGCCTGCTGCCCAGGCTCTAACTACCCTCCCACTTTGTATGCCATGGATCTGGAAACAGTATCACATTTTCATTGCACTGTGAACCTGGGCTTTATATCTGACTTCTTCAGGGGTCTCCAGACTATGGCCTGGGGGCCAAATCTGGCCTGCCACAAGATTTTATCCAGCCCGCCACAGCTTGTTTTTTTTTTTAAGTCAGAGGATTTGGTAATGTCCAACATCTGTATTCATTATGTATCATTTCTCAAAGTATACATGGCATTGTCTCTTTGTCATTGTCACATTTCTCTTTTGTTCTGAATCATATCATTCTGATTATAAAACAATCCAAGTAAAACTTATTCATTCATTTAAATCTAATTTCATTCATTTATAAAACTGAATTTTTTCAGTTCACTGAAATGTGTAAAATATACAATGTGGCCTTCATCCTGAAAAGTTAGGAGACCCCAGTCTTAGATCACTATTTTTTCATCGACCCAAGATATTTTATTGTCTTTACCAACCAAATAGCTTCTGTCATCAGACTGGGCTGTTCATGTGCCGGGTGAAGATCAGCTTGATGGACTGGAAGATGAAATGAGTCAAAGCCAGATGAGTGAAATAGAAAAAGAACTGATAAAAGAGAGACTTCATGAAATCAGTCTTCTCATAGAAGAGGAAGGAAAGATGTCAGAAGAGGTAACAATTATAAAACCTATAAGAAAGATTGCACTCATGGTTGAATTTCAAAGTTATTTGTTCCTTTTTTGTAGTGAATAAAATTTGTTTTGAACTTGAACCAACATGTACTGGTAAAACCTGTCTAGATGATGGACAGAATACTGCTAGTCTAAGGAAAGCAGAATTAATGCAACTGACCTCAAAACATCCTTTTTGAATTTTACAGCAAGTTTAGTTTTACGGGATCCAACATGCAAGGGTCTGCTGAGAGTTAATATCCCAGGGAGCTTAACAACTACTTGGTCCTCAGTGGTGGGAAATTTTTTTTCTCTCCTTAAGCTTTCTTTCTTTAGTTGGCATATCAATGTTCTTCTCAGATAGCTAAAGTAAGAGGTTCAGCCGGCTTGGACCTCTATGGCTTATAGAAGAGCTGCATGGGTCCGGAACTTCCACTTTACCACTCCTTGTTTGCATAATTAACTCCTCACATCTATAAAACAACAACACCCATTCTATTTCAATGACAAAGGAATTGTTCATCTTTGTTTTCTAACCAAAGTATTGCTGACTTGTTTTAGAATTTGGAAAGCTGAAAGTGAAAGTGTGAGGCTTTTTGATTCCTTCTGTCAGATCAGTTTCAACAACCCAAAGAAAGTGGTGGGATACAGTTTTTTTGGTTATGTATTCCATGATTTTGTGCGAGTTCTGAATCTTGTCTTGAAGTTGCCCCTGAGATAACAGCCTTCTTGAGCAGCATGAAAAGAGCAGGCGACAACATACAGTATACTGTACACATACATACAGTATACGTAACCCATTCATTTGACTGGTTTGGAAGGAAATTTTTGAAAACTGGCTCATAATGTTTTCATTATATATTGCTTAAGAAGGGTTTTTTACAAGTGGAAAGGTAATTTACAATTACAATATATAAATGATTTCATTTTTATTTTTTTAAAAAGGGGAAACCAAATAGCAAACCTTTCGTCTAAGGAGATAGGTTTGAAAGCATGCAGGCAATCTTGGAAGGAAACAGGGAAGTTGAAAGCTCTGCAAGATTTCTAGTGGTCAGGAAACAGGGCTGCAGTTTCTGCACAGCACTTTGCTATGCACTTTTCTCAAACATGTTATAGGTTCAACCTTGTTATACACAGATTTTTTATACACTGATTTGACTCAACATGAATGGCCCCTGCAAATGAGAAGGAATGTGCTGATCCCTGGAGAAGGGCAAAAATGCATCCCTTTAAAATCAGAGTTTAAAAAACTGCTTTTTAGTGTTGTAGAGAGATAGTCATACAAGTGATTACAGGTATAATAAATAATAATAAACTTTATTTATATCCTGCTCTTCTCCCTAAAAGGGACCCAAAAAGGGATAAACCTTTTTGGGTTATCTCCCTAAAAGGGATAACCTGATTATCCATAGATTTTTCTATCTCAATGTGAGGAGAAGTACCCTTTAAATTAAAGGAAAACATCCCTTTAACAATAGCCTTGTTAATTTGAGAGAGGGCAGCCTGCAGACAATCTATCAATCATTTTCTCTCTAGGTACAAGGCAAACCCCTCCCTCCCCCCTGAGCACATGAAAGAAGACTAAATGCCAGTGATTATCACCCATTCTTTCCTCCTTGCTGGAGCTCTTGGTGAAGGGAGGGATTGCTGCCTCCTAGTGAAGCCTAAGCACCTGGAGAGAGACCGAATGCCTCTGTGCATTTCAAAACATCAGCAAGGCTGTTTTTAAATCACCTGAGCAAAGGGACTTTGTTTTTTAAATTGATTTGCTTTAGATGGTTTTTTGCCATCCATGTGAGTCCTGGGAAGGGAACCCTTGCGAATAATGAGACTCAACCTGTACAATTATTTAATAAATTTATAAGTGGGCACCCAAGGCAGCTAACAATATTACAAAATAAGTGCTAATAAAGCATTAAAACAATTAAACTGTTATAAAAACCATACAATTATAAAACAAGAAAAAGTAAATGGCAGCCCCCAACATTGAAACCCCAGCACGTGGAAAACTCTAGAATAAAACAGCATTATCGAACCATCATAAAAACGTAGGCAAGATACTAGCCAAGCCTAGACTAGCTGACCAGCTTGTTAGGAAGATCTCCTAGGAAAATCTTTCCCTCTGGTGTCATTTGGGAAGATGCAATTGTAAGTGAATGCTTTAGGTCAGGGAAGTCTACACTGTAACATAGGATTTGGATTAGCTGGGAGGAAAAGACTTTGATTTTTAAAGGGCAGACTATACAGTCCCTACCTGTTATATTGTTCCAAAATAGGGACAAGAAGCTGTACCACTGTATCAGTGCTGGGGACTATTTTAAAGTTGATCTTGAGGCTCTGAACATTCTCATCAGATATACAATATTATTTTGGAGGGTTAATCTTTTTATGAAGGCTTGAGACTTTATTGTGAGCAAAATCACTTCTAACAGTTCTGCCCTCTTTTTACTTGATAAAACCCATTTGCATAGTCATTACATTGTACTTTTAACACTGAGCGTTTTTGTTTAATAATTGCCCCAGAATTGGAGACTACCCAGTGTCTGAACCTCCAAGAGAGTAGGGGGAAAGGCATTTTTAGACTTCCATTCCATTTATTAGCACTGCTGTGGTACATATAGAAGGAACACAGAAATTCAGGCTTACAGTCCATGCAACACAATTCTAGAAACTTCTCAGACTGCCTTTCATTTGCCACTCCATAGTCAGCAAATGTCTGTGCTGCTGGAAATTGTGGCATGATTTATTTTTGTCTGATTTTGCAATCTGCACATGGATTTTCCTGTGCTTCCATAAGACACCGAGCATGACTCATGCCATCCTTTGATTTACTGTCAAATAGTCATGGCTTTTTCTATACTAGCATCCTAGTTTTAGGTCTGGAGAAAATAGACAGGCTGTACATATTGTATACTGCGTGTTTCAGATGAATTGGCAACTAAAAGGAATGATCTTTTTTCCTGACCGGAGAAAGCAAACACATTTCCATTAATTAGTGGAAATCCTGTTAAATTAGTGTCATGGTACTTACAAGAAGCATTAGAAAGACAGAGCAACACACATGTAGAACCTGGACAGACAGCATGATTAAGTGTTGGATCTGGAGACCAGAACTCCCAGTTCAAAACTGTACTCTTCTCTGATGCTCTCTGGGTGGCCTTGTTGAAGCAGTCTGAATTGCCTCACAGCCCAATCCTATCCAATTTTCCAGCAATGGTGCAGCCACAATGCAGCCCAAAGGTTAGGGAACAAGTGTTCCCATACCTTAAGGTGGCCTCTGTGACTGCTGCCCCAACACAAGATGCAATGCATACCCCATTGGTACAGCTGCACCAGCACGGGAAAATTGGATAGGATTGGACTCTCAGATGCTTGTGGTGAGGTATTAAGATCTTTACAGATGAATGAGATCCAAATAATGAACTTTTACCAGCTTGGTTTCAGTTCACATTTTAAACTTCACAATGTATTTTTTTATTTAGAATTTAAACAGAATACAGATAGTAAAGAACTTCTTAAAGGACAATCAAGATCTTCAAAGTAGTTTGCAGGCAGAAATGCAGAACCTGGAAGACCTGGGACAAGAATGGTACAGCCAAAAGGAGTCCATGAAAGACACCCAGGAAGTGTCTAATGAGCACAAGACGGATGAAGGCAAGTGTATACATGTTAAAATATGTTTTTATTTTTCTAATGAGCTGTATTACATGCATGAGATTTGTAAGGTATTTGGAAAGAGTTATATAGAAAGCTCCATTAAATCAGAAAATGTAACTTTGAGATGATATTTACTTGGATGCTAGGAATTAGAATTTAGTATAGAAAGGCAGACAATATTCTTAGATTAGAAACACAGCCAAATAGTCATCTAGCTAGTTTAAATCAATATATAAAATTCAGGCTTCAGTTCTACTTTCTGATCTTCTTAAGATTGCTAGGCCACAAGGCTGCAACACCTTGTGATTGTGGTTAGAGATGTAAACGTTACTGAGCCATTGGGGAACAGTGATCATGCTGCGATCCGTTTTGACGTGCTCGTTGGGGGAAGAATACCAGGCAAATCTCTAACAAAAACCCTTGACTTCCGACGGGCAGACTTCCCTCAAATGAGGAGGCTGGTTAGAAGGAGGTTGAAAGGGAGGGTAAAAAGAGTCCAATCTCTCCAGAGTGCATGGAGGCTGCTTAAAACAACAGTAATAGAGGCCCAGCAGAGGTGTATACTGCAAAGAAAGAAGGGTTCCACTAAATCCAGGAGAGTGCCCGCATGGCTAACCAGCCAAGTTAGAGAGGCTGTGAAGGGTAAGGAAGCTTCCTTCCATAAATGGAAGTCTTGCCCTAATGAGGAAAATAAAAAGGAACATAAACTGTGGCAAAAGAAATGTAAGAAGGTGATACTGGAGGCCAAGCGAGACTATGAGGAACGCATGGCCAGCAACATTAAGGGGAATAATAAAAGCTTCTTCAAATATGTTAGAAGCAGGAAACCCGCCAGAGAAGCAGTTGGCCCTCTGGATGGTGAGGGAGGGAAAGGGGAGATAAAAGGAGACTTAGAGATGGCAGAGAAATTATATGAGTTCTTTGCATCTGTCTTCACTGCAGAAGACCTCGGGCAGATACTGCTGCCCGAACGGCCCCACCTGACCGAGGAGTTAAGTCAGATAGAGGTTAAAAGAGAAGATGTTTCAGACCTCATTGATAAATTAAAGATCAATAAGTCACCGGGCCCTGATGGCATCCACCCAAGAGTTATTAAGGAATTGAAGAATGAAAGTTGCAGACCTCTTGACTAAGGTATGCAACTTGTCCCTCAAAACGGCCATGGTGCCAGAAGATTGGAGGATAGCAAATGTCACACCTATTTTTAAAAAGGGAAAGAGGGGGAACCCGGGAAACTATAGGCTGGTCAGCCTAACATCCATACCAGGTAAGATGGTGGAATGCCTCATCAAAGATAGGATCTCAAAACACATAGACGAACAAGCCTTGCTGAGGGAGAGTCAGCATGGCTTCTGTAAGGGTAAGTCTTGCCTCACAAACCTTATAGAATTCTTTGAAAAGGTCAACAGGCATGTGGATGCGGGAGAACCCGTGGACATTATATATCTGGACTTTCAGAAGGCGTTTGACACGGTCCCTCACCAAAGGCTACTGAAAAAACTCCACAGTCAGGGAATTAGAGGACAGGTCCTCTCGTGGATTGAGAACTGGTTGGAGACCAGGAAGCAGAGAGTGGGTGTCAATGGGCAATTTTCACAATGGAGAGAGGTGAAAAGCAGTGTGCCCCAAGGATCTGTCCTGGGACCGGTGCTTTTCAACCTCTTCATAAATGACCTGGAGACAGGGTTGAGCAGTGAAGTGGCTAAGTTTGCAGATGACACCAAACTTTTCCGAGTGGTGAAGACCAGAAGTGATTGTGAGGAGCTCCAGAAGGATCTCTCCAGACTGGCAGAATGGGCAGCAAAATGGCAGATGCGCTTCAATGTCAGTAAGTGTAAAGTCATGCACATTGGGGCAAAAAATCAAAACTTTAGATATAGGCTGATGGGTTCTGAGCTGTCTGTGACAGATCAGGAGAGAGATCTTGGGGTGGTGGTGGACAGGTCGATGAAAGTGTCGACCCAATGTGTGGCGGCAGTGAAGAAGGCCAATTCTATGCTTGGGAACAAAACGGCTAGTATTATAATGCCGTTGTACAAATCTATGGTAAGGCCACACCTGGAGTATTGTGTCCAGTTCTGGTCGCCACATCTCAAAAAAGACATAGTGGAAATGGAAAAGGTGCAAAAGAGAGTGACTAAGATTATTACAGGGCTGGGGCACCTTCCTTATGAGGAAAGGCTACGGTGTTTGGGCCTCTTAAGCCTAGAAAAGAGACGCCTGAGGGGGGACATGATTGAGACATACAAAATTATGCAGGGGATGGACAGAGTGGATAGGGAGATGCTCTTTACACTCTCACATAATACCAGAACCAGGGGACATCCACTAAAATTGAATGTTGGGCGGGTTAGGACAGACAAAAGAAAATATTTCTTTACTCAGCGTGTGGTCGGTCTGTGGAACTCCTTGCCACAGGATGTGGTGATGGCGTCTAGCCTAGACGCCTTTAAAAGGGGATTGGACAAGTTTCTGGAGGAAAAATCCATTATGGGGTACAAGCCATGATGTGTATGCGCAACCTCCTGATTTTAGAAATGGGTTATGTCAGAATGCCAGATGCAGGGGAGGGCACCAGGATGAGGTCTCTTGTTATCTGGTGTGCTCCCTGGGGCATTTGGTGGGCCGCTGTGAGATACAGGAAGCTGGACTAGATGGGCCTATGGCCTGATCCAGTGGGGCTGTTCTTATGTTCTTATGTTAACACGAATAGAAACCAGGACTGACAGTATTTTCCATCTTGAACTAGCAAACCTATTCCCCTGACTCTCATTCCCCAGCTCTTCAAATTCTTCTTGTCTGTCTACTTCCTTCCTGCCAATATTGCCGCCCCATTATCTTTTTCTCCTTTCTTCAGCTCCACGTTGCCACCATCAAGTACAGGTACAACCTATTTATCCACGGATTTTTTAATCTGCAGATTTGTCTCAATGGGAATGGGTTGGGGGGAACTGAAAGTCACACACACCTTTCCCCTGCGCTGGCTTCTCCATCCATTTCCAGGCAGCCCAAAACACTGCAAAAAGGCTCTGCCTCGCCCAGGCAGGGAAATAGCCCTGGAGCCATGGAAGAGATTCCCCTTGTAAAGGAACAGTAACACTCTTGGAGCCCCTGAACCAGCAAAGAGGCTGAAGAGGGGAAGGGGTGCAGAATGTAGCCAGAGCACGTGCAGCAAGGTGGAACTCGCTCGCTCGCGCTCTCTCTCTCACTCACACACACACACACACAGAGGGTCAGGTGCCGTAGCAACAGAGGGGATTGCTTTAAAAAACCCAGGGAGTGTTTCCCAATTCTCCCCCCAAGATGGTGCAGGCTCTCTGTGCTCCAGCCTACAGAAACAAAACAGCCCAGCAAGCACAAGCAGATTTAGGCTACAATCCACACTTTCCTGGGAGTAAGCCCCATTGACTACAATGGGGCTTACTTCTGAGTAGAAATGAATAGGACTGGAGTCTTAAAAGCTCAGCATCCCACCTGTGAAAGGGGGAAGGGGGGGAGGCAGAGGGAAGGGGAGGGGATGGATAACAGCTGCCTTAGTTTCCTTACAGCCCCAAGTGTCAGGCTGCAGCGTATTTGCTTAACTCTACAGAATTTAGCACAATGAGTTTTTAATCGAGTCACAGAACGGAACTAACGAATAGATATAGGCTCTACCTGTAGTACTATTGACACTATCCTGCATGCATACAATGAAATAATGTTGGGAAAATGAGATTGCGGCAGTGTTTTTACAAGTGTATAAGATACACATGTAAGATAGACATGTAGACTTGAACGTGCAATCAGAAAGCCTACGTTCATGATGTGTAGGATTGTACGCATAGGGCTGTTTTCTGAGATTCCTGTTCTGTTCTACCTCTTTCCATCTCCTTGCTTCCTGGTCTCTCTATAGTTCCACACCTCTTCCCAGCCTTTTGCCGTGTGAGGTTTGAATCCCAGCCAAACATACTTTTCCCTCCTAGAAGCTGGACATCAGACTGTTCCATTCCTCTAGCACGTGAACATTCTGTGCCTGCTCAGCCAATCAGTGGCAGACCGTTCAGTGCCACAAGTACAATACAATATAGTGTTTGCCAGAATCTTACACACTTGGTTTCAAACCTCACAAATTTTAGAATTCTTTCTAGAATGCCCTATGAGATAGTCAAGAGCAGCAATTTTCAACAAGTGCTGCAGCACATTGATGTGCCACCAATGGCCAGCAGGTGTGCTGTAGGAGTTTCAGGGAGGGTCATGTATTAGAAGGGCCATTAGGGGATGTGATCCCTCCCCCACCTGCAGTGCGCTGCACCTTGTCAATTGTAAAAAATCTATAGGTGTGCCTTGACAATTTTAGCGCCTTGTCAGGTTGAAAGTAGCTCGTCTAGAGCTTTGCTCTATGTAATGAACCACAAACTAAATATGTGCAATCCAGCTGAAAGTTTCGTTGAAATCACTGGACCCAAAATGCACAACTGCCTGCTCTAGTCCCACTTACTTTAGTGATATTTAAGAGTGTTTAACTTTCTCTTTTGTCCCAGTATGTAATACTGAAATGACAAGAAATTAATGCTGAATAAGAGTAATACTGTTGTTGCTTTGTCTAAATTTTAGATTGTCCTTTAGTGAAAATGAAGCGTGTGGTATGAAGAACTGTGAAAATGTCAAGCACTGTTATCAAAAGGAAGTCTTAAAACAGAATGATCTCTTTTTAAGTAATATTGCTGTGGGACTTATATTGTGTAAATTATATTGCGACTGAAGAGTGACTTGTCATTACTTTATACAAATTTCCAAGCCCTTTAGTTTAGTGGATTGCTTTCAGAGGTTTAACACTGTGCTCTTTCTACACAGAGCAACTGACTTAATTTCATTTCCATGCACATATTTTGGCTCTGTACAGTTTGAATATGGTTGACAGCGAGGCCAACAGTGGAAAATTCCAGTTGCAAGAGAATGCCCACTACTTCCTCCAGCAGAATGGTGCAAGCCATTTTGCAATTACTATATTTGGTTCTGCATTAGGCATAAGATATTGCATTATGTAGGACCTAAAAACACACACCGAAAACCTGCATTAGGAAAAAGGCCATAATCTATCTTTGCATAATGCTCAGTGCCTTTTCCACATGAAAGTTGATCATATGTATTATGAACCAAATGTTGGTGATATGCAATGAACTTATTTTCTTTTTTAGTGCCTCACAAGGGTTTCTTAAAGCAGAAGCCAATACCTCAAAGAAATTTCTCAATTGTGCCCAGCTCCAGCTGTCACCACTAAGCACTTGCCCTGTTTTACTAAAACCAGCACTAAGGTTCACTTTGGCAATGAAGTACCCCTCTCTTATTTCCTATTTTACAGCCAATTTCTTTCAGGTCCAAAGAACCCGAAAGGTGCTCAAGTATTATCTTAATTTACCATCCCAGCTGCCATACATGCCTGGTCAGCTCAGAGCAAAAGTAACATGCTCCCCTATCACTTGATTCATAACCTTAATTTTCAGGCTTGCTCTAGCTACACCTTAAGCTGTGGAATCTTAAGAAGGTGGCAAGAACAGATGGAAGCAGCCAGCTATTCTTTTCTTCTTTCCTCTTGGGACTTGCCTGATAACCCTAATTAATATGCATTAGGTTGTGCATACAGTGAAAAAGGATCAATTGTTACGCAGGACAATGAACATAACCTCCAAAGCGATTTCAGAAAAGTGTTCAGAGACAGATGGATGCCTCCTGATTCAAATATTGCTTATTGACACAGCCAAGAGCAGGATAAGATCCTGCTGTAGTCAAATTTAGGATCATGAAGTAACGGACAAAAGAAGACCTCTGGCTGAGCTAGTATGCAGAACAAGAGTGCAAAAATGAATATGTTACCACATAAGAGTCATTTTCTAATAAGCTGCTCTTAAATTGCTGAGGTTCAGAAGGCAAACGAACACAATGCTAAGCAAGAACAAAAATGAGAAATGTTAGAGTAGTTATCCATTATGTGCAGTTAAACACAGATTTGTCAGCAAGTTCAACACATTTATTATTCCACACATTTTAGAAAAACATCTTATAATTCATGCATGTACTTTGGGGAATATGGAAAATGAACCAGTTATTTAAATATTCAAAGATTAGATGCCTAAATTTTTTTTAAGCTAAGGAGTGGTCCAAGAATTTGTTCAAATCTAAAATTTAGTCACTTCCAACATATTAAATAATGGATTGTCATTAATGATACTGCAAGAATAATTTGGTAAGCTCTTGCTTCATTCTGTGAGCCCCACTGTTTAAGGAGCCAAGGCAGTAGAAAGACAACCCTGCTCTTTGCACACTAGGACTGTAAACTAGAGAAAGTTAGCCCTGGTTGAGTCCAGCTGAAGTTAATAGAATTGGTTAATATTGGTGAATAGTCCTATTCATTTTAACCCACTTCCCCTTTCAAAACCTTGCCAAACCAGAACCCAGTTTGCAGGAACTAACTCAAAACATGCAGTTTGAGCAATACCAAGAAGTTTATAGACAGAGAGGACAAATGAGTAGTGTGCCTCACACACAAAGGTTTAGTGTGCCTTACTCCAGATTGGATCCAGTCCATAGCCCATTACAAGACTGCCAACTGTTTGCTAAAAGACTGATCCATTTTCAACTTGGTCAAGAAACAGTTTTAGAATCAGAAGAAATTGACTCCTTAGCTAGCCTCATCTCTACTGGTCCACAACAAGATCACTTATTCCTTTAATGCATCTTAGATTGCCTAGATAACACATTCATCTCTAGCGTGAAACAATATTATGGGAAATTTTTTTATCTTGCAGTTTGCGAAGAAAATCAGAAAATGAAGTTGCCATCCAGCATATGGTTAAGTCTCTTTAGTTACTTGTGTAGACAGAGCCTTTTATTCAAGTCAGGACCTGGTTAACAAGACACCTGAACGAACCCTTGCCCTGAACGATCCAGTTGTAGGAATAGCTACATTTGCAGGAAAATGCTAGGGTGAAATTGAGTAGGGTCTTTATCTTTAGTAAGGTAATATTGGAACTGGGCCAAGTCACACAAGTGAGGGACTAACAGCTTGGAAAGGGGCTGGGTTGCTTGTGAATGGTTTATTGCACATTGAAACTGCAGTCATAGCCTTGGCTCTCAGATGTTCTTCATAAGCCATAACACGCTTGGTGTGTCAGCTCCCTAAAGGCACTTCAAGACATATTCAGTCTTATACTACAGGTGAGGTGGTTGAAGTACCTGCAAATGACAACACTTGGCTCATAGTAAGCTAGTTATGTGTCCTTCCTGTGATATGCAGGACTCGCCTTCTGGCTGTCTTCTCACCATGTACTGAAAGCCAAATCTTGTGCATACCACAAGCCCATCACATGCCATTTAATATATTATCAATGCAGGGCAATGTACACTAAAACAATAGTACTTCTCACATGCCTCAAGTTGCCCACAGTAGTATAGTAGATCACAGCTGCACATTTGATAATTGGTCCATAATTTTACCCCACAAGGAGGAAGCCTTTGAGCAGAAGCAGGAATTTGTAAATTATGACTAATAGGAACTTCTGATACATTACATTTAGCTATAAGCACCTGAAATTTCCACTGCTTTCTGTTGAATGGACATGTACTAAATTTCCCCCCTTATAGATAATCCCTGCAAAAATATTGTTAAACATTCATTATGAATAGAGGTTGTAGAGTCAGTCATAAGTATACATACAAACCAGATTCTATTTTAATGGGATAATTCTGGTCAAGAGCTTTTATGATGAAGGTTCAGCTTAAAGAAGACTAGCTACCTAAAGACAGTAATCTGAAATATTTACATTAACAAACATTTACAGATAATTTGTAATCTACAACATCCTCGAGAGACATCTTAAACCTCCAGTGTAAAGAATTTAAACAATGCAAATTGCTCACATACTTTCAGTGCATTTGTTTCACATATTTAGTCACACACAGTACAAAGGAGCATCACTAGAACTCAATGCCTATTGCCTGGCCACACAATGGAATCATTTACATGTATGTAGTCAATAAAATTTAGGTCATGATTTCACAGCAGTGTACAATTTCAGCTCTGCAAGTGGACTATGTCCACTACTAACCTCTTAAAAATATATCCTCAAGGAGAACACAAGGGGATACTTCACAGAAATAGTTGCACTGTTAAAGAGTTCATACTGAACCATGCTAAAGCACTGGAAGAAGCCTTGCTCCTTCTCTCAAGCATAAATTGGAAATTTAATCCATCCTAATCTTCTGATTGGTCATCCTGTAAATGATACTGTCATATCCAGGATCCATGTTCCAGAGATTGTAGGAGATGACAATCACTGCGATGGCAAGGCCTATCATGATCCATAGAATTATGTTGAAGACCACAGCATAGTTAAAATTATATGGATATCCTATGTTAAATGGGTTCTCAGAGGTGCCCTATAAAAGAGGGAGAGGAAGAAAAAGGAAGTGAGTGGTTAGCTATTCATTTATTTCTTAAAAAATTATATCCTGCCTTCCCATGCCAAAACAATATAGTAAATACAGATTGCTACAAGGAAACACAAGGGATATTCTGGATAAGCCATTGCAAAAAAACCCAGGCAAGCACTATCAGCAGAGTCTGGAGTTACTTGCATTAAGCAAGCAAGCATCTATGTTCTTGCAACCAATGTTCTGTTCAGTTCAGTAAGACCTTCATTGGCATAAAATGCAACCAATGTAAAATCCCAATACAGATTCTTCCATATCAGCAGAGGGCAACATTAGCAAGCCACAAAGCTTGTAAGCAGTTTATGGACTCACTTCTAAAATGCAAACATTTTAAAAGTTCAGAGTCAAATCTAATAATAATAATAACAACTAGGTATTTATATTACCGCCTTTCTGGTCATCGGATTACTCCTCTGACTTTATTCAAGGCAGTTTACATAGGCAGGCGTTTAATCCCTCAAGGGGATTTTTACAATCATAGAGGTTCTCTCTTTCAAGAACCAACAACATTTCAGAATAGATCTTCCCGGTTTGGTCTCACTTCTGGCCTCTGGTTCTCCCATGCATCCATCTCCCATCTAGCCTATTTTTCCAAATTTGATTTCAGAACACAATGGATGACTAGCTCATCACTAGTTTTTTCACATCTGAGGTTTATTTCAGAAAAATATTGTAGGGCATGATGCACTTGGTCTGTCACTGATGTGCCTACCATGTCTGCAAAAGTATGCAAAGCATGATGTCATCCAAGTTAGATATGGTAACTTTTGACTCATGACATTTCTAATAAAGTCATTGGATCAGAAAAAGTTGTTCACCCTTGCTTCATTCAAATGTCTTCAAAATTACTATTGTAGTAAAGAGAATTAAGGAAGACATGTAATAGGCAAGTTATCACTTGAAGCCCGATTCCTATGCATGTCTACTTAGAAGCAATCCCTATTATAGCCAATGGGGCTTGACTCCCCATAAGTGTAGATAAAACTGCAGTCTTAGTAAGTGAAGCCGCATTCTAGGCCATTTGCTTGTATGCTCTATGGCAGTGGTTCTCAAACAGGTGAGTTGTGACCCAACAGTCTAAGAACCATTGCCCCTTTCCCTTTAAGGGGCAGGACAGTTGGAAGCTTTGACCACCATCCCCAGGACTGCCACTTTGGGGGAAGGTGGCTGTTTTCAACTTACCTGCTGCCAGGGTACAGGGGGGCAGGGAGCTGATTGCAGAATGTAAAAAACTATTGCGACCCACTTCTGGGTTGTGATAGAGAAAATGGAAGTGAATCACGATAGGTTTACATTCTGCTAGTGGGGAGCCCTGCCAAGGGCTCTGTGGGGCTCCCCACACCAACTGGGCCCTGGCAGCAGGTAAGGTAAGTTAAAAACAGCCCTTCCCCCCCCCCCCCACAGCAGCATGATCCTGGTGATCGTGTCGCTTCTTTCCACCCTGCCCCAACAAAAGTCTTACCCTGGTTTTCAAACTCCCAGAGAGTTTGAGAACCAGTGCTCTACGGAAACTGAAGCCCCCAAGGATTGTGCTCTGTTGAGACCAAGTTTTATACTACCTTTGAGGACTGTAGGATGGATCGTGACTTCCTCACAAAGGGAGTGTCAAACGTCTTCACTGTCACCACCTCTACCACAGCATTCCCACCATAGAGGTTGTACATCTCATCTGCAAACTGAAGAAAGCTTAAGTTCAGCAGAGATACACTACCAAAAGAGTCAGCCACACAAATTGCATGGCAAAAGGTCTACCATTTCATTTGATTTTGAACAGCAAGAAGCCTCTTCTGTCATTCAAATTCTAGATTTGTATTCCGCTAATAGATGCAATGGGTAACAAGACTTAGACTGACCATTCTAATTAGGAAAAGGTAATGTCAAAGCTGCAATCTGGAAACCAGTTGCTTGCAAGTATTTAAAATGTTCCTAAGAATTTCTACTACAATGAATTGTTTTAGGAAATACAAAAGATGTCACAATACATGCTGTACCCAGGCCCATCTGTTTGCTTAGTCACAATCCAGAAGACAGGATGGTGGGTAGGTGTGCATGTGCACACTTCCAGATCTTTCCTTCCTCTAACAGAAATGCCATGCATCACTTGAAGCCAGTTTTGGACATTACTTCAGAAACACTTTCTAGTGAGGCACCAAGAGCTACTGTGTAAGAAGTAAACGTAAAGTGCCAGGGAGCAGGCTAAAAATGTCACTCTGCATTATAGTCCTAATCCCATTTTTGAAATTGCTGAAAATGAAGGTTTCCTTTGCCAATTGTAATTACCTGGCCAGACTATTAGTGTCTACAAAAGCAAGGAATATCTGGATTTGAGTAGCTGCAAGACAGATTCCCTCAACATCAATGTATCTACACAGTTCTGTCACCACTCTTTTTCACTCACATTGCTAGTTACAAATTCATAATTAAGAATGGACCAGAGAAGAAAATTCTGTGACTAAGGACGCAATCCAAATGCGCCCTTGGGCCAACACAAGTCCCTTGTGCTGGCCCAGCAGGGTCACAAACATGCCGTAAGGCACATTTGCGCCTCCTTGAGCCAGGCCAGCACTCCAAAAAGCGCAGGCCTGCGGAGAATGAAGCAAGCCTCCTCACCGGCTTCCTCTCTCAGTCTTGTGTCGGTCCACCTGGGCAGATGCAAGAAGGAAAGGTAGGTAGGGGGAGGCGGAAGGAAGGTGTTCCTGGGCAGGGGGAGGGCGGGCAGGGAGCGGGAGGTGGGGCTGGATCCCAACCCCCGTTCCCAGGGAGAACAGAGCAGCTTCAAGCCGCTCCGCTCTCCTCAGAGTTGCGCCCTAATCTGAGGAGACCCAGAGGCACCAGCAGCCCTTACCCAGAGGAAATGTTTCCCCTTGCCTTTGGCTGAGCCGTTGGGGCCACAATGCTGCGCTGGATACAGCACAAGCCTCTTGGCTTGCCTGTTCCAGCGCAGGATAGGATTGTGCCCAAAAAGCATTCATCCAAGGAACTTCCATTTTTAAAAAGCTAAACAGATTTGCCACACAAATCTGTTAACGGTTAAAAATTTCTAAAGGGAAAAAGCAATCCGGCAGTATGCAGCAACATGTTCCTTTGATTTAGGCTACCATTTCAAACCTTTGCGAGAAATTACACAGTCTGCTTGTTACCTTTTGCAGAGAGTCTGCAAGAATCTGAGAGGCATCTTTGAACTGTTGAGAATCTTCCCCATATCGTTTACCAATTTCTTCCAACCCTGACAGCTCTAGAGAATATAGGTCTGGTGAATGATCCTTTGCCAAATGCTTGTGCCTGGATAGCTTGGGAGACAACAGGAAAAAAATGTAATCAGGATAGGTAATGGGGAGAAAGGAAAAAGCAGGTTTCTTCCAAGCAGCATTTCCTAACAACTCCTTCTAGCAGTGGTCTCCAGACCACAGACCGCTGTATAAGGGAAAAGCCTTCACCATCGTGTGCAGAGCTTACCGTTCCACGCTGCACCATCTTATCTTTCTATCTGATAGTCTCACAAAGTCATGCTGGGCAGCTGCTTCCACCTGGAAATCTGGGCACACAGCCTGCTGGGCGATGAACAGTGGAGGCAACTGCTCAGCACGGCTCTGTGAGACAATTGGATTGAAAGATGGTGCAGCAAAGAACAGTAAGCTTTGTGCACGACAGGGAAGGCTGTTTGCAGACTCCAGATCAGGTTCATGGGCCAGGTTTTGGCAGTTGCTGTTCTAGAAGATTGCTTCTTGGTGCTTGACAGCCTGCCAATTCATCTGGAATGATGAAGCTACACAACAGTTTTATATTCTCACAAATTTCAATATACCACAAAGTTATCACAGACCTTTCTGAAGTTCCTGTGACCTGCATATACACTTCTTTCCACTTTAAGACTTCCTTAGCCAACTGGCTTCAAACAGTCTGAAAAATTACACAGCCAGAAAATGGTGGCTGCCACCATGGTGCCAATTGGCATCCTTTTTTTTTTTTGCTTAGATTACGCCAATCTGATAGGAGAATTAAGTGTTTATTTAGAATTTTTGCTTACCAAGCTTGTGATATCATGCAGGACTTGCAATTCTGACAGAAAGAGTAGATCAACCTAAGGAAAGAATAGTTGAGGTTTTTTTGGACAGGAACCAAGTGAGGGTTTAATTTATGCCAAAGAGTCCAAAAGTCAAAAAAATATTAATGACAGGTGCTAGAATCACTCTCACACTTTTGCCTGATGGCTCAAAATGTACAAGTGACTGGCAAATGAATCTCATGGCTTGATCAAGACCTGAGATGAATGGTCAAGTGCACAGATCTGAGCGCAGAGGAGATGTGCACGTCAGTGCCAGAAGTGCAAGTAGCCACCACTTGCAGCTAGAACTTTAACAGTATGCACATAATGCTCAATGTTGGAATGAACAAATGCTTGAGAAAATATAAGCATATGAAGCTGCTTTGCACCAAGCCAGACTATTGTCCATCTTGTTCTGAATTGCCTATACCAGTGGTTCCCAACCTTTACTCAAACCACTAAGTCCTTGTGGGGCCATCCCTGGAATCAGTGACAACACTTTGAGGTTTGTGCCACTGCAGTAAAGAAGGGGGTTTTTGGACTTACTTGGCAGCAGCAGAAATGTGATGTTCACAGATTTCAACCACCACTGCCAGATAAGGAAAAAACCCTTTTAAAAATCTGGCGGCAGCAGCACAAACTCGAAAGTACCATCACCACCACTGTCCCACCATCACCGCTGGTAGCCACGTCCCTCAAAGGAAAATTCCGTGTTTCCATGTTGGGAAACATTGTCTATACTGACTGTCTGGAATATCTAACAGGCTCTTTCCCACCTTTACCTGGAGATGCCAAGCACTGAACCTGAGACTTTCTGCATGCAGAGCTCCACCACTGAACTATGGCCCTATTGATGCAAAACACCCCAAACTAGAGCATATATCATTTGAAAAAGCAAAGCAATAGCATTTTTATCAAATAAGGAACGGAATAGATAGTATACTACTGTGAAAAATAAATTTCCTCCAAGTTGCTCAGGGTGGCATCTGTTATTCCTCCTCTTATCCTTGCAACAATCCTGCAAGGTCCATTAGGTTAAGACATAGTGACTGGCCCAAGTAACCTTTATGACTACATAAGGATTTGGTCTTCCTGGTCCAAGTATCAACAGTCTAACCACTGTAACACTGTGCCCAACATCTCATGACTTACCTCATTGTTTCTGCTCAGCGAGTTAAGAGGAAGGGAAGCAAGAATAGAATTATCCTGGAATAATCTATTCCGAAGCTGCCGCAGTGTGACTGAAAGGTCTTCAAATACGGAGTTTGCCTTTCCCACCATATACACCCTCTGAAAGAACAATCGTGATGAAAGTGAATTAGTGCTTTGAAAAAAAAATACCTTCTATTGATAAAGCAGCTATTCTCCAATATGAAAAGTTGTATACCACTGTGCTGCTGGGAAGGGTACAAAGCATGCAATTTAAATTGTTTCTGGGGTTTTCAGGAAGGAATGTGTGCTTACCTCTTCACTAGGAGCTAGCTGTACCACTACAGGGGTTTCCTCAGAAAACAAGGTATGAATTGCATTTGCCACACCATCCAAACTGAAAGGAACTGCCTAGAACATAAAGAAAAATGCCAGTAAGGAAGACTTTCTAACATTTATGGGGTGGAAGGTTAACTTTTCACTGCATATATAATTGCTTATGAATTGTCCCCAACATAATTCAAACATAAACTTTCACAAAAATAGCCTTCTGTAATGTGGCATCAATTTATATACCATAAAGATATTACCCATTTTCCTAAAAACTACAGAAGTATTTTTCTAAGATCAGGATTTAAAAGCAGCTGCGCTGAAAATATGTATAAAATCATGATTTTAAGAAGCAGTACTAAGATAGTCTTCTATCTTATTAGAATTACCACTGCACTTCTTTACAAGACAAATAGTGGTATAAGATCCCAGGATCTTCATGCAGCTTACCAAAGCAAACAGCATTTGGTCCCAGGGAATTATACATTTGACCCCAGGGAATTGATTAAATACATTTGACTAAGATTAAGGCACGGGATGGGGATAGGGCTGTAGTTCAGCTTCAGTGCACAAGCTTTGCATGAGGAAGGTTCCATCTTGGGGCTGGGAAAGACAGGTATGGAACCCTGGAGAACTGCTGCCAGTGAAGATAATACTTAGCTAAATGGACCAATGGTCTAACTCAGCATAAGGCAGTTTCCTGTGTACTGTTATACCCCATTTAGTTTACCCCACAAATCATAACTGTGTCCTCATGGGGCAAGGCTGCAATTTCATTAAGGTTTAAGTTGGAAATGTACTGAGCTTGAATTTCTACTTGGATACATAGATTGCTAGATGACTGATCTCTACTTAAAATGCCATCGTACTTGATAATTTAATGCAAATAGCTCTATTAAAGGAGTTTTAAATAAAGTTAATGTGCATTCTTCTTTGGTGTACAGATAAAACCAAAGTGGGGCAAGTTGCACTTTTCCAATTACACGCCAAGAATACAGTCCATGTCCAGCTTCGTTCTTTGGTTTGTTGTTCAGCATTTTAAATTTGGGGCTTTAACTTATTTAAGGCATTATTTATTTAAGGCATTTATAGCCTGTCTCTCCAAAAGCTCAAGGCAGCTCACAAAATTCATAGCAAATAACATATCAGAAAAATCATATAAATTTTATTGCTTTTACATTTGTATAACAATCAACAAAATAAGGAAGAAACAAAATGACCAGCACTTTTATTTTCTGTTGTATTTCTGCTTTGTAGAATACTTCCAATGAATACAAAGGGCATATTCCCAATCAATGCAAGCAAAGCATCCTTGTATAGAGGCTTTCAATATGCTTAAAGCCATTTCCATCTGTAAGGTATGCACAGGAAGTGCAAAAGGCTATCAGGATGAGAGAAAACAGTGAGAGCTTCTGAAATGCCCATCTAGGTCTCCACTCTAGTTCCAAAGGATAAGGTAACTTGAATCAAGACAAAGAGCTGGACAAGAAAATGGAAGAGACGCACAAGTCTCCCATTCACCCTAATGCCCCTTTGCGCTGCTTATGCAGACTCCCATGCACATGTGGGGGAGGGAGAGAAAACAACTGGTCTCAGTTGAGCAAAAAGGGATTTTCCTTGTAAGCAACAGAACCAGAATATACCACACAATCAGGATATTAAAAGTCCTTTTGTGACTCTCAGAGCTACAATATTTATTATTTATGTGACTTGTAATTCGCCTTTCTCTCTAAAGGGCACCCAAGGCAGCTAAAAATCAAACACATTAAAAAATGACAATACAGATAAAACTGTAAAATACAGTTAAAGGAAATATAAAACAGAGCATCCAGCAGTAAGAACCATTAAATAAACTCCTAAAAGCAGCCATTATAGGGCCTCAGGCTTTCCTAAATAAAAATGTCTTCAGACCTTGCTGGAAGGTTAACAAAGAGGTAGCTGTTCTCAGCTCAAAGGGGAGAGAATTCCTTAACACACCAAGAAGGCTGTTTCTAGCTGCAATCTCCCTACCCTCTGTGTGGCAGCACAACCAAGAGGGCCTCCTCTGATGACCTAAGACAGGGGTCGGCAACCTTAAACACTCAAAGAGCCATGTGGACCCATTTTCCATAGGAAAAAAAACCTCAGGAGCCACAAAACCCTTTTGACATCTAAAATGAAGATAACACTGCATATATAGTTTTTTTTTCACCTTTATGCTCTTATAGGTCCCATTTTTATAATGTAGCCCCCTCTTGTAGCTTTTAGTTAGTTTTGTCATACATTCTTGTCCTGTGTTTTCAGATGCCTGTTCCTCTATGGTGTTTTGCCTGATTCCAAGGCCATTCTCTGCCTGGAGAATTAAGCCCACTTTAAGCAAATTAGCTCTCTTTCTTTCCCCCAACAAATGACCTGGTTCTGCCCTGCACTCCTGCTGGACCCCACCTCCAGGGTAGCTCGCCTGTTCAACCTGCAGAGGTCCTCTCTCCTGCCAGCAGCCTCCCTCCCACCACTACAGCAGACCCTTGGTCCTCAGCAGGTCTTGGGCACAGCAGCCACACTTCAGACTCCAGTGTCTCCAGCAGTCCATTAGTAACAAAGTCAGAGTATCCAGGGCAGAGTCCAAAGTCAATCAGCCAAGTCACAGTCCAAGGTCAGATTCCAAAGTAAGCCAGTCAAATCAGTCAGAGTATCCAAGTCAAAGTCAATCAGCCCAGCCCTCCTCTCCAACTTGCACTCCTTCTACAACCCACAAACCCTTCCTGCCTCAGGTGCTCTTATGTCCCTGAGGCCCCTATTGCCTTCAAGTGGCTGCAGCTGTGCAGCACACTCTGCTGGATGCCCAGGCCTTACCCTTAAAGGGGCCACTGCTGACACCACATCTACCTCCTCACCAGATCATCCAGGATTCCAATACATATGGCGGTTATGACATCTGCTTATCTTACATGGATACTAAAGAACTCCCCCCACCTTCCAGAGGCACCCTGCTGGAAGGAAAAAAGGACACAGACTCCAGAGGTGGGGAAGAGAAGAAGCCAGAGCTGGGGGGGAAGGTGGGGGGGGCGACCACAGGCCAGCTTCTGCCCTGCCTGCCTGCCCTCCCTCCCTCCCTCCCTCAGGCTGCAACCCTCTCCACACTAAGCTGGGAGTAAGCCCCATTGGCTACAATGGGACTTTTGAGCAGACAAGTTGGTTGGAGCTCTCAGGCTGCAGTCCTCTCCACACTTTCCTGGGAGGAAGCCTCACTGACTACTTGTGAGTAGACCTGCATAGGAGGGGGCTGAGGCTGCAGCCCTCCACACCTTCCTGGGATGAAGCCCCACTGACTACAGCGGGGCTTACTTGTGAGTAGACATGCACAGGAGGAGGCTAAGGATACAGCCCTCCACACCTTCCTGGGAGTAGCCCAGGGACTACATCAGGGCTTACTCTGGAACAGACTTGCTCGGGCTCCCACTCACCTGTCCTTGCGCTTGGCCTTGAGCAGGCTTCAAGGCTGCCATCCCAGGCACCCTTTCCTGGGAGTAAGCTTCATCCTCTGTAATGGGGCTTACAACTGAGTAGACACGCATAGGAGCAGGTGCCAAGGCTGCAATCCCAGGCACCCTTTCCTGGGAGCAAGCTTCATCCACTGTAATGGGGCTTACTACTGAGTAGACACACAGGATGTCTCCTCTGCTGTGGAGGAAAAGCCTCTCCTTGCACTGGGTGGGGACCTGCTTGGGGAAAGGCAGGCTGCAAGGGCTCGCAATGGCTGAGGAGGAAGGCAGCTCAGGATTGGCCTGTGGTCAGCCAGTGAAGGGCCCTGAGCCATTCCAACAGAAAAAGCCAGGAGCCTGCTGGATGCTGATTGGCTGAGCCTGCTGGAGAGTTGGGGAAGGGAAAAACAAGAAGCTTAAGCCTGCAGAGCGGGCAAAATTGAAAAGGGAAACCAATGCGGGGCAGGTGGGGGTGAAGGGAGAGGAGGGCAGTGAGCTCAGGGGACGGAGGGAAGCAGCCTGCCCTCCCAACACAGGTACCTCCTGTTAACCCCTTTGCCACTTTCACCAGAAGGAGCTGCAGCAGACAGCTGAAAGAGCCACATGCGGCTCTAGAGCAGCAGGTTGCTGACCCCTGACCTAAGAGAACGGACCGGATTGTACAGGAGAAGGCGGTCTCTCAAATATGCTCGTCCCAAGCCATTTAGGGCTTTAAAGGTCAAAACCAGCACCTTGAATTGGACCTGGAAATGAACCAGCAGCCAGTGCAGCTACCGAAGTAGCTGTGTGACAGAGTCAAACCACTGACCTCCAGCAACAACACAGGGCGCTGCATTCTGTACTAGCTGTAACTTCTGGACCGCCTTCAGGGCAGCCCCATGTAGAGCGCATTATAATAATCTAATCTTGATGTCACAATAGGAAACAGAAGAGAATGTTCTTCGCGCTCCCTACACCTGAAGTAGCTGGGATGCAACACAAAGAACAGCAACAACCAAAACAGAAGCTTCAGACCACAATCTTGTGCAGAAATTGCAGGGGGGGGGGGGAAGAAGAGGCAGTTAGCCTGTTGTTGTTGGCAACCTTCAGTCTCGAAAGACTATGGCATCGCGCTCTGAATGGTGGTTCTGGAACAGCGTCTAGTGTGGCTGAAAAGGCCGATTCAGGAGTGACAATCCCTTCCACACCGGGAGCAAGTGCAGTCTGTCCCTGGTCTGTCCCCCTGGCTATGGGCCTTCCTTCTTTGCCTCAGACTGTTGGCCAAGTGTCTCTTCAAACTGGGAAAGGCCATGCTGCACAGCCTGCCTCAAAGCGGGCCGCTCAGAGGCCAGGGTTTCCCCACTTGTTGAGGTCCACTCCTAAGGCCTTCAGATCCCTCTTGCAGATGTCCTTGTATCGCAGCTGTGGTCTACCTGTAGGGCGCTTTCCTTGCACGAGTTCTCCACAGAGGAGATCCTTTGGGATCCGGCCATCATCCATTCTCACGACATGACCAAGCCAACGCAGGCGCCTCTGTTTCAGCAGTGCATACATGCTAGGGATTCCAGCACGTTCCAGGACTGTGTTGTTTGGAACTTTGTCCTGCCAGGTGATGCCGAGAATGCGTCAGAGGCAGCGCATGTGGCAAGTGTTCAGTTTCCTCTCCTGTTGTGAGCGAAGAGTCCATGACTCGCTGCAGTACAGAAGTGTACTCAGGATGCAAGCTCTGTAGACCTGGATCTTGGTATGTTCCGTCAGCTTCTTGTTGGACCAGACTCTCTTTGTGAGTCTGGAAAACGTGGTAGCTGCTTTACCGATGCGTTTGTTTAGCTCGGTACCGAGAGAAAGAGTGTCGGACATCGTTGAGCCAAGGTACACAAAGTCATGGACAACCTCCAGTTCATGTGCAGAGATTGTAATGCAGGGAGGTGAGTCCACATCCTGAACCATGACCTGTGTTTTCTTCAGGCTGATCGTCAGTCCAAAATCTTGGCAGGTCTTGCTAAAATGATCCATGAGCTGCTGGAGATCTTTGGCAGAGTGGGTAGTGACAGCTGCATCATTGGCAAAGAGGAAGTCACGCAGACATTTCAGCTGGACTTTGGACTTTGCTGTCAGTCTGGAGAGGTTGAAGAGCTTTCCATCTGATCTGGTCCGGAGATAGATGCCTTCTGTTGCAGTTCCAAAGGCATACTTCAGCATGATAGCAAAGAAAATCCCAAACAAGGTTGGTGCAAGAACACAGCCCTGCTTCACGACACTTCGGATGTCAAAGGGGTCTGATGTGGAGCCATCAAAACAGTGCCCTTTATGTCCTTGTGGAAGGATCTGATGATGCTGAGGAGCCTGGGTGGACATCCGATCTTGGGGAGGATCTTGAAGAGGCCGTCCCTGCTGACCAGGTCGAAAGCCTTCGTCAGATCTATGAAGGATATAAAGAGTGGCTGTCGTTGTTCCCTGCATTTCTCCTGCAGTTGTCTAAGGGAGAATACCATACCAGTGGTGGACCTGTTGGCTCGGAATCTGCACTGTGATTCTGGATAAACGCTCTCTGCAAGTACCTGGAGCCTCTTTAGTGCAACTAGGGCAAACAACTTTCCTACAACTCTAAGGAGAGAGATGCCACGGTAGTTGTTGCAGTCACCCGTCGCCTTTGTTCTTGTACAGCATGATGATGTTTGCATCCCTCATGTCTTGAGGTACTCCACCTTCTCTCCAGCAGAGACAGATGATTTCATGCAGCTCAGTGAGGATGATCTCTTTGCAGCACTTTAGGACTTGAGCAGGGATGCTGTCTTTTCCAGGTGCCTTGCCAAAGGCAAGGGAGTCCAGGGCCACGTGAAGTTCTTCTAGGGTTGGTTCACTGTCAAGCTCCTCCAACACAGGCAGGCACTCAATGTTGTTCAGTGCTTCTTCGGTGACTACATTTTCTCTGGAATATAGCTCAGAGTAGTGCTGCACCCAGCGTTCCATCTGCTGCTCCCGGTCCTGGATGACCTCGCCTGTGGCAGACTTCAGAGGGGCAATTTTCTTCTGTGTTGGACCTAGGGCCTGCTTGACGCCATCATACATCCCCTTGATGTTGCCTATGTCAGCTGCTATCTGTATCTGGGAGCAGAGCTGGAGCCAGTAGTCGTTAGCACATCTCCTGGCAGTCTGCTGGACTTTGCTGCGAGCAGCTCAGAGGACCTGCAGGTTGCACTCACTGGGACAGGGCTTGTATGCTGCTAGAGCTCTCCTCTTTTCCTCAATGACTGGTGTCAACTCCTCAGAGTGGGCTTCAAACTGGTCTGCCATCTTGTTGGTCTTCTTGCCAAATATGGACGTTGTTGTAAACGGCATTCTTGAAATGTTCCCATCTGTTGGATGCGTTTGCGTTGGCCGGGCCTGGAAGAGATTCCTCAAGCGCTTGTGCAAATTCCTCTACTTTTCTCTGATCCCGGTCTTGCTGGTATCAATGTGAGGTCTTCCTTCCTTTTTCGTGTGGTACAGTTGCTTTATTTGCAGTTTCACTCTGCTGCACACCAGGGAGTGGTCAGTGTCGCAGGCAGCACCCTGATAGCTGCGTGTGATCTTGATGCTGGGAAGGCTGGAGCATCTGGTGAGAATCAGGTCGAGCTGGTGCCAGTGCTTTGATCTTGGGTGTCTCCAAGAGACTCTATGTTGGGGCTTAATGTTGAAGAATGTGTTGCTGACACAGTGACCGTGATGATAGCAAAACTCTAGCAGGCGTTGGCCATTTTCATTGGCAAGTGGTCCATGAACTGTGATCAGCACCAACCCTAGCATTGAAATCGCCGAGGATGAACAATGGCTCTTTTATGGGGATCTTCTTGATAGTGGTGATCAGGTCATCATAGAATTTGTCTTTGGCTTCTGCCGATTTATTAAAAACACAAACTTTGGTCAGACTTCAGTCTTCTATTCTTCTACCAAAGTTTGCACTTCATCTGAGAAACACAGAAATGAAGCATGCAAAGTGCAAAAGGAAAGAAGTAGATCTGTGTAAAAAAAGTGGTACTCAAACTTTTCCGGCCAGTGGCTCCCTTGACCCCCATGGCTGTTGGCCATGACTCCCAATCATGTTCCTGTGGGCTGGAAGTGACATCATTAAACAGGAAGTGGCCAGAAATATCAACTATATTAATATTAATTATATTAAATCATTAATTAAATGCAGATCTTAAAAATATATTATTAATACACAGCAATATACATGCTTTACAAATTATCAGCTGCTGATCACTGTTGGAGACAGCATACTGGAGTAGGCAGATTTTGTCTGGTCTAGGAAGATACATTTTTTAACTTTGTACGCATACCAATAGAATTATTTTATCAAATGAACTTTGTGAACAACCAGTCCGACCAACATTACACACACACACACCCCTGTGGACCCCAATCCAACTAGTCATTTCTCCCATTCTCCTTGGATAGGACTGAACCCTTTATTAATTTAATGAAATTATAATTTTTCCAGCAGCTGGTGGGGAAAACAAAAATAGACCATGAAAATATATCAGAGCTGATAAGGGTTTGGTTAGGAAGCTGTTTTGTCTCCTATACTAGGAGATGCACAGCTCAAGTCTACGTGTGTCTACTCAGAAGTAAGTCCCATTAGAGTAAATGGGTATTTTATTGAATCAATAGAGTATTCTGCCCAGGGGTGTGACTGTATCGCTGTGACAGCACATCCGGCACCTCCCCTTTGAGTTCCTGGCGCCTCCCTAATGAGCCGCACCTCACAGTTTGAATAACACTGGTGTAAAGTAAAAACTCTTTTCTATACCAACAGGTTTTCAACACCTGAATCTAGAGCTTGACTGTACTTACATTCTCAACTGGATAAGATATGCCAGTCTGAGGCAGCGTTAGCTTATCTATCCCTGTTACTGTGACCAGAACTGTAGCTCGAGGACGCCGGAAGAGGTCACCCACTGCTAGTCCAGGCCAGGAGAGGTCCTACAACACATTAAGATACATTTTTTTGTTAATAAAGCGTATAACACACACACACACACAAAATACAGTGAAAGCTAGGCTCATATAAACTTGTTATTTTCAATCTGTAATGCAAACAGGGAAGAAAGTAACAATTAGGGTATGCAGAGTTCATGCTACTTGACATTAGTAGATATAAGCAATATTGTTGTGATAGTTCATGCATAGCAATAATATCTTGATTTGATAAAACAGAAGGAAATCAGATTGTGCTTCTGTTTAAAATTCCCAAAATAGCAAAGTACTTAAAAAAAGTGTAGTGAATGTATAGGTCAAGTCTGCTTCATTATTTCCAGAAGTGGTGATCATACATCAATCACAGTACTGAAAGACACACTGAGTCACATACTTCCTCAATAGAGAAGCCCATAGATAATGCTGCCACATCTGGAATTCGCTCTCCGGGTATTGGCCAACTTCCTTCACGAAAAACAACGGACTCGGGAGATCTTAATACATTGAATTCATTTGCAAAAGTACCTGAAATAGAAGGATAATACTGATGAAGATACTACTCTGAACAATTCCTCACTGTTTGGGTGGCAGGATCCTTTGGCTGAGTCAAAAATATTGTAGGAGAATGGACTGCACTGCTTCAGGTGAAAATAGCAGATACTACTTCTTTTGTCCACAAGACTGCATTTAAACTTCCTTGCAAACAGTAAACAAGCACATCCAGGAAGTTTCTAACCCTAGTCCTTGTCTACAGTGCTCATTTTCTGTTTGGAGAGAGGGGTTTGCTTTTACATTGGGAGTATTTAAAAAGGCAACTCCCTGCTCACATTTTAAAGTGGTGCAATCCTTTCAGCTATCTTACTCTGACACATTTTAGACCAGAGGTGTCCAAAGTTTATGGCAGGAGGGCCACATTATCTCTCTGACACTGTGTCGGGGGCCCGGGGGAAAAAAAGGATTAATTTACATTTCAAATTTGAATACATTTACATAAGTTTACATAAATGAATATATTAAAGATGAACTTATATGAATGAATGAAAGTCTTGCAATAGCTCAAGGCCTATAAACGGCCTTGCACAAAGCAAGGCTGGCCTTTCTTTTGCTGCTGCTACTGCATCACAGACGTGAAACAGGAAGCAGTGGAGGAAGCCTTTATCCCACAGCTCACATGAGAGGTCAAACAGTCACCCTCACATGGAAAGCAGTTGTGTAGGGCCAGTGTGGGCTCCAGTAAGTCTCCGGAGGACCAGAGGCTCATTGGACCCTGAGGTCAGCACTGGGAGTCTTCAAGGGCACAAACCTCAAGGGGTTTGGGCACCCCTGTTTCAGACCAAGCTCTGGTTGAATTTTGGCTCTCTGAACATCTTCTTACCTAGTTATAGGACAGTACATTTATATATACTTCAGTAAGGTAGCCAAAACAGAGTACCAAATAAGCAAAAGTGTCAATTAATAAAGATAAAAACAGGTAAAGCAATAGGCTATTTGTATATTAGCTTTCCAATGATGAGATAATTTTGCTGTAGAGCTGGGCTACACAGAGCCATTGGCACACAAACACACACAATTATCATCTAGGGCTGAGTCCATGGGTAGGTGCTCTCTCCTTCCTATCCTAGGACCTTTGACACCAGATTCTACATTCCTAGTTTTTTTCTGGAGAGCCACTTTCACAGAGTAAGAGAGGCTATGGGACAGCACCTCAGCCCCCAACTCTTTGTTCCACTGCTATAGATGTCACTTTCTCCACACCTGATTAGTCACTAGACTGGCAACTGGGGGATTAGGTGACAACTCTTAGATTTGGCCCACAGTTCCCAGTTACTGTTCCTGGCCCTACAGGCTCTGGAAGCAGAATGGTGCTTCATAGGATAAGACAAACACCATGCAAATGCCTCCATACAGCACTGTTCTTCAGCTGCAACATTCTTCTTCCATCACTCTGATCTCATTAACCTTGAGAGCAAGTCTAAACCACATTCAAAGCTTTATGGTGAAAACAGAGTATTTACAGTATTTACAGTAAACATATACTGTTCTAAAACACCAGTACTAGCTTACACCAACAGTGTGGTATCTGTAAACATTATCCACCCGTCAGGTCATCTGGACAAAGGACAAACAAAAATACTAGTTTCAGGGAAGGTTGTTAAATAAATCCTGGAATTTTTTCTTAGATCAGTTGCTCTGTTCTGTCTAAAGACTGAGGAAGATGGCACCAATCAACCATATCATTAACAGTTTACGAATTCTATTAGAAAATTAAACGTGCTACAGCTATCACAAAATATGTAGGTTAGCTTGTGTAAAGTACATTGCCTAAGGGAGATCTGCAGATAGCTTGCTGACACAGAAGGCAAGGGTGGTTGCATTTGCCTCCAAAGATCTACTTAGTCTAGCAAGCATTTTTTAAAATTCTCTTATGGAAACAAGTATTGTTCAGTTACATAAACTACTGAATAGTGTGTACAATTTTAAGATTCAGAAACACAGTATTTTCCTTCTCCTAAAAAGGGGAAGTTTTCTTTCATTCAAGAGAAAAATCCAAAAAGTATATTTGTTTCTATAAAAGTATACTGAAGTGGATTCCCACTTCAGCTATGGACCCCCTAATTGAAATAAGCATCTTTACTTGGATGCAAGGCCTCCTAAAGTCAATGGAACCGATTTACAAGTACTGTACATTTAGTATTAGGATAACACCCTTTTTTCCCAGTGTTTCGGACAGGAAGATTGGGTTGTTGATATAAAAAATTACAATTAACATATATGGAGATTTTAATATTGGAATTATGTTTACAGCCATGATCTATATAAAGTAAAAAAAACACTTCTCATAAATGAGAAGAACCAGTTACTTTGGACTTTTCAAACCCAATGCTATTTTAGATATTTGAACATACTTGCTGCGTTTGAACATAAGTTTAAGACTGTTCATACTATGTATGTACAACAAATGTTCTACATTCTGTATCCCAGATGAAGCTTATTAGCATATATTTTGCTTACAAGTCCATTCTTCACAGATTTGTACTTTTTAATTCTGTACTTTTTAAATGAAGGAGTCATGTGATGGGCTGAAAACATGCAGTCCACTTAGTAAATAAAAAGGTCAATGGAATTGTCTCCTTGGATATCTTTAAAGTCCATTTTTGTTCAAATAGCATGGGCTCAAGTTGACAGCTCTAGCTGCTAGCAGTTGCTGCATGTGGTCAGCTGATCATGAATTATAAAGGTCTTCCCTCACATGTTTTTTAGTTTTGCCATTCACAGATATGATTCTTTCTTCCATCAAAGGCATGTGATGCTAGTTTTAAGCGACTTTGAATCAATGCTGTTTACTATGTTTAACTGTGCAAACAAGTAAAATAGATTATTTGATGTATACAGTCTTCAGATTCATATTGAATCTGAGCTTGGCTTAACTAGTGAAAGAAAGTACAGAAATGAATTTGTCCACAGCAGCCTGGATTGTCCCAACAAGTCAAACCATGTCACAAGATCCTGTTCCCATTCCCACTCCATACAAGGCAAAGAAGCTGAACTTCCTCAGACTAGCCAAGATCAAGACTGACAAAAGGAACAAGATGAAATACCCCAAGTAGAAGCAGAACTGTTTGAAGCAAAAAGTTAACTGTAATAACTAGGACAGTGAATGATGCTGCTCTACAGGAGCTGCCAAGTCCTCACTCTTTGCCCTGGTTCCTTGGGTATTATCCAAGGGTATAATAATCTGATGGGTTTAATGGGTAGATAATAAATCTCTCATTATTTAAAGAGAGAGAGAGTGCTGAGAGCATTTGTCACGTGGTATACTGGAATAGCGGGTGCTCAAAACAGACACTCAAAATTGCCCCCTACTGTATTTAAACACATAAGGGGAAAATATTCCATTCATAGATGGAAGAATTCCACACAGCTTTGAGTAGTAAAACAGTCCAAGGCCAGAGGATTAAGGACTACTCTTCTCCTCCACAGCTTTTCATTAAGAGAGGGAGACAGATCAGGAGACAGTTACATGCAAACCTCTGTCACGTAATTTGGCAGAGGTAGCCAAGCTGAACTTTAAGCTACCCTTCAACATTCAACATGTATGTACCTTCAACCAACAACCCTTCAACATGTATGTACCAATACAAGGAGCACACTAGGCAGACAAGAGAGTAAAGGCAGAATGTCACTGTTCTGTTAGGAGCACGAGCTCTTCTCAGTTACAAGTTTAGTGTTAGGTCAGTACGTGCTGCATAACATTCTAAGCAACCCTGAAACCTGAACCAGCCCTCTTCCTCTAGAATCTTCCTCTTAGAGATATTACACCAACAACAAAGATGCAAAGGAAAACAGACTCTAAGTAGCTCATAATTGTCACAGAGGAAGGCTGTGGTTCAGTGGCAGGACATCTGCTTGGCATACAGAAAAACTCCTGAAAAATTGCAGAGAAAAATTTCTGTCTGAAATTCCAGAGATCTATCAAAACTACTAACCTAGAGGACCAAAGGGTCTGGCTTGGTATAAGGCAGATTCCTAGGCTAGCCACCACCCTGAGAACAGCTCTTCCCAAGTTACACACAGGTACAACAGAAGAAAAACCCCAAACCCCACTGTGGTTTCGCAATATCCCAGCACTTCTTTTCCTTCAATACTTTTCTGCACTACAACCACTTACCAGCTACCTACCCACCCTCCCCTCTACTCACTCCATAGCACAACCCAGCCCTGCTTTCTTCAACACCCCACCCCCCAACATGGAGCATCCCTCAATCAAGCCTCTTGGCTCTTACCCAGCATGACCCTGGACACTCCCCAAGCACAGCCCTGCATCTAATCCTTACTAAGGCTACAATCCTATCCACACTTACCTAGAAATAAGTTCCCTTGACCAAGGGACTGACCTCTGAATAAACATGCATTGGATTGGCCTGTACAGCTGCAACCCTATACAGACTAACCTAGGAGTAAGCCTCATTGACTAGAATGGGACTTACCTCTCAGGCTTGCATAGGATTGGGCTGTACAGCTACAGCCCAATTGGGAGCCCATTGGGAGTTGAAAAGCGCTTTTAGTTGAAAAGCGGTATATAAAAACTGTTAATAATAAGCCCAATGACTATAATGGGACTTACCTCTGAGTAGACATGCATAGGATTGGTCTGCACAGCTGCAACCCTATATACACTAACTTAGGAGTAAGCCTCATTGACTAGAATGAGACATACCTCTCAGGCTTGCATAGGATTGGGCTGTATGGCTGCAATCCTATGCACTTACCTGGGAGTAAGCCCAATGACTATAATGGGACTTACCTCTGAGTAGACATGCATAGCATTGGCCTGCACAGCTGCAATGCTATACACACTTACCTGGGAGTAAGCGCCATCGATTATAATGGGACTTACTTCTGAGTACACATGCACAGTCTAGGGCTGTAGGTGGCCCTTCTTCCCCCTCCCCCCATCAACGGTACTGCTGATGGAGCGGAGCCTCCGGGGACTGAGCCAGGGCAGGCCTGCTGCCTTCCCGACAACGACCCGGGAAGTTCAGGCAGCGGACTCGAAGCCTCACCTGCCACAAGGGCCGCCACCGCCCAAAAGGTCATCCCGGCCCGCCACAACCCCATCGCTGCTGCTACCGCCACCAACACCCCTCCACCTAACCAGGCTCAGAGGAAAGAGGAAGTGTCAACCAGCCGGCTACACAATCCCAGCCCGGCCCGCCTCCACCGCTGATTGACAACCGCATAGACCACTTATCAAGCGCATACTCTAGAATCAGGAGCGAAGGCGCGGTTCACCTTGATTGACAGGACCTTTAGACCAATGATAGAGCCTGGATAACAATCTTCCCACCGATTCTTCTTCAGTGGGTCACGGGATTCAAAGGAGCTGGAGGAGGAGCTTGTTCTAGGACTTAAATGTGACTGACAGCCACTTTAGCCATTCACAAATTAGAACGAGAGGCATGCGCAGTTTGCGTGAGGGAAACAGTTCCACCGCAGGCGGCTGGACCTGTCTCCTTAGTGACGGGACGACATTCCGAAAGGAGGGATCCCTTCGCTCCTTCTGACGCAAGTCTTGCGTTCTGATTGACAAGCGGTTGGTTCAATGAGAGCTTAGCAGACTCGCAACGGGCACCTGATTATAGAGCTAAGCGAAACAGAGAGTGAAATGGACCACGCAGGTGGGGCGCTTGAGGGCTGAGCACAAGCTTAGTCAGAGGCTCACCAGGGAGTGTTCGTGATGCTCAATGACGCTAATGATTCTTGTCCTTGGGGAGACGGCACCCTGAGTCCACAACCCTACCCACACTTTCCTGGGAGTAAGCCCCATTGACTATATTGGCACTTACTTCTGAGTAGACCTGCATGGGTTTGGGCTCCTCCCATGCTTTTGGATGCAGTGAAGGAGGTTAACCTTCAGAAGGGGTGTCAGAGCCCAAACCTATTCAGGTCTACTCAGAAGTAAGTCCCATTACAGTCAGTGGGGCTTACTCCCAGGCAAGTGTGGATAGGGTTGCAGCCTCAGTCACCAGCGTGTTTCAAGGGGGTTGTGGTGAGCTGATAGATGGACATGCATCACAGTGCCTGTCAGCAGAGGTGATGCTTCCTGGGTTGTGCTGTGGGTGGGGAGGCAGGTGAGGCAGAGCCTCCCCTCTGGAGTCCCTCAGAAAGCACCGCCGCCGCAGAGCAGAGCGCATGGGTTGTGGGTGCTTGGGTGCCTCCCATGGCAGCGGTGCTTTCCAAAGGACTCTGCCTCACCTGCCTCCCCACCCACCACGCAACCCTGGTTTCTTCCCCCCTCACCCCACCCTTTAAGCAAAGATACTCGTGCCTTTGCCCCACCTACTCATTACTTCCCATAGTCCATCCTATAGGCCCATAGACCCAGTGGTGTAGCGTGGGTTGCCTGCACCCGGGGCAAGGCAAGTATTGCACCCCCCAACCCTTGGAGCGTTGTAACTAAAGTAAAAGAATTTAATGCCAGTGTACACAAATTTACTCAATGGTGTGCAAGTTTTTCAATAGCAGTATCAAAATCTACATTGAAATTGATGGTCTTGGGGCTTGAAGAGTGTGGATCTTGGGGCACTCTGCAAGCCAGACTTGGCTGGGCCTACCTGATGGGTTGATGGTTATTCCCCAACAAAGCCTTCCCTTCATCTATGTGGCCCTTTAGGACCCTAGCCATGCCGGTCTGGGACTCACCGGCTTCAGAGTCCTGCATTGGCTCCCTCGCCAGAACTTTGGGCTTACAGGTGCCCTGCAGCACTGCCTGCACGTAGCTCCCCAGCTAAAGTCCTATGTCTCCTTGACATTTCGACAGTCATCATTCTCCTTGTTCTCCCCATCTAAAAGTGGCAGTCCAGGAGGCAAGAGACAAGGGTAGCAGCAGGGAAGGGTCATTCAAGGGGGCCCCCAGGTGCTGCTGCTTTGGCTTGAGGATGTCCTTGACTTAGAAGCTGGGCGAAGTGATGTCCATGCAGATGCACCACCTTTGCTTGCAGCATCTGCATTGACCAGCTGCAGGCTCCAGTCTCCGAGCCACTTGTGTGGCTGGGGCAGGTGTGTCATGGTAAGGAGGGGTCGGGCTGGGGTTGGGGCTCTGCCCCCATTGGAAGGCAGGGGAGCTTGAGCCAGCCCTGTGAGTCAGAGAGGGAGAAAAAGAGACCTTGCCTGAAAGGGAAACTTGCAGGCATGGATGGAGAGGCAGCCAAGTCAGTACAACCAGGCCACACTGGGTTAGAGGGTCCCTGCGGTTGTCCGGACGCATGGGGTGCCCTCAAGGCGCGATGAGGCCCTTGTGTGCATGAACCAGAGCAGGCTGAATGGAGGGGTAGCTGCACTGAGGAGATCTTCTAGGCCAGCCATTTTCAACCACTGTGCCCTGGCACACTTGTGTGCTGCAAATGGGCCCCAGGTGTGCCGCGGGAGTTTGTTGGAGGATCATTTATTAATAGGACCATTGGGGATATGAGCCTCCCACCAACAGAAAGGTGTGCCTTGACAATTGTCCAAAAACTGATAGTGTGCCTTGACAATTTTAGTACCTTGTCAGCGTGCCATTAGATGAAAAAGGTTGAAAATCACTGTTCTAGGCCAATCTCTCCCTCCTTTCCATGGTCACCTGCATCACCACTCCCTTCCCTTCCTGTCGCTCTGAAGAGCTCCATTGTGTCCCTCGTGGATTCACCCAGTGCTGGAAAGTTGGTTAGCATTGGGGCCTCAGTTACTTTTCATATTTCTCTCTCAGCTAACACATGGTTGTTTCATGAATTTCAACTTGTCATACTTACAGCCCAGTCCTATGGCCCTTTTACACCAGTGGGACTAGTGACCCGCTTGTATAAAAGGCTCCGTGACTGTGTAAAGATTGCACTGCTGCCAGGCCATTTGATATCACTGTCTCAAAGCAGCTACAGCGTCCAACACGGACCCCAGACAGGCAGGTAGGCTGGTGTGTGTGGGGGGGAATTCATGGGTGGGAAGTGGGAGGTATTGGGAGCATGTCAAGGGCAGGAGGGGGTGGATCAGGCAGTAGCGACGTCCACTGGCTCCTATACATTTTGCAACCCAACACACTCACTGGTTTTCCTTGGACTTGCACCAGCAAATTGGCTAGCACAGGTCCAAGGAGATGCAGAGACAATCGGCCAGCCTACACCTGTCCGCCCCCCCCCCACCAGCTCTTACTTCATTACCCCCTCCCATTCAGCTCTTACTTCATTGGCACAGCTGCATGCTGTAATGTGGCAGAGGATAGGATTGGGCTACTTTTTTCATATGTCCATGTTTCACACTATTATTAGAAACCTATTTTAATTCTGAGATCTTGATTCATTTTACTAGCTCATGCCAGCAACACTGACCACTGAAGCAAGAATGGGTCAAATTTGCATTTCTTTATTTTTTGTAGTTAACTGCCCTATCCTAACACAGTAGCTCTGCAGTTAATGCTGTGGGATCCGGAAGAGCTTCTGTAGGCACACCCAAGAGCTTTCCTGCATAAGGTAGGATTGTTTTTCTTTCAGCAGCAGGTACTTATACCTAGGGCTTTTTTTCTAATGGAATGCAGGGGGATGGCGTTCCGGCACTGTTCTGCAGGGGCCCCTCCCCTCCGGAGGCATTCCAGGAAGGGGGAGGAGCAAAGAGACATTTGCTGGGGTGGGCGGGTGCCTGGCCCCTGCCTGACTGCACAACAACCCCCTCCTGCCCCCACCCCCAAGCTCTCACCTGAGCCCAGCCCGCCTCCCCTCCCCCTGCGCTCTGCTTCCTTGCGCAGCTTCAAAGTCCTCTAATGGGACTGACTTCTGAGGAGACAGCCATAGGCTTTGGCTCTGAGCTGCAGTCCTCTCCACACTTTCCTGGGAGGAAGCCCCATTGACTCTAATGGGACTGACTTCTGAGTAGACAGGCACAGGATTGGGCCCTGAGGCTGCCATCCTATCCACAGTAAGCCCCATTCACTAAAGTGGACTTCTGAGTAGACATGCATAGGATTGGGCTCTTAGGCTGCAATCCTAGGCACTTTCCTGGGAGTAAGCTCCATTGACTAGAATGAGACTTACTTCAGTGTAGACATACCTAGGATTAGGCTCTTAATCCTGGCAGAGATATATATCTGCACCCGTTTTCACATGCTAAGGGCAGGTGAAAAGGGATTCTACGTGTGTACAACATGCTGTTCAGCCTTGCCAGAGATCCTCCTCATCCTTCCCCCACAAGCATGTCCTCCACCAGCCAGCATTTGCAGCTCCTCTCCAGCAATGCACAGCAGCTGCTCAGGGCAGCAGAGAACATACAAACTGCATGCCAAGTGCATTCCCAAAGACACAGAGTATTCTGATACCTGAATTAAAACATATTTAATAGCTTGTTTGCAAACGTAGCTGTTTCTATGTGCACCTGAGGACCCCTCTCATGTAAGAATTCCTTTTTTGTTCTTACTCCCACAGTTGCTTAGAACACAGTTGATTACATGGAACTCATGTAAGCTATTTTTCAGAATCCATTCACTGCTTCCTCTCCTTGAAGTAGTGCCACACTACATACTACATGCTACAAGTGCACCTGTACAGTATTTTTCCCCATGTGTAGAAAAAGTAGCTAGGGGGAAGGGGATGTGGAGATTGACAGCCCAATCCTATGCATGTCTACTCAGAAGTAAGTTCATCTTTAGGGGGGAAGCACATAAAAAATATTTTATTTCTCCAATAAAAAATGGTTTAAAAATAAATAAATAAATAAAAGATTAACAAGTTGTGAGTTTCTGCATCTTTTCTTTTCTTTTCTTTCCTTTTTTTTTTTTTTTACAAAAAAAACACTGCTCATACCCATATTACAGCCTGCTTTTGAAACTAGAATGTGGTTTGCCATGGTATATATAGCATGAGAAGCTGATGATGTAAATATCCAAATCCAGAACTGATTACAGTATTATTTGGATCCTGGCCACACAAGATATGTGGTAAAAACCCTAATTTTTTCATCTAATTTCTTGATCTTTTCAGCACTCCAGAAACTTTTGTGAGGCCGCAACATCCTGAAAGGCTGCTGGTCATCTCCAGGCACAGTAGCTATTCCTATCCCCACAGTTTTGTTGTTTATTGTTTGAGCATATTCTTAGCTAACTATTAGACAAAAAACAACCATAAGCCAGTTCATTAGATCCTAAACACCACCTGAGTCCCAAGAGCACAAAAGTAAGGATCCCAGGTGACTCTCTTCCAATATCCAACTACACAGGTAAAGCACCTCCATGCTATATAAAGCAAGGCACACATACTCCCTTTGTGATTTGCCCAGGTGCAATGTTGGAAGCATTTGATTTTTTCACAAGAGGAGACTGCCTGCTCACCTTGTTGCAAAAGAGGGTGTTAAAACTAAGTCCCTGGAACAGCATGGTATCTAGTGTATCCAGTTAGCTTTGTCAGGGATTATAGTTTTATTTGCTCTTGCATTTTAACCTCTGTTTGATTTTAAGGAATGCTTCAGATTTAGGGGCTTTCAGCTTAGGGGAGAGCTTTCCCAAGGCAGCCTCTTCCTGTCTGGGTTTCCTAGCTTTGATGGTGGCAGCAAATGCTGACTTTTTCCCAGTTCATTCTCAGTACAGGGGAGAGCAAAGGAAAAGGTTGCTGTTGCTAACCATTAGGAGCTGTGCCCATTTTGCCCTCTGTTCCTTCCCTTACAGAACAGAATTCAGGAGCTTTGTTCTGTTATCCCAAGGGGATGGATGAACTAGGCCAGTGGTTCTCACACATTTAGCAGCGGGACCCACTTTTGAGAACCCACCGGAAGTGATGTCATGACCAGAAGTGACATCATGAAGCAGGGAAATTTTTAACAATTCTAGGCTACAATCCTACCCACACAGACCCAGGAGTAAGTTCCATTTGCTAGCATTGTTAAAAGAACTTACATAGTAGCTTGTTAAAAGTACAGATCTGTAACATTTCCCCAAATGCAGCCACATACCATATCAAGTCTAATTTATTAAAAATTAAAAATTGAAATGGAGACCCACCTGAAATTGGCTCGCGACCCACCTAGTGGGTCCCACCCCATGGTTTGAGAAACAGTGAACTAGGCTTTAGTAAAACCTCGTTCCTTTAAGAACGAAAACATAAAACAAAAAGAAGCTGTACAGAGATGCTTCCTCTGTAGTGCCTCGTAATCTGTGATGCATAAGGGAATATATGCCTAAAATATCAGGCTGACAACCACTCTTATACTGTCAAGTGACTGGAAAAGTTCCAGAGTGTTTGCTTTGTTACACAATTAGCCTTCTGAGAGGCCAGCCACTCATTTGAAGGCTTCTGCACCCAGGTTACAGATCTGCAGTATTTATACTTGTGACAGCTCCAATGCGGAAAGTTGTCAGCCCTCTCAGTTGCCTGTTATTTCTCGTCCTTGCTTGCAGTTTCAGTGTGAGCTGGAACAGTGTCATCTGTCTGCAGTCCAAGTTTGCTTTCTGACAAGTGAAATAACTTCCAAGTCAAATAGATGTATTATCTAATTAATTCCACTGTATAACACTCTAGGGTTTAAAATACCAGACTTGTGGTCTTTAAAAATATGTCACGTTCTTCAACTGCATATTGAATGTTTGTGTGTGTGTGGTCAATTATTATGATTATGTGTTCAGCTCGCATGAATACCAGTCTGAGAGACTATTTTTGGTTTTCCAAAATATGAAATTTGAGGTCCATTTCACTTCTTGATAATTTTATGTCTTTAGGTTTTTTCCTATTCCAGTTTCCAGACAAAATATGAATATTCCAGGTTTTGTCTGTTTTTTAAAACATTCATAGATTTTAGCTATATTCACCATATAAATAAGGTGCAAGTTTATATACACCCTTTTCTTCTTGCTATACATCTCTGGAATGAATGAAAAAGCTACAGTATTAGGGTTTTCAGCATTTCAAAATCAATAGATTTATTAACAGTATTAGAAACTGTGTGTCCCTCCAATCCACTGCCAATGCAAGCTACAATAATCGGTTTCCTGCTCACTCGAGCAAGACAAAGATAATTTCCTTCCTTATCGTGCTCCTCAGATGCTGGCACCAAACCTGGAAGTGTGATAATATTCTCTTTTATTTCTAGGGACAATGGGAATGAAGGAGCAAAGGAATTTGACAACAGTGCAAGGCAAAGGTTTTGCTTTGCTTTGTAGTGCAGAGGCAGCAGACCCAAGGTGGCATCAGGTGGCATTCTTGGTTGCACTGCCCTGAATAGATGGCCACAAAGAGCAAGCTTGACAAAATTGGATGTAGTAACTAGTAATGCCCACCAGGGTGAGCCTAGTAGCTACTTGAGAGAAGAGCACACAAAACCCCAATGTATTGCTGCACTGGGAAAGTTTGCAGGCCAACTTGGAGTAGAAAGAGCAAGCAAAACAACATGTCTAGCTGGAAATATAGTTCCTATTGCTAGTTGACTTACGTTGAGAAATGCTGACCTTCTAAGTGGTGTGCCTTCTGCACATCAGAAGGGGAGGAAGTGGTGTGCCTTCTGCACACCAGTTGCAAACCAGCAGCTAGTTCCAATGGCAGACCTGAGAAAATGCACCCAAGCATCTGAACATGATCTTCACGCATCTTGGTTTGATGATGTTATAAGGCCATATGATTGGATGATGGGAACTCACCTGGCAACTGCTTGCACTCCTTTACCTAGATAGGTGGGCTTGACTTCCCAGTTGGTAACACATGCCCAATCTCAGCAGAAGGGTTGGCCTTGGAGCTCTTGTCTCTGGAGAAGCCCAGGCATGATGACAGATCAATTCACATCTTGTGCATGCAACTGTTTGCAGTGGCATCACTAGGATTCGCATCACCCCATGTAGTGGGCAGGGCAACGCTCCAGGTGGGCGTGGTGATGTACCATCACCCTGCCCCCACCGGTTTTTTGGCTGTACCTTTCGTTAGAACACAGATATTTCAATGTGGATTGTTACATTGCATTCTGCATGAAATTATGCATTGATTGATATATAACATGATGGTCTTATTCCAACAGACTGCCAGGAGATGTGCTAACGACTACTGGCTCCAGCTCTGTTCTGAGATACAGATAGCAGCTGACACGGGCAACATCAAGGGGATGTATGATGGTATCAAGCAGGCCCTAGGTCCAACACAGAAGAAAATTGCCCCTCTGAAGTCTGCCACAGGCGAGGTCATCCAGGATCGGGCGCAGCAGATGGAACGCTGGGTGCAGCACTACTCTGAGCTATATTCCAGAGAAAATGTAGTCACCGAAGAAGCACTGAACAACATTGAGTGCCTGCCTGTGCTGGAAGAGCTTGACAGTGAACCAACCCTAGAAGAACTTCACGTGGCCCTGGACTCCCTTGCCTTTGGCAAGGCACCTGGAAAAGACAGCATCCCTGCTGAAGTCCTAAAATGCTGCAAAGAGATCATTGTCACTGAGCTGCATGAAATCCTCTGTCTCTGCTGGAGAGAAGGTGGAGTACCTCAAGACATGAGGGATGCAAACATCATCACGCTGTACAAGAACAAAGGTGACAGGGGTGACTGCAACAACTACCGCGGCATCTCTCTCCTTAGCGTTGTAGGAAAGCTGTTTGCCCAAGTTGTACTAAAGAGGCTCCAGGTACTTGCAGAGAGCGTCTATCCAGAATCGCAGTGTGGATTCCGAGCCAACAGGTCCACCACTGATATGGTATTCTCCCTTAGACAACTGCAGGAGAAATGCAGGGAACAACGACAGCCACTCTTTATAGCCTTCATAGATCTCACAAAGGCTTTCGACCTGGTCAGCAGAGACGGCCTCTTCAAGATTCTCCCCAAGATTGGATGTCCACCCAGGCTCCTCAGCATCATCAGATCTTTCCACAAGGACATGAAGGGCACTGTTGTCTTCGATGGCTCCACATCAGACCCTTTTGACATCCGAAGCGGAGTGAAGCAGGGCTGTGTTCTTGCACCAACCTTGTTTGGGATTTTCTTCGCTGTCCTGCTGAAGCAGGCCTTTGGAACTGCTACAGAAGGCATCTATCTCCGGACCAGATCAGACGGAAAGCTCTTCAACCTCTCCAGACTGAGAGCAAAGTCCAAAGTCCAGCTGAAATGTCTGTGTGACTTCCTCTTTGCCGACGATGCAGCTGTCACTACCCACTCTGCCAAAGATCTCCAGCAGCTCATGGATCGTTTTAGCAAGGCCTGGCAAGATTTTGGACTGACAATCAGCCTGAAGAAAACACAGGTCATGGTTCAGGATGTGGACTCATCTCCCTGCATTACAATCTCTGAGCATGAACTGGAGGTTGTCCATGACTTTGTGTACCTTGGCTCAACGATGTCCGACACTCATTCTCTCGATACCGAGCTAAACAAGCGCATTGGTAAAGCAGCTACCACGTTTTCCAGACTCACAAAGAGAGTCTGGTCCAACAAGAAGCTGACGGAACATACCAAGATCCAGGTCTACAGAGCTTGAGTCCTGAGTACACTTCTGTACTGCAGCGAGTCATGGACTCTTCGCTCACAACAGGAGAGGAAACTGAGCGCTTTCCACATGCGCTGCCTCCGACGCATCCTCGGCATCACCTGGCAGGACAAAGTTCCAAACAACACAGTCCTGGAACGTGCTGGAATCCCTAGCATGTATTCACTGCTGAAACAGAGACGCCTGCGTTGGCTCGGTCATGTCGTGAGAATGGATGATGGCCGGATCCCAAAGGATCTCCTCTATGGAGAACTCGTGCAAGGAAAGCGCCCTACAGGTAGACCACAGCTGCGATACAAGGACATCTGCAAGAGGGATCTGAAGGCCTTAGGGATGGACCTCAACAAGTGGGAAACCCTGGCCTCTGAGCGGCCCGCTTGGAGGCAGGCTGTGCAGCATGGCCTTTCCCAGTTTGAAGAGACACTTTGCCAACAGTCTGAGGCTAAGAGGCAAAGAAGGAAGGCCCATAGCCAGGGAGACAGACCAGGGACAGACTGCACTTGCTCCCGGTGTGGAAGGGATTGTCACTCCCGGATTGGCCTTTTCAGCCACACTAGACGCTGTGCCAGAACCACCTTTCAGAGCGCGATACCATAGTCTTTCGAGACTGAAGGTTGCCAATACATATGGTCTTATTCCTCCAAATTCTGATTTTAGTGATTTTGAAAACTTGTAGAGTCTCTCTCACACACACACCCGGTGTCAACTTACTAACAACTTATTGCAGCAGTTCTCAAACTTTTAGCACTGGGACCCACTTTTTAGAATGACAATCTGTCCAGGACCCATTGGAAGTGATGTCATGGCCAGAAGTGACATCATCAAGCAATTAAAATAAATAATTATAAATAATTAAATTAAAATAAAATAATTAAATAAGGGGGAGCCAGTCCTGTTCCACCAAGTGAATCTACTCTGAAGTAAGTCCTATTGTGGTCAATGGGGCTTACTCTCAGGAAAGTGTGGGTAGGATTGCAGCCTGTGAACCCAATCCTAAGTGGTGGATTGGGTGAGTAGACAGAGCATGTCTACTCTAAAGTAAGTCCCATAGTGGTCAATGGGGCTTAATCTGTAGTCTGCCTGCAATAACACCCCCCCCCCCAAAGAATTAGTGAGATTTCCAGCCCTCCCCAGTACCCAGTTTAAAGTTGTTCTATTTCAGGCACATCAGAATAAAGACCCTCCTGGCTTTGCAAGTGCAAAATAGAAAACTTTCCCCTTACCATTCAAGCCTCTTTCTTGTTCTTTTTGGGGCAGGGGGGAAGGCTGCCTTCTGTTGCACTCCAGCTCCATCGGATCAGGACCCTTCTGATGTCCTCACATTCCCCTTTGCCTGGCCTGACCAGCAGCCAAGGCCGTCTGCCTACCTGCAAGTAAACGCGACTATGACGCAGTTTTGCTTTAGAGAAGCTATAGCACCCCAAATCCTTTGGAGGGCTACAAACGTTCAAAAATAAGAAAAGATAGGCAAAAAACAGAAGGAAAACAGAGCCATTACAGATCTTGTCAAACTTTTGAAGCAAACTTTCTTTGAAGCAGAGTGATGATTGACTGATGTAACATTTCCAATGTAACATTTTTTTCAAGCCCATGCAAGACTTTGTAACCCATTTGGACCTGCAGTTTTAGTGCTCCTGATCTTGTGACCTGTTCTGTCACACAGGTGACAATATGATGACCTCAATATGATGACCATGATCTCCTTTGCCCTGTAAGACCATGAAGTATATGAGTACACTTACACAGAACTGCACCCACATGACATATCAAGTAAAAAAAGCAGAAGGTTCATGATTAAAAATGTACCCTAAGTATGGATTAGTAGTGAAGCTATGATATTCAAGGTGATTTAGATGTAAACATTGCCCTTTGATCATATTTTCTGAAGAAAATCTTGTGTGCAGTATTCTTTAATGGTGAACTGTTCCTGAAGTCTTCTTGTCTTGGGGCTTGAAGAGACTAGATAGCAGAATGCAGTGGTCTGGGTGACCCCATGGAGCCATTCTTCTCAGATGGATGGGATACAGTACACCCATGATGCTGAGCCTACTGTTGGTTCATAGCCCTTGGTATGCCACAAACTGGCTTAGCATGAGTTCCATATAAGCTCTACCCACCTGTGTACTTACACAGAAAGCCTACTGATTTAGGACCCAATCCTCACATGTCTCAATGCCAGCGCTAAGCTCCAGCACCATAAGGCATGTCCGTGACACCCTGAGAGGAATCAGCACCAGTGCTGGCCCAGTACCAGTCTGCACTGAGCTCAGCACTGGACAGACACCACCTGGAGCACAATAGGAACTCCAGGACGCAGTGAGAGCCGTGGGGGCAGGGGAGAGGTGTTCCAGGGTGGAAGGAGGATGGGGCAGGGGGAGAAACTGGGGCGGGAGGCAGTGGGACCAGCGGAGCCATGCTCTGCCATATGCTATCCTTCATGCTGGTCTGAAAAGTCAGATACTTTTCTCTTCCAGTCTGTGCTGGCAAAAACCCATTGCGGCCCCTGTGGAAGGGGAGAAATGTCCCCTTCTACTGAGGAGGTCTCAGGCAGTACTGGTGGTGCTTCTGGATGCTGCAGTAGCCATTTTGGCACTGCTGCACCTGGTAGAGCCGCCGGGGATAGGATTGGGCTGTAAGGCTCTCCGTTTTTTTCTGACACAATAACCAGAAAACAGAAATGCGTATTTTGGACATAGTCAGACTACTAGATTGTAATGCTTTCTATGTGGAGCTGCCTTTGACAAGTTTGGAAACTTCTACTGGTAGAGAATGTTACTGGCTGGAATTAGCCATTTAGAGAACACCTATTTTACAAGAGCTGCATTCGTTTCCAGGTTCAATTCAAAGGACTTGAATTGACATTTAAATCCTAAAGAATCTGGGTCCTTAATACTTGAAGGACCCCTTCTCTCTTATGAGCATACCCTCCTTGGAGGCCCCACTCTGCAAGTCTATTCCACCTAAGGTCAGTGGGCAACTGTGCCCACTGTGGGCACAATGGGATCAGTGTGGCACAGTGGGGCACAGTGGGATCAGTGCCCACTGATCTTTTAGCCATAGTGCCAACATCTTGGACTCCCACCTTAGGGATATGCACCTTATTTTCTCCCTTTCACAATGGAAGACATGTTTCATTGAACTTTTGGAACTATATTTTGGTTCTAGAGCGTGGGATGGAATATTTTTCTGTTATTAATTTTTCTGTTTTTAGGAATTGCTGCTAATTTAACTCTTGTTTTTACTATATAGTTATTTTTATGTTGGTATTAGATTTTAAATTATTGTTCACTGCTTTGTGCTTTTGGTTTTTTAAACAAAAGGCAGAATATAATTTTTTTTTTAACTGTAAAATAGGAAGTACAGTTCTGACTGGGGAAAAAGTCAGTTGGGGGGAGCAGTCACGGAGGCCTCCTCAAGGTAAGGGAATGTTTGTTCCCTACCCTCAGAGCTGCATTGTCATTACCTTGATGCTGGAAAGTTGGGTGAAAGGCGCAATCCTGAGAAAGGCATGGGGAACAGTTTCCCCAACAACTAAAGCAAACACTTCATAAGACTTCATTTGAAGAGTTTGGGCTATGGAAAGGGTACAATAAGATAAAACATGTATTTATAGTTCCAACAATGGTAAGCAGATTTAAAATGCACACTCAGAACAACAATGTGCTGGGCAGCATTAAAACATTAAGGAATAATGTTTGCCTCATTAACACCTAATGATATAGCTTAGCAAACCAGTAAATGACATAACTAAACTAGAAAATTATTTTTCATTTGAATTTTTAATATCTGAAAGAAATGAAAGTCTATGTGGTACAAGCAACAAAAGCCCCACAAGCAAATCATATTCCTATAAATTTAAGTGAAAATGGGAAAAAGGTGTTTCCTAGTGTTCAGTAAAATAATAAAATCAAATAATGACACATTACACGTGCTCAGGGATACCTCAGAAATATTAACCAGGCCTTACATCTTTTCTGTGAGATATAAAGGTACATTTTGTATTGTTTTCCCTATTTTGTGAATAAGGAAGCAGAAGTCAAGGTTACTACCTGGAAGGAAAAAATGTCTGGCCCAGATGCTGATAAGAGGGTTGTGGGGAACAATTTCTGAAATCTAGAGGCCTCTCAGGATTGATATGCAGTTGAATGATTTAAGGACTGAAAAATACATTGCATAGTTCACAAAGACCATACAAATTATTAATAATGAAGCAGCCATTTCTTGCAAGCTGTGTCCATCTAGGCACACATTACACTTTCCAAGCCTTAGCTCATAGGCTTCAGCCAGCTGCAAATTCCTCCAGCAAATTAAGTTGACTGGAAACTGCACTAAAACTTACCTGCATAATTAGAAATATAGAAAATGCCATATTAAAAAATGCACTTCAAATCAGTTACCAGCACTCCTTTGATTTCCTTTCCCCCTGATTTCCACATCAGCAAAACCCAAGTTTGAATTCCAGGCAAAAGATAAGTTAGAATAGGTGGTGCTCTGACAAAAGCTATCCTAGGAAAGGTTTGTTTGTTTTTTAAACTAGTGCAATGGTTCTCACAATTTTAGCACTGGGACCCATTTTTTAGAATGAGAATCTCATTTTTAGAATGAGAATGAGAACCGGAAGTGATGTCATGACCGGAAGTGACAGACGCCTGAGGGGGGACATGATTGAGACATACAAAATTATGCAGGGGATGGACAGAGTGGATAGGGAGATGCTCTTTACACTCTCACATAACACCAGAACCAGAGGACATCCACTAAAATTGAGTGTTGGAAGGGTTAGGACAGACAAAAGAAAATATTACTTTACTCAGCGTGTGGTCGGTCTGTGGAACTCCTTGCCACAGGATGTGGTGACAGCATCTGGCCTGGGTGCCTTTAAAAGGGAATTGGACAAGTTTCTGGAGGAAAAATCAATTACGGGTTACAAGCCATGATGTGTATGTGCAACCTCCTGATTTTAGAAATCGGCTATGTCAGAATGCCAATGCAAGGGAGGGCACCAGGATGCAGGTCTCTTGTTATCTGGTGTGCTCCCTGGGGCATTTGGTGGGCCGCTGTGAGATACAGGAAGCTGGACTAGATGGACCTATGGTCTGATCCAGTGGGGCTGTTCTTATGTTCTTAACAAGCAGGAAAATTTTTAACAATCCTTGACTGCAATCTTACCCACATATACCCAGGACTATGCCCCATTGACTTTCATTGTTAAATGCATATACAGAGTAGCCTGTTAAAAGGGCAGATCTGTAACATTTCCCTGAATGCAGTCATATACCATGATAGCATCAAGTCTAATATATTAAAAATAAAATATTGAAATGAATGGGGACCCACCTAGTGGGTCCTGACTCAGAGTTTGAGAAACACTGGACTAGTGGATAGTTTATATGCAACAATGAATATGCTTAATGAACAACTGTTAAGTCAATGCGTAATTTGGCCTGCCAATGCTGTGTGTGTGCGCGCGCGTGCGTGTGTGTGTGAAGTGTGTGTGTGTGAGAGAGAGAGATGTGTGTGTGTGTGAGAGAGAGAGAGATTAGGATCAGGACCATGGTAGGCAGAGAGGATATATTTAACTCACTATAATCCTGATGAAATTTGCACTCCTGAAGCTATTACCCGTGGGAGGGAAGGTTCCATTGGTGCCAAATGAGCCATGCCTAAAAAGACAGAGAGAGGGAGTAAGTGTTTGAGGAGGGGCTGTGCAGGAGGAATTAAGGGAAAGTTTTATTGTCTCTGAATGGACTTCTACTTTTCTATAGCTTGGAAGCAATACTTTAAAGGAAACAGGCAATTTCCTTGACATAAAATCTGTTAGGTTCCATGAATTCCCTGACCCCAAAAGGACTGCAAATCAGTGCTGCTATAACTGTACTGTAGCTGACATCTGCAAGTGATACAGTGACATTCAACCCCTTGTGTGAGAAGAGTTTGAGACAGATGAAGATAGTTGCATGTCAATTAGACGTTATATCCTCAATCCACCCTAAATCAGTCATAAAACTCATTGAAGCCAAGGGCACTAATAACAATTAGTAACAAGCAACTTGTTTTTGTGATTTCAGTGGCACTTTTGTCACAGCCTACCTTAGCTGCAGTGGAACCTGTGTTCAGTGCTTCGGATACAAATCATAGAGCTGGAGCCAGAGAACTGTGAATGGAAGGAAAATAGCAACTAGCACTATTCTGCAAACACTTAAGAGTCCACTCTAGTGCTATACATTTATTTATATAAGCTATGCTCTGCCTTTCAGTAAAGTATGCCACTAAAGTATTATGTAGTATATGAAGATGCTAAACAGCAAGGCAGTCAAGCTGTCCACATTTAGGTTTCTGTTTTAAGCTGGAATTAAGTTCTTTCTCATTGTGCTGCCAGTGATGAATAAACACAATGATAATGCTATTATATGCACCAGAGCCTGGGCTATGTCCAGCAGTAGCTGTATAACTTGCCATTAGATGATGTGTTTCTCAAGGCAATTTGTTCTGGATTGGTATAAAGATATGATCATTAGTTAATATGTATGCAAGACACTGCAACTTTCCTATCTCTGATTAAGTCACTGCCACTTAATGGACTGTTCAGGGTCTGGTAAGACATAGCTATGGAATATGACTGCTCAGACTACACATTCTTTGTTATATTCAGACACACTATACTATAGTACATGCACTGAAGAAAACATTTTTAGCTTCCTTGCTGAGTCTGTGCCCAAATTTCTAGGTGATTTTTTCAACCAGTGTATTGTGGCACTTTGGTGTGCTGCAAATGCTCCATAGGTATGCCGTGGGAGTTTGGGGGAGGGTCATTTATTAATAGGGCCATTGGGGATATAAGCCCCTGTCAGCAGCATGGTGTGCCTTATGAATTGTCAAAAAAACAGATATGGCGCCTTGACAATTTTAGTGCTTTGTCAGTGTGCTGTGAAAAGAAAAAGGTTGCAAATTGCTGCTCTAGAACGATCTAGCTAGAAGCAAACCAGTTAGCAGAGTTGGAAGGGAAACGAAATTGATTCCAGGATTTATCATGCTTGAGCTTTGATCAGAGATATTGACTCACCTTGCCAAGAATGAAATTAATCCCAGATATCATAGATTTACTTGGTGGCCTTGGGCAGGTTACTGCCTCTCAGCTTTAGTTCTGGATCTGTCAGGCAGGAGGAATCACTTGCCTAGCAAATTGTTGTAAAGAAGAGAAAGAAAACTTTGCACATACCTTGCATATTAAAAGTGCTATGTAGTTGAAAAATAATATCAAAGTGCCTTGCCATGATGAGATTCACTGAAGCATTCATTTTGGATAGCAGGTTGAAGGAGGCGGCAAACTGGAGGGGGGAGTGTCTTGCGGGGACTGTCATCCAGATGCTGCCAGCTGCCTCATTCTCTTTTCGTTCAGTCTCTTTGGAAAGCAAGCATGAAGATGGGAGGGCATCTTTCCTTCTCCACTGGCACTGTTGCTGAAAATTGGGTTGTGGTGGGTTGTGAGTGGGCAGGCGGGGAGCAGGAGGTGGGGACAAGATCCAGTTGTGCCAGATCCTAGCCCTGTTTCTGGGTGGTGCTGAGCGGCTCCAGGCTGCTCTGTTCTGCTTGGATTTACAACACCAATTTAGGTGGCACAGATCTGAGTAGACCCATTGGGACCACTGTGGCTCTTCCCAGGGTAAGGGGAATTTTTTAAGCCTCAGCCAGCCCCAGACTTTGGCTGGATACAGTGCAGACCTGCTGGCCAGCCTGTTCCAGAGCAAGTTAGGATTGTGCTGCCCATTGTTCATCTCCTTTAATTGTTCATCTGCCCATTCGTTGTTAAGTTATGAGCTGTGTTGTGATGAACAAACACCTTTTGGATACATTAGCTCTCCAAGAAACTTGACCTTCAGCCACTGACATGATCACATTCCCAGACACAGCAAAAGGTGTCCAGCCCTTAGAGTTTATTTCAGTCTTTCCACATGATCATAAAGATTGCCCTGTTATAATTGTTTGCAGTGCTGAAGCTGTAAGTAACTGCCCTTGTCAGTGAGAAGCCAGTTCATTTTCCAATCCCAGGCTTGTTCTCATTTGCTTCATCTAAATTTAAAAATAAATTTTTGATTGGTTACTGCTTCATTTGAAGAACACCTCTTCTTTCCCCCCAACCAATATTCTAACTTAAGACTTTTCTCATATTTGAGGGCTGCCTGGGTGCCTTTCTGACATGTCTGTAATTTTTTTTTTGAAGCACCACTGCCTTTTATTCTCATATAAAGAGTCACAAAGTATACATTAATGTAGGCATGAAGAGGCAAGTTGTGTGACTGGCTTGCCACTAGACTAGAAAATACTCGGTTTTGTGCTAATATTGTCATGTGACTGCCACCAGCTCAGCTCTGTACAGCACATAGGCTTTTTGTATGCCATTGCAGCCACCTAATCATGCATCCAACTGCAGTGATGTGCTCACAGCCAATCCACACTTAGGAAAGCATATGCAGCTATACAATTCCCTCAAGGCATAGAGTTGCCAGCTCCCACTGAAGCTATTCCTGGAGGTTTCTTTTCCAACATGATGTAATGTTGGAAATTCCTGGCGCCCCAGTGGAAATCTCCAAGATTGTTTTCAGTAGTTGCCTGGAGATGGATACTGATTCCTGGAGGGTTGGCAGCCCTGTCAGTGCTCACTGCCAAGGCTAGAATTCAACAGAGGAAGCTCAGAGAATCCTATGATATGGTCCTGTCTTTGGTTTTTAGATACTGAATATTTGAGTCCAAGTGCGTCCTTAGTACTCATTTTATTAACAGAGCAAAGTTTTCATATGCTGCAGCAAAAGATATAAAAAGTCCATTTTGCTGAATTCCATTGATGCTATTGCATAAGTTCCTGAACAGTCATTTTTGTCTTAAAACTCTATGTGAACATATAATAGGTGTCTGCATAAAAGAACACATCTGTTCTGGAAACAGAAATGTTTGCATGGGTTCCTAGCATTATTACACTGGTATCAGGCTGCTGTTCAAATCTTTTCTAATTCTTTGGAAACCTTTCCAAAAATCTTAGCGATATTCTTTCCTATTCTGTTCTGATTCACAGTGTCTTATAAGTGACTGGAAGAGATTTGCTGCAAGAAATTTCTTGCTGAAAGGATAACTGTATTCGATATAAACACAATCTGAGTAATAAAACAGTGCATCCTTCTTGAGAAATATATCCAACATTCTGCCTCTTCCAAACAAAACACCGAGTGTTACCTTGTGTTTATTGTCACCTTTACAGTTCATTCTCTGCATGGGAGTGAGTTCAGTGTGGTTTGATCCTAAGGGCCCAATCCTACCCAACTTTCCAGCACCGGTGCAAATGCAATGCAGCTCCGAGGTCAGGTAACAAATGTTCCCATACCTTGAGGAGGTCTCTGTGACTGCCTCTCCACTGGCACAGCTGCACCAGCACTGGAAAATTGGACAGGATTGGGCCCTAAATGTGATAGGATTGCAGTCATCGTACACCCAACTCTAGAATTGTCTCTTCCATTTCCTCATTTGGCAGAACCAGGATCTGGCCTAATTTTTTGCCCCCCTTGTTATCCATCCACATAATGAGAGGAGTTAAAACCATGCGTATTCCACATTCCATGCGCATGAAATCAGTTTCCTCTAAGTAGGATCCTTGCAGAGCTCTCAGCTGAGAAAAGTATCTTCTTGTTCCCAGATGCATTTTCTTTCTTTTATAGGAGCTATCTGGTCCTCAGCCACTTTCCTTCTGCAAGGGAACAGAAATTATGTGAGGAAAATCACAGACAGCTACAGGGGATTCCATTATTCCATATAAGGAAGAGTGTTAAAACTTGCTAAGCAATTAAATTTTATGCATAGCATAACATTAGGCATGAGCGGCCCAATCCTACTGGGCTGCCCCACTGGCAAAACGCACATTCCACTGGTGCTGGCTGCTGCAAAGCAGCTGTAAAGCATGCACTCCTGAAGCACTGGCAGGAAGGATGGAGCCTTCCTGCCAATGCTGGTAGATCGATGGAGACCTGCCAGAGCAGGCAAATCAGTGCCAGAGGTGGAACAGGGCAGGGAGAGGGCGAGGGAGGGTGGAATGGAGGGGGGTGGACAGAACAAGGTGGTAACAGGACGGTAAGGAGGGAAGATTTGGCCAAGGAGGGGGGCAGAAACAGCAGTGGCAGTGCATGCCAAATCCCAACCCCCTTCCCAGGCCTGACCTGTGCCAGTGATTGAGCTGGCACAAGTCTGAGTTGACTCATAGTGGGTGCTGCGGTTTACCCTGCGTCAACGGGACACATGTCCCCTTTTCCTGAGGCAGGATTCCTCTGCAGGATACAGTGAAAGCTGGGCTGGTGCCTCTGCATCGTCACACAGGGAGTTAGACAGGATTGGACCATAGGTTTTGCTTATCTGCATGGAATCTTTTATAAACCTTTGGGGCTTGCTAACTCAGAAAATGTTCATTTTCTTAAGCCTTATGAGGTGCAATGTAGGGGTGGTAGAGCTGTATAATAATGTTTTCTATGCCCTTTGTACAGTAACAGAAGTTAGAGTGTGCCTCCATATCTATTTTGTATCCCTTGGGCTACACAAAGATGATTTCTGTGGAGCAACTGAATGCAGAGGACTCCCTCCCTACCTTGCCACTGTCTTCAATCCTGTTTCAGTAATTTCATAAACATATCAGTTATAGTAAAGAAAAGGGGGAAGCCTTTCTTCAGGGAGGAGAGAGAAACTGCAGCACAGTGTTGGTGGTGGTGGTCTCCTCACACCTTTAAGAACAACCACCACAACCAAGACTTTTGCTTTTTCAGTGGAGAGTGCTGTAAACATTTCTCTGATAAAAAGAGGTTTAAAAATATATAAAATGTCATGGAAAAGGGGGGTATTGCTGCGGGACAGCAGGTAACTTTGTGCTGTTTTTCTTTCACAGAGCAACAAGAGTGATTTTGTAGATAATAAAATAAGCCTTACTAAACAACAATTCAAAAATGGGGGAGAGGAGGACACATACATTTTCAAGAACACTATCCAAGAAGTTTCCAGAAAAAGATTTTGAGGGACACGTAACTGATTAGGGAGCCTATGATAAAGTAACGGACATTATTAGACTATCTGTTTGGTATGTTGCAGAATAGCTGATCACACAAAAACAGGTTGGCCAGATGTCATGATCACAAAAGAGGATAAGGTACCCCAAAATGTAGGACATCCAAGAAAAATGTAGGACACGGCAAAATAAAAGCTAAAAACACTCGTATATTGATTACATGTGGTTATTAAACACTATATTACTTATTATTAAATTTAAAACTATATTACATATAATTTATAACATAATTTATTAATTACGAGAAGGCTATGTGCTGCCTGCAGGGGCCCACTAGCAGAGAAAAAAAGGACATATAAGTTCTTTTACAGGGCACGAGGCTAAAAAAAAGAATACATGTCCTGGAAAAAGAGGACATCTGCACAAAAAGGCATTGCCAGCATTAGTTCCTTTCACTTGTAGCAATGAGCAAGACCAGCAGATGTGTGAGCTAGTCAAGGGAAGGTTCTCTGTGGCTGATGCGCCTAATCAAATGCATGTGATTATTTTTCTTGGATGTATGTATAATACGTGCTCAGGGGTAAATGCTGTTCTGGATACTGAATTTTTCTGTCATTTGTTCTACTTTGAAGTAGGCACAGCTTGACATTCAGCATACTTTGGCTGATGCTAATATAACATAACAGGTCTGCACAACTTATGCAGTCCTCAGCCATGTGTTTTGGCCTCCCAGGTGCTTCACAACCCTCCTGTTTTTATAGTCCCAGACAGGCAGCAAACACCGGAGAGTTAACAAGCCCCAGGCATCTATGACTGGGGGCAGGACCATAGCCATAGGGGTCGTGGCCTCTCAGTAATTCTAAGGCTCCTCCATAAATGCTCAGCATTCACTGAAGAAAAAAAGCCTTCAGTCTTTTTACTTGTGAAGAAAGGAGCTATACGGAAAGAACAGGCAGTATTCTTCCCAGATGCTCATAAAAGTGATACAAGTGAATAACTTTAAATAGATTATATTTTAGCTGTTCTGTGATTTCTCATCCCTGTAGGCCAGTGGTTCCCAAAATGTGAGTTTTGGTTCCCCGGGGAGCCACAGAAACCAGCCAGGGGAGTTGCGGAATCCTTGTGAAAAACCCACTGCCCTAAGAAATGTACAGGGAATCCATGGATCCCATATCCCATGGATTCATTTATCTACAGATCGGGTCCGCCTCCACCCAATGCACACCCCCATGTGACCTTCTTCTCCCCTTGCCTCTGGAGGGGCCCCTGAGCTCAGCATTGGTTGAGGATATCTGGCCCTGGTCTGTGCCAAGCTGAGCTCTGAGGCTCAAAACCCGTAACTTTTGGTTTCACGGACAAACTGGAAGTGACTTTTTAATGCCTTATAACGTATTGGGAAGTCCAGGGAAGCCCTCCAGCAGGACGCCCCCCCTCCAGAACACAGAGATGGGCATTTGCCTGTATTTGCCATTTCAGCTATTCACGGGAAGGGGGGTCCAGAATGGAACCCCTACTTATAAGGGAGCATGCCTGAATAGGATTATAGCACTAATAGGGAACAACGCAAATGGCCCAGTAGGTCAAAGGACCCACCAGTTGACAAAGTTTGGGAACTATTGCTGTAGGCCAACTGACCACAACATTTTTGGCTAGAGGCCTGCCTGGGAGGCCAGAAAGTAGCCCCATCAATTTGTAGCAGAAGTCAACTGTAGAAAGCATTGATTGGCTGGCAGTTGTGATGTCACCAAGAAACCTTCCGTCTCCCTCCAACGTTTGGAAAAAAAGATTGGCTTGGGGGGAAAAAGCCAAATGAATATTTACATGGATAAATACACTAGTGACATTTTAAGCCATTAAAAAAATGAGACAGACAGCTTTTCCACTTGGGAAATGGGTCAAAACTAATAGGATCTGAAATTGAAAGAAAGTACATGTCACTTGAAGTGCAAGACAAGGGGAAACTGGGCTCACCCTGCAGCAGAAAAAAATGGACCAGTTTCTGTTTTGAGGTACATCTGTATGCATCTTCAGTTTCTTTTTTTTCTCTCCAGAATCTGACCACATTAAAGTATCTGAAAAAACAAAACACCATGGGTAATCTTTGATGAAATTGTGATAAGACGATGTGAATTTTCAAGTGCAAAATCCAGAATAATTAGTGTTGTTGGAAACCCACCCTCTGGTGTGATTGAAAACCAACTTTCAGTTAAAAGTGAGGGGGGAATAACAATTAAAGCAATTCTATAAAAATATGAGGGTAATCCTCTATTGTAATGAAAAATAGTTTCACTGTGCAAAGTCCCTTATTTTATGAAGATCAAATATTTGCTATTATTATAATTGTTTTTATATTGAAGAAATATTTTTATTGTTTCACATTCCATCTTCCTCATGGCAGCCTTTACAGAAATAGTTGCCTTTGGTGGTGCTGAATTATATAGTGTCTGTCATAATCTGGTGTTATGAGATAAGGTAATGGCTGCAAGTGGGTAATGCTTCTGTTAAACAGATTATTGGTAAATGGCCCAAGGATATATTTGAATGAGGAGCAAACAACTCTTTAATGGTCCTGGATGTTTCCTTAATGGACGGACCATGGAAAGCTGGTAAAATATAGGATGAGGTGAGAGTATCAAAGGTCCAATCCTAGCCTTGAGATACACCAACATATCTCCACCTACACCTGTGCAATGACAGCCCTGCTGATGTAGAAGTCTGCCTGCTGACAAATACACTATGGATGCTGAATTTACACACACACACACACACACACACACACACACACACAGTGCTTTTTTGTAAATAAAAAGGTGCAGGAACTCACAACTTGTTAATCTTTTATTTATTTATTCATTCATTCATTCATTTATTTATTTATAAACCATTTTTTATTGGAGAAATAAAATATTTTTTTTGTGCTTCCCCCCTAAAGATGAACTTACTTCTGAGTAGACATGCGTAGGATTGGGCTGTCAATCTCCACATCCCCTTCCCCCTAGCTACTTTTTCTACACATGGGGAAAAATACTGTACAGGTGCACTTGTAGCATGTAGTATGTAGTGTGACACTACTTCGAGGAGAGGAAGCAGTGAATGGATTCCAAAAAATGGCTTACATGAGTTCCATGTAGTAAAATTACTCTAAGCAACTGTGGGAGTAAGAACAAAAAAGGAATTCTTACACAAGAGGGGTCCTTAGGTGCACATAGAAACAGCTACGTTTGCAAACAAGCAATTAAATATGGTTTAATTCAGGTATCAGAATACTCTGTGTCTTTGGGAAGGCGCTTGGCATGCAATTGTATGCTGCCCTGAGCAGCTGCTGTGCATTGCTGGAGAGGAGCTGCAAACGCTGGCTGGCTGGCGGAGGACATGCTTGTGGGGGAAGGATGAGGAGGATCTCTGGCAAGGCTGGACAGCATGTGTACACACATAGAATCCCTTTTCACCTGCCCTTAGCATGTGAAAATGGGTGCAGATATATATCTCTGCCAGGATTAAGAGCCCAATCCTAGGTATGTCTACTCTGAAATAAGTCTTGTTCTAGTCAGTGGAGCTTACTCCCAGGAAAGTGCCTAGGACTGCAGCCTAAGAGCCCAATCCTATGCATGTCTACTCAGAAGTCCACTTTAGTGAATGGGGCTTACTGTGGATAGGATGGCAGCCTCAGGGCCCAATCCTGTGCCTGTCTACTCAGAAGTCAGTCCCATTAGAGGCAGTGGGGCTTCCTCCCAGGAAAGTGTGGAGAGGACTGCAGCCACAGAGCCCTTCCTCTGCCTGTCTACTCAGGCTGCAAGGCTATGACACTTTCCCGGGAGTAAGCCCCATTGAACACAGTGGAACTTATTTCTGAGTAGACAGGCTTGGGCTCTCAGGCTGCAAGGCTATGCACCCTTTCCCAGGAGCAAGCCCCATTGAGCACAATGAGACATACTTCTGAGTAGACACGCCTAGGCTCGTGCTGCAGATTGGCACGGGGCTGCACCAGCCAGTTTCCTTCCCCTCCTCCTCCGCCAAGCCAGTACCTGGGCGTTCCATGGGTGCCGCAGCCCTTCTCCCTGGCTGGCTGGCTGGCTGTCCGTCCTCCTCGGCTGGCTGTCCGTCCTCCTCGGCGGCGGCTGGCTGCCTGTCCTCCTCGCGTGTCCCCCGTGCCCTCCACCGCTTGGAAGCTGCGCTGGGAAGCAGAGCGCGGGGGAGGGGAGGCAGGCTGGGCTGAGGCAAGAGCTTGGAGATGGGGGCAGGAGCGGGTCATTGTGCGGTCAGGCAGGGGCCAGGCGCCCACCCACCCTGCACCTCCCAGCACCCACCCAGCAAATGCCTCTATTTTGCTCCCCCCCTCCTGGAATGCCTCCAAAGGGGAGGGGCGCCTGCAAAAAGGTGCCGGAACTCCGTCCCCCCATGTTCCATTAGAAAAAAAGCCCTGTGTGTGTGTGTGTGTGTGTGTGTGTGTGTGTGTGTGCTTCTGATTAAATGCTTCTGATATACATATATGCTTCTGATGAAACTGTGATTATATATAACTCTGATGCCAGTGCAACTCCACCAGCAGAGAGACCAAACAGGAATATACGTTGTGCCAACAACATATTGGGGTCAGGGTGCTGCTCCATGGGTGATGGGCTGTGTTGGGTTTCCACGGGCACTGTCAACATTGCTGGGAAAGACTGTGCCAGTGTTACTGTGAGGGGTAAGTTGCTGAATTGGCTTAGGATATGATGGACACCACATCAGCATCTGTGCAACACTGGGATGATATTTGAATAGGATTAGGCTGCAAGTGATTCCTTCCTTCCTTGTGTGGTCAGTGTAACAAAGGAAGTATTTTCTAGCAATTTCTGAACTGGAGCAGACAGCAAAATTAATTTGATCAATGACAGGACTAGAGATATAAAATTTCAAGAAATGTCAAAGCCATGGAAAAAATGGGTTTTTCTTTCTCTTTTCAGAAACAAAAATGGAAATTTGGTGGGAAATTGAAATTTATGCAATATTGACTTATCGAATCTAAACTTGATTTAATACTTTAAGAATATAAATTAACACATGAAATTGTAATATTTTATATATTTTTGCAATTTAAAAGTATCAGTGTCAATGAGCATTCTGGCAGTGCAAGACCCAGTTAGGATTGGGCTGTAGGTTTCTGTTTTGATCATGGGGTTTGGGTGCCTTGCATTTCCTTGCTTTTCTGTATTTAGATTTTTCTAACCTTGTTTTAATTCTGCAGCTAATGGAGTTTTAAAACACTGTCATTGTATACATTAAGGGTCAAATTCTGCTCTGTTTGATGTCAAAGAATAAGCACCCATTAACTTTGAAGGTACTGGATCTAGAGAGGTCAATAATGTTTTGCCATACCTATTTTGCATTCTGTTTCAACTTTGTCATTACTGATTTCCTGCATGAGAACAAAAATGCTGAATAAAGAAAAGGGGCACCATCATTATTTCCATCTTGTGCAAAAATAGATCACAGGAAATGAGTTATTTTAAAGGGGAACGTGGATCATGCCATCCTACAGAGATATGATTTTCTTTTCTACAGCCACATTAATATGAATTTTTTTATACTACCGGTATTCTCCTGCTTAAATTTCCTTCTCTTTTCTCATGCATACCACAGACTCTCATATAATGGAATTTTTCAGTTACCAAGGTTTACTTTGACCATTTCAGAATCTGCATGGATATTTATTTTTCTTTAAATCATTTATATGCTACACTTCTGCCTCAATATGAAGCATTCAGTGCAGCTCACAAACAATCACATAATCAAATAACATAAATAGAATGTGGGGTCCTGGCTTGAGGAGGGACCCTTGTATTTGCAAGAGATAGTGGTTGGTTCCTGGAGGTTCTGTCTCCCAGAGCAATGGTCCAGCTGTTGCAAGGTTCAAAGCAAGACTCAGTAGTCAGGGTGATCGTCTGCAAGCCTTTATTACATTGCCAGCAACGGGTATCTCAAGGAACTCCTGTCCAAAGCACTGAGAGCAAGTGTCAATCTTAGCCAGACCCTTTATAACAGGGGTGCTCAATATGTCGATCGCGATCTACCAGTCGATCACGAGACAAAATGAGTCGATCGCAGGCTTCTCTCCCTTCCACACATCCCTGGGAGTGAGCCCCTGGCAGGCTTGTGAGCCCAGGGAGTGAGCCCAGGGAGCCTAGGGAGTGAGCCCAGGGAGTGAGCCCCTGACAGGCTCCTCCCTGGGAGGGGAGCCGCTGGCAGGCTTCTCTCCTGTCCACACATCCTTGGGAGTGAGCCCTGTTGACTCTACTGGGGCTGACTTACCTTTCCCCTGCTTTTGCACTGGTATGTATGGAGATCTGCCCCCCCACAACTTCCATCTGTTGGTTCTGTGTGCAAGGGGTTTTGCACTGGTCTTGCTGTGATGTCTATACAGAGATCTTCCCTCCTCCACACCTTTCCCCTGTTTATGCACTGGTATGTATGGAGATCTGCCCCCCCCCCAACTTCCATCTGTTGGTTCTGTGTGCAAGGGGTTTTGCACTGGATCTTCCCTCCCCCACACCTTTCCCCTGTTTTTGCACTGTTCTGTATAGAGATCTTCTCCCCCCCCCCCACTTGTATTGGAATCAAGCAAGATCTGGTGAGGAGGTAGATGTGGTGTCAGCAATGGCCCCTTTAAGGGTAAGGCCTGGGCATCCAGCAGAGTGTGCTGCACAGCTGCAGCCACTTGAAGGCAATAGGGCCCTCAGGGATATAAGAGCACCTGAGGCAGGAAGGGCTCCACTTATTTATGTGAGTCAGCCTTTTCCTACAGGAAGATCATTAAGTCCAAGTATAGTTCCACCACGACTGATGAACATTTGGAAGTGTGCTTGAGGCTGGCTGTCAGCAGCTACTGCCCAGACTATGCATCCTTGGCTGATTCACTTCAGTGTAAGTCATCAAAGTAAACTCAAGTAATTACAAAAAATGTTTATAGTTAATTATGTTGTGTTGTGCAATATTGGCTCATGCGGTTATGCAAGGTACACCAACATACATTGTACACATAAATGTTATATGTTATGATGGCGTGAACATTGTAAAAAAACTCTGGTAGATCTCCGGGCCTTGCTGGGTTTCAAAGTAGCTCTCGAGCCAAAAAAGTGTGAGCACCCCTGCTTTATAACATTTTGGGTCCTTTGTTTGAAGATTTTGAACTTCCCATTGGCTGAAGTTTGACATCATAGATGGGGCTAACTCTTCATAGGCTGTAGATGGCCTTAGAGACATTTGATTGGTGAGCTTCAAGTTACAGGTTCCAAATAAGGCAAAATTATACATTTAAACATATGGAATATAGAGTTTTCAAGAACCAGTAGAGCGCACTGTAACCTTATTTTTATTTTGAACTGGCCTTTTGGCAAGTCTTTAGACCTTATTTCTTGGCATACATCTTCTTTCTTGATTAAGGATGGCCTTGGTTGAGCCACCTGCTTATCTCTCCTTCACTCCTTCTCCTGTTCTCAGCAAAACACTGTGGGGCTTTCTGCCAACCTTTGTTAAGCAACATCCTTTGAACTTGCTTTTACTCTATGCCTTAATTCTATTTGTGACCTGTTACTTTGAGTACATTTAAAAGGAGGGGCAGGAGGTCTGGTCTAGAGAGTTGAGCCTCCATTTGCCTGAAGATAACATCCACAGGTCGCCAGTTCGAGGCCACCGGCACTGTGCGACCTTGAAGTAGCTGACAAGCTGAGCCAAGCTATTCCATCTGCTCTGAGCGTAGGAGGATGGAAGCCAGAATGTTCGACCAGATCAAGAAAGAAACATCTGAATGTTGTGGTTTCTTGAAAGATAGAAACCTTCTTTCAAATTGTAAAAATCCCTACGGGGATTTAAATTGCCTGCCTATGTAAACCGCCTTGAATAAAGTCTAAGGAGAAATCTGAGGACCAAGAAAGGTGGTATAGAAATACCTGTATTATTATTATTTGTATTATTTAAGGGGTCTATAGTGATATACCTTTCATGTATTTTAAAATAAACAAACCAAACTCTCACTGTATATAGGATTTCTTTCAAATGAGTAATCCATTTCTCATTTACCTTTACCTTTAAACACATTACATGTTCTCCATATCAATTACAACTCAAACAGGGGCTTTCTCATGAATGTTTTCTTTTCTAAACTGGTCTCTGCAGGTGTTTGTATCTTGCTAGCTAAAAAACCCTATTTCAGCCTGCCAACTGATAATACCAAAACCTTTCTGTACAACACTGTTGCAAATATGTGTGCTTTCCCATCTTGTAACATCTTGGCTTGCCCACATACTGTTGCCAAAAAAAAAAAAGAGTTTAATCTTTGAGATGCAACTCTCTTTGCCCAAATTCCCATGTCTGTGAACCCAGCAAAACTGCTTATTAAGCTGCTTCTCTGTGAGGCTAACTGATTGTGCTGGACATAGTTTTCATTATTCTTATTTGTTTGTGTTTCTGTTTTAATCAAGCCTTTAATAAAATCAGGCAATACAGTGGTGCCTTGCAAGACGAAATTAATTCATTCCGCAAGTCGTTTCGTATTGCGAAAATTTCATCTTGCGAAGCGCGGTTTCCCATAGGAATGCATTGAAATTTAATTAATGCGTTCCTATGGGCAAAAAAAGTCAGAACAAAGTCAAATTTGGTTTACAAAGTGTTTATTAAGTGCTCTTTAAAGGCATACATACTGTACAGAGGATTTCAAAAATTTCAAGCACAAAACTTCAACTTTTTAATTTTAAAAATTCATCTTGCGAAGCACGGCCATAGAAAAAATTCATCTTGCGAAGCACGGCATAGAAAAATTAGTCTTGCAAGTCACCAGAAAAAAACCGCAAAAACGCTTTCGTCTTGCGAGTTTTTCGGTGTGCGAGGCATTCGTTTTGCGAGGCACCACTGTATATATATATAGGTTACACTTTAAGGACAAAGACTAATTTTGAAGCTTTGGAAGAATAACTGACAGACAAACATGGTGATATCTTTGGCACTTCTGTGTTCTGAAATAATTCTTCCAGTGTTTTAATGTAAGGCTTCTGGCTAAGACAATAACATTGTCCTTTGCTCTAAAAAGCATGAAAGAATAACATTTTTAAAACTGTAAACAGGAGGTCTGGTCTAGAGAGTAGAGCCTCTGTTTGCCTGAAGATAACATCCACAGGTCGCCAATTTGAGGCCACCTTGAAGCAGCTGACAAGCTGAGCGGAATTATTCCATCTACTCTGAGCGTGGGAGGATGGAGGCCAGAATGTGAAACCAGATCAGAAAGAAACATCTGAAATGTTGTGGTTCTTGAAAGATAGAACCTTCTTTCAATTGTAAAAAAAACCCTACAGGGATTTAAATAGCCTGCCTATGTAAACCACCTTGAATAAAGTCTGAGGAGAAATCTGATGACCAAGAAAGGTGTTATATAAATATCATTATTGTTAAGCTGCCTTTGGGCATTCTTCTGCTCATTGTTATCTGTTTGGCCATTCAAACAGGGAGCCGAAAAGGCAGAAGCCTCCCTAGCATTCTATTTCTTCCTGTTATCTATGTGTTGTTCTCTTGCCAGTAACTAGACACCTTGAGCAACCTTGATAGTTAGCAGAGCTTGCCAAGTTAGCAATTTCCAGGCTTTTCCCTAAAAGAAAACAGTGTGGCTTTTCAAGCCTCCAAGCATTTGCTCTAAATGGCATATTACCTTTAAGCATTTGCCCTAATAGCATATTACCCTTCATTCTTTATTACCTTCTATCACAGCCACTGGGACCTCAGAAGAGAGTGTGGGGGGAAGGGGCTTGCATCACCCAGACCCTTCTCCCCCAGCTGCTAGGGCTTTTGGGCTCCTAGCCAATCTTTGGTGCATAGGCAGGCTGGGTTCTGCTCCCTCCAGCTGCCTACCCCCAGACTGACTTCATCCTTGGCCCACCTGGGCTTTATGCTCATGACCAGCCCCTCCAGGCCCTGCCCCTTCCTCCATGGGAGGGTTAAAACACTGACTGGCCTCTCCCAGCCCCTCTCCTCACTGCTTGTGAGAGCCAAAAGGCTGGAGCCTGGTGTGCCTCCGCTCTCCAGGCAAGTACTCCACCTGCTGCTGGCCTTGGGCCCTGTCTCCTCCTTGCCTTGAGCTTCCCTCTCACCCTGCAAGCCTGTTCCCTCTAGGTTTCCCCCAGGTAAGTTAGGGGGACCCTGGTATAGAGATGGGTGAAAACAGTTGTTGTTTTTTGGTGGATTTTGGTGTTTTCCAAAGTTAGAAGTGGAGAAAGTGATGTTATGTATTTTTATTCCAAGGGTGCATTTTTATAAACTATAATTATAATTGTTTTAAAAGTGTACTAGGTAGGCAACATAGATGATATAGTGTCAGCAGATGCAGCCACATGAATGTAGAAGTGTTAGAGAATGGTTTTAAAAAAAATTTTTTTTTTACAAAAATGAGAACTGCAGAAAGCACTGCTATGTGTTTGTATTTAGTTATCACAAAAAAACCCCACCTATACTGATAAACTACAAATAAGCTAATCAAATAAACTGAAGAACTAGAAGAGCAAATAAATGCACAGGTAAACAATGGAGCAAACCCAGGAAAAATGATCACATCTCCAAAAGTCAAAGTCCTGTTGGAATAAAAAAAGTCTTCAGCCTAGTGTAAAATGCTATGGGGAAGGTTATAAAAAATCCCTATTTTTTGCAACCAACTAGCAGTGCAATCCTATGCGTAAGTGGCCCTGGTGTCCCTTCTATACCAACCTAATGTCCAGTGATGTCCATCTCCCTCGCAAACACTGAGTTATGCATGTTGATCCAGAGAACATGTTGTTGCTGCTGTCCATTCCTTACAATGCTCTCTGTGTTTCTCTTTGCTTTCCACAGACTGCTGTCCAACTGGGGAGGAAAAAACAGGACCCTCTACCAATAATCCCTCCAAGGGGTTAGCACCAGTGCTGTGCTGGAACATCAGCTGCTGTGCTGGAACTCTGCATGTTTCTGGATGCAGTGTGATTAACATACATCCTCACTAGACTTCTGAAAATGCAGAGCTTTTCCAGAACTTTGTGGAAATCAACTTCCCAGGGCTGTGAACGGCATGGCCATGTGCATGACTTATGCTTCTATTGCTCCCAATGCTTTATGCATCCCTTGTAAAATAAACAACATTCAGATTCTAAGTATTGGCAACCTTCAGTCTCGAAAGACTATGGTATCGCGCTCTGAATGGTGGTTCTGGCACAGCGTCCAGTGTGGCTGAAAAGGCCAATCCGGGAGTGACAATCCCTTCCACACTGGGAGCAAGTGCAGTCTGTCCCTGGTCTGTCTCCCTGGCTATGGGCCTTCCTTCTTTGCCTCTTAGCCTCAGACTGTTGGCCAAGTGTCTCTTCAAACTGGGAAAGGCCATGCTGCACAGCCTGCCTCCAAGCGGGCCGCTCAGAGGCCAGGGTTTCCCACTTGTTGAGGTCCATCCCTAAGGCCTTCAGATCCCTCTTGCAGATGTCCTTGTATTGCAGATTCTTGTATTCAGATTCTACAACTATACTAAAAAAGAAATATAATGCAAATATGTATGTTTGCTTGATTTGGATAATTCTTGTGAAATAAACAGAATTTTTCTTTAGTCTTTATTTTATCAGACACATAGCTCTTTCATTTTCTTATTATAGAAAACTTATTTTAATTTTCATAACATGCAAGAATTTAAAGCATCTTAATACATGGTTTTTCTCTCGGTTCTGGCTTCAACCAATATTTCCCATCAAATAAAATGAGTTACACTCTTAAAGCAGAATCAAATCTTCTGTCTGTTGATGCTACACGCAGGGAGTTTGTGAATTGCCCTCTCTTAATTCCCAGACATCAGAGAAACATTTTTTTCTGGTTTTTCAACAAGTCACCCTTTGGAGTAAATATGTTGCCTAGCAGGAGTCAATGTGACAGACTTTGGTTTCCATTTAGGCAAAGAGGAGTATGGCTCTGTTTACACAGAAGTGATATGAATTTATTCCTTTATAATCCCTATATTGCATTGCTTAGCAACTAGAGGGAAGCTAATCAGCATGACATTAAATATTGATATTTTACCAAAAATAAATGTCACCAGAAATTTTAAGGAACTCCCACCCATCCCCACCTGCCCTTTACTTAGAACTGAACTGTTGGTATTCTGTATTGAAGGAGAATACATGCTTTCTTAAAATAACCCACCTTGTATTTTCTCCTCCTTGGGGGGCGCGGCTCTACTGCCAAATGTAATCTGAGTTAATTTCAGCGAGGTGGATTTTTGCCTTTGTTATGGCTACAAGATTTGAAAACACACACACACACACACAGCTATGACATCGCTAGCCAAGCCCTCCCCAACCTGAGTAAAATTTCAGCCACTGACCAGATAAAATGGATGTGTCTCTCTGTATCCTATCCTTTCTGTAAGGAGCTCAGGAGTTGCAAGGAACTTCAATTCTATCCAGTTTTCCAGTCCTGATGCAGCCACAGTGCAGCCCCGAAACAAATGTTCCTTTACCTTGAGGAGGCCTTCCAGGGCAGGATACAGAACACATCCCATTGGCATAGCTGCCTCGGCACTGGAAAGCTGGATAGGATTGGGCCCTCAGTGTTGTATACATGGGGATTTCCTCCATAACCTTGGAAAGTAAACTGGGAGAACAGTACTCAAGCCTATCTAATCCACGTCCAGCACTTCAATGACTGCAATTCTGTGCAATCTTACTCAGAAGTAAATCCCACTGTGTTCACTAGAACTTATTCTAGTAAGTGAGTTACTAGAGCATTGCAGCTTTAGTACACCATACCAGATCCCATCTTTTCATAGCTGTGTAAAAGCAGGAATTTCTGCAGATGGAGCTTTTCTTATCCTTGCAGCACTATGATGTGATCAGCTGCACCTGCCAAGATTCCACCATCTATACAGCTATTAAAGAACCCTGGAACATTTGGCCATTTTAACTGGCCAAATAATCAAACACTTTCTGTGCTGTCAGTCAGAAATAGGGTTAGTACAAAGTGGGACAGAGTACCCTTAACTGTGGTGTGGAAGAGGGAATTTGGGTAGGTGCAGCTCAAAAGGGAAGGGTTTAAAAAGCTGCACCTGCTAAAATTCCCTCTTCCACGCAATGGTTAAAGGTATAGGCACTCATTCTGTCCCACTTTGTGTCTGGTAACCCTAGTCAAAAAATGACTGTGAAATAGTCAGTGATTGTGAAATATTTCTGTGAAATGGTGTGTGTGTGTGTGTGAGAGAGAGAGAGAGGTATCATATTTATCTTATGGTCTCTTCCATAAAAGTGTTTAAAATACCTTTTTAAGGACACAATCCTATCCAATTTTCCAGTGCCAATGCAGCCGCAGTGCAGCTCCAAGCTAAGGGAACAAATGTTCCCTTATCTTGAGGAGGTATCAGTGACTGCCCCCCCCCCACCATGTCACAGCTGCATCAGCACTGGAAAGTTGGATAAGGTAGGGCCCTAATTCAGTGTATAGGCATGTATAGGATGCTAATTTGTGGTGGTGTGCTAAATGTTGAAGTGCAGGAGTTGGCATGATCCCCCCAGTCACATCCCACTGAGGTTATACAATTTTCAAAAAATCAACTTTCAATTTCTTCATTAGAATGTTTTCTTCTCTAATGCTGCAGAGGAGAGGGCTTCTCTCTCCTGCAGTTCCACATCCAATGAAATGTAGTGAACAAACCTCTACTCCTCTCTTTAGTCTTACCTTCTTCCCTCCTTCCCTTCATCTGCACTTCCTCCCCTATCCATCATCCTTCAGTATCTGGGGGCAAAACAGATCGACACTGGTCCTTCTAGGCAAGGCTCTCAGTTGGTTTCCTGCTGAACTTGACATTTCTTTTCAGGCTATGATGAATCTCTGTGTTCCCATGTGTTTTCCTGATCTTCCCCTCTAAAACTAGAAAGTACCTGCTGATTGGCTCACATTCCTGTTTGCTCACATTCTTCCAACCAGGGAGTGCCATGACACAGCTCCACCAAATGTAAAAATTCCCAGCGCACAGGAAGCTGCTTTCCAGCAGCCTGAAAAACCCACTCACCAACCAGCTAGTAAAAAGAGGTGGAGATTAATGCAGGCAAAGTGACATAGCTAGGGAACATGTCTAGGTTGAATGCATCATGTCTTCGGTTTCATCACAGTCCATTTTGCAGAGTCCTCCTGGTTATTGGTTTTGACTCACAGTCCTTTTCCTGTTGTTGTAAACATTTAATAAAAACTGGTTCTGTTTTAACCCTTGTTCTGTCTCGTCCCTGCTTATGGGAAGGTTCAATGGATTGTTATGCCCTCCTTGCTCTGCAGATGTGAGCATAAGGGATTCTAAGAACCCCTGAGGCTAGAGTTCTCAATGGGGGGAGGGGGGAAGTTTACCCAGACAACCTCCCTCTGTCTGGTCTTATAGCCTGAGCTGGTGGCAGCAGGTCCATTATTCCAAGGCTTTCCCCCATTGAGCTGCTTGTCCAATGAATGAAGTGGGAAGTATGAAAGGGCTGATATGAGGCCCTACGTCCTTGGATCACCCTGCCTTTTCTTGAGAGTCCCCTCTTGTCTGTGACATACGGCCTTTGAGTAAAAGTTTCAAAAGCAGGGCCTGAATGCTCTTGTTGATGATGTCACTGCTCACGCTGCAGGGGAAGTCCCAGCACTGTGCTCCACCCCCTCCCCACTTTGTTGGCAACATTGTTGGCAACCTTCAGTCTCGAAAGACTATGGTATCGCGCTCTGAATGGTGGTTCTGGAACAGCGTCTAGTGTGGCTGAAAAGGCCAATCCGGGAGTGACAATCCCTTCCACACTGGGAGCAAGTGCAGTCTGTCCCTGGTCTGTCTCCCTGGCTATGGGCCTTCCTTCTTTGCCTCTTAGCCTCAGACTGTTGGCCAAGTGTCTCTTCAAACTGGGAAAGGCCATGCTGCACAGCCTGCCTCCAAGCGGGCCACTCAGAGGCCAGGGTTTCCCACTTGTAGAGGTCCACTCCTAAGGCCTTCAGATCCCTCTTACAGATGTCCTTGTATCGCAGCTGTGGTCTACCTATAGGGTGCTTTCCCTGCACGAGTTCTCCATAGAGGAGATCCTTTGGGATCCGGCCATCATCCATTCTCATGACATGACCGAGCCAACAAAGGCATCTCTGTTTCAGCAGTGCATACACACTAGGGATTCCAGCTTGTTCCAGGACTGTGTTGTTTGGAACTTTGTCCTGCCAGGTGATGGCCAAGGATGCGTCAGAGGCAGCGCATGTGGAAAGTGTTCAGTTTCCTCTCCTGTTGTGAGTGAAGAGTCCATGACTCACTGCAGTACAGAAGTGTACTCAGGATGCAAGCTCTGTAGACCTGGATCTTGGCATGTACCATCAGCTTCTTGTTGGACCAGACTCTCTTTGTGAGTCTGGAAAACGTGGTAGCTGCTTTACTGATGCGTCTGTTTAGCTCGGTATCGAGAGAAAGAGTGTCAGAGATCATTGAGCCAAGGTACACAAAGTCCTGGACAACCTCCAGTTCATGTACAGAGATTGTAATGCAGGGAGGTGAGTCCACATCCTGAACCATGACCTGTGTTTTCTTCAGGCTGATTGTCAGTCCAAAATCTTGGCAGGTCTTGCTAAAATGATCCATGAGCTGCTGGAGATCTTTGGCAGAGTGGGTAGTGACAGCTGCATCATCAGCAAAGAGGAAGTCACGCAGACATTTCAGCTGGACTTTGGACTTTACTCTCTGTCTGGAGAGGTTGAAGAGCTTTCCATCTGATCTGGTCCGGAGATAGACACCTTCTGTTGCAGTTCCAAAGGCATGCTTCAGCAGGACTGCGAAGAAAATTCCAAACAAGGTCGGCACGAGAACACAACCCTGCTTCACTCCGCTTCAGATTTCAAAGGGGTCTGATACGGAGCCATCAAAGACTACAGTGCCCTTCATGTCCTTGTGGAAAGATCTGATGATGCTGAGAAGCCTGGGTGGACATCCGATCTTGGGGAGAATCTTGAAGAGGCAATCCCTGCTGACCAGGTCGAAAGCCTTCGTGAGATCTATGAAGACTATAAAGAATGGCTGTCATTGTTCCCTGCATTTCTCCTGCAGCTGTCTAAGGGAGAATACCATGTCAGTGGTGGACCTGCTGGCTCGGAATCCGCACTGCGATTCTGGATAGACGCTCTCTGCAAGTATCTGGAGCCTCTTTAGTGCAACTTGGGCAAACAGCTTTCCTACTACGCTAAGGAGAGAGATGCTGCGGTAGTTGTTGCAGTCACCCCTGTCACCTTTGTGCTTGTACAGTGTGATGATGTTTGCATCCCTCATGTCCTAAGGTACTCCACCTTCTCTCCAGCAGAGACAAAGGATTTCATGCAGCTCAGTGATGATGATCTCAAAGGACTTGAGCAGGGATGCTGTCTTTTCCAGGTGCCTTGCCAAAGGCAAGGGAGTCCAGGGCCACATGAAGTTCTTCTAGGATTGGTGCACTGTCAAGCTCCTCCAACACAGGCTGGCACTCAATGTTGTTCAGCGCTTCTTCGGTGACTACATTTTCTCTGGAATATAGCTCAGTGTAGTGCTGCACCCAGCGTTCCATCTGCTGCGCCCAATCCTGGATGACCTCGCCTGTGGCAGACTTCAGAGGGGCAATTTTCTTCTGTGTTGGTCCTAGGGCCTGCTTGATACCATCATACATCCCCTTCATGTTGCCTGTGTCAGCTGCTATCTGTATCTGGGAACAGAGCTGGAGCCAGTAGTCATTAGCACATCTCCTGGCAGTCTGCTGGACTTTGCTGCGAGCAGCTCAGAGGACCTTCAGGTTGCGCTCACTGGGACAGGCCTCGTATGAGCTCTCCTCTTTTCCTCAATGATTGTTTGTAACTCCTCAGAGTGGGCTTCAAACCAGTCTGCCGTCTTGTTCGTCTTCTTGCCGAATATGGACAAGGCGGTGTTGTAAACAGCATTCTTGAAATGTTCCCATCTGTTGGATGCGTTTGCATTGGCCGGGCCTGGAAGAGATTCCTCAAGCGCTTGTGCAAATTCCTCCACTTTTCTCTGATCCCAGGTCTTGCTGGTATCAATGCGAGGTCTTCCTTCCTTTTTCGTGTGATACAGTCGCTTTGTTCACAGTTTCACTCTGCTGCACACCAGGGAGTGGTCAGTGTCGCAGGCACCACCCTGATAACTGCGTGTGATCTTGATGCTGGGAAGGCTGGAGCATCTGGTGAGAATCAGGTCGAGCTGGTGCCAGTGCTTTGATCTTGGGTGTCTCCAAGAGACTCTATGTTGGGGCTTCATGTTGAAGAACGTGTTGCTGACACAGAGACCGTGATGACAGCAAAACTCTAGCAGGTGTTGGACATTTTCATTCATGGCTTCCCTCCCCACTACAGCTCCGATAAACACTCAAAAAATAAAGGACCTGGAAATAGGATCAGCAGCTTTCTGACAGCTTTCTGATCAGCAGTATGTGGGCTCTGACACAGTTGTCAAGTTCATTGTTTATCTTCATTTTACTGAAGGATTTTTGCAAGTTTTACTGTGAATTAATGTCAACGCATGGCCCAATTCATGTGTAGTTTCTGGTGGTTAAATCCATACTCAGTCATTTTAGCATATCAGTTTTGTATGGGGAAGCATTTGTATGAAATTGTCTCACCGGGAAAACGCAAATATTATTACGTCAAAGGAAAGAAAAAATAAATATGGATTATTCAAACCAGCAGTGCTATGTCTAGAGCATAATTTCTTTTTCAGAGACACAAAAGAAGTTCCAAGGAGCTCTAACTTATATGCCAAGATTACACAAAGTAAATTGCATGAATAGTTAGGGCTTACATGATGCTGGCTGTGGAAAGCAAAGTTCTGGAGATACAAGCTGCTTCATAGAAGACAGTGGGAAAGTCCTGGCTCAACTGGGTGTGGCTGCAATCCTTTCCACACTTTCCTGGGAGTAAGCCCCATTCACTCAAATGGGGCTTATTTCTGAGTAGACCTACATAGGCTTGGGGTCTGTGTCAGCGTAACCAAGGATCCTCACCTTTCTCTTTTTCCTCCCCCTTCAAAAAAGAAAAAAAGCCACTCTTGATGGCTTTGTTTCCAAAAATTGATTAAAAATAAAAATCCCCATTTCTTTTTAGCCAGTCCCCTTTTTCCTCCTGCCTCCTTTTGGGGGAAGGGGTACTCTGTTGGCTGCTATTGTAAGACAAAAGGCACAATCCTAGCTAGGTCTACTCAGAAGCAAGTCCTATTGTGTTCAATGGGACTTACTCCCAGGAACGTGGGGTTAGGATTTCATCCAAACAGTCTCTAGGTCTCAGTTTGCATCAGTTTGCAATTAGCAGATACACACAAAACAAAATCTTTCTCTCCCCCAGCAAATTCATCACTTCCCCCCTCCCCTTCCAAAACTCTCCAGGTGTACTGCTAACAAACTCAGGGCACAATCCTAACCAGGTCTACTCAGAAGTAAGTCCTATTTGGTTAAATGGGGTTTACTCTCAGGTAAGTGTGGTTAGGATTGCAGCCTCAGAGTGCTGGCAGCCTTGTTTCTAGTGTATAATTATAACACCTTCATCCCCATTTTGGGGGTAACTGAGGTGAGGTGTTGTAATGGGGAGCTGTGGCCAATGGCTACAAGGATCAGGGGAGGCGTGAGCCAGAAACGTTCAAGAACCACTGGTCTAAGGAGTGACCTGAATGGATCTGCTGCCTGAATTGGGGCATGTCTACCATCTACTTTGGCCCTCTGCGCCCCCCCCCCTGTGCCTCACCACTGTTACTGTCTCCTTCCCAGTTGCTTAAGGAAGTTGGGTGGCTGAGTTGAGGTGCAGAAAGCCAACCTCCTACCTTCCAGACTGTCACCACTTTTGCCTGTTCGAAATGAACAGGATGGGTAGAGCATGCTGGGAGTATTGTCAGGATGCTCTGCTCATGCTTTTGGTTTCAGTAGTATTGGGTGGCAGGGCCTAAGAGAGGGGGTAAAGGGGGTAATTTGTCCCCAGGTCCAGGGTCAAAAGGGGATCCCAGGAGCCAAAGGAGGGGGGCCCAGAAATTTCCTGGGATTCTACATTTTCTTATCTACTCAGACGTGTTGCCCGCACGGGATGTTGGGGACACTATCACAACTGGGGATACTGGAGACACTACTGATGCCACATGGGTTTATAGAACTGGACTCCAAAGACTTTTTCAGCTGTCTCTACCCTCCCCCACCCTCCTTGCTCCTATTCTGCTTGCCCATTGCCATCCTCCCCCACTCTGTTTCACCCCTCCACCTTTGCAAAGGGGCCCAAAAGAAACTTTGTACCCCCTGATAAACTTCCTCTCAGAGGCCCTGCTGGGTGGAGTAAGGAGGAGGAGAGAGCAACAGACCTGAAGGTGAGTAGGCAAGCGGGAGAGGAGTTGCAAGGGAGAATGGCTACTGGAATGGGAACAATTCCTGGCCAGTGTGTCTTGGCATGATGTGTCAGGATATGCCACAGTTCTGCCGCTTTCAGTGCTGTCAGCCTCTGAGACATGGCACTTAGTGAACCCTGGCTGTCTTTCAACCAGGGACTTGGGCCATTAGCAATTCCCTTATCTCCCCACTCCTGTCTATAACACTTCTCACCTTTCACCTCCTTTGGCTTCCTTAGAGATTGCTTTTGTACATTTAAGCAGCTGCAAGAGTGAGATGTGTGATAGGGCAGTAGCCATTCTCCTTTGCACCTGCATCCCTCCTTTCAGGCACTAGCTACAGTTCCTGTGGCCAACATGTTTGTGTGGCCCCACATTCAAGAGATTAGACAAATTCATGGAGGAGCGGACTATCATTAGCTGTTATTCATGATGGCTGTATGGAAGTTCCATGTTCAGTCGTATACCTCTGAATATTTGTTGCTGGTGGGGAAGCAACGGTGGGGAGGATTACTGACTACGGGCCCAATCCTATCCAATTTTCCAGTGCCAGTGCAGCTGTGCCTATGGGGCTTGCACTGCATCCTGTGATGGGTAGAGAGTCACAGAAGCCTCCTCAAGGTATTTCAGTTGCACCGGTGCTGGAAAGTTGGATAGGATTGGGCCCTGCATGTCCTACTTGCAAGGCTTCCCAGAGGCACCTGGCTGGCAGCTGTCAGAAAAAAAATCACATGTGAGACTGAACTGATCTTTGGTCTGATCCAGTAGAACTCTTTGTATGTTCCTGTGTGATATGACAAAATAAATTGACAAGCTAAATAAGGCTATGCTTTTACATCCAATTTTGACTTTCATCCATGCTGTGGTCCATAACCTGATGAAAGTGCAAGGTATTGCTGTAGTGTAGATGAAACAGATATTGAATACTAAGGCACTCCAGACCACAATAGATATTACTAAATACATCATCAATAGTAATACATTATATATCCCTTCTGTTCTTCTTCCATGTTTGTCTCTCACTGTCACCTCCATGCTGCTCTCTGAGATTTGAACATACATTTATTTATTTATTTGATATCTGCCTTTCTCTCTGGAGGGCACCCAAGGCAGCTAACAACATTTTAAAGGCATAAAATACATTAAAACAACAGCAATAAAAAGGTAAAAAACAACCAGCAGCAATACAATCAGCAGTGAAAACAGTTAAAAGCAGCCATCAGACATCAAAAGTTTGCTGGAATAAAAACATCTTCAGGCCTCGTGGGAAGGTTAACAATGAAGGAGCTGTTCTCAACTCAAAGGGGAGGGAATTCCACAATATAGGCGCCACCACCGAGAAAGCCCTATTTCTGGCCGCCATCCCCCTAACCTCTCTTGATGACGGCGCAACCAACAGGGTCCCCTCTGATGATCAAAGAGAGCGGGCCGGAATATATGGTAGAAGGCGGTCTCTCAAATATGTTGGTCCCAAGCCGTTTAGGGCTTTAAAGGTCAAAACAAGCACCTTGAAATGGGCCCGGAAATGAACGGGCAGCCAGTACAGCCGCCAGAGCAGCAGCATAACAGAGTCAAACCACCGACCTCCAGCAACCACACAAGCCGCCGCATTCTGCACTAGCTGCAACTTCCAGACCATCTTCAAGGGCAGCCCCACGTAGAGCGTGTTGCAATGGTCTAATCTTGATGTCACCATGGCGTGGACCACTGTGGCCAACTCTGACTGAGGCAGGTATGGCCGCAGCTGGTGCACCAACCAAAGCTGGGCAAAGGTGCTTCTGGCCACAGCTAACACCTGGGCATCCAGGAGCAGCTGTGAGTCCAGGATAACCCCCAAGCTGCGAACCTGCTCTTTCAGGGGGAGTGCAACCCCATTCAAAGCAGGGCGATAGTCCAGCACCCACATGGTGGATTTCTGTACCAGGAGGACCCCTGTCTTGTCTGGATTTAATTTCGGCTTGTTCACCTTCATCCAGGTCCCAACTGCCTCCAGGCAGCGCTCCAGGACAGAGACAGCCACCCTGGAATCTGGTGGAAAGGAGAGATAGAGCTGAGTGTCATCAGCATACTGATGGCATCCAACTCCAAATCCCCAGATGACCTCTCCCAGTGGTTTCATATAGATGTTAAATAACAAAGGGGACAGAATAGAACCCTGCAGCACCGCACACTCTAAAGGCCAAGGTGCCGAACAGGAGTCCCCCAGTACCACCATCTGGCACCTGTCAGCCAAAAAGGAGTGGAACCACCACAAAACGGTGCCTCCAATCCCCAACTCAGCCAACCGTCCCAGAAGGACACCATGGTTGATGATGTCAAAAGCTGCTGAAAGGTCCAAAAGGACCAGCATGGATGCACTCCCACCATCCAGCCCTCGGTGTAGGTCATCCACCAAGGCAACCAAGGCCGTCTCCATCCCAAAGCCCAACCTGAAGCCAGACTGAAAGGGATCCAGATAATCCACATCATCCAAGGCCCTCTGGAGCTGAGATGCCACCACCCCTCAACCATTTTGCCCAGAAATGGGAGGTTTGATACTGGCCAATAATTATCTAATACAGAAGGGTTCAGTGAGGGCTTTTTCAGGAGGGGGTGAACCACAGCCTGCTTTAAAGCCAGTGGCAATACCCCTCCCTCAAGGATGAATTCACTACCCTCTCTGTCCACTCACCCAGTCCCTCCCGGGCAGATCTAATCAGCCATGCTAAGCACTGGTCAAGCGGGCAGGCAGATGGCCTCAAACTCCAAAGGATCCACACCCTCAGGTTCCACAAGCTGAAAAGAATCCCACACACCGGGATCGACAGATGCCATGGGGACATCACCAGACATTGCCAATGTGGAGTCCAAGTCGTGGCGAATCCAAGCGATTTTATCTGCAAAGTGCCTGGCAAACGTGTTACAGTGGGCCTTCGTGTGGTCCTCCTGATCAACTGGTGGGGTCTGATGGAGGAGACCCCGCACCACACGGAACAGTTCTGCTGGTCGACTTTGTGCGGACACGATAGTGGCAGAGAAGAAGGAATGCTTTGCTGCCACTATTGCCACAGAGTAGGCCCTGTAATGGGCCCTAGCCTGTGTCCAGTCGGATCTGTCAAGAGTCTTCCTCCACCGTCACTCAAGATGCCTACCCTGCTGCTTCATCATTTGTAGCTAGCTCCTTGGTAAACCAAGGAGCCACTTTGACTCTGCTGGCTGTGAGGTGCAGCTCAGGAGCAATCTCATCCACAGCCCTGGCCATCTCCGTGTTCCAGAGATCAACCAGAGCCTCAGATGAAAGAGTGGCCTTAGCAGCAGGAAAATCCCCCAGAGCCCTCAGGAAACCATTTGAATCCATCCGTCTCTGGGGGCAGACCATACAATAAGGTCCTCCGCCTCTGCGGAGACAGGAGGCTGCAACAAGTCTAAACCTTACCAGGAAGTGGTCTGTCCATGACAGCGATCTTGATCTCCTCCACATCCAGATCACCATCCCTGTGCCAAGACACAAACACCAGGTCTAACATGTGTCCAGCCTCATGGGTTGGGGTAGAGATCTTTTGTGACAGCCCATGGTTGCCATGGTGGCCATGAAATCCTGAGCTGTGTCTACCTCTGGGGACTCGGTGTGCACATTGAAGTTCCCCAACACCAATAGGCAGGGGGCCTCCAATGCAATGTCCGAGATCAACCCAGTCAGTTCAGGCAGGGAGACAGTTGGGCAGCAAGGCAGACAGTACACCAACAGAATCCCAATCTTGTCCCGCCCTTCCAATGTGACATACAGACACTCAGACCCAGTGAATTGCTGGACAGGGCTCCTGGCAAGGGAGATGGAATCCCGATAAACGATCACGACCCCCCCTGCAGTCATGGCTGCTGCAGTACCCGGAAACCTGGTGGACAAAGCTGGGAAAGGTTCACTCCTCCTGGTACATCTAACCAGGTCTCTGTGATACATGCCAGATCAGCATCCTCACCCAGGATTAAACCCTGGATAAGACAGGTTTTATTATTTACTGACCTGGCATTTAGAAGCAGCAGTTTCAGACCCAGGGCACTACTGCCAAGGCCCCCAGTCATCAGAGAGCTGGAGGGAAGGCTGGAGAAAAGGACAATCTGTCTATGATGGTCCCTCCTTCCCCGAGAATGGCCAGCCCTCCCTCCACCGCCATATCTTCCATGGCCCATGATGGTGGCACCTTTCCCCTCCCCTGAGCTCCTAGATGGAAATAATCACTTACTGGTGAGGCCCACCTTCTAAAAGCTGATGTATAAAGCACCTGCTCAGTATTTGTTCTGTTACATACACAGCTTGGTACAAAGGCTTCCCCTCCCACAGATTACAGATTAGGAGACAAAAGATGGAGGGGGGACAAGGAAAGGCACTGGTCTGCAGTACAAATCTAGACCACTCCTACAGCAACTCCCCCAGGTCCGACCCAGTGAGGTGTGCTACCTCACAATCCTGCTTCTAACCCCCTCTCACGAGGGCACAACTATCTGACTTCTCTCGCCCCTCTCTCACAGGGATTCAGGTTGTCTCTCTCTTATATACCAACTCATCTAACAGGCCTCAAGGGAAAAGGAAGAAAGGGGTGGGCCAATTCCGCAATAACTCCAGGAGGAAGTACTGAAGGGGTAACCCCTTCTATGCTGTTATATATGGCGGGAGAAAGCCCAGTCCTAAAGGCTGGAAGAACAGAAAGTGGATCCAGTCCCTGGACAAAAATTGTGGAAAGTTCAGCTATATCCACTGCAGGTGCTCCAAGTCAGGCTGCTATAACTGCTGCACATCTCTTGATTAGTAAGATCTTGCGTTATAAAGTAGCCCCCCAACAGATCACAAACATGGGGGAAAAGAGAACTACTGCTGCTGTTGTGTGCCAGCTGTTTCTGAAGAGGGTCCTCTGGTCTGATGCCCCACAAGCCCCTGGGCAAAGAGCCCTTTGGCTCTTGCCCTTTGGCTTGTGCCTCTGGCAACCAGAGGCTTTAAGCAGTTACCTGCAAGTAAAAGGGAGCCAAACAAGGTTGGAGATCTGGTCCAGTTCTCACAAGCACAGGTGTAGGTATTGACTCCCTTCTCCACCCTTCCGGCAGGAGGGTGCTCTCAATGCTTTTCAAACTTCTTCTCTCTCTGCTTTTAAAGCAGCTGGTCTACCTATTGCTTGATCACTACAGAATTGGTTCTAGGTGGTGACTCTTCTTCCCTGGCTGCTACAACATCTCATGTCTGGATTCTCCTGATCACATGGAACATTTCCTTTCCAAGCACTGGTCCTGAATATTCCTGGAGATGGCTGTTGCTGACCTGGAACTTCTCCACCAATCCAGAAGATTTGCAAGACTTCCTAGTTAGTCTGTGGAACTCCTTGTTGTAGGAAGTAGTGACGGCATCTTGCCTAGATGCTTTTAAGAGGGGATTGGACAAATTTCTGGAGGAAAAGTTCATCACAGGTTACAAGTCATACATACATAAGACCTTTATTGGCATGGATAAAGGAAATACAGAACAACAAACATCCAGAACACACACACACAAAACAAAACAACAAAAGCAATAAAATAAAACAATCATAATCATCCAATAACCCCTCCCCCATTCACCATAATATAGCAGAAGACCCAGAATTCCGTCCTGCCAGTATCCCAGAAACAAAGTTGGCAACCTTGTCAAGAGAGTCAGTTTCCTCTATAAGAAAGAAGGGTTTGTAATTTAAATGAATCCTCCCAACCCTGCATTTTGTTCAGCAGTGGAGCCAGATAGTTCTTATGAAGGGTGTCATGCAGTGGGCAAAAAAAAAAATATATGATATAATGTCTCCACACAATTCCTGTCACAGGTACATCTTCTTTCTGAGTAGGGAATGCCACTAAACCTGCCCGCTAGCAGAGCTGATGGAAATGCATTGCATCTTGCAAGGGAGAATGCTCTGCGAGCCTGCGGGCACTGCAGATGATAAAAGAAAGAAGCCGGCTTCCCAAAACTGGCTGGGATGTGCAGATGGAGAGAGGAGCAAATGGTGTGAGTTGCACGGAATGGCTCTTGACGCTCAATATCAAGCAATCTTTCCTTGACAGTCCTGTAGGCTTTGCTTAAACCAATCATACCCAGTCTTGCTGTGTCTAGTCCTATCGATTTAAGCTTGGTGAATGTATCCGCAACCTCCACAGGCAGTACTGGATCAGCCAGAAGCTGGTACATTAGCCCTTACGGGGCATCATTGAAGAGGATTGCAAGCCAAAATTTTACTGATCTCAACCAAGCCAACGTTTTGAGTCTGATAAAACCCACTTCAAGACACATAGCAGAGTATGGAACACATCTGGGAAAACCCAAGATCTTCCACAGGAAGGAGGCCTGTATGCGCTGTTGAACGATTCAAGGCCTTAAGCCAGATTGGACAGCTATAAATAACTTGCGAAAGTACCTTAGCCTTGAATACCTCTAAAGCAGCCGGGACATATCTGTTACCTTGGCTAAACCAAAACCAGGAAATTGCAAGGGATGAGATTTTTGATGCATTTAGGGACTGTATTACGATGAGAAACCCACAAATGCTTGTAGTGGAAATTAATGCCTAAATATCTGAACGTCTTTACCTGTTCCATTTTGTTGCCCATAAATGACCATTTAAATGGTTTCCAATTGTTGGCAAACACTATGATTTCAGATTTAGAGTAGTTAATCTGTAACTTGTTGGATGTAAAATACTCTATAGATTTATTAAGTAGATGTTTTAAGCCAATCCTTGTTCGAGAAGTAAGAGCCACATCATCCGCATACAGCAGGGGTGTCCAAAGTTTTTGGCAGGAGGGCCACATTGTCTCTCTGACACTGTGTCGGGGGGCCTATAGAATTAATTTACATTTCAAATTTGAATACATTTACATATGTTTACATAAATGAATATATTAAAGATGAACTTATATGAATGAATGAAGGTCTTGTAATAGTTCACAGCCTATAAAAGGCCTTGCACAAAGCAAGGCTGGCCTTTCCTTTGCTGCCGCTACTGCATCACAGATGTGACAGTGGAGGGAGCCCTCATCCCACAGCTCACCGAGATGTCAAACAGTCGCCCTCACACTGAGAGCAGTTGCATCGGGCCAGTGTGGGCTCCAACAAATCACCGGAGGGCCAGAGGCTCATTGGAGACTGGGAGCTCCCTGAGGGCTGCATTGAGAGGCCTTGAGGGCTGCAAGTGGCCCCAGGGCCGGGGTTTGGGCACCCCTGGCATACAGTAATAGCGGCACTAGACAGGACCCAAGTATTGGGCAATGACCATCCAAGGCTGGGGCTAAATCATTCAGGAACAGGTTAAATAGCATGGGAGCCAAAATGCATCCCTGCTTAACCCCTTTGTTTATAGCAATGGGGTGTGTGAGGCTACCACTCCTGGTATATCTGACTTTACATGATGTGTTGGAGTATAAAATCTTAATTAACATCAATAGTCTTTTATCAATCCCCATGCTGGCTAATTTAGACTAAAGAAGATCTCTATTGTTACAAGTCATGGTAGGCATGTGCAAGCTCTGGTTTTAGAGTAGGCTACCTCCAATTGCTAGATGCAGGGGAGGGCACCAGGATGCAGGTTGTGTCTTTTTGTCATGTGTGCCCCCTGAAGCATTTGGTTGGCCACTGTTTGATACAGGAAGCTGGACTAGATGGATCTTTGGCCTGATCCAGTGGGGCTCTTCTTATGTTCTTATGCAAGAAAGAAAATCATGTTGCAGAGGCAACATGTCTTAGGGATGAAGCAACAAGCAAACCTGCCCTTGTCCTTGACCAAGATCAGCTTGTTTAGCAGTATCTTCCCTCAGTGCTGGCACTTGATTGATTGGGGCAGAGTCCAACACTAGATCCCCCATAGCACTCCTGCCTGCCTGCCTCCTCCAGTTCAGGTGAGGCAGAACCAACCCATTATAGTCCATGGAAAAGCAGCACAGCTGCCCTGCCTGGTTATACCTGAGGAGGTTCTCATTACATCCAGCTTTCTCAGGTGTAAGGAGAGCCTCCTCGGATATAAGCAGGCATGGCATCTGCACTGCTTTTCCATAGACTACAATGAGGAGGTTCTGCCTCACCTGCCACACCTGCACTGCATGTCCCTGCCTCTTGTGGTGCACTGGACACTGCTAATGCCACTGATACTGATATTTCAATGGTCAGCTTGGCCAGTGCTCCAGCTCTGATGCCATCCCTGTCTTTCCGGAATCACCCTCACTTCACCTGACTTCCACCTCTCTCTGATTCACCTGTACAACATCCCTGGTACTGATTTGTCAATATCTCTCCCCCTCATCCATTTCTTACCTAATGGAGCCTGACACAATCCTTGCCAAGGGGGCTTACAATTCTATGACCTATTTGCTCTTGGCACTTTAAAAGGTGCTTTACAGCAGTAGTGCTAACTGTGCCTACACTGTGCTGTGAAGTATGTGTTTTTCCCACGGAATAAATGATCGCTTATGCTTGAAAAATTAATGAAAATTTGATGTAAAGAGTTGACATGATTTGTATTCTAATGTGCTCTTAGGGAAGTTCCCCGGCCTCCCAGGAAATATATCAGCCAGGTGTGAATAATTGGAACTGTATTTCTTTTATAATATGCATCTAGGTGTAGAGGCTGCTGGCCACTACAGTAACAGCATCCACCTTCGAGTCACTCCAGCAGATCCTAAACACCATAAAGAGGCAGGTAGCAATCACATAAGATTAACCCTTTGAGAAACAGTTTTGAATATATTTTACCCTTTACATCCATGGGGCCTACTGCAGTAGTTAGCTCAGGCAGATTGGTGGGGCCACCCATCTCTGTCTACCTAGTTGGCTCCATTGCTCCTTCTTGTCCTTCTGCTCCCTGGATTAGAAAAAGAAGAGGGAGGCAGAGAAGAAGATGGAGAGGGCAGAGTTAGAACATTGGAGAGTGGGAGGAGCAGACCCCAACAGATAGGGCTGCCCCTATAAGGATGCGGGGCTCAGGACACATCAAACAGTGTGGGGCCTTCCTATTCCCCCCCCCCCCGTGTTTGTAAAAAATAAAAGTCATAATGTCAGAATGTGATCCACTCTGCTATTATCTCTTCAACTGCAACTAATGAGAAGATGTGGAGGGTGAGGAGAAGGGCAGAGAGGGGGGCGGGTGAATTGGATGGATGGAGGAATTCTGAGCCCACAGCAAAGCCAAGAGGGCTGCTTGGGTGGGGGAGGCAGGCTGAGGGGCAACAGGGAAGGGAGGATTGTGTGATGAGTTGAGCAAGCAAAGAGGATTGGCGAGGGGGAAAGGGAAATGGGGCATGAAAAGGCAAGGGTGGATGGGATGGCCTGACGGGGAGTGTGTTCTAAGGGAGGGAGCAGGAAAGCAAGGATGCCACTTCTATATTTTCACTGTGCATGTGCACTGGCTGTAGGCTGAGAAGACTCGGGGGCTTGCTCTAGTTCTACTGGCGCCTCCATGCTGCCTCCCACCACCATCCTTCTCTTAACTTGAACCTGTCATGTCAAGGATGGCACAGGAAAGCCGGCACTTTCCCCCCTCTTTTTCCTCCTCCCCTGCATGTGGTTCCCTTCAATGTGGTCTCAGCAACAGCACCTTTCCAGCTGGGCTGTTATCCCCACTGACACTGCAAGTAACATTGCTTCTCTTATCTTGGTACATGCAGGGCCCTAGGCAGCCATCCCAGTTGCCCACCCCAGGGGACGGGCCTGCCAGAACAACAACAAGTAAGGGGGGGTAGCATATGGCATGCTGCTCAGGCATCAGGAAATCTTGGTCAGCAGCCCTAGGCTTTACCACAGTTTGGTCAAGGCTACAGGGAGAATCAATAGCATAACTCAAATAAAAACAGATCCTTGACCCTCTGTTTTAGTAACCCTGATTGAGATGACATGCTCCTTTCCACTAATCCAGGCTTAAATAGTGCTGCAATGGCGATGGCTGCCACTACAGTTGCATAAACATTATATACAATTATATCTGCATTAGGTATATGTCTCTTCCCTAGTTGGATGGCATATAAATGACCTGCTGGTCTCTCAGCCTTACCAACACACCTCCCTGTCCTAACTGGGTCAGTGAAAGAATCTTTCTGTGCTGTTGTAATGCTCTGTTGTCTGAAGGAGGGCTTTGGGTTGGCACAGAGGCACAGTCAGACAAGCACTGACTCCTTGTCCACAGTCTGCTATTGTTGCCTTCACAGTGCCATGAGCTTTATACACTGAGCCTGGATTTGGGCAATCCATCAGGGTAGTATTCATTAATATTATTGGGCTGCCTGAATCGTGTTGTGTGTGTGTTTTATTTTATTTTTTTAATCATACTGCATTGATTAGCAGAATGGGTACATGGAGTGTAGCAGAAGTTGGGAACAATTTCATTAACCTTCAGAAGCAGCAGTAAGTCAGTGACTTTGGCCATAAAGATATAATATAATGGGAGATGTAGGCAGAGCATTTCCTTCACGAGAATAGCTGCCTGGAGCAAATGTTGACGTGTCAATCTGCCAGCCAGGATTCCAATTAAATACATGCCTTTGACAAGCTTCTTGTTTTCTGTGCCCCAGAGATGGTGGGGTCAGCCATTTTGCAGATCCTATTTAACTTCTGCTGCTGAGCTTACCCTGCACAAAAACAACTGAATGACAGAAATTATCCTGAGCAATTATCTTCCTCATCATCGGTGCTTACTAGACAGAGAGGCCAGTTTCTGATCTCAGCTCCGCCAGTCAAAATCTAGAAAAACTGACAATGCTTTCTGAACTTTTATTTCATTTTGGAGCAAAATACAGTGCTTGGTATCTGTCTACAGAACATCTGGGCATGGAAAATGGTAGCATCTGCGCCCTGTTCAGAAAGATCCTCTGCTGGGATGCCAGCTGACTCTATCAAAGGCAGTGCTGTAGGGAAGCCTGTAGCATTGCTCCAGCCTTGCTCTTCCTAATGAGGATTCTTCCTATCATTTACAGTACATGAGGAAGGCTTGGTGACTGCACAATCGATAATGCTCCCCAATAGTTAGGTAGAAAAAATTGAATGCTTTCCAAAACCATCCATTGACTTAAATAAGAATTGAATTAAAGCCATGATTTGCATAGGAAATCCTGTTTTTGAAGTATATTATTAGAGATGGGGACACAAAGATGGTGAGTTCTGCTTTACTTCTTGCTTAAATCAAAAGCTGAAAAAGTGAAGACAGAGAGAGAAGGACAAGAAAGGACATTTCATCAGTGAAGGCTGCATCACTTTATTAAAAAAAAAAAAAAGGCAAGGCAGAATTTTGCCTCTGAAATTATATTAGTGTCCCACACATACAGCAATAATTAAAAACCTGCCAGCATTTCTATTATGTATTCTGTTTTGGTGCATTTAATATCTCAGCTGCTTGAAATCTCATTGGGTTGATTCTTGGCAAACAGATTTTCACTCTGGATGCAAATCAAAGCCTGAGTCACCTTTATTTTTAAGCACAGGTCTTGCTTAGAATGTATGGTAATTTTTATGTTATTTGTTCTCAGAACAACTCTATGAGGTACGTTGGAGCTATTTTACTTTTTGCAGATGGGAAACAAATGAGGCTGAGAAATGTGGATTTGTCCCGAGCCATCTACCAAGTTCCTGCCTGAACAATGATTGGAACTCAGGTCTCCAAGGTCCAAGCCCGAATGTGTATCTTACCATGTAAGAAAATAGTGATGTAGGACTGGATGGATTTTTGGAAACCCATGAAGACTGTAACAAATGAAACATGATTCGTTTGTTTTGCCTGACCTGCTGCGCCCATGTTTCCACTGTCTGCCTCTAGTATGGAAGTACTGAGGAAAATCACTATTTCCTAGCTAATGAGAAGCAAAGGGCCAATGGCATTCCAACAAGGTGTCATGTGTTCTCCCTTAGTAGGCTATGATTTAAATCCTCATTATCTCCATTTTGCAAATCAGGAGTTGAGGTCAGGACATAGCCATCCACTATCTGAGTAAGGGTGGTGGTACAATGTTGTGAAAGACATGGAGTTCTCACTTAAAACAGTACCACCATGTTGAGATCTTCCTGTCCTCTCCCCAACGCACAGTAATTCTCAACACATGTCATGACATCATCATATTGCACATTTCCTCACTCCCACCAGCTGCAGCCAATTTTTAGGGACTTACTTATTTGGCAACATCTGTGTATCACTTTTTTAAAACCACAATGGTTTTCAAAACAGTTTGCAATAGTAAAATCAGATTTATGAGTAAATAAAAATGCACTCACAATGACAGTGCAGGGTGCATTTCATTGGTATCAAACAAAGGTAATGTGGCTTCTGGGTCTGCTTCTCTGAAAAGTGGAAGAGGCAAAGGGAGAATTCTGAGAGGGCAATGCCTATTTTTGGGTGCGTGTCTTCCTCCAACCCACCAATCCTCCCTATTGCCATTGCTGCTGCTGGGGAAACATACAGGGTGATGATGTCATGGTAGGGGGACTTTACTCCTACCTTTCATATTACAGTGAGAGGAGAAGAGCTCTATGTTGGAATGCTGTTGTGGTGAGAGTTCCTTGTCTCTCATAATGGTTAGTTCCATCCTGAATGGAGTACATCATGCCTAATATGAACACACTGCCCATTGGACCACATTGTCTTGGCATTAAACTCCATGTGATGTGTGTATTTATTTCCATCTGACTTTATTTTTTCCTTTCTTTAAAGAAGCAGCTGTGTACATGGGGAAATCCAGGGTGTGATAATGGAATATGGGGAGGAGAGTTAACCCATTCACCCTATGCTTTAATTGGTCCCAGCAGGGAAATTGCTACTGGTGGACCAGTGCAGAAACTAGGATGCATAAGGGATAAAATGTTTCTTCATTTATTTTCATTGCTAAAATCCTAGTTTGTGTGTATTTGTCAGAATTGTGCTTGGATCATCATGAAATTGACCCATTTTTGTTTGCTCATTCAACCATTTTGTTCCCCTTTGGTTCCAGTGAGAGAAACAGCTCCAGTTCTTCTGCTTCTAAACTGTGGTTTTACAGTCAATTTGCAGGAAATTTACAGGTAGGCTGGACTCCTTCAAGGGATCATGTCCTCCAAATTTCAGACAATGGGAACCCATTTTAGAGGACATTAACAAGTTTGTAAATGCTATAAAGTCAAAGTCAAAGATTTTTTATTGTATTAGCTAATAGCCATCACAATAAGATAAAACATGTAAATCCAAAAATACATCAGATACAAACAGTGATAAAATGATAAAATTAGGTCAAAATCAAGCACAAAAGTCACCTACACCTATCATATTAAGGAATCTCCTTTACAATCTACTGCTATTTCCACCAGGTAGTTGGCACGAATAGTTCTGGCAGCTTTAGCAAACAACGCCATACTATAGGTGACCGATGGGTCACAATCAGAAAGTAACCAGTACAATTTCGTAAGTGTGTTCTCCCCTTGAAGGGTAGCCAAAATAGGCTCCAAAAATCTTACCCTAGGATTTTGATAAAGCTGACAATGAAGCAGATAATGTACAATATCTTCGATCTGTCCTGCTCCGCAAATACAAAGCCTCAAATGCCTGGGAATGGACATATATCTGCCATCTAGAACTGCAGTTGGCATAGTTTGAAAACGCAGTTCAGTGAACGCCTTTCTCAAGGAGGCAAAGGTAAGTGAATATAAATATTGCACTCTTGAGTGACTTGGTTTCAGGAAACAATACAGCTGGGAAAAATTTGAAGATCTTACTATATCTAAGTCCTGATCATTATCCAATTTAAACATCCATTCCCTTAGCATTTGTTTTATTTCAGAAAAGACAAAAATGTCAGTAGAAAGAGCTTTAGATTTTAGGAGCATTTGCACCAGAGTGGCCCTGTAAATGCTATAAGCTTCTCATTTGTTTTCATTCAGATACTATTTCCACTTGCCCTGCCTGTTTTCCAGTTTGCAGTTTTTCAGCCATTTGGTATGATATGATCTTTGTAGATACTACACAAATTTTCCAAGGATCACACCTGCAACATTTCAGGCAGATAAGAGAAAGAGGATACAGGTATAACCTAATTATCCATGGATTTTTCACCTGCAGTTTTATCTCAAGGCAATGGGGAGGGCTCTTTCAACCAAAGGAGAAAAGTTGTTTAACAATAGCCTGATTAATGTGGGAGAGGGCAGACAATCCATCAATCATTCTCTCTCCAGGTGCTTAGAATAGCTTCAGTTGGAGGCAAATGACCACTCCCTTCCCCCTGAGCAGGTAAAAGAAGGCTAAGCAGAAATGACTATCACCTCCTCCATTCTTCCCCCCTGCACTGCAGTTCTGGGTGAAGGCAGGGATTGCTGTCTCAGAGTGAAGCCTTGTGAGAAACTGATTGTCTACCCTACCTGATGCATTACAAAGATCAGCAAAGCTGTTTTTAAATTGCTGAGCAGAGGGACATTGTATTTTAAATGGATTTGCTTTAATTTGATTTTTGCCATTCCCATGGGATGGCTCTGGGATACCTCCTGAATACGGAGCCTCAATCTGTATTTGAAAAGTCACCTAGTCCATCTGCTATCTAAACATATGGTAAATAAAAATAAAAACTGGGCACAGTAACCTAATCTTCATTGTCATCAAAACCATCATTCTATACAGTAACAATGAGCTATCACTTTGTATGCCAAAGCTGTAGTTTCTACATATTTGTGAGAAATTCCAAAACATCAGTCCTGATGTGGACTGACCATGCTCATTGGCCCACAAGAACAATGAAACTGTTTGAGCTAGTTGGGTATTAGGAATTGGGAGGGGCAACATTTTGTTGAAGGTGATGATGATGGTGATGATGATAGTGATGATTTTATTAATAAATAGAGGACAAAGCTCAAATGAGATCTTGGATCAACTGCTTCTTTACAAGCTGCATTTCTTCAGATAAACAAATTTATAATAGCGCAAGGAGTAAACCCCTGAATCTAGTCCTGTTGCAGCCATGGTTGGTTGTGGGTGTCAAAAACTAAAGGAATGAACAAAACCCAAATGGCTGAATGGATCCCTTTGCTCAAAACTTGTTTGTGGCCATTATGCCTGGCATGAGACAAATGCCAAATGGAATGAAAGGGATCCTGTTTGTCCTGTTTTCCCATTTGTCCCAAGTTGAATGCCAATTCCTACCCGAAACTAATTTAAATGCCAGCTACTTTTGTTAAATTGACTTCCTCTTGTGCTCCCAGCTTGTCTTGCCAGCTTCACTATATTTGACAAGATTTATTTTCAGGTTCTATCTATGAATGCAGGCTGGCAGCAAATAGTGAAACATATGGCAAAACACAGACTTTAATAGAAGCAAACAGCATTTCAAATAATAATTACAAAACTCCATCTGAAACAAACCATCATTAGAATTAGAAACTTCATCTGAACTACTGTTGTTTAGGTCAGTCACTAGCTAACACTTGAATGTAGCCCAAAGTTCCTTACCAGAACATTTTTTTAATTAAATAATTTCAGAAGTTTGCAAATTGCTTTCATTGATCAGCTCAAACCAATGTAATTGTACTGAATTCCCACCATTTAAAAAAATGTTCACAGTAAATGAGGCTCAGGACAAAGTGAAAACATGAAGCTTTTCAATGTACGTATATATATTGAAGGATCCATGACATATTCTGAGTACAAAATCATCATAGGAAATAGCGGCAAAATTGGAATAAAGCAAACTTTACCTAGTATTTCTCACACCTCATTCTGTATAATGGGGGTTGCTCAGAGAAAGATGCAGGTGGCATCTGTGTGATGTGAACATAAGAACATAAGAACATAAGAACAGCCCCACTGGATCAGGCCATAGGCCCATCTAGTCCAGCTTCCTGTATCTCACAGCGGCCCACCAAATGCCCCAGGGAGCACACCAGATAACAAGAGACCTCATCCTGGTGCCCTCCCTTGCATCTGGCATTCTGACATAACCCATTTCTAAAATCAGGAGGTTGCGCATACACATCATGGCTTGTACCCCGTAATGGATTTTTCCTCCAGAAACTTGTCCAATCCCCTTTTAAAGGCGTCTAGGGTAGACACCAGCACCACATCCTGTGGCAAGGAGTTCCACAGACCAACCACACGCTGAGTAAAGAAATATTTTCTTTTGTCTGTCCTAACCCGCCCAACACTCAATTTTAGTGGATGTCCCCTGGTTCTGGTATTATGTGAGAGTGTAAAGAGCATCTCCCTATCCACTCTGTCCATCCCCTGCATAATTTTGTATGTCTCAATCATGTCCCCCCTCAGGCGTCTCTTTTCTAGGCTGAAGAGGCCCAAACGCCGTAGCCTTTCCTCATAAGGAAGGTGCCCCAGCCCCGTAATCATCTTAGTCGCTCTCTTTTGCACCTTTTCCATTTCCACTATGTCTTTTTTGAGATGCGGCGACCAGAACTGGACACAATACTCCAGGTGTGGCCTTACCATAGATTTGTACAATGGCATTATAATACTAGCCGTTTTGTTCTCAATACCCTTCCTAATGATCCCAAGCATAGAATTGGCCTTCTTCACTGCCGCCGCACATTGGGTCGACACTCATCGACCTGTCCACCACCACCCCAAGATCTCTCTCCTGATCTGTCACAGACAGATCAGAACCCATCAGTCTATATCTAAAGTTTTGATTTTTTGCCCCAATGTGCATGACTTTACACTTACTGACATTGAAGGGCATCTGCCATTTTGCTGCCCATTCTGCCAGTCTGGAGAGATCCTTCTGGAGCTCCTCACAATCACTTCTGGTCTTCACCACTCGGAAAAGTTTGGTGTCGTCTGCAAACTTAGCCACTTCACTGCTCAACCCTGTCTCCAGGTCATTTATGAAGAGGTTGAAAAGCACCGGTCCCAGGACAGATCCTTGGGGCACACCGCTTTTCACCTCTCTCCATTGTGAAAATTGCCCATTGACACCCACTCTCTGCTTCCTGGCCTCCAACCAGTTCTCAATCCACGAGAGGACCTGTCCTCTAATTCCCTGACTGTGGAGTTTTTTCAGTAGCCTTTGGTGAGGGACCGTGCCTTCTGAAAGTCCAGATATATAATGTCCACGGGTTCTCCCCCATCCACATGCCTGTTGACCTTTTCAAAGAATTCGATAAGGTTTGTGACTCAAGACTTACCCTTACAGAAGCCATGCTGACTCTCCCTCAGCAAGGCCTGTTCATCTATGTGTTTTGAGATCCTATCTTTGATGAGGCATTCCACCATCTTACCCGGTGTGGCATTAATGAATCCCTATTCAGCCCATTGGAGGTGAGAGTACAAGTGCAGTGAGTAAAATGTGGGATTTAATGTAGGAGCTCTTTAATAAAGCCCCATTCATGTATGGAGTTTCTGGGCAAGTTCCCTGGGCAAGTCTATGTGTCCCAACCCAGCCTACCTCATAGAGTAGTTATGAGGATAAATATGATAAGTACAAGAAGAATTGTAAGTGCTTTGTATGCCTAAGAAAGCCACACAGATTATGATTTCTCACTCTTCCTTCTGTTGTCCCCCACCTAGGCCTAAATTTAGATTGCATATTCCCAGGGCAGGGATCTATCTTATTTGTTTGCTTCTACTATATAAAGGGCCATGCACACAGATGTGGCTGCATAACAATAAATACAGCAACATTTCATAGTGCAACATTTTATTTCAATACAGACTAGCAAGGTTCAGATCCAGGCATAGCTACTGTATTATTCTGAATATTTGTATTATGGTCAGTTATATTTCTATCCTACTCTTCCTCCAAGGAACTCAGGGCAGCATACAAGTTTCTACCTGCATTTTATCCTCATAACAACCCTGTGAACTAAATTAGGCTCAGAGGTAGTAGCTGCTCATGGTCAACCAATGAGTTTCATGACTGAGGATTTGTACCTGGATCTTCTCACTCCAAGGGCGCAATCCTAACCCCTTATGTCAGTACTTTCCAACACTGGCATAGCAGTGCCAATGGGACTTATGCTGCATCCTGCAGTTGGGTGTCACTCACAGAGCGCTCTTCAAAGTAAGGGAATGTTTGTTCCCTTACCTCAGAGCTGCATTGCCCTTAAGCCAGAGCGGGAAAACACTGACATAAGGGTTTAGGATTGCGCCCCTAGTTGAGTACTCTGACATCTATGTCACATTGATTCTGTCAGACTTACTGAGTGACCTTGGGTAAGTCACTATCCTCCATCAGATCTACCCCACAGAATAAATATAGTGCCATAAAGACTGTTCTGGGCTCCTTGGAGGAACAGCAGTCTACAACTTCTACTTTCCTTGTTCTGGCCTCACTTCAAAATACACAGCAGCAGAGCAAGGAGGAGGAAACAGGGTAAGCTGGTAGAACTGGGGGCCTGCCTTCAGAACTGCTGGGTGGGGCAGGGAGAAGGAGGTAGTGGCAATGATCCTGCTCCTGTTCCATGCTCCAGAAGAGGACCAAAGTTGCACTTGCCTTGCCTCCTCTCCTCCTCTGGGGTGACACGTGGACAGGCAAAGATGACTTCTGATGCTGCCTCTCCTCCACTTCTGCCTAAAGTAGAGGCAGAGAGGCAGTGGACAGGCAGACAGGTGGGTGGGTGAAGAGGGCCACCCGTACTGCCTCTCGTCGTCTGCTTCTAAAGAGAAGCAAAGAAAGACTCGGGTAGTGGAGGTGCACATTTGCTTGTGTTCTCATGGGACAGCCAAAGCTATGGGGGAAGGGGGAGGCTGGCAGAATTTCTGTGGTGCTTCAGGTGATATTTCTCCTTGGGATGAGCCTGAGAGAGAGATGATAATTGTTGTGTTGTATGCATAGATGGGGAAAAAAAACAAAGTTTAAATATGGTCTTCTCAGAGCTCCTATTGCTACTTGAATTCTTGCTGCTACAAGGTATTTCGATAAAAAATTACAGTCTGATATGGAAAACTCAATACATCATGGCAGGCAAGTAAGAATAGCCAAGCTTCCTGACAGTGTCTGGCTAGAATATTAATAGTCAGTAGCTGTAAGCAGCATGAGAGACGGGTGATATTTGTAGGACTTATTGGCTCTTTCTTTGAAAACTGAACAATTTAATGCAGCTTTTAATACTATGGTATCATTTTTGTTGATCTCTCTCTGCTACACTCAGATGACCTTGAAGACTGTCAATTCATTCAAATAAAAGTTTGAAAATCAGGAGTGGCATCTACCTAGGGCAGTGGTATTCAAACTCTCTGGAGAGTCTGAGCCGCTCTAAGTTCTTGGGGGGGGCAGTAGAAACAGTGGGGATGGAGGGAAGGCAGCAGCGCGATCCCCAGGATCATGATGCTCAGGGGGGACTGCAGGGGCTTGGGTACACTTACCTGAGCCTCCTGCAGCCTCCAGGAGGTGCAGGGAGCCCTGTGCGACCATCTGCAGGGCTCCCCGCAGCTTCAGAAGTGAAAGTGGAGCAATCATGCTCCACTTCTGCTTTAGCGGAGGCAGGCGCGATCGCTCCACTTTCGCTTTCAAAGTTGCGGGGAGCCCTGCAGAAGGTCACGCAGGGCTCCCCACACCTCTGGGAAGCTGCAGGAGGCTCAGGTAAGTGTACCCAAGCCCCTGCAGGCCCCCTGAGCGGCGCGATCCTGGGGATCCTACTGCTGCCTCCTCCCTGCTTCCAGGCTGCCCCTGCCCCTTAAGGTGAAAGTGGCCAGGGCTCACAGGCTGGGGCGTCGCAACACCCCAGTTTGAAAAGCCCTGACCTAGGGCTATGCTAATACTGAGCAATGAAAAGGAAACATGAGGCAGCCCAATCCTGAGCTGCCTGGGGCGCCCAGCTTTGGCGGCACTGAAAATGGCTGTCGCCGCATCCTGCACGCCTTGGGCTGCCGTGGGCGGCACCTTAGGAGAAGGGGACTTTCGTCCCCTTCTCCTGGGTAAGGGAAGCAATCCTGCAATGGGGCTACTCACTTTTCCGCCAACCAAGGTCAGCGGTAAGGTAAATGTATTTGTGTAGGGTGCCGAGCCCTACACGAATGGACAGGATTCGGTGGAACGGAGCTCCAACAGACCCACCTCTCTGCCTCCCCACTCCCTCCCCCCAGCACAATTCCCACCCGCCCTCTCCCCGCCCCCCACCATGCTTCCTCCCCACCCTCTCTCCACCCTCCACCTACCTCCCCCCTCCCCGTCATGCCTCCTCCTCGCCTCTCCCCCTGCCCCTGTTATCCTCTCTGTGGCTTGGCGGTCCATGAGACCGCCAAGCAGCAGAGGCCGGGTGCTCGCTCAGTGCTAGCCCAGTGCCAGCCAGCTAGCATGGCTAGCACGGGCTAACATGGGTGGCAGCCCAGCAGTAAGCCTCGCAAACATGCCTTATGGCACGTTTGCAACAGTGCGCTCTGGTGGAAAACCGGAGCGCCGAGCTCAGGATTCGGCTCTAAATTGGGATATCCCAGAATTTGGTAAAGCCGAGCTTGTGTAGTGGCTTATAAAAAAAGTCAAAAATATACCACAATGCAACACTGTTAAGTATATTTAAATGCATTCATTTTAATTAACATACACTTAAGTGTGAGTTCTTGCCAACACTGCTCATTCACATGCACATGTGACTAATCCTACACGTATGAAGCATTCATACAATGTAGGCTCTGGCTCTGTCCTAGCTCCTAAGGAAATGTCAGCCATAACCCCAAATGTAGTAAGGATAGACTGCACACATGTTGGAAAAGAGTGGACAATATCTGGACTGTAGCTGTTTGTAAAAGCGCAGAGCTGATTCACTGTTATTTCTCCTCTGTTATTTTTATTGACATATGCCTAGCAAAGATGCTCAAGAAAATATTATTTAACATTCCTTTTGCCTTATCCCTGGTTGTTTTATAAATACTAATGATGTGTGAGTTAGACATAAGTTCCCTAGACAATTTGTCTAATAATGTAATTAAAATGCCGTTTATCAAGAGGAATTTTTCAAATGAAGAGCACATTGATGATATATTACTGTTTGACCTGTTATATAAGAGGATTATATTTTCTGCAATTACAGATTGAAACTCTTTGCCGCTACAAAAATGATTGTTTTCCAATTAACTTGTCTTGAAGGAATGAAAAAAGGCATAAACTGCAATCCTCCTGTTACCACAGAAACTCCTGGCTTGCTGAGTTAAACTGGAGGCCCAGTTTTACCCATGGATTTCATTATCTTTTTCAATAGTTAAGGAATTGCTAAATGTTGTTGGTCCATAGTTAGGATGCGTGACTAAAAAGCAAGAGAGGGCAATACATAGTGATCTGAAAGTTATTTTACTACTGTGCATACTCTATTTGTGGCTAGAGAGACATTGTGATGAAGCTTAACGAATTTATTTAGATGCCAGGCCTCAGCCCTAGAACATCTGAATATCAGCCTTTCTCTGAGAAAGGCCACAGATGTGGTGCAGAGAGCCAGAGGTAAAGGGTGCAGTAGCATGTGGGCAGGGGTTTGATACCGGGTCAGGAAGACAAAAGCAGAAGCCAAGTTAAGGCTGTATAGTCACTTTAAGTGATGAGTTGCTCAGATTGGAGAGCTAGACAGGATGCAGGGATTGTACGGAGTCTGATGTGTCCTTCTTGATCTGTAAAGTCAAATGACCAAATTCAGGCTGTGATCAGCTCATAAGAGCCCAGACCAGCACTGCAGCCTAGAGAGTGCCCTCAGACTCAGGGGGTCTAGTCTTGCTGGCCTGTTGAGGACCCAGAACCCTGATGGTACAAAGGTAAAATGCAGGAGATTGATGGTTAGCAACCTCAATTTAAAACCCCGCAACAGCAGTGTAACTTTGTAAGTGGCCCCTCCTGGCATCGGAGCCATTCTAGGCAGCGTCAGCAGACTATCTGAGGTTTGGAGGCTCAGCTTAGTGATGCAGGATGATGGGCAGGAGCCGTTCCTCTTTAATTTGCCCTTCCTGTGGGGATTTGCTGGCTTCTGGAAAGGGATGGTGCCCACCTCCCCGCTGGAGGCCAGTTGGGATGCTCTCAGTTGGCAGAGGTCCTGTTGCTTGGAGGCATTTGGCAGCTGATTAAGGAAGGGAAAGTGGAGGAAGTTCCTCAGAGATTAATCAACAGCTAGGCAGATGCATAGACAACTGCTGCATGCATCATGGCAGCACCTTCCATTTGATTTTGAAGGTCCAGTTATATTTTTAGATCTTTGGAACAAGACTTAAAGTGCTGCCACAAGTCATGCAGTAACCATCTATGGGTGCAAATTATCATGGGTCAGTCAACTGGGCCCTCAGGAGGCCATGGACCCTCAGATGGCCCTCAGATGGCGCCAACCTCTGATGCCTTTCACACCCCTAGCGCCTGATAATTAACTGGAAATTTAAAAAGAGTGCCTTTGGAATCATAGGTAAGGATTCCTAGTTAGAGGTTATGAGTTCTTGATCGTCCCGAGTGTGGGCACTTCTTATATGAGAAGTTTAAGAATAGAACTTAGGGCCTTCTTCTATGAATTGCCTACTGTCAAAATGATTTTTTTGTATTTTTGTACCAAATTTGACATCTTGATGAGAACATATTTCTTCTTCCGATCTTAGGGCCCAATCCTATCCAATTTTCCAGCCCTGATGAAGCTGTAATGCAGCTCCAAGATAAGGGAACAAACATTCCCTTGCCTTGAGGAGGCCTCTTTGACTGCATCCCCACTGTAGGATGCAGTGCAAACCCTGTTGACATGGCCACATCAAGCACTGGAAAGTTGAATAGGAGCGGGCCCTAAGCAACTTTTATATCTGTGGAACTGTCATAGCTTTCATAAGTCTTGGAGCCACAGAACAATGAAGGGTCAAGTAATCTCTCACAGACATCATATCAGCAGTTTCCAAAACTACCATTATCAACATTCTTTGGAAGGGTTATAATAATGAAATTGGTACATAAATTTGTACCATTAGATTATGTTCTCACTGTTTGCATGGGGTGACAGTGCGGCAAAGTGTTTAAAGGGCCGTCTTCTCCCATGTGACCTCACCCACTAATTAAGCTCTTTTTCAGAGACCCATCTCTGGGTGTCCCTCCCTTCTGAATTTAGGCAGATGGCTACAAGAGAGAGATGGCACTCAAATTCTGACACTCAGTGGCACAGCTAGATCATTTGATACCTGGGGCCCATAAATTTTTGACACTCCCCATACAACAAAATTATTTTATATATTTAGTTATATTTTTCACATTTTTATACCATCCTTCCTCTAAGGAGCTCAGGGTGATATGCATGGTTTCTCCCCTTCTTTTGCCCCCACAACAATCCTGTGAGGTAAGTGAGACTGAGAGATGAAATGAAATGAATGACAAGAAATGAATAGTAATAATGGCCAGAAAATAAATGCAGTGAATTGCTTCCCCACAAGCAAGGGATGAACATCAGTACCCTCCCCTACGATTGCTCCCCTGCACATAGTACTCAGTGACTTACTGCCCCTGCATCTGGTGGTTCAATGTTACGTAAGTATATTGTGTTTTCTTTTTCTGGTTATTTGGCTATAACTTTTGAAAGAGTACAGATATTTTAATGCGGTTTGTTTCATTGCATTCTGCTGTAAATTACACATTGAATGGTATATAACATTATGGTATTATTCCTAACAATAGTGATTTTTACAATTTTGGTTACTAGTGGTGTCACCCCCCCAGGGTGGCATCCAGGATGGCCCACCTCCTTGCCCCCTGCTGCCTATGCCACTGCTGAGCTGACACTCTCTCTGGGTATGTTTGCCTGGCTCCATAGTTGTGAGCTTTTAGGTGCCAGGCTAAGTCTGTCCTCTTCTGCTTTTAGTGTTGAGATCTTTTTAATGATCCACTATAAAATGCTCTTGTATGCATTCATCTTTATCTTCTCTATCTGCTTTTTTTTTTAATTTTTGTACTGAGTTTAACAGTGTTAAATGGTTTTATTGCTGTAAGCCATCTTGAGGTTGTTCATGGGAAAAGGCGGGCTATCAATTCTATAAATAGGTAAATAAATCATGGATAATCTGGTTCAAGTGCACACGTGTATGCGGCATTTACAAAATGAGATGGATATCTGGATTGATTTGGTTATCACACAGGTTTAGTGCAAAAGGCATTGGAGGGGGGCTAGTATTCTCTAGCTAACAGATTTCACGTTGTCAGCATATTCTAATAGGCTTATTAGCAATTTTATTGTATTTAATTTGCAGCAAGGTAATTTAGTGTCAAGCAAAAGAGCCATCAGGATGAAAAACTGCATCAGAATTAAAAACCAATAGTCAAACTTCCTATCTTGATGAGCTCTTGCGGTGTAATGATGATGCACAATTAAGCAGGAGTCAGTCCTCCTGGCCATCGCACAAGAAGGTTTTATGGAAATGCATGTGTGTGGGAGGGGAAACCAGTTGGTTCTTCTCCGCTGCCGAAAAGCCTAGGGAAATATGTAATGCTTGCCTTGTTTGTTTTCATTATAAATTCCCCCCTTCTCCCCCATGCTCTTGTGTTGAAATTATACTGAAATTGTCCCGGCTAAGGGCTTTTCCATGCTATAAAATCCTCTTCTTGCTTTCTAACCACAGCTTTAATTTTATTCTGCAGTTTGAGAAAACAATTGGAATGAAAAGTTTCTTCTGATTTTCTCCTGAGCCCAAACCTAGCAAAAAATCAGAATACCAGTGAGCATGACAGGAGAGGGCAGTAAGCAGTCTCCCAAAGTGAGGAACCAAAGAACATTGCATTTTAAAGCTATAGAATACTTTGTCTGACCCATTCCATATTGGTTGAAGTATGCCACCTGGAAGATGATGAAATACTGGTTGTTATCAGTTGCTGCAAGGCACAGAGAGATGGGAAAGATGAAGGGTGCTGGGTTTCTATCGGACGTTGTACTTTCTGATGTTCACCCTAATCCCAACTGTTTGGGAATGGATTGTGTTTTCTCAGAGGTGAGGGACGTGCACTCTGAACATGCATGAAGTCTTTTATTTTCTAGGGCCACCATCCTATGCAGGCCTGACACAAGCATTCCATCAATGTAAGGTTCTTTATGGCTGACATTAAAGGCAACACTCGGTATGTCCCTTTACTTCGAGGAGGCTTCCAGATTACTAAATTCCTCTACAGCAGTGGTTCCCAACCTTTAGGAGCTCAGGGAGCACTAAGGCAAAATTTGGAGACAGCAGGGACCACATGCAACCCCCCCCTGCACACAAAAAATACAATTAAATTTGTAATACATAAGATTATTTCATAATTAATGTGATGGTTGTGCTTGCATTTGCTTCACTAGTTGTGAAATTCTTGGGTTTATACTGCTGCTCAAAGCTACATGCATGTCATCACTAGGGTCCAACCGATTCCTCTGCTTATTTTTCATCATTAGCAGACTAGAAAATCCCTGTTCATGCAAAAAGGTTGTTGAAAACACAACAAGGTACCGCAAGGCAATTTTCCGAAGTTGAGAATAAGAAACTGCCTTTTTGCACCAGAATTCCTCGAGGTTTGTGCCAGATCCAAAAGCTTCCTTGCAGTTGCTGTCAGTTTGTAATTCGATGACCTCTTCCTGAATTTCATCGGGCAGTTCCCCAACTTTGATGGTGAAAGGGTTTTGAATCACTTTCCGGATCGCTTCCACTTCAACTCTGTAGCATTCTGGGAAGTATCAAATGAATTCATCTTTAAGCATTTGCAGGTGGCGCAGAATGCTTCCTTGGACTTCTGCTATGATAGAAGTATAACTCTTGTCGTCAACAAGGGTTTTCAGCGTTTGAAAAGCGAAATAGTTCTTTGCCTTGACTTTATCTATCCATAATTCAATTTTGCAAACAAATTAGCAAAGTTTGTCTTGAAACATGAAGATGTTTTCATGTGCCTTCCAATGTTTTATTTCCAGAACCTTGCAGCTGCAAACTTAGCTTGTTTAAATGTAAAAAATGTCCACAAGATAGGCCAGACGCATCTGGAATTTTGGATCACAAAACTGCTCCAACAAATCATTCATGTTTTTCTCAATTAAAAATACCTTCAGCTCCTCCCTGAGCTCATATAATCGTCCCAACATGTTTCCTTTGGAAAGCCAACAAACTTCGGTGTGAAAAAGTAGTATTTCATGCTCAGCGTCTAAATCAGCACACAATTTTTTGAACACACATGTATCAAGGGAACTGCTTTTGACAGTGTTCACCATTGTTATGGCCAGTTTCATTGTATTAGCCAAGTCTTCCGGCAATGTTTTGGAAGCTAACGCTTGGCGATGAATGATGCAGTGTGTTGTCAACGTCAAGCAGTTCTTCTCTTTCACCAATGTTGCTAGACCCGAGCGTGATCCTAGCATAGCAGGAGCTCCATCTGTACAAAAACCAGCAAGCTTTTTCCACATAATCCCATGCTTCTCAAAATAATCACTGATTATTTTCATAACATCTGATCCTTTTGATGTAGTTTCCAGTTCTCTCGACTTCTTTGATTGTGTTGTCCTTGTCTAAAAATCGGACAAAGACTAGTAATTGGCAACACTGTTCAATGTCAGTAGTCTCATCAAGCTGCAGAGCAAAATAAGGTGAATTTTTAATTTTTACCAGAAGCTGCTCTTCAATATCATGCAACATTTTTTTAATTCGACCTTCACTGTGTTGTTTGACAATGGAATTTCTTGCATTTTCTTTTTTGCTTCCTCACCAAGAACATCTTCGACAGCGGTCAGCAGCAAGGCTTCACTACTGACTCACTGAGTGTGTGTGATTTATTTGTTTTTGCAATTATTTGTGCCATTTTGAATGACGTGGACAGTAGCTGAAAAAAAAGGCTTTTTTCTGCCTGGAAGGGCATTTTTTTTTCTTTTTTCACCAGAGAACCATTGCGGACCACCTGCGGGGATGCTGCGGTCCACCAGTGGTCCGCGGACCATGGGTTGGGAAATCTAGCTCTACAGGGTACAGCACAAGCCATGCTTGCCCCATTGCATAGGCGTGGGGGAATTCCAACCGAATTGGGCTGTTAGATTCTCCTGCTTGATTATGAATGTGTGCATATGTACCCTAAAATCTTAAGTACTGTGATAAAAAAATGGGTTGCAGACCAAGCAACATATGCAAAAGGAAGCTCATAGAAAGGAACTTCTCCACCGTGGCCTTGGAATAGGAGGAACTTCGGATACAAGCCAATGTATTTGGATGAATGTAAAAATCTCAGGTTCATATCTCTGCACAGCCATGGAATTTGTTGGATGACCTCAGGCAAGTCTTTATTCTCAGCTTCCTCACAGTGATTTGACAAGAGGGAAAGGATGTTGAATGTCTAAGAATGTTGAAGCATTTGCAACAGAGTGAAGAGTCACAGAAGTCACTGAGAATATTTTATACAATATTTTGGCCCAGAGAGTCATAAATAACACTGGAAAAGGGGCAAGAGGGGCTAGTGCTCCCCCAGACAAGTAGCTTTTCTCCATGTCTCCCCATTCCTGGACCCCAGTAAGTACTTGAAGAAAAGGTACTTTTCCAGTGCCCCAAGTACATATTAAAAGCAGTTCAAGCTGGGCTCACTTCCATTTATGCTTAGGATCGGAGCATTAATGTAAAATCTATTGTTGTTATCCTTTCAGAAATCGAACACGTAGCACAAAGTTCACTCCACTTTCCAGAAATACACGTGCCCCTTCCCCTCATTGCCCTCTCTCAATATATTTTTTTCTGGGGCCACCACTGCAAGATACAGTACAGCTGTGTTTTCCTTTTTGTGTGTTTTCAACCTTTCCTACTACTGTGAGATTTGTACGAGAGCTCTTAGGCCACATTCTTTTTATCCATCAAATTTTGGCACAACATGATTTAGGTCTGAAACATTGCATGCTGGAGGTTTAATTGCAACAATATAAAATTAATAAAAGCAATTCTTCCTTTAACAATTGTACTGCAAATGAATATGTATTGTGCTCCCATTGTCACTCATTGATAAGATCCTTCATTAGAAAAAAACACCATAATTTTTCCAGTATGAAATACTTCATGCACGGTTATTGCCCCAGAACAATTTTCCTTGAAAGTGAAAATAAAAGCCTTTTCTATTTTTGCATAACATTAACAAAATTACAGTGGGAAGCCATTCTAGTTTAAAAAGCATAAGTTAACAGACCAAGAAACAGGTTTTAAAACGAAACACTATCTGTGTCATACCCTGAAATAATGCTGTCTTGTTATGGAGTAAGTACAGGGCAATGTCTGGACGTAATTGGCTCCTTCAGACCTGATGTGTTATGCATTCATGTCGTCAAGGCATGTCTTTAGGTGGTATGTTATGATTTTAAGGACGTTAGTCCCTTGTCAAATCCTTGTACAAACTGCTGTGGTTAAAAAATGTCTACATTCACTGGAACATTCTGCTTTTCCCTGTTTTTAATTCAAGAAACAGTTTAAATGTGGTTGCCCTTGCAGAATTGGGATAATTTGAGGGTTGTTTTTACATATTTCTCCAATCAGAATTATATTTGATTTAATATAGGGATGATGAGCACACTGTCATTGTACCTGATGTATAGTGGTGGTTACAAGCATGAACTGTGGATTGTGGTATCTGCAGCAGTGGCACCACCAATATTCTATTCTCCTCCTGGCTTTGATCCACTGACCTGGATCCACTCAGACTTGCACCAGCAAAGTAGTTGGTGCAGGTCTGAGTAGACTTATTGGGGCAGCAGAGACTACTTGCTCCAGGGTAAGAGAACAAATGTTCCCTTACATCAAGAAGGACTCTGGGACCCAAAACTCCAATGTGGAATGCAGCTCACAACTCATTGGCCCGCCTGCATAAGTGCAGGGGTAGGATTGGGCTGTGAGACATATAAAATTATGCATGAGATGGACAGAGTGAATAGATGAAGTTATTTTCTTTCCCACACAACACCAGAACCAGGGCACATCCATTAATGTTGATTGATGAGTTAGAACAGACAAAAGGAAATGTTCCCCTACCCAATGCCTAGATGCCTTTAAAAGGGGATTGAACAGATTGATGGAAAAATGTCCATCATGGGTTACAAGCCACAATGACTATATGCAACTTCCAAGTTTTAGAAGTAACCTATCTCTGAATGCCAGTTGCAAGGGAGTGATAAGATACCTGTATATAAACATCAGCATACCACCAGGTACTCTAGCTGAAGCCGTTTCTGCCCAACGTTGCATATACGCAACAGGGAGCAAAATGTGCACCCATGCAGTAGCTAGAAAGCCAAGTGCCACAGGCAGCAGGATGCAGACAGTGCATTGGATGTAGCACATTGCTCCAGTGGCCCTGCATCCAACATGCCATTCCCACATAGGACTGAGCCATTAGTCTCTGATGGCCCAATCCTGATATTGCACTGACACTGGTACAATGACTGCATATCCTAAGCCTGAACAGAAAGGGAGAAGCAGGAGGAGGTCACTGGTGTGATGTTGGTGTGTCATCAGTGTAATGTCTGTGCAGCATCCAAGGAGCCAATCACTGTATCCATGCAGTCACAATACTAGTGGCCAGAGAATCAGTGAACTGAGCAAGGGGTGGTGACAAGTGCAAGGCCCATGAGCAATCATTGTTGGCAGGGACACCCCTTGTCAGCCTCTAGGAATGAGCAATACAGCAACAGGCACCATCACCAACTATGGGAGGATGTCCCAAAGACACCACACATACATGGTACAAGAATGCCACAGCACCCGACCCCCTACAGGAGCTATTGTGGCATTGGCAGCAAAGGGATAAAAGCAAAGAACTGCTAGAATCTCTGTACCCAGGGTATAAGGCCCCTTATCCCACTCAAACAAATACATGCATCCAAGGAATATTTTTTTTAGGTCAGCATGTCATGAGTAGAAAAATTGCTCCTTCAAAAGAGGGCAGCAATATAAAACAAACATCTTGCCATGGCAAGTGTTTGAGTTCGTGGGGGGGGGGCGTATTCACCATCTGGAAGGAACCGTTTTTCCCAGGGGAGGGACTGGGACAATTCACGTCAACAGAATTCAGGCAAAGTAAGGTGCTGGTGGTAGCTCATTGTACAAAGATCCAGGCTGGGAGCTAAGCCAGGTGGATTTGAACCCAGCCAAGGCTCTCATCTTTCACTTGATTGGCCAGAAACACCCATGGCAGGGACAAAAAAAGAGGGAAAGTTAGGCCCAGAACCCACTTGAGCTACTCCACAACACTGCTCTCTACCCACCCAGCCACAGCAGTAGAAAGGTGTAGAGCACCTCATCCAGCATTTAATGCCTTACATCACCACACAAAGGTACATCTGGCTGGCTGGCTGGCAGGCTGTAGCACATTTACTTGTCAGAGGGAGCTTTCCAATCATTGCTAGGCCATTGATGGACCAACCACTGAACTGGTATGTGACACAGGGTGCCCATTGCAGCATCTCACCCTTATAACTACATCTCCACACACCCCATGCCCTTGGTTTCATTCCTGGTACCTTCTAGTGTGGTTGTTAGTATGCCTGCCCTCCCTATTCCTCTGCAATTGTCTACTGTACATCATGGCAGCAGAGAACTAGGATATGATAACCACAGAGGAACCCAGAGCTTTGGACTATGGGAGCAGGGTGACCAGATACAATGGAGGACAGAGTACCTATACCTTTAGCCAGTGTATAAAAGAAGGAATTGAAGGGTGCAGCTCAACATAGAAGCTGCACCTATCAAATTTCCCTCTTCTATATTTCCCTCGACCTTCTTCTGTGTACTCTATTCTCCATTGTATCAGTTCACCCTGCCTGGGAGCAGAGAGTCCTCTCTACCATTAGTGTTGTATTTTTTCAGCTTTGGAGGGCATGCCTATCATTTGAACAGGGGTTAGGTCCCTTTGATTCCTCCTTGTCTTACCCATCTCCTTCCCATCTTATCCCCCAATTTTGGCCTCTCCAACAGTGGTGCTGCACTATCATCCAAGTTACACTGGCGCATTATTTTTTTCCAGTGTTGCACCAGCATCCATGGCACAGCCGTTGGTGGGTATATTTCTGCTTCAGTGGGGCTGTCATTGTGCTGATGTACGTGGAGATACTTGAGGATAGGATTGGACTGTTAGTCTAGGGTTTTCCAACTGCCGACAAACTTGTCAGAGACTACAGATGCTATTGTGAAATGTTAACTTTCTTCTCACAAAACACTTTCCACAACATCAACACAAGCTTGTCTCAAATTCCAAGCACAAGCTCTCTTCTGATTCTTGGGAAGACAGATCCATACAAGAAGCTGTCATTGCAAGCAACAAAATGCTGATGTTGTTAGAGTCTACAGTAGGCTGTGAAATCCAATTACAATTCACGTTTGGGGGGGTGCAAAGTGAATCAGAACTCTGGGGAGGGATAAGGGAGGAATGTTTCTCTGTTACTGAATCAAGTTCTTTGTTCCACTGGAATCTAGATGCTGACAAATATACTATGTTCTGTGAATTTTTTGTTCTGTGCCCAGGTGCAGAATGGAGACTGTGACAGTCAACTCATCTGAATCCTTATTAAAAATCAAATTACGATGCATGACAAAATAAAGTGCCTTATTTATTCCTTGACCAGTTATTCTGACTGACCATTATAGAATATCCTGAAAGCATCAAGTGTGCTCTCTCAAGAGATGACCATAATAAGATTACATTACATGTATTGTAATGTTTTTTATTACATTTGTTTCTTATGTTTCTTATTACATTAGATGCACATTGTGTGGCAGAAAGAATGATAGAACAAATGAGTTTTAAGTCTGGATTAAGCACAAATCTGGCATAGATTAGGAGGGAAATCAAGTATTGCAGTAGACTCCATGAGAAGATATTGAATGAGATCTCTCCCCTCCACTTCAAACTCCTGATAGACAACTTTTATGATTGGAGACCTGTCTGTCTCCTAAATTGTATGTGGCAGTTCTCATTGGTACTTCCAGGATGGTACTTCCTGGTACTTCCAGGATGACTGGACCTTAACAAACTTGAGATGTGTTTCAAATTAATTCTTGTGTACCGTCATTTCTGTGCTTGGTAGCGGCAGAAATGCATTTCACTGTGCACCATAGACACTGTTCTGAATAATTGCAAACCATTAGGGTTATTTTTTGTTCTGCAAAGAAGAAAATTTATGTGAACTGTTCCAAGTAGAGGATAATGAATTGTGTACAAACAACAAGTAGTGGCAGGGTTTAGTCACAGCAATTTCACTCTTGAGAAGAATCGGGACCTTATAGTCAGCACCATACCTCCTCAGTTATTCTGCATGCCTGGAATTCTGTGTAGAAGTTGTATTCCTGAAGACTTTAGTGTTTCTTTATTTTAAAGCCCCTTGTAGGAGTGGGCTATGGGTGTTGAGACTGCTGCCCATTCCTAGCAGAAGCTTGAGTCACATTTTGCATCCTGGGTGAGATTTGTCCTGTTGGAGGGTTCTCTCACCAGAAGGCAGACATGTCTATTGTAATCGCATAAGGCCAGTTTCTGTTTCTTTGGAACGCAGCTTGAAGTGCTCTGAAAACCTGCAAAACTGTTTTGACCAGTGACCATGCCAGGATGCAAGCAACTGAACGTGTGTATCCGGGGCAATGACTGCCCTACAGTGCCACTTCCAAGTCTCTGAAAAACTGTCATCTGCGTACAGCCCAAGGCAACCTCCTGGGGAAGAGTCCTTTGCTAGAATCTCTTTGACTCACAAGTCTTAAAAGTGCCAGAGCCTGAGGCAGGTTGGAAGGTGGTAGACTTTGGAAAACTTCAGTTTGGTTCCTACTTCTTGGCACTCTGCTTAGTGGTAAGGGCATTTCCAATCACTTTTGTGCCTAAAGATGGTAGTACTCACATGGGGTTTTCTGCTGTGGCTTACATGACTCCATTTGGCTGAAAATAGATTCATTTCTCCCAAGGCAATTATCCTTGGGTGGTAGCTTTCTCTTGTGTCTCTAAATGACCAACAAGAAGGTGCTAGACTTTGCTGGCACAGAAGCAAGATTTGCCCAGTACTCATGGGTAAGGAGGAAACATTTGGATTTTCTGGACATTCCCTGACATGTTGAGGGACAAAGTTACAAGGGACCCAGAAATCCCATGAATTAATTCATTAGTTCATTTAGATTTAGATATTGCCCTCTCTTTTACAAGATATTTACAATTTTTGTTTCACTTTGTTTTACAAAGGACAGAACTAAGGAAATAAAGATCCCCATATTCCATAATACTAATATATAGCATTTGCCTAGCGATTTTTGAGTGTGCAAAGCACTTCATACATATCACAATGATGTAATCCTTACAACAACCCTGCATGGTAAGTGCTATTCTCCTTGTATTGCAGTTGGGGTTGCTGATGCTGAGAAGTAATGGCTTGCCTAGGATTGCTTACAGCCCAATCCTAAGAGGTGTTGCCACCACAAGGACTAGCATTCAGACTAGTGGGCCAGAGGAGGCTGCAGGCAGGCTCAGGTGTGGGATGCTGGACACTGCTTGTCAATTCACTGTCCCCTCCAGCTCATCTCTGGAAATAGCCAGTTTAGTCCATCCATGACTGGGACGGCCCTGCATCTTTCACATGTGAGGTCTGTTCCTACAGCTAGAGTTTCAGCCCAATCCTAACTCCCCATGTGGTGATGCAGCAACTCTGGCATGGCTACCACAGTATCCCACAAGGAGTTTTGGCCACTTCTTGGGGCAAGGAACATTCATTCCAGTGACTTACCTAGGCCATCTGTCAACCAGGGCAAACTAAAATTTTGGCCCCCCCTTCAATTAATTAATTTAATTAATTAATTAGTTACACTTATTATTTGCAAAACTATGTGATTTTAAAAAGCTGCCTGATACATAGCTGCCTAAGATAGACAGCGCCACATTGGACAAGCAGCACAGCAGCATATTAATGTTGCACAAAAGGCTCGATTTGCAGCACTGGACTGCTTGAGAGCACAGGGAAGAACCCTGCTGAACACACTGAGAGCAACATAGATATTTACTGCTTAAAACCACCAGATTTGCAGTGTTAGTGAGACACTGACAGCAAAACAGGCATGTGCATGTGAGTTCACTGAAAGCAAGAGACTTGTGTAAGTGGTTCACAAGAGAGCATGGAAACAAGCCATACTGGAAACAAGCCAGGGCAAGGCCAATCTAGCATCTCCATTTCCCACAGAAAGCAGCGTAAGGCAGACACCACTACATTGGAGAAGCAGCACAACACAGCAGCATTAGCCGTCTCACATCTGATAAATGATTTCAAGGCTACACCACTGTAGCAAGCAAACCCATACTTCTGGGCATGGTGAAAACCACAAGGCCAGCAGAAGATACCTGTGTGAATCAACCCAAGGCAAGGCCAATTCAGTCCTGCTTTCTTTATCTCTGTTTCCACAGATAGCTGCCTAAGTGGTAAGCTAAATAACAGTAAAGGCCAGGATAGCACAATAGCGTATTACGGAACACAGCACTGTAACAAGCAAATGCATGATTTGTTTATGTGAAACAACAGAAAGGAGCATTGGAGTTGGAGTATTAGAATAAAGCATCAGTAGCAGGGCCTCTGAGAAGAATTTTATCAGGGGGTACAAAGTTTCTTTTGGGCCCCTTCCCAAAGGAGGAGGGGGCAATGGGGGCAGGCAGAACAGGGGGCCAAATAAGCCCCCTGTTGCATCTTTTTAGATTGTGAGCCCTTTTGGGACAGGGAGCCATTTAGTTATTTGATTTTTCTCTGTAAACCGCTTTGTGAACTTTTAGTTGAAAAGTGCTATATAAATACTGTTAATAATAATAATAATAATAATAATAATAATAATAATAATAATAATAAGCCGGGGGAGGGTGCTGACAGCCAGAACAGTCTTTGGAGCCCAGGTCTTCCAGGCTTCCTGATGCGGAGCCCAGGTCTACCCGACCATGCGGCATTAGCAGCTAGATAAAATAATATGGAAACCCAAACACACTCCTAAGTCTCTCTAAAATCTTTGAAATATAGAAAGTCCATTGCAGAAAATTTGCATCTTCATATTTGAGTTCACACTAGAATGGACAGTGTGCACCAAAATGAACTTCTGCAGCAGCCTAGCCCTGCAACTGTGTCCCTGAACCCCTGTACCAGCCATTGTCAACCACTGTGCCATGGCACATTGGTGTGCCGCGAGTGGTTCCTAGGTGTGCCACAGTCATTTATTATTAGGGCCAATGGGGATGTGAACCCCCATTGGCAGCATGGTGTGCCTTGGCAATTATCAAAAACCTGATGGTGTGCCTTGACAATTTTAGTGCCTTGACAGTGTGCCAGGAGATGGAAAAGGTTGAAAATCACTGCCCTATACGCTCCTTCATGGTTATGGGATCCACAAGCCAAAAAGCTACTGCAGCAGGCCAGTTTCCCCCCAGATTTGATTCTGTTAGGGCGGGTCATGGATGCATTCCTGGGCCCGGTGTACATGGCTTGTAGCAGCAGTTGCCATTTCATGTGTGTGGTTGTGCCCCCAGCATCATGTGCAGGCAGTGAGTTTGGGTGAGATTGGAAAACATAATATCCCAAGAACTATCTGGGCCCCCTCCTTTGGTTCCTGGGCCCCCTTTCTGACTCTGGGCCCAGGTACAAATTACCCCCTTTATCCCCCTCTCCTAGGCCCTGATCAGCAGCAGGACTCATTAAGTTCAGGTCTTAATTTTTTACTGCATATATATTTATTATTATTAACAGTAGCACAGAATAACAGTGTAATAATAGACACCCAATTCCCTGCCTCTCAGCAGATTATGAATGTTTAGTGGCTTCTCACAGTGGCCCGCCAAATGCTTCAGGGAGCACACTAGACAGCAGACACAATCTGCGTCCTGGTGCCCTCTCCTGCATCTGGCAATCAGAGGGAGCCTGCCTCTAAAACCAAGAACTTGCTCATACCTACTATGACTTGTAACTTGTAATGAACTTTTCCTCCAGAAATTTGTCCAGTCCCCTCTTAAAGGCATCTAGGGAAGCTGCCATCACTACTTCCTGTGGCAAGGAGTTCCACAGACTAATTACATGCTGGGTAGAGAAATATTGGCAGGGAGGGGGTGACTGCAAGACCTTGCTACTGCTCATTTTCTCAAACAAGAAAATAATTTTTTTTAAAAAAGCTAAATAATCCAGTTCTGTCTCCCTCCTCCCCAAATTATAAATGCTCAGTGGTCTATATTAGTGGCCAGCATGTGCTGTACTACTCACTTCACAAACAAGAAAATTTTTATATATAACTAAGTTTTTTTGGGGAGAAAGCTAAATAATCCAATTCTCCTGCCCCTCCCCTTGTTGAGCAAAGCAGTACTTGCAACAGGAGGGTATTCTTTTAAACTACCCTCCAGTTGGTGCCAACAAAGGCTGCAATCCTGCCCACACTTTCCTGAGAGTAAGCCCCATTGAACAAAATAGGACTTCCTTTTGAGTAGACCTGGCTGGAGTCAGGAGCAGGCAGTCAGCCAGCATGATGGGAATAGAGAATGAATGGGTGGGGGGAGACCACAGGAGGAGGGCAGCTCATGATTGGCTGAGGATCAGCCAGTGAAGTGCCCTGAGCCATTCCAAAGAAAAAAACTAGGAGCCTGCTGGATGCTGATTGGCTGAGCCGGCTGGAGACTTGGGGAAGGGAAATAAAACACAGACCTCTGCAGAGAAACACAGGCATGGAGCAGGTGGGGCAGCAACAGAGTGGTGGTGGTGGTGGGGGCAGTAACCGCAGGGGAGCCAGCTTGCCCTCCCCACAAAGGGAGGTTGGGGGGGCAAAGGGAGGTGTGGGGGAGGGGGTCTGCAGCTTCAGCTTCAGTGCCCCTGTCCAGGCTGCCTGGCTCAGCGCCTGGGGCTTTTGCCCCGTCTGCCCCATGCCCAGGCCTGCCTTGCCCTGGAGTAAGCCCCAGCAGCCACTATGGGTCAACTCAGACCTGTGCTAGCTCAATTGCTGGCGTAAGTTTGAGGTGATCTGTGAAGGCAGATCAGGCCCAGGAAAGGGGTCAGTATTTGGCATGTACTACTGCTGCCAAATCACCCTCTACTGGGCCTCATCTGCTCTCCTCCCTGCCCCCTGTCCTGTTCATCTCCCTCCCTGCCTCCCTTCAACCCCCTGCGCTGGCTTACCTGTACCAATGGGCATCTTGCATCTGTCTTTACATGGACCCAGTCACTCGTCACTTGCAGCAGCAGCCAGGCCCTGCGCATTCTCCTAGTCATGTTTACAATAGCCATAAAGCTATTTACATAGGTGGAATAAGCGTTTGGCTGGCATAAATGATGGGTAAGATTGTTTTCACTGGTAGCTAGATTATCTGTCCCACCACACTCCTTGGTTGCATCCTAGACCTGAACAGTGGACCTGAACATTGGAGGAGGCTTCATACATTCATGTCCTTCACCTGATGACTGCAGTATGAGATGGATTCACATATTCAGCTGCAGGTATTGAGTAATCAAGTACTGCTAAACCAAGCAGTGTACTGTCATGTGTGCGTGAATCAGCCTGAGAGGCAGAAGATTAAATATAAGGAATAGGAAACCGTGCTTTATGGTTTCTATGAAACACATTTGCTCAGTGTAATCATTTCATAGATACCTTGCCTGTACCTCTGTATGTTAGTATCTAAGAAGGGCTTTGATAAGTTTCCATGTATGCTGTATACATGCATACATGGAAAACTTTGAATATGGAAATAGCAGCAAAATACATGTGTGCAGGATGATCATATCTGATGGCTGATGTGCAAGTACCCTATAATTTCCTATTCAGAAGTACTTTTTATACAGTACTTGTCCAATGGTTAAAGGGATACTACTCAAGTAACCAGAAGCAGGCCCATTTTGCTAAGACTGGGGAACAACGAATTTGGTTGATGTTCTGGGAATCAGGGGAAATACAACAGCTTCCCCTTTTCAGGCTTATGCTCTGCCACACAATCTGCAATCAAACCTTCCCTGGCTAAAATGAGTCTTACAAAAACTAAAATTTTAAGTTCAGAATAATATGAAAATATATGCTAATGCACATGATTGCATGGTTCAGGTTGAATGCAGTATTTCAAACATCTTAATGAATGCTTGGTTATTATTACTGATGTACTGGAATTTCTTGGATGGAGAGTGTGAATAAGCGTGGCTATAATAAATGATGAGTCACCATTTGAAGCTGTTGGGGGGGATTTCAAATTGAGTCACACCGTCTTCACTTCCTGCAGAAAGATTGCTGTTTTCCATTTATTCAGCTTTACTCATTCCTTAGCTGACCCACAGTGGCCAGTTTGAGGTTCCTGCTTTCAAAAAGGTGTTGACAAATAGCTTGATTAAGGACATCTGAATCTCTTCCAGAGTATTTATTTATTTATTACTGTATATTTATCTACTGCAGTGGTTCTCAAACAGGTGGGTTACGACCCACCAGTTTGTGTAAAACTTCCCTGTCCCCTTAAGGGGGTGGGGTAAGGGGAGGGAGGCAGGCAGGCAGGCAGGCACAAAGCACTTCCATTTTGCAGGAGGTGCTTTGCACCCACTTTGATTGCAGATTCCAAGCATCAGGGAGTGCTGCAGAGGGTTGCCTGCACCTCCTGCAGCCCTACATTGTAAAAAGTAAGTGCAAAGCACCCCCCTCACCCCCCTTAGCGACACAATCCCAGGATTGTGTCGCTGCCCTAGCCCCTAACCCGCAAGAACTTACTGATGGAGTAGCTCCCTCAAAGTTTGAGAACCACTGATCTGCCTTTCTCTTAGACTTGTAGACTTGAGTCTTGCAAATTCAAGGTAGTTTACATAGGTAGTTTAAACCCCATTTTTTCAAATGGGGTTTTTACAAGTGTTATTCTAGGAGAGACACTCATAAAGCCCTCAATTTTTCCAGATGTTTTCCTTCATGGTGCAGTTGTTGTCCCGACTGCACAGCTCTTACGCTTTCCAAGCCTCCACAGGCAACTGCAAAACACCCTAAAGCTGGTTCTCAGGATGTTATCCATATCTTGCCAGTTGATTCCTTCACAGTCCACACTCCTTCACATTTCTTTGTCTCTAACCAGCAGCTTCTGGTCACCCATCCAAAACAAGACCCAAGCTTGATCCTGCTTAGCTTTTTCAGGCAAGGTGACAGCTCTACCCCCAGACCACACCTCCTGCAGAATAGGAGCTTTTTCCTGAAGTAAATGTTCAATTGACATTCACTGGTTGCATGATATCTGAATGACTCACATAAAGATGGTGTTTCTGTTGCCAGGATATCACATTTTCCTAACACTTACTGGGAAATGTGAGTTATTCCTGAGCCAGAGCACCCCTTTGCATGGTGAATGCTGCATGAAATATACTGTAGATAGGGCTCATGATATAACTAGCAATGAGGGGCAGCCCTAGCCAATGAAATTCCCCTCATGGCAATGCAGTGGAACTAACGGTGTGCCTGCTGCATCCCATGGGGGATTTTCAGCCTTCTGAGGCCTCCTTGGGGCAAGGGAGGGTCGTTGGGTCTACTCAGGCTGATTGATAGACCTGTGCCAGTGATAGCACTGGTGCAAGTCCATGTGGACTGTGAAGGTGGATTGAATCCAGGAAGCAGGCCTGGATTCGGCAGATGTCACTACCGCCAAACCCACCCCTTCCCGGTCCTGATCTGCCCTCCTCCCCACCCCTTTCATTGCCCCATTCTGCCCACCCCAACTCCCTCCCACCCACTGCACGACCCCCTGGTGCAACAGGCCTCCTCTGTCTGCTGCCTCGTGGGACCAGCCACTTGCTGCTTCTGATAGCAACCAGCCTGCGTGCCCCAGTGTGTTGCACTTTTTGGCTGCCTAGCACTGCCAAAACGCTTACTCCAGCAGCATTAGGATCAGGCCATAAGACTCCTGTGCTCCATGCCACATTAGTGAACTGTGCAAAAGCTTTTGCTTATTATTACAAGTGTTTAAAATTTTTATTAGAGACTAGGTTTTGACCTGCAGCACAACTTGTGTGCATATGTCCTTTTAAATGTGGCAGTTATCAGCAAGCCTATGGGCTGCAAGCCTACCAGTGCTGTTTTTCCTTTTCTCCTACATCCCCCTTTCCTACTTTCCTACATTCTTCAGTCCTGATGTTCATAATCCCCTCTAAAAGTTCTACCCATCTCCTCCTCATAGCAAGGTGATTTCCCTGTCCCACAATCTAGCATATCCAGTTACAGGAGTTGAACAGGTACTAGCTAATATGAATGTCTGAGTTTTTCATCATCAGGGTGGGCCTTTAGTGGTTGTAGACTCAAGTTCCCTTTCCTACATGGAAAGAAATTGACTTGTGTGTTTAAGGAATTCTCCAGTATGCTCACTATTTGGGGTCATTCACTATCACATTTGTGTGCTTGTTCAGTGATTTTCAACCACTGTGCCATGGCACATTGGTATGCCACAAATGGTCTGCAGGTGTACCATAGGAATTTGGGGAAAGGTCATATATTAGTAGGGCCATTGGGGATGTGAGCCCCCGATCAGCAGTGCAGTGTACCTTGTCAAAAAAACTGATGGTGTGCCTTGATTTTAGCATCTTCTTAATGTGTCATGAGATGAAAAAGGTTGAAAATAGCTGTGCTTGCAGAATAGTCTCCACTCCACTCACTCATTAGGGGGAAAACAAACAAACTACTCTACTGTTGTTCACAAGATCACTTATCTCATGATGAAACAGAAGTGAACCAAGAGCCTCTGATCTGACCAGGGATTCTTTTCCTCCTTTTTATTTCAACTCAATCACCTACTCGTCCTTCGGTTGTGTAAACAAACCAGAAGGTACTGAAAGTTAAAGGGTTTTTATACCAAAACTGATTGTTTAAAGGAGCAGAAAGTTCAGAGGAGAGATTAAAGGGACAAATAGGTCTGAATGAAAACCCATCAGAAAAAACCAAAACATTTCAGCATATTTTGCTAAAATAGAGAGGGGCAGAGTCAGGAAGTGAAACCTGAAGTGACATTTTCTAAAAACCAGACAGTTATTCTATCAGTCACCAGCATTTGCAACTTCTTTGAAGTCTATGGAATTACCAGCCCTGCCTCACATGAGAGTTTGTCTTTTTCTACATGCGTTTTAAAGAGCCTTCAATTCATTATTTTCAAAGCACTACCAGCCTTTCCTTGAAGGTGTGTGTTGAAGTGTTTGTTGTTGGCAACCTTCAGTCTCAAAAGACTATGGTATCGCGCTCTGAATGGTGGTTCTGGTACAGCGTCTAGTGTGGCAGAAAAGGCCGATTAGGGAGTGACAATCCCTTCCACACTGGGAGCAAGTGTAGTGTGTCCCTGTTCCGTCTCCCTGGCTATGGGCCTTCCTTCTTTGCCTCTTTGCCTCAGTCTGTTGGCAAAGTGTCCCTTCAAACTGGGAAAGGCCATGCTGCACAGCCTGCCTCCAAGCGGGCCGCTCAGAGGCCAAGGTTTCCCATCTGTTGAGGTTAATTCCTAAGGCTTTCAGATCCCTCTTGCAGATATCCTTGTAGCGCAGCTGTGGTCTACCCATAGGGCGCTTTCCCTGCATAAATTCTCCATAGAGGAGATCCTTTGGGATCTGACCATTGCCCGTTCTCACGACATGACCGAGCCAATGCAGGCGTCTCTGTTTCAGCAGTGTATACACGCTGGGGATTCCAGCTCATTCCAGGACTGTGTTGTTTGGAACTTTGTCCTGCCAGGTGGTACCGAGGATGTGTCAGAGGCAGCGCATGTGGAAAATGTTCAGCTTCTTCTCCTGTTGTGAGCGAAGTCCATGACTCGCTGCAGTACAGAAGTGTACTCAAGACGCACACTCTGTAGACCTGGATCTTGGTATGTTCCGTCAGTTGAAGTATAAAACTATAGATAAGCAAGCAAGCAATTCCTAGCAAGTCATGCCAGGCTGCTCCTTATGTTGGGCTTTATGCATGTGCAGGAGGTAGTGCAGGGCAATAGTGCAAGGGTAGGCTAGGTATTACTTTTCTCACAGTACTGCCTGGGAACTGTTACTGCTTCTTCAAGGGACAGTGTATAGCATTATGAGAACCAGCAAAACCTTGGAAGCCAATCATAGAAGTGCTATCAAGGGAAAAGAGGTACAGGCTAAAGAGTCATGGGAACACTTCATACACTCGCTCTACAAAGGCTTTAGTTCTCAGAACACTCTACTTGTACAACTCCCACTGCCCAATCCTATCATCTGCCACACCATTGCTTCCAGCTGTGTCAACAGAGTGCATGCTGCAAGCCAGTAGTACTCAAACTGGTGGGTCGTGACCCACCAGCCTGTGTAACACTTCCTCTGTCCCTTTTAGGGGTGAGGAAAGACGAGAGGCAGGAAAGTGATTCCCAGGATCTTGTCCCTAAGGGGGCGAAGAGGGGTGCTTTCACTTACTTGTGCTCAATGGAGACTGCAGGAGGTGCGGGGAGCCCAGGGCAGCCCTCTGCAGGACTCCCGAGGCTTGGAATCTTGAAACAGAACGGTCACAAAGTGCTTCCTGTTTGCAGGAGGTGCATTGCAATCACTCTGTTTCAAGATTTTAAGCCTCGGGGAGTCCTGAGGAGGGCTGCACTAGGCTCTCTGCACCTCCTGCAGCTTCCAGCAGCCTTCACTGAGTACAAGTGAAAGCCCCCCCCTTAGGGACACGATCCTGGGGATTGCTTCCCTGCCCTTGCCTCTCCCCTGCAGAGACTTACTGAGGGCGTAAAGCTCCCTCAAACTTTGAGAACCACTGCTATAAGCTGTAGTGTGGGCAACCAAAAGGCCAACCAGCAGTAAGTGAACAATATTGTTCACTTACCTCTGGGGAGGCATCCTGGCTGTGTACATTGGATCTCCTTGGGTCTCCTTGAACTGATGCCAGCTATGTAGCTGGTGTAAGTCTGAGGAGAGGAAAGTGGCAAGACAAACTGGGAGAGGAGATAACTGCCCTGGGATCCACTCTCTTGCTCAAACAGTATCCTGCCATCCTCCCCTCCTCACCCTCAACGCATCCCCAATGCCAACTTACCAAGGTCAGTGCAGCCTGGGCGCTGCAGCAGCAGGCGGTGGTGTCTATGGACCAGTGGTTCTCACACATTTAGCATCAGGACTCACGTTTTAGAAGAAGAGCCTTGTCAGGACCCACCAGAAGTGATGTCATGACTGGAAGCGATATCATCGAGCAGGGAAATTTTTAACAATCCTAGGCTGCAATCCTACCTATACTTACCCAGGAGTAAGTTCTATTTACTATCATTGTTAAAAGCATATACATAAGTCTGTTAAAAGTGCAGGTCTGTAACATTTTCCCAGATGCAGTCACATGCTATGGTAGCATCAAGTCTAATATATTAAAAATAAAATATTGAAATGAATGGGGACCCACCTGAAATTGGCTCGCGATCCACCTAGTGGGTCCCGAGCCACAGTTTGAGAAACACTGCTCTGGACCTTGTGTGACAACAATGTATTGGGATAGAAGCTGTCATAAAAGATCCATAGGATTGGGCCACCTGTCACTTCCTATCTGGAGACTTGCAATGGCATGTGTTTGGCAACTGTCATTTTGTCTGGTTCATGGAGAAAGCAAAACCTAAGGGGAGTCTCACAGGATAGTAAATGCACCTGGATGGTCTGTTCTTTTATCACTGAACACAGCGGGCTCAGTTTGGAACAATATTTTTGATGAAGAATAGAAAGCAGAAGAGAGTCGTGTTTAAATTGCTTGTAGTCAGTGTGGGTTTACAGTCATTTTCAGGGGGTGAAAAAACTGCTGTTACATTTCTTTTGAAAAAAACTGCTTTAAAAGTCAGACTGTGGAACCCTTGATCGGCACAGAAAGTTGTTCTGTGTTGGTATCATGTAACTTGCAATACAAAATGTTTCCATTAGATGTCTCTGGTCTCCTGGAGTTAGAGAAGGAAGGCAGTTGGTGGATGGATGGTGGCAAAATGGAATTGGAAAGTAGTCATTAAGTCTTTTCACTCCAAAATACTTGGACATTTGAATTGGGAAGGCCCATAAGTAGTAAACCATTTCAATATTTTGAAAGTGTTCTACCTGCATAAGGAATTCCTTCTGAAATTGTGACCACACTGATCACCTAAAGCTTAGTACAGTACTTGGAAATCCTATTGATTAAAAATGCTCTTGAAATCAATGGAACTTCAAAGTACTTCACTTTGGGTGATCTGTGGCTGTGTTTTACCTTGTGTGCAGTTTGAGAAAGTGTTCCTTTAAAAATTGGTTTTAAGCGCTCAAGAAAGCGAGTTATTTTTCCCTGCTATGTTTTGAATTACTGAGGCACAAGAGATTCAATCACAGCCTTCCCAGAACAATGGTGCTTACATTACCAAAGGAGTTTTCAAACATTAACAGATGGAAATAGATTAGATCCTCTGGAAAAGAATCTCCTCAGAAAAGTGTTTTCTCCTGTTTCTCAGTGAGATTGACAAAGGCATTTTGTGTCCAAGGTCACAGAGTGAATCAGTGGCATTGCTGGGATGAGATCACAAAAACTGCAGACTGCATTGTTTACTGATGGCACGACGACTGGTATGTGGATGCATAGTACAGAACTAGGAAACCATTTCAGGCAACTGCCCATTCAGGCTGGGCTAGCACAATATTTATGCAGACTGAACATAATTCCTCTAAACAGTTATGCGAATTGGACTCAAAAGCAACTGGTATCAAGGAGATTAGTCCAGATGAAGGTTACAGCAGAGGTTTCTATTCTCCAGCTGTGCTGCCGCTGTTTTCCTCTAGGAACATATGACGAGTAAGAAAGAGGCATTTATTGTTTACTGCTGGCTCACTAAAAGTAATTAAGAAGACACATAAATGTTTAAGCGAATGAAGGTCTCTAAGACAGAGGGACCAGGCTAGGAAAAAACTGGAAAGCACTAATTACATTAATTGCAATCAATTTGGAGGAGTTTTCTTCCTCCTCTTCTCTTTATGTCAATAAGTATCTGAAAGTCGTGTGCCATAAACATGTCAAGCGTGGCGGCTTCTACATATTTTGTTTCACTTGGTGAATGGGCCAAGAGCAATAGGATTATGCCAGTATTAACCTTCCACCCCCTCCCTTTGGCATGTCTGTCTGGTAGCTTACTGAATCTGTAACTAGGATTGCTGCAGCCCACACAAGTACTTCCATGCTCTTCTATACATCATATGCTAGCAAAATCAGAATGAGAGAGAGGGCTTGTGTAATGGAAGGACTCCTCTGCGTGTGTATGTGTGTGAGAGAGAGATTCCCTCTCAGAGCCAGGCCACTCACTGTCAGAGTAGATAGCAGGTTTTGTTCTCACTGCAGCAGTACACCTGAAAATTATTGAAATAGGGGCTGAAACCTGCTCTCACTCCTAAAGCCTTCTTGCATAATCACTTCTAAGGTAGAATTTTTTCATAAACTTTATGATATTTTTATTGACCTCATCTGATTAAGACATGGCTTCATGTTGAAAGAAAGTCTTTTTCATTTCATTTATGAGAGTACCATTGAATTTATTTTTAAGTTTGTGCATGGGGGGGAGCACCCCAACTAGCGCTTCTTCCATCAGGAGCTGGAAAGAATGGAAAGAGCATTCCTGCTCATGTAGGAAGGGAAGTATAAGTGCAAGTATATAAGTGGAATACTTGTATAAGTGGAAGAGGTCCTTCCGCAAATGAAATGCTCCTTCCATTCACAGAGGAAGCTGTGGTGGTGGAAATACTAGTCAGGTTGCTACCCATTGTTTTGAATACCTTACAATAAAAAAAAATTGCTCCCTACTGTTGGTGACCCCAGCCATTAAGAAGAAATCCAGTTACTGCCTGGAGATTAGGTAGGTAGGAAGAAAGAAAGAAAGATCGTGTTATGGCTACTAAGTGATCATTCCTTGTTAAGCTGATTGCTTGCTAATAATTGGGGATCTCCAGTTCATGTTCCTTGAGTAGGAACTAATGACTACAATCTCTCTCACCTGCCTTTGGAAGGTAACACCAGTGGGGAGAAATGATGCTGTTGTGGTAAGTGCAGTGTAAATTGGAAGAGAGCTAGAGTGAGAAAGAAAGAGAGCTGGAGTGGTGAGGACTTCAAGCAGCAAGGTTTTATGCCTGTGTCCTCTCTGTTGAGCTATGCAATGTGAAGCAAGATTTGTAGTTTTGCAGCTTGCTGTAGGAGGTACAGGCACTTGCCTCCACTATGCCCTCTTTGTATATTTGTAGATAGAACAGATATTTCAAGGATATCATGTCTCCAGTGGTCTAAATATGAGAAGTGCTAAACTCTTCTGCATGCCTCTGGACTGTTTGCCCCTCAGGGAAATGAGAAGAGCTAACAACCAAGGCTGGCCTTAGAAGCTGTGGGGCCCAATGCAAAACATTTTGTGAGGCCCCCCGCAGAGACCCTTACTCACCAGAATGCGCAGTAACAGCAGGCCCAGGGCTGATGGCACCTTATGCAAAGCATGGCACCCAGATGTAGGTGGTGGTGATGTGATGCCGTCACTGCCAACTGCTTTCAAGGGGCCCAACTTTGAACCAATCGGACCCAGGGGCAGGCAAGAGAGCTGCCAGCAGCAATGCTCTGCTCACCAGGCTCTCCTTGCAACACCTCAGCATGGAACCATGCTGGAGTGTCAGCTATGGAATGAGGTGCCGGCAATGGCTTTGGGTGCTCTGCTCACTGTTGGAGGAAATTAAAAGTAGTTTCCTCTTGGGGGGGGGAGCAGAGTAGCATAAGCAGCTAACCCCCCCCTTTTGGGTATCACCCCAGGGACACTCCCTCACCCGGCTGACTGCTATTCAATGAAAAAAGACAGAGGCAATGGCTTGTTAAAGTTGCAAAAAAGTTATTTACTTACAGTTCCATTGAGTGTATATTTACAGCATCTGATTAGGATCAGAGGTTCAGCTATTACTTAGATAGCAAGGCCCTAGAGCTGCCTTGCCCTGCATGCCATGTGCTCAAGATGGCATGGACATCAGAGCCCTGCTGTGTGCCATCTTAACAGGTCAGTAGTCAGAGGGCAAGAGAGAGGAAGTGCTCAGAGAAGGAAGGATAAAGGGTTAGGGCCACACCCCACAAGGATCACAGAGAGAACAGGTAAAGAAAGGTCAGAATCACTGGGCCATAGCTTGACCCCTTCTGGACAGCATCCTGCCCCTCTAGTCAGCAAACAGAATTGCACCAACTCCAACACTCACTGCCCCAGTGTGGGGCCCCTCCAGGTGCAGGGCCCAATTCAGCAAAATTGGTCGGTTGCCCTAAGGCCAGCCCCAGCTCTGGGACTGGGCAGGACAGGTGTGCTTAGCAAGCTTTGCAAGTGCTCACTTAGTCCAGGCAGTGTCTCTTCTGCTGGCTTGGCACTGTGCTGCCTGGAAGTGATCTCTCACACTCAGGCAATGCTATGACCTGCTGGCTAAGGGTGTCCCTTAGGTGCGGGGCCCAATTTGGCCAAATTGGCCTAAAGCCAGCCCTGCTATCAATATATTCATGTTTTTAGACTATAGTGGGGATAGGCTGGATCTTTTCAACTTCTAATTAGGATCTAGGTGTTAATTTCTAGGATCTAATTAATTTCTAGGTGTTAGGATCTTAAACAAACCTGCAGTTACACCTGTCCCGCTCCCTGCTTTGAGGACTTCATATTTGTTTTGTCTTGCTTAGTTTTTCTTAGCAGATCATGAGATAACTTCAAGGGACTTGACTCACACATCAGAATACATATTGGGTACATTTTAGTTAGTTATCTGACCACTTCCCCAGGCTAGAATTTTGCTTGGGGATCTTCTCTTGTTATTTAATTTTATACATTGAACAGGCCAATGTAATTAACCTGTTTTGACAGATAGGAACTATACTATAAATACATACATGTGGCAGCTTAATCTATAGTCCAGTTCAACTAAAATAATTGATAATAAGAGCCAACTGACAATTGAACTTTGAGACTGCCATTCAGAGCCTAAACCCATTTCATTAGAAAGGAGGGACTGATCCACAACAGTTGTAGTTAGCATTTTCTTTTTAAGGGGGAGAATGGATTATAGATTGCTTCTTAGAAATGTGGGTTGAGAAAATATTGTGCTGTGTCACAGTCTAGGACACCTCCCCCCCCCCCCCGGGTAGCATCGCCATTGCTTCAATGTGGAGATCTATGCTGTACCTTTACAGTCCCTGATGTAGTAGGAGATGAGGTATGCATTGCTTCTCCTGCGCATTCCTCCCACAAGCAAGCTGCTTGATCCTTTCCTGCCTATGCACAGGCTGCATAACAGACAAGGGTGAGGAGGGTGAGGAGGCAACAGGACGGGGGGGGGGGTGGGAATGAGAAGGACATGCTTTTGGTCTTTAACCTTTCACTACACTGAGACATTAACAGCCCAATCCTAACTGGGACTGAGTTGCCCCTCTGTAACAGAAGAACACAATTCTGCTGTCGTAAATGGCTGTGTGGCAGCACGTGGCCATTTTGTGTCTGCTGCTGAGGTGCGTTGTCATTGCCAACTGCCTCTGGCAGCAAAGGTAAGCTGGCAGTGGAGGTGGAGAGCAGCTTGGAGTAGTCGGAACAGCAGCAGCATGAGGAGGGGGAGGGGGAGTTTCTGGGTGAGGAGGGAGGTGGGTGGGAGGCAAAGGGAGAGGGAGGGGGTGGATCTCAAACACACCAGTGTTCATTGGATCCTAGCCCCATTCCTTGTGCTCTTCCCATCCTTGGATTTGCACCAGCCAAATAGCTGGTACAGATCAGATACATTGGAGCAGTCGGTTCCCACTTTACTCTTCAGGAGATGTTTAAAGACCTGATTTTTCTTTTCTCCTTTTGCAGTGGGCTGGTGCTTGGCTGTGGTGGTGGGTTTTTTTTGGCTGTGTTTTCTTAGTTGTAATGTTTTGTTTTATGCAGCCTATTTAATTAGTTGCTTCACTTGATTGTATATTGTTGCTTTGTTTAGTTTTATGTTACTCTAAGCTGCCTTGGATTGCCTTGATAGGCAAGCAAGGCAGGATAGAAATGTTTTAAAATAAATTAAAATAATATAAACCATCAACAGGTGACACTATCCCCATATCAAAGGGAAGCTTCCTGTGGTGAACTCTGCCTGCCAAAGCACAAGAACTCTTTCAGGAAAGAGGCAGCAAGCATCCCTAGTCATTCCAGCTGTCCTAAATCTTCCCCTTCCTGTCTGGGTTTTTGCAGGAAGGTCTGATCAGGTGAGCAAAACTTTGCTAAAATAAACCCATTCTTGGATTAGCATGTTAACCATGCGCAATGAAAGGACTGTGCACACACAGAGACTCTTTTATGTGTACCTGCCTACTGCTAGACCTCCATTAAAAAAAGTTAACTGAAGGGCATGAAGGAAATCCAAAGAGTACAAGATTTATGGCAGGCACAATGACCTTGCTCTGAACTGATGTCGGTGCCACTTCCTTCCTTAGCTGAAAAAACCACTGGTGCAGCTCTCCCCAGTGTATTTACTTATTATTGGATTTGTAAGATGTGTCCTCTCTCCATTATTCAGTGTGTATGTAGATTTCCAATAAAGATACGCGATGGCCCTTTTTCAGGGGTTCACAAGTCTCTTTCCATAAAACAAAGAGCCTCCCACACAGCTGACCATTCCTTAAAGCAGGCTGTGTTCTGAAGGCTCATGAGATATACTACATCAAGTCCCAATGATGAAAGTTCCTGCCTTTAAAAGTCTGTTTTTCACTACAGAAGTACAGCTATTGCTATGTCTGCTTCTGACTCCCAGGAAAAGAGACCAGGGGAGTTGTGCCCTGCACATTGCACTACTACTACTCTTTGCAGTAGAAACATTGAAAATCTAGAAAACCTATGTTAAAAAACGTAGAAATGATTGCAGAAGAAATGTTGAAAACCTGCTTAGAGCTAAACAGCTTAGAGCTAAACCCTAGAATAAACTCTGGTTCAGAATCTAGTTCAATCTGAAACCAAGTCTCAAAAAATTATCATACTTGCTTAATTTTATTCTAAGACATTAATATCCTGCCTTTTAGATTTAAAAAAACCCCAGAAGGCAGCCTACAATGTTTAAAATGCAAATAAAAATGATAAAGGAGAGCCAGGATGGTGTAGTGGTTTGGGAATTGAACTTAGACCAAGTCCCTGTTCAGCCATGAAGCTTCCTGGGTGACCTTCAGCCAGTCATTGTCTCTCAGCCAAACCTACCTCATGGGGTGGTTGTGAGGATACAAAGAAGGAAGCTATTGTGTATACTGCCCTGAGCTCCTGGCAGGAAGGGTGATATAAAAATGTGAAAAATAAATAAAAATAATAAAAATAAATAAAAAACAGCATTAACTAAAAAAGGAGTCATAAAAGTTGCCAATTAAATTCTTGCAGAATAAAAAGATCTGAATAGTTGACAGTGAAGGACAATGGCATGTTGTCCCAGGCAGGGAATCCCATAGTCAGTCTACCACAGAAAAAGCTCTGTTTTTGTGCCTGATTTCCTTGCCCAAGAAATGAATATTAATGGGCTTTCAAGGCAAATTTTTAAGCCTGAGAAGACACATATAAGCAAAGGCTGTCCTTACGATAACCCAGTGATTTTAAATCTTTTTCATCTCATGGCACACTGTCAAGGTACTAAAATTGTCAAGGCACACCATCAATCTTTTGACAATTGACAAAGCATACCAGGCTGTTGATGTGGGGCTCACTTCCTCCAATGAACCTACTAATAAATGACCCTCCCTCAAATTCCTGTGGCAAACCTGCAGACCATTCGCAGCACACCAGTGGGCCACGGAACAGTGGTTGAAAATGGCTGCTGTAACCTGTACCTAGATCATGTAGGACTTTAAATGTTAAAACCAGCACTTTGCATTGAGCCTAAAAATGAACTGGCAACCTGTGCAGGTGGTATGAAATTGGAGCAAAACTATTATAATGCCTCAGGGCTCCCATCAGCATCCAGTCACATTCTGCAATAACTGAAGTTTCTGAACCATCTTCAAAGGCAGCCTCAGATAGAGTGCATTACTGTATTCCAGTAGGCCAGTACTGTTAGCTTCCAAGTTATTTGCTGATCGTTATTATGCTAAAAAAGGAGTACACTGAGTAATTTTGCTTTATATTGGAAACTGCCCTGAATCTGAGGTATGGGATAGACTTTTAATAAATAAATACCTATCAGGATCTTTTGGGTCCAGTAGTGATTCTTCTTGTGATTTAACCTGCATTTCTCAACCACTGAGTCTGGAACAGGAAAGCCCACGGCAGCTGAGCAGCCACAGTTGTTCATATGGTGATCATCTTGTTTATAATTCTGTTATACTGGATATTTGGGGATATGGAGTTACCTGACTCACTACAGCTTTCAGTTTTATAATTCTACAAACAACACTGAGAAATATGCTGATGATACCCAGTTCTATCTGTGTCTTCACCCAAGGAGGCTGTGAAGGTCCTGACTTGGTGCATGATGTCAGTAATGGACTGGATAAGGGTGAACAAGCTTAAATTAAATCTTGAGAGGACCAAGGTAGTGTTAATTAGAAGACCAGCAACTTGGCATACAGACTGTCATCATGTTCTTGGTCTGCAGCTTCAGGGTCCTCTGGGCTCTGAAGTTGCTAGGCTCCCTACAAGAGCAAGAGAATGTGTCCACATCATACCCTTGTTGATCAATATTCACTAGCTGTTTGTACATTTCTGAGAACAATTTAAAGAGCTGGTGAAGATTTATAAAAACAACATTTAGGGCCCAGATACTTGAAGAATCATCTCCTCCTATGTGAGTTTGCCCAAGGTACAAGATCATCACAGGTCACTCTGCTGCAGGCACCATTGCCTTTTGATGTTTGGCTGGCCGCAACCCACAAGAAGTCCTTTTCTGTTAACACCTGGTTTCTGGAACCCTCTTGAACCCAGGAAAGCTCTGTCTTTGCTGTCATTCTGCAAGGGTCTGAAGACATTTGGATTTTGCAATGCTTTGAATTAGGGTGTGACTCTTTTACTGGCTGTTTTAATTGTATTGTTTTTAATTGATTTTTATTTTTTAAGTAAGCTGCCTTGAACTCCTGGAAAGGTGAAAAAATGGGATATAATATATTTTTAAAGAAATAAATGTGTTTTTTTTATTAAGTAAGCTTCCTTGAGCTCCTGGAAAGGTGAAAAAGGGGTATAACTTTTTAAAAGATATAATGTCTTTTTAAACTGCAGAATTAAAGCTGTAACTCTGGAAGCTCTTCTCAGACAGCATCCCATTGGGCTCAGCTCTGTCTGAGCAGACAGAAATAGGAACGGGTTACACAGTATCACATTGACCACTCATATAGCTCATGCGTAACAAAAACTGAGGGACAAGTGCAGCCTGACAAGGGCATACCAATGTTTTCTGCAGGCCAGGGTGGTGACTCATGTCATCACCCCCCATCACACAGAGGCAGAATTGGTGGTGGCATAATGATGTCACCCCCATTTATTTCCAGGTTGTGAGCCGCTGAGCAAACACAGAGAGAAGTGAAAATGCTGCCCTCCAAAGGAGGAGCAAGGGGTGGTGAGCTGCCACCTTCCTCCTTCATTCCTCATGCTGCTGCTGGGCAGCCCAATCCTAGGTTGCTTTGTGCCCAGAGCTGCACTGCTGCCAAAATGGCTGCTGCCGTATCCAGTGGGGCTAGGGAAGAGCCAGAGGTCTCTTTGGAGGAACAAACGTTCCCTTACCCCATGTTGAGCCACGGAGGCCCCAATGGGTCTCCTTGATTCTATGCTTACTATTCACCAGACACAGAATCGAGGAGATCCGTATTGGGTTCCTTGGCCAGGGAGAGAGCACAAGATACGGCTTTACAGCACTTTTGCAATGGCTGGAGCCACCGCCAACCGAGGAGCACCGACACTGAAGAGGACAGGTTTGGGCCCTCAAAGGTGGCAGCTGCCATTTGTCATGAGGTATCAGCTGTCATCTGAGGGCCTTTCATGAACCTTCTCACATGATGCTCCAGTGTGGAACACAGGGGGCATGCTCCCTGCCCCCCACTAGCTACACCACTGCAACCTGATCATTCACGTTTACTCAGAAGTTCTAATAATCTGAATGGGGCTCTAGTCAATGGTCTAAGATTGCAGGTTCAATAATTAAGAGTTCACATCTTGCCTATGTGAATGCAGGCTATCAGTCCACCTGATTACTTTCTGTTTTTTTCATCTCAAGAAATAACATTTTTGTCTCCTTCATGCAGGAATAAACCAAGCCATGCTGCCACTTGCCTTATAGCTTTATAAAGTATGTGACCTTATCCTCCATCATTCTAACAGCACTATACATCTGAAGTGCTAGAGATTATGTTCTCATTAGCACACTCTTGAAAAGATGTGTGGTACATCCAAACATTAACTCTTGAAAAACTCTGCAATCGTATGCACACTTTCTTGGGAACACAACAGCACTAACTTCTGAGCAGACCTGCATAGGATTGTGCTGTCAATTTTAACTCTATGCCCAATCTAAATTTCCCCATCTCCTGAGCCAAGAAAACTAGGTCAGGCTTTCTTAAATTTGAATTCATTCAAATCACATTTCCAAGATTTGTTAGAAGTCAAAAACACCTACAAAACTGAGGCACTTCATATTGTCATGCTTAAGAGAAAAATATATATTTGTTTTCATTCTCAGCCATTCATACAGGCATGCAAAGATGATCTGGTTTGTTAATCAGCTAGTACTTATTGTGTTAATTATATCTAGGGAAGATGAACTCATGCAAGGTGCTCTGGTTTGATCTAGCAGATGACCTCTTGCAAAATATAACATCCTAATTGCCAATAGCATTATTTGGAAACTACTGAATAATAAATAAGTGCTGTTTTTACACTTTAGAGGAAACTGATCAGAGCAAAAGCAAACCTGATGGCAGATAAGATCAAGTGGAAAGAAAGAAGAAGAAGGAGAGAGAGAGCGCGCACTCTGGTCTGCACAACTGTTCAGAGTGATATTGTTTTCATTAGGATTATTAAAAAAAGAAATTAAAACGGAATATACATAACACATTTGCAGGACAGAATATTGGTTTCCCCTAATAGCAGGCTTAAAACATGTATTTGATAAAATATTTAAAAATTTGGGAATTTGTCCTAAACATCTCATATTTTAAATTTCATATCTTTGCACATCTCTGCAAAATCAGATGTATTTTTGTCAGCCAAGTTTAAGTTATGCAGACAGAGACAAGTGGAATGGATAGATGTGAGGTAACAGCCAATAAGAGATGGACCAACCAATGCAACTGTACCAATAGAAACATTAAGTGTGGTCCACATCCCATTCATGTCCATGACAATACTACTGATGATGACAAATCATAGCTCTGGCTTGCAACCATGGGATCACTTCTGTGATATGATACTAGAACTGAAAATTGCTAGATCATTCTGTACTTACCAGTCTATATAAACCAGTCTAGTTTAGAGATGAGGCTAGTGAGGCCATGAGACATATCATAGGTCTTGCAAATCTTGCCTTTGTGCAAGCATAGAACAAAATCATAGCTGAAAGAAATTACAACTTATATGAGTTTATCCAATCTTCTTCTTCTTTACTTCCTCTTTTACCACTTTGGGTGTCAAGGTTGCAAAATGCACCCCATTTCCCCTTCACATGATCCTTCAGAAGACGAAGGAGAACAGAACTGTAAATTTATCAGTTCTGTACGTGAAGGAATATTAACAGCTATACTGGGGGTGTAGTCCCAGCGGACCTTTGGAACTTCTAAAACAGAAGCAGTGATGTCATCTGAGGAGTGCTCAGGTGTTGCTTTTGAAATATTTTTCAAAAAGAACTTAGCCAAGAAGCAGCATCTGGCTCAGCAAGAGACAAACTGAAAAATTTGCCTAGGGGCAAATCTATGTCGAATAGATTCTAGGTCAGACCAGGGGTCTCAATCTTTTTTCATATAGTGGGCCAAATAGTGGTGCCTCATGGTGCCCACTGAGGGTTGGAAGTGTCATCTGTAAGCATGAAGTAACTTTATTAAGCAGATGATGGCCTGGAATAAGCACTTTGTTCTCAAGTAGGAATTCATCAGCTGCAAATGACAAAAAATATGCAAACCTTGATAATATTTTCAAGCTATGGGAGATCATGGCCACCTTTTCAGCAGCTCAGAGGTGCTCAAGTGATACCTTGGCAGAAATGGCACTGTTGAATGGTCATCCTGTATGATCATTGGGCTTTCCCAGTGCCTCCACAGCATCTCCCTCTCCCACTGCTCTTGGTCTGCTGCTTCCCCCATAGCGTTCCATGTCTTCTAAGGCCTCCTTCCAGCTCTCCCTCCCAGACTCTCTGCAGAAGTGGTCCTCCTGAAAGGGTGGCTCAGGGAGAGCCCAATTATCATGGGGGCCAGATAAAGAGCTTCCAGGAGCCTTATGTTTGACACCCCTAGTCTAGACTATTTTATGTAGCTCATGTTAATTAAGGCAGCAATAGTATGTACATTTATGTGGGAGTAAGTCCTGTTGAACACAGTGGGACTTATTCCTGAATAAACATGCATAGGCTAGCACTGTAATATACCTTTTGTATTTATCTGCAGTATTTTTAAATCCCCTCCTTTTTCCAGTTTTGTACATTTGTTTTAAAAGTATTGCAACCACTCCAAGGGTTGGGATGAAATGAGCCAGATTTTTCAATAAAGTACAATAAGTTTCAAAGCAGAAAAAGGGGGCAGGAGAAGAAAACAGAATTTAATTTCTTAAATTAACAGCCCCATCCAACCTAAATCCCCCCTGGCTGTGTAGGTGCACCAAAAAGGTAGGTGCTGCATCCTCTGGTGGTGAAGTCTCCTCAGGATAAGTGAACTTTTGCTTACTTCCCTGAAGGAAAGCTGCCGACTCCTTGGTCTTGCACTAGCTATTTTGCTGGCACAGGACAGAGGCATGAAAAGGCAGTGGAAAGGGAGAGGGTGAGAGAGATCTGGCTATGTAATTGTATTTGAACCTACTCTCCCCCTCCCTTGTTCTGACACTCACCCTGCCCACCTCCCTGTCCAGAAGCTCCCTGTTCTCCTGCCACCCTAAGTACCACCCACTGCCACCTTTCATTTCACCGGCACGATCTGCCAGCTGGATCCAAGAGGAAGTGCCTGGATCCTTCCAGAAGTTGCACTTCAGTGCTACGCACTCCAGTGCTGCTGGCCCCCATGCATGGCCTCCAGTGACTGGCTTTGCTGGCATATTGCGTATTTTGTCAACAGGGAAGTTAAGTAAGGTTGGGTTGTGAGAAATTCAAAGTTTGTTTTTTCTTTATATTCTTAGTGGGGTATGTGTGGACAAAGAGATGGTCATGACAAGCTCCTGCACTTTTTACTACCACCCCACTGGCCTTCCTCATTGGCCAAGATTTGCAATTCTACCCAGGTATGGAAGGTCCAGGAGCCATTTCCTCATTTGCATCTGGCCACTCTGTCTTGATGGCAAGTGAAACTGACAGAAATTGAAAAGGTTGCTGCAGTCCTGGACACAGAAACACTCAGCCTTCTAAAAATATTTCTGAAAGGCAAAGGTAATTGTCAGGGGCATTGCTGTGTGTGAGTGGGAGGCAAAGTAAATTTGCCAGTGCTTGCCACCTTGTTTTTTTTTTTGTTATTTCAGGCTGTGCTTGGCAGTAAGCCTTACTGAACACAGTAGGACTTGCTTCTGGCTCTGAGGGAGTGTGCCTTGGATCAGAGGGGAAAGAGGAGTGCCTTCCCACTGGACTGATCTTGATGGGAGAATGGCCGCCCCCTTTCTGGCTCTGCTTCTGGGCCTTTAATCGTAGCCCAGTCCTACTACTGCTAGTTTGTTTTCCTGGCCAAGCTCCACCAGTGGTGAAGCGTGGGTGGAAGCATGAAGGAGAGTTTGTGTTCACTAGTTGCCTGGTTGGACACCATAGGAATAGCTGACAGGGTCAAAGTTGAAATGTGCATGTGCTTTCCAAAGCATGGAAGAGAATGTCATTGGAGGGCACTTCACAGGGCTTTTGCCCCAGACTCCAAAAACTGGAGCTGCCATCTACTGCTGACACTGATCCTCAGGAATTTGCAACTGAAGCTGTTTCTAACCCAGAGCTAAGCAGTGGAAAAGAGTCACCTGCTAAACTTCTGTGTCCATCTGTGATGAAAGACAAGAGACAGGCTAAATAAAGAAGAAAAATGGCAACACTAATTGGTCTCAGAATATAGTTTTAGCTTTCCTCTCTGGGGTCTTATCCAGAGCAATATTTCCCAAAGGCTTGCTTAAAACTCTAGTATTAAATGAGAAATGGCAAGGAGAAGGGGAGAGAATGTACAATTTCAGGAGGAAACAGCTACTAGCGTGATATGTGCCATAGTTGCTGTTTGGGACCTCAACACCTGCACATCAATGCTGCTTGTCTGTAGTCTGCTATTAGTATCAGAATGGGGTGCTATCTTGACACAGTTCCCAAGTGGCAAGCTGGTATTCATTGTATTGAATCAGTGCTTTTTGACACCCAAAGTAGTTACTTTGTGGGGTCGGAAGCCACCAATATGCATGTCTCTTACTCAACAGTCTTAGGGCGCAATCCTATCCTGCGCTGGATCAGGCAAGGCAAGAGGCTTGCACTGTATTCAGCGCAGGATTGTGGCCATAAACAACTCTGGGTACGGGCTGCTGGCGCCTATGGGTCTCCTCAGACTTGTGCCACCTCTTAAGGTGGTACAAGTGTGAGCAGAGCAGAGCGGCTTGAAGCTGCTTTGTTCTCTCCAGGAACGGGGGTTGGAATCCAGCATAACTGCCAGATCCCAATCCCACTGCCCGCCCCTAGGGCCACCCACTGCCCACCCTCCTCCCACCCAGGAACGCCTCCCTCCCGCCTCCCCCCCACCTACTTTTCTTCAGCTGGGCCGACACAACTCACTAAGAGGAAGCTTATGTCGGCCTCCACAGGCCTGCGCTTCTTTGAGCACTGCCCTGGCTTCCTCCTGGACTGGCTCAAGGATCTTGCATTGGCCAATGAGCACTTTTGGGTTGTACTCTTAGGCTGCTGTCTTATACACCTTTACATGACAGTAAGGCCCATCAACTAGAATGGCATTTACTTTTGAGTAAACATGTACAGAATTGCACTGTTAACTCTTGTTAAGAAATAGCAAACACTTGCATCCAGCATTACCAGCAGAGTAAAATACTAAAACATTTCCTTTGAATCATCAGTCTTAAACAGGTTCCATCCTTTATCATTTGTATTTTTCTGGCTGCTTTGTCTCCTTTGTCCCATCAGAAATTTAAAACTTAACCAGAGCCAAAGAACTTAAAATAGCTTTCAAGGACATGAGCTCTGTGCTGTATTCTCTGAGCGGCAAATACCTTTTTCGCTAAAGAATTTCTTTTGTTCCTCCTTCTATGCGTCATCAAGTCAATTCATATTGTCTTCCATGGCCAAGGCAATTCAGGACTTAAGTAGGGGTGAAGTTTGGTCCTAAAATCTGTTTTCAATGTCATATCTTAACTCAACCTCTTATGAAGAAGAGAGTCCCTGTGAGCATCTGCAGAGTGCATTACTACAGAGTAGTGAACACATAAATTCCTGGAATTAGGGAAGAGGACTTAATATTACAGGAGGTCTGGGCCAGAGGGTAGAGCCTCTGTTAGCCCGAAGATAACATCAGAAGGTCGCCAGTTTGAGGACACCAGCAGCTTCCTGAATGGCTGAGAATGGCAAGACCTTGAAGCAGCTGACAAACCGAGCTGAGTGATTCCACCTGCTCTTGGTGTGAGCAAGAAGTGTCTTGGCTGCCCTCCATGTGAGAAATGGAGCTGCTTGTCAGCCTGCATGGGAGAACTGGAGGCCAGAAGTGAGACCAAACCAGGAAGATCCATTCTGAAATGTTGTTGGTTCTTGAAAGAGAGAACCTCTATGATTGTAAAAATCCCATTGAGGGATTTAGAAACGCCTGCCTATGTAAACCGCCTTGAATAAAGCCAGAGGAATACTCCAATGACCAGAAAGGCGGTATATAAATACCTAGTTGTTATTATTATTATTATTATTATTATTATTATTACTACAAAGGGATAGAGGTTTGGCATCAGCACATGACATCTTCAGGCTCCCACCAGTTGCAGCAGGGCCCATTACTGACCATTGCTGCTTCCTCTCATTGGGACCTGCTCTGGAGGATTTAGCCTGGTTGCCATTTTACTTTTCCTGCAATGTCCTGGAGTACTGTTACATCAGGGGCGTGGGGGGGGGGGGGGAATCAAAACAGCAGCCAGTGACCACTTACAGTGGTAGTGATGCAAAAGAGAATATGATATGCTGCCAAGTTAAGCCCCCTTACACAAACATGCTGTCTAATTAATTAGGAATGCCTTTTTAGTAATTTAAAGGGTTTTTAATAGATTAACACAAACAATGAATTAATTAAAAATGGCAAGCTATGGATGATAGACCATTTAAATCAAAGATTTGCAAGCTCTGTCACAATGACCTTTCAAGGCTAGTAGTGCAATCCTGTGCATGTTTACTTAGAAGTAAGTCTCACTGTGCTCAGTGGGGCTGAAGCCCCAGAATATTATGCCCACTTAGGTTGGAGTGAGTGCTCCTGAAATCAGTGGAAATTACTTCTAAGTAGACATGCAGCAGAACTGGGCTGTTAAGTGGAGACAAAAATACTATCAATTTCCTACTCCTAGTTGTGAGGCCTTGCTTCTTCTGAAGGCAGAGACCATGCTTCTTCTCTCCTTCAGAGTTACAGGCTTTGCTTCCTTGGTCCTGTAAAGAAAGCAACTTGTCTTTGTGCTCAACCATCATGCACAAGACTTGGGCTTGTTATTGTCAACTACATTTTTTGACTTGGAAGATGCGCCAAATGGCATCTTAGCCATGGTAAGCTAGTGGATATCTGTCAGGCTTTGTTCCCTGTCTCCCTCTATCTCTCATGTGCATATCTTAGAACTACAGTTAAATATTGTAACAATTGGAATTTCAGTAACATTTCAGAGGTTTAGTAGGTTGGTCTACTTTTAGTATATAGTATAGTATGTATATATACTTTTCCAAACTCAATTATTTTACATCTTTCCCATACATATACCTGAGCAGCCCAATCCTGCCTAAATCCCTGTGCAGTGATGCAGCTATGCCAGCATAGATTTTGCTGCATCCTGCAGGGGATTTTTGGCTGCTGGAGGTCTCCTTAGGGTAAGGGGATATTTGCCCCCAGGGTAAACCCCTGCAGCTGCTAAGGATCAACTTGAACCTGTACCAGTTTAATTGCTGGCGCAAGTCCACCTTGATCTGTGAAGGAGGTTCGGCCTGGGGAGAGATTTGATGTGTGTCTCTGCCACTGATGTTGCCCCCTTGCAGGTCTGATCTGCTCTTCCCCTGCCCCATCACCACCCTGTTCCACCCTCCCCCACTTGTTCAAACCCTCTGTGCCCTCCCCCCACTCCCTGAGTGACCGTGCACTGGTGGGTCTCTGTCAATCCACCAGTATGTACTTGAAGACTCTGGCCTTTCCAGTGGCATACTAGCTGCTTGTACTGCCACAAAGCACTTTTCATTTGCATTGTGGCTGCCTGCACCAGGGGAAATCACTACTGGCCCAACCATGAGATGAGCTTGCTTGAATGAGAAGCAGATCATCCCCCTCCTTACCTTGTTCCTAGTATAGTTATCTTAAAGCTGGAAGGTGAACGTCTGGTTTTATTTACAGGGCCAGCGCAAATAACTGAGCTCATTTATTCATTCCATCTCTTTAAATAAAACTGAAAGTCCTGAACTTCTGGCTTTGAGGAAACTGCATGAGAAGCATGGCAAGGTGCTTTTTCTTCTCGTTTTTAGAGCAATATGGCAGCCACAGAGTTGGGGTGGGGCGATGCTCCAGGTCACGCCACCCTTGCTCATAATGCTTGGTGTGTTACAAGTTAAGAATAATTTTCTTCCAAAAGTTGATATCACTAAAATGAGATTCTCTGCATGTGTATTCAGCAACCTGAGTAAAACTTGGCAGTTTATTTTGGAGTGTGTGGGGTCTAGTTCCTCCAGGCTGTTGCTGCAATACCTGCAGGAAGACTGGGGAAAGGACTTTGTGCATCACTGTCCCTTCAGGGCCTCCAACAGTCATTGCCTTGGGGAATTCTGAGGGTGAGGAGTCACTAATGCCATCTGCTCAGAGCAGCAGTGGTTGCAGCTGCAGCACTAGTAGTGGCAGGAACAGCTGTTGTATCGGCTGCATTGGTTGCCAGTCAATTTCCATGTGTGATTCAAGATGCTGGTCATTACCTTGAAAGCTCTAAATGACCAGGGTAGCTGAAGGACTGCCTTTCTCCATAAGAATTCAACAGCCAAATCTTAGCTAGAGCTATATGGTCCTGTATAACAGTGGAACACAGTTCCACTGTTGTACATGGCCATATGGTGGCATTTTGCATGTGCCACCAATGGCTGTTTTGGGGCCATCATCACCACAAACAATAGCAGTGTGTTGGAGGCCCACTGCCTCTGCCAGTTACCTCTGGCAGCAAAGGTTAACAAGGGCAGGGCAGGGCAGGGTGTGAGTGGAAAGGGGCAGGGAAGGGGAGCAATGGGAGAGTTGCAGGATGGGGAAGAAGGTGGGAAATGGAACAGGGGTAGACTCTGGCAGCATCAGCATGTGTTGGGTTATAACCTTTCCCCCTCCCTTACTCTCTTAGACTAGCACCAGCAAAGTAGCAGGTGCAGATCTGGGGAGACCCACTGAGGCAGCAGGGGCTTGTTCTGGTATAAAGGAAAAAAGTTTCCTTATCTCTAAGAGGTTACTCGACTGCCCCCCCCCCGATAAGATACAGTGTACACTCCCTTGATGCAGCTAAGAACATAAGAAGAGCCCCACTGGATCAGGTCAAAGGCCCATGTAGTCTAGCTTCCTGTATCTCACAGTGGCCCACCAAATGCCTCAGGGAGCACACAAGACAACAAGACACAACCTGCATCCTGGTACCCTCCCCTGCATGTGGCATTATGAGGTAGCCTACTTCAAAATCAGGAGCTTGCACATACTTATCATGACTTGTAACCCGTATGCATCACAGAGAGGGGAGATTTAGTCAGGATTGGACTGTAATCATCCTCCAAGAGCCAGAAAGGCGGCCACTGCACTGGGGCAGTGACGTTGTTGTTGGCAACCTTCAGTCTCGAAAGACTATGGTATCATGCTCTGAACGGTGGTTCTGGAACAGCATCTAGTGTGGCTGAAAAGGCCAATTCGGGAGTGACAATCCCTTCCACACCGGGAGCAAGTGCAGTCTGTCCCTGGTCTGTCTCCCTGGCTATGGGCCTTCCTTCTTTGCCTCTTTGCCTCAGTCTGTTGGCCAAGTGTCTCTTCAAACTGGGAAAGGCCATGCTGCACAGCCTGCCTCCAAGCGGGCCGCTCAGAGGCCAGGGTTTCCCACCTGTTGAGGTCCACTCCTAAGGCCTTCAGATCCCTCTTGCAGATGTCCTTGTATCGCAGCTGTGGTCTACCTGTAGGGCGCTTTCCTTGCACGAGTTCTCCATAGAGGAGATCCTTTGGGATCCGGCCATCATCCATTCTCACGACATGACCGAGCCAACACAGGTGTCTCTGTTTCAGCAGTGCATACATGCTAGGGATTCCAGCACGTTCCAGGACTGTGTTGTTTGGAACTTTGTCCTGCCAGGTGATGCCGAGGATGCGTCGGAGGCAGCGCATGTGGAAAGTGTTCAGTTTCCTCTCCTGTTGTGAGTGAAGAGTCCATGACTCGCTGCAGTACAGAAGTGTACTCAGGATGCAAGTTCTGTAGACCTGGATCTTGGTATGTTCCGTCAGCTTCTTGTTGGACCAGACTCTCTTTGTGAGTCTGGAAAACGTGGTAGCTGCTTTACCGATGCGCTTATTTAGCTCGGTATCGAGAGAGTGTCGGAGATCGTTGAGCCAAGGTACACAAAGTCATGGACAACCTCCAGTTCATGCGCAGAGATTGTAATGCAGGGAGGTGAGTCCACATCCTGAACCATGACCTGTGTTTTCTTCAGGCTGATTGTCAGTCCAAAATCTTGCCAGGCCTTGCTAAAACGATCCATGAGCTGCTGGAGATCTTTGGCAGAGTGGGTAGTGACAGCTGCATCGTCGGCAAAGAGGAAGTCACGCAGACATTTCAGCTGGACTTTGGACTTTGCTCTCAGTCTGGAGAGGTTGAAGAGCTTTCCATCTGATCTGGTCTGGAGATAGATGCCTTCTGTTGCAGTTCCAAAGGCCTGCTTCAGCAAGACAGCAAAGAAAATCCCAAACAAGGTTGGCGCAAGAACACAGCCCTGCTTCACTCCGCTTCGGATGTCAAAGGGGTCTAATGTGGAGCCATCGAAGACAACAGTGCCCTTCATGTCCTTGTGGAAAGATCTGATGATGCTGAGAAGCCTGGGTGGACATCCGATCTTGGGGAGAATCTAGAAGAGGCCGTCTCTGCTGACCAGGTCGAAAGCCTTGGTGAGATCTATGAAGGCTATAAAGAGTGGCTGTCATTGTTCCCTGCATTTCTCCTGCAGTTATCTAAGGGAGAATACCATATCAGTGGTGGACCTGTTGGCTCGGAATCCACACTGCGATTCTGGATAGATGCTCTCTGCAAGTACCTGGAGCCTCTTTAGTGCAACTCGGGCAGACAGCTTTCCTACAACGCTAAAGAGAGAGATGCCATGGTAGTTGTTGCAGTCACCCCTGTCACCTTTGTTCTTGTACAGCGTGATGATGTTTGCATCCCTCATGTCTTGAGGTACTCCACCTTCTCTCCAGCAAAGACAGAGGATTTCATGCAGCTCAGTGACGATGATCTCTTTGCAGCATTTTAGGACTTCAGCAGGGATGCTGTCTTTTCCAGGTGCCTTGCCAAAGGCAAGGGAGTCCAGGGCCACGTGAAGTTCTTCTAGGGTTGGTTCACTGTCCAGCTCTTCCAGCACAGGCAGGCACTCAATGTTGTTCAGTGCTTCTTCGGTGACTACATTTTCTCTGGAATATAGCTCAGAGTAGTGCTGCACCCAGCGTTCCATCTGCTCCCGATCCTGGATGACCTCGCCTGTGGCAGACTTCAGAGGGGCAATTTTCTTCTGTGTTGGACCTAGGGCCTGCTTGATACCATCATACATCCCCTTGATGTTGCCCGTGTCAGCTGCTATCTGTATCTGGGAGCAGAGCTGGAGCCAGTAGTCGTTAGAACATCTCCTGGCAGTCTGCTGGACTTTGCTGCGAACAGCTCGGAGGACCTGCAGGTTGCGCTCACTGGGACAGGCCTTGTATGCTGCTTGAACTCTCCTCTTTTCCTCAATGACTGGTGTCAACTCCTCAGAGTAGGCTTCAAACCAGTCTGTGGTTCAAACCAGTCTGGGGCAGTGACGACATGATGGCAAAACTCACACCATCTTCACAGAGTGACTTCTGGCTTTGAAATTTTACAAACCACTGAGGCACTTCCCATGTACTTCCTTTCCTTCCCATGTGCTTTTGCAAAACATCTCTAGCCTGAAGAAGCATTCTGTTGAACTGAAAAGTTCACAGTTTAATGCTTTGTGTCCCTGTAGTTGGTTCAAATAAAAATATTGCTCTTGCTCAGATTGTGGTGTTTTTTTTTTAAAATCCATTCTGATATATATCAGAAGAGCTGCTAACAGGAACATAAGAAGAGCCCCACTGGATCAGGCCATAGGCCCACCTAGTCCAGCTTCCTGTATCTCACAGTGGTCCACCAGATGCCTCACGGAGTGAGTAGCTGCTTTGACCCCATATCCAAATACCAAATATTACTCAGGTATGCTTTGCTATGAAATTTGAGTATACAGATACTGTCACTGGTCTGGGAGAAATGTGATCATTTGAACTGTGAAATGAAAACATGGAGTATCTAAGAAAGGGAAAATGGCGGAGACATGAGGTAGCACTAAGAAAGATTCATGGATTCATCAAGGACAGCTTCCAGGGCTGTCCCTGGAGACTGAAGTGCTGCCAAATGATGCTCCCCCTTACCTGGTGATGTGCCAGCCTCTGCTCCTCCTGATCTCTGAACTGGAAAAGGAAGAGGGGAATGGAGAGAAGAGTCTCCTTCACTGCTCCTGTTCTCAACATTCTGCTCCACCCCCCATTCCTTTTCCATCCAGGGAGTGGAGAAGGAGAAGAAGAGGCAAGATAGTTGCTAGAGAGAGGAACCTCTACCAATCTACTGCCTGAGGTGACTGTCTCAGTTGGCTTCATGGATGGGCCAATCCTGACAGCTGTACTTACTGATAACTGAGCTATCTGAAGTTTCTATGCCTGGCACCCAAGCTCATGTGGCAGATTCCGAGTATCAAGAATAGCAATGATCTAAAAATTTTATATTTTTACTGGGAAGTGGGGAGTCATTTGGATTTTGTGCCTTAGACATCAAAACATCTCTTGAGCCACTCCTGAGGGATGTAGAAGTGTGCTTTTGAGCATTATGTGTGAGAATAATCTAATTCCTTGGTGTATTTTCTTCCGTTGTGTAAGATTCATCCTAACTGCTTTGCTGCCCTATGCTTCTCATATTCAAAGCAAGGGGGATCGCTTTGCAAGGAATCACCATTTCATTAAGAAAACACACCTTGGGCTGATAATCCATCCTGGGAAGCTGGACAATCGTTTGGTCTCATTAGACCCCATATAAGCTGAAGCCGTTAGGAATGTCTTTCTAGATTACAGCGTTGTAGCCAAGAAAAATTGCACTGGAGATCATTTAACACCCCTGGGGAGATGACAGGAAGGAATTAATCTTCCTGTGCTAATTCAACCAATGCTGTTGGATCAAAATTGCCATCTGTGGGGGGTCTGCTGTGGTGCAGTCTGTAGTGGTATTCCTGATGCACACAGCCTTTTTTTTCTCCTTCTGAAAACGAGGAACGAAGGAAAGAAAAGGGTGGTTATTTTAAGGAGCATGAATACTGCACTCTCTTATTGCTTTACATTCTCTAGACACTCACCTTATGGTCTAATCAAAGGATTCTCAGATGGTCATAAGCAAAGTCCTTGTCAAAGAAAAAAGTTGCATGAACCTTGTGTGATCTAGTGCAGGAATAGCTAACTCCCCAAGCCTGATGGAATGAAGCCAAGCTATTGGGCCTTTCCCAGCTGATGTCATTGCCTTTCTCAGAGTAGAGAAATGGCTCCAGTGCACATATGAATTGTCAGTCTGACAATTCATAATATGAGCAATGAACCACAAAACTCATGGTAGCACAGAGGATGATGTGAAGGTGGTACAAGAGAAAGACAAGACTTTTTGGCTTTTGCGGAAGCTGGTTAGAAGGTGGGGTTGATGTCCTCTTATGCCTTCATGTTATCCTTACCTCTCCTGTGAGCATGGCCGCATGAATGTGTTTGGGGAAGAGACTCCACAGGTACAGTCATAATGGCCATGGAAGAGACTCCCCTTGCAAAGGAACAGTAACATTCCTGGAGCCCCTGAGCCAGCCGAGGCTGAAGGGGGGAAGGGGGGACCAAAAACCTCTGTAGCCAGAACACGTACAGCAAGGTGGATCACTCACGGGCAGTAGCAACAGAGGGGATTGCTTTAAAAAAAACCTGGGCATGTTTGCTGAGCCTTGGAGAGACAGGTGAGGGTGAGCAGACAGCCGGACTACAAGTCCCAGAATGCTCTGGGGCAGAGGTGTTTCCATGATGGCTGCAGCCAGGGAGGGCTGCAGGAGCTGCAGCAGTGAAGAGTAGGAGGAGGAGAACCTGCAGTGCTGTTGGGAGGCTGCCTGGGACACAGAGGACTCCCAAGCAAGCTCAGGGGAAGGGGATTGATAACAGCTGCCTTAGTTTCCTTCCATCCAGAAGTGTCAGGCTGCAGGCTATATTTGCATAACTCTATGGGATTTAGCACAACATGTTTTTTGTTAATCATGCCAAGTGACAGAACGGAACTAACACAGATAAATAGGGTGTACCTGCACATTCTGGAAAGTGTTAGGATCACTGCCAATCTGCCACTTGGGGAAATCTTTCAGGAAGCACATTATTATTAGTGCCAGCAATGCATATGGCACTTACACTTGAAGACAAGATGGGTCTCTGCCCCAAGGAGCTAACACAGACTCAAGGGAGATGGAGGGAAGGGAAATGGGGCCAGGGATGAATATGCACCACTTATGTACATTGTGTTTTTAGATTGTGAGCCCTTTTGGGAACCATTAGTTATTTGATTTTTCTCTGTAAACTGATTTGTGAACTTTGTTGAAAAGCAGTATATAAATACTGATGATGATGATGATGTACATGTACCTAGGCTTAGCTGCAGTAAGGTAGACCGTTAGGGTAATGCCTGATGCTTCACAGAAAAGTCAGTCTCCCCTCACTAGCAGCGGATGGCTTCATACTATCTGAACACATGAATTACATATCTATGAAGTTTGAATCTAACCATCTGTGATGAAGTCAAATTGTTCTGGAACAGAAAATAAAGTGGTTGCCAAAGAATTCAGAGTTTGACCATCCCTAGTCCAGTGAGTAAGCATGTCATGGGAAATCTGCGGTTCAACTCCAGTTCACCTTTGGATGGCCTTATTTTAATCTGTGGTGATATTTGTTTAATTTCATTACTGTCCTGCCTTTCTATGTCTCAACATTTTCAGGGCCCAATCCTGTCTGATTTTCTAGTGCAGATGCAGTTGTGTCAATGAGGCATGTGCTGCATCATGTGATGGGGAGGCAAATGTGAAGAGAACAAATGTTCCCTTACCTCAGGCTTGCACTGTAGCTGCATTGGTGCTAGAAAGTTGGATAGGATTGGGCCCTCAGTGTGGCTCACAAAGAATACACAAATACATAAACCCAATTTAAAATAAAAAGAGATTCTGCAATTTAAAATTCTCAGACATACATACATATATCTGTGCTGGTAGTTGTCTTACTTTTTCATTTAATTTCATTATGAACATATTCCATCAGCCTTAATTTCAGGAATGACTTGTGCTGTGGGGTGGAATCTATATAGTTGTGTGCATGGATGCGCACACACTTAAACAAAACCAACAGGAAAAATGTACATCATTTAGAAAATAGGTTCACTGTGGTGCACTTCAAGGCAAAGACAGTGGGGAAGGGAAAGGCAAGGAAAAAGCCAAGGACAGACCCCTTCAGTTCTAATGTGACAACCAGGAGTTCTGTGTGCACTCTTTCTTTTTTTTTTGGACTTCGGTGCGTTTTAGTGGGGAAATTTTCACATCCTACAAGTGGTACAAACCTGCCAAAACAGGTGTTTGTCATTCTTAGGATTATTCCCAGATGTGTGGGTTAAATGCACTTAACTCAGCACTGACCCATGCGAAACTGGCAGTGCAAATAAGCCCATAGGATCATGTTGCTAGGCTAGAAAGAGACAGAGAAAGAAATGTGAAGGCTGCCCTGCCTGCTACAAATGCTGCATGGATACCTCCGACAACAGCTTCTGCAAGACAACTGCTCCCTGTAACTAAATAACAGTAAACTACAAATTGCCATGTGGACAGCTTCCACCTTTGCAAAGAAAGTTTTCATATCCCCATCAGCTGTTGCTAAGATTGAGTAATTATGTGTTTAAATTCTGCTTGCAATAAGGATGATCTGCATGATCCCTCAGCAAGGCCCCCCCCCCCCACAGCATGGAGCAACTACCACATGGAAGTTGTTTCATGTGGCTTCCATATGTCCTTTGCAATTGGTAGATTGGTTCTAAATTTTCTTGGAAGAGTATGGGGTAAAGAGTGTGTTACGTGGGCAAATGTAAGGATCAGAGAGGACTGAGATGTTTGGGGCAAGGAGAACAGGTAATGGGTTTCAAGAACAATCCTTCAAACTGCAACCGTATTATTTCAGTTTGCAAACATTTGAGTGATCAGTGATCGAATGTTCTACTTTGCTCACCTACATAAAGTTACACAAGAGTTTTAAGAACTTTGCTGGATTTAAGCCTCTTACAATGAGTTACGTAATGTATTCTTCTGAAAAGTACATACTGTTGAAAATGAAAGATAGAATTAAGGTATATAACAGGAATAAAGAAAGAAATTTTATTATTTCAATTATTTTCTAGGTCTCATGGCTCCCCATTTCAAATTTAGAGCACTTTGAGTGAAATTGGGGGGGGGGGGGAAATGTGACTCCTGACACCCACAAGTCACACAGGATCTATGCTGGCTACTGCTGGGCCGAAGTCTGAATTGGTTCTAGAAAGAACAGCCCGGGTATCACAAAGACCATAAAGACAACTATAGTGCAACCCAGCACCCCTTTCGGTTTAGGCTACAGCTGGGGAAAAAGCTGTCATCTGGATAAGCACTTACCGGCTGGCCTCCTCCTTTCCCCAGTCTTAAATGCAGCAAAAGGATATCTGGCTGCCTGGTCTTGACTCTGCATTCCCTCCCCCATCTCCTGAGAACTCTGCACAGCATACACAATGAGAGTTTCTATTCCTTTCCCTAGAAAACAAACTGATGTGAACACTCTTAAGGCAGCAACAGGCAGGAAAGGGGGAGATTAAGGGGGATTTCCCGACCTCTGAAAGATTTCTCCTCCTGCTCTGAATTCTGCTAAAGCATCCCTGGTGGGAATGTCTTTTCTCCTTGGCTTGTAGCAAGCTCACGTTGTGCCTTCTCAATACACCCTCATTGCACCAAAAGGCATAGCTTCTTTCTGCCCCCCCCCCTTCTCACATGGGAATAATTCCCAACCTACCATCTTCACACTTCCTGCTCTCCCTTCTTTCAAATGAGTCTATTCTAACACTCTTCTGAAGAATAACATGTAGTTGCCAATGAAGTCTTGGGAATCCTACGTAAGCAAATCTTTTATCTTTAAAGGGAGTGGTTGGGGTGGAAATGAGAGAGGAAGCCAAAACTGCAAGCAACACAGAAACAAGCGTGTCATTTCATCTTCCGTTGTTGTCAGGTGGCTATTAATGGAGCAGAAAATGAAGTAATGTAGCATCTTTTGGAACCGTATAGAATGTGGTAAAAACATTACCTGTTTCAGGTTTTTAAAAACACTTGTTACCCAAATAACTAAGGGAATCTGGGATTTATTTTTTTACATGTTCATAGTACAGTTATGTTGGCCTATTTTCCTCAACTTAGGAAAAAAACAAAAGGGTCTTCAGGTCAAGTGTTGCGGCTCTTGGAATTCTGTATCATGCTCCCAAAATCATTCTGGTGGTCAAGCAGTTTCATGAAACTACAATGTTTCATGAATCCAGCAGAAATTCACCTAGGCTAATTTAAATTTCTTTTTGTCATATCAACAGACATCATGCACTCTTACAGCAGCTGCATTCTCACAATGTTTTGACTATGAGTGCAAGATTTCAATCAGTCAAATTTGACTGGTCTTGATTAATTTTACTCAGTGGGGCTGAGAGCTAATGGCAAACTTGTTTACTCTTTTTGTATATTGAAGTACAGGTTGAGTCTCGTTATTCACATTCCCAATTGAATTAAAGCAAATTCACTTAAAAAACAATGTCCTTGTTAGCTCAGCGATTTAAAAACCGCCTTGCTGACATTTTGTAATGTACACAGAGACAATCAGTCTCTCCAGGCACTTAGAAAGGTTTTACTCTGAGGCAGCGACCCCTCCCTTCCCTGGGAGCCCAGCACAGGGAAAGAATGGAGGAGGTGATAATGACTTGTATTCTTTCCGGTGCTCAGGGGGAAGGGAGGGGTCGCTTGCCTGGGCATGAGGTTGTTCTAAGTGCTGTCTACTGGCTGCCCTCTCCCCCATTAACAAGGCTATTGTTAAGTGTCTTGTTTCCTTTGATTTAAAGGGCCCTTCTTATTGCGTTGAGATAAAACCCTGGGTGAAAAATCCATGCAGAATTAGATTATATCTGTATATTGTAATAGGGACTGGAAAATTAAAAAAAAAAATTCCTTTCAACAGTGGGTCATTAACTTTTATTTATGTATTTAAAGAAATTTATACCCTGCCTTTCCCATGCCGAAGCAAATGCCCAAGGTGGCTTACAAAGCTTTATAGTCAAGTACAGAGTATCACAACAACAAGTAACAAGTAAACAGGCCAGTGGGGGAACAAGTAAAAACATCAAACACGACAGTAAAACATTTATTTTAACATTACATTGTAAAAAATGAATATCAAAACAGAGCAAAGTTTAAGGGAAAAAGAAAAAAAGAGCTCATTGAGCCTGTGGGGAACAGATAAGTCCAGGGAGGTTGTCAAGTCACAACAGTATGACCAAGTTGCAGATGGCAAGTATCTGCTCAGCAGGCAAATGCCAGACAAAACCGGTATGTTTTGAGCCCTCGAGGAAAACCCATGAATGAGGATGCAATTCTCAGTTCCCCCAGGAGGGCATTCCACAGCTGTGGTGCCACCACAAGAAGGCTTGCCCCCAAGCTGCCACCCTTCTCACTTGGGGCAAAGGTGGCACTTGTAGAAGAGCCCCTTCAGCTAACCTGAGAGAGCTGATTGGAAAGTATGGAAGGAGTTGATCTTTCAGGTAACCTGAACCCAGGTCATGGAGGGCCTGAAAGGTTAGAACTAGGGAGGTGTGGGGGGTGCGGACCGCACTGGGCGACACACACAGGGGGGTGATGCGCTAAAATCATGGTGGTTAGGAGTAACCCCATCATGTTATATACCGTTGGATGTGGAATTTCGAGCAGAATGCAATGCAAAAAACTAGAGTGAAATATCTCCTTTCTATCAAAAGTTATGGCCAAAAGGCCAGAGAACAAAAAATGCATGGAGCCCTATGGAAAGTGAAACTGAGCCGTATTGCACATTTACTCGTGAGTAGGCAAACTTGCCTTAGTCCTTTAGAAAGGGCAGGCTGAGAGGAATCCAGTGATACCAGAATGGTCCTAGTCCAATGAATGCAGCCCCAAAAAACACCTGAGAAGTAAGTCCCTCCCTCCAAGCAAATGAATGTATTGAGCCCTATGGAAAGCTAAACTAAGCATCACAAGTATTTACTCACAAGTAAGCAAACATGCCATAGCTGGCAGTCAGGCCAGGAAAAGGGGAATGTGAAGCCACCAGAATGCTCCTGATCTGATGGAATTGGAGCTCAACAAATGCTCCAGAAGGCAGCCTCCACCCCCCCCCCTCCAAAAAGGATCAAAACGGAGGCTTCAGCTGATAAGGTGAACTTTTTGGAGACTTGCAGAGCTAGGTGGATCCTGACAGTGATCTGGTTTAAACAGAAGTTCTTAAATTGAACTGGGCACTGGGTAGGGCTGAAAACCTTACTGATTTTGGGAGGGGGTGTTATTGCAGGCAGGCTACACAGGAATTTCACTTGGTGGAACAGGGCTGGCTTCTGCTTATTTAATTATTTGTTTTACTTTAATTATTTATTCTTATTTATTGTAATTTGCCTGATGATATCACTTCCACTATGACATCACTTCTGGTGGGTCTTGAAAAGATTGTCATTCTAAAAAGTGGGTCCCAGTGTTAAAAGTTTGAGAACTGCTGCAATAAGATGTTAGTAAGTTGACACCCTGAGAGGGGGTGTGACACCACTAGTGACCAAAATCACTAAAACAACAGTTTGGAGGAATAATACCAGCATGTTATGTATCAATCAATGTGTCATCTCATGCAGAATGTGTTCTATCTTTGCTCTATCAAAAGGTACAGCTAAAAAACCAGTGGGGGCAGAGCAATGGTACATCACCACACCTACTACCTGGGGTGTTGCCCCGCCCACTGCATGGGGGGTGCGTTCGCATCCCGCACTGGGTTACGTGAACCCTAGTGACGCCATTGGATGAATGTACTTCTAGCAACTGTTGCTGCCACCTGATTTTCCACAGAGAGCTGAGAGTCCAGGAGAACTCCCAAATTACACATCTGTTTTTGTAAGGGGAGCGCAACCCCATTCAAAGTGGGTAGATGATTCATGGCCCAATCCTGTCCAATTTTCTAGTGCTGATGCAGCTGTGCCAATAGGGTGTGCACTGCTTCCTGTGGTGGGGAGGCAGTCACAGAGGTCTCCACATGGTATGGGAACATTTGTTCCCTTACCTCGGGGTTGCATTGCGGCTGCACTGGTGCTGGAAAGTTGGATAGGATTGGGCCCTCAGTGCCTGCATTGAGGATTTCTTGACCAGAAGGACCTCTGTCTTTTCAGGATTTAGTTTTAGCTTATTGGCCTTGGTCCAGTCGCTAATGGCATTCAGACAACGCCCCAGGACTTCCACAGCTTCCTCAGAACGGGATGGTAGGGAGAGCTGGGTGTCATCTGCATATTGCTGTCATCTGCATATTAATAAACTTTTGTTTATTAAATTGTAAATTCTTTCATATCTCAATGTAGGTATTCAAAATAGGTATTAAAATAGGTATTTTTGAGGTACTTCATACCTCAGAATACTGAGATTTTCACAATATGTAGGTTGATTTAAATTGATTAATTGGTTAATAGGTAGATGATAAATCAACTGAACTTTTTTAACCTGGGCAGTTCTAATTTTAATCCTTACCTGCTATATCATTGGCTTTTTTTTCAATAATTTAACTTTTTCTCAAACTTACCTTCCTTTTCTTCCTTTTAAAATTTCTGCCTGGCCTTCTACATAACGTCTTCAGAGAAGCCGACAAAATACCTTAAAACAATTAAAATACCAGTATAGTCACAATAAAATATGATAACTGTACAACTGGTATGCAGCCACAATTAAAAGCAGCAGTAAAACCAACAGAGGCAGCTAAAAGCCATTACAAAGATGTAATATTTTCATAGAACATAAAATCCATCAGATATGGCATCAGGGCAGCAGGTAAGAGGAAGAGAGTTCCACAACTCTGCCAAGAAGGTATTGTGGAGTATGTTCTGACATATAGGTAACATGGGCACAGGGATTATTTCAATGGATGTGCAGGGACTTGGGCTCAATGGCTCATGACATAGCTTGATGGATTGACAAGCAATAAAGATGAGAAGGCAATAGATATGGGCACAACATAATACAATTTATCAGAGGGATAAATACCAAAAAGTATGCCACACAATACCCACGCACACCTGAGCCTTCAATGGTAGCTGTTGCAAGGCAGTAAAAGGAAATTCTTGGAAGGAAGAGAAACACATAAGCATGCCACAATGGAGGAAGGGGAAAGACGACATTTACAGGGAGATGCTAATATAGGGAATGAAGGAGATTACCCATAGGGGCCAAGGGATAAAGAAGAGGAGGGGGAGAGCAAGGAAAGGAGTAATAAAGCATTCCTGTTGTGGTACAAAACCAAGGCTTAGGTAGCTGGAACAGTGGCTACAGGCAAGGAGTGAGCCCTCAGTGAGCTGTAAAGCACTTCTCTCACTTTCAACAAGACAGCTTGTCTCTCTGCTGTACACTCATGCTTAACCTATACAGTAAGTCTGAGAAGAATCCAAAGAAGTTATTCTTTCTCAGAGTTGTCAATGACAGCCCAATCCTATGCTGTCCTGGCGCCCAGAGGAATGCCGAAATGGCACCCAGAGTGCCGAATTGACCGCCACTGTATCCAGTGGGGCCAGGGCAGGCACTGGAGATTCCCTAGGGCAGTGTTCTCACACATTTAGCACCAGGACCCACTTTTTATAATGAGAATCTGTCAGGACCCTTCGGAAGTGATGCCATGACTGGAAGTTACATCATTACGCAGGAAAATTTTTAACAATCCTAGTCTGCAATCCTACCCACACTTACCCAGGAGTAAGTCCCATTGACTATTGTTGTTAAAAGATTATACATAGTAGATTGTTAAAAGTACAGGTCTGTAACATTTTCCCAAATGCATTCACATACCATTGTAGCATCAAGTCTAATATATTAAAAATAAAATATTGAAATCAACAGGGACCCACCTGAAATTGGCTCACAGGACCTGGTGGGTCCTGATCCACAGTTTGAGAAACACTGCCCTAGGGGAAGGGAGCATTTGCTCCCTTATCCTGGGTAACAGCGCTTCAGCCCCAATAGATCTCCTTGGAACTATTGAGCAGGCTACTGAGCAGGCGCAGAACCAAGGAAGCCGTAGAGAACCAAGGGAGCAGTAGAGCTTCCTGGTCAGGGAGGGAGCACAGGATATGCTGCCATCTCCACCCCCCTCCTGGGCCCAATCCTCCCATCCCTCCCCCCAGTTCTGCCCCATTCCCTTCTTGAAAAGCCTCACCATCACCTGGTGACAATATTTATCTTAGCTGCTCCAGCACTGGGTACTCCTGGCACTGAGGCCCAGAGGTGACTGGGGTCTGTGATCAGACCTTTTATAGGGACTGTGGCAGTATGCCTCTGAATACCAATTGCATGGGAGCAATGGCAAGAGTCAAGCATGCCTTTTTCTTCTGCTTGTGACCTTTCCAGAAACAGCTGGTAGATCACTGTGGAAAACAGAATGCTGGATGGGCCTATGGCCCAATTCAGCAGAGATTTTCATATGCTCTTATTTTGCCTTTGAATCTACAGACACAGAGTCTATTACGGCCTGAACTCATCCCAGGTCATTCTTTTGTTTTCTATTACCTTTTGGAGGTAAAGATGGCGGTTTCCTCATGTCATGCCCTGGAATAGGTGTGGCTGGGGACTTCTCAAGTACCCAGGAGGCCTGAATCCTGAAGAGCACAAGGCTCTTGGTTGAATTGCCAGTAAAGCTGATGAGGGAAGCCAGGGGCTAAAGGCACATCTTTTTTGACCATAAAATGGTCTTGTTTACCTCAGAGCCAGGAATCTCCCAGGGTGTGGTATTGTTTGCGGGTCTGAATAGGATGATCAAATAAGGTGTGGCCTGTTGTAGAATTTTCAAGGCAAGGCTTCTCACAAGCCAGCAAGGAGGGGTGTTGCTCCAATGAACCAAAGTTGTTTTTTACCCAAAGGCCTGTGTACCTGATGCTCTCCTGCCAGCAGCTCAAGCAAAAGCCACAGAAGACTGGCCTGGGTTATGCTCTCCTGGCATGGGCACACAGCACCATGTACATATATACGCATTTTCAACAACAGAGATCTTATCAATAACCATCTATCTGATCTCACAAGGTGGAGACCCCCAGAGCCAGGCCTCCAATGATGTCATTAACATGCAGGCAAATTTACTCAGCAGTAGTCTGTTCTTAAAATAACTTAGTGTTGAACTGTTTAGAGCAGGGGTGTCAAACTCATTTCAAATAGAAGGCCGAATAGCATTCTTGATGTCTGCTAAGAGCCAGAAGTGATGTCATTAGGCAGGAACTGATGTCATTAAACAGGTCACAACCAAAAATAAATACTTTTTCTCACTTAGGAACTCATTAGCTGCAAATGACAGAAGAGAAAATACACAAATCTTGATTATATTACAAGTTATGGGAGAGTCCAATTTTCATGTGGGCTGCCATTTCAGCAGTAACACCTCAGCACTGTTCAGCAGCTGAGAGCCTGAAGGCCTGGTGAAAAGCTTCGCATCTGGCCCCCCCGCACCTTATGTTTGACACCCCTGGTTTAGAGCCTTAATGGTCATCCGCAGTCTTTGTCTTGTGCCAAGAAACAGATGTGTAGTCAGTAGAATTCATTAAGCACTGATGACACTTGCTCATTTCTCGATGTCCCAGTTAGCAGTCTCACATAAGTATTCTGAACCAACTGAAGTTTCCTAACAGTCATCATAGGCAGCTCCCACAGAATATGTTATTAATCTAACCATGATGTCACCAGAGCATGAGTAACTGTGGTTAGGGCATGTTTACCTCCATATGAGATGAAACCTTGACTGAAATATGAATGCACAAATATAGCAAAGTGTTTCAACAGCTTTAGGACTGCAAAATCCATGACAGGTCAAATGCAAGCAAAATATACATGTACATACAAAATATACAACAAACTCATTGGTTTTCCATGGAAATGTACTGCTTTAGGTTGAGCAAAATGAACAAAGCAGAGTTCTTCCTGTGGGTTTTGCAAAACTGCTTTGGCCAAAGTAAGTGACATGGTCCATAAACAACCAAATTAATGGAGACTCTTCTGAAAATTTCTGGCTATTTCTTGAGTATCCCTAGCCACAGAAAATTACTTTCAGTACTTTTCCTGGACTTTTGAAAGCTTTGGCAGGCTCTTAGTTGAGCCTCAGCTTTCTGAAGCTAGTCTCCCCCTGTCTCTCTGAACAGGCCACTGCGGATGTCATTGAAGCTGGTTCTGAGGATTATAGTTTTTTTTCTCTGAACATTCTAGACTTTGATGTTGGATGAAACCGTGAATAAACTCTTTTGTCTTCAGTGTTACAACCACAGGAAGTTACAGTTAGAAGTCATTATATCCATAAATGCTTTTATACTGATACTTCAAGCTTTGATACTTTTTATATTGGGGCTATAGTCAGGAGTATTGAATTATTAAGTCCTAGATTGATTATGGTTCTGTGGAATAGGTTAGGATAATCCTCTCTTAATCTTACTGGTATGTTTCTTTTTCTTCCGTATTTCAACTTCCTGCAACCTCTCTGATTTTCCCCAGCCCCCTTTCTGCACTACTTGATCTTCTTCCATAGTAATATAAACATACCCTTTGTTGATGGGAAATTATGAGTTGCCTGTACAAGATAAATTTTTTTGAAAATGAACACTGGATATTTTTGATGGTGTTTTTTTTTAAAGTTTCTTTACATCTATATAAAAAAAAAAAGAATGAGAAACATATAGCTTCAAGCACAGGGAAAGCCAGATCCACACTGATCCCTCCCTTATTCAACTGAGCACACAAGGCCAAACTAGTCCTCAAGCTTCCTTTGTAGAAACCAATGAAGCAGAGTAGACTTTCCTGTCAACCTTCATTTCCAGTTCACAGTGGCTTCTAGAAAAAACTATGCATTTCACCTAGCTAGATAAGTTGTAAGGATTCTTTTCTTAAATTGATAGTTATTCAAGTTAAACCCTTTCTGCCCAACACTGCATATATGCAACAGGGATCAAATGTGTACATCTGCGGGCAAGGCAGAAATGGATTAACTTGAATGTGCCATTCTGACTGTAGTCACAACTCCAGGAAATGTGTGTTCCAAAGCTGCTCACTTGGCAGATTTCAAAGGGCATAACTAAATTGTATTACCATGAGAATCTAAAAAAATAAAGTATAGGATAACTGCAAAAATCAATTTTGCTAAAAGGATGCTTGGGATAAAAACCAAAATAGTTTTTGAACTTCTTCTACTGCAACTTATCAATAAAGATAAATATATTAATGACGTGATATTCTGAGGAGCTCCCTGTTCTGAGCTTTGCCTAGAGATCCTATTCCTACTTTAAGGCTAATTAGTTTCCCCAGTTTGACTACAGCTAGATCTGCCAGTACCAGTAGGTGGCTTGCCTGTAAGTCTGCAGGGTCCCAGCTCTCCAAGCAGCAGTACTTCCAGGTACAGCAGCAGCAACACCTCAGCTCTCCACTGCTCAGCAGTCTGTTTGAGTATTCTGTTAGTTAGTGAGCCAGATAATCAGTCCAAAAGTTCAGTACATTGTTAGCCACCCTGTTGGTTCGTTAGCAGAGTCATGGGTCAGTCCGTAAGTCAGCCAGAAGGTAAGTCCAAAACACAGAGCCATAAATCAGTCTGTGAGTCAGTAGTCCAGTTAGCCTATTCGGTCAGCAAGCAAGTCACCTTTCCCTTCTCCACTACAACCCACAGACCCTTCCTGCATCCTTTTATGCCTGAGGGCCCTCACTACCTCTAGTGGTTGCAGCTGTGCAGCACACCCTTTGCTGAAAGCCCAGGCTTTAACCCTTAAAGGGGTCACTGCTGACACCACACCCTATCTCCTCTCCAGATCTTCTGCGATTCCAATACACATGACTAACATATGACTGTGATGAACAATGGAGATAGACCTCTGAAAATCAAGAAGGGAGATGCCTGGTTTGTGTATGTACGAGTGACATTGCACATACCATGGACAATCCATTCTGATACAGTAAAATTTTGCTAAAGACTTAGAGCCCAATCCTGTGCTCAGCAGCACAGCTCCGTCTGGCACACCACTGGACTCCCACCCATGCTAGCCCAGTGTTGGCCAGTGTTGGGCTAGCGCGGGCGGTCGCCCAGCTTCTGCGGCTCAGCAGTCTCACAGACAGCCAAGCTGCGGTACGGTGAGTGGGGGCAGGGAGGAGGCGTTCCGCAGAGGGGGGAGGCCAGTGGGGGGGCGGAGAGAGGGAGGGGGAAGGCGGGCTGTGGGGAGGGAGGGAGGCGTGCTGGTGAGAGGGAGGGAGGCGGGTCCGCGGTGCTCCACTCCGCAGGATCCAAGGCGCTCATTGAAGGCTCTGTGCCCTGCACAAGTGCCTTTACTTAAAGTGAGTAGCCCCATTGCAGGGCTGCTTACCTTACCTGGGAGAAGGGGATGAAAGTCCCCTTCTCCCGAGGCGCCTCCGGTGGTAGCCTGGGGTGCACAGGATCTGGCAGCAGCCCTTCTCTGTGCCACCAAGTCTGGGCGCACCGGGCAGCTCAGGATTGGGCTGCCCGCTATAGTAAGTAAAAGTCATATAAATGGGAGAGTGTTGGGAAACAAACATGGTCTATAGGTATATGCAAAATAATACAATTAAAAACAAAGCCACCAACCTGTGCTTCAACAATAAAGGGCAAACCACTGCGTGTCCTCAAACACTACTTTTAAATAACTCAGTTATAGTGCAATGCTATTTTTTTAAATATTGGATGCCTTATCCTGTAAACTATGGGCGCAATCCTAACCCCTTATGTCAGTGCTTTCCAGCACTGACTTAAGGGCAATGCAGCTCTGAGGTAAGGGAACAAACATTCCCTTACTTTGAGGAGGCCTCCATGAATGCCACCCAACTGCAGGATGCAGCACATGTCCCATTGGCACAGCTATGCCAGTGCTGGAAAGCACTGGCATAAGGGGTTAGGATTGCGCCCTATGTCAGATACTTTAATTTGGAAGGATCACAAGTTGAGGGATTTAGGAGAATAGGACAAAATAAAATTGTATCCTGATGGATTGTGTTTGCCTAGTAGTGACTGTACATATATACATTTCCACTGCGTTTGGCACTTCAGCTGTGTCATTTTCTCAGTATGTACAAAATGGAACTTATTTAACTCCACATTTGTGCTGACAATTATGTTTGTCAGTTATGGAGCATAAATGGGATCCAATCTTTCATTACTTATTCTCCTTAATTGTGGCTTAGGGGTTGCTTTCAAAAGCTTGCTCTTGCACAAGAGAGCATACCTGCATAAGGGATTTCTTCCCCTCCACCTCTCCAAACCCATTTTCCACTATTGCTAATGCTAGGCTAGAAATTCTGGGGATCTCAATATGCTTGAGGGTATGACTGCCAATGCAGCTCAACACTATCTCATTTAACCCTTCAGAGAATCCACCTAGTCAATTCAGTGCAAAATGCATTTCAGGGCAAAAACTTGAGCTAAGGTAACTTGCAGATGTCATTTTCTCCACAGCCACTTCAATTTTTAAACGATAATGAGAAGATTCCATCCTCCTCTCCCTCCCTCCCCAAAATGAAATCCATGTGGACAGTCTTTGAGTTTGGAGGATGATTATGAGACAAGACGGCTGCTGTGTACTGGGCAATTTTTCTGCAGCTGATGTTCACTCCTCCCCTAAAATGGGAAATAATAAACCCATAATATTTTTATCCAGCACAATTTACGTTTATAAAGTCAATAGCTCAAGATGCTAAATTTGCAAAAGTTTTCATAATGCTCCATGGTTGGTCACGATTAGTGTGAGACTGGGATGCTGCTTATATTTCTTGCTGCTTTTAAGATACAGCCTCATATTTACAAAAGTCCATCAATCACACACATGCTTCCTACTGGTGTTTCTACTACTCATTGATCCTGAGCACAACCATGATCTGCATGAGGTTAACCCACCAGATAATAAATACAACTATTACAAACAATTCTTCTGTAACATACTGCACACATTGGCATGCACACACGCCTCTCATCCACCATTCTCTGCTACCTATGAAGAATAAGATTAACTCTGCACAGGGTGCTTTAGCACAAAACTGGGAGTTCAAGAAGAGAGCATTGTTTCATGGTATTCTGCATGCTCTGTCCTTGTGAACTGCACGCCTGGTCCATGGGAGAATTAAGAGGTGATCAAATCAGAAGTCATGTTTGAACATGACCTCAGTTAGCCTCTGTTTAGACTGACAAAGTCAACAGTTTAAAAGAATGAAATGCATGCATACTTTTCAAGACATGCCCCAAAGCCAGAACTCACAGCTGCATACTTGTAAAGAAATGGAGTATAAACTAGAGTTGATGATGAGCATGTGTAAACTCATCAGGGCAGGGATCTTTTTTTTTTTTTTTTTTGCTAATACTACTGTGTACATTAATGATACTACATAAATTAACAAGCAAACATGTATATAGAAAGTGATTTTGGTAGATTAGGATGAAGATTAATAAATCTAACTCCACTAACTTTAGACTGCTGTATAGTCTTAAGCATTCTTGCTTTAACTTTGGCTGAGTCATACTTATGGTTAGAATGGGACTACCAATAAAATTTCTTTAAAAAAAAATTATTTAACAGAGAAAAATTCCCCCTTTAAGGGAGGTCCTAGGGCAAATCTGGAAAAAGAAAAAAGAAAAACTATGTGAATTTCATTGTCTGATGATACTTTGTTCCAAATGTTTGCTTCCATGAGAGATTTTTCCTCTCTCCAATGTAGTCTCATGAAATTGTCATGCGGTATTTATGCCATCACACGGTTGCCTTGGAAATGCATGTGATATAATATGCAGCATTTGCCACTGAAGGACTGAATGGGAAGAGCAGATGGCTGAGCAGAGAGAGTGAAAACATTGTTTAAACAACAGATATGATTTGTATATAGCAAAAGTAGCAAAGGAAATTCTCTTACATTGCTATCATCTCTTCAGTGCAGATCTCCATTTATAAACCTTTCTTTAGGATCAAGGGGCATAGTGAGGGATAAATTATTTCCAAGGTAGGTAACATATTAAATATTATATATTGGGTGAAAATAGCAGAAGTTTGAACTCCACTAAGTCCATTGTTTTTTGTAATAGCCAAATTAAACACAAAGCCTTTAATGGCATCTTTCATGTAAAAGTTCAAAGCCATGTTTTTTAGTTAGTAAAATGAATAAAGTCAGGACTAATACACTTTGCTGGTTCTGGAGAAGACTGTAAAACAACGCAAGGAACAAACAAAGGTACATGCTTAATATCAATGTAATTTAATTTATGAAAAAAAACTCAGATACAAAGAATATTTGGAGAACGATACAAAGCTTTGGTTCTGTTCCTCATTATTTAAATACTTCTAATTTACCTTCACTTTCATAACTTTTGATAAAGTGTGATAAAGTTTTGATAAAGTTTTCATGTCTCCCTGGCAGCCCAATCCTATCCACACTTCCCTGGGAATAAGCCCCATTGACTTTAATGAGACTTACTTCTGAGTAGACATGCATAGGATTGAGCTGCCAGTTGGCCTGCAGCTACACCACCTCTTCATACCTGATGCAAGTAGAGAAGAAAGCCTTGTAAGGAGTTGGGTTAGCAACAAAATGGGAGTAAAACATTCCCTCTAGTTTTTTAGCCAGTGATGAATTTCACCCACATCACTGGTAGCCATGTCAGTGAACCCTGTTATGTGTACTTGGGCTGGTATAGCTGAGACCAGGTCATATAATACCACATATTATTCTTGCACCTTGTTTGAACAGCCAAGGCTTGTGGGAACCAAGCCAGAAAAAGACTGATAGAAACCAGGTTAGTTACAATTTTGGGTTGTGCCTTTATATCACATACAGTGTAATTCAATTCTGAACCTGTATGATAGCTTTAAAATGGACAATAATTACACAGGCCAACACACATTTTGCTTCCTTAAATGTTACATCAATTCCTGGTTATATTTGGGGTGCTGATTCCAAAAATGGCATCTGTTTTGCCCTATCACATCTAGTTTTGGAGACATGGCATAGCCTCATTAGTGAATGGTTCAAGCAGCTTCCTCTTGAGGAAGCCATGGGCTAATGAGGCTATGCCATATACCCAAAACTAGGCGTGATAGGGCAAAACAGATGTCATTTTTGGAATCAGCACCCCAAATTCGTATCAAACCACCATAAAGTTTGGGAAAAACTTTTCTGACCCTCAATTTTGTAGGCCTATGTTATTGCTACTATAACATATCACTATAATATCCTCAAATTCACAAACCTTTTTCCGCAGGATTATTCTGCAGGTGTGTGGGATGTATTCAGTGTCAATTGGTGCATTGGACCTTTACCAAGATTATATAGCAAGTACCTAACATTTACCTGATTATTTATTAAAATATTTACATCCTACCTTTCTGCTCATCAACTGAACCCTCACGGTCACTATCAACAGCAACAGAACAATTTAAAGCAATAATAATAAACAGTCCAAAATAAAAGCAAAAGCACTAGGACTGGGCCCACAATCCTGTGAATGTTTACTCAGGCTGCAATCCTATTGACACTGGCTGGGAGTAAGCCCCATTGATTATAATGCGACTTGCTTCTGAGTAGACATGAATAGGTTTGGCTTCTAATGGCCCAGTCCTACCAACTTTTCAGCACCAATGTAGCTGCAATGCAACCCCAAATTAAGCAATTTCCGCCCAACAGTGCATATACGCAACAAGGATCAAATGAGTACACCTGTGGGCAGGGCAGAAATTGGTTTAGGGAACAAATGCTCCCTTACCTTGAGGAGGCCTCTGTGACTTCCCCACCACCACAGGATGCAGTGCATACCCCATTGACAGGGCTGCATCAGTGCTGGAATGTTGGAACAGATGGGGCCCTAAATCTTATTGTGCTACATGAAGCAGGGACATGCAGTGGGGTGGGTAGACAGGTGAGGCAGAGCCTCCCCACCAAAGTCCTTCAAAAAGCACCACGCTGTGTGAGGTGCCCAAGCACCCACAACCCATTCTCTGCATGTGGGTTGTGGATGCTGGAGCGCCTCACACAGTGGGGGTGCTTTTGAAAGGACTTTGGTGGGGAGGCTCTGCCTCACCTGTCTCCACACCCACCACATGTCCCTGACATGAAACTTAACAACTTAGTAAGTGTGTTTAGGATGCCAGTGTTCAATGATACAAGGTGTGCCAGAGACATTTTGCTTCCTCTTCCAGTACTGGGATTATCTGAGAGATTCTCTTGTACTCTGGTCAAAATGACTGGACAGGCACTCTGAGGCAAACTGAGTGACCATCTCTGCCACCTGCATTTCCAGAGGATCAACCAGTGGGGGCTGGCTGGCTGGCTGGGAGGTGCTGTGCTGGCGGTGCGCCCAAGTCTTTCTTCCCAGGTCGAGGTTGTGGGCCTGAGAGCCCAATCCTATGCACATCTACTCAGAAGTAAAGCCCATTATAGTCAATGGGGCTTACTCCCAGACAAGTGTGGATAGGATGGCAGCCTCAGTGCCCAGTCCTATGCTGGTCTACTCAGTAGCAAAGCCCATTATAGTCAATGGAGCTTAGTCCCAGACTAGGGTTGCAGCCTGAGCTCGGGCCATGCGGGCGAACGGAGGAGCGCGGACTCCGAGAAGGGAAAAGGGGGAAGGAAGAAACCTGCCGCCCTCTCAACGGCCTCCCCCTCCATTGCCCGCCTTCCCCTGCCTCCTCCTCCTCCCCCCGCTGGGGGGCCTCCTCCTCCCCTCCTCCGGGGGGGCCTCCTCCTCCCCCCGCTGGCGTTCGCCTGGAACCGAGAGGCGGCGGTAGAGGCCGCCCTCGGGACGGCTTGTTTGTGCTCAGCAGCGCCGGGAAGCCGCTTGAGCTGCAACAACTCCGGGGTGATGCGGAGAGCAGCCGTGGCGAGCAGCCGCCGACCAAGCCTGCAGGAGCCCTCGGCCCCGGACTGGGGGTGCCTGAGACTCAGCAGCTCGGCGACCGCAGGCCGGGGCACCTCCGGCTGGGCTGGCGAGCCCGACTCGCAGGGCTGCAAAGCGAGACTAGGCCGCCTCAGGCCTCTTGCAGGCGGCATCAGGCGTGTTCACTCGCCATTAGTTCATGAGCAATCCTGACCACGTCTGCTGGGGGGGGGGGGAACACCTTTATGACGTCACCACCACTTGGTATTTCTGTAGTTCACCTTCCCTGGCGGAGGATGGAGTGCCCACCACTCTGGTTGTACGCTCACAGCCCAAGTCTAGGCATGTCTACTCAGAAGTAAGTCTCATTGACTTGCTTCCAGGTAAGCATGCGCAGGATTGTACCCTCAGACAGCAATCCTATCCACACTCACCCGGGAGTAAGTCCCTTTGACTATAATGGGGCTTCCTTCTAAGTAGACAGGCATAGGAGTGGGCTCATAGGCTGCAATCCTATCCACACTTACCCGCGAGTAAGCCCCTTTGACTATAATGGGGCTTACTTCAATGAAGACATGCATAGGAGTGGACTCATAGGCTGCAATCCTATCCACACTTACCCGGGAGTAAGCCCCACTGGCTATAATGAGACTTACTTCTGAGTAGGCAAGCTTGGGCTCTCAGAATCGCCGTTCCGCTTCTCCCCCATGGCCATGCCTAGAAAGGTTGGCAAAACCGCTGCCCTTTTATTACTCGCAGCGGGCGACCCCGCTGATTAACACGACGCGGTTAATGTGTGCAGTTAAGGGAGGAGAACTAATCGATGCGCTCCTGCTTTCCAGCCCTGAACGTGTAGCAGTTTGTTTTTTAATCAGAACTCGCTGGCCAGCAGCAACGCCGGGGATGGCGGACTGCTTGCCCTTCTAAGCACAGTCGGTACAAGAAGGAGTTTCTTGAGAGTAGTTCCCTAGTGGGTCGATCCCAAATCCTAAAAGCTGTTCCCAGGATCTTCAGACAGTCCTGGTGTGAAGAACGAGTCCAGAGCAAAAGGAAAATGCCCACATTTTAAGTTCCACCCTAGTACTGGGCAGCAAAACGTAATCGGTGGGTGTGGAAATGGGGTTGAATTCTATGGACGTGCTTGGAATCGGGGCTCTCAAAGACTCTGTTGACCAAAGAGGGTTACCTTCCGCCTTTCTGGCCCCCACCGATGCCTGCCCCAGGAAAGCCACAACTTGACCCGAGGTACCCACTGCCCCGTACGAAGGCTGCAATCCTATGGCATCTTGGAAGACAATACCCTTGGACTCAGTGGGACTTACTTCCGAGTAAAACGTGCAGGAGCTCTGTCTGTATAATGACATTAATCGCAAAATGAGATTAATTTCGTGTCCTAATCTCTGAACACAATAGGGGGAAGGAAGCTGGATTTAGTTGTGCATCAGCTCCATCCGGGCATGTGATTTCTGTGTCTGGGCTCTCTGGAATGTATGCTGACAAGACAGGGCCTCTGAGCAGGTGCAGAGTACTCTTTTCTTGCCAAATAAGTCTGTAATTGCGAGCAAAAGGCTTTTCGGATCCGATGTCTTTGAGGTGAATTGCCTCTAGATTTATAAACGACAAATGAAGCAGTCAGTGGCAGGAAATGTCTCAGACCACAATCCTAAACACACTAACAGCACAAGCCTATGCATGTTTACTCAGAAGTATGTCCGATTGTGTTCATAGGGGCTTACTCCCAGGAAAGTGTAGATAGGATTGCAGCCTTAAACGGAAACAAGTTCACTGAATTGTCTATGACTTACTTTTGAGTAGATATCGGGATTGTGTGCTGTTTCTACATCGTTAAGGATGAATCCGAAACACGGCTCCGCTCCGCAACCTGTTTCCAATGAACGTATGAAGGAACGACATGCACGCGCAAGAATGCCTTTCTCCGGGGGTAATCACAACCAGCTGCCAAACATCTGCGCCTGGGATTCGGGACAAACGGAGTGGAGGGAGCTCCAGCACCTCTCTTCACAAAGGCACGAAGCAAGCCAGGAGATCAGGCTACAAGCCTATCCACACTTTCCTGGGAGGAAGTCCCACTAGCTATAATGGGGCTTACTTCTGAGTAGACTTACCTAGGATTCGGCTCCAGTGTGCGTACAAGCGGGGTGTAAAGTGGCGACCTGGGCACAGTGGGGGGAAAAAAAATCAATTTTTTTTTGAAATGGAGGTGTCCAGGTCAAGAGTTTCTTCGCTAGCTGTAAGTCACGACTGGGACCCATTTTGAGAGCCCAATCCTATGCTTGTCTACTCTGAAGTAAGTCCCATTATAGGCAATGGGGCTTCCTTCCCGGTACGTGTGGATAGGACTGCAGCCTAAGAACCCAATCCTATGCAAGTCAACTCAGAAGTAAGTCCCATTACAGTCCTGGGCTTACTCCCAGGAAAGTGCGGATCGTAGTCCGAGGCTGCATGGGCGAGAGTCAAGCCAAGGCAGGAGAGAACGGGGCGGAGTGGGGGGAGTCCTTAATCCCTCCTCTCTGGAAACCCGTCGTGCGATTTGCTCGCCCAAGGAAAGGCTCTTGCGAAGCGAGCGAGGCTGTCGTCCCTTGACAAGGACAGCCGGCATGTGTGACAGCTGCACGGTGGCGGCGGCGGGGGATTATCTCCCTGGCGCACACACACGCCTTTGCGTGGCAGGAAGGAGGAGGCGAGCCAAGAGCTGCAGCAGCAGCAGCAGCAGCGCTTGCCTGGCCGCTTCGCTCTGCAAAGCCAGGCGCCGCCGCCAGAGGCAGGCAGAGCCAGCGAAAGCGCCCGTGCTTGCTGCTGCGGCCGCGGCAGGCACAAAGGCGCTTTCCTCGGCTGGCTCCTGACCCGGCCGCCACCGTCGGCGGAGGGGGGTCTCCCGGCCCACCAGCCCCTCCTGCGCACGGCCCAGGCCTCGGGAGGCGGGCGCTGCGCTCGGTCTGTGGCCTGGCAGCCCAGTCCCAGGCACGTCTCCTCAGAAGTAAGTCCTACTGTGTTCAATGAGATTTACTCCCAGGAAAGGGTGGCTAGGACAGCAGCTGGCTGTTCAGGGTGCGCCAGCCGGGTCCCAGGCAGGCAGAGCAGCCTCCACGGGTCAGGCTCAGCCTGGGCGAACAAACCGGGCTCAGTGGAGGCCGCGGGCGGGCGGGCGGCAAGTGCGGGAGCTCCCGCCCGGCCCTTTCCTCTCGCAGCCGATCAAGAGCCGTCTGCAGGCGAGCCTGCGTGCGCGGGGAGAGGGCGGGGACTGGGGAAGCAGAGGCGCCATTTGCATCCACCGCGCTCGCCCCGACCGCCAAGAGAGGCGGGAAAGCGAGTGGGACGGAGTGACCTCCAGGGGGCACAGCCATCCCGGGCGGGGGAGGGGCGGCGCAGCAGCTGCGCCTGCTGGGGTGGGGTGCAGAACTTCTTTGCTGCAGGCCAAGTGGGAGATGCGGGAGTTTCCAGCTCGCAGAGGGAGGCCACATGGCGGGAAGCCCCCCCCCCCAGGCGCAGGAACTGCCTGCCCAGCCTGGAAAGGGTGCACTCGTTATGGGGAGCGCGTGTTTTAATGCGGAGAACACGCGTTGAGGGGCCTGACCTGCAACCCCCCACTCCCCTCCCCGGCCCCCAGAGCCGCGTAGCAAAGGGCAGGTACTCTCCCTCCTGCGCTCCCTTCTCCAGTTGGCGGAGGCCGTCCGAGCCCCCCTCGCAGGTGTCCTCGGTCGCCGCCTTCAGCGGAGACCTACTGCTCCCTTGGCACGAATTCTGACTGACCGCACATTGGGCGAGAGCCTTGGCCGCTCACTTGGAAGGGCAGCTCCCGTCGTCGCCAGGAAGGCGCTGGGCAGCTCTCTGGGCAGAGGACTCACTGCCCAATCCTATGCAAGTCTACCCAGAAGTAAATACCACTTGAGTCAATGGGGCTTACTCCCAGGAAAGTGTTAATAGGATTGCACTGTTAAGCTGCAATCCTATCCACACCTATCGGAGAGTAAGCCCCATGACTCTAATGGGGCTTACCTCTGAGTAGACTTGCATAGGATTGGGCTGTCAGCCGCACGTAAGGTGCGTTGCGCGGGGGGGGGGGCAGAAAGCTCCAGCCTGTGTCTGCTGAGAGGCGCCCTGTAGAAGTGGGTGTCTGCTGTAGTCCCCAATCCTATGCATGTCTACTTGGAAGTAAGTCTCATTCTAGTCAATGGGGCTTACTACGGGTGAATGTGGCTAGGATTGCCGCCTGAGGCAGACTTTCCCGTGGATTGAGTGGAGTCAGTTCCTCTCCCAGTGACGCCAGTCGGGGAGAAGCCCTCTGGGCGCAGGAGCGCTTTGGCGGGGGATCAAAGAGCCCAATCCTATGCATGTCTGTTCAGAAGTAAGCATTGACCCTTTTGAGTCAGTGTGGCTTACTCTCCGGTAAGTGTGTATAGGGTTGCAGCTTAGCAGCCCAATCATATCCACGTTTTCCTGGGAGTAAGCTCCATTGAACACAATGCGACTTCCTTCTGAGTAGACATGCCGAGGAGTGGCTGCACCAGCTCAGCAGCGGTGGGTGGCCAGAGTTGCGAGACACTGCAGGACGCGGCTTTGCCAGAGATTCCCTCCCCGGCCTTCCCTGCTGGCTCGTGGAGCCGGTAGGCCAAACCAGGCGCTTTCTTTCTTTTCGTGGGCATCGTTTCCTCTGCCCAGAACACGCCCGGGAGCCGGGATTGCGCCCCATGTGCAGGCACACACCCCACGTGCTCCTGCTCCGACCAGACACGGTGTGAGTGACAGGTGCCTGCGCCAGGGGCGTCGTCTTCACCGCAGCGGCGCGAACAGGCGGGGGCGCCAGGCGAGATGCAGGAAGGAATTCGCCTTCCCGATCCCACGGAACAGCAGGAAGATCTGGAGGGCTGTGATTTGCTGGCAGCAGGTCACTGATCGGAATCATGCTCTGGTGATCTTCCAAACTGGAACCGTCTGTGCTCCCTGTGTTGCCGGTGGGAGCAGGGTTTTCCCAGGGCGAGTGTGAAACGCATCAGCTTTAGGCGTGGCAGAAAAACACGGAGAGCAGAAAGACATTTGCCTGGGACGATGACAGCAGGCGCTGTTGGTTTGCCCACGTCCAAGAAAGGGTTCTGGGTGGGCCAAGGACTAAAGACCAGGAAATGCTTGCTCACCATTTAGATGCTCCCCAGTCGCTGTCTTTCCGTTTTAGTTCCTCTCCCCCCCCCCATGCAACAATAGCTACCTCTTGTTAAATTTTGAACGAAACTTTGCCTGCCCTAAATAAGGTGGGGCAGAAGATTTCAACACACGAACTGTGTTGACTGTGATGCAAGCCCAGCTCTGCAGGTGCCTGCTGGAAGGAAAAGGAATAAACATTTATTTTCCTGTTTGAATGACACTTTTGTAAGAATGTTAATTATCCTTGCTTTCCAACTTAACTTGGCGCTCTTTCCTGTTATAACCTGATCAAATTGCAAGTTGGAGTAAATTTTGAACTGTCCACAGTTTTTCAAAGGCTCCTTGTAACTCACATGCCTGTCTGGGAGGGGGGGGGAAATACATTAATGCGAGTGGCTGCCATAGAAAAGTATGAAACATCTTTTTAAAACCAGCCACAGTGTAGTGTTGTTCACTTTCCTGCTGCCAAACTCTACTGTCGTCCAGTAGGGGAAGTGGGTGGCCACAGCTGGCCAGCACGCAGCAGTTACAATGACTCCCATGAAGGTACTAGATTTAGAACCCAATTCTATGTATGTCTGTGCAGAAGTTCCGTTATAGTCAATGGGGCTTACTATCAGGAAAGTGTGGATAGGATTGTAAGCCTTGGTCTACTGTACCACTCTGTTAGCCCTCTTCTTTCCAATATACTATATTGGAAAAAGGTTGGTATCAAAGAGAGGAGTAAGGAACCTTTTGACCCTAGAGCTGTTAAGGAGCTGGGAAAAACGCATTGATAGCATTTACCTGCTTAAGTGAAAATCTGAGGAGGGGGCATAATTCTTAAGATGTCCTTATTCAGATGTCATCCTATTAAATACAAGGGACCCAGCGGCCCCCTTGCAGAACCCTGATTTCAGCACACAAAGACTGCAATCCTATCCACATTTTCCTGGGAGTAAGCTCCATTGACTTACTTCTGATTAGAAAGGCATAGGATTGGGCTCACAAGAAGTACTAGATTTTTTTTTGGGAAGTGTTTTATATTCATAAGAGGAGTGAAGGGTGGGCATCTGGATCTTAAACGCAGGTGTTGAATTTGAATGTAGGTGGGAACAGGGTGCACAGAAACTGTAATTTAGGTATTCAGAATTTATGGCCTGCTAGTCCTGAACACACTTGCTCAGACTTCCTTCCAGGTAAAGATCGGTAGCCTCTCCTTTCTGATAAAGTGTTCGATGCCGGCTTACAACCCAGTCCTTTGCATCGTCTGTTCAGAAGTCCCATTATGTTCAATGAAATTTACTCCCAGGAAATTGTGGTTAGGATTGCAAGCCTCGATGCGGACAGCCTGGTCCAGTGGAGGATCTGGCAGTGCCTGTTCGTCCTTCTTATCGTCCGCGGAACAGAAGCTGCCAGCTGCCTGACCCAGAACAATCGGAGATTCGGACCTGCATCGCCGTCTGTGGAGCGGGGAGGCTGCTCGACAATGAGGACGCTGGCTGGCATGGAGACGGAAGGGCTTTCATCTGGGAGAGCAAACACAGTCGCGCAGCATTAATAGCGGTGGCCTTGCCTGTCTTTTAATAGCTGTGAACGTCAGCGCAGAGCGTGAATCAAGGTGTTGAAAGGGAGGGAAGCGCTTGCCAAGGGGGGGAGGGCTCTGTCGTACACGGAGGGCTTCTCGCCTCCCCCCCCCCGCACCCAGGCGAGGAGGAAAGTAACATCTGCTGCGCGTTGCGTAACCAGCCCTTGCCTTGTCGTCTGAGTGCCACCCGATTTGCATGGAGGAAGAAAGGAGGGTGTTTTTCCTCGGCTCTCCCTCCTCCCCCACCCTGCCTGCGGGCCCTGATTTGCAGCCTCCTCCGACGGGAGAGCTCTCCCTAATTACAAGATCTTTTCCAACAGGGGGCGTGTAAACCCAGCAGCAGTTTGACTTCCATTCTGCCTTGGCGACATCTAATAGATTCTGGCAGCGTTTTCACTCACAGCCCTTCGTCAGGAGGGGGGGCCAGGAATAATTACCCGGCAATAAAATATCTCTCCAGCACAAAATCTCACGGCGCGGGGTCTTCGCCAGGAGGCCATTACTCTTGTCAATATTTTTGAGAGAAATGCATTTGTGTGCCATTTCCCCTCTGCCTCCACCTCTCGCGCACAACCCAACAATTACAAGACTGGCACCAGCCACCACCACCATCCCCCACACACTTGTAAGCACGTTTATTTGCAAGTAGGTCCCATAGATCTCTGCGGAATGGCTTCCAAGGAAACGTGTTCAAGAATGGAGAGCACACTTGCCCCCCCCCCCACTTAAAAAGGACTTTTAAAAAAGAGAAATTTGCTGAAATGGTCCCCTAAATGCTTTACGCGTCCGGCAAGACGCTTGAAAGTGCCCTTCGGACCGAATACAAAACAATTAAAAGCTTGAACAGCTGGAGAGGAGATGTCTTCAAAGGCTGTGCTGGGAGGAGTAGGAGGCTGGCCTTTTTCAGGGCCCGTTGTGGAGGGTTGGGTGCAAACAATGGGTCCTTCGTTACTTGAAATAATAGGCCTATAAATTCATTATTCAGGGCTCTCCAAAGATCAGCATCCCATGGGTATCATGGAGTATGAGGAGGGCACACACTGGGCAGTCCTTGAATCCTGCAGGCCCAGAAGAGAGAAATAGCAGCCCTGGCGCGGGTAGAAGGGAGACAAGGGTGGTGAAAAACTGGAGAGGTATATTTGTAGAACTGCCTACAACTAAGTGTAGCTAAGGGGTTTTTGAAAATGCCAAAGGGAGGAATGGAAGGGGTATTGTTGAAAGTTTGCAAAACAATGAAGGAGAAACTGGTGCCTCTGTAACATATCTACTCCGACTTTACTCAAATGTAAGTTTGCATAGTATTGCGGCTTTAAGATTATAAGAACACAAAATCAAATCAAAATCTTGCTCCACTCAAACCAAAGACCCGCGTAGACCAGCATTCTCTTTCCAACAGCGAAGAAACTGCTGGTAATCTTGGCCCAGACCGGACTTAACGGAGATGCTACCACAGGTTTGCATAGCATTTAAAACAGCTTCTACATTGTACTGTGGAATCCTAACGGTTGTTAGGTACATGCAAGTGTCCAGTGGGACTTACACCCAGGTAAGGTTGTACCCTTGATTCTAAACGTATTGGAGCTGGGTTGGGAAATAAGTTCCACAGAAACAATCAGCACTTGCTGTCAAGTCAATGTATCCAGGACAAGGTTGTTAGTCCTGTTGACTTCAAAGGCACTGGCACCCGGGTCCTGAAAGCCTCCCAGTTCTCTCAGTGGGAGGTCTTAATGAAATCCACCAGCTGCCTCCCCCGCCTCCTCCCCAGCCCAATTATGCACCCAAATGCCTTGTAATAACAATAACCAAGGAGGCATAAAAGGTGAAGAAACTGTGGCCCTCCCCATTATACCAGGTTCCAAGGCTGCCTTCAGACAGCGCGCTGCTGTCTCCGCGTGAGCCTCGGTTTTCTCCAGGCCTATCTGAGAATCTCACATGCCGTGAAAGACCTGCTCTTCCCCCCCCTTCCAGTCACGCTAATTACCGCCGTCTTGTCTCGGTGCGCTTCTGTCAGTTGCGGGATTGAATCTGAGCCAGGGATCAGCAGGCGTTGGCCTCAGGACCCACTGGCAGCGCCACAGTCTCCTGAAATACGCAGAGGGCTTACAAAGGGGGCTTCTGAGTCTTCCCCTCTCCCCACTGCCTCACTGCAAGGAGCCTGGTGCCTCTGGGGTTGGTGTTCTCGGGTGATGAAGTGTCTCTAGTTCAGACAGGGTCAGCTTCAGCCCCGCACCCCTCTGAGGTACTAGGCTGGGGCTGGGATTCCTGTCCAGCCGCCCTAGGCACTGCCCCTCAGTCCGCAGCAGCGTCTCCCGGTGCTAGTGGGCGATCGGTTTCAGGTACGCCCTGAGATCTGAGCTGCTTCCTCTTCACTCGCCGGAGGCGATGTTGGCCTCTCTTTGGCTTGGGGAATGCGAAGCCAAGCCGAGGCTTTCAATGGACTAAATGCGCCCGACTTCGCAGCCAGCGAACGGGGGAGGGGAGGGGAGGGGAGGTGCACTTCCTGACGCCTGGAGTGATGGTGCCGTTGGTGCGGGTACATATTGACACGAAGGGAACAAAGAGGCTGCCGATCCCAAAGTCTGCTTGGAGATCGACTAACAGCCCAAGCCTATGCATGTTTACTCAGAAGTAAGTCCCATTATAGTCAAAGGGGCTTACTCCCAGGTAAATGTGGATAGGTCTTAGGATGTAATCCTATCCACACTTACCTGGGAGGAAGCTTCATTGACTATAATAAGACTTACTTCCAAGTAGACATGCATAGAATTGGGCTGTAAGTCTGCAATCCTAAACACGCTTGCTGCGGAGTTAGAGCCCAATCCTATGCAAGTCTACTCAGAAGTAAGTCCCATTATAGTCAACGGGGCTTACTGCCAGGAAAGTGTGGCTAGGATTGTAGCCTCAGCGGGACTTACCTCCGAGTCACGGCGGAGAGGCTTGCCCAGGCCCGGGCCCGGGCTAGGCTTCACCCTCCCTCCTTCTCCTCAGGGCCGGCTGGGAATCTGATTACCTCACCATCATTACATTGACATGCTGGTAGCAGCTCCACGCCACTGGCAGACCTTGTTCTGTCAGCAGCGGGATCTCGAAGGGCGATATGCAGATTCTGAAGCCTGACACTCTCCCTCCCTCCCTCCCTCCCCACTCGCCCGCAAGTCGATCGATCAAACAAATTATATTCAATAAGAGCTGGCAGCAGGCAGGGAGCTGAGCCTGGCAGAGCCGCAGCACATTTCGGAGCGCCGGTGCCAGGCGAGAGCTGGCTCGCCACACGTAGCCGCTTGCTGCGGGCTGACCAGCGAACTAAGCTTTCAGGGCTCTTGTGTGGTGCAGACCAGGCAGGCTCCACACCAAGCGTGCAGGAGGGGGTCTCCGAGATCCTGCAGGGATCCAGCCACCCCCACCCCAGTTCTCACCACCAGCCTTCGCGTGGCTGGGATGGGGGACTGAGGGCTTCCAGGCAGCCTTCGCAGCTCCCGCGTGTCCCTTGAGGAACGTCTACAGTACTTAGGGGTTGTCTGCATCGTGAGGTCTCCACACGAGCCCAGCCACAGGCCAACTGAGACTGAGAGCAATCGCCACTGGCCTGCTGTAAGCCTGACGGTTTCACAACTGAACGTGTAAACAGGCCGCGTTAAGAGCCCAAGCCTATGCCTGTATAATCAGAAGTGTCCCTTTAGAGTCAATGGAGCTTCCTCGCAGGAAGTGTGGGTAGGATTGCAGCCTAAGACGTCCTGCGTTTCGGGATGAAACGAAGGTTCTGTCCGTGGTGTCCGATTTATGATGGCTCGTTCAGACATAATCTCACGCGACGCTGCAGTCAGCCAGTACATGTTTTCTCAAAAGTAAGGCATACTGAATTCAGTAGGGCTTACTCTTGAGTAAATGTGTATAGGCTTGCGGCCTGAATTTCGGATCGGGTAAAGGTCCTTTAGATCAAAGTGGCAATGGCTGGTGTGTCGCAAGTGTGTGTGTGTGTGTGTGTGTGTGTGTGTGTGTGTGTGTGTGTGTGAGAGAGAGAGAGAGAGAGAGAGAGAGAGAGTTTGTGAGAATGTGTGTATGTTGTGTGTAAGAGAGAATGTGTATGAGTGTGTATATGTGTGCGAGAGAGAAAGGGCGTGTGTGTATGAGAGACAGAGAGTTGCCTGCAATCAATGCAGAGAATCCCCTGATGTGCTGATGGATCACTAGACCCCCTGGCACGTATGTGTTTAGCAGAGCAATTTCACTTGGCGAAATCTGTCAGGGTTGGAAGAGCTTGCGGAGCAACATAACACAGATGGATCAGACCCCTGAGCTGGCACCTGCCCACTTCCATTGTGAGCCACCATTTTCCCAGAAAGGCCGTGCCAGAGACAGGCACACTCTTGACACAGCAGTAACTACTCCACTTGAACCTTCCTGGCTCTGCTGGCTGCCGCAGAGAGAAAGGCTGCAGCCCTCGCACCTTCTTCTCTTCCCCCTTTTGGCACGCTGCTTGCTCGGCCCCCAGGGGAGAAGGTAGGGAAGACAGCTGCAGTTCTGGATGACCTGTAAGGGAGTAAACGGACTTTTTTTTAGCCCTGTAACTCTTTGTGCGCAGCTGCAAAGAGGCACGTAGTGAGTGAGGGTCACAGCGCTTTTCTGCATGTGTCTGTTTAGTGGAGGTTTGACGGGGCCTTTGATTTCTTTTAATCCACACACGCACCAGCTGGAAAAATGATGCAGCGAGTCCTGTCAGTGACGTCTTTCCCCCCCCCCCCCAGCACTCCCATTACTGGGATTATTATAAATGAAATAAACAGTCCGAAATTAAAGGATCAACCAAGTCAGAAGGTGAGTGCTTTTGCCCTGTAAAAATGAGTCAAGGTGACTGTCTCCTAAAAAGCAACACTGTATTTATTTATAAATATTTGCATGCTGCCTTTCCCCTCTCTGTCCAGAGGCATTCACTTACTGATGGTTCTGTAGTCCTTAAACCACATACTAAAAACGATCCAATTAACGAAACTGTATTAACAGTAAAGCTCACAGGCGAGAAGATCCCATTGAATTAAATAGAACTTACGTTTGAGTAGATGTGCCTAGGAATGTGCTGTAAGTGATTTGAGGACTGCCAAGTAAGCCTCTTTGAATTCATGCTGGGTTCTCCTGCATCTTCTCTGAAGTTTATGAGTTTGTGTTGCCTGGCTTATGTTTTGAGTGGGAAAGGATCTCAAGAGAAAGAGGGCCTCAAAGAAAATTTGCCTTCAGCAATTTGTTTCCATTAATGGTAAGGTAGACACTCTGAACCTAGCACAATCAACAATGAAGATTCCATCAATGACCCAACTCTAAAGGTAAGTACTCTAAAGGTGTACCTCTAAAGGGACCTCTAAAGGTACAACTCTAAAGGTACAAAGGCAGGAGGTCTGGCTCAGTTGGTAGAGCTGCCACCTTGTATGCCTGAAGATCTGAGGCTGCCAGTTTAAAACAACCGGAAGTACCCAAGCGTGGAAGGCGAAGGGCCAGAGGGAGACCAGACCCGGAAGGAATCCAGCTGTAAGGAGGAGTTCTATGAAAGACTAGAACTAAACCGCCTTGGATTAAAGTCTGAGGAGAAAGCTGACGACCAAAGAAAGGCGGTATATAAATACCTGTATAAGTAAATAAATAAATTGTAGGAGTGTGGATTCTCAGTCTCACTGTCTAGAGCAGTGATTTTCAACTAATGGCACATCAGTGTGCTGCCAATGGTCCACAAGTGTGCAAGGGAGAGATCAATTGTCAGAAAACGAATGGATAATGTGCCTTGACAATTTTAGCACCTGTGTACTGTGAGATGTACTCACAGTGTACTGTGAGATGAAAAGGTTGCAAATCCCTGCTCTAGAGATAGGAAGAAAACAATATTCTTGTAACACAAGTGTTGATGTCCAGGAAATGGTTAAAAATTCACCTTGTTTGACTGAGCCAGACTTTGCTTTAACATATTGCTTGTGGACCAGGCCCAACTCCCGAGGCACTTAACATAAATGTAGGGTGTGTGGGCATGTCCGCATACCTCACCCACCTTAATGAACTGAAGTGGCACGTGTTTGGACTTGGGGCAATAATCAATACCCCCTCATAACAAAGATAAGTTCTTCCTATAAATACTCTTCCTGTCAGAGGGGCAGAGAATTCGAAACAGAGCGGTATGTCAGGAGTCTTCTCATTCAGGGCACACACTGAAGATGGCTTAATGCAGATTCTTTACCCTTTAACACCTTTTTACCACCCAGCTGCACGCACAAGCAGAATGCTTAAAGAGTCTTTAAATGGCTGGTTTCCTCAGGCTTTCAAGAGGTGCTAAGGGGCGGCTGGAGATTCTGCTATCCCTTTGTGATCCTGAGGAGGAAACCAATGTGGGGAGATAACCTGGGTTAATTAACCCTGAATGCAATGGTATGATTTTGTGCGTGCAGTGCCAAGAGTTACCCAGACTGGAATTGGGAATCCCTCCGTGCCCATTTCAATAAGTAGGGGGGTTTCTCAGGCTGGGACTCCACCTGGCCTGAAAAGATACCGCCCGCCCACCCCTTGCCACACCACCGGGCGAAGAAAGGACGCATTGGAAATCAACGTGCAAAGCATAGAAGGGTGTAGAGGAAGATCCAGACGTGCCGACAGGCTACATGGAAAACGTTCGTGCTTGCCTGGAGAGAAGGAATATGGAGCGTGATCAATACTCTGCGGTGGAGTGTTTAGCGTGGATGCCAGGCTCTGAGAGTCTAATTAATAGGTGGGCCCGGAGCAGGCATCGCCAGCCTCGCGTGCTGTGCCGCGGGGTCCCCGAGAATGCAGCCACGCAAGGACAGGAGCGGGGAGGGGAGGGGAGGGGAGGGGAGGGGGCGCGAAGCTGGCTTGTCCTCTCTGCAAAGACTGTAAAGGGGACGTGTTCTCTCGCCTCTTGTCTCGGCAACCAGCAACCAGCCGATCTGCAACCCGCCCTAAGCAGAGCAACCGGCTCCGAAAGCCTCCTGACGTCTTCCTGGGAAGAATGCACCAGGCTTACGAGGAGACGATCTCCCAGGTAGCTCCAAGGATGCGTGGCGTGGTTGTTAACACATGTTTCAATTTGGGCTGGAGACTGTAAATTACCCGCTGAGCTGCGAGCCAGCCCTCGGGCGGACGTGAAAGAGGACTGTGTACTTATTAACCTCCCATGCCTAGCAGAGGCCCCCCTCCCTCTCCCCCTCACACACACACACACACACACACACACCTTCCCCCGCAGCCTTCTGCAAATCGCGCCGGCCTGGCCTCTCCCCCACCCAGATGGCTGTACTTTGCCTCCTCCAGCCACACGTTGCCGCAAGGCGGTCCATGGCAGACCACAGCGGAGGAGCGTTCATCCGTCATGTCACAGGACCTTGATTCATTTAACAGCTGGAAGAGAAAGGCCGTTTACCCTTTCGCAACCGGGCTCCAGCTCCTTGGCAAGACAACTCCTTTCCAGTGCCAGCTCGCGTAGAAGGAGGGCTGGCCGCGGTGCTGCCCGTGATTTTTTTGAAAGCAACGTGCCAGCTCCACAAACCATTCCGAGCATCCCAAAGCCCAGGCACGATCCAGCGCGCACCTCCTCTTTCTGGGAAGTCAGAGCCCAATCCTAGGCATGTTTGCTCAGAAGTAAGTCCCATTGTGTCCAATGACACTTACTCCCAGGAAAGCGTGGATAGGATTGCAGCCTCAGTTCCCCCGATGTCAGTGTGGCCTCCTTCCAAACACACGCAGTCAGAAGCTGGGAGTAGAGCGACGCCAAGACGCTGGCGGGTCCCACTAGTCTACACATGCTGCTTAACCTAAGGCGGCTTTGGATCCGCTGGGGGATCTCAGAAAGCCCCGAAAGTCCCTCGGAAAGGGGACTTTCTCTTCCCCCCCTTCAGTCCGGCTTCTCAAAACAGTCTACTGCGAGCAGAGTTAACTTCCCCTCTGGTCTCCCAAGCTGGAGCGGAGACATTCTCCAAAGGGTGATAAACATCAAGGGCCCTCTGCCTCAAGCAATTAACAGCTAATCTGTTAGCTGATCTGCAAACACTCGGGCCTGAAAGGCAGAACAGCAAATCCTGCAGCCGGTGACTCGATCCCTGCAAATAAATAAATAAATAAATAAATAATAAAAAATAAAACCCAACCCCCCTCCCATTTTCAAATCTCATTTATTTCCAGCAAGAACGAAAATCGGCCCCCAAGTGAATGGCAGGAACACCTGGACGCCCGACTAAACCCGTTTCCTGGAGCAGTTCGAGCAGGACCCAGTTCCAAATAACAGGCTGCCAGAGGATCCCGATCCTGTGCACGTTTACCTGGAAGTAAAACCCGCTCATTCAGTGTCGTTTTATATCTTCCCAAGAAAGGCGTTCAGCAACGTGGATACAGTTTTTATGGCTGCAATCCTACCCCAAACTTTCCTGGGAATAAGCCCTTCTGACTATTATGGGGCTTACTTCTGAGTAGACATGCAAAGGTTTGTGCACTAAGGGCCCAATTCTATCCAAGTTTCCAGCACTGGAGCAACCGCAATGCACTCTCCAGGAAAGGGAACAAACATCCCCTTACCTGGAGGAGGCCTCTGTGACTCCCCATCACAGGATGTAGTGCATGCCCCATTGGCACAGCTACACCGGCGCTGTAAAATTGGATAGGATTGTGCTCTAAGAGCCTAATCCATGTGTACTCAGCCCCTTTATAGTCAATGGGGCTTACTCCCAGGTAAGTGAGGATAGGATTGCAGCCTAAGGCCCAAATTCTAACCTACTTTCCAGTACTGTCATAGCTGTGCCAATGGGGCGTGTGCTGCATCCTGCAGTTGGGGGGCACTCAGGTAGGTCTCCTCAAAGTCAGGGAATGTTTCTTCCCATTCCTCGGAGCTGCATTGCCCTGATGTTGGTGCTGGAAAGTGGGTTAGGACTGAGCCCTAGATCTTATAAAGCCATTTTCCTAAAGGCCGTGTTGTAAATTGGACTCACAAACCCGCCATGCGTCTCGGATCCTAAACACTTGACGTGGAAGTTGTGCTTGTGCTTGCTGGTCACAGGCCGTCCTCCGCTGGCTCTTGGCCTCGCCATGGGCGGTCACAGCCCCCCCCCCGCCTTTATTGCCGACCCGCAGCGTTAAGACTCTGAACTGCGGGCGAGCCTCTTCTGCTCCTGGCGGCAGCCTCTTCCCCTCCCGCCGCTGCAGCCGGGCCTCACTGGGCTCCCTTGTCCGCCCCTCCAGAGCCGCGCGGATCCCCTGCGCGCCTCCACCTCCCTCGCGGCGACCACCCCCAGCCTCCCTGCCTGCCGACGGGGGCGAGGCGGGCGGCGGCTCTCCATAATTCCCCTTCCGCGCGGCTGACAGCGCCAGGCGATTAATTTTAATGGCTGCATATTTGCCCGGCTCTCCTAATGCCCCCTAATGGGATGAGGAGCCGCCCAGCCCCAGATGGCTCCTCCAGTAGGCCCCCCCGGAGGAGAGGAAGGAGCAGGCTGCGGGGCCGGGGTCCCTCTCCAGGCTCTCCCTTTGAGCCTTGGGGGTCTGGAGGCCGCCCTCCCTCCGCCCCGGGCCGCCCTCCCCCTCCCCCTCTGCCCCGCGGGCTGCGGTCACCTTCCCCCCACCAGGCAGCGAGCGCGGGGGCAGCCATCGCTCTGACACGGCACGTTTTCCGGGCAGGGACGGCGCTCCTCTCCCGGCTGGGGAAGGAAGGGGGCCGCCTGCGAAGGCGGTGGGGGAGCCGGAGCGTGTGCTTGGCGCTGGGGCGGCCTCCGGCTCTGTCTGCGCGGCCCTTCCCTTCTGGGAGGCGAGGCTGCAGGGCCGGCTAAGACCGCTCCGGGCGCGCCGCTTGCTGTGGCTGGGGGCGGGAGGGGATCGCGGATCAAAGCCCGTCCTATTAACCTAAATATCCCCGGCCCCTTCTCCTCCTCCTCCGCGGGGGCGGGCGGGCGGGCGAGGAGAGGCGCCTCCGGAGGAGCCGCAGGCGGGGGTGTGTGTGTGTGTGTGTGTGAGTGACAGAGAGAGAGAGAGAGAGAGAGTGTGTGTGTTGTGTGAGTCTTGGTGCGGAGCGGGGGAGTCAACACGTCTCCAGCAGCAGCAGCAGCAATCCTGTGCACACTTTCCTAGGAGTAAGTCCTATTGTGCTCAGTGACACTTACTTCTGAGTAGACACGCAAAGGATTGTGATCCAGAGAGCTGCGCTGCTGCTGCTCTCCTGCTTGACAAAAGACTAGCCGGAGAGGGACCAGCGCTTCCCTCCTCGGGCCAGCTCAGTGCGGAGGGGAGGGGAGCGGTGTGCGCGTACCCGAGAGGCAGCAAGGGAGGGAGGGCGCGCGCGCGGGCACGCTTGCCTGGGTTAGAGCCAGGCGACTTTGAGTTGGGGGGGGGGGTGGACGCGTGACATTCTCAGCGCCTCCGCCTGGGCCAGGTGGGCTTGTGGGGAGGGCAGGAGCAGCACCTGTCTCTCTCCAGCTCCCCCCCCCCCCTTAAAAAGGGGAAAGAAAGAGGCATTGCCAATTAGCACACGTACAGCAATTCCTCTTTGAAGGTCATTGGAAGTCCGGGCTGTGTGTGTATCCCCTTTTATCCTGGCAGAGGACGTGTGCGGGCGCCTCCCCCCCTCGCTGTTTTAAATGTAAATAGGAGGCGGGGGCCGGAGGGGGATCTCCGCATAAGCCTATTATCGACGCAAAAGGGCTACAGTCTCTCTCTCTCTCTCTCTCTGGCGCACACGGGCTGCCTGTGAGGCCAGAGACGCACAGCGAGCGAGGAGGCAAAGGGGGAGAAAAACACCCCACCACCCACCCCCTTCCCCTTCCCCTGCTTGCTTTCTTCTCGGAAGCGGAGCTGCCTCTGCGGGGGAGGGGAGAGAGGCCCGGGGGGGCTTCCTGGAGGGCTGGCGCGGCTGGAGAAGGGGGGCTCGCGGGTCTACCTCGGAGTCTTCCCAAAGGGTGGAGGGGAGCGCCGGGCAGCAGACCCCGCCAGGGTGATGGTCCCCAAGCGCTGCCCCTGCTTGCACGGGCCGCAGAATGCTGGCGAGAGCTGGGGCTTCTTTCGGCTGCTGAACGGGGGAGGGGAAGGGAGCCGGTCTCTCTGCGGGTTTCGAAACGGGAGGTTGCTTCGGTGCCTCGTGGCAGGCAGACTGACGCCTCCGCGGCCCTGCTCTTCTGCTGGGGCTATCGCAGTCTACCAGGAGCCTGGAGCGACGCTGTGCGGGGGGGCGGGCGGGGGACGGAAGGTAGGGCTCCCTGGGGCTTGCTCCGTCAGGTCACGGAATCAGTCGGATCGCCAGAGGTTTGTTTTCAGGTGCAGGACCTCCTGGTCACACACGCCTCTGCGTTGGCAAGGCAGGCCCTCATTAAAGGGGAAGTGAAAACTAGGCCACAGGTCTTGGAAGCCTCAGCATGTCAGAACATTGGAAGCATCATCGCTCTGCTTCTCCCTGGGCAAGTCTGGACAAGGCAGATCCAGACACCTGCCCACAGTTAGGCAGGAGAAGTCTAAATTTAAACAAACAGCTAGAGACTGTATGCGACCTTGGCCCTCTCCCTAAGATGGAAGGGGGGATATACATGTTGAAAATAAACACCCACAGAAAAACTATTGGACGAATAGAAGTCATCACCCAAAACACAATTGTGCGGCACCTCCCCTCCAAGCAAAAAGGTTTGAAAAGCATTTTTCATTTGTATGAAAAATTAGAACGCAATCAATGATCAATGTCACCAATTGAACTGAAGTGCATCTCTCATGTGACACGCCCAAAGCCTTCAAAACAGTACAATGTCAGCATTACAGGATGTCATTGCCTTTCATTTTTTTTGACCAGCTGTAGACTATGTACCATGTCCTGGGTAAAGCCTAAAAGACACTTTCCCAAAGAAGCATCTGGATTCATTGGAAGAGGTCAGCAACAAGGACTGCATCGCCAGTGCTGAGAATGGCTGGAGAGCCACACTGGAAATGCTCTAAATGAGTCCCATCAAATCCCATAGAGATAGTTGGGTTGTCCCCTAACTTTTTAAAAATCTATTCTGATCACAGAAACAACAACTCCTATTTATTTTAGCATAAATTGCTATTTCCTGTCAGTTGTTTATGCTGCATTTTGCTTGCAGCTACGTTCTAAATCCCATTCAAAGGCTGACTCCTCTACCAAGTTCAAGGCTTGGAATTTGAGAATTTCCTTCCCCTAACTGGAAATTAGAACGAAGCCTTAAGAAGAGTGCAAGGCACATTTAAATTCTAGCATTACCAAAATGATTAATTAATGCAGCCAAAATGATAAAGGAATGCAGTGGAATCAATACATATTCATTTAGAAGTCAGTCCTGCTGTTTTCAGTGGGACTTGATCCCAACTCAGTGTGCATAAGATTGCAACTTTAAAGTGTCACTGATTTCCTTGGGTGAACTAAGTGTATGTTTAACTCCCATTTAAATCTATGTGACAGATAGCCTAAACTGTGCTGTCACATGGTCTGTGCTGCATGCAATTCAGCTGAAGGTTTCCTCAAGTAAACCCCAGGTAAATCCCCAGCCACCTCATGGTACTTCCTGGATCCATGCCAGGTATATCATTGGTGTAGATCCAGGAAGCCCTGTGTAGGACTACTGGCCAGTGAAGCAGGTTTGGATGCAGTGTGTGCCACTCCCACCAATCCTAACTCCCCTGGGCCCAATCCTCCCCTCATTCTGCTGCCTTCCCAGTCTTTGCACCAGTAGGCCTTTGCACCAGTCCAGCCAGCTCATGAGTCCTTGCTGCTGAAATTGGCTTGTGAACCCCTAGTGGGTCCTGACCCACAGTTTGAGAAACACTGGGCTAGAATCCTTAGGTTGCAATCCTATCCATACTTACCTGGGAGTAAGTCCTATTGACTATAATGGGAGTTACTTCTGAGTAGACATGCATAGAATTGTGCCCTAAATCTAGTTCTCTCTCTCTCTCTCTCTCTCTCTCTCTCTCTCTCTCTCTCTCTCTGTGTGTGTGTGTTTTGGAATAGATGTTAGATAAGAATGCCTATTTCCCCACCCCCCAAAAACCACCATCACAGGTGTGTCAGTAAAACATCTCTACAGTTGTCAAAGTAGATCTTTCCTTCCCCCCCTTGCAATTATCTGATGAGAAATCCCCTTGTCAGACCCCTTCCCAAACTAGTTCATTCCAGCTCTCTTTCTGCCAAGGCCAGCTAGCCATCTGGGCCCATTCAGGGTGTGGGTTTAGACAATAGCTTTTCATATGCAGCCTATCTTGCTTAACTGGACAATAAGGGGAGTTTATCACATAAGAAAGACTGTATTATTCAAGCTACTATAGAACTGGGCAGAACTCATGAACAATTAGGGCATAAGCAAATGTGATGCACATTTAACTCCCTTTAATTTATATGGGCCACAGTTACACAAACTCTTCCACTGAGAGAAATGAGACTTAAAATGCTTAACTTGGGCTAGATTGAGCCCAATATGTTTTGTGAAATAAATGGGGGCCCCAGGGTGCATTGAGGGACATTGCAGTGATCACATTCTCTAATAAAAAGTTCTCTGATCACTGACAGAGTTGGTCCTTTTGTGAGAATCCTATCATGATGTAACATGTCTTCAGGGTCGCCATTACAAATGCTTGCATATCAATATGAGGACCATCAATAGCCCAATCTGCTAAAAGGTCAATATGGCACCCAATACTCCAGGGCATGTTTTTCATCCCAGTAATAGCTGAGAGTTCAAAGCACATCTAGGGCTGCTATAGTGCTGAATAATTTCAGGGGCTCAAATTGTCTTATAACCAGGAAACCTTTTTGAGCCATGGCCGAAACTATTAGAAGCTCAGAAATGTCACTGGCTGAAAATGGAGGAGAAATTTTGGAAATAGTGGACTGAGAAATCAATATCTTATCAAGATCTTCATTGCACTTTGCAAAGTGTTTGAGGACATGTGAATTGCTCCTCAGCTTTACATGGGCACTAATTATTTTCTGCATCAATTGACAGGGATGGAAATTTGCCAATGTGGAAATCTCCAAAGATGGAAGAAGTAGTGGAATACTTCCCAATAAAACCATTCCCTTGTGGAACAGTGTCAATTTACTCTTTGCCAGCTGACAACTCTAATAGGACATGACATGAAAAGGCTAGGTGGAGAAGGAATAATATAGGGAGCACAATAGCAAGCCATACTGATATACAAAAACATGCAAAGAACACCGAACATGAATGTGCCCAGGAACTTCTAATGATCCAAAGTGAACTGAACAGGGAATGGAAGAAAAAAGACAAGTTCCAAAGGATTAAAAGCAATGAATGTCATCAAAGTAAAATGCAAAGAGCAAAGGCACACAATGAGTTACACCCAAAAACAACAAAATAATAATAATAATAATAATAATAATAATAATAATAATAATAATAATATAAAAAAACTTTATTTTTATCCCGCCCTTCTCCCAAAAAGGGACCCAGGGTGGCTAACAACATATAAAACAAATTAAAACATAATTTCACAGATAAAAACATATTAAAAAACACATTAGCAGAACCCATAAAAACAGTAGTCAGAAGAGTCAGAATAAAAGAGCATAAAACAGCAGTTCTTAGAGGAATCGGGCCTGTAAAAAAGCAACTAAAAGATATATAAAAGATGTTAAAAAGGCCAGAACGTCAGAAGGCTTGGTTAAACAACAAGGTCTTCAGGCCTCACCGAAAGGACTCAAGAGAGGGAGCCATTCTCAAGTCAAGGGGAAGGGAGTTCCACAACGTTGGTGCCACTACTGAGAAGGCCCTATTTCTTGCCGCCGCCCCATGTACCTCCTTAGGTGGCGGCACTTGTAAAAAGGCCTTCTCTGATGACCTGAGAGGACGAGCCGGATTGTACGGGAGTAGGCGATCTCTAAGATAACCTGGCCCAGAGCAGTATAGGGCTTTAAAGGTCAAAACCAGCACCTTGAATTGGGCCCGGAAACGAATGGGCAGCCAATGTAGCCCCCGGAGAAGCGGGCTGACAGAGTCAAACCGCCTACCTCCAGTGACTACACGGGCCGCCGCATTCTGCACTAATTGCAGTTTCTGAAACGTCTTCAGGGGCAGCCCCACATAAAGCGCGTTACAATAATCTAACCTCGATGTCACCGTTGCATGGATCACCGTGGCCAGGTCTGCACGATCCAAGTACGGACGCAGCTGGCGCACCAGCCGAAGCTGAGCAAAGGCCCCCCTAGCCACAGCCGCCACCTGGGAATCCAGGAGCAGCTGCGAGTCCAGGTGGACCCCCAAGCTGCGGACCTGCTCCTTCAGAGGGAGTGCAACCCCATTCAGAGCAAGCTGATAATCCAGCACCTGCATCGAGGATTTCCGAACCAGGAGAGCCTCTGTCTTATCCGGATTTAATTTCAGCTTGTTAGCCCCCATCCAGATCCTCACTGCTTCCAGACAGCGCTCCAGGCCCTCAACCGCCACCCTGGAGTCTGGAGGAAAGGAGAGATAAAGCTGGGTGTCATCAGCATATTGATGACACCCCACTCCAAACCCCCGGATGACCTCTCCCAGCGGTTTCATGTAGATATTAAATAATATGGGGGACAGAATTGAGCCCTGCGGCACCCCGCACCTCAATGGCCAGGGTGTCGAACAGGCATCCCCCAGCACCACCATCTGGGACCGACCTTCCAAGTAGGAGCGGAACCACCGCAAAACAGTGCCTCCAACTCCCAACTTGGCCAATTGGCCCAGAAGGATACCATGGTCGATGGTATCGAAAGCCGCCGAGAGGTCCAGCAGGACCAACAGGGACGCACTCCCCCTGTCCAGTCCCCAGCGTAGTGTTGGAATTGGTGCAACTCCGAATGCTCTCAAGGGGTGGCAGGAGACTGTCCTAAAAAGGGTTAAGCCATAGCCCAGTGTCCTTTGCAGTTTACCTGTCCACCTTGGATGACCTATGTGGGAGGGGCGTGATCCAGACCCTATATAACTCCTGAGCACGCCCTCCTCCCTCTCTCTTACCTCTTCCTCACAACTGAGGAGACAAGATGGCATGCAGCAGGGATCTGCTGGCGCCGCCATCTTGACCACATGGCACATGCAGGACAAGGCAGCTATAGGGCCTTGTTATCTTTACGTCAGAGTACCTCTGATTCCTAAATCAGATGCTGTAACCGTACTACCATTGGAACTGTGAGTAAATGAATCTGTTCTTGCAACTTCAACCAGCCAATGTTGTTTGTGTGTTTCTTGACTAGCAGTCAGCCGGGTGTGGGAGGCTCCCTGGGGTTGATTCCCAGTAAAGGGGGGGTTCTGCTGCTGAAGCGACTCTGCTCCCCCCCCCAACGGAGGAAATCTGGTTTAAGAGATTCCTCCAACACGTAGGTCATCCACCAAGGCGACCAAGGCAGTTTCCGTCCCAAAGCCCGGCCTGAAACCAGATTGAAAAGGATCCAGATAATCCGCTTCATCCAAGACCCTCTGGAGTTGGGCCGCCACCACCCGCTCAATTACCTTGCCCAGAAACGGGATGTTGGAGACTGGCTGATAGTTGTTCAACACATTGGAATCCAGGGAGGGCTTCTTCAGGAGGGGGCGAACCACCACCCGCTTCAAAGCAAGCGGCAGTGTCCCCTCCCCCAAAGAAGAGTTGACCACCCTCCCCGTCCACTCAGCCAGTCCCCCCCCCCCGGCAGCTCTTATCAGCCAAGCTGGGCAAGGGTCAAACAGGCAGGCAGACGGCCTCACACTCCAAAGGAGTCTGTCCACATCCTCAGGCTGCACAAGCTGAAAAGAATCCCACAACACTGGACTAGCAGTTGCCAGGGGGACAAAATGGGGGGGGGGTATACAAATGTGGAAGGAGTAATGAGTAGGGACAACACCAAGGGATGCTTTGGGGGTCACACAGAAGACAGAATGATGATCTTAGCCCAGTCTTTCAGAACTGGGAAAGTATGTGTGAGTGGGGTGGCGGTGGATTAAATTCCTGTTCTGATGATGTTTTGGAGTGAGAAAAGCCTACTTAGGAACTCAGCAGGCAGTACTTAGAGGGATTCCTTCCCCCCCCCCCTAAAAAAACCAACACATTCTTATCCTCCATAGCACACAGCTCATTCCTAGTTCCTGTTGGAGGAATCTCTTACAACCATTTTCCTCCATTAGGGGGAGGAGCAGAGTTGCTTCAGCAGCAGAACCCCCCTTTGCTGGGAATCAACCCGAGGAGCCTCCCACACCCGGCTGACTGCTAGTCAAGAAAACACAAACAACATTGGCTGGTTGAAGTTGCGAAGTAGTTTCATTTACTCACGGTTCCTTTGGAGCATGGTTACAACATCTGATTGAGATCAGAGGTACTCTAACTTTGACAACAAGGCCCTATAGCTGCCTCGTCCTGCATGCCATGTGCTCTCAAAATGGCATCGCCAGCAGAGCCCTGCTGCAAGCCATCTTGTCTGATCAGTGAAGGAAGGAAGAGGTAAGAGAGAGTGCTCAGGAGTTATATAGGGTCTGGGTCACACCCCTCCCACATAGGTCATTAGAAGTGGACAGGTAGAGGTTGCCTGGGTTTAACCCTTTTTAGGACAGTCTCCTGCCACCCCTTGAGAGCGTATGGAATTGCACCAATTCCAACAGTTCCCAGTATCAAATCAGAGTCTACATAGGTTCTCACTTATCTCACTCAGACTGTCTCCAGCAGTGGCTAGACAGATACCAGCAGTGCACTTCTGGTTACCAAGGCTGTGAAGAAAAGGGTGGACCACCCCACCCCAGAAGCTGTATGACTTATGCTTCAAAATATTCAATGTGAGAATGTTATTATCTATTCTATAGCATAAAGGTTTAAAGGCCACAGTTTTCAGCATATGTATTCTGCAGTAAACTTATCACCATCAACAAGAACAAACTGTTGCTTTGAGACATTCTTGACCAATGTTATCTAGTGGTAGACATCCAAAGACAAGATGAAGAACTCCTAGGAACTGACTTCTCAGGTCTTTGATTCCATACACCTGTACGCTTCCTTGTGAATTTAATTCTATTTCCACAGAGTAATTTGAAGCATTATATGAGTTGCTGATGGGGAGCATCTTGTATGTGAGCCCTCATGGTGAAAGAGAAAGAGAGGTAAAACTGGGCAGGGTCACAATGCAAGAGGAGGAGAACCAAGCTTAGTGCATTAGCAAAACAGATAAACAGGGAAGTGTTTAAAAATTCAACTCTTCTTGATGTGCCAAACATCTAATACTAGAGAGAGAGAGAGAGTAGAAACCCATAAATGGAAGAGGTTCTGAGGTGGATGAAAGCAAACATGATAAAACTTAATCTGGACAAGATGTCCATTCTAGTACTGGGAGTGGGAGATACGTCTGTTCTAGATAATGATCTGCTCAGAATGGAGTAGTGCTTTCCCTGAAGAATACAGTATGCTGCTTGGGAGTGATGCAGGGGAGGGCACTAGGATGCAGGTTGTGTCTTGTTGTCTTGTGTGCTCCCTGAAGCACTTGGTGGGCCACTGTGAGATACAGAAAGTTGAACTAGATGGGCCTTTGGCCTGATCCAATGGGGCTCTTCTTATGGAGTGTTTCTGGACTCTGAGCTCTTTCTGGATGTTCAGATGGCAATCATGGCCTAGAGCAGCATTATTAGCTTCATCTGGACTGCCAGCTGTGGCCCTACTTAAAGGATGGTTCTCTAACTTCAGCTATCCACACCATTAGTTACAGCCAGACTGGCTTAATGTACTGTGCTTTACAACCTCTGAAGAGGGTTCAGAAGCCTCAGTTGATCCAGAATATGGCAACCAGGTCACTTTTCAGAAGGAGCCGCTTGGATCCTGTCACCTACTCTGTGCCAGCTCCACTAGTTGTCAATACACTTTTGTTGCACTGATATACCAATTCAAAGTGCTGGCTTTGACCTTTAACACCTAAACATCTGGTAACCAGGTTACATTAAGGACCACCTTCTCCCATATGAACCTGCCTGTTCTTTAAAATAATCAGGGAAAGCCCTTGTCTACAGCCTACTGCTAACAGAAATTCAACCAGAGGGCCTCATCTGTGGTGTTCTCCTGGTTGTAGTGGCTTCCCAAGAGTTATCAGATTGACTTCTTCTCTGTTAGCTTTCAGGAGCAGACTTGAGATCTTCCTATTTGAAACAGTTATTTACTCCTATCTCGATAATGCAACAGCTGCTGCTTATGTTATATGATGTTTTAATTGTTTGTACACTCTTGTATTAGTTGTATACTGTTTTAATTTTATTTAATTTTAAATTATTGTATATTGTTTTACTGCTGTTCATGTAAACTACTTTGGCAATTTTATGAACAGTATCTTGTAAATAACTAAAGCAAATGTTAAAATGTGCTTCAGGCCCAGGACCAGTCGATCTTAGAGTAATTTGATCAGTTTCACCAAATTGGACCACATGCCTGGAGGGGCCTTGCTCTGGGGCAGCAAGCAGAGTGCCTGCAGCTGCAGCTGGTATCTTGCTGTCTAGCTGATGCTCCAGCATGGAATCTTCCATGCTGAGACATTGTGAGGAGAGCATGGCAAGCAGAGCATTGCCACTGGATGGCCCTCCCTCCCACCTCTGGGTTCAATTGGCTTGAAATCCCCCCCTGAAGTAGTTAGGGGTGATGCTACTGCCAGGTGACTCACCACTTTTCCTAGTGAGTAAGGTCCCTCAGTGGGGGTGGAGGACCCTCAAAAATGTTTTTGCATTTGACCCTGTAGCTCCTGTTCAGGCCCATCCCCTACTGTAACTGGAAAGTTCTTAGAGTTGACTAATATACTACCTCTGCCTATGAGTGGAACTGCAACAGAAAGCAGACTGTATACATTCTCAGGTTGTAATGGAAACATACAAGATCCCTCAAGGAGTTAGGGTATTATGTGGTGTCAACAGTGACCCCTTGCTCTGAAAGGTCTGGTAAGCATGGGGTTAAAACCTAAGTTTTTAGCAGTGGGTGTGCTGCACAGCTGCAGCCACTAGAGGCAACAAGGTCTTCAAAGGATAAAAGCAGACCTGGAGGAGGGTGTGGGTGTAGGAGGATGGATAACTGCTGGAGACTAGTGTGTGGCTGTCTTGGGGAAGAGCTGCTGAGAACCAAGGTGTTGCTGCAGTGGCCAGAGAAGCTGCTGGTGGGAGAGAGGAGGATGGAGGACCTCTGCAGGTTGAACAGGTGAGCCAACTTGGTGATGGGGCAGTACCCAGCAGAACTTTCTGCAGAGTTAGGGCTACTTTGAGTGAAGAGGGGAACTACTGTAGGTACTCAGGTCTAGTACCTGAAATTTTTGCCAAGTAATCAAGCTCAATTATCACTTTCTCTTATCTCCAGGTCAATCAGAGGGCAGAGCCTTTCAACTCTGAACAGTTTGTTTCTCAACTGAGCTGTTGCTCAGCTCAGGCAGGCACCTCCTTAGTTGCTATAGTTACTTTCCAGGGACATTCCAGCCAAAGTTAACCTTCTATTCTCCTTCCTTCTGCTGCAGCCTGGTTCTGCTTTGCAAATGCTTGCAAAGCATGTCTGTTTTTTGAAACACCAGGATGGGACCCTCCTTCCCAATTCAGTACACCATTACTTCAGAATAACACCCATGGAAAGCAGTGGGCTTACTTCTGAGTAAAAAGGGTTGTAAATATCTCATCTCTCTGCTGTGGATTGAATTGCACATGCTCAGTTATGTGTTATGGGTTGTATGTTGTATGTAGAGCTTCTGGTTTAACTACCAGACACCTTACAAGTGTCTTTGATTCATGGTTCTCCTCATGGATTTGATTCATGGATCTCCTGCAGTGGTTCCCAACCTTTTTCACTTGCATATCCCTTGGCAGCTCATTTCCAGAAAGTGTACACTTCATATTAGAAAAATGTTTGTAATTAATAATACAAGCCTTCATCTCCTCCATATGAAAGCCCAGACTTCATGTATTCATCACATACTTTCTCTTTTCATCTGTTTGAAGAACAGAAAACTCTGCTTTTGCACTGTTTTGCACCAGAAGTGTCCTGAGAAATTCTGGGTGATTGATCACTTTCCATGTTATGTTTCAGTTTTTTTACTTCGATGGTTTTCAATCACAGATGAATTGATGACCAAAAACTAGCTATTGGTGGGGCTTTCACAGCCAACTAGCTACCTCCCTTCCTGCCTTGCTGGTCCTTGCAAGGCATTCTGGAGCATGGCCTGCCTTTTTCTGCCATTCTTTTTCAATTACTCCTAAAGGTCCTGTTGAGTGTCCCTGGGAGTATGTGAATAACAGGTTGGAAACCACTGTTTTACTGGTATGTAGTTTACAGTGCACTTACTCTGATAGTGTTTACAAAAAGGTGGTGAAGACCAGAATTTAAAAAAAATAAAAATGTATCTTATGATCTTTTACTGTGTTTTTAATAAATTAGAGACTACAGTTCTTAGGTAACAATTAGTGGTAGGTTATTTTTCAGGATCTGGCCTTGGGTAAAATCAGACAAAACTACAGTCAGACACCCCCCTAAGTTTAACCTCCGACTTATCAGAGGGTCATAGAAAATTCCATGATTTTCAAAGCCTGCCCTCGACTTATCTGTGGGGTTGGCTTATGGGTGACTGTGTGCAGTAATTAGCTTACAGTGGGCATAAATTCTCTAGGCTAAGTTTGGAAAGGAAATTTGACAAAACACAGATTAACATCAGTAGGCTACTCTTAGCCCTCCTCACAACCCTTTGAAATGATGCGATGTTACTGGGGCTCTCCAGGGCAGGGCGCTTGGTTCCTCAGAGTGCTGTATTTCTCCTGTCTCTGTGGTGTGCAGACATTGGAACTAATATCTGTCCTAAAAATAACAGGTAATTCCCTGTGAGAAAGCTTTTCATCGCCTTGTGAACTTTAGCAAATTTCCTAACACAGCTTTGCTCCTCAGGATATTCAGGAACATCAAGGGCAGGAGCTGCTAGTCCACTCACTTCCACTCAAATGTTTTTTTTTTTAAACAATAATGGCTGTGGATAGTATGCTCTTGCATCCTGAAAAATTTCTTCTTTAGTGTTCTTAATGACTGCAATCCTATACACACTTTCCTGTTGAGAAGTAAGCCTCATTAATCTCAGTGGGACTGACTTCTCAGTACACATGCTTAGGATTGTTCTGGGTGTCTGCTCAGAAGTGTGCAAGGCTGGTGTGGGTAGTGAATGTGAATATTGGTATTTGAAAGTATCCCTTTGTTGGGCTATTCACTTATCCAAATTGGTTTTTGGGGGAGGAAAATGTTACATTGTGAGTTAGGAGTGCTGGATCTTTGTTTCTCATCATATAGCATGTAAATAAGTATAAATTTACATGTACTGCTCATGGCTGGATGATGGCAGCATAAAATGTTTTGCCCAGTGGCATAGCTAGAGGGGGTGCAGAGTACAACATTTTGCAGGGTGCGTCACTGCAGTGTGCAAGGGGTCCCTCCCTTTTGGAGCCATTGGGGGGAGATTGGGAGGGGACCCTTGCATGCTGTGGTGAGGCTCCCTGCAAAATTCAGTGCTTTGCACCTCCCCCCCAGATATAGCACTGGTTTTGCCTTACCCAAGATCGTTCATGCCACTTCTTCTCCAACACTGCACATTTCAGTAGAGGCAGTTCCTGGGTAGCTGGGTTAGGCACCCAGTCATGGAATAATGTGTGGTCATGCCTGTGGGGACCCTTGAATAGTATCTACGAATAGTACGAATAGTACTATAGAAAAGAACGAATAGTATCTATTTCCTGGGTATACCCCATAGAGATAGTTGGAAAGGTTCTTGGCTCTTGCTCTGGCCTCTGGGTCCATGGTCCGGAAGAGAGCTCTGGGACTGCTGGGCATGCATGTGGGATTACAGCAGTCCGATGCACGGTCCACTGGGATTGCAGGCATACACTTCCTGAGGCTCCGTAAGGGAAGATGTGAATTGTGCGCTGCCACCGAGGAGAGGGACAGTGTGAATTATGCTCCGATTATGCATTTAGCCCCCTCCACCTCGCATCGGGTTGAAATACAACCAGCAGGCTGCGCTAATTTGCTCTCGAGCCTAGCGGCCTGGCGGGGCGCCGCGTCGCTTGCAACATCCCCTGCCTTGCACCTTCGCCTGCGCTGGGCTCTGCAAGAAGCATGAGACCTGTCGACGTGCCTTTTATCTCGAATCGTAAAATATGTACAGCGATTACCCAAGACAAGCTCCTCCAAATGGGCCCCAAGTGGGGTTATCTGAGGTCGTGCGGGCTGGAGACACAACCAGGCAACTCGGGAGGCAGCAGCAGAAGGCAGTTCGCAGTTTACTTCCTTCGCCCCCCCCCCTCCGCGAGTGTGCAAAGTGGGGCAGGAAGGCTCTCTGGGGAAAAGAGGGACAACAGACTATGGCTACAACCCTAGCCATGCTTTCCAGGGAGTAAGCCCCATTGATTAGAATGGGACTTACTTTTGAGTCAACATGCATGGATTGTGCTCTAAGGCTGCAATCCTATCCACACTTTCCTGGGAGTAAGCTCCATTGACTAGAATGGGACCTACTTCTGAGTAGATATGCCTAGAACGGGGCTCTGTGGCCTCCTGGAGAGAACAGCGGGGGGGGGCATCAAGGGGGTTTTTAGAGATAAATGCCTACACTGAAGGAGCTGTTCAGGGTGCCCCGGACTGGAACCGTTTCTAAGCAGAGAACTGACAGCCTTGAAGGGGGAGACGTGCTGAATGCGGAGCGAAGAGGAGTGAGAGAAGCCCAGGGAGAAAGGCAGGGCGCGCTGGAGCTGGTTATTCAGTGGGAAGAGCGCCTGGGGTCGCCAGGGGCTCCCGGGGGAAGGGAGGGAGCAGCGCTTCCTGTGGACGGGGCCTCACTAGGCCTTAGTCCGAACTCATTTTTTCCCAAAGGGCGGGCTGGTAGACGGTACGGAACTGTGCAAGACAATCCCAACCATGTGGGAAAGACAATATTGATCATATCAATAATATTGTTATATGAGCATGTGCAGAGTGCAACTGGCTCCTCTCCTTTCATACGTGCTGGGGGGAGGGGCATCTGCCAAACGTGGGTTTCTCTAGATGCCCAAACTAACAATGGATTCCCAGAGGGACAGCCCTGGGCTGGGGGAGGCTCTCCGGGGTCTCTCTCCACTTTCTCCTTTCATGTGCATCCTTATTGTCCGTCCCGCCCCCCCCCCCGCCTGGGAAGGCGAGCCCGAGCCCTTGGCCCTGGCGGCCCAGGCCCTCAGCCCCCGCGCAGCGAAGCTAGGGGAGGAGGCGTGCCGGCAGCTGCCGTGCGCTGCTCTGGGAGGAAGGAAGCCGGAGACACTCGCCCCCCAGGCTGCGACTGGCGGAGGGGAGCGACAGGGAGCCGCTGGCGGGCCCCGCTCTCATCTGGGTCAAGAGGGTGACGGTGCCGCGGAGCGCCTGAGAGGCAGCGAGAGGCGGGCGAGGCGAGCTCGCTCTGCGCTGCTGTGGCTGCCTGAGATGCTCCGCGCCCCGAAGAGGGGAGGAGGAGGCAGCGGCGGCTTCGCTATCTGGCTGCCGCCCTCCCTCTCCCTCCCTCCCTCCTTTCGGAGCGGAGCCGAGCCAGGTGCGCGGTGGTTTCGCTCCCGCGCCGGCGGCAGCCAGCCAGCCAGCCGCTCCCACCCCCGGGCGGGCAGCCCCCGAGCGCCCTGGCCTTCGCTTCTCCCAGGCAGACCCACCCGACCCGCCGTGGCAGGGAAGGGAAGGAAGGGCAGCCGAGGCCCAGCGTCGCCCTTGGACGCGGAGCTGGCGGCGCCCGGACGGCCTTGGAGCCTCCCCGCCCAGCCTGACCGCAGCACATGCCAGGGAGGGACTGAGAGCGCGCACGCCCGCGGGGCGGGCTCCTCAGCCGGCTTAGAACCCAATCCTATGGCTGTCTACTCAGAAGTAAGTCCCATTATAGTCCCTAAGGCTTACTCCCAGGAAAGTGTGCATAGGATTGCAGTCCTATTGACTATACTGAGACTTACATCTACGTAGACGTGCATAGGATTGGGCTCTTCGGCTATATTCCTATCCACACTTTCCTGGGAGTAAACCCCACTCACTAGAATGTGACTTACTTGAGCGTAGGCAGGCATAGGACTGGGCACACAGTTCTCCTCGTGTCCCGGCCCTTGGCGCCCCTGGTGGGAGCCCTGGCGCTGGGGAGGTGGGGCAGAGGCGGGCCGAGAATGCCAGACCCCGGGAGAGGAGCAAAGAATCCCCTCCTGGTGCCTCTCCGGAGCGTGTTGAGGCTGCAGCCCCGAGATGGGAGAGGACAGCCGGCCCGGGGTGGCGATCCTGGGCTGCCCGGGTGAAGAAGCCTGGAGAGTCCCCGGGACTCGCGCCCCAGCAAATGTGCCTGGCCCTGTCCGCCTCCCTTGACTCGACGCGAGCCACGACACCCACTCCTTGTTCGGACTCCTGAGTCGGGTTCTGGGGAGGTGCGGAGCGCCGCAGTCTCCCGGGCGGGGGTCCGCGGGAAGCTGAGCCGCCGCCGATCAGGCCAGCCCTGGCGGTGCCCTAGCATCACATCGCAGCTCGGGATCTCAGCCAAGAGAGCCACGATGGGCACGCTGCAACCGCCCTGCTGCCGGTGCAGCCGCCGCCGCCGCAGCCTTCCGCTCCTCCTCCCCTCCCCTCCCCCCCGTCGGTGCAGCCGCCTCCGCTCCGAGCCCCCTCGCAATGCAGGGATGATGGATCGTGCCTGGCGGGGGTGATTTGGTGTTGATCGCACATTATCACTGGCAGGTTGGACTGGTTGCTGATGGACGGCTTCCACCAGCGGCGCCTGCCCGTGCACACCCAGGGAGGGAGGGAGCCGCTCGCTGGCTGGCTGCTGGCTGGCTGCTCATCTGCTTTCAGCCCCTTCCTTCCTGCCTGTCTTCCTCCCCTCGCCAGCGAACGAGCACGCGTAGGGCTGAGCATCTGTCAGAACATCTCCACGGGTGACACTTGCCTTCCGCCCTCCACCATCCCAGTCCCACGCCCCCCCCCCAGCAGTAGCGTTGCTCCAGCAATCCCTTAAAAGCTGAACGGGGGTGGGGGGGGGGAGACCAAGGTTGCAATCCTATCCACACTTTCCTGGGAGTAAGCCCCACTGACTACAATGGGTCTTACTTCTGAGTAGCCATGCATAGGATTGGGCTCGGATTCCCCTCCCCAAGCGCAGCTCCAACAGGAGCACGTTTCAGGTCGACTCAGCTCTAGCCGGAGATCGTGGTGGGAAGGAAGCGCTCCCCAGGCACGACGCTCCGCTCCTGGCCCTGTCGCGAAGCTGGCTCGCTCGCCAGCCTCCTGCAGCACTGGGTTTCGTAATGAGAGGGCAGGCAGGGAAACCTTGGCTAACCTTGGCTTTCCCGCGTCGCCGCCGGCCTCCCTGACGGGCTCACCCCCCCCCCCAGGCCCTACTCACACACGCGGCCATGCGGATCCCGGGGGTGGAAGCCTCATTGGAGGTCCTCCTGCCCACATCGCTTGGACGGTAGGTTGACCAGCGCTAAGGTTACGAGGTCCACCAGCCGTGCGGACCCCGATGGTTTCTGACCACAGCCACTGGCCTCAGCAGGGCCGGTCTGGAGCGCAAAGATGGTGGGTGGTCGCCAGGCGCCTCAGCCTGCGCAGGTTCACTTGGAGAGGAGATCCGAGGCTGTGCAGGACGCATTTCTAATTATAAAAATGTGGCCTGAGTAGCAAAACCAGAACTGCAAACAGCCTCCGCCTCGTGTGGCAGCCGAGAAAAACCACGTCACAAGCCCCAAGGGAGTGTTTGTTGTGACCCTCGAGTTTCCTTGCGCTCACCACCCTTCTTCACCCTGCCAGGCATCTCGTGAGGAGGAGACCCGCGTTGTCTGAGGCTGGCGCGATCACTCACTTCCAGGCACTGAGGATCGCTGCCATTTGCCCCATTCTAAACGCAGTTCCTCACGCAGTTACAGTGCAATCCTATGCATGCCTACTCGGAAGTAAGTCTCATTGCTTCCTGCGGCTTAATGGGGCTGCTTCATGAGGACTGAGGGCACGATCCTATGCATGTCTACTCAGAAGTAAGTCCTATTGTGTTCAATGGGGCTTTCTCTCTGGAAAGTGTGGATAGGACTGCAGCCTTACTCACAGGAAAGTGTGGATAGGATTGCAACCTTGGACTAAGAGCCCAATCCTATGCATGTCTACTCAGAAGTAAGTCCCATTATAGTCAATGGGGCTTACTCCCAGGAAAGTGTGGATAGGATAGCAGCCTAAGGGCCCAGTTCAATTCAACTTTTGAGCACTAATGTAGCCCTGCCACTAGGGCATGTGCTGCATCCTGTGATGGTGGGGCAGTCACAGAGGCCTCCTCAAGATAAGGGAATGTTTGTTCTCTTACTTCAGGGCTGCATTGTAGCTATATTGGCACTCAAAAGTTGGATGGAATTGGGCCCTAAGAAAGCGATCCTTATGAATCCGGGAGTTTGTGACTGGAATGTCCAAACGTGCACTGATACCTCAGCCCTGTGCATATTGATTCAGACATGCCAACTCAAGCATTAAACTGTGTTCCGTGGGGCTTACTTCCAGGTACGTGTGCATAGGATCGCAGCTTTACTGGTCCTAGGCAAGCCACTCTGCCAGTGTCTTCCCCTCCTCTGCAATCTGGGGGGCACTGTACTGACCTACCCCAACAGGCAGGTTGTTGTAAGGATCGCAGTCTGCCAAGTGTCGTGGTCACTGTAAGGCTCTATGGACTTTCTACGCATCGTAATCACAGCAACCATTGTGGTTTCTCCATCTCGTGCTGGACGATTGTTCAGAACTCAAAGCCTCATCAAGAAGAGAGTCCCGGGGTACGTCTCCTCACTAACAGGTTCCAGGCGAAGGCCTGGGGATGAGAGAGAGAGAGAGAGCGAGAGCGAGCGAGCGAGCGAGCGAGAGAGCGCGAGCGCTGGCCAAAGCAGCAGTGGGGTTTCCTTGCAGACAGAGACCCGGGGCCAGGGATGCGTTCCCTGCACTTCAACTGGGCTCAGCCTGCCAAGCTGGACTGTGCGCGAGAGCCATTCGCTGCCCGAGGAGTGAGCCCTGCAGCGCCCCTCGAAATGAATGAAAGTGGCAAGAGCAATGCCTGGCCAATTGACCCTTAGCCACTGAGCAGTTTCAGGGCTGCGGGGAGGTGGGGGTGAAAAGGTGGGAGGCAGCCGGAGTCACGGAAAAGGTTAACCCTTGGGCTGCCAGGCATGCCAGACCATTCAGTCAGTCGCTGCCGGCCCCCCCCCTCTTTTTGAGAGGGCGAGACTAACTCGGGGTGTGCGGGTGGAGATAGAGGGAGGGTCTACTCTGCTGCGGTCTCTCCTGGCCCCAGAGGGGCCAGGGTCGCCTGGGCGGGCTGGCGGGCAGGCAGCGTCCCTCCCCAGCGCTCTGGGGTTAACTCCTCCCCGCAGGTTCAGTTCGCGGAGGATTGTTTTCTGTTTGGAAATCGGAGAAGCGGGGAGGCTATTGACAGGGAAGCAGCGCTCGCTTTCCCTCTGGAGAGCTCAACAGCTGCTCTCGGGCGGGCAGCGCCTTGAAATCTATTTAAAGAGAGGGAAAGGGGAGGAGAACAAAGCGGCGATGGATGGAAGGAAGGAAGGAGGGGGAGGCAGCCAGGCAGGAGGGGGAGGGGAGAGTCAGGCAGCCAGGCAGGCAGGGAGGGAGGCAGGCAGGGAGGGGAAGAGGACAAGCCGGAGCCTCGGAGGGGAGAGAAGGCGCTGGAGCAGGGGCTTCGCAGTGCGCATCCAGCCCAGCTCTGTACGCGCTGCGATCGATGGCAAGAAGGGATAATATTTGTCAGCTGCCGACCTTCGACTCCTTTTTCCCACCCTCTGGTTCCAAGGAAAGGAGGGGAGGGGGAAGGCTTTCTGGCGAACAGGCATTTCCTCCCAATGCAGTGAAAACTCAGGCCGCCACAAAGAGGGAGCCGAAGCAGCCCTGTTCACCTCCCTGCCAGGTCGTAGTACTGTGCCCAAACCTAAGCACATCCACTCAGAAGAAAGTCCCACAATAATCAGTGGGGCTTACTCCCAGGTAAATGTGGATTGACTGCAATCCGATCTGCTCTTACCTGAGAGTAAACCCCATTGACTACAATGGGACTTAGAGTAGATATGGGTTCTGGCAGTCCAATCCTATCCACACTTTCCTGGGAGTAAGCCCCATTGACTCTAATGGGACTTACTTCTGAGTAGACACACATAGGATTGGGCTGTAAGTCGGTTCGCCTCCCTCCTGGCCCACGATGTAGATAAAACTAAAATTAAGGATTTAAGCAAAATAAGCCCCTTGCCTGTAGTGATCCTCAGCGCGATGGTAACCCGTTGATTTCAGAGGAGAGCCATTCGATGGCACTGTGAATTGGGTGTACAGGGGCACCTCATCCTAAAGCGGTTGGTTTTGATCTCAACTGAACCTTCCATCTCGGTAAGTGAATGCTTTTAGAGGAAGTACATTAACACCCCGGTATGAAACACACAATATGTGAGTCAGTTCTGTGAGAAATAGTGGGGCTTCTGGTCCCAGAAATATGTCTGGCTGTGGGGAGCAAATCAACACAACCGGCTCGTGGATCTACACAAACTAAGGTCCGAATCCTATGCAGCTTTCCAGCATCGATGCAGCCGCAGTGCAGCCCCGGAAAAAATGCTCCCTTACCTCCATGAGAAGGCCTCCATGACTGTTCTCCCCCCAACCGCATGCGCCCCGTTGGCAAGGCTGCATCCGGGTTGGAAAGTTGGAGGGGGCCCTAAATGGCACTCAAACTAGTTTAGAGATTGATCCACCTTCTAGTAACCTGCTCCGTGTTCTGCAGTTTGGGAGGAGTGGAGCAGGCCTTGGAGGGGGGTGCCCAGCTCGATCCCGCACAGGACTGAAACTCTGCTCTGGAAGTCCAACTAATTTGCAGTCTTGGGGAGGGGAGGACTAGGAAAGGCAGCGCCTCTCTCCTCAATTTGGGGACACGTACCCCACCCACCCCACATCATTCCCTTATGCAGATGGCCTCCTGGAGCCAAGCCAGCTGGGCCTACGCCCACAGCCTCGAGACAAAGGAGGAAGCGAAACAGGACTGTAGGTGGGACTTCCTCTGGAGGCTGCAATCTTATCCATGCTTACCTGGGAGTAAGCCCTATTGACTCTAATGGAACTGACTTCTAGGATTGGGCTGCCTGGCTCCGAGCGAGGGCCCTGGCTTGGCTGGGCCGTGGCTCGGGGCTCCACCCCCTCCCCCAGCACTTGGCCTTCCAGCGAACGGTCCCCACACATGGTCCGCATTTTGCACAGAGGTCGCGGCGCGTTTCCTTTCGCTGCGCCGCGATCAGAGGGAGGGAGGGAGGAGGCTCCAGATCAGGCAAGGCCGAGCCCGAGTCCCCGGAGCGCCGAGCACACGCAGGCCCCGCGAAGGCCGAGCAGCTGCACGCTCTCCGGGGTTCAGCCAGCCTTCTCCATGCAGATTCCGGGCGTCTTCCGAGGGCCCTGGCGCGGCCGAGCGCTAATCGCGGCTCGACCTCTCCTTCAAGAGGCCCTTTGTGCGTCGCAAACCACCCCCCCCCCCCGGTGGGAGGAAGCGAGAAGCTGAACTGGGGCGGGGAGGTCCGCGCCTGGAATACAAGGGAAGAGCCAAGGGCCCTGGCCGCCAAAGGAGAGGTTTCCTGGGGGAGGAGATGGAAAGCGTGGAGGCACCAGAGGGCCCCAAATGTTCCCACAGGCTGCAAAAGGACCGGCAGCAAATTTTCACGACAGACTTCCCACTCCCCCCCCCCCCCCGCAGCCCGGTTGTTTTCCATGGGGTTTATTTTCACATGGAAGTGCTTGGGCGACTCCCAGCAAGTTCCACTGAAATAAATCCCAGTTGTTTTAAGTCACTGCGTCAATCCCTAGATAGCTAGAAAGGCTTACAGAGCGTGTAGACGTGCTGTTTTTTTTGTTTTTGTTTTTTTTTTGCAGCAGAAACAGCCAAGAGCCTGAAGCAACTTCAAGACAAAACATTTTTTTTTGTCTTGAAGTATACCCATCTAATGAAGTGGATTGTGGTTCATGAAAGCGTATGCAAAAATAAATTGGTTAGACTTGAAGGTGGCACAGGATGGGGTAAAACAGGGATACTAGCAGTTTCCTGTGCTGGGCAGGAGGTTGGACTAGAAGACCTCTAGAATGACTTCCAACTCTAACATTCTATGATTCTGGGACCACTGACTTGGATTCAATGACAAAGCAAAATGAAATGTATTTGGAACACACTTTGGCCATTTATTTCTGTGGGAAGACTAATTTCTGAGGCAGTCTACAAGGTATCTCAGCCAGGAGAGCAACTTCCACTGGATTGTTTTGTGAATTTGGTTTACTCATAGTCACTTCAGGCAGCAGATTGGTCAGGGATGCCCATCTCTGTTCCTCTACTTGCCTCCACTCATCCTCCATCTCCTTCCACTTCCAGGGTTGGAAAAGAGGAGGAAAGAGAGGAAAAGGAAATGAGGAAGGGAAGGGAGTTTTGAGCAAGAACACTGGAGAGTGGGAGAAGCAGAGGCTGGCACATCATCTGGTAAGGGGAGGAAGCATTTGGCAGGCCACCTCAGTTGTCAGGGGGTCTTGGGCCAGCCCTGATCTCAGCAAGGACATCTGGAAGAGGGATCTGAAGGCCTTAGGAGCGGACCTCAACAGATGGGAAACCCTGGCCTCTGAGCGGCAGAGGCAGGCTGTGCAGCATGGCCTTTCCCAGTTTGAAGAGACACTTGGCCAACAGACTGAGGCAAAGTGGCAAAGAAGGAAGGCCCATAGCCAGGGAGACAGACCAGGGACAGACTGCACTTGCTCCCAGTGTGGAAGGGATTGTCACTCCCGAATCGGCCTTTTCAGTCACACTAGATGCTGTTCCAGAACCACCATTCAGAGCGTGATACCATCGTCTTTCGAGACTGAAGGTTGCCAACTACTAGCCTCCCTGAGATCAGCTTTATGCAGGCAGTGACTTTTTCCTAAGAAAACATTCCACCAGGAGTTCTCTCACCTGCACCCTGTAGCCTGGTACAGTCCAGGAACAGTTTTATCACTTCCTTTGTCTGAACTCAGTTTTAATGCCATGTTCATATGGTTAGCATCAAGGAGTAAGGCTGGGAGCATAAACATATGTATTATTCTATCCCAAACCCTGTTATATTGAATGCTAAGCCACTCTGCACCCAGATTCTGGTTCCATTTGCTTAGAAAGAATTCACTTTGATTTCTATGGAACTAGCAGGGGTGCTTGAAATTGCAGCCATTAGGGCCTTTAAATCTTAGTGTCGCTTCCATCTGACTGAACTGAGGAACCCAGTAGGCAGACTGAATTGGATTGGCATGCTTATTGAGTTTTTTTTACCTAGAAGTAAATTCCAAACAAATGAATTCACATTGTGTGTGCCCATGTGCCTAAGTCCAGACCTAGGTGTTGTGTTTGCTGTGGAACAACACGAATATGGGAACCATGAACAGTTCAATAATTTGCAAAAATTAATGACATGTTCCAGCTCTCCTATCCCAGTCCTTTTAAATTAAAGTTGCCAGTGACTCCATCTAGAACCAGATACAAATTGAAGACACATTTGACATTTACAAAGTATTTTACTTTCTTCACTTAATCTTAATAACCCTTACATCAGCCCTGGAGGGTATAAGTTATGTCCTACCACTAAGCAATGGTCCCTCACTGTTTATATAGATAGTAAACTGGGCTTGGGATACAGGACCTTTATGTGACCACTGCCTCATGTATATAGTATCCAAATGACTGCATTTTCTGCAAGAGCTTGTGTAGCTGAATTGATGAAATGAATTGAATTGAATTATTGTCTGACTACTGATTAGGCAAAGGAGCCTAGAGGCCTAGCTCCCCCCTTCTCACCCCTAGAACCAGCCTTCTGAACTCCCTAAGAAGAAGCCCCTTTACACCAGCCGTTTCCCCCTCTTGGCTATTTAAAAGAGAAGGGTTGTTGTATTCTCCGACACAGAAGCGTGAAGTTTCTCATCACCAACAATGCTTACATTCAGCCTCTAAAGCTCCCTTCTGTGGAACCCTGGCAAGAGAAGCACCATTCTTTGTAGTATACCACAAGGAAATTACAGCCCATTGGAGTGAAAGCTTTTGCAGAATCAGAGATTGAGATCTTCAGTCACTGTCTCAGGAATAGTCTTGTACTGGAGTCACTGAGTTCTGCTGCAGGGAAATAAGAAGTTTCCTGAAATCATTCAAACCAGCATATCTGATCAGCGGCATTGCCAGCGAGGGTGCCTCCTGGGTGCTGCCCAGGCAGGTGACACCCCCCTCATGCCGCGTGACACCCCCTTACTCACCAGCAGTGACCTGCAGCACCTGAAAGTGGTTTGGCTATGATGCAATGACACCACCAAATTGCTTCTGGGGTGGCCATTTCCAGCCATTTGGGATTTTAACAATAAAAAAGATGAACTGAGATAAGATAAACTGAGGGCCAGGATTGTGTAGTGTTTCTGGTGTTAGACCTGAATGATCCAGGTTAAAATCCCTGCTCAGTCAAGGAAGGCAGTAAAAAAAGGTGAATGAATGAAAAAATAAATGCAAGGAAAAATAGTTCACTAAAAATATGAGATTTAGTACTACGTGCCTGGTAGTGGCAGCTACCATAGAATCCCACTGTTTTAAAAACAAAAATAGAACTCTAAAGTTCCCAGATAATAAGGAAATCTCTTTTTGAACTGAGCTTTCAGTAAACTTTCCATTAACTCTTCTGCTCTAAATCAGAGTATATCTCAGTTCTTTGGCACCCAACTGCTTTCTAGGATCTTGTGTTTTCCATGGCAGCTGGTTTCAGAGTTCAGGTCTCTCCACCAAGGAAGCCCCTGATGGCACCAGCCACCTTTGGGAGGTCAACTGGGGCACCTCGCAGCTGACTCTGAGCACTTTTGGTTGTGTCAAAGGTTCAGGGTGAGAGAACTGCTAGGCCCATGGGTCAAAGGTCATTTGGGCTCAAAGGATCTTGGGTTCACTTTATTGAGGCAGGCATCTGAGGACTTAACACTTGTGTTGCTGGATTACAACAGGACAGTGATCTCAGGAGTTAGTAGGAAAAACTTCTGGAAACTTCACCAGCCTGGCATAGAAGGCAATTTCTCTCTCTAGTTGCTGTGAACATGCTAAAGAAGTAAACATATATTTGATTTGGGCTATTGTTTAAGAGCCCAATCCTATGCATATTTACTCAGAAGTAAATCTCATTGTAGTCAATGGGGCTTACTCCCAGGTAAGTGTGGATAGGATTGTGGTCTTTGTCTGCAGGCAAACTGAATATATACAGGAAAAACAGCCCAAGCCTATGCCTGTCTACTCAGAAGTAAGTCCAATTATAGCCAATGGGGCTTACTCCCTGGTAAGTGAGTAATTTCAACCTAAATGTGCTTATTCACATCCCACCCACATACTCAGGACAACCTGCCAAACAACTAATATGGAACTACTGACACTAGTTACCTGCTCACAAGCCCTCGAGGATGCGTAGTCAGATCTCTGAAGGTGGGTTAGCTATTACTTACCTATTTTTAAATGGCAGGTTTTAAGAGGTGCTCCCCACCTTTCATGGCAGGTCTGTGAACAAATAAGAGGTTATAATCTCGGTTTAGTTATTATTATTATTATGGAACCTGTGTGCATGAGTGTGTAACCAGCAATATGTAGATAACAGAGCTGGTGGAAGACTCCACTCTTTATCCACTTGGCAAACACCTCCTCTGAGAGTACAGCAGGGTAGGTAAAGGGCAACTAATTTGCGTAAGGTGGTATAATGTGCATAACATTGGTCCCAAATTGTATAGGCGCATGGAGCTCAGGCAAGGTTTCCAGTTAGAAAGGTAGCCATGGATTTGTTTGAAGAAAAGCCTTTTGCTAGGCAGAAATTGTTCCAGAAGTGTTTTGCACTTCACCTAAATAGAACCAATTTCCATTGAAGAAGCCATGTGCTGAATTGGTTATCTAGTTACCTCCCTCTTCTTAACCAGTTGGATTTTATCTTGGAGGCTGTGGTTGGGATGGCTGTTCAGCTGAGGCTGCTGCTCAGGAAATATTTCACAAGGTGATTCTCTCCCTTCTCTGTAGCTCCTTCCAGCTCTTTCTACTACCCTTACCTTCCAGAAAGAAGCACAGTCACCTCTGACCAGCATCCCCAGATCCAAGCACCTTTCCCTTCCCACCTGTAGAAGTCCCAGAAAGGTGAAAAGCCTAGACCTATCATGTAGCATAGCCCAAGTACAAGGTTTTAAAAGGAATTAATCTGTGCCTTTGATTTTCAATTTGGTAGTGGCCCTAAATCCAGTTACCTGCAAAGTAAATCTTACACCATAATTACTAACTTGAGGACCCGTGGCCTGACTTGCTTCAAAACTTAAGCAGTCCTGTGGAGCTCAGTCAAAGAAGAAAGAAGGCAACTGTACTGTGGCAGGAAATCGTTTCATAGGCCAGGGCTGAGGAAACAACAACAGCTACAAGCCAGTTTAAAAAAAACAAACCCCAAACCAAACAACCCATGTTATAAATCCAGAGGCATCTATAAGAGAGACCTTTAAGAAACAATAGATGAAGGGGGAAAGGTTTATGTCCATGACGTTCACCCTCTCTGCTGCAATAACAACAGATCGATCCCTGCTTTTTCACAAATGCACCCACGGACAGCATGTTCGATGTTGGGTGTGTGTGTGTTTTACCTTCTCGGTCTCACACACGCACACGCACACGCACACGCACACACAGAGGCATATACGTGAAGCTGGGAATGTAAACAAATTGCCCACATGTTAATGTCTAATGTGCTTGGCAGCCTCTGGCAAGTCTGCCAGGAAAACAACAGGCACAGCTCGGGGAGCAAGTGAGCGCATCCAGGGCCAAGCCAATCGAAGCGCAAGTCCAGGCTGTGCAGGCAAGCGAGATGAGGCAGGGAGGCACTTGCAGCCTGCAGCTCCCTGATCTCAGGAGAGTGACTATGCGGGGAAGAAGGCAGAGTCCCAGGGCTTGTGCCCGACCCAAGCGGGTGGGGAGAGGCGGCACTGCCGCAGAGCTCCCTGCTCGGCTCTGCCTTGCCAGCCTGGAAGACGACGCGCGTGCGCACTGTGGCTCCAGAGGGACGCCTGCTCAGGAAGCGTGCCGTGAGCTTTCCCGGCCGGCCGCCCGAGCAGCCTCTCCGGCATCTCGCTCCAGCAAGGCGTAATGCCACATTAATATGAAACGCCTTGCTACACAAAAAGGCGTCGCTAATTAGGAAATTGATGGGAAGGGGGAGGAGGGGCTGCCGTGCTCTGCGCTGATGCCTGTCGGGAAAGAGGAGCAGAGAGGCCCCTGATTGTGCCTTCCCCCAGCACTGCAAACTTTCCTGACCTCCAGCGTGGAGAGGCGAGCATCTGGACACGCAAAAGCCCACAGCAACTGCCACGCTCTGGACTCTCCCAGCTAGACTCACAATTCACACAAGTGAAACCACTCAAGGCCTGACTGGGGTGCCACACTATGGGACTGGGCCCTACCATCTCAGATTGCAGGTGCAGTTCACATGCTCTTACACTTAAAAAAAAATCCCTGCACAAAGAAAACTAGCATGTCAGGGGGAAGGTTAAGCTAGAACCTTTCTTATTAATATCTACATTTTTGTGTGGAGAGAACTTGTTTGTATGGAGGAGCATTCAATCATGTCAATTCCCAGGTGCAGTTTGAAGTGGGACACTGTAAACACAATTTGCCATCTCAATGGCTGTACTTCCGGCAGAAATACGATCCTTCATATTCTTTTACTCTAGCCTCGTAATTATATGAACATGGTGTCACCAGCGAGCATCTAGAAATCCCTTCTACATATATTGGTTAGTGTCAGGTTGACTTTGACTAAACCTTGGAAAGGGGAACAGGACAACAGAAATGTGACTCACTTAAAAAGGTTGGGAAATGCTTTAATTAAGTTGATGACCTATCAAATTTCTTCAGTATAAGAGCAATCGGTATCACTTGTTTGGTTGTCAATGGTTTATTATATTTCAGTGACCACTCCTTTCCACATGGTATGAATATGTACATTTACAATGAGAAAATTCTCTTGTTTCTTTTATGTTGAAATACTTTGTATATGCAAAAATCAATGAACAACTTTGAAAAAGGAATATGTTCCTTCATTTGGTATTGCCTGGAGAAGCATTATCCAGCTTGCTGTTTTACCCTTTCAACATTGGTAGTCACACAGTAAATGGTCAGCAGGACTAAAGGAATAACTTTGGAGATGATATTCCTTTATTCCTGCTCAGCCTTTGTTCTGTGAAAATCAAAAGAATACTACAATAGGTTGACTTTCTAAAACAGTGTCAATAAGCTAAGTTTTCTGTATGAAAAGAAATTTCCATCAAAGCATCAACTGGAGGAGGGACATTTGTGCCTCAGTTTGAAACACATTGGCCTGAAGTTTAAGAAGGGAGATTTTCTGGAAGCTGATGGCCATGCAGATAGTATCTGATAGGGCTGAATTGGCCCCATTGAACATGGGCAGACCTATGCTGGCTGCTGTGCCAAGGTACAGAGGTGCCACTGTATCCTGCAGGACCAACAACCCTGAGGTCTCCTCAGGGTAAGGAAACATTGGTTCCCTTAACCTGTGTCTGAACCAGGCAGTCCCTTTGGAGCTACTCAAATCTGCACCAGCTTCATAATTAGCACAGGTTTGAGCAGCCCATGTAAGGTCATTCTGGTGTGGGGGCTGGGCGGGGCAGGGTGGGGGATAGAATTTGGTGGCAGCCTCTGCCAACCCCACTCCCCTCCCTGGCCTGAGATGCCCAGGGCCGCCCTTCCCCACCCAGTTTTGCTCAGGCAGGTAGACCGGGTCTCCATTCAAGATTCTCACTAGGAAGGTCAGGCTTACCCAGCATTTGAAGAGGTGGGTAGACCTGGCCTCTTCTATGAGTTTGCCTGGTGGAGACCAAGCCTACCCAGTATTTCAATACTCATACCCAGATAGAACTTCTCTGCTCATGAGCATGTTGTGGCCAGAAGGTAGGGGGGCCAGGTGGGGCAGCAGTATTAGTTTACAGAAATATTAATTTACAGCTGGAAGTATTAATTTACAGAAAAGTGACATGGATACTTCCAGAGGCACATCCAGGGGCAGTGCCACCTGGAGAGGTGATGAAATAGCATCACCTGCCATTGTGACTTCATGTGACACCATGATGTCACTTCCAGGATTAGAAGAGGGCAATGGCAGCTTCACAATGCGGCTACTACCCAATGTTCATTCTTCAGCAGCTTCCCAGCCAAATTTCATCTTCTTTGGAGTTGCTGCAGGTCCCCAAGCACAGTGCTGTGCATGGAGGTTTTCAGCAGCTTGGCAGAAGCTAAGAGTTAGCTGGGAAGCTGCTGCTCATTGGCACACCCCTTTAAGTACTGCCAGGGCACATGTCATACCCTAAATACAGCAAGTAGAGCACCCCCCTCCTTTATTGCCAGCACCTCAAAGCACCAATGAGGTACTATGATTTTCATGCCAGCCATGGACATGTGACACAACAGGCACAAAATGCTGGCACCCCCTTAAGGCTGCAACCAGGGTGCTGCCCCCCTGGCATGCTACTGCTGAAGATCCGAGGCTACTCTCAGTACTATTCCTTAGCTGTGATGCTGCCAAATTATAAACTATACAATTTTACTCTGTTCTTTTATACTTGCTAGAGTTCTTGACAGCTGGGGTGCATACTGCCTATGTGACAAAGGGTAAGAGACCTACAAACAGTTGTTGGTGAATCAATGCCTTACCTTTGCATTGGTTCTCCAGTCCTAGGGATGGTTGCATGTGAGTGAACAGGGGTAGCAGTGTTACAGGCTGTACTGAGATAGTCAGTACAGCCTGCAACACTGCTACCCATCTTTACTTCTCTTCTAACAGCCCTGCACATGCCCAATCTCATCTGATCTCAAAATTAAGCAGGGTCAGGCCTGGTCAGTACTTAGATGAGAGACCGCCTGGGAATACCAGGTGCTGTAGGCTTATACCATAGTCTTTCAAGACTGAAGGTTCCCAACCAACCAAAGGTCCCTGAGACCTTATGAGATGTCAGCATTATTAATGATAATCCTTGCGTTTTGGATGCATTTATAAAACATGTTGTAATTTATGTTTCAAAATTCATTTTGAATGAACAGTGTTTTGAGAGGATTCCATAGGAGTTACAAGACTAGATGCAGCATTCCTGCACTTCACAAATCACATACAAATAGTCCAGTAAGACTCCTATAACACTTTCCTGGGATTAAGCTCCACTGAACACATTAGGATTTACTTCTGAGTAGACATGCATAGGACTGTACTGAAAATGTGTTTCAGATCAAAGTAAGTGGGAGACTTACTAACTCACTTGCAGCACAATCTCCTTAGTGTTTATTCAGAAGTCACTTGATGTTCTTCTAGGTAAGTTTGCATCGGTTTGCAGCCTTAGTTCAACAAGAGAGATTAAAGTGAGTTGTCTGGGACTCTGTCTTACATCCCAGTGCTGGATAAGATGCAGTCCTGAAACTCACCAAAGCCAATGAGACTTACAAGAAGTCTCAACCCCCATCAGTGTGACTTGCGGTGTAAGAATTTGAGACGTGCATTCCAATTCTATGGATGCACACCCCTGAATACAACACAACTTGCCTTCAAATAAGCAAGTACAGAACTGCTATATTATATTTATTCCCTGAAACCACAGCTCACGACAGATCCGTCCAAAGCCTTAGGGACTTTTGAACAATCCCAAGGATGACACATTGAAGTACAACTAATAAATACACTGCTTGGCATCCGGACCCTGCTTTCTGGGTGTTCCCAGCAGCCTGCCACCCCCGAACACGTGCTTAGTTCTCGGCCTCGACCCGCAACTTTGAAAGCGGCTTCCCACACCTTCGTGTACAAACACATTCCCTGGATTGCGATGGGACTTCACGCCAAGCAAGCGCAGCTGTTGGGTCTGAGAAGGTCTGGGTGCCAGCCTGGGTCTTCTGGGGCAGCCTGCCAGTGCGCAAACCAGAGCGGAGCCTCGAGCTTGCCTAGGGTTGTGGCTCTCGGGGAAGACGCCTCCCCTCCCTGTCTCGACCAAAGGCTAAAGCACAGCTCAGGGGCAGACTCTGAGTGGGTGCCCTTCTCTGCTTCCCTGCCCTTCCAGGGCTTCTTCCTCTCCCCCCGTCCCTGCCCCCTGGCGGTGCCGCGCCTCTGGTGCCACCCTGCACGTTGGCGAGGCGCGAGTGGTGCGAGGGCGCTGCCAGGCTTCGCCTGTTAGTCAGTTTCACTCGGCGGCCACCAGCGCAGGCTGTGCGGCAGGAAAACACAAAGCCAGGAAGGGAGGGAGAGAGGGAGGGAAGGGAGCGAGACAAGCCAGCCAGGCAGGAGAGGGAGAGGGCCGGCGAGGGAGGAAACAACAGCCGGAGGGGGAGGAGGAAGAAGAAAGCGGGGGGGGGGGGGAGCTGGCAGCGCCGAGCGAGGGGGATGGGCTGGCTGCGAGCCGAGCCGAGCCGAGCCGGGAGGTTTATCACCTCGCCCTTGGCTGCGCTGGAGACGAGGCTGAGAAAAGTTGAGCCTCCCTCCTGCTTCCGCTGCCGGTGAGCCTGGAGAGCGAGCCGCATCCTTCAGCCGCGCGCCACGACTGGCTGCTCCCCGCCGCGGAGAGGAGCGTTTAGCCGCTCATGCATCATGTGTGTCAAATAAATGCCTGATTGAGGCCCTCAGCGGAGGAATTAGCCTGCCTGGCGCTGCAGACGCGCCCGGGGAAGGCGGGCGGGCGGGCGGGCGGGCAGCCCGTTTAGCCCCGTTCACGCCACGATCTGACTGCTCCGGTGCCCTCGCCCAGCCCTCTCCCCGCTCCCACAGGCGCATTCCTGCCCCCTCCCCCCACACGTGGGGGTGAGTCAGGCAGCTGGGTCGCAGGAGCGTCCAACGAGGCTGCAAGACAAGCTTCGGCGGAGCGCTCAGTTTAATTAAACCAGACTGCATTCCCGAGCTGGGCTCTCGGAGTCAGAGCGTCCAGGGCCCTTCCCGCTCGCGGACGCCCTTCTCGGAAGCAGGGAAGGGAGGAGGGCAACCTAGACCGGACGGGACTCGTGCTTGTGGGGCTGGAATGCAGCTGGGCCGCCGAACGCCCCGAGCTCTTTGGGTTAGGTCCACAACACGCACAAGCCGGACGGCAAAGATGAGGCTAAGTCTGACTCGGTCCCCCGAACGGATTGAGGCTACAATGCTATCCACACTTTCCTGGGAGAAAGCCTCATTGACTATAATGGGACTTACTTCCGAGTAGGCACACATAGGATTGGGCTGTCTGGCTGGAAGTCTATCCTCACTTACCTGGGAGTAAGCGCCATTGACTATAATGGGACTTACTTCTGAGTAGACATGCCTAGGATTGGGCTCCTCAGTCCTGAGCCGGGTGGTGAACCTGCCCGACACCGAGATAGAGGGCGAGAGATGGGAGCTGTGTGGAGGGACTCCCGCGGGCCCGACGGCTCCCCAAAAGAATTGGCTGATGACCTGAAGAAAGAAAGGCTGGAGAGAGATGAAGGGAGGAGCAGAGAGTGCCTGAGGCCGCTCCCCTCCCCTCCCCTCGGGCCTCTGCTACCTGCTGTGATGCACCTTGGGCAGCAGGAAAGATCAATGAGAAATGAACCGCTTGTTTCTATAGGCGCCCCAGCAGGCCTTCCTTCCACCCTGTCCTGTCTGCGTTTCTTCCCTGTCCAAACCACAGGACACTGGGACCCATCGCGTGGATTTTAAGGGATCCGAATAGCGCCTCGAGCAGGACAATAGCGCTATCATGGATCATGGATAGCGCTATCGTGGCAATTAAGCCAGAAACCCACAGGCTACGTTTGTTCGGTTTTCTTTTTCCATCTCATGTACGATCCAGTGTACTGTGTGGACGTCACTCATTGCAGCAGGGCTTACTTCCAAGTAGTCTCTCTAGAACGGGGTTGGGGGCAGCTTTATGCAGGTCCCTTTATGCAGAATACCTTGTGCAGCACGACCTTTGGCCTGTTTCCTTGGGAGCACTTTCCACCGTGTTCAGCGGGATCAGGGAGGCCAGGAGTGCAACCTTTCTTCGCCCTGCCCAACGCAGAAGAGTGTCTTTTTATCTATCCTTCAGTGCAGGAAGAGGAGTGGTGGTCTTCTAATCTGCTTGGTGACTGTGGGGAGCCAGGAGGTGGGGAGTTCCTAGGGCACAGTAATTTACACAGTGCAAGAATGCTTTCGTGCGTGCCTCGTGTTAATGCACACATCTCGATAACCATTGAGCCTTTCCAGAGTAATTTTCATTGGATGGTTTGACCAAGACCGAAAGAATACATCAGAATGAGTCCTTTCTCCTGGTGGCTGGCACCCAGGGTTGAACTGGAGTCTGGGCTCACCCCAATGAGCCCTGAAGCCTGTTTTCAATGTGAGAAAAGATCTCTGGAAAAGAAAGGGCATCTGAGAGCATGTACAGAGTGCTTTGGCGTGCTTACTAACAGCCCAATCCTATCCACACTTTCCTGGGAGTAAGCTACATTGAATCTAATGGGACTTACTTCTGTGTAGTCATGCATAGGATTGGGCTGTAAACAACCACAAGCTGCTTCCAGGTCACAGAGAAGTGGGGGCTTCGGGAAAGCAGCCCCACTGCTACCCGACGACAAGGGAAGCACCTGCAGCTCACCCGACTACCCGAGGCATTTTTTGTGTTTAAACATCGCCTTCCCTGGAGGAGAATTTCGGGTTACAAAATGCTCGGTTTCCGATCCTCAGCATCTCCTTTATTCCATAGGCAGGCATCGCGGACTGTTTCAAAGTGAACCGAGAATATAAGATGGGCCGAGGAAGAAGGGGGAGGGGAGGAAGTAAGAGGAGAAGGCGAGGAGGTGGAGGCAGGAAATTGCTCGGGGCTGCTATCTGTGTGTCAAGTTTCAGCCCTCGCTGACATTTCTGGCTGAGCGCCACAGCCCTGCAAATGGAAAATCAGGTGGCGCTGAGGGAGGCGAGGAGGGGGAGAGCAGGGGGTGGGGGTGGGGTGGGGGTGGGCACTCCGTTGGCAAATGGGCCAGACCGCCTCGCCCCCCCCCGCTTCCCTCAGGCAGGGGGGCCAGGCGAGAGGCAGCGGAGGGGCTGCGGCAGGCATCTGAGCGGAGCGCGGGCACCTTCCGCAATCCATTCAGGCGCTGGAGCGCGTGAAAGGCTGCTGATCGCTGCCATTGTTGCACGCGGCCGAGGTGGGAACCGGAGCCGCGGCTCTGGCAAGAGATAAATAGCCTCTGACAGCGCCTCCTCGCCAGGGGACAGCCTCCAACTGCACGCGGCGGACGCTCCCAGGTCGGTGTTGCTCTTTCCTGCAGTCCGCGTCGCTCGCTCGTCCCCTTGGCCCCGTCCCTCCCCGCTAGGTCGCTCTGCCTCTCTCCTCCCCCTCCTCCTCCCCCACCCCGCCCGCCCTTCAGTGTGTCGAGTCCGGGATCGCCCGGCTGCATTCCCTTCAGCACAGCGAGGCTTTCAGAGCCGCGATTGATCTTGGCCACCTCGGTGTTCAAAGCCTCCCTCGGCACGGAGCCTCAGCAACCCCCAGCGGCTCCAATCCACGGAACCCGTGGGCGCAGCAGGAAGAGCCCCGATCCACAAACCAGTGAAACCAACCCCCAGTTTCTACAAGCCCCTTAAGACGAAATCTGTCAGGGTGTTCACTGACAACACGGAGCGACCAATCCCTCCCTTGCCTCGCCTTAAAAGTGCTGTGGATCGGGGCTGTTAATTTCCTCTCTCTCAAAACAGCTTGCCTGTAGACTTCGGGGTGAAGTAGGCAAAGGCTCCGTCCACACTCCGTGCGATCTGAGGCTTGTTTACTCAAAACTCCCACTGTGTTAAATGAGGATTACTCCCAGTAAAGCGGAACAAGGATCGCAGCCTGGGTGCTGCAGGGCTCCCTGGGCTTCAGTTTTCTGATGCCCTTTCAAAATGACCCAGGCAAGGCCCTGTTACAATGATCAGGAGAGACCGCGACCCTTGGCTCCCTCTCTGCTGGCATTACCGCTGTCTGAGATCGCAGATCTCTCTGGATTGCAAACCAAAATCGATTGCGGTCCTAATGGTGAGGGGAGAGACGGGAGGACCGTATATATGAAATGGAAAGAGGTCTCCCGAAGGCAGACCAAGTTCGTGCTTTGACAGACTTTTTGATCTTTGCCCCAGTATAGCTGCAGCCTTGAAACTGAGGGCCAGGGAAGCCCCCTCACTTAAAAAGGAATCAAGCCTACACACCATTCCTGGGAAGGAAGGCTTTCTGAGCTCGCTACAAACGTAATTAGGATATTGGGGAGCCTGAAATCATTCGAGTCTCAGAAGGAGCTGACAGCCCAATTCCAAGCAGGTCTACTCCAAAGTAAGTCCCATTCTGTTCAATGGGGCTTGCTGCCAAGAAAGCATGCATAGGATTGTAGCCTCACAGTCCAATTCTATGCATGTCTACTCAGAAGTAAGTCCCATTAGAGTCAATGGGGCTTACTCCCAGGAAAGTGTGGGTAGCATTGGGCTGTTAGTAAGCATGCCAAAGCACTCTGTACATGCTCTCAGATGCCCTTTCTTTTCCAGAGATCTTTTCTCACATTGAAAACAGGCTTCAGGGCTGCATTGGGTTGAGCCCAGACTCCAGTTCAACCCTGGGTGCCAGCCACCAGGAGAAAGGAGTCTCCTGGGTCAGTGCCTGACCCAAATAAGTTGAATAGACACAGCAGCTTCTGGTCCAGAACCTGGGTGACTAAAGCCTCCTGCTTGGCCTAGGCTGGACTAAACGGGTTGAAAGCGCACGCAGAGCCACGTGTGGTTCTCGCTGCCTTCAGAGGGACTCAAGCCCACCTCTTTAACAGGATGTCAGCGTGGCCGGAAATGGGCACTAACCCAGACTGCCCTCCTCTTGCAAGTGCTTCTCCCACTGGGGAACTGGCCTGCTTCCGCCCCCGGTGGCCACAGGATCGCTGGGGCGAACAGCCACAACTGTGTGAACATTCCAAGCCCGCGCAGACGCTGCCTTGGGAGTTCCATGGACCATGGAGCCCATTTCCAAGCAAGGGCTTTCAGGTCGATCAACCCGGCTGGGGCCGGCTGCAATGCGATGCATCCTGTCCTTGGCACATGCCCCGCGGAGCAGCCAGGACTCACTTCGGGTACACACAGCATCGGATCGAGACTCCCTTTGGGAGGGGGGAGTTCCGATGAACTCGACCTGGTCTTGCTCCAGAGACACGTGCACGCGTAGCTCGAAGTCCAGGAGGGGGAAACTCCGACGCGGTCTGCGGGTCGCCCTCCGACGCTCTCGTCAGCTGCAGCGCGGTCGCTGGCAGCCTCCTCAGTCTGGCCACAGACTAGCCAAGCGGGAGGCTCCCGGAGAAAATCCTCGCCTCAGGCTCTTCCTGTTGAGGGAACTTGGAGGAGCGCAGCAGTCGGAGACGAAGCAGCTGAGAAGAACGCTGGCTGGACGGCTGAGGAGGAAGAAGCCGGCGTCCCTGCCCAGCCTGCAGCCGCAGCGTCCTCTGCACGCGAGGGGGTGCAAAGCACTAAGTCTTGCAGGGAACCTCACCGCAGCGCGCAAGGGGCCCCTCCCCCTCTCCTTCGGAGTCATTCCTGGCGTACGCCTACGTGTTGCTCCCCATGCCTGGAATGGCTCCGAAGGAGAAGGGTTGGGGAAGGATGCTTTGCACCCCTCTAGCTACGCCACTGCGGGAGGGGAAGACAGCTATCCTCCTCTACACTTGCTGCTGTGAATTTCCTAAAGTCAACGATGGGAGCAGTGGTTCAAGGCATCCTTCAGGATCGTCCCTGCAGACCTAGACTCGATATTCACGCAGAAGACGGGTGATTCAAGAGAAACTTCTTCCAATCTAGGCCTGCTTACTCCGAAGGAGAAACGTGGACATTGGAAGCTGCCTCCCATTTACTCACGCCAAGTAGCCTAGTACTGGCAGCTCCGCGTGGCAAGAGGTCTTCAAGGCTGAGGGGCCTTTTCAGTTCTTGCCCCCTTGGAGCCTTTTAAATGGAGATAAACTGAACTTGGGACTTTTTGCCCCAACATGCTCTTAGTCCCAGGAGCGATAACCCCACCTCCTTAGTAAGTCCTACCTTATTCAGTGGAATTTATTTTTCCCTGAGAAATTGGCTAAAGCGGCAGTTCTACTTGGGAGCAGCCCTTCTTGAACATAATGGGACCTATCTCCTGGTAAATATGCCTAGAACAGGACCTCATTTCAGGGGCTGATGCTAACTGTTGAGGAAAAAGCACTCTGCACTTGCTCCAGGGCGCTCTTTCAAATCCGGAGGACTGACTCCTGGCTGGGCGCGGAGAGCACTCAGGAACTCTGGCATGGTGAATAGCTGTCCCCTTTCAGAGCAAAGGTGGACTCCAGACAAACAAGCTGTCATTTGGTTCCCTCGGCGTGGCCTTTGCCCAGGGCCTTCCCCCTGCGTCCCCACGGAACATGTTTTCTTTGGTGGCTTCTGTGCTGAACTACAGGACGTGATTTATAGACCAGCCCAGTCCTGTTTGCAAGGCAACTCAATAATCCTGGGGGTCTCTTGTGTGATCATTTCCTCTGCGGGGTGCTCCGTGCTGTCCTCCTTGTCGAAATGCAGGCAATTGTTACCTGCTCCTCTCCATCTGTGGGGCTGCGAAGGGGAAACTGAGGCCCAGCAGTAGTCAGGCTGCCCTTGAAGGGGAAGGCGTGGCAAGCTCCTTGTTCCCTGCCAGTGAGTCATCCCTGTGCAGCGACGCCGCGCTTGCAGGCAGGTGCAAGCCAAGCCCGGCTCTACCTGCTCAGAGGCTTTGCCTGCAGGCGGACCGCCTCTGGCTCCCGAGCTGCCTCCACCCCGGGCTTGCCGCGGAAGGTTTAGGCCGAGGCCTCCTGCCCAGAGAGGCGGGCGGGCGGGCGGGCGGTTCCTGGCGACGAGTCAGCCACTGCACGGCCTGCTCCCGTCACCGCGTGTCCGGGGGATTGACTGGGGAGGACGTTTCGCCAAGTGCAGCTTTCCAGTCGCCGTTCCTGCGCTTGGAGGGGCCTGGCTCCCCACCCCCAACATCCCTCCGCTGGTGTGCGTCTCGGGCTAGTCTCGTAAACTGCTAATGATTTATTACCCAGGCTAAGTGCTTAATTTGTGAATATGAAACAGATTAAAAGGAGATCGGCATATTTGAGCAGGCAGACCTCGCAAGGCCAGCAGCTGTTTCAAATTTAGAGGTATTTCCAGTCTCCTGGAGAACACGAGCCAAAACCATCAGGAAGGGGGGGTGGGCTTGCTCCTTCCTGGGATATGGAAGGCCACATTCCCCTTCCCCCCCGCTTAGTTTCATCAGGGCTTCCTTCTTGGCACGTCGGACCGACTGCACGTTTACTTAGAACATAAGAACATAAGAACTGGATCAGGCCATAGGCCCATCTAGTCCAGCTTCCTGTATCTCACAGCGGCCCACCAAATGCCCCAGGGAGCACGCCAGATAACAAGAGACCTCATCCTGGTGCCCTCCCTTGCATCTGGCCTTCTGACATAGCCCATACTTGCAAGTCAGTAGGTCCCATTTGAATTCAATGGGATTTACTCCCCAAAAGGGTACCTAGGAAAGCAGACTTCACCGGACAAAATAGTCCTATTGCTATCCCACAATGGGATTGTACTTAGTGACAAGTCAATCTTAAGCAGGTTGACTAGGAAGTGATTCTTACAGATTTCACTGTGATTTTCCTCCAAGTAAGTTTGCTTAGAATTACAGTGCAGTACAAACTGTTTAAGGCCACTTGTCAAGATGACAGGGAAATCTGAATTGCTGCCCATGAATACTCCGTGGTTACCAGATCCTATTAACAGCTACTGTCGTTAAAGCTGCAATCCCATGCACTTTCACCTGGGAGTAGGTCCCATTGAACATAGCAGGCTTGCTTCTGGAAACACTTGTATAGGATGGTGCAGGTAATTTTCCCCAAGTCTTTCAGTGCATGCTTCTAAGTCGTGGTGGGGCTGTTGGAGGAATCTTAAAAAGTGGTTTCCTCTTTGGGGGGAAGCAGAGTAGCTTCAGCAGCAGACCCCCCCCCCCTCTTGCTGGGTAGCATCCCAGGGAAGCTCCCACACCCGGCTGACTGCTAATCAAGAAAGACAAACGACAATGGCTGGTTGAAGTTGCAAAAGAGAGTCATTTACTCACGGTTCCATAGAAGCATGTTTACAGCATCTGATTATGATCAGAGGTTCACTAAACTTAAGACAGCAAGGCCCTAAAGCTGCCTCGCCCTGCGTGCCATGTGGTCAAGATGGTGGCGCCAGGAGAGCACTGCTGGGTGCCATCTCAACAGATCAGTGGTCAGTGAGGAAGAGAGGCAAGAGAGGGCCTGCTCAGAGTAGAAGGGAAAGGTTATAGGGTCTGGGCCACACACCCCACATAGGTCACCAAAAGGGGACAGGTAAAGATTTGGGTCACCGGGCCATGACTTAACCCTTTCAGGACAGTATCCTGCCACCTCTGGACAGTAGTTGCTCCAAACTCCAACAGGGGCCCCCTAATTCCAATTAATGATTGTCAGTAGGGAAGTACAATAGTTATCTCAGATAAATCGACAAGCAGTACAGCCACCTACAAATTGCAAGTGTTTGAAGTGTTTGACTGTGGTTCCAGCTGTCAATAACAGGAATCAGGAATGACTGACTGATGGACCCTGGCAAGAGTTGTCAAAGGGATGAACAAAACAATTAGAGAGTGAGTGGGGGAAAACTGGCTAGCCAGGATGGCAAATTCTGGCCATCAAGTATCTGAACTCCTAAGTGATCAAATATGGCAGTGTTTCTCAGCCTGTGGGTTGGGACCCACTAGGTGGATCACGAGCCAATTTCAGGTGGAGTCCCATTCATTTCAATATTTTATTTTTATTATATTAGACTTGATGCTACCATGGTACGTGACTGCATTTGGGGAAGTGTTACAGACTTGTACTTTTAACAAGCTACTAGGTATATTCTTTTAACAATGATAGTCAATGGGACTTACTCACTCCTGGGTAAGTGTGGATAGGATTGCAGCCTCGGATTGGAAAAATTTTTCCTGCTTGATGCTGTCACTTCCAGTGAGTCCTGACTGATTCTCATTCTAAAAAGTGGGTCCCGAAGCTAAATGTGTGAGAACCACTGAAACACGGTATAGGAGGCTCAGTGGCACAACTTGCCTGGAGCTGGTACTTAAACAGTTAACGAGATCAGTGCTACTCCCTCCCTCCCCCCCACAGTAGGATTAACTCCAAATCAAGCCAGTGCAAACGCGGACTGGTGGTCCCAGCACCAGGCACGTGACGCTGAGAGCAACGTAAACATCCAGGGGAGAACAAAGACAACTCACTACAGTCAATTCTGCAGGCGGAACTTCAGCAGCGAGGACCGAGGCCGGTTCTTGCCAAAAATAGCCAGGAGATAATCAAAATAAATACCTTTGATGTTGCCGTGCCGCGGGCGGGCCGCCACTCGGCGTGGAGTTCCCTCCTGCTCCCTCCCTCCCTGCCCAAGCGAGGCGTCCGCACCATCAAGCGCCTTCCTTGGAAGGAGAGCCGGGCTGCTTTGTCGCTTGCACTTCAAAGGCGCGCGGCGCAGTGCTTGAAGGTGCCTCTGGCTGGGCAGCCCAGCCTGCGAAGCGAGGCCTCTCCTCCTCCCCGCCTGGGGACTTTAGTGAAGGAACGATCCCGGTCACATAGAACTCCCTGGGAGGCTGGCAGCAGCGGGCAAGGACTGAAATGTTCCGATGGCAGAAGCAGCAGAATTGCCATAGGCCCCTCACTCCAGTTTGTGTGTGTGTGTGTGTGGGGGGGGGGAAACGCAAGCTGTGGAGAAAGCCCCGCAGCCGGTCCTTGGCATCTTCGGTTCTCCTGCACACGCTAATCTTGGCGCAAGGTCAACTGAATGCAGTGGGATTGGCTTCTGAGTAAATGTTGCATAGCTTTCAGTTGCAAAGGGCTAGGAGAGAGCTCTCTCTCTCTCCCCGGCTGGAGACCTACTTTTAATCCGGCACTGGTCCAGTTCAGAGCCTCAAGCCTCTCAGGCACTCCCTTATCTTCTTACACAATCGAGGACTTCAGCCTTCCCAAACCGGTGTGCATCTTGCACCCCGATCTAGGATCTAAACTCGTTAAATATAGGACTGCAACCTTAGCTTGCAAGTGAAGTAAAGAAAGGGTACTAGCTAAGGCTGCAATGGGAGTAAGCCCCATTGACTGTAATGGGACTTACTATCTGAGTAGACATGCATAGGATTGGGCTATAAGTCTGCAGTCCTATTCACACTTACAATGGGAGTAAAGCCCATTGACTGTAATGAGACTTACTTCTGAGTGGACATGGCTAGAATTGGGCTGTAAATCAGGATTAGCCTAAGGCCACCATCCTAGCATACACCTCTGTACTGTAAATGTACAGGTTCATCGCCGAGGGAGTGACTTCTGAGGACGCATAGGTGGTGGGATAGTTCGGTAGGACCTTTTGCAGGAGTAGCAAGGTGAAAATCCTGTTTTTAAAAAAGAATCTTCAGATTGTTTACTCCTGAGTCTGAGCAAGGCACGTTAATTTGAAAGAAAAGTGTGTGAGGATCAGAGCCCTACATCCTTGGTCATTAGTTTCCAGTCCAACCCAAGCAAATGGAGACATGAGAGGAAAAAAATACGTCATCAATCAATAAATCGGGGCTAATTTTGTAGAGCTGTTTACTTCCTGCCGCCCTGGGCTTCAATATCCTTCAGGAATTTCTCTGGGCCTGTTTCCAGCTCACCCTGCCGCCTTCCTCCCCGATCCCATCCTATCTCGAGAAGCGCTGCTTCGATGGTCCCTCCCTCTTTCCCTTCAAATCTGTCCGTGGAAGCTCATGAAAAGGGAAAGAGGAAGAAAGCGCAGCTCGTGCTAATTATATCTCGCTTGCAAAAGTGGCTTCCCTTGACTGCCGAGCGCGTTTGGCTGGTTTACAGAGTCCTCCCTCCCTCCCTCTTCCGCCCCCTTGTTCCAGATTCCCTTCTCGCTTTTTCACAGCGCGTAGGAACATCCCCTGATGTCCCCTTTGAGCACAGCATGGACTTGAAAATCAGGCTGACATGACTTCCAACGAGGATGTTCCATGGTGGGACTCCTAGGCAGGGGCTGCGAGTAGGGCTGTAGGGCTGCGAGTCCCTGCACACTCACGGCATAATGCTGTGCCACGTCTACTCAGAAGTAAGGGCTCTTGAACACGCTGACCGCAGCGGGGCTTGCTGCGGGTGCTCCATGTGCCCAGGGTCGGCTTCCAAGCTTTGGTACCCGCATTTGAACCTCTGGGACTTGGAAATAAGCACAAGTCCCACCGATTTATGACCACCGCCCAGCCTGTGCAGGCCCCCCTTCGAGGGCGTTCAAAGCCCTTGCAGCGGATTGTCAGTATTGTTCCCCGCAGATCTCCCGTGGCGGGCTGGGGCTTGTTGGGGAGTTCACCGCCCAAATGAGATGTGAAGCTGGGACTTTCCGGTTCAGCGATCCCATTTGAGCCACTGCAGCCCAGCAGCGCCTGTTTGTTTAGCTGAAGCGGACTTGGGACCGCAGTCCCATCCCGTGCTTGTGAACGTTTACTCTGAGACATGGACGTGACTTCGTCGCGAGGCAGCGTGTGGAGGATCGCAGCCCAAGCCCAAGGCAAACGGGGATGAGGAGTCAGGCTGCAACCGATCCACACTTACCAGAGTGATCCCCATTGACTAGAATGGGGCTTACTTCTGAGAAGACAGGCAGAGGATTGGGCTCTCCGGCTGCCATCCTATCCACACTTTCCTGGGAGTAAGCCCCGCTTAACACAACGGTGCTTACTTCTGAGTAGACATGCATAGGCTGGTGCTGTCAGTCCTCCCCAGGTCCGATTTAGGGTTTGGACCGGCACGTACAGCTTGAGCTGGGCAGACTACTGAAGGGGTGGGGAGGGGGGCGCTGAGCTGCTGCTTGGCAGCCCTGACGGATTTTGCAGCCCAAGTGCTGGAGGCGATCATTAGCGGTGAACGGGCCTCGCTCTGCCCGTGCCCGCTGCCCCTCGTCAGTCAGTCCGCGCAGCGCCAACGCGAGGAGAGGAGCGCCTCTTGCTCCCCCCAAGGCTGCCCGGGGGGAGAGAAAGAGACCCCGTGGCGGTGGGCTCAGGAGGCGGCGGCGGCGGCAGCAGCCTTTGCAAAGGCGAGGGGGACGGGAAGGACGCAAGCAGGAGCCCGGGCCGGACAAGCCGCGCTGGCTCCGAGAAGAATGACTGGTGGTGCCCTCGCTGCGCCCAAGCCCGAGCTCTGGCGAGCCCCGCGCCCTTCTGCTGCCGGAGCGGGAGAAGGGAGAGGCTGCGGAGACCAGGTGTGCGATGTCAGCGAACAGCTTGCGAGCCGCGCTTGATCCCTCGTCAGACGCTGCCGCCAATTAACGGGAGAGCGGGGACCGAGAGCCAGCCGAGCAGCCTCTGCCAGAGGAGCCCAAGCGAGCACAAAACGCGCCCGGCCGCCGAGCAGCGCCGGAGTCGAACGGGGCAGTCGCCCTCCGGAACCCAAGCAGGAGAAAGGGCGGCTTGCAAGGCGTCGAAGGCGAAGCAGCCACGCCAAGTGGAAACCTGGCCCTTGCTTTCCCAGCGTAAACCAGTCTGGAGCTGGTTCATGGATTCAGGGTCCAGCTTAGCCACTTTCCAGCGCCAAGGAAGCGGCAACGCAGCCCCAGGTGAGGGAGCAAACGTTCCCTTACTTTGAGAAGGCCTCTGTGACCGACCACAACCATTCCCTGCTGGCATGGCAGCACCTGCACTGGGAGGTGGGATAGGATCGGGCCCTTAAGCTTTGTGGGAAATCGAGGCCCAAATCTTCACTCAGCTATGAAGTTGCTTGGGGTCATCTCTCACCTGAAACTACCTCACAGAGTAGTTGAGGGGTTGGACTACTGTCTGAGAATCTGGCCCAGACAAAAAACACAGCTCTCAGGCTGCAGTCCCACTGCCATACTGAGGGTGTGTGTGGGTGGCATAAGCCACCCAGAGGGTTGCCTGCATTTGCTGCCTCCCTGTCCAAAGCATTCCTCTCTGACCAGAAGCAAGCAGCCTCCCTGATCCTCAGAAGGTCCACTAAGGCCTCCGGAGAGCCCCAAAATATCATGTCTGGTTTTCCTCTGAAAACCAGCTGTTTTAAGGCCCCCAGAAAGCCTCCATCAGTTATGGGAGGGGGGCACTGCCAGTCTCGCCCCAGGGTGGCACAGTGGCCAGGACCACCATTGTGCAATCCTACGCATACCTTCCTAGCAATCAACTCCAATGAACATAAAGGGACATACTTCTGAGTAGACATGCACATGATTGCACTGTAAGGGTGAAATCCTAAGATCACCTAACTAAAGAAATCCAACCATTGAGCTTAATCAGGGTTATGCTGTTAGCCTGCCATTCTGTGCATATCTATCTGGGAGTAACTTCTTCCATACCTGATGAATTTACTTTGAGTAAACATGAATAGGATCAGACTGTGACAACAATACCTTGTGCATCATTACTTCAGAGTAAGCCTATTAGATTCAGTGGAATTCTTTTTTGGTAAACATGCATAGGATTTTGCCATAAAAACTAACCTGGTTTGTTTGTTATGTAATTGCTGCCAAAACTATGCCATAAAGGACAATCTTTTAAAGCTGCTAACACCATGGTTGTGTTTGAATAATAGGAAAACATGTTTCAATGTGATAGCAACCATGGGACACTACGAAGAAGGTTGCCTAGGGAAGTGCCTACTATGTCTTTGAAACCTTTCAAGGACTACACAGGCCTCTTAGAGATGCAGAATCTATTTATTTTCTGTTGGGAGCAAAAAGCCAATGCATGCAGTGGCAGCTTAGAGGCTAAATGGTTTGTGGACAGAGACTTCGCTCCACCCTATTTGTCTAGCTATCTAGAAGTGGAATGAGAAGGCAGTGTTCCACGTGGTATGAACATCATAGGTGTGCATTCATGGGGGAGGCAGAGCTCACTTCCTTATGACATTCACAAAACTCTGAGAGCAATCCTATGGATATTCTGCTGGTGCAGCAGTCCCCGTGCTGTTGGAAGGTGTTATAAATGTGCTGTTAGGCACGCTGCAATACCCAGAGAGTAAGCAGCACTGGGGGGTGGGGGGTCTGTGCCACCTTGCTAATGCTGCATCCAAACTCTCGGCTGCTGGCAGAGCTAGGTGAAGGCTGAGCTGTCCAGTGGCAGCCAGAGGGTAGTTCAGAGGTAAGTAGCGCTTTTCTGGGTGACGGGAGGATGGAACAGAGGGCAGATTAGGCATAGGTGAGAGATCAGCAGAGCAGGCTTCTACTATATCCTAACCACTGTCAAGGGCCTGCTAGTGTTACACTGGGCTATTCAGACTTGAAATAGATCCAAGTAGCCCCATAGGGCACACTGGGGCATTACTCAGAGTAAGGTAGCAGTTTCCAAGCCCTCTGGGAGTTTAGGAACTGCTGTAAATTCCAGAGGCAGAGGAACAAAAGCAGTGACGCAAGTGTTATGGTAGTGCTACAGTCAGGGGGAAAGGTTTTTTTTTTTTTACCTGAGTACCTGAGACAGCACAGACCTCCTGGGGGTCCAGGGAGCCTGCAGACCCCTCTGCAGGGCTTTCCAAGTCCCCCCAACTGCCAAAAATAGTAAAAAAAACCCAGATACTTCTGGTTTTTGTTGCGAAACCAGAAGTGGCCATTTTTTAAACTATTTTTGGCAGTTTGGAGGCTTGGGGAGCCCTGAAGAAGGGTCTGTAGGCTCCATAGACCCCTCTCCCAGTTTGGGATTCTCTGGGGTAAGGGGAAAAATGTTGGAGTTTGGAGCAACTCCGTCTGCTGTCCAGAGGTGACAGGATACTGTCCTGAAAGGGTTAAGCCATGGCCCAGTGACCCTATACTTTACCTGTCCCCTTTTGGTGACCTATGTGGGGGTGTGGCCCAGACCCTATAACCTTCCCTTCTGCTCCGAGCATGACCTCTCTTGCTCTCTTCCTCACTGACCTGTTGAGATGGCATCCAGCAGGGCTCTCCTGGTGCCACCATTTTGACCATATGGCACACGCAGGGTGAGGCAGCTTCAGGGCCTTGCTATCTTAAGTTTAGTGAACCTCTGATCATAATCAGATGCTGTAAACATGCTTCTATGGAACCGTGAGTAAATGACTCTCTTTTGCAACTTCAACCAGCCATTGTCGTTTGTCTTTCTTGATTAGCAGTCAGCTGGGTGTGGGAGCTTCCCTGGGTTGCTACCCAGGAAGAGGGGGGCTCTGCTGCTGAAGCTACTCTGCTTCCCCCCTAAAGAGGAAACCACTTTTTAAGATTCCTCCAACAAAAAATATCTTCATACCCCAAGGAGACCTCCAGCCTGCTCCTGATGAGTGCTGCATACAGTGGAGGCCGTGCAACCCTGCTGCACCAGTGCTTCTTAGGATTGGGCTGCTCATCACATGACCTTTGGTCATTCTGGCAATATGCTAAAACTATACACAATGTCAAAAAGTGCTTAAGCACTATGACCACAGATTCTTCTGATGTGATCAATGCATGTTCAGTACTTTCTCAAAGAGCTGATGCACATGTGTGAACTACCTTAATTGAAGGCATGAACTGCCTTAATTGAAAGTATTGGTCATGTGGTGATAAATAGCTGCTGTTACTCTGTTTCAAGTTGTCCCTTGGTATTTTACTCATCAAGTGATGAGCACACATGTGAATTTTCCTTTAGTTAGAGGGGTGAGAACTAAAGATAAAAGAAATACTATTTGATTATGGGACCACTGCATGCAAATGCACACAAGACAATCTACTTTTGGTAGTGAGAAGCCACCCATAATGCCTATTCAGGGCCCAATAATCAAATTGCTTAAATTAACCCCAATCTTGAAGGCTCTCATTTTCATCCTTTGGAATACTTCTGTTTAAATGGAATGGCTGAAAAGATTTCTTAGCAGTCCATAGCAAGTTCTGGCCTTTTAACTGATCAAAGAAATGGACTGGAAAAACCTCTGTTGTTGGATTTCAGATGATGTGTCACATAATGCCTATGCTTATTATGTTTATCCTGAGCTCAGACAGTGGGATGGACTAGAAAGCCTTGATCAGGCTTGTCAGAAGTGAAAGTTCTCCTGATTATTACTATTTTCTTTCTTCAGTAATAAACTAAGAGGTGATAATATAGGAAGGGGAATATTTTCATGACATGCAATGTTATAATACTATCCTGCTATCTGCTATGAGAGAACATAGGAAAAGTGATACCTTTAACTGGGTCAGCCTCTGCTGATGAAAGGTTTTGAGTTCTGCAAAGCTCTGTGTCAGAAAGATTTTTGGAATTGCAGCAGATTCTCAGCTGTATACAAAACAAGGATGTTTCCCAATAAAAATATGGGCAGCCCAATCCTAAGCTGGCTCCTGCCAACAGGATGGGCACATGCACTGTCACAAATGTGCTGGAAAGCACATTGCAACCACACAGAGACCAGTTTCACTGGCAGACGCCTGCTCTAGCAGGACTCTGCCTTCATCCGAGCAGTGCCCACAGATTGGGGTAAGGCCAACTCCAGGCAGTGAGAAGGTGGGGAGAGGGCAAAATGGGGGCAGGGGTGTTTCAGGGTAAAGGAAGGGCTGGTTTAGGCCTAAGAGGGGGTGGCAGTGGAGTCCTTTGCCACATCCTAACCCCCCTCCCAGGCCTGAAAGCCCTACGTGGGGGCTACTCCGTTCTTTGCCAGCCATTGATATGGTGCAGTTCCGAATAAACCCATTAAGGCTGCTCAGACTCAACACAGGGTAAAGGAACAAATGTTCCCTGACCTCAAGGATACCTCTGGCTGGCTCTCTGCCCATACAAGATACAACTGCGGTCATTTCAGTACCACTGTATTATGCTGCTGGCAGCCTGGTTAGGACTGAGCTGTTAATTATGGGATCCTGGTTGAAAGGCTGATTGGAAATAAATTTGAAATAAATTATTGTTGTTTTAAAGCAAACCTGCTAAGGATCTTTTAATAAGAAAAAAAACACCTTTTTCATAGGAAATACAGTGTATTATATGAGTTACAGATTAGTATGAGAACAGCCAAATTTCACTTGACAATGTGTAGTATTCTACCAACAGGCTACTAAATTATCACCTTATCTTTATTATACTTTTCACTCTCAGGTAATAGCAACTGACTATACGAACTGGCAGTATAGCGAGTGATAACATTTACATAAGAAAATATGACATGTGTATTTTATTTTGTCCATACTCTTCTAAGACCAGATAAAGCATAGCAGTAGGAGATGCAAAAACATAGATTACAGCTAATACAGTAATAAAAAATTGATGAGAAGTCCATCATGAAGTTAGCATAAAACACCAATGCACCCAGCCATCCTGACACACGGAAAGCCACTTTTGAAATCTCTAATATGCATAGGAGTCTGGTATTAGGAAGAAAAAAGACTTCGGGCCTAATCCTATCAAATTTTCCAATGCCAGTGCAACTATGCCAGTGGGGCATGCACTGCATCTTGTGGTGGGACAGTAGTCACAGAGGCCTCCTCAAGGTATGGGAACATTTGTTCCCTTACCTTGGGGCTGCATTGCAGCTGCACTGGTACTGGAAAGTTGGATAGGATTGGGCCCTAAGTCTCACTAAGTATGTACAAGGCCTTGCACAAAGCTGAAGTACCACTTTGGATACCAGTCATGATGGGAATTACAAAGCTCACTCTAAATCTAAGAAAGAATACTGTACTGAATGACCTGCACAAGTTCTTCAAGTTGCTAACACTTTGCAAGTTGCGACAGTACTTCAAGTACAAATGACTGTCAAGAACCAAATTACTACAAGGGTAGCATAGGTTTGTGGCTATGTTTATTGAAAGAATGGAGAAACTTTCATGAAGCCTGTCCCCTTAACAATGCAGCTATTCAACATCTGAGCCATTTTGTGACCAATATGTTGACAGATTTTGCTAAACAGCATAAAGTTTAAACTAAATCACAAAGTATTTTAAACTCTGTATAGATGCCCGTGAGAAAATGATGAGAGACTTGATCCTCACAAAGAAAAATAAACTGCAGATGTGGTATCATTCTAAAAATAGTTGCCTACCTTTCAGAATAGAAATGAACAATGGGTATTTTCAGGTGCTCTTTTACCAAGATAAAACTTGCCACTGGTCATCTATAGCAGAGATGGTGGTGAGATTTTTTTTTTTAAATCATCCTCCCTGAAACAACTTCTTTGAAATGTAATGGAGGGAAACAAGAGTGTGATGAAAAAAGGTTTCCCCAAAGAAAACAACAACCCAGTTCTTTAGGGCCCTGTTTTGGGACTGCTTCATATTAAGGTTATTTCTTTTTAATAGATTTCCCATATCTAAAATCCATTTGTGAAACACTTGAGCTCAGTGGTAGGAGCACCACAGTGACACTTCACAGTATGGTAGGTAAAACTTGGCTTTGTAGATTATTCTACACTGCTGCTATCATGGGGACAATGCAGCACTGTTCTGTCTGGCTCAGCCCCACTGCCTGGGAATGGCTGGAAGAGCACTAAAGTGCAGCTGTGCAGCAGACCAAACCTTGTCCTTCAAAAGAGGTGCAGGTTGGGGGAAGGAGGACACAGGAGAGATCAGAAGTGTCTGTCATGGAATACATCTCTCTCTTGCTCTAGAAATCATTGTGTGGTGACTCTGGTGAGCAACTTGTAGATCAGAAGATGTGTTTTCCCTATATCACATGCACACACAGCGCATGATGTACAGGCACTTCACTTTGCAACAGACAAGTCCCTGCAACAAGAAACATACAATATGAAATCTGACACAAGGAACAGTGAAAGCCAGAGGAAAGGGCTAAACAGGATAATAATGCATGTTCATGTTCAGATACAAATGGGTTGTGCCAAAGGCTTCATGCAAAAAGCGGATTTTGAAAAGGAATGTTTCTTTTAGGTGGTGATTCGAGTCAAAAGTACCACAAAGGATAAAGAGTGGAGCTATGAAGGTAAAAGGAGACCCTCCAAGATGTGATGTCACCATCAAGATGATTCCTGAAACCATTTCCTCACAGGTAACAAGACACAGGCTTTCTGTTACTAACTACTTCTCCCTCCAAAGTCTTTCATCTCTAGATCTTGCTTAGTTATTTCTGGGGTGATTTGGTACATTTAGAAACTGCAAAGATAGTACAGGAAGGGCAGGAGTTCCACATTTCAGACCCATACACAGAATATTTTTCTTCTAGAATACCCAGCATACTGTTCTTACTAAATAAGAGCTCAATCCTATCCACCTTTCCTACACTGATGCAACAATGAAAGCATGTGCTGCATCCTGGGGGTGGGGCAGCCGCAGATGCCTTCTCAGTATAAGGGAACATTTGTTCCCTTACCTTGGGGTCGCAATGGTGCTGGAAAGTTGGGATTGAGCCCTAAGCACAGGTGTACCTAGAGGGGGGCAAACGGGGCAAAAGCCCCAGGCGCCAACCCTCCAGAGGCACCTCCCCCCCACCGAAAGAAGAGCACCCAGGAGCGCTGTAGAGAGGCAGCTTCTCGCTGCCTCTCTGTCAGTGCCAACTGAGCCGTCCCCTCCTCTCTTCCTTTATAGGAGGATAGGAGACAGGTGCTCTAGAGAGGCAGCACGTTGGGAGATGCGACTCCCGTCATGCTGATGCTCTAGGGTGCCCATCTCGTATCCTCCGGAGCAGGGGGGAGGGTGCCCTAGAGAAGCGTTCTCAGCACAGAAGACTCCACTGGCACCTCGGCTGCCTCCTCCGTCCCTTGTTTTCAAAGGGGGACAGAGGAGGTAGCTGTGCAGAAGTAATTGTGGTGACAATGATGTCACTGCAATTACTTCCCGGTCAGGTGTGAGGGGCAAAGAAGAGGGTGGGAGGGTGAAAACGGGGTGTGGGGGGGAAACGGGGGGTTGCCCCAGGCGCGGGACCCCCAGGAACGCCAGTGGCCCTAAGTGCTTAGTAGTAATAGTTGCAGCAGTACTAGGAACCCCAGTAGTTGTAGGAGAGTAGGGTAAAACAAACAAAAAGGAAATAAATTTTCTAAGATGTATCAAACTCTTAAAAAGCAAAGCTACAGTGGGAGAGGTCAGGACATAGCAACTGTACAACAGTAGTCAAACAGTCGAGCATAAAGGAGAGCAGTGCTACCTAACATCAAAAACGTTTACTAAGCTTATGCCGCGATACACTTTATTTACAAACCCAAAACAAAATGGTAGTGGAAGCTTTCTGTAACAGCCAGTTCTTGACTTGATCTATTAACTTTTATCTCAGCACTGTGCCAGTCAGTCAGGGTCACATGAATTTCAGATTCTTGTCCAGAACTGAAACTTGCAACCCTGTCTAGGAATCCCAGTCTATAGTATAATCATGTAGTATCCTTTAAATTTTCCTATTGAATTACAGAATTCTGCCCCATTGTACACATTTTGTTTCCTCTTCTTCTGTTGTATAAACAAGAGGAAACTTTCAAAATAGCCCAGTAGTTCTATCAAAATAGAAGGCAGAAGAAGCATTTTTTGTTTTGAAAGAGAAAAGGGAACAGAGAAGATTTTTCTGTTAAGATGCATTCAGTCATATACACAACTGTGGTATTATCAGGGCACCCTGTCCATCTGTTACAGCTGTTGGAATGATTTGTTTACATATGTTGCATTTTTCAATACATTTCCAAGGATAGGTAAAAAAGCAAAATTGTTTAACTGGAGAAAGTGTTTTAATTTCATATATCACCATCAAATAAGCTTTTTAGCATTTCCTTTGCACACCAGCATGACTTTCTTCTTTTCAGTTTCAATGAAACTAGGATTCATTCATTTTAGAACAATTGCTAGAGAGACAAATTTGACCAAGCCCATGGCAACCAAGACCATATTAATTTTGGTCATTGTTGAAAGACTATGTGATATTAAGCAAATTGACTATTTACAAATGACAGGTAAATTCCAAGGCACTGAAAATATCTTGGACATAGAGTTGCCAAGCTGAAATACTTTTTGTATGAGCAACAAGAATATTTGATTTTTTGTTATAAATGGAGCAGGAACAGTAATGCATAATCTGTATAATCTATTGTGGTATTGTACCAATGATTTCCTCATATTCCATTTCTATAGAGGAAAATAGAAAAGTTGTAAGGAAGAACATATGGGCCATCTGAGCAGTGTGACTAGACAGGACAGGAATGTTACCATTCTACCCATCTGTGAATGGAGAAATTGACGAATATCAGACTGTCCACAAACGTCCATGAACACCGCCTTCCTTTTTCAGGAATGATTTTGCTACTACAGAAAGGTCAAGTCTAGACACTGCATAATCAGTTTTGGGCATGCAGAAAGAATAATAGTTAGCTGCTGCTACTACTAAGAAGAGACATTGTGGGTCTTCTAAATGGTTTAAAAAAAAAATATGTTCAGGGCTGGTGTAAGGGATTGGCCTGGTTGGGACCCAAGACCATCAGAGGGCCCACTTAGCTAGGCTGTCCCCTGAATCGTCAATGCTAGTGACAGTAGTTGTGCCCAAAATTCATCAGAGGGTTCACTCTAGGGTTTTGTCCCAGAGCCCCAGCAACCAGGGCCCCAGCATTGGATACCCTATAGTTAACACAGATGAGGGAGATCTGTGGATTTATGGCAGTGATGGGCTGGCAGCGGTTATGGCAACTGCTCAGGCTCAGAACAAGGGTGGAGTTTGCCTGCAATTGGGGTGTGAGGCAAATGGAGGATTAATTTCCAGAGTTTAGCTCAGGGCATCATACCTACATGGGGTGGGGGTGGGGGCTGCTGATGTTGCACATCTTTTTTGCAATAGTTAATAAAGTTGTGGCCCTTGTTCAAGCCAGTTCTGTGTCTTGTCTCCTCTTGTTCCCTAGTCCAGGTGTAGAGATGAGATTTCTCTTCCTCTTATGAACCTGAATACAACAGCATTATTTTAATCTTCCTATTGCAGACAACAATGGGTTTTCCTCTCCTGCACTATTACTTACAGCTGCAGCTCATCCCTTGAAATAATGTTCACATCATTCAGTCAGTGCAATAATGGTTAGGCTGGCTGCAGAATCTGATCCAATTCTACTTCCTCTTGCAGTGCTCATAGCTAAGTCTTTCCTCAGATAAAGTGCACAATAAGTAGAACATACCAAAAAGAAATCTTTATCACTTTGTGAACAAGAGGTTCAGAAAATGACTGTGAATTAGTTTAGAAGGTGACCACAGCTCTGAGTGTCGTTCAAGCAGGCTGCTGGAAGAATAAATGTTAGGTGATTTTTTTTTTCTCAGCTAAAGAATTATGCATGTGGCATGTTACAGGACTGCACTGCTACTACCATCATTCTTCTGCCTTTAAATACAAAGCCTGTTGGCTAAATTGTGTTTTTGAACTGTGAATTTCTTTTAAAATTAGCTTGAATTTATTTTGGTAGTGAGTCTACATCGGGGTGCTCACACGTTTTTGGCTCGAGCGCTACTTTGAAACCCAGCAAGGCCCAGAGATCTACCAGGGGGGAAGGAAGCGTCTGACAGACACCCCCTTTAATGTATGGAGCCCCTGCTGGAGTCTAGTCAGTTTCGTCAGTTTTGTTGCTGCATGCCTGAAGAGCAGCTAAAGTGTCAGTTTCAGTGTCAGTTTAGCTAAATATGTCAGTTTCGTCTAGTCACTAGATGAAACTGACATATTAACAGTTTGGAGAGACAGGGCTCCTCGATCTACTCATTTTGCCTTGCGATCTACCGGTAGATCGCGATCCACCTATTGAGCATCCCTGGTCTACATACTAATAAGACAACTTGCTTGAGAGCCCAATCCTGAGCTTGTTGTGCTGGTGTACCACTGGCATTGGGTGTCGCAAATGAGTCTGCACTGGTGCCAGTCCGGTCCAGCCACATGCCACCCAGGCAAGAGGAAAGCTCCAGCAGTGGTAAGATTCATTGGGGTGGGGGTGGGGGTGGCATGGAGTGAGGAAGCAGGGCAGAACTCCACTGGATCCAGAACTCCATGTCGGGCCTTTTAGCCCAACACAGAGTCTCTCAGTTCTGCACCAACAAAATAGCTGGCGCAGACTTGAGAAGCCTAATTGTAAGGTTAGGGGCTTTCTCTGGGGGAAGGAGACAAAAGTATCCTTCCTCTAAGGAGACCTCTGGCAGTTGCCGCATGGCCACAGGATGCAGTGGCAGCCACAGTGATAGCTGCTTTGGCACTGCTGCACCCAATTGCCTTCAGGATTGGGCTGTAAGTTCAGAAGCTGCATCTTTGCATTGTATTGGAGATTTTATAGTAGTTATGAGACACAGAAATAAGCAACTAGTGACTGCTTTTTTTTTTAAATTTAAAAAACACAAGGACTGGCCTTTGTGGTTGAATGCTTCCCATGCTGTCCTACTGAAGTCCAAAGAACCTCTCCTTCTCTTCTGCAGATACTGGAACAAGGAAAGTGCCTTGTACAAAACCAATTCTTCACAACTGCAGGATCTACCACACATTATGCCCAAACCAGCAGGGCAAGATAAACCAGCTTAGCAGCTACTGGAGATGTAGGTTGCAACCCCATCAAATCAGACAATCCAGGCAAGGTGTCTGGTTTGTTCCATGATCTTGGAATCATTATGTATGCATTTATGACTAATCTAGCTTGAAAGTGCAAATTAGTGCCCTATAAACAAGTCACAGGACAGTATTGAATTGATAAATTTTTCCATATTTCTGGAATGCATACGTCTTCCAAAAAAGTATAATAATGATCAAAAATGTGGTTAGGTTATTATTAGGATATGATCATCAGTGAATTTTGAAACATAAGTTTAAAAAAATGTTGATATTAGAGTTTTCTGTTAAGGAAACTGAGGATAACTGTATGGTAAAACTTTGTATAATGCTTCAGTGCAGAAATTTTGGAACAGATTGTGTAGAGTGGGGGACTGGGAGGGAGGGGTAGATCTTTGGGCACTGGTGTATGCCACATCCCATTCCTGCTTTCCTAGGATGCCCCTCCACTTTTCTCTCCTCAGACATACACCAGCAAAATGGCTGACAGAGGTCTGAGGAGAACCAGAGGTGATCAAGCAGCCTATAGGAGGGTAAGTAAAAATTATTTTTACTTACTTCCTGGTGGCTGTCCAATTGCCTCTCACCATTTGATGTACTATGCACTCCATCAGCAATGTACTGTGTGGAGTGATGTACTGTGCACTCCATTGACACAAAAATCAGTGTCAATGGTGGGGGATACGATTGGGCAGTAATAGTGTAATGTTTCTCAACCAACACTGGGTCTATGTGAAATTCTATAATCTTGGACCAGGGGGATCCATATTCAAACCCTTGTTCAGTCATGAAGCTCATTTGGTTATCTTGGACCAGTCACCTCACTACCTAATTTATCTGATAGAGTTGTTGTGAGGTTAAAATGGGCAGTGGGGAGGTGATATACACCACTTTGAGCTCCTTGGAGAGAGGAGGGGATTAAAATGTAATAATGAGTAAATAAATACTACTGTATTTCATTTAACATAAGATAATCAATTCTTTGAAATCCAGTTACATTACTTGTAGATGCTCTGCGATCCAACAAGGGAGATCTGCATGGAGAAGGTTTTTGCTTACATGAGTATAGATGCAAGTGAACACTCTTATGTGTATCTGTTTACCTTGTGATAGAGGTGCATGTTTTTGTGTTGTGAAACAAAGGAGATGGGCTAGAACAAACTGACATTTGGAGATGGTTAGATGTGTGAACACTTAGAATTACTGTTGTTGGGTTTTATTTTTTAATCCCAACTATGTGGATTCACAGATTATGTAAAAACCTCAGTATTCATATCTAGAAAGGCTAGCAAGATAATGAGATCAGAAAGAAGAAGAGGAATCAGCATTGATTTCCCTGGGCTCCAAAACATCCAAGACACCAAAATCTGTGCCCCATACCCAAAGGCAAACCAGTCATCAGTATACCCTGTTTACCCCCTGGATTCAGAAAAGGGAGAATAGAGCAAAAGAGGAAATGTGAGGAATGAGAGCTAGATGCTTTAGCCCACTACTTTCCTCTCCTCTGCACTCTGCTGTGTTTTCTTCTTTCTTTTTGAATCTGGGGTGGGAGGAGTGGTCCCTGCCAATCTGCTGTCTGAGGCAATTGCCTGCAGGGCTAGCTTTAAGCCAACTGGACCAATTGCTCCCAACTGGGCCCTGCGTTTAAGGGGCCCCCATGCTAAAGTAAAAAAAAAATTAATATTTTTCCTACGTCGTTTCATAGTCACTAAAACAAGTGGTTTTGTAACTATTTACTTTTCAAAGGTAGTCAATACATTTTGTTTGTTTACTTGTAGACTTATATGTATGCAATTTTATATTAAAGTGTGCTTAGACATTTGGTCCATTAACGAACATGCACTTTTTAAGCACACATTTTGATTGCTTTACCATAGAGCAGGGTTTTTCAGACTGGGGCATCATGACGCCCCAGCCTGTGGGACCTGGCCTGTTTCCCCTTAAGGGGTGGGAGCAGCCAGGAGGCAGGGAGGAGGCAGCAGCGTGATCCTGGGTACACTTACCAGAGCCTCCTGCAGTCTCCTGGGGGTGGCTCCCCGAAGTTTCACAAGTGAAAGTGGAGCAATCGCACTTTGCTTCTGCTAAACTGGAAATGGAGCACGATCGCTCCACTTTCACTTTTGAAGCATCGGGGAGCCCTGCAGACAGCCACGCAGGGTTCCCGCACTCCCGAGAGGACACAGGAGGCTCTGGTAAGTGTACCCAAGCCCCTGCAGCCCCCCTGAGCTGCACGATCCTGTGGATCGCGACACTGCCTTCCCCCCTCTCCCGCTGCCTCCCCCTGCAAGAACTTACTACGGCTTTCAAACTCTCTGGGAGTTTGAAAACTGCAGCTATAGAGCTATAAATATAATCAGAAATGTTTCCATTTGCGCTCCACAGCTCCTAAGGCTGGCCTTGACTGCCTGATTCAGTCTTATGGATGGGCTATCCCTGCCAGAACTCCAGAAACCAAACTTCAGTTATGCTCTGAGAATCTGTGGTAATTACCAGGGGTGATCAGTCGATTAACTAATCAATCAACGAAGACCATGGATCAAAAAACACCCAGTGCCTGTGATTTGAGATGCAATTGGCTACAATATCCTGAATGTAGGCTCACAATGACTTTAAAATTAGTATCTACTCGTATATTACACTGAACACCTCTGAAGGAGAATTCTGTGAAGTATTTCAAATACATAGAAACATAAGAAGAGCCCACTGGGTCAGGCCAAAGGTCCATCTAGTTCAGCTTCCTTCATCTCACAGTGACCCAGAAGATGCCTCAGGGCCCAATCCTATCCAACTTTCCAGCGCCGGTGCATCTACAGTGCAGCCCAAGGCAAGGGAACAAAGGTTTCCTTACCTTGTGGAGGCCTCCTTAACTACCCTCCCACCACAAGATGCAGCACACACCCTATTGGCAGGACTACACCAGGGCAGGAAAGCTGGATAGGATTTGGCCCTCAGGGAGCAGACAACAAGATACCTGCATCCTTTTACCCTTGCACCTGGCATTCTGAGGTAGGCTACTTCTAAAACCAGGAGGTTGCACATATTTACTTTTATTTATTTACTTTATTTATACCCTGCCTTTCTCCCCGAAGGGACCCAAGGCAGCTTACAAGAATGATTAAAGCATATCCATCATGGCTTGTAACCTGTGATGGACTTTTCTTCTAGAAAACTGTTCAATCCCCACAAACTATTTACATGCTGGTTAAAGAAAGATTTTCTTTTGTCTGTTCTAACTCTCTCAACACACAACTTTAGCAGATGTCTGCTGGTTCTAGTGATGTGTGAGAGGGCAAAGAACATGCATTTACATGGATTTACATGCTTAACTGCTTCTTCACTATGGGGAAAGAAAGCCTAAACATTTTTCCATCAAAACAAAATAGTATTTTTGCCTAACAATTCTTTTTCATAATAGATCTCACTGTTCTGATTTTTTTTTCTACCTATCTCAGAAGATGAGCATGTTGTGAACTTTCATATATTAATGCTTCAAACTTAGGGAAAACTAGTGTCCCAAGGATCTCATTAGGCACTGGAGCTTTACAAGAACACTAGACTAAGGCCATGTCTCCCCCCCTTCCTCTAGTACAGCACCTCATTAAGCAGAAAATATGTGAAGTGTTACCAGTGGACTATGCCACACCACTCCAAAAAGCAAATAGGCTGCAGCCAAGCAATGGGACCAGTAATTACTCTGGTCTGCCATTTGGATTCTGAAAGTTGTTTTGCATCAGGAGACAGCCAATATACAACCTTTGGGATTCATGCTGGTGCAGAACCCCCCCCCCCCCGCAAATACTTTTCCGGTTTCTGAAAACTGGCACCACATCAACCCAACATAGGGTTTTCCCAAGGCCAATTTCTGATTGTGTAAATTCAGAAGACAAGCTGCCAGATGGCAATTGACTGGTGGCTAATAGCCTGATTCACAAAGGAATAAGTATTTGGATGCAAGCCATTTTAATCTTCCACCTTAAGTGTTTGTGAGTCATATCCCCAGTTCACCTCAGACTTTTAAGAGATAATTTAGATGCCCATCTACCATGTGATGGCCACTGAATTCACAGATCATGAAACAGGCCTCCTGAATCACACTGTTGGGACAATCTATAATCAGTCTCAAGGAACAGTTAACTCTTCTCACAACTGCTCTGTGTTGAATCTTGAGACATTATGAAAACATTATGCTGTGGTCTTTCAGGGTAGATGAATTCTGGATTGTAAAAGTGAAAACATACAGGCACCAACATACTTACTTTGTTCTCTACCATCTTTTGTTTTAAAATGCCTATATGTAACATAGAAAAGCAAAAACAACAAACTAATATAAAAGGTGCAAATGTGAAGTTCTATGTAGGTCACTTCAAAGGTGATAACTCATCTTACAATTGTTTAGGGAATTTGCAGCTTTTGGAGACAAGAAAAGGTTAGGATATTTATGCTCAGGTACTCATGATATTACTTAAGCTGTTTACCAAACATCTTTAGCAACATTGTCATCACAAAAGCTTACTACTGTTGTCCTGGTTGGGTGAAAGGGGCACATTTTCAATGCACTGCAGATGTTTCTAGTCACTTCAATGGAAAAACTTTCAAGGACTCAGAATCTTGTAAAACATTCCTACTGCTTCTGGTAAATACTTCTAACTGTTTCCCGACTTACCTCTCACTATCTTTCTGAAAAGAGAGAGTTCATCAGGAGGAGAAACAGAAGTACTGGATGCCTTTCTCTACTGCTATTTCTTCACTACTACTGCCTAGAATGAATTTTCATATGCAGGCTTACATTAGGTTTGTTTGGAATCAGCTCTGAATGCAAATGTGAGGCAGGGACCAATAGATGAGCTCCACTGCACTTTCTAGGATCATGTATGTAAAGGGTCATGGGCAAATCTGTTTTAGGGCCCAATCCCATGGGCCTTTAGAGCTGGCACTGGAGCTCAGTGCCAGCACTAGGTGTCCTAAACATGCCATAAAGCACATTTATGGTGAGGAGGGAGCGCTGGCACTGGGCCTCAATGCCAGGAAGATAAATCCACAGCACTGCCAGTGGTCTCACTGCTGACTGGTGGAGTGCCTTTTTGGGGCAGGGGAGGATGGCTGAAGGTGGAACTGGGTGGGGCAAGGGCAGAATGGGGGAAGGGACCGGTCTGGGAAGGGGGTGGGGCCAGAGGAGGCCCCCTCCACAGATCCAAAGTTTTGTGCCAGGCTTGCAAGCCCAACACAGAGCTCTTCAGGTCTGCACCAGCAAATTAGCTGGCGCAGACTTGAGGAAGCACACTGCAGAGGCTGGGGCTTTCCTCTGGGAAAGGGGCTGAAAGTCTCCTCCCCCCAAGGAGACCTCTGGCAGCTCCCTGGCTTCCTCAGGGTACAGCAGGAGCCATCTTTGTGTCATTGTTCCTCCAGGCATCTAGAAGTATAGGATTGGACTACCCAACTGCAATCCTATATATTTACCTGGGAGTAAGTCCCATTAAACTCAATGGGGCTTACTTCTGAGTTGACAGGACAAATTGCACTATTAGTTTTTGACAGCAAAAACCACTACAGAACTTGTGCCACCCTAAAGATTAACAGCTTTTGCCACAATAAACCTATTAATTTTTACACTGTCACAAGACTCTTCCATACACAGTGTCTCAGTGTGGATGCTTTCTCAACAATAGATACTGGCAGGCAACTTCCATCAGCTGTTTCTTTATCTTTTCTTGGTTACTCCCAGAAGTAGTGTCATCCTTGGAAGGATTTCAACTCTTCTCCCACCCAGTAACTCAGTGGTTTTCAGACTGGGGTGTTGCAATGCCCCAGCCTGAAGGCCCTGGCTTCTTTCCCCTTAAGGGGCAGGGACAGGGGGGAGGCAGGGAGGGGGCAGCAACACAATCCCCAGGATCCTGCAGCTCAGGAGGGCTGCAGGGACTGGGATGCACTCACCAGTCCCTGCAACAGCCTGTAGGGGTGCAGCTTCTGCAGGGCTCCCCAGCTCATTAGAAGTGGAAGTGGAGCAATCACGCTCCACTTCCAGTTTTGCAGAGGCGGAGCACGACTGCTCCACTTTCACTTTCTGCAGGCTAGGGAGCCCTGCAGTTGCTCATGAAGGGCTCCTCGAATCCCAGGCAGGTTGCTGCAGGGACAGGTGAGTGCATCCCAGTTCCTGCAGCCTTCCTAAGCTGTGCAATCCTGGGAATCCCGTCGCTTCTTTTCCCCCCACCAATCCTGCTGCCCCCCCCCACTCCTGCAAGGACTTACAGCAGTGCAAACTCTCCAAGAGAGTTTGAAAACTGTTGCAGTAACTCTTGGATTGCATTCCTTTGCTTTCCCTAGAAAGTAACAGTGCATACAGTGCTTTCAATGCACTCACTATCCCAGAACTTTTCAACATGTGTGTGTGTCCTTTTGGGGGTACCTTTTTGTATGTACCACCACTGCCACTAGAGGTTTCAGCTGTGCAGAGGAGTAGGCTGCTTGCCCCACAGTTCTTTGCTTTGTACCCTCCTTCTCTGTACCATGGTTTTCTTGAAAGGCTAAACAGTTGCACAGCCAGTTCCTGCCCACTGGTGCACCACTGCCCTAGCTATTTTCACTTCCAAGAGGGTCAGGTCAAGTAGGCAGTGCCGTGGGGTAACTGCGGCCAAAAATCAACTGCCATACTGTGAAATTGGGGCTTCCTGTTGAAGAACGTGTTGCTGACACAGAGACCGTGATAACAGCAAAACTCTAGCAGGCGTTGGCCATTTTCGTTCATCTTCCCAGTGCCGAACTGACCTAAGCAAGTGGGCCATGAACTGTGGTCAGCACCAACTCTAGCATTGAAATCGCCAAGGATGAACAATGGCTCTTTTACAGGGATCTTCTTGATAGTGGTGGCTAGGTCATCATAGAATTTGTCTTTGGCTTCTGCTGGAGACGACAGAGTTGGTGCATAAGCACTGATGAGAGTGACAGGTCCTGCTGATGACTGGAGCTGCAGGGACAAAATTCTTTCACTACCCACAGTAGGTGGCATGATGGATTTCAGCAGGGTATTTCTGACCGCAAAGCCAACACCATGTTCCCTGGTTTCGTTTGGTGGTTTTCCCTGCCAGAAAAATGAGAAATTTCTCTCCTTGACAGATCCAGAATCTGGCAGCCTCGTCTCTTGAAGGGCGACGATGTCCATCTGCAGTCTGCTCAGCTCCATGTCAATGACAGCTGTTTTGCGTGCGTCGTCTATTTCTTGCAGGTCATCAGAGAAGCCAGGTGTCATTGTCCTTACATTCCAGGTGCCCAGCTTTAGGGCAGGAGTTTTCTGTTTTCTGTTGCATGGTGCAGAGTTGTCGATCTGCTTGTCGGTTTTCACCCTAAACCCCACACACCCCGTGAGGTTAACGGACCGTGGCGAGGCAACACCTTACTGGCTGGGGAGTGCCCAGCTTAAGGCGGGCAGCTTAAGGCGGGCTCCTCAGCATCATCAGATCCTTCCACAAGGACATGAAGGGCAGTGTTGTCTTCGATGGCTCCACATCCAAAGCGGAGTGAAGCAGGGCTGTGTTCTTGCACCAACCTTGTTTGGGATTTTCTTCGCTGTCCTGCTGAAGCATGCCTTTGGAACTGCAACAGAAGGCATCTATCTCCGGACCAGATCAGACGGAAAGCTCTTCAACCTCTCCAGACTGAGAGCAAAGTCCAAAGTCCAGCTGAAATGTCTACGTGATTTCCTCTTTGCCGACGATGCAGCTGTCACTACCCACTCTGCCAAAGATCTCCAGCAGCTCATGGATCGTTTTAGCAAGGCCTGCCAAGATTCTGGACTGACGATCAGCCTTAAGAAAACACAGGTCATGGTTCAGGATGTGGACTCACCTCCCTGCATTACAATCTCTTCGCATGGCATGAACTTTGTCCATGACTTTGTCCATGACTTTGTGTACCTTGGCTCAACGATTTCCGACACTCTTTCTCTTGATACCGAGCTAAACAAACGCATTGGTAAAGCAGCTACCACGTTTTCCAGACTCACAAAGAAAGTCTGGTCCAACAAGAAGCTGATGGAACATACCAAGATCCAGGTCTACAGAGCTTGCGTCCTGAGTACACTTCTGTACTGCAGCGAGTCATGGACTCTTCGCTCACAACAGGAGAGGAAACTGAACGCTTTCCACATGTGCTGCCTCCAACGCATTCTCGGCATCACCTGGCAGGACAAAGTTCCAAACAACAGTCCTGGAACGTGCTGGAATCCCTAGCATGTATGCACTGCTGAAACAGAGACGCTGAAACAGAGACACTACAGTAGTACTGTGAAATTCCACTAGTAGTACTACTGCTATTAGAGCCCAATCCTATGCCTACCTACTCAGAAGTAAATTGCATTAGAGTCAATGGAGTTTACTCCCAGGAAAGAGTGGATAGGATTGCAGCCTTAGTTGAAAAGCATTACTCTATCCAATGTGAAATAAGTATTTAAATTTGTATCTTACCTAGAAGGCTAGGGGAAGGAAGCAACTTATTTAAAAACAAATGCAGCAAGTTAAAATAATAATTAGCATTTGTATAGCACTTAAGTGTGCAAAGCATTTCACATATATTATCTTATTGCAATTCTTCTAACAACTCACTAAGTATTATCTCCATACTACATTTGGGGTTGAAAGGGACTGGTTTGCCTCAGGCTATCTAGTAAATGTATAGGAGAGGCATGACTTGAATTGGGGAGTCCTGATCCATAGCTCCTCTCATACTGAGTCACCCTACTCAGTCATAGTCCAATGAAGGAAACTTGAATTTCCTTCAAACTATAAGGAAACTATAGGCCAGTCAGCCTAACATCTATACTGGGTAAGATGGTGGAATGCCTCATCAAAGATAGAATCTCAAAACACATAGACGAACAGGCCTTGCTGAGGGAGAATCAGCATGGCTTCTGTAAGGGTAAGTCTTGCCTCACAAACCTTATAAAATTCTTTGAAAAGGTCAGCAGGCATGTGGGTGCGGGAGAACCCATAGACATTATGTATCTGGACTTTCAGAAGGCGTTTGACATGGTCCCTCACCAAAGGCTACTGAAAAAACTCCACAGTCAGGGAATTAGAGGGTAGGTCCTCTCATGGATTGAGAACTGATTGAAGACCAGGAAACAGAGAGTGGGTGTCAATGGGCAATTTTCACAATGGAGAGGTGAAAAACGGTGTGCCCCAAGGATATGTCCTGGGACCGGTGCTCTTCAACCTCTTCATAAATGACCTGGAGACAGGGGTGAGCAGTGAGGTGGCAAAGTTTGCAGATGACACCAAACTTTTCCGAGTGGTGAAGACCAGAAGTGATTGTGAGGAGCTCCAGAAGGATCTCTCCAGACTGGCAGAATGGGCAGCAAAATGGCAGATGCGCTTCAATGTCAGTAAGTGTAAGGTCATGCACATTGGGGCAAAAAATCAAAACTTTAGATATAGGCTGATGGGTTTTGAGCTGTCTGTGACAGATCAGGAGAGAGATCTTGGGGTGGTGGTGGACAGGTCGATGAAAGTGTCGACCCAATGTGCGGCGGCAGTGAAGAAGGCCAATTCTATGCTTGGGATCATTAGAAAAGATATTGAGAACAAAACGGCTAATATTATAATGCCGTTGTACAAATCTATGGTAAGCCACACCTGGAGTATTGTGCTCAGTTCTGGTCGCCGCATCTCAAAAAAGACATAGTGGAAATGGAAAAGGTGCAAAAGAGAGCGACTAAGATGATTACTGGGCTGGGGCACCTTCCTTATGAGGAAAGGCTATGGCGTTTGGGCCTCTTCAGCCTAGAAAAGAGGCGCCTGAGGGGGGACATGACTGAGACATACAAAATTATGCACAGGAAGGACAGAGTGGATAGAGAGATGCTCTTTACACTCTCACATAACATCAGAACCAGGGGACATCAACTAAAATTGAGTGTTGGGAGAGTTAGAACAGACAAAAGAAAATATTTCTTTACTCAGCATGTGGTTAGTCTGTGGAACTCCTTGCCACAGGATGTGGTGATGGCGTCTGGCCTCGACGCCTTTAAAAGGGGATTGGACAGGTTTCTGGAGGAGAAGTCCATTACGGGTTACAAGCCATGTGTATGTGCAACCTCCTGATTTTAGAAATGGGCTATGTCAGAATGCCAGATGCAAGGGAGGGCACCAGGATGAGGTCTCTTGTTTTCTGGTGTGCTCCCTGAGGCATTTGGTGGGGCCGCTGTGAGATGTAGGAAGCTGGACTAGATGGCCTATAGCCTGATCCAGTGGGGCTGTTCTTATGTTCTTATGAATGACCATCTAATTTTGTCTGCAATTGTCAACTGAAACCTAACATATTACTTTGCTACATGAAGAAGCCTGAAAGCATCAAAACTTAATTTGCCAGAAGGCTAATTTAGGTGTTTCTGTGGTTCAAGTGTCATGCAGATGTAATATTGTTAAGCAAAAGAGTAACTGTGTTAGTTTATTGTAGGAAAAAGGAAGAGTCCTACAGTACGTTAATTACATTGATTGTGGTGTAAGTTTTTATATTCACCAGCCTATATTCTATCAGACACTTGCCATGGGCAATGACTTGGGCAGCCCAATCCTATAGGCTACTGGTGCTGTGAGGTACAGCAGCACTGAAATGGCTGTAACATGTAGGTCCAAAGCAGCCACTGAAGTCTCTTTGGCGTAAGGGGAACATCAGTTCCCTTGCCCCAGGTAGAATGCTGCTTGCCCCAGTGGTTCTCCTCAGATCTGAGTCCTCTATTTAATGGGTGCAGAACTGAAGAGGCCTGCATTGGGCTCTGTGGCTCTGGAGGGGACATAGGATTTGGCAGCAGAGGCTTCCACTGTCCCTGCCCCCCTCCCAGGCTTGATTCCAGGCTTGATCCATCCCTCCCTCCGCCAGTCCATAGTATGCAGCCATCCTATTCCCCTATCAATCCTAACCCCTACTAGTCCATAGTATGCAGCTTTGCCAACAGACTCTGTGCTCCATCTGGGAGGATCAGATGGCTGCTGACAGGTAAGTACAATATTGGACCTATGCCAGCTATTTTTCTGGTGTACTTCTGAAGAGACAATGGAGACAGGTCTGGCAAGGAAAGGAGGACAAGAATCTGGCATGTGTGCCTGCTACTGAGACCCTTCCCCCTCCTGCCCTCAAACCAACCCTTTATTTAGCTTACCCCCCAAGCTGAACCGCTCACAAACCACCCGCTCCACCATCTTACCTGGACCAGTGCAGCATGCGGGTGGTTCTGGTGCACCCATGGAGCTTCTGGCTGTTTCTGCCAGTTGCACCATCAGATTGAAAGCCATCAGATGCATTTGTGTGATCACTGGGTCACTTACAACAGCAGATTGCAAGATCGGCTGTCATAAATGGCCCACATGATTGGGCCACTAGACTAGGAGCAGGGAGACCTGTTTCAAATCTCCCTTCAGTCATGAAGCTTACTGGATTATATTGGGTCAATTACTATCTCTCAGCCTAATATTCTTCATGGGGTTGTTGTGAAGATAAGTGGGGAAAAAGTTCCCCTTTCTTTGAGGAAGGGTGGGATAAACATGTAACAAACATAGGAGCAGTCTGTTCATTCACCAAGAACCAAGACTTTTGCATACCTGGTTGCCATAGTGCAATATAAACATGAAATAAAAGAGAGATTTAAATTGTTTCCGGTGCATGGATTTATTATTAAAAGTAGTATTTCATGTGAAAACATTAATGGGGAGAAAAGGTTATAATGACATGCAAATTCCTCAGTAGATCAAGCAATATGTCTATATTGCTTCAGGGTTGAAAGCACAGGGGTGGAACTGCCTGCAGAGGCCTGGAATGGAATTTCCTAGACTGCTTTTCTGCTTTTCAGCTTTCATCTGAAAAAAATTAGTCTTTGACTTTATTTACAGGAAATAAAGGAAATCATGAAGGAGGATTCTACCCATTTGCTCAGTAAGACATAAACATGCTCTCAGTTTGCAGTGTCCTGACCAATGATTGCAAAGACCTTGGGATGATTTACAAGCACTTAGCACTTATTACTGAATTTTATTTTCTTACCAGTATTTAACAAATAGCATTTTAAATACTGGACAACTGTACTAAGTGTTTCAATAGTTTCACCTTTATGAACAATTTCCCCCAGTGTACTTTTATGCTTTCCCTGCTGCAAAATGCCTTATAGGGTTGTATTACACCAATAACTGGAGACCTAAGACCAATATCACAACCAATCAGACTCCAAAAATGTATTATGTAGGCTCTCTTCACTTTCCCTTCCTTTCACTTTGGATCATTCTTCCTTACACTTCTCTTTTCCTTGAACTTTTGCAGTTTTCCTGGACCCATCATCTCAACAGACCCTTTCTTGAAAGGAGATGACAAGCAGCAGATCCAGGAAAACAGCAGGGTTCCAAGGAATGATGAAGTGAAAGAGAAGAGGGTCCAGCCCTGATTACTCTGGTCACCTTTTTCTAGTAGCTCTGTTTCCATTTCTAATTTCCAACCAGCTTAGACTAACCTCTTTCCAGTTCTCCCATATGCTTCAGGAAGCTCAGGGTGTTCTAACGCCAGAGCAGATCAGCTAATGGCAACAAAGGACCCAACATTCTTCTGCTACTCCAACTCTCTGGGACATGGAATCAGATCAGCAAATCACTGCCATTGCAAATTACAAAACAATGTTTGAATATTAATTAATATCAATTTCTGGTCAATTGCATATAGAGAGGAAACTTTTGGAACTTTTTTTTAGTAAATAGTGGTTTCAAATATTTTTATTATGTGTGTTAAGCATTGTAATAAAAACACAGCATACATGTTTTCATGCAGACACACATAAAGTTCTACACGTCCAGTGTTCACTAGCACAATATTAAGCATGTCTGCTCTCTACTGAGTTCAGTGAGATGTACCAGAAAGTAAGTACATGTAGAATTGCAGCCAACAATGCAATCCTACACATATTTTCTCAAAAGTAAGTTCCACTGTGTTCAGTGGTGCTTACCTCCAGGTGAGTGTGCATAGGTCAGATTGCAACTGTCAGTAAATTATACCTGGATAGAGAACAGAAGTATATTACACATAGTTTTGGGGAATTGGAGTACATATACTGTATCAGCAATGCACTCAGAGGCAGAAAATAACAGGGTCATCATTTGCGTACCAGAGAACATTTGAAAGGTAAAAGTCCGATCCAGATCTTGGCCCTGAAACATCTCACTATACATGGAATTCATCGTGATTTCCTGTGTAGGTAATTGCTACAAGATCTGGCCTGACAAAAACATCTTTTGCATAAATCCCTTTTAGTATTAAATTTCAGAGAACTTGGAAATACAAGGCTTAAACAAACCAGTGTTATGTTGGTAGCAAAACAGGGCTGAAAGTGTTCTTGAACCTCACTTTGTATGTCCAAAAGGCATTTTTATGTGCTCTGAGGTCCTGTTTTAATGTTTAAATCGTTTTTATGTTTAATGTTTTTAGTATTGTTCTAAATTTAATTTGTATTGGTTTTTATTGTGTAAGTTCCCTTGAACGCCTTTGAATGTGGGAGAAAGGTAGGGTATAAATTCTTCAAATAAACAAAATAAAATACATTTCTACTCCATAATGAGAAGAGATCATTTTGAGAAAGTCAGATCAAAGGAAATAGCATCTCCAACATTTGCATGATGCGGGATTTTTAAACATATAAACTAATCCTGCTTAAGAAACTGGGCATAAAAACCAGTCTTCTGCCCATCAACATGTGGGGGCAAGGGTGTATATTTTCTGGTTTGCTCCAAGACCTCCTTGGAGGCCACAGAGGGGTATTGTGGTAGCTACAAAAATAATCCAGGCCTCCTGTGACAAAAAGAATTAAAAATAGATTTGCTTAGCTGGCTGTTTCCAACTCAGGAGCACTCAAGGCCTGATGGCAAGAACTTTGTCATTAGGCAGTGAATGGCCTTGCCTGCAAGTGGAGTATATGCAAAAAGGGAAGGTCTTTGGTGTCTTTTTAGGGCTGTTGCCCTTCCTGAAAAAGCAACTCCTTTTATTGTTAATGAACTGGAAGCCTAAACTATAACAGGGCTTTTTAAACAGGAAAAGAAAAAGGCTCCAGGTCAAATGCACATATTTTTCTGATAGCAGAAGGTGTAGTAGGGGCAAAACCAGCAAGCTGCTGACTCCATTTCAATAAGACAATTCCAAAGTAAGTTGCTTAAGGACAAAGGTAGCAATCAGCACAGTTTGATTTCTGAGGTAATAAAATTGGCAGGGGATTGTCCTCTAAAACAGCTGCCTCATACCAAACAGGTTACAATGAAGAACAGCATCCCTACATATTCTGCTGAGAGTCTATGTTGCAGTTCACCTGGCCTGCAAGAGCCCATCATTTCAGTGCAATAATTCAAAGTAAATTGTCTGAAAAATGAGGTCCCATGGCAAAAATGTCTCTTTTGTCTCCTATTTACTCAGAAGTAAGACCCCCTGAGTCTGAAGGGCTTGGGCCCAATCCTAACCTCAGCCAGAGCCGGCACTGAGTCCTAGTATTGGCACTGGGTGCTGTAAACATGCTGAAAAGTATGTTTATGGCACTTGGGGAGTAAGGAGTACTGTAGCTGAGCCTGCGATAGTCAGGAAGGCCCAGAAAGCCTGACATGGAGTCTTGTAAGACTGCGCCAGCAAAATAGCCAGTGCAGACTTGAGAAGCCCCATTGCAGGGCTCCGGGCCTTCCCTAGGGGAAGGGATGAAATTCCCATCCCCCCTGCTTCCTGGTGCCCACTGGATACAGTGGTAGCCACTTTGGTGCCACTGATCCAGCAGGTGCTAAGAAGCTCATGATTGAGCTGCCCCTCCCTAGTATGTGTGCTTTTGATTACAGACTTACATACATTCTGGAGAGAGGGGAGGCAATATGCCCTCTCTGCGTAAAATTGTGGTTAGAGCAGAGTAATTTATTGTCAGTGAATCTGCCACTTACCTTTAGTCATTTTTTCAACAGTGGATAAACCATATGCACCATACACTCCAAGCAATGCCATAGCCCTGTGTCTGCCTTCTCTCCCCCCCCCAACTTACTTAGAAAAATGGCATTTGTGATTCAACCACAAACTATTTATCTATTTAAATCTTATTTCAGTCTTTCTCCAGAAGAGCACAAGGCTGGCATACATGGTCCCACCCCCTCATTTTGTACTCATAATAACTCTGTGAGGTATGTGTTTGAAAGTAATATGAGCAATATGGATGACTTATAGAAAAATGCTGGATGTGCAGATAGACCAGTGGAGCAGGCTTGTTCTCCCTTTTGTAGCCATATTAGAGCCCAATCCTATCCAATTTTCCAGGGCTGGTACAACTGTGACAGTGGGGCATGAACTGCATCTTGTGGTGGGGAGGAAGTCACAGAGGTCTCCTCAAGTTATGAGAACATTTGCTTCCTTACCTCAGGGCTTTATTGCGGCTGCACTGGTACTAGAAAGTTGGATAGGATTGGGCCCTTATCCATTTGTTGCAACTGTAGATTATCCTGTGCTTGTATTACATGGCACACACTACACACTCTGTAACACATTAATTACTTGCACAGCTTCTTCCCAAGCTACTGAACTCACTTGAAACCTCCTCTAATGTACATAGTCACACCTTAGTACAGAGAACACCAGAGAATCTCTGCACAAATCCTTTAAATCTGTGGAAATTTAAATCCTTTAAATTTAAATGTGTACCAGTGCTATAACTTCTTCAAACACACTGTGCGCGTGTGTAAAATATACACACAAAAATAGCTGGTGCAGCTCCAAGGAGACCCACTGTGGCTGCAAGGGCTTTATCCACAGTAAGGGAACAAAATGTTCCTTTACCCTGAGATTTCGGAGGCTGCCTCGAACCCATAGGATGCAGTGGCAGCCATTTTGGCACCACTGCTCCTCATGGTGGCCCTGGGGCATAGGATAGGGCATCCTGTTATTGTTATTATTAAGACAATATAAAAACTGCTTTTCAATAAAAAGGTATTCACAAAGCAGTTGACAGCAAAATAAATAATTGCTTATCCCCAAGGGGCTCAAATCTTGTATCCTATCTTGTGCTGTGACTATATGTAGATTGGCATTCCTGTGTGCAGATTGTTAAATCCCAAGGCAAGTTCTCTTAATTTAAAAAGTGACTTTTCTTTAGTAAATCCAGTTACCTGTATAATATTTGGGAAACAAACACAAACTTAGCGCGATTTCAGAAAATCTGTTTCTCCTTCTTCACACAAATACTTTTCAACCAGTTGGTGAAATTCACAAGGAAACTGGTTTGCGAAGAAGAGCCAAAGTAAAATGAGAGGTGACAATTCTGTGCTCTGAAAACATTATGCTAATCAATTATTGGGAGGATGCATACATTTGCTCCATTTATATTTTTGATTCCTAACCTGCTGTTTGAAGTGATAGAATGGACTTTATTTTCCCTAAAAGCTGTGTAGCTGAGAAATAGACAATGGAAGATATGAGTGGAAAGAAATTCCTGGACTTCAGACAAGAGGGATTGGCAATCAGGCAGCTTTTAGAAGCTTTATCCTCCCTCTTTCCAAAAGTAATGCCACAAACTATTGTTAAATAACTGGTGGGGTGATGAGAAAATGACCTATGACTGTAATTGGCATTCAAGTAATCAAGAAATACTTGCAATTATTGCCTAATAAGCAAGGGGTACAACACTTCTAGGGGGACTAGAAACTTGAATTTTGGGGGGGAGGGGGAAACCCAGATGTTCTCAGTCCTCCAAATATGCATTTCAAGGTCAACATCAAAGCAAACATGAGATATAGTCTTCATCTTAATCTCTGGTTGAAATTTTCCAGTTTCACTTCTTTTTCAGTGAGTGTAACAACCATGATGTCTACTGTTTTATACTGGAGTTTTGTTTTTGTTATAGTCAAGTTCTAAGTATGTTCAGTTGCTGTCAGAGATGGTGAGGAGTGTGTTTGCAAAGCTTCAACTGGTGCACCAACTGCGACTTTACTTGAGCCAATCAGACATGGCCACGGTGGTCATGCCTTAGTGACTTCAAGATGGACCACTGTAATGCATTGTATGTGGGGCTGCCTTCGAGGATGGTTCAGGAAGCTGCAATTAGTGCAGAACGTAGAGGCCCAGGTGGTTACAGGAGCAAGATGGTTTCAATCTATTGGACCACTGCTTCAGTAGCTACACTGGCTGCCCATTCAATGCTGGTCCCAATTCAAGATACTGGAATTGACCTTTAAGGTCCTTCACAATTTGGGTCCAGTCTGTGGGACCACCATCTCCCATATTCCAGCATGTCCTCTTAGGTCATCTGAAGGGGCTCTTCCAAGTGCCACCTCTATCCCAAGTGAGAGGGTGGCGGCTCGGAGGTCAGCCTTCTCTGCAGTGGCACCACAATTGTGGAATTCCCTTCCAGGGTAATTAAGAACTACTTCCTCCCTCATGGCTTTTTGGTGAGGGCTCAGAACATACCAGTTTTGGCTGGCATTTGGTTGATGGGTGGATATTTGCCATCTACAACTCTGCAATGGTGTTGTGGCTTGACTGCTTCCCTGGACTAATTTGTTCCTCCCCCCACAGCTTGATAATATGTGTTGGGTTTTGCTTTGTTTTCATGTCTTATATTTTAGTGTTTAATGTTAAAATTAATGTTTAAATGCTTTGCTTTGATTTTTTTTTCTTATTGTTGTGATGCATTGTACATTTATTATGGAGCTTAGTAAGTCACCTTGGGCATTTGCTTAGGCATGATTGGTTGGCAACCTTCAGTCTCAACAGACTATGGTATAAGCCTACAGCACCCGGTATTCCCCAGCAGTCTCCCATCCAAGTACTAACCAGGCCTGACCCTGCTTAGCTTCCGAGATCAGATGAGATCGGGCATGTGCAGGGTAACAGTTGCTATCATGGGAAAGGCAGGATATAAACAAACAAACAAATGTGCCTGCATCAAGCCTCTAATCTTTAAAACGGGATGGGAAAATGTTACCCTTTTATTTCAGAGTGAGTATCTTTCAACTGGTGAGTTTAGGATTCAGGACCTTAACCTTCATTTTGAGCAAAGGGCAAGAAGGGTCTAATTACAGAATATGCCAAGCCAATTCTACATTTCTTGGAGGAACAACTGCTACAAAATAGCATCCCCTCCACTTCACCCTTCCATTCTGAACATCTGCATGCAGGTGAGGGCAGGTCAGCAACTACATCGGGGAGGTGGAAGTGCGTTTATTTTACTGCGAAGGTTTTCAAGGCTGCACAAACTGCAGTCAATCTGGCACTTGGACATGTCAGAAACATGTTATGCTGTTCATCCCCTGCCTTACTCTAAGCCCATAAAGTGGAGGGGGAAATTCTTTCTCCCCGTTTGCTGCCTTTACAGGCTTGCAGGGCAGCCTGATCACGTGCATTAATGTGTTTGTCTGGCCTTGGACACTGTAATCTACTTGAGGAGCCAGATCTCGCTTTTTTATTTACATTCCACCCACCCCAGGCCTAGCAGAGAGCTCACTCGCTTCTGTAGGATTTGCACTGTGGTTCCCCATCGGCTTCCTCCCCCAGCCTTGCGAGATGTGGGAAGAAGGAGCGAGTGGAAAAGATAAAAGGGAGCTGCGTGCGGAACAAATGTGCCAGAGGGTGGCTTTCGGTGGCGGAGCAGAACCTTTTAAATGAGAGATTTCCGTTCACAAGACTCCACTTGCACGGTTCCTGTCCTGCCCTTGAACTGCTAGGCAAAATCTCTGCATCACAACCAGAAAGTAAATCAAATCGTGCCTGCCTGGCTCCAGGAAAGAGCAGACGAGCAACGCTTGGCTCGGTTGCTAAGTGCTGAGAAGTGGAAGGTTTCTGCTTCCAGCCCCAGCCAAGCCGGTGGTCTGTTTGCCAGGCAGTGTTTACTCGGCGCGCCTGCACAAATGCGCTCCCTGTTTACTAGACAGAGCTGGCCCGGAGGCTCTCATTTTCACCAGCCTGGCCAGAAGAATTTGGGGGAGGGGCGGATCGGGCTTGCCCCAGGGTTGGCAAGGATCCCAAGTCAGTGGAATCATGTATGAGACCACACCCCATTTGTTTTGGATTAATTAATTCAGAATAATATTCATTCCCCCTTCCTGGCTTCAAATCACTCAGGAATATACCTTGAAAGAAAGAATGGTTAGGAAACCCTTGCCTCTACAGTCCTGTTTGTAAGGACAAGAGAGTACTTACCTACTTTAGGGTAAGTAGTCTGCCCGAATTTTCATTCATAATTTATACAGAGAAGATAGGGAGGCTCAGATGACATATACCCTAAATCAGTTGGTAAGGAGCTTCACAGAAATCTGTTTTATACTGGAATCAAATCTATCTAGTTCAATTTTACCAACACTGACTGGCATCTGCTATCCAGGGTTTTAGGCTGGAGTGTTTCCTAGCCTATACCTGGAGATACTGGGGCCTGAACCTGGGATGGCCTGCATGCAAGGCACATGTTCTAGGACTGAGCCAGGACCCTTCTGATTTCTGCATTATGAAAAAAATCTCTTTGTACCCGCTCAGAGATGTGTTTAGGTTGGAGACAGTTTTATTTAAGAGAGCTTAAAGTGGCATGACAGAACCATCTTGTTTCTTGGTGAACAAAGAAAGATGGTTCTATGTTACCACTCCAGCTCTCTGGAAAAAAACAAAACTAAACCCATACCTATCATATATCTCTAGGTCACACACACCAGATCTGAGCCCTGATATTGAAAACACATGCCGCATTTTCAAATGCTGCCTTAAATCCAACCCTGAAAGGATCTCCAGTATATGTCCCATCAGTGACATTAGTTGGACTTTGGTGGATGCTTCCAAACTTCTAGTCTGCAGCCACACCTGAAAATTATTTGACAATGCCCATCTGTTTATCATACTGTTACAGTGTGATCTGCAATCCTGTTAAGTGTTTTGATCCCTGCTGGTGCACAGAACTTATATATGACTGTTTTTCAGAAGTGAGTTTCATTCATCTCAATAAGAGGTACTTCCCCATAATCTTGAAAATTGTATTGAAATGAATAGAAGTTACAGGTACTTCCAAATAAGAGTTTACCATCCAGGTTTTCTATCATCTGTAATTCCAAAATCGTCTGTTCTATTTAACAGACTTGTGGACAGAAGATAGTTCATGCTTCCTCTTTGCTGTGAACTAGATGCTCAGGCACATGCCTCAGTTCTGCTTTCAAATAAATGCTTTTTGATTACAAGGACGGCAGCAAGTACTTCCGTTCAGTCAGTAGGCAGTGGCACCTTTTTTAACCGTTCCAGGTTCAGAAGCTAAACTCCACTGAAGAAACACATTCAACACCTTCAACCAAACCACTGGTTCACATAGACCACTGGGTCCCTGGGGGCGCCTGCTCACGCGCACGCGCACGCACACACACACACTTTCAAAAAGAAAAGGGGGGGAACTCCAACCCAAAATTGGCTTCCCCACAACTCTACCATCAGTCCCACTGTAATCCGATTAGCCCCACTGCATTTAAAGAGAAAAGTGCCTGCTGCCTGCTTGCCTTTAGAAAAGCAGACAAAGGTCTAAAAGGCAAGGCCTCTGCCGACAGCAGGAGGCTGATGTTTGTTAATATTCAATCCAGAGCTGGATAACAGTTACAAGAAAGATTCTTTCCCCATTCCCACTATCAAAACCACCATTTAAAAAGTTTAATTTGCACCTCAGAGTCCTGGCAATTTAAAAAAATCTGCAAAGGAAACTAAACAGGACAAGATGGACAACACACACTCCACCTCCATATTGAAATCTATTAGGAATCAGTTAACTACCTTGAAATAACAATACAAAATATGATCTCTCACGCTCTTCTCTCCTTTTACCATACAACGTTTGATGACTGCAAGTTGTGAGATGATTTATATCTGGAAACCAGGCTAAAACTGTATTGGTGCCCTAAGATAGCAAATTGACTAACACAGCGCTCCCTTGCTAGCTTGTACTCTGTGTGTGTGTGTGTGTGTGTGTGTGTGTGTGTGTGTGTGTGTGTAGGTGAATAAGCAACTGCATGTGCGACAGGGTGTATGTGTGCACCTTGGCAGCAGAAATCAATGGTCCTGAAATGAACAAGTGGGGACCTTTAAAAGCCTCTGTTTCTTAAGCACAAATGGAAGACTTGCCCCTTGCTAACAGGCAAATGAATGACGTCACTTAAGCCCCCTTGAGTACATCAGATCAAAGGTCAGAATTTTGTGACCTCACCAGTCAGGAACAGCCAAATGGGACCCTTAACTTTGGTAATCACAAAGATCATAACTACAGTTCATTCACTTAACTAACAGTCTGATGACAACAATGAGAAAATCAGTTTGCCTTTATAGATAAGGTAACTTCACAGGACTGGATCCAAAACACATGGATTTACTTCTTGGAAGTAAACCCCATCAAAATCAGTGCATTCAAATGCCCAGCCCTGGTAAAGGTGGATGTACAATTCAGTATAATTTACCAATTTCTGATTAACCAGGATGTACATATCAGTGAAAGTCTCTTTGTAAAAACACCACACTAATTCCCAAACAGAAGTATCTGTTCCTTAAAGCAAATTACTACATAGGCTTCATAGGCAAGACCTAAGCTCTGGTACCAGTAACATTATAATTTGTACATACACACATCTCTGTAGTCTAGCAGATTGACAATTTAGTGTATTCTGTTTATGAGCCTACTGGATAGGAGTGACAGGCAGGAAGAAGATGGACCTCATTGGTGTTTGTCCGCTTTTTATGGGTTGGTAAAGAGAGCCTGTGAGGCCTTCTCGCCTGCCTTAGCAGCACCCTGTACCATGATGTGCAATTAACAGTCTCTAAAATAGGCAACCGCCACACTGAATTTCATTTGCAGACTTCACAAAAACAAAAATTAAAAAAAATTAGCGCTTAGGGCAAATGTGACTGCGTTGTACACTGGGTGGGTGACTTCTGGGGCTGCACAGAAGAGGAAAGATAGTCTGGAGTTGAATCAAAGGGCTGCTGGTTTTCCCTTTTGTGACCAAGTTTCCAAGCACTTAAAACTTCTCCAGAGGCTGTGACATCTGTAGGGTGCCATTCACTCAGCAACTCTTTTCCTTTCCTTCCATGCCAACCCCCTACAAACAATAATGTCCAACAACCCAAAAGCAGGGGACTGGAAAGAAGGGAAAGCGAAGCAGGATAGGAAAACAAAAAGTAGAGGAATAACCCATAGGCAGCGAACTGGAACCAGATGGCAACCAAGCCTCTGATCCACAACCCTGTTACAGCCTAACCCTATGCACGCCTCCTCAGAAGTAAGTCCCATTGAATTCAATGGTGCTGACTCCCAGGAAAGCATGTATAGGATTGCAGCCTTAAACTGGATTCAAGCCCCAATCAAGATTGGAATGATAGCAAGGCTTTGATTCCAGGCTCACTTTTTGTTATTGCTTGCTTTTGTGAGTCGGTTTGTGTTAAATTTTCAACCTTTTTCATCTCATGGCACAGTGACTAGGTACTAAAATTGACAAGGCACACCATCTGTTTGACAACTAACAAGGCACATGATGCTGTTGTGGCTTGGGGGGGCTCACATTACCCATTGGCACTACTAATAAATGACCTTCCCCCAAACTCCCACAGCACACCTGATGTGCCAGGGCACAGTGGTTGAAAATGGCTGTGTTAGAGGGAGGGGGCACCAGTAGCCCCCCTTGAAGAACAGCCCAATCCTATGCACACTTTCCTGGGAGTAAGCCCCACTGACTCTAACGGGACTTACTTCTTGAGTAGACATGCATAGGCTTGAGTTGGAAGCCACTTTATGAACGACACGTCTACTCAGAAGTAAGTCCCGTTAGAGTCAATGGGACTTACTCCCAGGAAAGTGCGCACAGCATTGCAACCTGAGACTATCGCAGGGCAAAGGCGGCTCGCGAGCCCCGCGTGCTCCAGCTCGCTCCCTTCCGCGGACCGGCCTGTGACTGAAACTCAGCCAGTCTCCGGCGGGCGAAGGCTCCTTCCTGCTCGCGGGGAGTCGCGCGCAGCCCCTCCCCCTCGCAGCTCTGTGGCCTTCCCGCCCCAGCGGGGGGGAGGGAGGACAGTGGGGGGCGCGAGGAGGAGGTGCGAGACAACTTTGCCGCCTGCTCCTGCACCCGCTCCGAGCTCTCCCGCTCTCCCCTCCCCCACCTCGAGCGTTCAAAACAAAACAGCGAAAGTTAGTCAGCCCGCGAGCCAGAAAGGAACGAGCGGGGGGAGGGGAGAGGCGCAGGCTCCCCCCTCTCCTCCCCCCGCGCGCTGATCATGGTGGAGAGCCTGAAACGGCCCGGTGAAGCTGGTCGGGAGGAAGTCGCGAGGCTGCTGGAGGGGGAGGGGAGGCGGGGCAGCGCCATCTTCTCGTGTCACAGTCCCACTCGGAGCCTGCCTGACTCGGCGGCTCGCTCTCGCCCGTGAGTGAGGCAGGCTGGCAAGCGGAGACTCCAGGCCCGGCAACGTACACAGCCCCCCCCCCGCTCCACCAGCCTCCCGCACCAGCCCTGGCTGCGCTGCAGGCGCCTCAGGCGCGGGGCTCGAGCCGAGCCGCTCCTCGAAGACGCGGCGGGGGAGCCTCGCTCCTCACCTCCTGGTTGAGCAAACCTTCCCTGCCCGAGAGCGAGAGAGGCCAGGCCAGGCCAGGCCTCGGGCTGGCGCTCACTCAACCCCGCGCAGCGGCGGAAGGGAAGGACGGTGGCGGGCGCTCCGCTCCCATCCTGCCCCGCCCGCTCACCCCCCATCGCCGCTTCGCTTCTCACCCACAGGAGGTGGAGGCCTCTGGCTGGCTCGCTGAGAGGAGGCGCCAAAGAACGGCAGCCAAGCGGCGCTTCCCGCCTCGGAGAGACCCCGTCTTCGCGCCCTTTGCGGCGACGCCGAACGGGGCAGGGGCGAGGGCGTCGTCCTCCTCGCCGCCCGGGTAGCACCATTGAAGCGCGGCCGGGCCAGCGGCGCCCTCCTAGCGCGCTGAATGGCTTCCCTCCCCTCACGCCCCCTCCCGCAGCGGGCGGCTGAGGCCGCCGCCGCCTGGCTTTGTTTCCCTCGCCTCTTCCCGCCCTCGGGGCAGGGTTCGCTGCACCGCGAGCTCTGGGGCCTGCGCCAGGGAGGGAGAAGGGCTGCGGCTTCCCTGGCGCGCCGCGGAGGGGGGCACGAGGACGACGACCGGGGCCTGCTTCGCTTGAGGGGGAAGTTCTCATTGTGTTTGGCAGTCACCTGCCTGCCCGCCTCGCTGCGTGCGCGGGCGGCCGAGTGGCGCTTCACAAGCTCGGGCTCTGCGCGTCTTTGGCACCCAGGAGGAAGCTCCCTCCCCGGGGCCGCCCCGCGAGCCTAGGCAGGGAGCCCGCTGGCACCCGGAGCGCCGCCACTCCCGGCGGCGGCGCCCGGGGAAACCTCTCCCGGCTCGCGCTCGGCTCAGTCTGGCAGCTCTGGCGAAGGCACCAGCGGAGGCAGCCTCCAGACCCGCTGATGCGGGGGGGGGAGGGGAGGGAGCGGAGCAGCCTGGCGAGGGATTTGTTGGGTGGTTGGCTGCGCTCGGGAGGGGAGGGGAGGGCTGCGCCTGGTAATGAGGGATTCGAGGGGGGAGGGCGGCCTGCCATTAGCGGTGGGAAATCTGAGGCGGGGGTGGCTGCGCCCGAGGGCTTTTTTTAATTGGGGGGAATGGAGGGGCTCATCCCCAGAAGCAGGAGGCGGGCCTCTGCTGCCGAGGAAGGAGGCCGCTTTACTCCGAGGAAGGCGCTGGGGGTGAGGGCGGTGGAGGTGTTGGGTGCCTTGCTAAGGAGCGCTGCGTGCGCTCCACCTAAGGAGGGAGGGAGGGAAGAGGATTTTAATGCGGTTTCAGGGGAGGTGCGGGCGCTGCTGGTGGGATTTGAAGCAGTTGCCCGGGGAAGGTGGGCTTTGCTGCTGATTGTTGGCCGCTCCTAGCGGGAAAGGGATTAATAGTTTGCAGATTCGCCCTGCCTGCTGCTGCCCCTCGCAAGAGGGGATTTCAAGCTACATGAAGCGGGGCTGCCCTCGCTAGAAAGGCTGCGCCAAGCGCTTTCGCTCCCTGCACCCCACGCGGGGAGGAAGGGAGGGAAAGGTTGGCTTGGTGCCTCTTGGGAGCCCAATCCTATCAGCACTTCCCTGGGAGTAAGCCCCGTTGACTATAGGGAGACTTGCTCCTGAGCAGACAGGCATAGGATTGGGCTCATAGGCTGCAATCCTGTTCACACTTGCCAGGGAGTATTTGACTATTGACCCCATTGACTATAAGGAGAGTTGCTTCTGACTAGACAGACAAAGGACTGGGCTCATAGGCTGCAAACCTATCCACACTTACCCGGGAGTAAGCCCCATTGACTATCATGACTCACTTCTGAGTAGAGAGGCCTAGGGTTGGGCTCTGGACGGCCAGCCCCGGTGGAAGAGGGGCAGCCGCCTCCGCTGGGAATGTTTGGTCCTGGCTCGCCAGAGGGGAGCTGTGTGCTGGGGGAGGCGTCGGGTGGGATGGGAGAGGGGCGGTCGGAGTAGACACGTCTCCTGTTTCTAATAATAAAGGAATCGGCTGTGAGCGAGGGATGGGCGCAGGCGACCCAGTCGTGTGGGCTGCAGCCGGCGAACTGGGTGAGCTGCTGCTAATCTGGCTGCCAAGATGAGAACCTTTCGCGTTCGCTAGAGAGAGGGGCCGGCTGCCTGACACACGTGGCCCCCTCCCTCCGACCCAGACCGCCAGAGAGACCCGATTGCGCCCTCCCCAGCACCCGAGGGGGTAGGGTGTGGATGGGGAAGCAGAAGGTGCGATCCCCCCCCCCCCCGGGCTCCGGCTTTGGGGGATTGCCAAGTTCTCTTTGACTTGTTTTAGGGGAACTCTGGGGATGACTAATCGCGAGCCAGGCTGGGGTTTACAAGGGCTTTCTTTTCTCGTCACCAGCAGTTGGTGACCCCGCTCCGCTCGCTCCAAGAAAGGCGCTGCGACGCGGGCGGCTTCTGAGAAGGCCGAGCAGGAGCCCCGGTCTGGTCTCGGGGAAAGTCCCCTGCCATCAGCTGCGGGAGGAGCTGGGACCCAGGAAACGAGAGCAGGGGATGGGGCGAGGAGAAGAAGAGGCTTTCTTCCTGCGAAGCGTTTAGCAAGCCCCAGGGCTGCCATCCCACGCGCACACACTCGCGAGTCACTGTCATGGGACTCAGAGCCCCAGCCTATCCGGTGCAACCGTGCCAACGGGGCATGCACTGCACAGAGGCCTCTTCAAGGTATGGGAACATTTGTTCTCTTACCTCCAGGCTGCACTGCAGCTGCCCCAGTGCTGGAAAGACGGATAGGGTTGGGTCCTTAGGGAGACCAGCTACCCAGTTGAGATGGACAGACATCTTGGCCTTCGAACGTGGTCTCCTGTGTACATTCATTTGAACGCTGAAGGGTTGTAACCTTAGATGCAGGAATTGCTGCTTTCTTGGTGCACATGTCTTTTAATGGGACTCGCCTTGTACCAGCATCTGAAACTAGGGCTGTAAAGCTTCCACTGCTAAACAGCTAGAACCCTGATCTGGTTGTCTTCAAGTGTACATCTGGTTCTATGTGCACGGAGGAGCTGCAATCCCTGATCACATTTGCTTGGAAGTCAGCTCAATTGAAATTAATGGAATCACTGAGGTTTTAGGTTTGACACACCATGGTCCCTTTATTCCTCTGTGATGTGAGTGGTAAATATTCCATCGACCTAAATCATGTCAGAGTATGTGGCTTGCAAGTGTAGGTACTGGAATAAGCCACTTGGACTTGACTTGTTCTATTTCACCTTCAACATTAAAAGCCATTGTGGAAATTGGTTTTATTTATTTATTTTTAATTTGAAAATGTAGTATTCTTTTATGGAACTTCACCTTCAAAATATTTGCTCTATTTAACACTTTTCAGTGTTTAAAGTATGGAATGCTACAGTGTTTATCACCTTGTCACTGAGAGTTGGTGGAGGCCACCAGGTATCTGTTACATGGGCTCTAAAGACTGATTTATAGCACTGCAAGTATGAACTGGAAGTAACTGAAAGTATGAACTGCTTCATTTGAAAAACTCTGTGTTCAGGAGGTACGCGTGACAGGAAAGTTCTGTCTGCATGGTTTGATCCAGGATGGCTATTTTACTCAGGCAAGCCATCACTTGATGTTGCAGTCAACCAGTGACGTACTTGCACATGTAAGCTCAACAAGATTGTGCAATCCAAACTCAGCACTGCATGCATCTCATCTTACTAGAAGGCTGACAGCCCAATCCTATGCATGTCTACTCAGAAGTAAGTCCCATTATAGTAAGTAGGGCTTATTCCCAAATAAATGTGCATAGGATTGTAGCCTCAGCTCAATCCTATCCACACTTTGCTGGGAGTAAGCCTCACTGACTGTAATGGGACTTACTTTTGGGTAGACAACCATAGGCTTGAGCTGTAACTCTTACTTGGGAATACTGCCTGCTAAAGGCAGTGAAACTTCTAAATATGTACATAAAGAATTGCAATGTAAGACACGCTATACCATTCAGAATAAGAGAAGGGGAACATTTACCATGGTCAGATGATGGTTCCTGGGGTTGGAGGGGGTTGTTTGCTCATTCACTAAGCCAGTGATTTTCAGTCTTTTTTGTCTCATGGCACACTGACAAGATATTAAAATTGTTAAGGCACACCATCAGTTTTTTGTCAATTGGCAAGGCACATCATGCTGTTGGTGGGAGCTCACATCCCCATTGGCCCCATTAACAAATGACCCTTCCCCAAAACTCTGGAGGCAAACCACTGTGCCATGGCACAGTGATTGAAAATGGCTGCACTAAGCACCCCAAAATCTGGAATTTGGAATTTGAAACCAAAAGCCCTTGCTTCAAACTATTATATTTAGGTGGGCTATGTAAGTTAGTAAAATATAAATGAAGTAACCTGGACTGAAGCCCTTGCTGTGATTGTGCAGTTTTACCTTTTCTTTGCCCTCTGTCCAGGGTTTATGGAGCCAGCCTCAGAGAAGAGTGTTATCTGCTGTTTCAGCCTTTGATGATGAGGGTCATAAGTAGTAATGTTTAGGGAAAAAGCAGCCTATCACCTCCTCCAGTTCTGAAGGGGAGGGGAAAGTGAAAAGATCCCTCCTGGATTCCTTCACCAACAGAAAAGATCTAGATGTCTCAGCTCCTGTTTACTTGCTGAGGAGTTTATAAAAGTAGCTGAGGCCATGACTCTGCTTTAACAGTCCCCACATGTTGACACTAGTGTGTGACCCTCTCTGACAGAATTACCTGTGTAGCTTCAATAAAGTGATCAAACCCACTAGCCCCTCCCTTGCTTTCTTCACAGCTGTTCTAGAAGCTTGGCTAATGTGTCTCTGTATTTCAGAGATCCGGAGTCTGGATTAACAAACCTTTGTAATTTCATTACTTTCTATCATGGGCAAATTAGGGCTTGCAATTAACCAGGCAGAGAGGAAATTGGTATTGTTTGGCTTGGCTAGATTAATCCTTTCAAAAGCAGTTTGATACTTTGGATGGGCTTTCTGATAAATATGGTTTTGTGAACCTGGTTACCCCCAAACTCATCAATATGGTTGTTTATAGTCATATCTATATCAAATATATCTATATCAATAGATCATATTAATTCAGTCGGGTGCAATTGATTTGGCACTGATGAGGACCCACTGAACTTCAATGGAACTTCTAGTTCACTTTCATGTTGGGTTGCATGTGTTCAGACTGCTAGGGAGTGAAAACAGTCTTCTCATGACCAATTGTCATTTGTTTTTGTTTATGTCATACCTGCATAACATGGCTGTGCATGTTTATTTTGATGTAAATCACATGTTTAATGGCAATTAGTCCAGGAAAAATGCATAGAAGCCTAACTGCCCAATCCTATCGCATACCACACTGAAGAATACAACCACACCATGGAGCTGTTTGCTGCATGCTATGGTATACAGGGAGATCAGGAGGCCTGCAAGAGGTAAACCAAAATACTTTCCCCTTACCTGCATAGGCCCCATGATGGCCTTTGGGTCTCCTTGGACCTTCACCAGCTGTATTGTTCGCATATATCTAAGAAGATCCAGGGGTGGGGAGGGCCAAAAGGTGGGGGATAAGATCCAGCTTACATGAATGTTGCAGGATCCACCCTTCCCTCCTCTAACATACCCTTAGTTCCTTTCCTGAAATGCCTCATTACTCCCTACCCACTGCTTACCTTGGTGCCAACATACCTTCGCCAGCATTGGCTGGGCACTCCAGTGGTACAAATGAGGCCCAGGTGGTCCCATGGATCATTACTGCATCTGCAGTGCTAATGGAGAGGGCCTTATGCTGGTGGAATACTAGGAGTGGACTGCTACACACATTCTACCCCCCAATTTTTTTTTTAAATAAATGTCTTTTACTGTCATTTCCCAGACCTGTAGCATTTTGACTACAATGTACCTTCCACTGAACGTCCTGAGCTTCTTTCAGGAGATACGGGGAGGGGGGGGGAGGGAGAACTTCCTAGAGATGTTTGGACTATGTAATGCTCTCTTTCAGATCAAATTCTTTGGATAGAATCCTTCCCCCCTTCCCTTTTATTTTCTGCTTCCTTTTCTATCTCTGTTTTCCCAATTTGGCAGAGGATGTGAGGATGGGCTGTTACGTGAAAATCCCCTTTTTCCTTTTAAGTTGTGATATTATATCTGGTCATGTTATTATGGACTAAAGTATCATACAGGCCAAACTTCCCATACAGACCACAAAGGAGTCAAGTCAAGCTCATGGTGACAATATCCCCCTCCCAAGAGTCTGGAAGAGCAAATCATTTGTTTAACCCAATCACTGTGTCTCCTAATCCAATCGCTGTTTATGCAAACACATTTAAACTTCTCACAATCAGGTCAAGTCACCTCCACTTCCCTGTGGTTATATGCATCTTAAATCCACCTCCTGGATCATAGGAAGGAGTCTGACTAGTGGATTGTAGGAAGAAGTCTGACATAGTACCTCCTATTCATTTTATTGTTGTAACTCAATCACTCTTAAGTACCCTATGCAAAAGGGATCTGCCTTCTTGTGTTGATGATTCATGGTATTGTTTAAGCCAGCCACAGACCCCATGGATTTTGCTGATAACTGACAAATCCACTTCCCTATGAACTTATTCCCAAGTACCATCCAGCTCAGTTGACTGACAAATCCACTTCCCTATGAACTTATTCTCAAGTACCACCCAGCTCAGCTCTGGCAGGAAAACCCCCTTCTTTTAAGAGAGGGCTGGGTGGCACATGCTAGCTCTCTCTCTGGCTGCCCCTCTAAGGCAGAGGTCCTCTTCCATAGGACTCTTCCCCCCCCCCATCCATCTGCTCCTCAGGAAAGGTAACTATATCTGCGTCTGGAACCTTTTCCCTTCTCCCCCCCCCTCTTTTCTCCCCTTCTCTCCCCATCTTTAGTTAGCAACTGGGTTGGCAGATCAGGGAGCCCTAAAATTCTTCCCTATAACCTATCCTTTTCTGATTTCCTCGGATGCACCAAATACACTCCACACACAACCACCATGAAAGTTAGGTACACTGGATCCAAGTACTAGGATTCAAGTAGACATATACTTACCTTTTTTTAATGTGCATTATGTTTACCTGTGTGCTTTGTAATAAAGATATAATCTTTTACTGAAAGTTATCTTTCTCTCAGTCTCTTTTCAAGCTAAAGAGGAATTTCTTTGCATTACGCTGTCTTGTTATCTAGCCTGCGATCTTGCAGTTTCCAATGAGGGCACTGTAATAATTCCCCTTAAAACATAACAGCCCTTTTTGGTAACAGGGCTACCACTTTGCTAAATAAATAGGACAAGAATCCTATGATCCTTTTGGAGAAGGATAACAAATTAGAAATATATGTTAATGGTTTTTGGAAATGTTTAATGCTGAAAACTAATAAAGTTATTATATCTGCATCTCTTCTGCTTCATGTGCTGCAGTAAATGATGCATTTCTGTCTCTCTATTCTCAGCAACATTAGTGAATAGTCTTTTACATTGGTGTAGACTAGACAATGTAACTTCAAAAATGCAAAAGAGACTTGGGAGTGTGTTGGGATCACAAAAACTGATCTTCAAAAGTCGTGCTTCTTTTTTATTTGAAAAGATCAGGCTGCTTAAAAATGCTTGAAAGAAAGAAAGAAAGAAAGAAAGAAAGAAAGAAAGAAAGAAAGAAAGAAAGAAAGAAAGAAAGAAAGAAAGAAAGAGGCAGGCTTTTCCATCCTAACACAATTCTCCAGCCTGGTTATATCAATGTGCATTGTCATTTCCTTCATGCTCAGGCAGGCCAGAAAATTTGCTGTTGCTGTATGGGCTCCTCAGCCTGAACGGAAAATCCAGTCAGTTAATACCAGCTTGGCCGCAAGGACTATTCAGCAATACTACGCACTCTCCTGCTGGCCTGGTCACTTCCACTGCCTTTAGTTTCAACAAGGAGCCTAAAGTGGCCTCAAGAGGGCTGCCATGGTGGCTCCAGATAACAAACTAGAGCAGGAAAGAGATGATGTCCTCTCTCCTCCTTCTCAAGCAGAAGGTGGCAGAAAATTATTGCCTGTATTCAATAATTAAAATAAAAGCTGGTGTTGGAGAAAGAAGTCGTTTTCAAGCTAATGACCATTTTCCCTTCCCAGGCATTTCTGTGCAACTTGGTGGACATCAGACATGAGATAAATGACCCCAAATAACAAGTCTGAATAACAGACTTAGTTTTCACAGAGGTAGTAAAATGTATGTTTAGATTCTGGGGATTTCTAGCCTAGCCTTCTCCTTAGTTTTCTAGGTCCAGGGATTTACGTATTTATTGAATGGATGGGCATTCGGGCAGGATGATATGGTAGAGCCTAGATACAGTTTCCCTAACACTGAGAATTAGGCCCCAGCCTGTGGACAGAGACTGTAACTGTGTACTCTTCCATACCTGCTGGCTCGCCTATCTTTGTGGTTCCCAATTACCTTTTCCTCTGTTTCTAAGGGGATTTATAGATGAAAGTGCTATTCCTCAAGCACCCTTAGAGACAAAATCCTCTGATTAGGAAGCTGTGCAATTAATCTGGGAAAATAGGGGCTGGTTGTTGTTTCTGCTATGGTATGAAAACCAAGATGCTCAACACATCTCCTCCTCCATTCTATTAGCTGGCATGAAATAGGGCTCCACCTGATGCTGAAACAAGGTTCCAAATGAATTCTGGTCCAGTCAGAGCTCCCATTTTCTTGGAGACCCTTCACACATGCACATGCACACATGGTTATGGATGCATAAGAACATAAGAACAGCCCCACTGGATCAGGCCATAGGCCCATCTAGTCCAGCTTCCTGTATCTCACAGCGGCCCACCAAATGCCTCAGGGAGCACACCAGAAAACAAGAGACCTCATCCTGGTGCCCTCCCCTGCATCTGGCATTCTGACATAACCCATTTCTAAAATCAGGAGGTTGCACATACACAGCATGGCTTGTACCCCATAATGGATTTTTCCTCCAGAAACTAGTCCAATCCCCTTTTAAAGGCCTCTAGGCTAGACGCCAGCACCACATCCTGTGGCAAGGAGTTCCACAGACCGACCACAAGCTGAGTAAAGAAATATTTTCTTTTGTCTGTCCTAACCCGCCCAACACTCAATTTTAGTGGATGTCCCCTGGTTCTGGTATTATGTGAGAGTGTAAAGAGCATCTCCCTATCCACTCTGTCCATCCCCTGCATAATTTTGTATGTCTCAATCATGTCCCCCCTCAAGCGTCTCTTTTCTAGGCTGAAGAGGCCCAAACGCCGTAGCCTTTCCTCATAAGGAAGGTGCCCCAGCCCCGTAATCATCTTAGTTGCTCTCTTTTGCACCTTTTCCATTTCCACTATGTCTTTTTTGAGATGCGGCGACCAGAACTGGACACAATACTCCAGGTGTGGCCTTACCATAGATTTGTACAACGGCATTATAATACTAGCCGTTTTGTTCTCAATACCCTTCCTAATGATCCAAGCATAGAATTGGCCTTCTTCACTGCCGCCACACATTGGGTCGACACTTTCATCGACCTGTCCACCACCACCCCAAGATCTCTCTCCTGATCTGTCACAGACAGCTCAAAACCCATCAGCCTATATCTAAAGTTTTGATTTTTTGCCCCAATGTGCATGACTTTACACTTACTGACATTGAAGCGCATCTGCCATTTTGCTGCCCATTCTGCCAGTCTGGAGAGATCCTTCTGGAGCTCCTCACAATCACTTCTGGTCTTTACCACTTGGAAAAGTTTGGTGTCGTCTGCAAACTTAGCCACTTCACTGCTCAACCCTGTCTCCAGGTCATTTATGAAGAGGTTGAAAAGCACCGGTCCCAGGACAGATCCTTGGGGCACACCGCTTTTCACCCCTCTCCATTGTGAAAATTGCCCATTGACACCCACTCTCTGCTTCCTGGCCTCCAACCAGTTCTCAATCCACGAGAGGACCTGTCCTCTAATTCCCTGACTGTGGAGTTTTTTCAGTAGCCTTTGGTGAGGGACCGTGTCAAACGCCTTCTGAAAGTCCAGATATATAACGTCCACGGGTTCTCCCGCATCCACATGCCTGTTGACCTTTTCAAAGAATTCTATAAGGTTGGTGAGGCAAGACTTACCCTTACAGAAGCCATGCTGATTCTTCCTCAGCAAGGCCTGTTCGTCTATGTGTTTTGAGATCCTATCTTTGATGAGGCATTCCACCATCTTACCCGGTATGGATGTTAGGCTGACCGGCCTATAGTTTCCCGGGTCCCCCCTCTTTCCCTTTTTAAGAATAGGCGTGACATTTCTATCCTCCAATCTTCTGGCACCGTGGCCGTTTTGAGGGACAAGTTGCATACCTTAGTCAAGAGATCTGCAACTTCATTCTTCAATTCCTTAATAACCCTTGGGTGGATGCCATCAGGGCCCGGTGACTTATTGATCTTTAATTTATCAATGAGGTCTGAAACATCTTCTCTTTTAACCTCTATCTGACTTAACTCCTCAGTCAGGAGGGGCCGTTCGGGTAGCGGTATCTGCCCGAGGTCTTCTGCCGTGAAGACAGATGCAAAGAACTCATTTAATTTCTCTGCCATCTCTAAGTCTCCTTGCATGCCATTGAGCTTCCACAGGCAACTGTAACTCAAGCCCAAGCAGGCTGTCAAGGTCTTGCCAGCTGACCTCTCTGCAGTTCCCTGCTCTCCCCCCCCCCCCCCCACTCAGAGCAAGTGGCTCATCAGGGAGTCCATCTTCTCACAACTGGTTCTTGCACTTTATCAGCTTGGTTTTGTCTTTCCCCTCCAAGGGCACAATCAGAGCTGCTCCTGCTTAGCTCCTTAGGCAATATGACTGCTCAACCACCGACCACACCTCTTTTGACAAGCAATTTTTTGCTGTGCAATAAAGATATATAGAGGGGTAACAAAGATATCAAAAATACTTTTTAAAGCTTAGCAATCACAGGACTTTAAAAAGTTTGAAGGCAGCAGTCATGAGATTGCCTCAAACTCTGATGAGAAAACTACAGGCACATTAAGCTCTGAAAATGTGCATCAGGTGTTTTGGGGGCTGCCTCTCCATCTTGCCCTGTGGCAGGGCATTTAGAAGGTTGAGTGACCACTGGGCAGCGACGAACTCCTTGGTAAGATTGGACTCCTTGGATTCCTTGACAACTTGGTAAGATTGCCAGGATCCCATTTCCCCCAGTAGCCAACCAGAGGCCTCTAGGTGCCCAGGCTCTTCAAGCACCTGCACTCAGGGGCATGCCGCTCTGCACACAGAGGCACCGTTTTGCTCTCAGAGGCCAAGTGCAGTCACAAGAACAGTCCTGTGGAGTGTTCCCAGAATGGGCCTCTCCAGTCAGGCTTCCTGTTTCCAACAGCAGCCAAGCAAACACCAAATGGGAAGCCCAGGAAGGTAACAGTCCTTTCCTGTGCTGTTCCTGCCCTCCCAGCAACTCTCACACAGAGGCAAGCAGCCTGCAGGCATGAAGGTTTCAGGAAGCCATTGTGCCCAACTGCCACAGACAGCTCTTCTCTCCTCCAACCAGGGGAAGGGCAGTGAAAGAAGTGCAAATTTCAAAAGGAAAAAACCAGGGCAGTTGTGCTGGGACTCAAACCAGTGGGCCACACAACTGGTGGCACAAGGTGCTGGGAATCAAACCTGCTTCAACTACCACAGTGTTCCTTAAGACAAAGGAAGGATCCAGCACAAGTTGGAATCCTCAATCAGAGGGATTCCAATGGAAGTGGCACACTTCCCATTGCCTTTGATAACGCAGGTCCTTTCCTAAGGAATACACTGCAAGGCATTTGGAAGGAAACTGGTTGAAAATCAGAGAGAAAAGCTGGTGGGTGGCCAACAGAAAAGATGAACACACAGGAAACCCAGATGGGATGCCATCCAGCTCACATTGTATAGGAATGACTGAACTTAATGATTGAGGGTATGGTGGTCTCGCCAGGGGAACAGGGAGGACTTCCCACGCAAGGCTATTAGAATCGGCCTGCAGCCTCCAAACTGAGACACAAAGGGATTTCAATTGACGGTCTCTGTGGACCAGCAGCCGGTATGAAAGGTCCTGCTGCTGCATTGAATACTGTTTTTTTTAAAGACAAGGGGGTGGAATCTTTGCTGACTCTTTCTGCTTTCAGAGCCCAATCCTATGCCTGTCTACTCACAAGTAAGTCCCGTTGTAGTCAATTGAGTCACACTACTCCCAGGAAAGTGTGGTTAGGATTGTAGCCTCAGAGCCCAATCTCATGCATGTCTACTCAGAAGTAAGCCCCATTTTAGTCAAGGGGGTTTACTCTTTGGTAAGTGTGGATAGGATTGCAGCCTCAGCAGCGAGCCTTGAGCTGGGGGTGTTGGTGGAGAAGTGAAGGACTGAAGACGAGGGAGGCTGAGATCGACACCAGCGAGAATGTGAAAAGATTGCGCTCGGTCTGCAGGGCGGCTGTCTCGGCTCCCCCCCCCCCGCCTCCCCTGCAGGGCCCTGCTGCGTCGCAGCTGCATCTCTCTGCAAGCGGGGCTGGACGGGGTTGCAGACAGGAACCCTTTCAGAGCTTGTCACCAGCGTTCCGTGATTGGTTGTCAGAGCAGCGTGAAGCTCGTTCCCCCCTCCCCCCTCCCGTCATGTTACTGGCTTCCCTTTCCTCGCTGCACCCCAGAAGTGACAGGCAGGCGGAGAGCGAGGTGTGTGCTCTGCTGGCAAGGGCTGCTCTGGGCGAGTCCCCTTGGAAACACTCCCAGGAGCTCCAGCCCCAGCGTGCAAACAATCAAAATGGCCGAAGCAGTAAACAGTCACAAGTGGCAGCAGCTCAGTCGCGACCCGTGCGCCTTTGGAGAGAGCGGGGCTGAATGTCAGGAGGAAGGGGAACTGGCCTTCTCAGCTGACTAACAGCCCAATTCGATGCATGTCTACTCAGAAGGAAGTCCTTAGAGTCAGTGGGGCTTACTCCCAAGAAAGTGTGGGTAGGATTGGGCTGTCAAGCGGCTGCAGCACTTCGCCCCTTTTCCAAAGCGTGGCAGAGAAGATCTCTGGTGGCTCAGAAACACCTTGTGGGATCAACCAGAAGGTGACCAGATTCTGCAATGCAAATAAATATTCCTCAGGTAGATACACCTGAAGGAATATACACCAGTTCTGTGTGTAACTGGAGATTAGTTTGGACG